>NC_060140.1:73485084-74735084 GCF_021461385.2 Schistocerca piceifrons
AAGGAATGGTCGATGTGCGCTAGGTACAAAAAAAATGAAGATCGTCAGGAAGATGAAGTTAACAGGACGTCTGAGAAATGGTGGTTTGCTCCAACTGACAGGACAAAGGAGTGGTCGCGACGTGACGGACAACGCGGGAATGCCGTGGAGCTGCCTCCACGCTACTGGAATCCATATACGTCTATTTCAGAACTGATTATCAGGCAGTACCTCGTATGTGTCTGCCAAAATGGCGCTACCTGTTAGAGCGGATTGTAGACCGTGCCAACAGTACAAGAAGAATCACCAGACTGGCTCTAACTGGAACAGTCTGGTAAAACATTTATACAATTTAAAACAAACCAAGATTTTCGGTAACTTTCTGTGACAGCCGAAGTTTACGAGCCCATCTTGTTTTCGGTAATGTTTATTCCTATTTTCGCCTACAAAGTAAGAGATTCAAGTTTCTCACATAATTATGTAATACACTGGTGCAGTTACAAGATTTTATACCGTTCCAAATTTGTCCATAACGCAATAATATTTTTGCATGGCTGTGTGCGATAATGTTGGAATACAAATTTCTCTTTATAATAACATAGATGTACCTATATGAAGCGTAACCTGGCTTTTATTTTTTCTTAATAGCGCTCGTTACTAACGCCATCTGTACATGATTATTTTCCAAATTTCATTTATGTAACGACATACTCGTACAAAATTTTGTTGTTCCCCAAAGTAAGAATCATCATTATATTGCAAAAAAGCACTTGACTTCTTCATAAATGAATTACCTTGACTTTTTTGTTTTTTAGTCATTAGTCTTCTGGCTGGTTTGATGCGGCCCACCACGAATTCCTCTCCTGTGGCAACCTCTTCTTCTCAGAGTAGCACTCGCAACCTGAGTCCTCAATCACTCGTATTTGCTGGTGCATTCCGATCTGTACCTCTACAGCTCCCTCTAGTACCATGGAAGTCATTCCCTGATGTCTTAACAGAAGTGCTATCTTACTGTCCCTTCTCCTTGTCAGTATTTTCCACATATTCCCTTCATTTCCAATTCTGCACCTAACCTCCTCATTCCTTACCTTATTAGTTCACCTAACATTCGTCTGTAGCAGCACATCTCAAGTTGCTTCGATTCTCTTCTGTTCCCGTTTGCCCACTGTCAACGTTCCACTAGCACACAATGCATGCTTCAAACCACATTCTCAAATTACTTCCTCAAATTGAGACCTATGCTTGATTCTAGTAGAATTCTCTTGGTCAGGAATGCTCTTTTAGCCAATGCTAGTCAGCATTTGATGTCATCTTTGCTCCTTCCATCACTGGTTATTTTTCTATCTAGATAGAACAATTCCTTAAATTCATCTACTTCCTGACATCAGTCTCGATGTTAAATTTCTCGCTGTTATCATTTCTCCTACTTTTCATTACTTTCTTCTTTCTTCGATCTATATGGATTTATCTTGACGGAAAAACTAAATACAAACAATCCCTGTGACGTCGCATATATTCAAAATTACTGTACTTATTTTCATAACTGTTTAAAATACTTTTTGTGTCTACTAGATTTCTAAGAATTGTACTTTCACAAAAAAATAACTTCACTTGAATTTGGCACTCCTGTAAAAAGTAGAAATTGTACAGCTTACTATTTTGATGCACTGATATTTATAGAACTTTCTGAAAGTAATAATTTTTCATATGTACATCAAAATGCGCGCCAAAGCACGCACTTCTTGTTAGCACTCAGTGTGGGTCAGTCAGGCTAAGATCAGTAAGAACTTGAACTGTGGATGAAAACTGTTTTTTGTTTTGAAAAATGTTTAACGCATATATCTTTCCTGTGAGTGAAAACTGTTTGTTGCCACTTTGTGAGCTGCATCAAACCAGTCTCAGGACTGAAGACAACAACAACAACAACAACAACAACAAATTCTCTTTATATCTGCACTACCATTATTGTTATAATTATCATTATTAGTGGCAGGGCAGTAGTAGAAATACTCCAGTATTAACTTTATTAGTTCATAGTCAGTATTATTTACTCACATTTTCTCTATAGACATTAATATAATTTGAATACTGTTTGTGATAGTAAAATAGTTATTTCTTAGGTAACTATTGTGTGAAAAATGTACTGTGAGTATGTTCAACTGTGGTCCAATGTAACAGAGGCCATGATTGCCTTAATCTGATCAGCTTAAATAAATAAATAACACTGCAGACAGCAAGATAGCTACAACTGTTTATGCTTTTATCACCTTTTTTACTCGGGGCAATAGGCAACTTTCATCCAACTTTTTTTTTTTTAACTTCACCATTAGTGTGTAGGACGTTCACGTGAGCGGATGGTAACAGTGATCACTAATGCAGTCTGTATCATACACGATTAAACGCTTCGTCCAAGCCAGACACGAAACAGACAGCTTTTTATCACTTGTGCACGTTATTACATCGTTAGAAATATTCTACTGACTGTTTACATGCTTCGGTCTTACAAGTTCAAGATCCACAGCTATGTTTTGGTCTCTGTGCCCGCGTCCTGTCGATTGAGAGGAAGCAGATTTTTCAAAGATGAAGCGATGCCCTAGGCGGCGGCCGATAATTGTGAGGAGGAGCCAATGGGGAAAATGTCGTTCCGTTTGTGGTTTTGGAGATTACGATGACAAACACAATGTTCGGGAATGGCTATGAAACAGTGAACGACTGCACTGAAAAATTTCTCTACCACGTTGGTAATGTATATAAAATATCATTATTGTGCGAGAAATTTCGATGAGATAGTGTACCTAAAAGTTTGCCCCCATAGCTCAGTCGTCAACGTGTCTGACCCCAGTTGGATTCCCGGTACTGCCGGCCATTTTTCTTTGGTGTGAGGACTCGGACGTGGTGCGCTCAGGCTCGTAATGCCAACTGAGAAGCGACAGGAATGAGAAGTAGTGGGAAGCTGAGGACGGCCGGGAGTGCGCCGTGCTCACGCCCCTCCACACCGTGACCGTATGACGGCATTGGCATAGCTAAAGCGGCGTCCGTTTTTCGCCAAATGCCCCGGCAGGACCATTTCACAGAGCTGGTATAGTGCACCAGAATTAGCTGTTGAAGAATTTTAAAGAAATTTCTTTCGAACAGCACATGCAATTAAATAAAAGATATTGGAAAACAAGAAATAACACTTTAATGTTAGGAATTTAGGGAAGAGATTAATTATCGTTGTTCCAGCGTTACAGATTAGGTTTGCAGCATGTCATCGAACTGCAGGTCGGTTTGAAATTATTGCTTAATTCTATTCGTTACAGATATTCGGCGGTAGCAAAGGTCCTTTATGATCTGCAAACAGTATTAAGAGCATATTAAGAAATAGCGAGGTCTTTTCAGTAAAACGTAGCGGAAGTGTAAGACGCCGGATACGCAATAACTCGCTGCAATGCCACAAGCTGTGGGGAGAGTGATACTTGAAATGGCTTTATAGGAAAGTTCAGTCCAGAGTTCTTTCTCATAAGCCAATATTGACTTACGCTCATTTACGGCTTCTAATAATATAAAATCTGTCTCGTAAACTAACATTCGGCCGGGAGAACGGTGTGCTGACAACATGCCCTTCCACATCCACATTCAATCACGCCTGTAGAGTGAGACTCAAACGGCGGCCGGTCGGTACCATTGGGTCTTCAAAGCCTTGTAGGGCGGTGTTTAGTTTAGTTTTTAATAATATAAAATTATAACACACAGATAAAAATAGAAAAGGCAAAGGGCTTTGTTGTGTCGAGACAAGACAGCCTAGACACAATGAGAGGAAGCCGAAAGGCACGCGCTACGCTCACGCAGATGGGCGTGAGGTCTGAAACAGGATAAGTAATGTATGATATAAAGAAAAGTACGTAGCTTCTGGAATACTTAACTTTAATCCACCCTTCTGGTACATCTGGAGATTGTGGCGATACAAGTGAGACTCTTTAGATACATGCAATGTTACTAATGGCGCCTTGCTAGGTCGTAGCCATTGACTTAGCTGAAGTCTATTCTAACTATCTGCTCTGCAAATGAGCGAGGCTTCGTCAGTGTGCATCGCTAGCTACGTCGTCCGTACAACTGGGGCGAGTGCTAGTCCGTATCCCGAGACCTGCCTTGTGGTGGCGCTCGGTCTGCGATCCCTGACAGTGGCGACACGCGGGTCCGACATGTACTAATGGACTGCGGCCGATTTAAAGCTACCACCTAGCAAGTGTGGTGTCTGGCGGTGACACCACAGTCTTTATGTCGTATTCAGTGAAAATGACACGTCGCATCTCATTAACAGATTTGTAAAGGATTTAATTATGCTGCACGATATGTACCTCAAATGACAGAATACGCTCAAGGAACAAATATAATGCCATTATTTTAAGAACAAATTATTTTCCATAAAAATTAACACTGAATCCGGTATCATCTACCGTAAAAGTTGACACTGCACTAAGGTAACCAATATCCTTGAAAATCGGCCGAAGTGGCCGTGCGGTTCTAGGCGCTACAGTCTGGAGCCGAGCGACCGCTACGGTCGCAGGTTCGAATCCTGCCTCGGCCATGGATGTGTGTGATGTCCTTAGTTAGGTTTAATTAGTTCTAAGTTCTAGGCGACTGATGACCTCAGAAGTTAAGTCGCATAGTGCTCAGAGCCATTTTTTCAGCGTATCGTGCGTGAATATATAATCATATAAGATACCTGTCGACGCATTAACTCCAAAGCTAGTGTAGTACATATTCCTGATACGAAAATCTCTAAAACACTGCAAATAAATACCGATAGAGTTTGTTAAGAATGGTGGGACAGGTAGTGTGCTTCGTCTTGTTAACTTCCTGTCTTCTCTATAATGACGGAACTCACTCCGAAGGTTAAAAATGAAATTAGTTGACCTTACGTACGTTATATCTATTTGGTAATAGATCAGTAACAGATGAGACATGATTACGGTAATGTCAGTATTTCTGACAGTGTGAAGGAACGTTAAATCTGAAGCAAAAACTACGACTATGACTGACATATACATATGAAGCACCCGGAAGACATGGTCGGACGTCAATGTAGCTTCCCACGCGTACACACCATCGGCGGGCATGTAACTGATTATAGTTACAATTCTCGTGACGGGTACATCTACCATCACAATGCATTAGCATTCGTCGTGTTTCGTGTTCTTATGAGGCCTGGTAGGGCGTATGAGGGACGTGAACAATGTTAGATGTTAAATGATAACTGTGATGGTCACGAACATTTTGCATAAATCGTGTGAGACAGCGTTATCAGCAGTGGAAAAATTGGAAAGGGACCACATTGTAGGTCTCCGTTTGGCTGACCCGTCGAGTCGTGCTACATCCATATTTGTGCGCGATTCTGATGTGACAGTGGCCCATTGTTGGACAGCATGAGAACGCCAGGGGAGGTACATCAGTTGTCAAGGTTACAGCTGAGCACCTGAAGAGAAATTCACCCTACCGTGCACCAGTTATACCGTAACCTCTTCGCATCTGCATCTGCCAACCGAGAACAGGTAATTGGATGTCCTGCGACATTCTATGTCACCCCGCGCCGATGGTTGGAGACCAATAGCAGCAGGAGTAGGGAGTTACCGACCCGTATGTACGCTGCCGTTAACATCACAACGAAAACTGGTGTTAAATTTTCTCTGAGACATTTAATTTATCTATGATAACGTGGGAAGCTGAAGAAGTGAATTAAAATTTGTGCTGCGATTGGGACTCGAACCCGGATCTTCTTGCTATACGATCACATGTAGTACAGCACTTCCCCATTACGTCGAATGCTGGGGTGCCATTCCAATGTCTGAGAGCCCTGGTAATAGTGACAATAAAAGGGAAGATGTGAAATGGAGCTTGTGTTGGGGAGGGTATTTGACTTCTACAGTTCGTGCAGCTACGTTGACCATAATGCTGTGATGGTGTAATGGTCAGTATATCTGCCTAGTAAGCAAGAAGACCCGGGTTCGAGTCCTGGCCGCAGTATAAATTTTAATTCACTTCTTCAGCTTCCAACGTTATCATAGAAAACGGGTGTGTTTGGAGAAGTGCCGTGACTGGGAGGCATGGACGGCTCGTGAATAGCGTCGGACTGTGTTCAGTAATCGACAGCGGTTCTGCACTACCTAAGATGATCATCGTCGTCGAGTATGGCAGACACCTGCAGAGAGGTCCCACTTAACAATGTTTTGGAGAGGTCAGCGCGGTCGCTGCTGGCATGACGTGGGTTACCATCAGATATGCGGTCAGATCACGCCTGATTCTGACGAGACCACTGTACGTCACGGGCATGCTGAGTCCTCATGTGTTACCTTGAAAGGTGGCAAGTCCTGAGGACTTACGTCGCTTTATTTTTTTATTACTGTTATGACTTTTAACGAGATCGGACGTCAGTGATTGCCTCACGTGTGCCTCGACATCTACTCGCACTAGGTAATCAGAAGTGACGGGTCTTTCTTCTTTTGACTAAGATTTTGTGATATTTCTGGGCTGCCGTTACATGGGGAGAGACGTGCTGCCTAAATGAACCAAATTCTGGCAAGATGGAAGTGGCCAGCCGCAGTTTTATTGGTGGAGAGCACGTGGGAGCTAATGGACGCCATCACGTCACGAGAGTTTGCGCAATGGCCAGGACGACACCATGGAGAGTCACCGCGCCACGAGCATTAGCCCGCTGCCAACACAGTCCGTCGTATTGCACCCAATGCTAACTGGAGCGCTCTTCACAACTATTCCCGGATGGGAGAGTAACTAGCCCGGAATCTGGAAGTATCACTGGGGCGCATGACTTAGAACCTTCGTTGCCTTTTTGTTTTTTGACAGAACTGTATATGCTAACACTGTAAAATGTGTTTTCTTTGAAACTCAGATAATCGCACACTGCTGAATGCCTGACAGTTTGTCGCTGATGTATTTATTGGAAAGTAAGATCCCCATGTCATGTGATTTTCTGCACACACTACAAATAAGCGTCACGATTAGGAATCAGACGATGTTATCAGAGACTTACTGATGCCATCAATAACTTTTGCAGCAAGTCATTCCATTGGGGTAGTGACTTCTATCCATCTCCTGCTTCGATTTGATTATGCAATTGGCGTGGAAGAATCTTGCCCTATGCAACTCGTCGGTTGAGTTGACAGAGGCTCGCCATGTTGAGTATTTTTTTGGAACGGAGGATTTTGAGGAAGGTCGGCGGAGTTCGTTCGGGGACAGCATGCAGTACACTTTGAGGAGTTGATTCCAGGACATGATGTGATGAGTGTGTTTAGGGATGGTGTACTGTACTCATCGGAGAGCTGATTCCGGAACTCAGGCGAAGAGTACGCTCAGGAAACGCGTGGTATATGCATCGTACAGTTGACTCTGGGACACTGAGGTGAAGAGTTCGTTTGCGGAGGCCATGGTGCAAGCATTGTGGAATCGATTCTGAGACACTAAGGTGAAGTGTTCGTTTGGGGAAGGCATGGCGCATGCATTGTGGAGTCGATTCTGGCACACTGAGATGAAGAGTTCGTTTGGAGACGGCACAGTGCGTGTATTGTGGAGTTCATTCTGGGACACTGAGGTGAAGAGTTCGTTCGGGAACGCTGAGTGAGAAAGTTTCGTCCATGGGCGGCTATCGAGTCGAAGTCCGACGTTTGAGCGTGAGCATGTGCCCTCCTCGCGGAGTTCCAGTTTCTTTGCAGCGGCGAGCAAGGGCTTAACATACAGCAAGAACCTGTCATTGTTGAGCATCTTTGCAGCTTCGACACATATGGAATTTTCCGTGTGGCTTTACTCCTTTACTGGCGTGTTCTTTCTGCTTGCATCAGCAGTTTTTCGGTTGATGATTGTTGCATAGCCGTTCAGCTTAATGATTCACAATCACTGTCATTTCCATCGAAGCAGTCAGATAGCGCTATTATCGACAGATAAAGAGGGAGGCGTCACAGAGAGAAGCCCGTCCCTTTGTGAAACTTTGCCACCTGACCATTACTAGCGACATAATTGTGATTTACACAAGTTCCATTGCACCTATTTTTTCTGTATTATTTACTTTGAGCATTATAATTCACACACATTTCTATTGTAATAAATTTGTCATTTGAATTCAACAGAGTATATCTTTCTCATTTAATAATTCTGTTCTTTTTTGTGGAACGTTTCATGTTAGTTAATCTTTTATCACAAGGTGCCAACTTGGCTCTCACTATTAGGACCAGGTAATGTTAGTAAGTGTTCAGATAGTCCATTATGCACAGATTTCAGAAGCGTTTCTTATGGGTGGTTCTGTGACGAGGATCTTTTCTACGCAGAAATTCTGATATAAACTGCTGGGCCCTCTGACAGGATCATTCAGGAATCTGAACATTCTGATTCACACTTAGATAAACCTTTTAGCACATTTTCCAAATTTCTTTGGCCACTGCATTACTTGTAGTATGACTGCCAGCACCTCATAACTAGTACCATCATTTGTTTCAGTTCTTTCTCCGGTTCAGTGGATTCTGTTCCACATCTCGTTGATATAACGGCGTCGATATCAGCGTTTATGCATGTACAGTCTTATGTGACCGCTTTATTGTCAGCAGAGAATTCGATAACCGTTGTGAGAATCTTGTTTTTGGGGAATTTTTTTTTTGGGGGGGGGGGGGGGCACGGCTAGTTCAGAGTGTAGGAGTGTTTAGGAATTGTCACGGTATCCGGAATTTTGGTTCAGGTTAGTACAGGAGACTTGTTTACAAGATCTTGGACAGTTCAAAAGGAACTCAGGAGGAGCAGATTCTCGACAGCCCACGAGGTGTACTCAGCGCCATTTTACTTGTTACAGCGCCCCGTGTTATCGGGCAATACAGGAATTTTGTACCACGTGCATTCAGTATGGCGACATAGCTCAGGGATGTGAGAGTTGCGCTTGGATACGCATAGGCAGTGTACTGAGAGAGTCATTGACAGGGAGTGAATTATGAAATCATTTTTTTTTTTTCATTTTGAGCCACAGGACGACAATGTCAAACATGAGAGTCCCAGTAAACTAAAGAGGAACCCGGGGCAGTGAATCTCTCTTGTCCTAAATGTTATATTTTGTTGTGTTAAGCCGGCCGAAGTGGCCGTGCAGTTGAAGGCGCTGCAGTCTGGAACCGCAAGACCGCTACGGTCGCAGGTTCGAATCCTGCCTCGGGCATGGATGTTTGTGATGTCCTTAGGTTAGTTAGGTTTAACTAGTTCTAAGTTCTAGGGGACTAATGACCTCAGCAGTTGAGTCCCATAGTGCTCAGAGCCATTTGAACCATTTTTTTGTTGTGTTAAGCCGAGACGTGAGAATCTCTGTGCAAGAATGTGTGTTTTTCATGTTTGTATATCTTAAGTGTGCAGGTCGCTTGGCGACTTCCCGTGGCGTCCTCCCAGCCCCTGCGCAAACTCCCAAGATGTAAAAGCGGCCATCAGCCTCCAAATAGTCTCTGCCATTCAACCTGTAGCTGGCTGTTGACGCTTTCACAGACTGTCGCTCATGAAGACAGCAGAGTAGCGCTCTAAGCAGCACATTTCTCCCCACAGACAGATCGCAAAATCTTTGTCAACAGAAGAAAGGACCTGTCGCCTCTAATTATCCAGAACAACTACATGCTAAAACACACTGTACGTAATCACGGTCGTCCTATGTTTTTAAAAGTCATAACAGTAACAAAAACGAAAGGGAGGCAAGCCCTCAAAGAGTTTCCGTCTTTTGTTATCCTCCACTAAAACAGTAAATTTTTATTTTGGTAGTGTGGCATGAACAAGCAAAAATTACATAAATAATGTAATTCTTTTTTTTATAGGTAGTATAATATGGTATCAACCTTGCAAAACCTCAAATTCAGCAACACACAGTAAATCAGCATCCAACATTGAAAGATTCTCAGGAATGCTGAGACAGTCACCGACACAGTCACATTATTGCTGGACACAAGGCTTAAGGGGGTGCTGGATGTTGCCATCTGGCCTCTGCAATCATCCCAGACACCATTCCAACAATCGGAGACACAACCAACTGTACTCAGCATTCCAGAATTTACACTTATTTACTGAGACCAGAGTTAGAAATCTTTAAGTACAATTGAGAACCTGCGTTAGGACCTCTCCACCTCTACAACATATGGTTTGTCTGAAAGAACTTTTTACTGAAGGTCCTCAATGTCAAAACCCACAACAAGAACATATTTAATTGTAGCACTCTCATCGACACTCATACTTAAAAAATATACATGATAAAATATATATTCATCAAATGGAGTCTGACCTGTACAAAAGCAAATGAGACTCAAGTGAACAAATAGACGTGAACAAGATGTAAGTCAAAGTATGTTATGGACCCAAAATTAACATACGAATAAACAGCTAACACCGCAAATACAAGTTACTTGTGTGAAGCTCTCAACAGAGTAAAAGAATACATTCAGTTATGTGACAAAAGTGGAAAGATATGAACTCTGCAGATAATCTAACACAGACCAAAATATGTGTTACATGTCTGTAGGTACACTGTGTCAACAAAATAAAAGAATAGTTCTAATAGTGTGGTAACAGAGACATGTTATGAAACTATCAATGCTTTTTTTCTTCTAGAAAAATCTACAACAAATCATAGGTACATGTACTGCTTGGAAAAATAACATTTTACAAATAAGTTTCCAAACATTAAAATCTAAAATGATCCATATAAAGAGAGTACAGTACACGACTAAACACTTTTACATAGAAAAAATGAGGAATATACAAATCACAAATATGACTTGCCGATCACATATGACGAATGGCACATAAGAAAAACATAAGGCCTTGCGACGCTAGTCCCACTATTGCGTCACATGAGGAGTATTCAGAGCCGAACATCACCACATCACACACCAGGCCTCATTTTCTCACAAGAAATGTGGCTCACCCAAGCTCGAGTCGAAGGGCGATTGGAGGGTATGGAGCTCGTGGACAGTGATAGGGACCAGTTGCAGTTGTACTCCTGGCTGTGACACAGGAGCAGGCAGTGTTAGGCATCTTTCCTTCATGGCAATGGCAGTGTGGCCTCGACCAAGCGTATATCACCAGTGAAACGACAATGCACGACATTATGAAGGCGCAATATTGACGACCTGGAAAAGAATGGGGACAGCTCAACATATAATATCTTTGACAGTGACAGTTCATGGCTGTCGTTCTTAGTGTCGACTTCCTTGTGTCTAGATTATAACACTGTTGCCCAGCTGTCAGATGACAGTAGGATTTTCGTGGCTCTAGTAAGAGAAAGACTGATGTGGAATATGAAGTAGCACAATTGGCATCGCGTTAGTGCCTATGCGCTAACTGAAAACGACGTAAGTGCTGTGATTAGGGACTATAGCTGATTGGTATTCTCATGAGGGAAAGGTCGGCATATTTTTTCAAGCACAAGATTGCATATGGCTACTGTCTGTCTGAATGGTTCACCAATAAGAACTCGAAGAATAAGAAAGTTCGCTGTGAATTGTGGAATGTCACTGCAGGAAATTTTGTTGCTGTGGACCATTGTTATCTTCATATCAAAGAATTGTCAAGTCTCATTTGTACTCTGTGCTTGTTGTCGAAACTTTAGGCATCTAGAAGCCTGCTCCATTCATGTTTAAAAACAGAATGTCACCGCACTGGGATGTCAAGACAAAACGTGTCTTGCGTCTCTTTTGATAGCAGACTGATATGCTAAGTAATTAAATTGTGACAGGTGACTGATTTCTGACATAAACCCTTTGTTATACTAATTGGTTTATGGCTCTCTGGAGATGCCTATTGTTACGCTAATTGATTTTTGATCCCCTTGACATAATTTGTCCTTCTGAGGAAACACAACCCACCCACCCTACGTCTCGCCAGTAGTTAATTGACTAATTTATTAAATTGACCAATTAATTACCCCCTGCTTCTCTCGGAAATCCCACCATCCTCCCCTGCATTTTCCCAATTCCCTCCTGCCTTCACCCATCTGGGAGCTGGTGGAAAAAAGACTCAGTGCTGGAAAGACGGATCTCACAACACGAAATTCAAATCGGTGTCAATAATATATTGTTCAATTCAATTTTCCTACTCTTTATTTAATCGGCTTTCGACAGGCAGGGCTTCCTCATTCAGGTAGAGCTCATCTCTGCACCCCTTCCCCTACCCCCATCCCCACTTCCCGTGACATATCAGCTGTAAGCACCAAGAAATTGAATGAAGAGTGATGTACCAGCCGCCGTTTTGGGTCGGTCGGGCTCACGTCTGTCATCCAGGCGCCAACGGACGCCAGGTGTGCACATCTGTGTGCCACGGAGGTCGAGAACTGTCCAGTGTCCTATTTACAGACCGTGATACTAAATACCGGCGACCACGGACCAGAAATCGGCGTCCTGTGATGTTCGATACTTAAACCACCTCTGATCTCTTTCAACTGGCTACTTTCTGTCCCAACACCTGCGCCACAGAGCCATACACAAGCGTGACGTGTCTACCTGCCCGAAGGACCAACATTTGTTCTCGTTGGCACGAAACAAAGCAACAGGTGATGGTACTCCTTTGATCAGGAAATTCCAGACTCACTCCATGTCTCTGTCTCTCAAGTGGTTACTTCCTGTTCATGTGAACACATGCATGAACCGACGGGTCCAGACACACAGACGTAGGTTTCAAACTGTCCTCAGAATAATCTGTCGACAGAATACTGTGTTCCTATTGGCTAAAGCTGGGGACAAAGGGAGAACTGGAGCAGTTGCGATGCCAAAACTGATGGAAAACAGTCCATTTGCAGTACCCTATCAAATTAATTGTTTAATAACTTACAGGAGTGAAATAGGTCACTTAGCCTCCACCACCTTACAATGATTCTTCTTCATAATAAAACATACTTTTCGCATGTGAGAATCACACACTAACATTTTGCAAATTAAGTAATTAAATTTCCGCCACAAATAGATTGTAGCGCTGAATATATCCGACGTCCTGTATGCACTGACGTTTGAGAACACAAGCACCGTCCTCCACCACAACGTTTCCACCTTACACTAAACATATCTGTTGAAAAAAAAACCTTCCTATCACACACACTCGCAGTAGCAAAGTGCACAGCATCTGCTGACTGGCAGGGAGCCGTAGCCGCGCCAGAAGGGAGAGGCCCGCTCACACATCGACCACTCCGGCAGCTGCGCGCACGCCCCCAGCCATACCAGATGCTCAGAGACTGGAGAGAGAGTCACCACGACCGCCAAGAAGTGAACCGATCAATTTGCGCAGGGGAATACTCATCCAGCACAAACACTCGCTGTATTGAATCTTCTCACGCGACACACACATTCGCTCCTTCCACAGCTCAACCAGCATACCGGCTAGTTAGCTACTCAGCCACTTGTAGGGCGCCGCGAGTGACACCACCGTGACTTAGCCCTTGGGCTGTGGGCAACATCCGAGTATCCGGAATATTTCTTTGTACTCACTGGCCGCGCGAGGTTAAGCCGCGGTTTCTGGTTGGCTGAAATCTTTTGTCCACTCCTGGTGCTGGCCACAGCACACTGCGAGACAAGCAGACATGACCGGGATCTATGGTTCTAACTGCAACATGTAGATTCTTCCCATTTACATTTTTGTAGCAAGAAGGAATCGGAGCATACATACATTTTCACATCGCTAAAGTATCGTTACTTGTAAGTATTCTCTCATCAGGGGTATTTGTTTAAAAAAGAAAATGGTTCAAATGGCTCTGAGCCATTTCAAAATTGTACAAATGGCTCTGTGCACTATGGGACTTAACAGCTGAGGTCATCAGTCCCCTAGAACTTAGAACTACTTAAACCTAACGAACCTAAGGACATCACACACATCCATGCCTGAGGCAGGATTCGAACCTGTGACCGTAGCGGTCTAGCGCCTAGAACAGCTCGGCCACTCCGGCCGGCTATTTAAAAAAAAAAAAAAACTTTTCTCATTACTTTAGTATGTTACATATCGGACCACAGGACTAAAATATTAAACTAATTTTTGTTCTTGACAGAGTGCTAAGAGCGTGTTCTACCTTTGTCACAGAATGCCCCCTCACTTTCTAACTCTCTTAAAGTCTCTCAAAGTAGCAGCACACTGGAGTCGTAAATATCAGGTTAATGCTATACGTCGCTTTATGAAATCGTTAATATAGTCGGTTTCATTACGATGGTCATCTCTCCTTGCACAGGTGTGACACTGAAATTTCATTAAAAGATATTGCTGCATCGAAAAAACGCCTGATTACGGCTCCAGGTGGTGAATCATATCAGTGAAGTTTGGTGGCAGGAGGACACAGCACTTCTTCAGATTAATGTTGATAATCTACTATGAATAACATAGTGAAAGCATTATCGTAGCCAAGACAGACATGAAGCCCACAGCTACCACAGTAGGACAAAATTATATGTCAACTAGCTCCACAAATGATGAAGAGATTGAAAAAATGCATGATGAGACGAAAGAAATTATTCACATACTTAAGTGAGACGAAAATTTAATTTTGATGGGAGACTAGAATTCGATAGTAGTAAGAGGAAGGGAAGGAAAAGTAATAAATGAGTAAGGAATGGGGAAAAGAAATGAAAGAGGAAGCCGTCTGGTAGAATTCTGCACAGAGCATAATTTAATCATCGCTAACACGTTGTTTAAGAATCATGAAAGGAGGCTGAATATCTGGAAGAGATCTGGAGACCCTGTAAGGTTCTGATTACACGATGGTAAGACAGAGATTTCGGAACCAGATTATAAACTGTAAGACGTTTCGAGATGCAGATGTGGACTCTGACCACAATTCATTGGTTATCAGCTGTAGATTAGGTTGTGAACTGTAGATTAAAATCGGATACATTTCAAAAAGGTAGAAAATTAAGGAGCGGAACCTGGATAACCTGAAAGAACCAGAAGTTGTTCACAGTTTCAGAGGCTGCGTTGGGCAACGATGGATTAGAACAGGGGAAAGCAATACAATAGAAGACGAATGGGTACAAATGAGTGATGAAATAGTGAAGGCCGCAGAGGGTCATACTGGTAAAAATAAAAAGTCTTGTAGAAATTTTAGGTAACACAGGAGATATTGAATTTAAGCAATGAAAGGATAAAATATAAAAGCGCAATTAAGGGAATACAAATGTCTACAAAATGAGATTGATAGGAAGTGCAAAACGGCTAAGCAACGTTGGCTAGACGACAAGTGAATGGACCTTAAAAGCATAATTCACTAGGGGAAAGATAGATACCACCTACTGGAAAGTTAAAGAGGCCTTTGGAGAAAAGAGGAGCAGCTGTATGAATGTCAAGAGTTCACATAGAACACTGGCCATAAGTAAAGAAGGGCAAGCTGAAAGGTGGAAGGAGTATATAGATGGTCCATACAAGGAACATGAAGACAGTATTATAGAACTGGAGAGGTCGCAGATGAAGATGGGATGTTAGATATGATACTGCGAGAAGAATATGATAGAGCAGCGAAAGACCTAAGTTGAGACAAGGCGCTATGACTAGACATTATCTCAGAAATACTGATAGCCTTCGAGATGCAGTCGAGGGTTGTAACCTATCCCCAATGTTATTCAGTTTGTACGTTGAGGGAGCACTAGAGGTAACAAAAGAACAATCTGGAGTAGTAATTAAAGTTCAGGGAGAAGAAATAAGATGTTTGAGGTTCGCCGATGACATTGTAATTCTGTCAGAGACAGCAGAGGAGTTGGAATAGCAGCTGTACAGAATAGACATTATCCTTAACGGAGAATACAAGATGAACATCAACAAAGCAAAAAAGGAAATGGAATGTTGCCGGATTACATTAGGCGATGCTGAGGGAATTAGATTAGGAAACGAGAAATTTAAAAAGTAGTAGATGAGTTTCGATATTTCGGCAACAAAATAACTGATGATGCTTGAAGCAAAGAGGAGTTAAAATATAGATTGACAACGGCAAGAAAAGTGTTCTTGAAGAAGATAAATTTGTTAACTTCGAATGTAGTTTAAAGTGGTAGAAAGTCTTTTCTGGAAGTATTTGTATGGAGTGTAGCCATGTGTGGAAGTGAAATGTAGACTATAAACAGTTTAGACAAGAAGAGAGTAGAAGCTTTCGAGATGTGGTGCTACAGAAGAAGGCTGAAGATTAGATGGCTAGATCACGTAACTAATGAGGAGACAATGAATAGAGTTGGAGAGAAATGAAATTTTTGACCCAGCCTGACTAACTGAGCGGTAGGATGCATTGTTATTCTTGTTGTTGTTGTCTTCAGTCCTGAGAGTGGTTTGATGCAGCTCTCCATGCTACTCTATCCAGTGCAAGCTGCTTCATCTCCCAGTACGCACTGCAGCCTTCATCCTTCTGAATCTGCTGAGTGTATTCATCTCTTGGTCTCCCTCTACGATTTTTACCCTCCACGCTGCCCTCCAATACTAAATTGGTGATCCCTTGATGCCTCAGAATATGTCCTACCATTCGATCCCTTCTTCTAGTCGTGCCACAAACTCCTCTTCTCCTCAATTCTTTTCAGTACCTCCTCATTAATTATGTGATCTACCCATCTAATCTTCAGCATTCTTCTGTAACACCACATTTCGAAAGCTTCTATTCTACATCTAAATCTACATTTATACTCCGCAACCCACCCAACGGTGTGTGGCGGAAGGCACTTTACGTGCCACTGTCATTACCTCCGTTTCCTGTTCCAGTCGCGTATGGTTCGCGGGAAGAACGACTGTCTGAAAGCCTCCGTGCGCGCTCTAATCTCTCTGATTTTACATTCGTGATCTCCTCGGGAGGTATAAGTAGGGGGAAGCAATATATTCGATACCTCATCCAGAAACGCACCCTCTCGAAACCTGGTGAGCAAGCTACACCGCGATGCAGAGCGCCTCTCTTGCAGAGTCTGCCACTTGAGTTTATTAAACATCTCCGTAACGCTATCACGGTTACCAAATAACCCTGAGACGAAACGCGCCGCTCTTCTTTGGATCTTCTCTATCTCCTCCGTCAGACCGATCTGGTACGGATCCCACACTGATGAGCAATACTCAAGTATAGGTCGAACGAGTGTTTTGTAAGCCACCTCCTTTGTTGATGGACTACATTTTCTAAGCACTCTCCCAAGGAATCTCAACCTGGTACCCGCCTTACCAACAATTAATTTTATATGATCATTCCACTTCAAATCGTTCCGCACGCATACTCCCAGATATTTTACAGAAGTAACTGCTACCAGTGTTTGTTCCGCTATCATATAATCATACAATAAAGGATCCTTCTTTCTATGTATTCGCAATACATTACATTTGTCTATGTTAAGGGTCAGTTCCCTTCTTGTTCAAATTATTTATCGTCCACGTTTCACTTCCATACATGGCTACACTCCATAAAAATACTTTCAGAAACGACTTCCTGACACTTAAATCTATACTCGATGTTAACAAATTTTTCTTCTTCAGAAACGCTTTCCTTGCCATCGCCAATCAACATTTTATATACTATCTACTTCGAACATCATCAGCTATTTTGCTCCCCAAATAGCAAAACCATTTGCTACTTTAAGTGTCTCATTTGCTAATCTAATTCCCTCAGCATCACCCGATTTAATTCGACTACATTCCATTATCCTCGTTTCGCTTTTGTTGATGTTCATCTTATACACTCCTTTCAAGGCATTGTCCATTCCGTTCAGCTGCTGTTCCAGGTCCTTTGCTGTCTCTGACAGAATTACGATGTCATCGGCGAATCTTAAAGTTTTTATTTCTTCTCCATGGATTTTAATACCTACTCCGAATTTTTCTTTTGTTTCCTTTGTTGCTTGCTCAATATACAGATTGAATAACTTCGGGGAGAGGCTAAAACCCTGTCTCACTCCCTTCCCAAGTGGTAGAAAGTCTTTTCTGAAAGTATTTGTATGGAGTCTATCCATGTGTGGAAGTGAAACGTAGACTATAAACAGTTTAGACAAGAAGAGAATAGAAGCTTTCGAGATGTGGTGCTATAGAAGAATGCTGAAGATTAGATGGCTACATCACGTAACTATTGAGGAGATAATGAATATTGTTGGAGAGAAATGAAATTTGTGGCCCATCCTAACTGAAGGGATCGACTGGTAGAGTGCATTATGGGACGTAAAGGGATCACCAACTTAGTACTGGCGGAAAGTGTGGGTGGTAAAACTCGTAGATGGAGCTCAAGGGATGAATGTAGTAGGCAAATTAAGTAAGATGTAGGCTGCAGTAGTTACTCGGAGATGAAGAAGCTAGCATGAAGAGTTGCATGATACCAGTCTTCGGACTGAAGGCCACAACAACAAGAAAATTACACAACTGGCCATTAAAATTGCTACAGCTAGAAGAAATGCACATGATAAACGGGTAGTCATTGGACAAATATGTTATACTAGAACCGACATGTGATTAGTTTTTCACGCGGTTTGGGTGCATAGGTCCTGAGAAATCAGTACCCAGAACAACCACCTCTGACCGTAATAACGGCCTTGATACGCCTGGGCATTGAGTCAAACAGGGCTTGGATGGCGTGTACAGGTACAGCTGCCCATGCGGCTTCAACACGATACCACAGTTCATCACGAGTGGTGACTGGCGTATTGTGATGAGACAGTTGCTCGACCACCATTGACCAGACATTTTCAGTTGGTGAGAGATCTGGAGAATGTGCTGGCCAGGGCAGCAGTCGAACATTTTCTGTATCCAGAAAGGCCCGTACTGGACCTGCAACATGCGGTCGTGCATTATCCTGCTGAAATGTACGGTTTCGCAGGGATCTAACGAAGGGTAGAGCCACGGGTCGTAACACATCTGAAACATAACGTCCACTGTTCAAAGCGCCGTCAATGCGAACAAGAGGTGACCGAGACGTGTAACCAATGGCATCCCATGCCGTCACGCTAGATGATACGCCAGTATGGCGATGATAAATACACTCTTCCAATGTGTGTTCACCGCGATGTCGCCAAATACGGATGCGACCATCATGATGCTGTAAACAGAACCTGGCTTCACCCGAAAAAATGACTTTTTGCCATTCGTACACCATCGCAGGCGGTCCTGCCTGTGATGCAGCGTCAAGGGTAACGGCAGCCACGGTCTCCGAGCTGATAGTCCATGCTGCTGCAAACGTCGTCGAACTCTTTGTGCAGATGGTTGTTGTCTTGCAAACGTCTCCATTTGTTGACTCAGGGATCGAGACGTGGCTGCACGATCCGTTACAGCCATGCGGGTAAGATGCCTGTCGTCTCCACTGCTAGAGATACGAGGCCGTTGGGATGCAGCACGGCTTTCCGTATTACCCTCCTGAACCCACCGATTCCATATTCTGCTAACCGTATTGGATGTCGACCAACGCGAGCAGCAATGTCGCGACACGATAAACCGCGATCGCGTTAGGCTACAATCCGACCTTTATCAAAATCGGAAACGTGATGGTACGCATTTCTCCTCCTTACACTAGGCAACACCGGTCAATTTCTGTTGTGTACAAGAAATCGGTTGGAAACTTTCCTCATGTCAACACGTTGTAGATGTCGCCACCGGCGCCAACCTTGTGTGAATGCTCTGAAAAGCTAATCATTTGCATATCACAGAATCTTCTTCCTGTCGGTTTAATTTCTCGGCTTTAGCACGTCATCTTCGAGGTGTAGCAATTTTAATGCCCAGTGGAGTAAATGCATGTTGCATTGCCCTCTCCTCATTTTGTAGCCAGTGAGACGGTTTGTAATTCGGAGGAAGGCCAAAGCGTTGATCTGCTGTGTTGCGCACCTCTGGGTCCAGGATGGGACGGGCGAGGCGTGGGAACGGCGGACGTCCTGCTGAATGCGAGAGGCCCGCGTTGAGATGCCGGCTGCGAGGCGCGCGGCGCAGCTGACAGCGCGAACACCAGGTAGCAGGTAGCAGGTAGCAGGTAGCAGGTAGGGGGCGTCTCCAGCGCCAGAGGCGGCTGTGCCGTGCCGTGAGTGAAACGCCTCTTCCAGGCCGCCGCCTACATAATGCAACAGGGGAGCCACCGGCAGTGGCGGGGGACCACCGGATGGGGGAGGGAGCTCCGGAGTGTTTTACAGCGCAACGGGCGATGCTCGCCATCAAAATGCGATCTGCGGCCACGCTACGTGACCCTTACGGTTGCTGTGTAGGCGAGGATACATATTTTGTGAAGGTGTTGCTGCGCAACTTGTAAACATAATATTACGTACCACCATGTGACGTTGATAAACCTTCATTCACTCCCAGGCAACGTAATATTACTACAGCGGCCTACACGGGACCAAGAGGGGTGTAACTACGCTGGCCAACCGGTGCATTGCCCCACGGCCCCCGAGGCTGCGTGACGCTTGGCACGCTCAAAAGAAAGAAACGACGAAACACGAGGAAAAATGAAACTGGAGAAATGAAGAAAATCGATCAGTCAAGTGTTAAAATAATTTAGTCAGCTTTATCTAGCAGATAATACTGTGGTCATTGCTCTATGCACTAACCAGGCGAGATAAGGTCATTAAAACGTTAAATGCAATTCAACTTTAAATGATGTATATCTATTGATACTTTCTACAGACATACTCTTTGCCCACAACAATGGAAGCTTGATGTTTGAAATTCGTCTATGATCGTCAGAAGTTCTTGAGCCGAGCGTGGCTCGTGTTCCCGCTATCATGTATTGTATACCCTGTTTTTAACGTACTTCCACCTCACTACGTTAATTTAAATTACTATTGAGTTGCTGCTTTGCCTTACCGTGAGCGGCGTTAGTAGTGCCAATGTGTATCGATGTATCCCCTCTCGTAGTATCTTTGCTCAACTGCTATTACTTCCTGGTCGTCGTCTGTCGTAAGGGAGTTCGGGTTGCGAGTTCGGGTCTGCCAGTCAGTTGGAACGCGCCTGGAGCGCAGTCCGGACCTGCTAGTCGGGGAGTTGCAGTTCGGCACTCATGCAGTCGGGTTGGAGCAGCAGTGAGGTCTGCGTCGACATGGCTCGCCCGACCATTGTCGCCACGCATCACTGGAGCCGGGCCACGGTCTTGGTGGATCGTCGGTCGGTCGTCCTACCGGTCGACACGTTTTGGCTCTCCGATCGTTCATCAGTCGGATGTATGTGTGTGCATCGACTCCCGATTTGTCTTCATGCGTGCTTAGTTACTGTTCTGTGTCGCTCAGGTCTTCGTGCAAGTTTTTGTCAGGTTGTGTGTGTAGATGGCGTTATTTCCACTCACGACGACCTTACATGTTGTCTGCATTCTGAGGCGAGTCGGTCGGTTGTTGTGGACGAGGGAAGTTATCTCCTTGTGGTGCAACCGGCTGGGTCCGCTGGCAGCCCCTGCGCAGTGCCGGAGCGTGTGTAAAGCTGTCCGATCGCTACGAGCTTCGTGGTTCACCGACCCAGGACGTCAAAGTTGAGTAGTGGTTTCAACTACCCAAGCCACGTCCATTCATGTTGTGGTGGTTCGTTTCAGTGGTTTGCTGTTGGGGAGGTTTTCCGGTGAGCAACACCTAGAGTTCCTAATGCTGAAATTTAGCCGCCATGTGGTGCAATTAACTATTTTGGGTTGATTACAATTCGAGTGTACCAGTGGAATTTTCTGCCTTGTGGCCGTTAGTATTATGGTTACCTGCCCTGGGCACTACCCTAATTTCAGGCAGCGTCCTTTCCTCACCTGTTGTCGCTGACCAACATGGTGTGCACACTCCATTGTGGATTATCGCGTTTGTAACATTGCCGGTTTCAGCTCTTATGTACTGATTGATGGGAAGCAAGTCGTTGTGTCGGTCGGTCCGTGGCTGTCTCCTGGTTGGGTTCCAACAGTATACACTCCTGGAAATTGAAACAAGAACACCGTGAATTCATTGTCCCAGGAAGGGGAAACTTTATTGACACATTCCTGGGGTCAGATACATCACATGATCACACTGACAGAACCACAGGCACATAGACACAGGCAACAGAGCATGCACAATGTCGGCACTAGTACAGTGTATATCCACCTTGCGCAGCAATGCAGGCTGCTATTCTCCCATGGAGACGATCGTAGAGATGCTGGATGTAGTCCTGTGGAACGGCTTGCCATGCCATTTCCACCTGGCGCCTCAGTTGGACCAGCGTTCGTGCTGGACGTGCAGACCGCGTGAGACGACGCTTCATCCAGTCCCAAACATGCTCAATGGGGGACAGATCCGGAGATCTTGCTGGCCAGGATAGTTGACTTACACCTTCTAGAGCACGTTGGGTGGCACGGGATACATGCGGACGAGCATTGTCCTGTTGGAACAGCAAGTTCCCTTGCCGGTCTAGGAATGGTAGAACGATGGGTTCGATGACGGTTTGGATGTACCGTGCACTATTCAGTGTCCCCTCGACGATCACCAGTGGTGTACGGCCAGTGTAGGAGATCGCTCCCCACACCATGATGCCGGGTGTTGGCCCTGTGTGCCTCGGTCGTATGCAGTCCTGATTGTGGCGCTCACCTGCACGGCGCCAAACACGCATACGACCATCATTGGCACCAAGGCAGAAGCGACTCTCATCGCTGAAGACGACACGTCTCCATTCGTCCCTCCATTCACGCCTGTCGCGACACCACTGGAGGCGGGCTGCACGATGTTGGGGCGTGAGCGGAAGACGGCCTAACGGTGTGCGGGACCGTAGCTCAGCTTCATGGAGACGGTTGCGAATGGTCCTCGCCGTTACCCCAGGAGCAACAGTGTCCCTAATTTGCTGGGAAGTGGCGGTGCGGTCCCCTACGGCACTGCGTAGGATCCTACGGTCTTGGCGTGCATCCGTGCGTCGCTGCGGTCCAGTCCCAGGTCGACGGGCACGTGCACCTTCCGCCGACCACTGGCGACAACATCGATGTACTGTGGAGACCTCACGCCCCACGTGTTGAGCAATTCGGCGGTACGTCCACCCGGCCTCCCGCATGCCCACTATACGCCCTCACTCAAAGTCCGTCAACTGCACATACGGTTCACGTCCACGCTGTCGCGGCATGCTACCAGTGTTAAGGACTGCGATGGAGCTCCGTATGCCACGGCAAACTGGCTGACACTGACGGCGGCGGTGCACAAATGCTGCGCAGCTAGCGCCATTCGACGGCCAACACCGCGGTTCCTGGTGTGTCCGCTGTGCCGTGCGTGTGATCATTGCTTGTACAGCCCTCTCGCAGTGTCCGGAGCAAGTATGGTGGGTCTGACACACTGGTGTCAATGTGTTCTTTTTTCCATTTCCAGGAGTGTATTTGCGCTCACCACCTGCCTCGCTTAAGTGAACGAGGGCAGACCGACCTCCCTGGAGGCTTCTGAGTGCCGCCGGCGTTTAATTATCTGTTTTCAGCTTTTTAAAATTTAGGGCTTATGGTTATTTTTCTCTATTCTCAAAAATTTTGCAAAATTAATTCTTAAATTTATCTTTCAAGCTTAAACATTGCGGCCTTCTGCTTTTAAAGATTATGGTAATATATTTTAAAATTTTTGAAACTTAATTGCGGTCTTCAGCCATTGGTATTGAACCTTTCACATGTTTGTTCTGTCTACTTTGCTGTGATATTTTTTAATTATTTTATTGTTATCTTAATCGGATTTTTATCTTGTTGATTTGTTAAGATTTTTTCTGTTTGGAGACCTTCAGCCGTGAAAGAGTTGCATTCGGTAAAGGTCCGGCTATGTGCTACTTCGGTTGAAAGACGATGTAGGCCTCAGAACGCCAAGAGTGTCTAAAATACGGTGTGAGTTTGGACAGTTTAATGTCGGACACACTGTGCGTTCCATTCAACAGCGCAGTACAGAACACAAGAGGTGCTTTCGCCTTCGGTGTCCTCTATCAAGTCCGAACACCAGTTAATACCCACCCATATGCTATCAATTGCTTGCACAGAGGCAGTGACCGTTTAGCACCGTTCTGCCTACTGAAACCTCGCTATGTATTCTAACATCATCAGAATCCTTGTAGCTATCTAAATTCTTCCACCTAACAATCTGGCTGCCTTCGTCACGACTGCTTCTCGCGTCTAATCGGTACTGTCTGCTCCGCAGAACATCTGTAGCTCCCAGGGAATTCTCCGGCGATTGACTGCATGTTTCTAACTGTCTGTTTTCCGACGATTGACTCCCTCTAGGCCTTATGTTCTGTAGTTTTTAGCTTCCCCTTGCTATTCCAGCAGTCCCAGACATAACGTCGCATCAAAAGCTTCACATAGCCAAGTTGGCTCCCATTGTGCTTTACTCAGAGGTTGAGTGAAGGAGACAAAAAGCCATTCCCTATAAGGTAAAGAACTGCTTTCTAAACCTTTTATTGGCTTCCTATGACGTAGCGTCACTCCCACCACAAGTTCTCTGTCTGCTTCTATCTTGCAGCTAGCTCTCTCTCTCTCTCTCTCTCTCTCTCTCAACTGTTTCCCCCTGTTTTCAACACTCTGCCCTCTGTTACAGTACTTATTCTGTGTAAAGACTGCCTTCACTAGCACTGTTTCCTTATTTATTCCGTTATCATCTAATGATTCCCTTCACAAATCCTGTAACGGAACTTCTTAAAGTTTAGCCTTTGCTTCACTAAGTATGTCTTCTGACTTGTTTCACGGAACCTCTCTGGTCTGCGTCCTACAACCTTCACTATATTTTCCCTCGTCCTACCTGTGTCTGCTTCTGCTGGTATGGTTAACTTTAATGTTATTACTAGAACTTGGGTTTTTTGAAGTAGACACAACAACGGTAACAATTCTCAGCACGTTACAGTTCATTACATGCAGGAGAAACATGTATTTACATGATCCACAGCACCTTCTCCACTTACGGAGAAATGACAAGCTGTCACATCGTTCTGCTCCAGGGGACGTGGGAACTCAGTGTTGTGAAGCAGTATATGAACCAGCTAAAGAGGCCCCTGTGAATGCAGTGACGTCGCTGTTGAGGGACACGATCTATGGGATGAGAAGTGGGTAGGGTTGACGAACGACAAGTTGTGGTCGGCAAAACTAACAACATGGTCGTGGCTTTCCTCCTTCCGGGCACTTAAAACACTTAACGCGCTTATGGACACGGCACTGTCCTCTGATGCATGGATTCCTCCTCCGTCGAGAGACCCACCATATACTGCTTATGGTGTACATGTATTGTATACCACATTTATACCGAATGCGTTTTATATCAAGGTAAAAGAGCTGCACGCGAGCAACTAGCTGACCTGCCCTCTGTTTTAGGAGATAATGAGTCGAAGAAACTCTCGACAATAGCAAGGCAATACACTACTGAGCATTAAAATTGCTGCACCACGAAGATGACGTGCTACAGACGTGAAATTTAACCGACAGGAAGAAGATGCTGTGATATGCAAATGATTAGCTTCTCAAAGCATTCACACAAGGTTGGCGCCGGTGGCGACACCTACAACGTGTTGATATGAGGAAAGTTTCCAACCGATTTCTCATTTTCAAACAGCAGTTGACCGGCGTTGCCTGGTGGAACGTTGTTGTGATGCCTCGTGTAAGCAGGAGAAATGCGTACCATCACGTTTCCGACTTTAATAATGGTAGGATTGTAGCCAATCGCGATTGCTGCTCACGTTGGTCGAGATCCAATGACTGTTAGCAGAATATGGAATCGGTGGGTTCAGGAGGGCAATATGGATCGCCGTGCCGGATCCCAACGGCCTCGTATCACTAGCAGTCGAGACGACAGGTATCTTATCCGCATGGCTGTAACGGATCGTGCAGCCACGTCTCGATCCCTGAGTCAACAGATGTGGACTTTTGCAAGACAACAACCATCGGCACCAATAGTTCGACGACATTTGCTGCAGCATGGACTATCAGCTCGGAGACCATGGCTGCGGTTACACTTGCCGCTGCATCACAGACAGGAGCGCCTGCGATGGTGTACTCAACGACGAACCTGGGTGCACGAATGGCAAAACGTCATTTTTTCGGATGAATCCAGGTTCTGTTTACAGCAACACGATGGTCGCATCCGAGTTTGGCGACATCGTGGTGAACGCACATTGGAAGCGTGTATCCTGTTCGCCATACTGGCGTATCACCCGGCGTGATGGTATGGGGTGCCTTTGGTTACACGTCTCGGTCACCTCATGTTCGCATTGGCGGCACTTTGAACAGTGAACGTTACATTTCAGATGTGTTGCGACCCGTGGCTGTACCCTTCATTCGATACCTGCAAAACCCTACATTTCAGCAGGATAATGCACGACCGCATGTTGTAGGTCTTGTATGGGGCTTTCTGGATACAAAAAATGTTCGACTGCTGCCCTGGCCAGCACATTCTCCAGATCTCTCACCAATTGAAAACGTCTGGTCAATGGTGACCGAGCAACTGGCTCGTCACAGTACGCCAGTCACTACTCTTGATGAACTGTGCTATCGTGTTGAAGCTGCATGGGCAGCTGTACCCGTACACACCATCCAAGCTCTGTTTGCCTCAATGCCCAGACGTATCGAGGCCGTTATTACGGCCAGAGGTGGTTGTTCTGGGTACTGATTTCTCAGGATCTATGCACCCAAATTGCGTGACAATGTAATTACATGTCAATTCTAGTATAATGTATTTGTCCAATGGATACCCGTTCATCATCTGCGTTTCTTCTTGGTGTAGCAATTTTAACGGCCAGTAGTGTATACCCAGTGCGACTGGTTCATCTATTATTTTCAGATTGATCAACAGGGCATGGTTGCCTGTTATAGTATTTTTGCTGTTGTGTAATTATAGTTATTGTGCACTACTTCGTACACAGTGGTAAGGTGATGTGGGCTAGAGAGTGGCGCAGCAACTGTCATCGTAGGAAACCTGCACAGGAGCAGAAGTAATTAGCGGACAAGTAAAAACAACTAACAGAAGCTTTACTCGACAGGCACCATTTTCCACGTCCGCGAAGACTCTATACAAATGAACATTCAGCAATAAAGTCCAGCGAATATAGTAGTACGAGAGCGACTTCTTAACTAATGCATGAGCGGTAGTTGGGGCCGCAGCAGGGTTGCATCTCAGTGGCGATTCCTTTGCGACTCGGCTACTACTTGTTGTGAATGGCTGCCGCCGACCACCCTGTGTCGCGACGGCAGAGGGCGCTCGTGGTACAGAGCCACTGCAGCTGTGGTGGGTGGGCAAGCTCCACTGGGTACGCCGTATCCCGCATCACTGCTGTCAGCATCTGACAGGAACCTGCGTTGCCATTACCAACTGTGGGATGCCAGTGGAGTGGTATCGACCATAATAAGTCTGTGCTTTTTAACAGTAAAATGACTTGACGCATACCTGTTTTGGTGTACTGTGTGAAAATGTGGCTACAAATGAGAGTGCAACGGGGTGGTCGACACTTATATTTTATATTTTACCTTTAATTTTCAAACAGTTAACCACATTTGTCTCAGTTCATTAAGGGAGCTGCTGACCTTGTATTTCGTGTACAACTCATGGCTGTACACCACGTTTTAACCAATGTGTTTTATAACAGATAAAAGGGCTGCAACTCACTGATTTAGTATACAGAGAAGTT
The DNA here is from genome assembly GCF_021461385.2 of Schistocerca piceifrons. NCBI lineage: Eukaryota > Metazoa > Arthropoda > Insecta > Orthoptera > Acrididae > Schistocerca > Schistocerca piceifrons. Next base: position 73,512,571 of record NC_060140.1, read on the forward strand.
GCAGCATCAGAAAATTGCAGGGAAATGCAGGAAGATCTGCAGCGGATAGGCACTTGGTGCAGAGAGTGGCAACTGACCCTTAACATAGACAAATGTAATATATTGCGAATTCATAGAAAGAAGAATCCCTTATTGTATGATTATATGATAGCGAAACAAACACTGGTAGCAGTTACTTCTGTAAAATATCTGGGAGTATGCGTACGGAACGATTTGAAGTGGAATGATCACATAAAATTTATTGTTGGTAAGGCGGGTACCAGGTTGAGATTCATTGGGAGAGTCCTTAGAAAATGTAGTCCATCAGCAAAGGAGGTGGCTTACAAAACACTCGTTCGTCATATACTTGAGTATTGCTCATCAGTGTTGGATCCGTACCAGGTCGGGTTGACAGAGGAGATAGAGAAGATCCAAAGAAGAGCGGCGCGCTTCGTCACAGGGTTATTTGATAAGCGTGATAGCGTTACGGAGACGTTTAGCAAACTCAAGTGGCAGACTGTGCAAGAGGGGGCTCTGTATAGCGTTGTAGCTTGCTGTCCAGGTTTCGAGAGGGTGCGTTTCAGGATGATGTATCAAATATATTGCTTCCCCCTACTTATACGTCCGGAGGAGATAACGAATGTGAAATTAGAGAGATTCGAGCTCGCACGGAGGCTTTCCGGCAGTCGTTCTTCCCGCGAACCATACGCGACTGGAATAGAAAAGGGAGGTAATGACAGTGGCACGTAAAGTGCACTCCGCCACACACCGTTGGGTCGCTTGCGGAGTGTAAATGTAGATGCCGATGTACTAGGAGATAACGAGTCGAATGTGGTTCATGCTTTAAGACTGTGTGAGTCTGACCTTCTACACCACTACCACCACCACAGCTCTCCAACTTCACAGCCGACCGCTGTGGCCGAGCGGTTCTAGGCGCTTCAGTCCAGAACCGGGCTGCTGCTACGGTCAGAGGTTCGAATGCTGCCTCGAGCATGGATGTGTGTGCTGTCCTTAGGTTAGTTAGGTGCAAGTAGTTCTAAGTCAAACTTCCCATACTTATTTCTCTGTGAGCTCTGCCTTCCAACTAAATTACGTACCATTGTCCTTAATTATGTTTGGGATACTTTTGTCCAAGATGTTGGTAAGAGTAGGGGCGGAATCTTCCATGAGGTACGGTCGCAGGTTCGAATCCTGCCTCGGGCATGGATGTGTGTGATGTCCTTACGGTAGTTAGGTTTAAGTAGTGCTACGTTCTAGGGGACTGATGACCTCAGATGTTGTCCCATAGTGCTCAGAGCCATTTGAACCATATCTTGAATGAGGAAATGAGGTGTTTTCGGAAATTCTACGAATGAGTTTCAGTCTGCTTACAACAATATGTAGATTTTAGTTGAATACATGGGTGGTACACGTTGTGGCTTTAAACGCAAATGGTGACATGGGTCATCCAGTTCGTCAGAAGGAACTAGTACCGCATGGAACAGGCTTCAGGAAGCAGGATACGGCGCATATTTATCTGAGGACGGAATGCGTATGTGGGGATTACGAACTAGGGGGAAACAATGGCGCGGGGGCGGCGCGGAGGCGCGTGTCGTGCGTGCCGGCCGGCCGAGGAAACATAAATCAGGCGGAGCGCGTGGCCGCGGGAGCCGGAAGCGCGTGGCGCCAAGCGGCAGGCAGGGGGCCGACGGCGCATGCGCGAGAAAGAGGCGGCGCCGAGAAGCAGCAGGCACAGGCAAGCTGTGCTCGCGGTACACGAGGGGCAGTGTTGTTACTTACACAGTCCACTTCCTCCGACAATATAGTACCCTTTCAGTTAACTAGAAACAGTTGCCACTTGAAACTTCCTGGCAGATTAAAACTGTGTGCCGGTCCGAGACTCGAACTCGGGACCTTTGCCTTTCGCGGGCAAGTGCTCTACCAACTGAGCTACCCAAGGACGACTCACGCCCGTCCTCACAGCTTTACTTCTGCCAGTATCTCGTCTCCTACCTTCCAAACTTTACAGAAGCTCTCCTGCGAACGTTGCACAACTAGCACTCCTCAAAGAAAGGATATTACGGAGACATGGCTTAGCCACAGTCTGGGGGATGTTTCCAGAATGAGATTTTCACTCTGCAGCGGAGTGTGCGCTGATATGAAACTTCCTGGCAGATTAAAACTGTGTGCCGGTCCGAGACTCGAACTCGGGACCTTTGCCTTTCGCGGGCAAGTCCTCTACCAACTGAGCTACCCAAGGACGACTCACGCCCGTCCTCACAGCTTTACTTCTGCCAGTATCTCGTCTCCTACCTTCCAAACTTTACAGAAGCTCTCCTGCGAACGTTGCACAACTAGCACTCCTCAAAGAAAGGATATTACGGAGACATGGCTTAGCCACAGTCTGGGGGATATTTCCAGAATGAGATTTTCACTCTGCAGCGGAGTGTGCGCTGATATGAAACTTCCTGGCAGATTAAAACTGTGTGCCGGTCCGAGACTCGAACTCGGGACCTTTGCCTTTCGCGGGCAAGTGCTCTACCACTTGCCACTTATTTAACCCACCCAAAGTTCCTGTATATCAGCAGAATCTAAGTTCCAGCCAGTTTTATGAGAGTAGGTCATCCAATTTTCTGAAATATCCAACAATAAGAAATTTATCCTGAGATGCAAGATAATAACAATAGGTTGGATGAAATAGCTGTTCCCAACTCTGTTCCTCAGTTTTCTCAATGAAAGAGTCACGCTTCTGGGCAGGTACCGTGACGTCAAGGAAAGGGCTTCTCTTGCTTCGAAGTTTTCAAATTTAGACAGTAACTAGCGACCTACTCTGGCTCCCCCTTGGTATCAGTAAGTATCTATGGCGAGACGACATATCTGGTGAAGTAGTTGAGTGCGCCCATACAATATTTTGCTGGGGGGGGGGGGGTGGGGGGGGGGGAAGGAGTACACAGGGGACATGGAGTATTTTTAATATTTCGGAAGACGAGTGCCGATTTCTAAGTATCCACAAATAGTTCCTGTTTCAACGCCGTCAAAAACCTGCGTAAGATTGACTTTTAAATCATTTTCTTCAAGGGCTGTACTATATTGTTTCTTTTCGCTGAGAGCGGGTGGGTGGGGTGGAGGGGGGGGGCGGGGTAGGGTATGTACGTCCATCCGTAATAGTAATAAATTATACACAGAAACCTTCCTCATGAATCGATCTGTCTACTGCGAAAAACGAAAGAAAGAAGGAAGATTGTACATAACGTCCCATCGACATAAAGATTCAAATGGTTCTGAGCACTATGGGACTTGACATCTGAGGTCATCAGTGCCCTAGACTTAGAACCACTTAAACCTAAGGACATCACACACATCCATGCCCGAGGCAGGATATGAACCTGCCACCGTAGCAGTCGTACGGTTCCGGACGGAAGCGCCTAGAGCCGCTCGGCCACCGCGTCCGGCGACATTGTCATTAGAGAAGGAGCACAAGCTCGGATTACGTCAAGGATGGGGAAGGAAATCTGCTGTGCCCTTTCAAAAGTATCACCCCAGCATTTGCTTGGAGCGATTTAGGGAAATCACAGAAAACCTAAATCTGGATGGTTGGATATGGGCTTGAAGCGTCGTCCATTGTGCTAACCACTGCGCCACATTGCTCGGTGTATATTAATGGTGAACTTATCAGAAGTCATACTATAGTTCCCGAGATTAGCGTTCACATTCAGACAGAAAAATGCGTCAGGGGTCTTAGTTCATTATTCTTCAGCCAAATTGAGAGGGAAATGTAGTTCACTTAGTGAGGAAGCAACCATTCCAGTAGCTTACTGACTGACTGAAATGGTTCAAATGGCTCTCAGCACTATGAGACTTAACATCGGATGTCATCAATCCCCTAGAACTTAGAACTACTTAAACCTAACTATCCTAAGGACATCACACACATCCATACCCGAGGCACGATTCGAACCTGCGACCATAGCGGTGACGCGGTTCCGGACCGAAGTGTCTAGAACCGCTCGGCCACCGCGGCCCGCAGAATGACTGATCTGGTCTTACAACATTAGCCAACATGTTAGCACCGCTATCGGCCGAAAGCAACGGGAAACTGTAGTCATTATTTTATTTATCAAGGGCATGCAGCTCTACTGTATGGCTTAATGATCGTGGCGCCCGTCCGGGTAAAATATTCTGCAAGTAAAATAGCCCGCCTTCCAGGCAGGGAATGCATAACAGGTTGTTTTCATCATGAAAAACAAAAACTACAAGTAGTTTCGTTGAAATTGTGGTATCCCATGTCAGTACCATCCGACATATGTCAGTGTTAGCAGCGGAATAGCAAGTTTCCATCTGACGCCGATAGCGGTCATGCAGGATCTGCAGGACCCAGTTTTGCATGCCCACTGGCCACATCTCCAGCCCTCTGCCACCGTGATACAGAACGGTTACTGGCAGCCAGACCTACCACTTCCGCTTGGAGCCTCTTCACTATGACACCGCCATTCGCGCTTACTACAATGAGCCTCATCCCAGATGACGTGGTGATAGTCGGTCTCTATTTCTTGTTGCATTATTTGTAAGAGTAAGTTAACTAAATCTTCTGTTTGTTGTGTTACCTTGTTCATTAATCTCTTCTGCTCCTGGCTAGCTCTCCTACGACAACAGTTGCTACACCACTCTGTAACCCACCTCTCCTTATTATTGGGTACGAAGTCATACACAACAGAGTGCTGGATCACTTAATCTTGTGGATAGGGTAGAGAATTAAGAAAGGGAATACATAGGTTGAAACTAGATGAGTGGGAATTACTGAAGAGTAGCGGTAGGAACAACAGTACTTCTGGTCAAGTGAATCCTTGGTTTTAAATACACAATCAAATAGGTTTCATGCAGGAATAGCTCTAATAATGAATAAGAAAACAGTAGTGTAGATAGGATACTATGACCAGTATAGCGAACACATCATCATAGCAAAGAAAGACTTGAAGCCAACATCCACCATAGTAGTACAAGTCTGTATGGCTACTAACTCCGCAGATGATGGAGAGATTGAAAGAATGTGTGACAAAATTAAAGAAATCATTGAAACGGTTAAGGGAATCAAGTAATTGATTATGATAGAAGAATGGAATTCGCTGGTAAAATCAGGAAAAGAATGAAAGTTGTAGAACAATACAGACTTGAGCAAGAGAAAGAAAGACAACACGTGACAGAATTTTGCACAAGGGCAATTCACCCACCGCTAACTATCGTTTTACAATCACTCAACAGGATTGTAAACATCGAAAAGACCTGAAGGTACCAGAGGGTTTCAGATAGACTACAAATGGTAAGACAGAGATTTCGAAACCAGAATTTAAACTGAAGACATTTCCAGGGGTAGATGTAGACTCTGGCCATCTGATATGAAGAAAAAAGCTGAATAAACTGCAGAAACATGCGAAGAAGGTGGTACTTGGACAGGGTGAAACAACCAGATGTTGTTGGAAGTTTCGAAGGGAGTAATAAACAACGATTTACTGAGCAGTAACTCTATAGGGACGAATGTGTAGCATTGATGAATCAAATGGTGAAGGCAGCAGAAGCTCTGATAGACAAAAAGATAAAGCCTAGTAGAAATCATTTATTATGCACAAGATATTCAAAATAGGCGAAAGGGGTAAATAGAGAATAAAATTAAATGAAGCGTGCAACAGTGAATTCAGACATCTAAAACGTAAGATCGACGGGGGAGTGAAAGTGGAAAATCAAGGATGGTTATAAGAGAAATGCAAAGCTGTAGAAGTATGTAGGACGTGGGGATGGATATATACAGCATATAATAAAGTTAAAGAAAGCACTGGAAGCAAGAGAAGCGTCTGTATGGCATATAAGAGATCAGATGCCAAACACCTGCGAAGCAAAGAAGAGAAGGCCGAAACATGGAAGGAATACATAGAGTATCTGTAAAAGGGAAAAAAATTGTAGACAGAGGAAGTAAATCAAGATTACATAGGGGATACGATTCTGCGATAAGCAACTGACATAATTTTGAAAAGCGTGAGTCGAAATAAGTTCTCTAGAGTGGAAAACATTCCGTCAATATTATTGTGATCCTTAGGAGGGGTAACTATGACAAAGTTATGCCTCCTGGTGTGCAAGGTATGTATCAAAAAGCAGAAGTACCGTCGAACTACAAGAAAAATGTAATAATTGGTATTTGAAAAAAGGTAGGTGCTGACAAACTATCAGTTTAACAAGTAATGGTTGCGAAATGTTGAGACGAATTATTTACAGAAGGATGCAAAAGCTTGTAGAAGCCGCCCTCCAGGAAGACCAGCTTGACTTCCGGACAAGTGTACTAACACGCGACTCATCCTAGAGTTTCGAATTAAGAAAAACAATTTATAGATTTAGAGAAAACTTTTGACTCTATTGACTGAGCTATACTTTTAGAAATTTTGAAGGTAGCCGGGATGAAATGCATTAAGTGAAAGGTTATTTGCAACTTGTACAGATACCAGACTTTAGTTACAAGAGGCGAAGGACGGTGGAAGGGAAGCTGTAGTTGAGAAAAGAATGAGGCAGGATTGTAGGCTATCCCTGATGCTATTCAGCTCATACATTGAGCTAGCTGTAAAGGAAAGCATGGAGAAATTCTGAAAGGGAAGTAAGGCTCATGAAGAAAAAACGAAAAGTTTAAGTTTTGTCGATAACACAGTAATTCTATCAGAGACGGCAAAGGAGTGTAAGAGCATTAAACGAAATGGATAATGTTTTGAAAAGAGATTATAAGGTGAACTTCAACAAAGCAGTGATGCTGAGAAAATTAGACTAGATAATGAAAACTTAACCCTTTAAAAATATTACAAAATAAATTTTTTGGGTTTTATTGTTTTTGTTGGATCAATGCAATCATTACCGAGACAGAACAATGTGAAAAACAAGTGTTACATGCATTAATTGTTGCCGCAGTGGATACACCGATTCCCGTGAGATCACCGAAGTTAAGCGCTGTTGGGCGTGGCCGGCACTTGGATGGGTGGCCATCCAGCCACCATGCGCTGTTGCCATTTTTCGAGGCTCACTCAGAATACCATCATAACGACTGGGAGAGCGGTGTGCTGACGCCACGACCCTCCTATCCGCATCTTCCTCTGGGGATGACACGGCGGTCGGATGGTCCTGGTAGGCCACTCATGACCTGAATATTGAGTACATACGTTAATTGAATACATTAGGGATGGTTTCTGCGAGAGTGCCTCGTATGAAACTGGAAATACAACCTGTCACAGCTAGTCGTGTTGCCCTCAGAAACCGCAGGGGATTGAAAACGAAGCATCACAATAATTATGAAACTAAATACAAAAGTTTAATTATTATTGTAATACACAGCGTACTAATATGAATAGGACAGTTTTGTCTACCTAATTCATGCTCAAAACTGCCTTACAGAGATAAATTAGATCACAGTTTGAAAACAAAGACAATCTTGCACTGCATACAAAAATGGCTACTACATTTCCTCGTCTAATTGCTGAGATTCGAAATTCATGACGTTGTTCAAGCTGCAGCCGCTACAGAGCAGCATCTACTGGAGACGTAAAGGGTGACTACAGATGTACCAACTGTGCATATCCACTGAAAAGCCAAAGAAACTAGTACATCTGCCTAATATTCTATAGGACCCCCGCGAGCACGCAGAAGTGCCGCAACACGACGTGTAATGGACTCGACTAATGTCTGAAATAGTGCTGAAGGGAACTGACATCATTAATCCTACAGGAATGTCCATAAATCCGTAAGAGAACGACGGGATAGAGATTTCTTCTGAACAGCACGTTGCAAGGCATCCCAGATATGCTCAGTAATGTTCATGTCTGCGGAGTTTGGTGGCCAGCGGAACTGTTTAAACTCAGAAGAGTGTGAGTGATCGTGGAGCCACTCTGTAGCAATTCTGGAAGTGTGGGGTGTCGCATTGTACTGCTGGAACTGCCAAAGTCCGTCGGAGTGCACAATGGACGTGAATGGATGCAGGTGATCAGCCAGGATGGTTACGTACGTGTCACGTGTCAGAGTCGTATGTAGACGTATCAGGGGGCCCATATCACGCCAGCTGCACACGCCCCACGCCATTACAGACCCTCTACCAGCTTGAACAATACCCTGCTGACATGCAGAGCTCATGGATTCATGAGGTTGTCGTATACCCGTACACGTCCATCCGCTCGATACAATTTGAAACGATTCTCGTCCGACCAGGCAACGTGTTTGCAGTCTTCAACAGTCCAATGTCGACCCTGACGGGCCCAGGCGAGGCGTAAAGCTTTGTGTTGTGGAGTCATCAAGGGCACACGACCGGAGCTTCGGCTCTGAAAGTCTATGTCGACGATGGCCGAGGATTTAAATCTGCAGCAATTTGGGGAAGGGACGATTCTCTTCAGTCGTCGTTGCTTCCGCTCTTGTAGGACGTTTTTCCGGCTGCAGCGATGTCAGAGATTGGATGTTTTACCGGATTCCTGATATTTACGGTACACTCGTGACATGGTCGTACGGGAAAATGCCCACTTCATCGCTACCTCGTAGATGATGGTCCCATCGCTCGAACGTTCAGACGCACTTAAATCTTGACAACCTGCCATTGTAATAGCAGTAACCGTCCGGCCGTTGTGTTCAAGCGGTTCTTGGCGCTTTAGTCCGGAACCGCGCTGCTCCTGAGGTCGCAGGTTCGAATCCTGCCTCAGGCACGGACGTTAAGCCTTGCGTGGCTCGTGTTCCCGCCATCATGGACTTTACACCCTGTTTTAACTTACTTCCACCTCACTACGTTAATTCCATTACTACTGTCACTGAGTTGCTGCTTTGCCTGACCGTGACCGGCGCTAGCAGCGCGTATCGATATATCCCCTCTCGTAGTATCTTTACTCGACTGCCATTAGTTCCCCGTGGTCTGTCGTAAGCCAGATAGCGACTTCGGGTCTGGCAGTCAGTTGCAACACGTCTGGAGCGCAGTTCGGACCTGCCAGTCGGGGAGTTGCGGTGCGGCAATCCTAATTACCTGCTCTGCCCAGCGGTTTTAGAGGGCGTATCACTGGTAGCAGAGCGTGGTTACGCTCGTGCTTACCAACCTCGTTGCGGTCAGTTTCATTCTTGTATCGATTGTGTCTGTGGCATCGTATTGTTTGGCTTGTTATTGTTTCAGGTGATAAGATAATGGCAGTGAGACAGAGACCGGGGATCGACCTGCTAAGAAGCCCATCTCGTTTACGGGTTGGCGATAAAGTGCCAGCCGACTGAAGGCAGTGCTCCAGAATTGGTAGCACGTTCGCGCTGCCATGCTGCAGCCGGTTGACGTCACGTTGGCGGTGGTCGCTGAGACAGGAGTGGCAATTCGGTTTCCTATAATGCTATTGAAGGCCTTGAAGACACTATTTGTCTTCTAGTGGGAATCCAACCTAGTGACAGTCAGCTGTTTGTTCTATCTGCTTAAAAATGGTTCAAATGGCTCTGAGCACTATGGGACTTAACTTCTGAGGTCATCAGTCCCCTAGAACTTAGAACTACTTATACCTAACAAATATTTTTCCCTGATGTCATTTTTTCCTTTGAGGAGTATTTAAACCGGTAGAGGAAGATTTCTCTGGCGGAAAATTAATTAAACCAACAAACACTTTTCCATTTTTTATGACCAAGAGACAACACATTAACACAACGCAATTTCAGTTACAGTAGATTTTCAAAAATGCCTCCATTGACACGTAAACATTTGTTTACAAATGTTACACCGTCGGATCATGTTCTGTCTGACACGGGCAAAAACCCGATGACTACCATGAATTGTTCCTGCAAAAGGGCTCTGAGCACTATGGGACTTAACATCTGTGGTCATCAGTCCCCTAGAACTTAGAACTACTTAAACCTAACTAACCTAAGGACATCACACACATCCATGCCCGAGGCAGGATTCGAACCTGCTACCGTAGCGGTCACGCGGTTCCAGACTGAAGCGCCTAGAACCGCACGGCCACACCGGCCGGCAATTCTTCCTGCTGTTGCTACTATCCGGGCAACCAGATGCTCTTCTGATGCAACAGGAGTTGCGTAAACGGGGTTGCGCATCTCTCCCCACACAAAAAAAGTCCATAGGGGACATATCTGGGGATCGAGCAGGCCATGGTACAGGACCACCTCTGCCAATTCACGTTTTTGGGAACCGTCGGCCCAGGAATCGACGCACACGACAACTGAAATGTGTCCGCGCCCCGTCATGTTGGAACCACCTGCGTTGTCTTGTAGGGAGCGGGACGTCTTCCAGCAATTCTGGCACTGCTCTGGTGAGAAAATTGTAATAGTGTCTACCATTTAATGGTCTAGGTAGCAGATACGGCCCAATTAAACAGTCTCCAACAACACCGGTCCACACATTAACGAAGAACCGCACTTGAGGAGCGCTAGTAACTGTGGTATGTGGGTTATCCTCACTCCAGGCATGAGAATTGACCATGTTGAAGACTCCATCACGCCCGAACGTTGTTTCATCGGTAAACAACACAGAGGATGGAAATGTAGGAGGCATTTGGCACTGTTGCACGTACCACTGCGAAAACTGTGCTCTGGGTGGATAATCAACTGGTTTCAGGTTGTGGACACGCTGTAAGTGGAATGGACTTAAGAAGTGCTCTCGAAGGACTGTTCTTACATTCGTCTGATTCGTCCCCATGTTACGTGCAATTGCACGAGTTCTGATTGAAGGATCCCGCTCCAGATGCTGCAAGACAGCTGCCACAAATTGCAGCGATCTTACCGTGCGACGGTGTCCCTGTCCAGGTAATCTGCTAAATGAGTCGGTCTCACGCAGACGTTGGTACACAGCAGCAAAGGTCGTATGATGCGGGATACGGCGATTAGGATACGATTGTTGATAAACCCGCTGTGCAGTTCGTCCGTTGTGGTGCGCGACGTACGAGGTGCGGCTAGAAAAAAACCGGACTGATGTTGGAAAAAAACATGTATTTACAATTATTTACAATTTCATGTCATCTCCTTCAATGTACTCTCCACCTCGGTCTCTACACCGCTCCATACGAATTTTCCACTGTTCATAGCAATGCTGCAGATCATTTCCGTCGCTTTTTCTTTTACTGCTTCAACAGTCTCAAATCTAGTTCCTTTAAAAGCTGACTTGACTTTAGGGAAAAGAAAAAAGTCACAGGGGGCCAAATCAGGTGAGTAGGGTGGATGATCTAAGATGGGAATGTTGTGTTTTGCCAAAAACGTCTTCACTGACAACGCACTGTGAGCTGGGGCATTGTCTTGGTGAAGGATCCATGACTTATTTCTCCACAAATCGTTCCGTTTTCTCCGTACTCGCTCACGTAGGGTAGCCAGGACGCTAATGTAGTAATGCTGATTCACTGTTTGTCCCTCTGGTACCCAATCAATGTGCACAATCCCTTTGATGTCAAAAAAACAATCATCATTGCCTTGAATTTCGATTTTGACATTCGTGCTTTTTTTGTCTTGGAGAACCAGGAGTTTTCCAATGCATCGATTGGCGTTTAGTTTCGGGATCGTAAGTAAAAAACCACGATTCATCGCAAGTAATAACATTTTGTAAAAGGTGGGATCACTTTCAATGTTTTCCAGGATGTCAGAACAAATCATTCTTCGGCGTTCCTTCTGTTCAATTGTGAGACACTTTGGAACCATTTTTGAACACACTTTGTTCATGTTGAAACTTTCATGAAGAGTCTGCCTAACACTTTCCTTGTCAACTCCTGTTAACTCAGACACTGCTCTGATTGTTAAACGGCGATCTTGTCGAACAAGTTTACCGATTTTTTCAATGTTTGCATCAGTTTTTGCTGACAGTGGTCTGCCAGTGCGAGTGTCATCACTGGTGTCTTCGCGGCCATCTTTAAATCGTTTAAACCACTCAAACACTTGTGTTCGCGATAAAAAATCATCGCCGTACACTTGTTGTAACATTACAAACGTTTTACTTGCAGATTTTCCTAGTTAGAAACAAAATTTGATGTTAACACGCTGTTCTTTCTGTACAGTCAACATTTTCCGACGCACAGACAAAACGTCAACTACTTAAAACGGACGCCACGGGCAGACTGAGTGCAGGAGGCAGATGAAACTCGAGCAGTAGGCGGAGCGAGAGTCACGTGACAGGCCACGCGACTTTCAGCCTTATTGCATTCGTTTTATTGTTTCACCAGTACTAGTCCAGTTTTTTTCTAGCCACACCTCGTAGTTCCAACACCGACTCAAAGGAAGGCCTCGGCGCTTGTTGGTGACGTCACGTCAGCTAGGCATGGCGAACGCCAGGTCCGTTGCAGGCATACTCATAATGGTGGTGTCTCCCTCTCTGACACAGGAAAATGTGAAACTATTGGCGGTAGCTGACCAACACACATTGTTCTGAGAGATTTCGGCAATCAATTAATTGTGCAATTCATTACACTTCTTAACAAATAGTGCACTCCTGAACTTAAATTTCCACCTGTTTTAAGATTGACATACAAAAACAACTTCATGGCCCAGCAGCAACAGAATTCGTGCTTCGTTACCTTATTTGTAAATCTGAGCAAGTTACGTTTGTACTGGGCTGCTTTTACAAGAAACTGTGAACATATTGGTGCTCTTCTTTAGGTATCTTGGTTGACTATGGGGTGAGGAGCACTGAATGTTAATGAAATATCTTGCGATTGTACACGTTGGGGGAGGGGGTGGGGGACAGAAGAAGAGGCAAAAGAGAGATACTTGTTTTATCAAATAATTTTTTTTATCTTATAAAGTTTCTCCTTTCAGTTGCAAGAGGGGAATATTTATCTTTTCTAAGGTGCATGTTTAAAAAAGTTTAAGCTCAGCTGTATTTTCGATGTATGAAGCTACTTTGTTTCCTGTTTAGAATTCCTTTCGTTGAAAACGACTGTAATCTAATGACTGGCAACAGTTGTACATTTACACATGTAAATTCGTTCACATTTACAGTGACGATGTCAAACGAAAATAAATAAAAGAAACGAGTTAATTGTAAGGGGGTTGGGGTAAGTTTCGATAACAAAATGGATCAAGTAAACATAGTTACTTGAATGTAAAATTTCCGAAGCTTGCAATGGGGCAAAGCATCTTCTCAAATGGTTCAAATGGCTCCGAGCACTATGGGACTTAACATCTGTGGTCATCAGTCCCGTAGAACTTAGAACTACTTACACCTAACTAACCTAAGGACATCACAAACATCCATGCCCGAGGCAGGATTCGAACCTGCGACCGCAGCGGTCACGCGGTTCCAGACTGAAGCGCCTAGAACCGCACGGCCACACCGGCCGGCTAGCATCTTCTCATATTGATCTACGTTTGTTTCGACAGGATTCAGTAATACAGAACTATGATATTCATTTGTAGCTTTACGATAGTAAGAAAATCTTTCATCTAAATAAAACTGCAGAATCCAAAACAATACCATACATTTTGACCAAAAATAAGAGATTTATAGTGATAAGCACGCCCAGACGTTTCTGCCTGCAACAGACCTGGCGTCCGCCGTGCCTAGCTGACTTGACGTCACCGACAAGCGCCGAGGCCTTCCTTTGAGTCGGTGTTGGTAGTACGCACCAACCATATCAGTGTACTCACTCCAGGTGTATCGCTCCATTAGTAAACAGAGACAGTGCACTACTACACTGATGGACAGCAGTTGCCTACAACTGAAGATCGTAATACGGCCTCTAACAATTGAAGATCGTAATACGGCTTCTAACAACTGAACGGCTTAATACGGCCTCCACCGGTTTAAATAATCCTCATAGGAAAAAATGACATTAGGGAAAGTTTTGATGTCCCCTACAACCCCCCAGAGTTTGTCGGTGTAAATACTTCTCACCCTGTATATGAATTTTGATATGTGGGTGGCAAAATATGTGATTATTTCGGAAGTGAAGAGGATGTAATACCTAAACTTGTATATACAAGGTTACTGGAGCATTTAAATTCACATAATTTGCTGTCAAATGTACAGTTTGGTTTTAGAAATGGTTTAACAACTGAAAATGCTATATTCTCTTTTCTCTGTGAGGTTTTGGACGGATTAAATAAAAGGTTGCGAACGCTAGGTGTTTTCTTTGATTTAACGAAGGCTTTTGACTGTGTTGACCACAACATATTACTGCAGAAGTTGGACCATTATGGAGTGAGGGGAGTAGATTACAATTGGTTCGCCTCTTACTTTAAGAACAGAAAGCAGAAGGTAATTCTCCGCAACATTGAGAGTGGTAGTGATGTTCAGTCGCAATGGGGTACTGTTAAGTGGGGCGTTCCCCAAGGATCGGCGCTGGGGCCACTGCTGTTTCTTATTTATATAAATGATATGTCTTCTAGTATTACAGGTGATTCAAAAATATTTCTGTTTGCTGATGACACCAGCTTGGTAGTGAAGGATCTTGTGTGTATCAAATAATGTAGTTAATGAAGTAAATTCGTGGCTTGTGGAAAACAATTTGATGCTAAATCACAGTAAGACTCATTTTTACAGTTTCTAACTCACAATTCAACAAGAACCGATATACTGATCAGACAGAATAGGCATATTATAAACGAGACGGAACAGTTCAAGTTCCTAGGCGATCGGATAGATAGTAAGCTTTTGTGGAAGGCCCATGTCCAGGATCTTGTTCAGGAACTAAATGCTGGTTTATTTACCATTAGAACAGTATCTGAAATAAGTGACAGTTCAACACGAAAAGTAGTGTACTTCGCATATTTTCATACGCTTATGTCGTATGGTATTATTTTTTGGGGTAATTCTTCTGATTCGGAAAGGGTGTTTTTGCTCAAAAACGGGCAGTTCGAGCTATAAGTGGTGTAAGTTCGAGAACCTCTTGTCGACCCCTATTAAAGAGTCTGGGAATTCTGACATTGCCCTCACAGTATATATTTTCTTTAATGTCGTTTGTTCTTAGCAATATTATCCTATTCCCAAGAGTTAGCAGCTTTCACTCAGTTAATATTAGGCACAAATGAAATCTGTATGTGGAATGCACTTCCTTGACCCTTGTGCAGAAAGGAGTGCAGCATTCTGCTGCATCCATTTTCAATAAGTACCACAAGAGCTCAAAAATCTTAGCAGTAGCCCAAAGTCTTTTAAGTCTAAACTGAAGAGTTTCCTCATGGCGCACTCCTTCTATTCTGTCGAGGAACTCCTGGAAGAGCTAAAAAATTAAGCAAATTCCAGTGTTACGTTGTTGATTTTCTTTAGTTAAATTTACGACTTGTCGCCTGAATATGTTTTTTATATTTCATTTTATCTGTTTCTACTATCGTGTTATAATTTCATGTATTGACTCGTTCCATGACAATGGAGATTTCTCCTTAATTTGGACCCACGGAACAATAAATAAATAAATAAAATAAACTGGCAACAGCGAGGAGAGCGTGATTCGACTTGGAGTCTGGAAGAAAGCCTCGCAATCACTTTCCGATAGTTGCGCCTCGACGCAGGCAGAAACCGCGTCGCGCCTGCACGGAGGCAGCAGCAGCGCCGGCGTGCGTCAGCGGCGGCGCCGGTGACGACGCAGACCGCAGCGGCGCCACTAATGGTCCACCGCGTGACGTCACGGGTCACTGACCTGTCGATGGGCGTCGCCATGCATATTCATGCGCGCAGGGCGTAGGCCAGCGGACGAGAAGTGCCGAAGAAGTGGCGCGCAGATTACCGCCGGCCGGGCTTCCGCGTCTACGCTAATGGCCGGCGCCGGCCTTAAATAGTGCGTGGCCGGGGGTACTTAGAGCGCGGGGGCCGCTAGCCGGCAGAGTGGCCGTCCTTTTACGTCGGCGGCAGCGGCAGCGGCCGGCACCGTCGCCCAGTTCTTTGCGCAGTGCCCCGTCGCCGGCGGCCGCTTGCGGGTTACGCCCAGGCCGTAAACATCGTCCGCGTAGTAGCGCCATCTAAATGTAAGGCGTTGTCCGCCGACTAAAGGCACGTTGCATATACGGAGCGAGGCAGCTGACTTTTTCCCCTAAAGTAACTTCTTACTCGTAAAGATATACGTAGTGTCTTTTCAACTAGGCAAATAGTGTCCCGGGGCTCATAAAACAGAGATCAGCGTGTTTTACTACTTGATTGGAGATCGACGAGATACAGGTATCAACTCCGTTTCTTTAAATGGAACTGTGGCACGTTCTGCAGGCCGAAGTAAGAGACCAGTATAAGGCAAATTCAGTAGTAAAGCTTATCTGTAGGTTATAAAGTCCCCGACTTCTGCCCTAAAAAATTAAATAAAGGATTCATTAATCTGATAACTGTTTTGAACATCACACTGCTTTATTGTGCTGTGTTCAACGTAAGGATTAACAGTGTAAAAGTTATAGGCGCTACAGTCTGGAACCGCGCGACCGTTATGGTCGCAGGTTCGAATCCTGCCTCGGGCATGGATGTGTGTGATGTCTGATGTCCTTAGTTAGGTTTAAGTAGTTCTAAGTTATAGGGGACTGATGACCTCAGAAGTCAAGTCCCATAATGCTCAGAGCCATTTGAACCATAAAAGTTATACCACGTATTCTTCCGCGTTTGCTGGAACCTCATTGGATTTCACTTGAAGCAAAATCCAAGCTGTATCGAGTACAGTCAAGTATGATAAAGGTGACATGTTTTACGATGGGGGGGGGGGGGGGACAACAACTTTACCGACCCACTTTAACTCGTACAGCAAAAGTCAGACAAAACATGGTTCAAATGGCTCTGAGCACTATGGGGCTTAACAAATGGCTCTGAGCACTATGGGACTTAACATCTATGGTCATCAGTCCCTTAGAACTTAGATCTACTTAAACCTAACTAACCTTAGGACGTCACACAACACCCAGTCATCGGGACTTAACATCTGACATCATCAGTCCCCTAGACTTAGAACTACTTAAACCTAACGAAGGGCATCACACACATCCACGCCCGAGGCAGGATTCGAACCTGCGACCGTAGCAGCACCGCGGCTCCGGACTGAAGCACCTAGAACCGTTCGGCCACTGCAGCCGGCAAAGGTCAGACAGCTGACCCAACTAACCTTCAGTGATGTGACCAGTTGCAGTTAAGACGTAAAAAGATATGGGCAGAGATACAAAATAGCTTCGAATGTTATTTACTTACAAACAAAATGACATAATATTCAGCAAACCTCCAAAAATACCGCACGCTTCTTAGGGGCCAGACGCAAAGCACAACGTGCTCTCTTTCTTAGCTACCAGAGTACTGTAATTAGAAACTAGAACTTAATGAGAATTCTTAATTTCCACACGGGATAATATTTCTGTACAATCTACGTGTAACACAAAAGCGCGTTGCTGGAATTTCATCGTATAGTAAAATATTGAAGCCATTGGAGGTATTACTGATAGTCAGTCGTCTAGTAATTCTAAGCTAATTCAACATTTGAATCCGAGAAATACATTTCACACGGGATAATATTTCTGTACAATCTATGTGTAACACGAAAGCGCGTTGCAGGAGTTTCATCGTGTAGTAAAATATTGAAGCCACTGCAGGTATTACTGCTAGTTAGTCGTCTAGTAATTCTAAGCTAATTCAACATCTGAATCCGAGAAATACATTTCAGTACCGGAACTGTCATCTGCCGCGCTGGCAATGATAACGAGCAGCTCGACAATAGAAAACTACAAAGCTATCCAAGCGCCACATTTTCTCCTCTTCTTTCACGATGTGCCATTCTGCATAGCATTTGCGTTTCGCAGTGACGTGAGACAAGGCTTCGTGCATTAGTTGCATCACGTCTGGCAACTTAAATGCCTTCTTATATCCCGCGAGATACCCCTCTGCTTGGCTCCAGACCCGCCGGCCGCGGTGGTCTCGCGGTTAAGGCGCTCAGTCCGGAACCGCGCGACTGCTACGGTCGCAGCTTCGAATCCTGCCTCGGGCATGGATGTGTGTAATGTCCTTAGGTCAGTTAGGTTTAAGTAGTTCTAAGTTCTAGGGGACTGATGACCACAGAAGTTAAGTCCCATAGTGCTCAGAGCCATTTGAACCATTTTGGCTCCAGACCAGCTCCGTCGTGTTTGTACTGCAGGGGTACGGTAGCAACTGCAAAAATGCAGCATTTGTATGGTGTGCTCGATGTCATGAAAATTATTGTGTTTCGTTTTTCATCGACGCTTATTACTCTGGCTCGTCTTAGAGTGCAACCAATGGACATAGTACAAGTAAAAGGTATCTGACATTTCATTTTTGCCGCAAAAACTTAATTTGTTATGTTTTCTTAATATGAACAATATTGGAAAATAATTTATATTTACAATGAAAACTGTGATTCTCAGTGCCATATGGAATTAGAAGCAAGAATACGTACATTTTTCGTACAAAAAATATGATTATACCAGGGTTGTAACTTAAACAGTGGGAACTATTTATTCACAATCGATACAAAAGAGTTACATGTTTGCACCTGTTACTGTCCTTCGAAGTATTCACCAGCGTTGTGTAGAAACCGTTGGCAGCGATGTGGAAGGCGTAGTATATCGTTAGCAGAGGATGCGCTGCTGATGGTGCGAATGGAGCGGTGGTGCTACAGCAGAATGCTGAAAGTTGGATGGGTAGATCACGTAACTAATGATAAGGTAATGAATAGAATTGAGGAGAAGAGGAAATTGTGGCACAACTTGACTAAAAGAAGCTATCGGTTGTTAGGACACGTTCTGAGGCATCAAGGGATCACCAATTTAGTATTGGAGGGAAGCGTGGGGGATAAAAATCGCAGAGGGAAACCAGGAGATGAATACACTAAGCTGATTCAGAAGGATGTAGGTTGGAATAGTTACTCGGAGATGAAGAAGCTTGCACAGGACTGAGTCGTATGGAGAGCTGCACTAGTCTCTGGACTAAAGACCACAACAACAAGAACCATGGCCTAAAATATGGAAAGCAAAGAGCCTGCAGTACACGACGTTTGTTTCACATTATCGAAGGTGAACTTGTGCACGTAGCTCTTAAGGAATGCATTTAGAGGTTGTGTTGATAGGACTTTTTTGTTTGGAATGATTGTTCCTGTCATATCGCTTAATACTGACCATACCTTCTGAGAGAACCTATATATTTTTCCCCAAACTATGAGCAGGATCTAAATATACGGGGGTGTCGGGTTCTTCATTACAAATTCAGATCGTTTAATACATAATTAACTATCTAAGCCCGTTTTATTTCGACGCATGAGAAGAAATTTTAAAATAAAAGTACATCGAATATGAGTATTTTTGTTCAGTTGCTGAGAACTTACAAATGAGGCGCCAACTGTAGGTTGACGCCTCTCCCCACGAAAACTAATACTGAAGGAAGATGGGGCTTAACGTCCCGTTGACGACTCGGTCTAAGAGATGGAACTCACACTCGAATACGGGTGGGCTGGGGATGGAAATAGGACGTTCCCTATCTGAAACAATCAACTCGACGATCGCCTGACGTGACTGAGGGAAATCACCGAAAACCTAAATCTGGATGACCGATTCGGCAGCTTGTGGTCCTCCCGTCGATCCCGGGGCTCTACTTTCGATTCCTGTCCGTGTACATTTCCGTGCACAGCGTTATCATCAGGGTTGCAGCTCGTTTTCGAATGTCTCAGGGCAGCAGCTCGTCATAGAAGATCTTCTATTTGGATGCACAACAGGAACAAGAAAATCTCACAGGCACACTTTTCTGACGTGTTGACATAGCAACGCAGCCGAGGCCCTTCCGCATCCTACAGCAGACGTGATGATATAGATGTGCTTGGAAACGTGTACTGAAGAAGAAAAAGCACTTTGAAAAAGGGCTGTGGGCAGCCGATGATGTCAAACTCTACGTTTACCCCAATATGTCTTTTTTCACTGCTTTTTTTTGCCAATAACAACGGTCCAGTTGTTAATAGAGCTTCATTTGTTTACACATTACGGGCAGAGCCCATCATCAGACCATCAAATAATAAAAATATCGTGACACTAGATTGCAGCTGAGCAACACTGTTACGGCTCAAATCATTGTGACACGATATTTTGTATTAACTCATTTTGTCCGGTGTTGTGACGATGGGCTATGCCCAAAATGCGTGAAAAGTTAGAGACTTAACAGGTGGAACGATGTCACTGGCCACCAATAGGCCGAGGAAAAAGAGATGCTCTGGAGAACGCAGACTTTCACATAAGCGATGCTTGTGAAATCTGTGTTGATCTTTACATAGTATTTGTTGTTGTACTGACTGTATCAAAGTCGTATACGAGCGCAGCAAATGTAGCATAATTCTACGCCAGATAAAATATCACTCGTATACAATTGCAAACCTATATGCTTGTCTTGTGTCAATTTTTAAAGTGGGCGACGATCTTCGCCATTGTCCATTTACATGAGACAGCTACCAAAAGAGGGTGTAGTTCTTGTATCTATTCAATGCAGATTGTGATGCGCACTCCATCAGGTCTAGTGGCCTGTCCTCTATCGAATAGTGATACTCTATATGTTCATCATCAACACCAGTTATCTGCTATATTAGCAGATCCTTTGCCTCTCCATTTTCTGCGATCCATTAAGTCAGTTACATGTTCCATAGATCTTTGGAACACATTCTTTTATCGAAATTATGTGGAACGAGTCAGTTTATAGGAAATGTAAACGTAATTAGTGTTAACAGTAACGAACATGTTACGTTTTTAGACCTACTCGTGCATCTATACTTAAAGCAAGGATTATTTTTTAATAGCTACCAGTTTTTAGACGGAACTTCGTTAGTTAAATAGAAGGCGTGGTCCACAACAAATGATTCTAAGTTGGATTTAAAACTTTCTTTGTTACCTCTCAGACATGGAAAACGACAAAATATGTTTTGCTTCTGCATATTGGATTCTCTTCTAAGCCACTGACAATTTCAGTAACATTACTGTTCTTCTCAAATCGCGATCGATTATTTACGACGAAATTCATTAGTGAATAAATATGTATTGTGATGACGCTGTCAAAATGCCTAGTTCCTCGAAGAGTAGATGGATACCACATGTTATTCTTACTTCTCACTTTTGCGCAAGCAATAATTCCTTTCTAAGTGATGAGAACGCTAAAACACGCAGTTCTTTGCTAATTATCCAGCAGCCCAGTTGCCATTAATTTGTTTTTCGTCATGACTCACAAACACCCGAACCGTTGTCTATGATATACACATTTCATTTCCTGGAACACGCTAATGCATTTATCCAAATAATTTTGTTTGATCACTGATCCATAGTTGCTATGGATTTTTAAAAAGACTCCTTAACTACCTGCAGTTGTCGTCGTTTTGCCTTGCGCTGACAAAGGAAGTATTCCAACTAAGGAGCTAGAAGCGAATAAAAATGAATTCACAATACGGACATGTGTGTGTTCCGCCATAAGCCGAGATCATGTACTTGCGAAACTCTGCGTTTTTATGTAATCAATGTTACTACATAGCTCTTTCAAGACTTACTCCCTGAAGAAATCATACCATGTAACAGAAAAACAGGCAATTATAATATTTTAGATATTTTAGACGTTGTTAATAGTATACCAGACGTGTTGTTGATTTTGTACGTTTGCAAACTCGCAAACTGTAAATCACGTTACATGATCATCATCTTCACTGTGTTTACCACAAAGAAGTAAATGTTAACACATGTATGACAAAGATCTGGTTACGAAGTTGATTCTATTGTTACATCTTTGGTAAAGTGATCACTGTGGCTTGCTGCAGTGCGGATGCACCAAAAAAGTTACACCATGCTGTGGTGTAACGGGTTCCTCTTTGACGCATCGAATGATGATTATGGCTATAGTTTACGAATCGACCGTGTGCTTCCCGTCTCCACCACACCTCCTTCTGATATTCACTGTTTTTTGACTATATATAGTTAATGCCAAAATAGGTTTACAGGATCGCCTAATTTGAGGTAGAGATAATGAAGAAGGAAAATTCTGTTCTATACTCCCTACCGGCAACTCTTGTAAAGTCAGTTGTTGACTGTTTTCCTTTCTGCGACAACTAACGAAGATATTTAATCAGACACTAAACCAGAATCAGTGGTCGCTTGCTTCTGCGTTGGTCGTTATATTTGAAGTCAAAAATTTTCAGCATTCATCTGCCGTACCCTATGAAATAGGCATCGTTCCTTCGCTTACAGCTTATCAGCTCATCCCGATACCGAAATCACCCCAATCACTGTTTAGGAAATGCATATCGGCAAAGTATTATAAACCAAAGATAATATTTGTTATATTTTAAAATCTTTTTCAAATATGTGTAACCATCTGACCAAAATATCCACAATATGTATAACCAAATTAAAATTTGTCGTAGACACATCAGCTAGTAAGCATAATTCGGTTATTACTAAATATTATCACAAACACTTCAAGAGCGTTTATTGTAACGGAATGCAATTGTATGCCACGTATTACAGATCTTAGCACCTTTAGCGAAAACTGAATTTGATTCCAGCGCAGTCAAGAAGAGAGAGCATGCAATACTAAATACTCGTATATTCGTTACATTTATTATTTTTTAATTCATTTTATTATGCGTCCATGCGCACCGTAGGAGTTTTGGTGTAGCTTCGGATTTTTTTGTTGAGGTGGAGCGCCCTCAAGTATGGGTGAGTCTTACTGTTTTGGTCATCAGTGAGAGACGAATCTGGCCATGTGATAAACTCGTGCTACACTCGACAGATCTCCACGACCTTCGTGCAAGAACAGAAAAAAAATGAAACGCTTCCTAGTTTTGATAAAAAAAATGGCTCTGAGCACTATGGGACTTAACATCTATGGTCATCAGTCCCCTAGAACTTAGAACTAGTTAAACCTAACTAACCTAAGGACATCACACAACATTTTGATTAAACTCAAATATTATTGTTATTCTTATAAGAAAACCGTCAAATTAATTAAATACAGGTTGTCCCGTCACAACTGTCCAGGACTTGTAGAAGGGAGTGAGCAGATAATATTTTGAATTCGAATCCACGTCCCCAACCATTTGAAAACAAGTTGGTAACATGACAACTTTTACAAGCATTTTGGATCCAGTACGTAATTTTTTTGACAATTCCACTCATTGATAGCCAAAGGAACTGCTCGTATGCTCATTGACGGGTTCTCTTCAACGTGATGCAGTATGGCCTCTTCCCATTCGGATGGGCGGCGCATCCTTGGAGCACCAGAGTCATGCATGCTGAGGGTGAAGGGTACCGCTTTCTTGAAGCCGTTGAGTAACTGTAATGAAAAGGATATGCGATGGAGTCGGATGTTGTGCACAATGATCTTGACAAAAGTGGTGAGCATGTCTTCCATTACAGTGAGATTCGCAATTCAGACAGTACATGTCGGTGCATACTGCAGACATGTACTAAACCATGTTGCTCTGACACTCACAACGTGAATTGAGGGTCGAGCTAAATCACAGAGTTAGGACACACGTGAAATGACAGCAGCTGATCCGACATAACCACCATCCACAACGACTACCTTTTTGTATACTTACCTAGCAAACATGTTCCCAAACGGCCGTAGCACGGAACGTACGTTTCCGACCGTGTGTTCCTATTGTGTACTACTCCCCTCTGTAAGTAGTAGAAGTTTGTAACGGGAATTCCCGGACACCCTGTACAGTAACATCTGCTTGCGGCAAAGTTGTAGCTGACACTGTGCAACATCTGTATCGCTATTACGCCCACCTGTCCCTCTGGTCAAGTGTGCATACTGTTACATCCCGATGTGTTTCAATCATTTAATTCAAACAAAAACTCCATATTTGCATTTCAGTCACAATTTAGGCAAAAAAAAAAAAAACACCTTAATAGGGGCGCTTGTATTTAGGGACTTCCTTTTCTTTCCTTCTTTGAAAGTTTCCATTCTGCACAGGGACTTCCGCTTTTCTCCTCGCGTGGAGGTTACCCACGTAATGCTGTTTTCAGCCATAGTTCATCCTCTAATCTCATTTCATATCCACATCATTTTAAACACCATTTATCCAGAGATTCGATGATCGACTTAGGAGTTTTCAATCGCTTCTTGATTTATTTAGGAACTTCTCTCGCCCTCAAACTCTAAAATCGGCTTAAAGTAATCTTCTATTTTGTTTTCTCATTTCCCAGCATTCCGGACGGTATAAATCAGTGGTTCCCAATCGGTGGGTAATTGCCCCTTGAGGGGTAAAATGAAAATTTCTGAGGGGCAAAAAGAAGAGAGTTCAGTTGCGTTTCAAAATTATTTTTAAATCTCAGTACTACTGTTACTATAACATAAGACTCCAAAACTGATTACATAAGGTATCAATTAGTACAATTTTCCCTATATACTGCCATTAACATTTGACACAGTGTGGTGGAGATTAGAACATCTGAAACAAATATATGGACAAGATCTTCCTCATATAGCTCACCTGCTACACACGTATAAGGTGAGCAAAGTAAAACTGGCCCAGGAAATATTTCATGCACCTGAAGAAAGGCAACCCATCTTACTCCATCCACATGTGGGTTGGATAGGTAACCCAGCTTATATCATCCATATGTGGGTTAAATAAGCAACCCTACTTACATCATCCACATGTCAGTTGAATAGGCACCCAACCTAGATCATCCGCAAGTGGCTTGGATAAGCAACCAAACTTACATCATCCACATGTGGGTTGGACCACGTAAGCTGGGTTGCCTATCTCGTGGTACACGAAATATTTCTGGGGCCAGTTGTATTTTGCCCACCTGTACTTTGTACTTTTTGCTACCGGCCATCCTGATTTAGGTTTTCGGTGATTTTCCTAAATCGCTCCAGGCAAATGCTGGGATAGTTTCTTTGAAAGGGCATTGCCAACTTCCTTCCCCATCCTTCCCTAATCCGATGAGACCGATGACCTTGCAGTTTGGTCTCTTCCCCCAAACAACCCATGTACTTTTTGCTATACATATATGAAAGTAAAATAGATTCATATACATCACATATGCTTTAATATCTCATGGAGAATGCTATTTCTCACTTGGAGGTACGTAGTTCCTGTCATGGACCAGAAATTCCTTGTAGGTCGTTCTTGCGATGCACTGAGAACTATTCATCACTGAAATAAGCAATACCAATCGAATTCGTGGTTTAATGAAACACCTATAAAAATAAATATAATTTACCTTTCGTCATTTAAAAAAAAGTATTCAAAGAAAACTATTTTTCATTTCAAAGCTTAGATGGGCGCTAACTGTGAGGGAACGGGGATGGGAATGGTGGGATATACTAGCTAATACATGATTACACTCAGGAGTAATGGTTGGGAACGACAGATATAAACAAATCCTTTGTTTTACTGATTCATATAACCATTTTCTGACATTTCTTAAATTTGTCTGACCAAAGGATGGAATTCAGCTTACCGATTGCTTTTGTTATCCTCTACTTATGTTGTGTACATAGTTCTGCATAGCGCGCCCCGCTAAGCACAACAGCGCAGGCGCAGCGCTCGTCCATCTCCGCACTACGAGATGGCGCTGCCTTAGAGACGGACCAAATTCTGCTTCCGCCGATCCGCGTGTTAATATGTCTCGCAGCCAATGAGATTGCTGCTAACGTAGAACCTTTTCTCCTCATGGATCACACTCACGCAGTGATACCTGAATGCTCGAGGTATTATAATGAGTGTACAGACCGCCGATTAGTCAGTCTGCATTAGTCTGCATTTGTCTGCATTAGTCTATAGTCAAGTTTCAGTCTGCGCCTAATATGATTATCATATTCCTGTACATAGCCATGAAGAGAAATGAATAGACACTTTGTCAAGTATCAGAGATATGTGAGAATAAGATTAACATACCAAGACCAAAGGAACTGCAGATTGTCAATTGTAAACAGCATCCAGAATCAAGTTATGTAATATCTATGGTTTTTATTCTTTTAATAAATGTGTGTGAAAATTAATCAAGTTCTGATTAAAGTTGGTCACCGTCAATCTGCTACTCTAAGCGTGCAAGTGGCATTTCTATTGTCTGACCTAACGGCAAAAGATAAACACACCACGATAAGACCACGAGACATATTGCTGACACTTGCCTACTTCGTTACAGCAACAAGTCAAATAATCTGATAGTGTGTGTACTGAAGGTCTTACAGTATGCACACCACAACTTATGTCCTCTTTACAGGAGCCCTGAACTAGGTTCATAAGTCTGGGGCGGTTATGGCTTTAACATGGTTTCTGCTCCTGGTGACGATGGCAGACTGCTATTGAAAGCTCGAGTGTTTTTTAGAAGTGATGCTGGTTGTTAAGATTTTACTCAAGCATATCACTGTGAAACACTACTAGAACATTTCCCTTAATAGTTTTTCCATCTATGGCCATATCATATTGTTATGTTTTTATAGAAACAGATTCTGTTTTAGAAAAGTTTCTATAATTTAAGAATGTATCACTCTTTAAATGCTGTATGTGTTAACAAACAATGCCCCACACAAATGTTTAGCTTTTTTTCTGAATGGTACTTCATTTCTGATTCCTGTGAATCTGCTGGTCAAAACCACCTGTTAGGCGACATTGTTTGTTCAGAGAGTTGTGCTTCTTTAATCTTTAGATAATTTAATATTCAAACATCGGCCGTTCACAGATTCAGAAGTCTATAGATAAAAAAACCTTGATGGGTAGTACAAAATGAGCAACTCCCTATTTTAAAATAATTTTTATTCCTTGTTAGCCATTCTATCTAATATAGTTCCCTTGTCAGTAAAGTAGTACAATTTAGGCCTTAAGCTATTTTCAAGTACTACACTCTTTTTCAACATGTTTACCTGCAAATGTATTAAGACGAAAGTTTGTACGGAAAGTAAACCAAAAAATTTAATGGCTCGCGTAGTTACGGAGTCATTTCAAAAAACACATTTAATTGCACATTCCGAGTAGTCACCAGTAAACAGTTATAACTGGGAATCTAGAGAACCATTAGGTGAAATTTTACGTCGAACAACTTCACGTTATACCAGACTTATATTTTACAGGACACAAACTTTTTTGCTGGAAGTGTTACATAGAATCTAGACAGCTACAGAGTTTGTTTTGAAAGTGACGGCTGCAGAGCTGGCCAGTTTGACGGACTGAAACTGCTCGCCGAAACTCGTTTTCTCCGCTTTGCGCTGAGCGATTACGGCTGCTCATTGGCGAGCCCTGTGGTTAAGCCGATAACTTTTTAAAACAATTTCCCAGTCG
The DNA here is from genome assembly GCF_021461385.2 of Schistocerca piceifrons. Taxonomy (NCBI): domain Eukaryota; kingdom Metazoa; phylum Arthropoda; class Insecta; order Orthoptera; family Acrididae; genus Schistocerca; species Schistocerca piceifrons. The sequence continues at coordinate 73,539,723 of NC_060140.1, forward strand.
CTGTGGCCTGGCGCCGAAGTGGTGTTCCTGTTGGCACCAGTCATAATCTCGCTTACGTCGATTATATTCAGCCACGACAAGATGATTAATGGTCTGAATTTAAGTTAATAGTTACCCAGCACAGGCGGAGGCTATCAAATTCAATAGAACTTATAAAAAAAGGCGCGCTGTCAAAGCGGACGCCGTATGACTCGTAATAAAGATTTATTTCCACCGGTGCACGACTCGCATTTAACGCAGGTGTGCTGGGGCGATAAAACAAGGGCGAAAAATATGCCAACAGTCTACCCACGGCCCAGAATGCCTTATACGGTTTCGCCGGCAACAACCAGGTTTTTATTTCGCCTTCTGTTGAGTGTTTCACATAGTATTTCTCCCAAGAAGGAAGCAGTCGGGAAGAGCCCCTATGCTAATGTTCCCGTTCTCACGCTTTACGTGGCTCTAAGAGATTATTGCACGCAGTAGCTGTAGCTGAATACTTAAAAACTCAACTCCGTCTAAACGCTTCTATCTTATATCAGAGTTCGCAGAGGAGACTTCTCGTAGCCTTCCACGCTTACATGCGCAACTGTTTAACTATCTTAACTGTTATGGGCCATAGTCGAGAGCCGTTATAAACTATATGAAGCTCATGATGCATAATCAACCACCTGGTAACAAATCTTTTTTATACAATCAATTTCAATGTTACAATTTCGCTATTACCAGGTGTCAAAGTAAAAATAGAAATAGAAAATAAAAATATGGAAATTGTATACATACGTTTTAGTAAGGAAGTTGCAACACCACATTCAATATGATTTATGATTTCAATATCTCGATAATACCTGAACAAAAGTATCGATACCGACAGCATCGCAGGGTAGTTTCAGGCTTTTTTCTTTAAAAATTGACTTATTTTGAATTCAAAGAGAAATAAGGGAAATATACGGTATTTCGATGAACAAATTGGTCTATAAAATCGAATACAACTAAACAATAAAGGAACGATATTCCAAACATGACCAAAAATGCAGACCTAGACGTAAATGTTGAGCTACATGTACGTATCATTATTACAAGCAAAACAATTTTCGCAGTGAAAAGTCGTATCAGTTTGCGAAAAGCCTCAGTATTGTGGGATTTTTGCTTTATTACGCAGCTGAAGAAGGGCGTTTATCGTTTTCGATTTCGTGGTCCACTGTGTAACCGGAGTAGATGATGGAACCAAGAGGAGTAGAAAGTTTTGCTTGACAGCGAGGATTTACAAATGCAAGATTTTTTTTTTCTTTACCTTGGAGTTACATCACTGTCTTAATTATCTATATTTAAACGTTTAAATAAGCCTCTAGAGATGCACTGTATCTAACACCCTTTCAAACTCTTCTTACATTTTTACAAGTTGCAGTTTTGTCTTGTTGTCTAATTAAGTGATTCTGAGCTTGTCTAACAGGTGGATTTTTTGTATCCTGTACAGATCTGTTTAATAGAAAAAGGGGGAAAAGAAGGAAATATATGGTTAACGATGAATAGTGTACAACAGTGCTGAATGGTTATAAGAGCACTTTTCGCAAATAAGTCAGGAAACTCTTGAATAGAATGACATCTGAATTTTTCTTAATACTATCCCGAATTCGGGAACATAGATTGCCTGGTGACGTTCAGAGCTGAAAAATTCTGCAGGCTCTGTAAAATGTACGATGGCTATTTTTCAAAGCAATGTACAGTACTAAAATTATATTGGATACTGTATGAACAATGCTACTGTCATGCAGATCCTCTTTATTATTGCATTCTGATAAGAATTATAACCAAACATGTTATCGTAGCCTAACTCTGAAGCTTGTAAAATGGTTACTACTCGAAACATGAACAATTTTTGAAAATTAAAGTTCTCTTAAGTTATTAACACGTTCCTCTACCTACATGTTAATCATATACATCTGAATAGCAGAACCACTTTTGCACAGAAATATTTACATGTTCATGTTCCTGGCATATGTTACTGAAGGCATAAATATTCCATATGAAATTCAGTGACAAGAGGTTTTTCCTGGTGCCATTGTATTTCCTGTATGTGGGAGAGGGTTGTTCCTTAGTACATGTCTGAGACTTTTATCTCTAGCCACACCTGTAATAGAAAATATATATATATATATATATATATATATATATATATATATATATATATATATATATATATATATATATATATATATATATATGGAGGGTGTTAGAAAAAGGTACGGCCAAACTTTCAGGAAACATTCCTGACACACAAATAAAGAAAAGATGTTATGTGGACATGTGTCCGGAAACGCTTAATTTCCATGTTAGAGCTCATTTTAGTTTCGTCATTCCAACGTGATCAAATTGTAAATTTTCACAATCAACATGTGTGGGCTGACGAGAATCCGCACGCAATTGTGCAATCACGTCATCAACACAGATTTTCTGTGAACGTTTGGGCAGGCATTGTTGGTGATGTCTTGATTGGGCCCCATGTTCTTCCACCTGTGCCCAATGGAGCACGTTATCATGATTTCATATGGGGTACTCTACCTGTGCTGCTAAAACATGTGCCTTTACAAGTACGGCACATGTGGTTCATGCACGATGGAGCTCCTGAACATTTCAGTCGAAGTGTTCGTACGCTTCTCAACAACAGATTCGGTGACCGATGGATTGGTAGAGGCGGACCAATTCCATAGCCTCCACGCTCTCCTGACCTCAACCCTCTTGACTTTCATTTATGAGGGCATTTGAAAGCTCTTGTCTACGCAACCCCGGTACCAAATGTAGAGACTCTTCGTGCTCGTATTGTGGACGGCTGTGATACAATACTTCATTCTCCAGGGCTGCATCAGCGCATCAGGGATTCCATGCGACGGAGAGTGGATGCATATATCCTCGCTAACGGAGGACATTTTGAACATTTCCTGTAACAAAGTGTTTGAAGCCACACTGGTACGTTCTGTTGCTGTGTGTTTCCATTCCATGATTAATGTGATTTGAAGTAATAAAATGAGCTCTAACATGGAAAGTAAGCGTTTCCGGACCCATGTCCACATAACATATTTTCTTTCTTTGAGTGTGAGGAATGTTTCCTGAAAGTTTGGCCGTACCTTTTTGTAACACCCTGTATATATATATATATATATATATATATATATATATATATATATATATATATATATATATATATATATATTACCCCGGAAGATTAAGATTTTTCCAAACGTGAAAACGTTTTTCAAGGTACATGATCATGTATATAAGAGCAAATATTCGATTAAAATTTAAATGCTTTGCAATCTAGAAAATTTTATCAGTTATGTATTCAGTCATCTATCTCTTACGTCAATGCTCTATTGCACACCAATAATCGGCAGGTGAAATACAATTAATCAGAAGTATTTTCAAAAATTAAAAGTTAAATACCCTCTGAAATAGGAGCTACTGGGACTTAAAACAAATGTCCATTTTCAAGATTGATAAAATTTTTCAGATGTTAGTAGAAACTCAGTTGATTTGCAGGTATCACATGTCCCATAAGAGAAGACCTCCTGTTCTAAAGCACAAGATATTGCACGACTGGCGAAATATCTATATTATACGTAAATAATTCTAAAAATACATTGCGTTTTACTCAAGATAAACTTCTATACCATAAGAATTAACAATATATTCCAAATAACTTTAATATTTTATACAGCACTTAAATGTGTAGAGCACGAAATATTTATAAATGGTGCGTAAAACACAACCTCATATCTAAAAACAGCAAAAACTGTAGGAAACGGCGGAAGCTGCTTCATGTGTTTCTAAAATCAGTCACTAGACTGAGGTACCGACGAAGAAACTTCATGTGTATCTAGGTATACCATCCTCTAGTGGAACAGTTTCCCCTGCTACATAGGTAATACGTGAATACCATTAAATTAATAGTGGAAGGTTATCATTTTACACCATTTCATTCGACACCTCCGATACCGAAAGCGTTCTCTACCATGATATTATCGAGTACTTGATATCAGTACCAATTCCATAGCTATCCATACAAATGTATCGAAACTTATCAGAAACGTAGGAACATCTTAACCACCGTTTGTCATTAGCTGTGTTCATTTAGACACACATTGTTTCGTGGATCAACTGATACCATTGTAAATGTATTAGGATAAAATTTTGAGAAATACATTGATTTTCTAAAGACACAGGACTAAATATGTGTAATTCAAACAATTCAAGTTACGTATCCAGGTAATGTGAGGTGATTCTCAACGAAGCAATATCCTAATGTGTAATATCGTCGAAAATGTAGTGTACAGTAGTGTCGAACAAACAGTTACATTTGATTTCACAGTAAAATATTCCAAAGCTGTAACCAATACCGAAGACATCACAATAAGTGGTTGTACATATAATGGCTCATAATCGACCTCAAGTTTTACTTTCCTTAGTTCGATTTTCTATTTACTTTTTACATTGTAACGTGACAATGTTCATTCAACTATAGTGATAAATATGTTCAGGTATATGTGAGGATTTGCAGGTCCTCAGTGAAATTTTAGAACCTAGTCATCAGCATGAATTTATTCAAAAATAAATAGACCAAAAAGCGAAGTGAATACTCCCTCATATTATGTTATCCTCCTCCTTTTTCGCTGATGGCGACTGCATACACCACGACTGCAAAGGACAACTTCAATATCTATGAGTACTATTGTTTTTCATATAGCCGTGGTAGACTGAAGAACGGGTACGTACGTCGAAACATGTTGCTTTGTTAAATTAATTAAGTAAATAAAAAAAATTGTGACTGGTAACGTTATCCGGGAAATCAATTAATAATTTTGAAGTAGTCACAGTCGATTAACAGTCAGTATGGCTTTGAAATATAGTTCTTTACCAAAGAGATTGAAGCAAGTTGTTATGATCTTCAGAATCTGTGATTGCTGACTAATGAGGATGATGCCCATTACATACACGTCAGTGTTATTCTTTTTTTTTTTTTTTAAAGGGGGTGCATTAGTTAATTTACCACCTAATGGCGTCGCACCATTAAAGACGAACATTTATGATCAAATAAAGCAGTATAGGTATTGGTAACCGCACGATTTTTTAGAACTATATCTTTAGGATAATACTTCTTCAGAATGAATTTCTTTTTCTTCCGTTTGTGTCTATAAAACTTTCTGTCCTCAGACAACCGGTTTCGGTCAGCGATGACCATCTTCAGATCTGTTGTAAAACATGGCCTAATATAAAGAAGCCACTATGTCACTTTGGCTGAGATTACTCTGAGGACAAATAATTGTGTTTATAGAAGGAAATAAAAGAAATTTAATTTACACTTCCTGGATCACTATTACATCCGTTCCTATGTCGCATGGTGGTATTAACTGTTCTTTGTTCCTTAAATGTCATATTCTTCAGCTCTTACTGTGCACCTAAGCAACACACTTCGGTTGTTTCCTGCTGAAGTTAATCCTTAGAGTCAGCATCCCCGACCGTAATTTGAAGTTTCTGCAACGACAGGTGTTTCATTTTAGTCAGTGCTGCGGTGCGTGTGTTGTAAGCGCAGTACACTTGTAGTCCGTCCTTGCTTGTCGATTCCAAACGCAGTGCCTCTGGTAAGCGTACGCTGCGCACAACTACGGTGGGGACAAGAGAAAGTCTCCAGCGGCACTGGACGGAAAGCTGATCGCGCCTACACCATCTATCATCTCTCTGAATTTGCAACTGAGATATTGGGACGTCCTGTATTTACATGTTAACAGGGTTATGTCTCGTGGGCGAAACGGTTATGGGCCTCCGGATAGTCATAGTCATCGAGTGCACTCACCTGCGTCTGTGGTAAAAAGATTAGTTTCGTGGCAAACTACGGTTACGTAAAAGTACTGTATACTGTCCAGCTGTTTATATAAACGAGAATTCGCCGTCGCCTTCCTCCTGAACTCTTGAGTTGAGCGGGAAGTGTATCGTGACTTCTAGAGCAGGGATTCCCAAATTATGTTCCGCGGGAAGTGAGTAAGTTCTCCGCGAAAAACTATTAATAATATGGCGTCTTTTTTACATTTTCTTCTCTTTTAATTTTATTGTGATTTCTTTGCTAGTAGTTACAATTTCAAATTAATCAATGAATAAAAAAATTTTCTCATTCCTTAAAATTTAATTACTATTATGAAAGAAGATATTCCATAAAAGTACCAGGATTCTCAAGGTTTCCCGCGATAGGATAAGTTTGGGTACTCTGTTTCTAAATGGAGGCAGTGGTGCTGATTGGCTAGTAATCTGACCTCTTACGACTTAAAGTCTTGTAACATGAAGCGAAGTAACAAGTCGTTGCTTCACTAGGAGACGACGATCGGATGCATGGGTCAGAGGAAAACTGGACGGTACTTGTGTTTACCTGTGATAGACGTCAACGTTGTATTGCACTTAGATGATGGAGTATGTCCTCAGAGAGTGAACAAAATTTTTCATGATCATGGCAGTCCATCGTCAACTTGGGCAGGGTCATGTTACTCCATCATCAGCTTGAGTTCTCCGCAATATTCCCTGCTCTGCAATTAATTTTATCTTTCGCGTCATTTTCAGTTTATACAGATGATGACGAAATACAGAGCGACGTGGCGCTACGGTACAAGCGCTGGAATCGCATTCGGAAGGAGCAGGCTTCCATTTCCTATATGCCCATCCAGACTGAGTTTTCCGTGGTTTTCCTAAAAGCTTAAACCAAGTGCTGGGAAACTCCATATCCATGTCCAGTATCTTCACTGTTAATGGGAGACTAAACTGCCACATCCCCTTTGTCTCCCTGATAGTATAGTCTGATGAACTAACCACATTTTCGAATCGTTTCTGTCTGATACTTCTTCGTTGTTGATGAGGACGAACAGCTACCCTTTCCCTTCATTGTTCATAAGCTACTCCAAGGCTTTATTTGAACATGGAAAACACCGAAATCATTAAAGAGCGTTTACCAGCACGTTACACATATCATTTTCGAATAGAAAACACAAATGCAAAAACAAAGATAGGTAGAGGATTGACTTGCTTGACTTGAACTAGATTCCGTTTGGCCACGAATCTGACTGGGTAATACTATTTGCGAAATACAATGTGAGGAAATCTCTTACTTCATAACTTTCCAACACACAGCTCTCATAACTACTTCTGTCTCCACACGAAAAAGAGAGCACACGTACCAGCCGATACCTGTCTAAAACGTGAAAAACTTGTTACTGTATTAGTCTGGCACACCAATGTCCACTGATGTCCTCGTCAACTAACACGTCCATAGGTCATGAGAAATTTGAAAGCGGCTTTGTAAATATCTGAGTTCATAGGTCGAAAGCTTCTCTGATCTCGAAATCAATTTGCCGAGCGAGGTGGCACAGTGGTTAGCACACTGGGCTCGCATCACGGATGATGACGGTTCAAATACGCGTACAACCATCCTGGTTTCCCTAAATCACTCCACACAAATTCTGGGATGGGTTCTTTGAAAGAGCACGTCCACTTTTCTTCCTCATCCTTGAATTACTCACAGTTAAGTGCTCAGTCTCATGTCTCATGTCGATTGGACGATAGACCACTCTTCCTTCCTTTAAAACACTCTGCAATTGTTTGGCGGCCTGTACTAAGAATATCGTTTTCATAGCACTGAGCCGGCCGGAGTGGCCGAGCGGTTCTAGGCGCTACAGTCTGGAACCGCGCGACCGCTACGTCGCAGGTTCGAATCCTGCCTCGGGCATGGATGTGTGTGGTGTCCTTAGGTTAGTTAGGTTTAAGTGGTTCTAAGTTCTAGGGGACTGATGACCACAGCAGTTAAGTCCCATAGTGCTCAGAGCCATTTGAACCATTTTTGATAGCACTGACGGAAAAGGAATCGCAACACCAAGCAGGAAGTATGAGACGTAAACGAAAGCTGGTAGGCGTGATCCCACATCTGAAAGATGATGTCTGTTCAGATTCTGTGCCAGGCGCGTACGAGTACCGTAAGTAGCGCCACCATGAGGATCCAAATCAGGTTTGGTTTAAATAACACTGCAGCGGTCGTGAGCATTAGTTACCTTTGAGGGTTGAAATGGTGAGTTAATGTTAGTCAAGGATGCCTAAAGCGACAAAGACGCCATTGTCAACAAACACCTCACTGAGTTTGAACGAGGTCGTGCAATAGGGCTACGACAAGCTGGATGTTCCGTCTGCAATATTGCAGAAAGTCCTGTCAGAAATGTGGCCACCGTACATGAATGCTGACAGTGGTGGTCACGAGAATGTACGGTCACGACGGGGCTTCGGACGTCCACATGGTGCCAGTGATGGCCGTCTGTTGGTTAGACCAAGGCCCGTTGAGTGAGTGTAACCAACATGTCTGCGTGCTAGACACACTGGACGCACACTTGGCGTTATGGTCTGGAGTGCGATTTCCTATGACGGCAGGAGTGCTCTCGTGTTTATCCCACGCACCCTGACTATAAATTCGTGCGTCACTCTGGTGAGTCGACCTAGTGCGCTGCCATTCATTAACAGCATTCCAGGGGGTGTTTTCCAACAGGATAGCTCTCGCCCACAGACCTCTGTTTTGACCAACATGCTCCACGCTGTGTCCACATGTTACCTTGACCTGCTCGATCACCAGATCTGTGCAACTCAGCACTTGTGGAACATCATCGGACCACAACACCAGCGTCAGCCACAAACGGCGTTAACCATCCCTGTATTGACAGAGCAAGTGCAACAGGCTTGATACTCCATCCCACAAACTGATGTACGGTACCTCTATAAAGCATGCAAGTTTCCATGTTTGTATTTAACATTCTGGCGGTTGCAACAGTTATTAATGTACCAGCATTTTACATTTGCTATGGCTTATCTCGCGTTTACGATAACTTGTGATCCTGCGATGTTAACCACTTGAATATGTTACCTCGACAAATGTATTCCAGAAATTTCATTAATCTATATGAATTTATTTTTGGTGTTGCGATTTTTTTTCTGCCAGTGTAGATACACTGATGAGCAAAACATTATGGGCATCTGCTTAGTAGCTTGTGGGCCCACGTTTGGATGGAAATGCAGTAGCTATTCTGCATGGAATGGATCCAACAAATACTTGGTAGGTTACCAGAAATACACTCATGCTCATAAATTAAGGATAATGGTGATACATGCTGAAACAACGCTCTGGTGGGCGGTTTGCGGGTTTAAATCACGTTGGGGTATGACCTGTGCATTTGACCTGTGGTCGTCGCACGGTGGCGCTGGCTGCAATTCACATACGCAGAGATGAGCTGGTGCATGTCGGAGTACGGTGGAGTGTGAAGACGTTTTCAGACGTGCTAATGGTGACTGTGAGTTGAAAATGGCTCAAAGAACACATATTGATGACGTTATGAGGGGTAGTATACTAGGGCGACTGGAGGCTGGTTAAAGACAGCAGGTCGGAGCTCGGGCCCTCCCTGTGCCACAAAGTGTGATCTCAAGATTATGGAAACGATTCCAGCAGACATGTACAGGCGCTACAATACGGGACGTCCACAGTGTACAACACCACAAGAACACCGATATCTCACCATCAGCTCCCGCAGACGGCCACAGAATACTGCAGGTAGCCGTGCTAGGGACCTTATCACAGCCACTGGAACAGTTGTCTCCTGACACACAGTTTGGAGACGACTGAACAGACACAGTTTATTCGCCTGGAGACCTGTAAGGTGCATTCCACTGACCCCTGGTCACAGGAGAGCCCTTAAAGCCTGGTGTCAAGAACACAGTACATGGTCATTGGAAAAGCGTTCACGGACGAGTCCAGGTATTGTCTGAACAGTGATTCTCGCCGGGTTTTCAACGGGCGTGAACCAGGAACCAGTTAATGTCCTTGAAATGAACATTTATGGAGGTCATGGTTTGATGGTGTGGGGCGGGATTATGATTGGTGCACGTACACCCCTTTATGTCTTTGACAGAGGAACTGTAATAAGTCAGGTGTGTCGGGAGGTCATTTTGGACCAGTATGTCCGCCTTTTCAGGGATGCAGTGGGTCCAACCTTCCTCCTGATGGATGATAATGCACGGCCCCACCGAGCTGCCATCGTGGAGGAGGACCTTGAAACAGAGGATATCAGGCGAATGGTGTGGCGAGCCTGTTCTCCAGACCTAAACCCCATCGAGCACGTCTGGCATGCCTTCGGTCGACGTATCGCTGCACGTCCTCAAACCCAAACTGATCCAGAGTATGCCAACCCGTTGTGTGGCCTGTGTACGTGTGCAAAGTGACCATATCTCATATTGATGTAGCGGTACATGCGCAGGAAACAGTGCCATTTTGTAGCACATGTGTTCTGGGACGGTTTTCTCAACTTATTTATTTATTTATTTATTGTTCCGTGGGACCAAATTAAGGAGAAGTCTCCATGGTCATGGAACGAGTCAATACATGAAATTATAACACGATATTAGAAACAGATAAAATGAAATATAAAAAAACATATTCAGGTGGCAAGTCGTTAGTTTAAATGAAGAAAATCAACAATGTAACACTGGAATTTGTTTAATTTTTTAGCTCTTCCAGGAGCTCCTCGACAGAATAGAAGGAGTGACCCATGAGGAAACTCTTCAGTTTAGACTTAAAAGAGTTTGGGCTACTGCTAAGATTTTTGAGTTCTTGTGGTAGCTTATTGAAAATGGATGCAGCGGAATACTGCACTCCTTTCTGCACAAGAGTCAAGGAAGTGCATTCTACATGCAGATTTGATTTCTGCCTAGTATTAACTGAGTGAAAGCTGCTAACTCTTGGGAATAGGCTAATATTGCTAACAACAAACGACATTAAAGAAAATATATACTGTGAGGGCAATGTCCAAATTCCCAGATTTTTGAATAGGGGTCGATAAGAGGTATTCGAACTTACACCACATATAGCTCGAACAGCCCGTTTTTGAGCTAAAAATACCCTTTTTGAATCAGAAGAATTACCCCAAAAAATAATACCATACGACATAAGCGTATGAAAATATGCGATGTAGACTACTTTTCGTGTTGAACTGTCACTTATTTCAGATACTGTTCTAATGGTAAATAAAGCAGCATTTAGCTTTTGAACAAGATCCTGGACATGGGCTTTCCACAACAGCTTACTATGTATCCGAACGCCTAGGAACTTGAACTGTTCCGTCTCGCTTATAATATGCCTATTCTGTCTGATCAAAATATCGGTTCTTGTTGAATTGTGAGTTAGAAACTGTAAAAACTGAGTCTTACTGTGATTTCGCATCAAATTATTTTCCACAAGCCACGAACTTATTTCATGAACTACATTATTTGTTAATGTTTAAATATTACACACAAGATCCTTCACTATCAAGCTGGTGTCATCAGCAAACAGAAATATTTTTGAATCACCTGTAATACTAGAAGGCATATCATTTATATAAATAAGAAACAACAGTGGCCCCAGCACCAACCCTTCGGGAACGCCCCACTTAATAGTGCCCCATTGGGACTGAACATCACTACCACTCTCAATATTGCGGAGAATTACCCTCTGCTTTCTGTTCTTAAAGTAAGAGGCGAACCAATTGTAAGCTACTCCCCTCACTCCATAATGGTCCAACTTCTGCAGTAATATTTTGTGGTCAACACAGTCAAAAGCCTTCGTTAAATAAAAAAAAAACACCTAGCGTTCGGAACCTTCTATTTAATCCGTCCAAAACCTCACAGAGAAAAGAGAATATAGCATTTTCAGTTGTTACCAGAGAGTTGTTCGCCAATAACCGTGGAGTTACATATCTGTGTCGTGTGTGTTCCGTATGTGGTTATGCTATTAGCGCCACTTTTGTGTAATGCCACGTTGTGTGGCACCACATTCTGCAATTATCCTTAATTTATGAGCATGAGTGTGTTGTAACTGCGACCGGAACGATCGCGGGGTTGACGTGACGGAAAGCGCGGTGGGACCCGCGGAGCGGCCCGCGAACAACAACACAAACAGCAGAGGACAGAGACGACCAACTACGGACCTTACGAACAACAACAAGATCGAAACCACAGAGTCACAAGAAAACCTAAGTAGACAACTACGTCCACGCGTACACAGAACAAGAAAGTAAATACGCTGTCTAAGGCGGGGCGATATGTCAAGAGACGCACGCAAAGGTTAGACTGACTGGCTGAGCTTTTTTTTTTTTTTTCTTTCTTGAGTTCGATTCCCCCTAAAGGGGGCGGGCTGGCAGCAGCTTATTACGCCGCTCTTCAGCCTACAGAATTTGTTTTAAAAAGATGAAGATATAAAAAATAATAACAGTTGGCGATAAAATCAGTGACTTAAAGGTAAAATGGCAGAAAATTCTGGAGCGTAAAACATAAAACACAGGGTGGATGATGCTAATAAAATACACAGGAAGCAGAAAAATAATAGACAGACAATTAAAAAACACGGCGACACTCTGGGTTCTTTTCGCAAGAGATATAAAAAGCACACACAGCGACAGCATGATTTCTGCTCGCAACACTGTGGAAGGATGCACAACACTAAACACTCACTTAAACACTGCGCTAAAAGTTGGCACAAATATGACATACCACACCCGAGAGCAGGTGGGGGGAAACTGATCAGATGACGGGAAAACGGGGGGGAAGGAGAGGAAAAGTGAAGGGGGAGGTGGGGAAAGGAGCCAATGGAAGAGGAGGATCCATAAGAAGGGTGGGGGGTGCTGAGCAGACGTGCCAGGGAGTGGTGAAGGCAGAGGAGGGGAGTACAAAAGGACTCGGGGGGGGGGGGGAGAAAGGAGATAGGGAGAGGATAGGCGGGGAGAAAACACAGGATGGAAGGGGGGAGGAAGAGGGAGCCCAGGGAAAGGACAGAGGAAAGGAGGGGGGTGAGGATCAGAGTTGATAGGAAGGATAAATGGAGGGAGAGAGGGCATCATCCGGGAGGGGGAGTTGATGGAAGCCACCTTGGGAAAGGAGATGTAGGGTGTAGAGATGGAAGGTAGGGGGGACACAACGGTGAAGACGTGGCAGGGGCGGGGATGGGAGAGGAGAGGAGCAACCAGGGGGTGAGGGAGTTCAAGACGGTGGAGGTGTAGAGGATGCGGATATGTTCGAGGAATAGGAGCAGATGGGGGAAAGGAATGAGATCATAGAGGATCCGCGTGGGGGACGGGAGGCATATACGGAAGGCGAGGCGGAGTGCATGACACTCAAGGATCTGGAGGGACTTATAGAATTTGGGGGGGGGGGCAGATATCCAGGCAGGACTGGCATAACAGAGGATGGGACGGATTAAGGATTTGTAGGTGTGGAGTATGGTAGAGGGGTGCAACCCCGATGTCCGGCCAGAGAGGAGTTTGAGGAGTCGGAGGCGGTTGCGGGCTTTGGATTGGATGGAGCGGAGATGAGGGATCCAAGTGAGGTGATGGTCAATGGTGAAGCCAAGCTAGGTGAGGGTGGGGGTGAGGCGGACAAGATGGGCGCAGACAGTAGGGGAGAAATCCAGGAGCCGGAAGGAGCGAGTGGTACGACCTACGACGATTGTCTGGGTCTTGGAAGGATTGAGTTTCAGGAGCCACTGGTTACACCATGCAGCAAAAAGGTCAAGGTGATTCTGGAGAAGGCGTTGGGACCGTTGGAGGGTAGGAGCGATGGCGAGGAATGCGGTGTCATCAGCATAATGCAAGAGGTGTACTGGAGGGGGGGGGGGGTGTTGGGGCATATCCGCCGTGTACAGGAGGTAGAGGAGAGCGGAGAGGACAGAGCCCTGGGGCACACCTGCAGAGGGGTAGAAGGTGTGGGAATTGGCATTATGGATGGTAACATAGGAGGGGCGGTGGGAGAGGAAGGAGGCCACCAGACGGATGTAGTTGACAGGAAGGGCGTAGGTTTGGAGTTTAAACAGGAGACCAGGATGCCAGACACGGTCGTAGGCCTTTTCGAGGTCAAGGGAGACAAAAATGGCGGAGCGACGGGAGTTAAGCTGGAGGGAGAGGAGATGAGTGAGGCGGAGGAGTTGGTCATCAGCAGAGAAGGAAGGTCGAAAGCCACATTGGGTGTTTGGGAGGAGGTGGTTTTGGTGGAGGTGGTGATGGATGCGCCAGGAAAGGATGGATTCCAAGAGCTTGCTGAACACTGACGTGAGATAGATAGGACGATAGGAAGAGGCATCAGATGGAGGCTTGTTGGGTTTGGAGAACATCAGGATACGGGAGGTTTTCCACAGGTCGGGATAGAAGCCAGTGGAAAGGATGACATTGTAGAGGGTGGCAAGGATTGAAAGGAAGGAGGGAGGGCAGTGTTTGAGGTGGCGGTAGGTAACGCAATCGTGGCCGGGAGCAGTGTTGCGTTTAGTGCGGAGTGTGAGGCTGATGTCCTGTGTAGTGATGGGAGTGTTAAGTGCAGATGGTGGGGTGTGGCCCAAGTACTGCAAGCTAGGAGCAAGGGGAGGAACAGAGGTATTTGTACGGTCCATGACATCAGGGAAGAGAGAATAATCAAAGTGGGGATCATCTGGGATGGAAAAAACATCAGAGAGGTGGGTGGCAAAGTGGTTGGCCTTACTGAGGTTGTCAGGAAAGGGGCGGCCATTAAGGAGGAGAGGGTACAGGGGGGTGGGGCGGTTCCCAGTAAGGCGGTGAAAAGCAGACGAATACTTGGAAGAGTTTATGGGGAGCGTGGTGTTGAGGTGTGTACATGTCTGGCGCCAGGCACGGCGTTTCTTGGCAGTAAGCAGGTTGCGGATGTGGCGTTGTAATTGCCGGTGGCGGGTAAGTGTATCCCAGTCACGAGTGCAGAGAAAAGAGCGGTAGAGGCGGCGGGAGTCTCGAAGGAGAAGGACGGCCTGTGGAGGCAGGGCGGGGCGGTGAGGGTGGGTGGGTTTGGTGGGGATATGGGTGGCGACGGCGTCAGACAGGGTCTGGTGCAGGAAGGCAGCAGTGCGAGAGATGTCATCAGGAGATTGGAGAGTAAGGTCGTGGCCGTCAACCTGGGTGTGAATGGAGTCCCGGTAGGTATCCCAGTTAGCACGGGAGTAATCATGGACAAGTTTAGGAGGGACGTCAGGGCGAGGAGCGTTGCGGGGTTGGCGACCATTAGAGATAGTGAGGAGAACAGGAGCATGGTCACTGCCAATGAGGTCAAGGACATCTGCGGTGATGCTCCCAAGGAGGTTGGGAGAGGCAAGGACCACATCAGGAGTGCTGTTGGATTCAGGTCAGGTGTGCTGAGGCCGGGGAACCAGGTCTGCCTGGAGAGTGGTGAGAAACTGATGCCACCGCTGGAGGTCGGCAGGATCACGGCTGTGGATACTGAGGTCGGCGGCAATCACGTAGGTGGAGAAGGTGCGGTCAATGTGGGCCAGGAAATCGTATGGGATGGGGGTGCGAGGGCGGACATAAATGGTAGCACAGGTGATGGTAAGGGAGGGGAAGAAGAGGCTGAGGGTGAGATGCTCGGTAGGATTGTTAAGGAGAGGTTGGGGCCGGACAGGGAGGTGCTTGAGATGGCCTATAGCAACTCCGCCACGCGCCAGAGGGTACGGGTTATCGGTGGGGTGGAGGGTGTAAGGAGCCGTGGAGACGGAGATACGGGGTTGAAGGAAGGTTTCATTTAGGACGAAGGCATCCGCGCGGTGCTGACGGAGGGTGTGGAGGAAGAGGAGTTTGTGGGTGGGCAGGGAGCGAATGTTGTGGTACAGGATACGGTAGGGTTGAGTACCATGGGAGGGGAGAGTTAGACGAGGGTGGTGAGGGGGGTGACTGGCTGAGCGAGAGGCAGGGGCGTAAATACATGATCGGGGGCGCCGCTATTGGCCGCTGGAACCACGTGTTCCACTGTGGCGCCCTCACACTAAACGTGGGCCAGGAGGCGCGCGCCGCCACGGCTTACGGCGCGATGGTTCAGAGACCTCTAGGAGTCTTCGACGTCCATGATGTCTGGCGCAGATTCAAATTCCGCGGCGCGCGGTACCAGAGAGTGTATGTCCACGCACAGGTTACCCCGTTCCCTTAAATTGTGGGCCGTAGGTTTCCGGGCACGGAGCTTGCGCCAGATAACATCTCAGAGGTGTTCCGCAAGGCTCAGATGAGGCAACTTTTCTGGCCAGGACATCAACGTGAGTTCACTGTTCTGCTCCTCAAACCACCGTAATACGATTCTTGCTTTGTGAAACGGACAGTCATCCTGCTTTACCACCAGCGCAATATTCAAATCCAGACGATATCCTCTGTAGAATAACACTGCTCTCATTGGCATGTGTCCGTAGCACGCTAGATGTTTGGAACATCCGTTTTCCTGGGTGATGTACTAGGACACGGCCATCGATATGATGTGACAAGGAAATGATTCATTCGACCAGGGGATACGTTTCCATTGATACACGGTCCAATCCCAGCACTCCCGATTTCAGTCGAATTTTTGATGTGGTTTCACTGCCCTTCAGCCACTGTCCATAGATGCTCACGACGATGACACGCGAACAGTTTATTCGAGACGCTCGTTACCATGTGTCTGGCCACAATAATCTGCCTCTTTTTCAGAGTCCCATGTGTCAGTAGATTTCCCACATTTGCAGCCTGTATCGACGCCAGAATGATTTCCCATTCGTCTCTGTTCCACTTATATACAGGGTATCAGGACTAGAGGTATACAAAAACATTTGTTTATATTTCACTATCTATTAAGGTTTATAACTTTATTTGTTTAACATTGTACACAGAGACTCAAACATTTTTATGCGTGTTGGTAGATTTCTTGGCGAGCACCATTTGTAACTCGACAGAATCAAAATAGTACTCCACTTCTCGCCACACGTTCATAAGCATCACAGGTGGCGGAGGCCCATCATCTTAAATGTACCAAATCTTGAAACTTTGTCCTCGATAAACCCCCATGCACCGAAATCCAGCGAGTCAGACACCCCATTCCGATCCAACACTCACGAGACGTCTCATAGAGAAATGTGGTAACATTCTCATGACAGTGGGGCACCATTATGTTAGGAAATGGCTTCGAGAGGCACCTTTTGAACTGCGTAATTTGCCAACACGTCGAGATAGGTGTGACCTGCTGCTGTAGACTAATAAAGGGACCCTTCACACCACCTTTTATGTAATCCCAACCACAGATTAAATTTAATGTGTCCTTTCGTAATCAGTCACTTCTCCTGGAGTCTCAGTTCCTCATAGTCGACAGTATTTCGGTTAACTTCGAGCCACTGACGTGGAAGGTAGAGCCATCACCGAAGCACTGCATTGAGGTAGTCGTTGTTCTCATCTATACGTTGCGACATTTCAACAGGAAAATCACGTCATCCTCGGAGATCCCCAGGCTTAATGTGAGTTGGAGCTGTAAGTACACAACTGGAAACGTTTGCGGAGAGTGTGGTGCCCCACTAGCTAATCTAATGAATTTACGTGGGCTTCTAGCGAATGCATCGCGTGCATGTTTCATGGTCTCTTCATTCTCAAGCGTTTTAGAACGTTTTCCAGCATCCGAAATAAAATTTCCCGATCCTCGGAGAGTTCTGTCCCATTAATAAATGGATTTTCTTGTGGGAGGATTCACGTTCCATTCTCTCCTTTCACGCCGCTGAACACGTGCTACAGATTTTGACTCCGCTAACCATATCACACAGCAAACCTTTCGTTTGTGGGGTCCACACTTTGGCTGTTCGGAGTAAGTCTGTTTGCTGCACAGTAAAAGTTTCTGCGCATGAGCCGTACGATTCAGCGCTGTTCATAAACTGATTTAGTCACATAATGGAAAGTGTCTCTATCGACTGCATATTTATCCCACTACATAAAATGTCGAGTTCTTGTTTACATATACTTGTAGCCCAGACACCTAGTACTTTCCTTATTGCGTCAAGTTACCGTAATTCCTACAGGCGGTATTCAGTATCGGAGTGGGCACTGGCATAATAATTTAGTTGATTAGTGTAAGTTCCATCACAGCAAAAAGAGTACATATTGATCACTGAAGCGGCTTCCGATCGAACAGGGAATTGGATTTCAATAATAGAAGTAATCCCAAAAAGGTGATGGTTGGGTTCAACATATTGCTCCTTAGTCTACGTGCTTTATAGACCTTTAGGTTTCACATACATTGAAGAGCCAAAGAAACTAGTACATCTGCCTAATATCGTGTAGGACCTCCGCGAGCTCACAGAAGTGCGGCAACACGACGTTGCATGCACTCGACTAATGTCTGAAATAGATCTCGAGGGAATTGGCACCATGAATCTTGCAGGGCTGTACGAGGGGGTGGAGATCTCTTCTGAACAGCACGTTGCAAGGCATTCCAGATACGCTCAATAATTTTCATTCTGGGGCGTTTGGTGGCCATCGGAAGTGCTCAGACTCAGAAGAGTGTTCCTGTAGGCTCTACGTAGCAATTCTGGACATGTGGGGTGTCGCAGTGTCCTGCTGGAATTGCCAAGTCAGTCGGAGTGCACAATGGACATGAATGGATGCAGGTGATCAGACAGGATGCGTACATGCGTGTCACCTGCCAGAGTCGTATCTAGACGTATCAGGGGTCCCACATAATTCCAACTGGATACGCCCCACACTATTGCAAAGCCTCCACCAGCTTGAACAGTCCCCTTTTAACATGCAGTGTCCATGGTTTCATGAGGTTGTCTCCGTACCCGTACAGGTCCATCCGCTCGACACAATTTGAAACGTGACTCGTCCGACCAGGAAACACGTTCCCAATCATCAACAGTCCAATGTCGTTGTTAACGGTCCCAGGCGAGGCGTAAATCTTTGTGTCGTGCAGTCATCAAAGGTACACGAGTGAGCCTTCGGCTCCGAAAGCCAATATCGATGATTTTCCGTCGGATGGTTCGCACGCTGACACTAGTAGATAGCTCAGCACTGAAATCTGCGGCAATTTGCCGAAGGATTGCACTTCTGTCAAGTTGAACGATTCTCTTCTGTCGTCATTGGTCCCGTTGTTGCAGGATCTCTTTCCGGCCGCAGCGATATCGGAGATTTGATGTTTTAACGGATGCCTGATATTCACGGTAATTCCTGAAATGGTCTCAGGGCAAAAACCCCAATTCATAGCTATCTCGGACATGCTGTGTCCCATTGCTCGTGCGCCGACTATAAAAGCACGTTCAAACTCATTTAAATCATGATAACCTTCCAGTGTAGCAGCAGTAACAGATCTAACAACTGCGCAAGACACTTGTTGCTTTATATAGCCGTTGCCGATCGCAGTGCCGTATTCTGGCTGTTTACATATCTCTGTATTAGAATACACATGCCTATACCAGTTTCTTTGACGCTTCAGTGTGTAACGACAAGGAACTGGAAAGTACCTTTGGTAGTCACAACATTTTCCACTCTATGGACAATTGTGACACTATTTGTATATACACTCCTGGAAATTGAAATAAGAACACCGTGAATTCATTGTCCCAGGAAGGGGAAACTTTATTGACACATTCCTGGGGTCAGATACATCACATGATCACACTGACAGAACCACAGGCACATAGACACAGGCAACAGAGCATGCACAATGTCGGCACAAGTACAGTGTATATCCACCTTTCGCAGCAATGCAGGCTGCTATTCTCCCATGGAGACGATCGTAGAGATGCTGGATGTTGTCCTGTGGAACGGCTTGCCATGCCATTTCCACCTGGCGCCTCAGTTGGACCAGCGTACGTGCTGGACGTGCAGACCGCGTGAGACGACGCTTCATCCAGTCCCAAACATGCTCAATGGGGGACAGATCCGGAGATCTTGCTGGCCAGGGTAGTTGACTTACACCTTCTAGAGCACGTTGGGTGGCACGGGATACATGCGGACGTGCATTGTCCTGTTGGAACAGCAAGTTCCCTTGCCGGTCTAGGAATGGTAGAACGATGGGTTCGATGACGGTTTGGATGTACCGTGCACTATTCAGTGTCCCCTCTACGATCACCAGTGGTGTACGGCCAGTGTAGGAGATCGCTCCCCACACCATGATGCCGGGTGTTGGCCCTGTGTGCCTCGGTCGTATGCAGTCCTGATTGTGGCGCTCACCTGCACGGCGCCAAACACGCATACGACCATCATTGGCACCAAGGCAGAAGCGACTCTCATCGCTGAAGACGACACGTCTCCATTCGTCCCTCCATTCACGCCTGTCGCGACACCACTGGAGGCGGGCTGCACGATGTTGGGGCGTGAGCGGAAGACGGCCTAACGGTGTGCGGGACCGTAGCCCAGCTTCATGGAGACGGTTGCGAATGGTCCTCGCCGATACCCCAGGAGCAACAGTGTCCCTAATTTGCTGGGAAGTGGCGGTGCGGTCCCCTACGGCACTGCGTAGGATCCTACGGTCTTGGCGTGCATCCGTGCGTCGCTGCGGTCCGGTCCCAGGTCGACGGGCACGTGCACCTTCCGCCGACCACTGGCGACAACATCGATGTACTGTGGAGACCTCACGCCCCACGTGTTGAGCAATTCTGCGGTACGTCCACCCGGCCTCCCGCATGCCCACTATACGCCCTCGCTCAAAGTCCGTCAACTGCACATACGGTTCACGTCCACGCTGTCGCGGCATGCTACCAGTGTTAAAGACTGCGATGGAGCTCCGTATGCCACGGCAAACTGGCTGACACTGACGGCGGCGGTGCACAAATGCTGCGCAGCTAGCGCCATTCGACGGCCAACACCGCGGTTCCTGGTGTGTCCGCTGTGCCGTGCGTGTGATCATTGCTTGTACAGCCCTCTCGCAGTGTCCGGAGCAAGTATGGTGGGTCTGACACACCGGTGTCAATGTGCTCTTTTTTCCATTTCCACGAGTGTACTTTTTCCCAGCAGTCTGCTGAATACAAATCTTGTCATCGTCTACGGTTTTATATTTATTCTTTTGTATTCCTTGGGAAATTAATTTTCTGCTTTTGTTACGGAGTTTCTCCGTTCTTGATTCAGCTTTGTTGTACGGTGGTGGTCTAGGTGTGGTCGTAGCAGGGATGCAAGGTTGAGTAACTTAAAGCAACTGTTCCCATGTACTGAGTGCATAGCATAATTAGAACCTCACAGCTTCTGTTAACTTATTGAGGACTTGCCGTTTACCAGTGAGAGTAGTAATGATCTATATTCCTAACTTTTTTGTTTTACTCTCCGTATGGTTCAGTCAGTGGTGGCATCCTTTTAGTTGACCTCACTGGTTCGCCTCGTACGTCATGTGCCTTACGTGTAACTGTGTCGATTAGATGACTGGGTGTGATGTATTTGTTTATAATTAATTTCATGTTTGAGCTGGGAATACTGAAAGAGGGAAGGAGGTGAAGAGCGGTGCCAGTCGTCTCGACTAGCACCAATAACGCTGCCGATCTTAACGACCGGACTGAACGACTCGCTCACTATCAGCACTGTGGAGAGGTATTGAATTTAATCTAAGGCTTTGGTGCAATATCTGTCGATCAATTATTTTACAGTACGACCTCTCTCCTCCCTTGCCGGACACATAGTTGGCACACACTCCGTCTGAGTGAACTGATTTAAATGAAAAGTAAATAGTTATACCGGGGAATCTATGATGACACGAGATGAGGTATCCTGTAGTACTAAATGATTTTATTATTATTGGCTACAAAGCAAGCGTAAGCATAAATTTGGATCATTACACGAGAAATAAACTGTTGTGTCGAAACCTTATTACCACATGGTTAACAGCGTGTTAGAAGAACTTCAAGAACGTAATGTAGCAATGACTGCACGTGCCTTGGATCGACAAGTCCTCAGTAGGACTTCTGGTGATATGTGGTACCAGATGTCTGCACACAGATCAAGCAAGTCCAGTAACTTACAGGCCGGTGGCTGGCGTGCGTGGAGATGGTGTCCGATAGCATCCCAACTGTTTTCCATCAGGTTCAGATCAGGCTAATTAGACGGCCAAGACATTAATGTGAACTCATTTTCGTGCTCCTTGAACTACATGAGTACGGTTCTGACTTAGTGACATGGACTGTAGTCTTGCTGGTTGATGTCATCGGCGTTGGCGAATACATTAACGATAAAGAGAGGGAGGTAGTCTGCAGTAATGTTCGTGCAGTCCAGAGCTCTCATGATGCATTCGTTTACCAGCTCAGGTGGATGTCCCATCGAAGCCAAGATGAACGTCCCCCTTAACATAATACTGCCCCCATTGACCTGCGTATGTGGTGCTATGCATGTCTTAGCAGTTATTCGCTTGGTTCCCTTTGTTGTTGGTAAAATACTGCTGATAACATGCTATTCAACGAATGGGATGTTTTTAGAGTATTTTTTACACTGTCTAGTCACATTAATGTGATCACATATCAGAAGACTGAGTAACGACCTTTTGCATTGCGTACCACTGCAAGACGTGCAGGAAGAGACTCTGTGAGGTTCTGTAAGGAGCCGACATGGATATGGAGTCACGCTGACTACCAATCGTGCTCCATTGCCATGGCCAGTTGCAGTAGACCTCTCGGTTGAGGGTCCAAGGCGCGAACAGCCCAAGCGAGGTGCTGCACAAATTCTCTATTGGGTTTAAATCCAGGCAATTTGATGACCAGGGGAGTATGGTAAACACATCCTTGTGGTCTTCAATCCACCCACATACATTGCGAGGAGTGTCACACGTTGCATAGTGCATAGTGTCAAGGTAAAAACAAACTGCATGTACGGGTGGACATAGTCCCCAATGACAGAAGCATACTTGTGTTGATCGATTGTGCCTTCCAGAATAATGGGATCATACAGTGAATGCCACAAAAACATTCCCCATACCTCAAGGCTTCTTTCTCCTGCCTGGACCTGTCTATCGACTGTTGCAGGGAGTTTGCTTTCAGTCCGATGTGGCATAAAACGTGATTCGTATGAAAAGACCACCAGTCGCTACTCTGTGGACGTCCAGCTGTGGCACTGACGTGCATATTCCAATATTCCAGTCTTTATCACCAATCAACATGTGTGCATGAACCATACGCCTCCTGCAGAGGCCCATTTGAAGCAATTCTGGCTGCTCGGTCATTGAGAACACGCTGTAGGTAGCCCCGTGGTTCATCTGGGTGGTCAGTTCCTCACAAGTTGCATGACTATTCATCCATACACATAAACACAGCTGTCATACATTCCTGTGATCTATGGCCCGTGGTGCCCCAGTGTAGTCTCAGCGCCAGTTTTGGATGGCGCCATTTTACCACGCATAGTATACTTTAACCACAGCAGCATGTGCACAGTTTACAAACTTAGGGTTTTGGAAATGCTTGTACCCATAGTCTGAAAGCCATTGATCATGTCCTTTTGGAGATTAGACAGATTGCTCGATTTCTGCATTACAACAACAGATGCACTACTGTGAGTGTCTCCCCAATGCACTGCAACTGCTGCCACCTTCATCTGTGAATGGTTCCTGCACATTGACATCAGACATAGGTGGTGGTCACATTAATGTGACTGGCCGATGTATATTTTAATTATTGCTGAAGATTTATTTTTCTATCACTTTCATCCATTATCCATTGTTAAAATTGAGTAAAAGTGCTACGGTCCTTGTTGTCATGTGACTGAATAACCCACCATCAAGATCACCATCACCACCACCACCATTGTCGCCACCATCACCAGCATCACCTCTATCACCATCGCCATCACCATCACCATTACCGTTACCATTCCTATTACAAGGGTAATGCCAAAAGTAAGGTCTCCTATTTTTTATGAGTATGTGTCCTGTTTATTTCTACAGTGGTTTACGTCAGTTTACAGCTCGAACATTTAGCTATTTTTCACCATTTATGTCGATGCATTTTTGTAGACGCCGTGGCACTTTTTGTATGCCCATGTCATATCAGCTCGTCACCATGCTGTTTCTGGACTGAATTGTCACGGGTAGCGAAACATGGGCATACCACTTTACACCTGAGACCAAGCAACAATCACGCCAGTGGCTGCATCCTTCTTCGCCAAAGCCGCGGAAATTCAAACAATCACAGTCTGTCGGTAAAGTCGTGACAGCCGTGTTTTGGGATCGGAAAGGGGTATTGTTGGTCAACTTTATGCCCACCAGGACCACAATTAACGCTACTGTGAGACTCTGAAAACACTCAAACGGGCAATTCAGAACCGAAGAAGATGAATACTGAGCAAGGGCGTACACATTTTCCATGACAACGCTCGCCCACACATCGCTCGGCAGACCGTTGCTCTCCTATAACAGTTTCAGTGGAATATAATCACTCACCCACCCTATAGTCTTGACTTGGCGCCCAGTGACTATCACCTGTTCCCTAAGTTAAAAGAACATTTGGTTGGAAAGCCGACGACGAGGTGAAAGAAGAGCTTGATAACTTTCTAAACAGCATGGTGGCGAGCTGGTATGACATGGGCATACAAAGACTGCCACAGCATCTACAAAAATGCATCGACAGAAATGGTGATTATGTTGGAAAATAGCTAAATGTTCAAGCTGTAAACTTCTGTAAACCATTGTAGAGGAGACCTTACTTTTGGGATTGCCCTCGTACCTTTACCATTACCATCACCATCACCATTACCACTACCATCACCACCACCACTACCACAACCACAATCTCCTCCAGCACCATCATCACCATCACCATTGGCCGGCCGGAGTGGCCGAGCCGTTCTAGGCGCTTCAGTCTGGAACCGCGCGACCGCTACGGCCGCAGGTTCGAATCCTGCCTCGGGCATGGATGTGTGTGATGTCCTTAGGTTAGTTAGGTTTAAGTAGTTCTAAGTTCTAGGAGACTGATGACCTCAGATGTTAAGTCCCATAGTGCTCAGAGCCATTTGAACCATTTGAACAATCACCATCACCATCACTATTACATCACCATGACTACCACCACGATCCCCATCATCATAGAAGCAGTTATTCCAAGAGGAACTGTGACCACACTGGCCTATTGTAGTGACTTAAGCTATGTAGGTGCATGCAAACAGATGAGTAGACTAAGAGAGCACAACATCCTCAGAGGCTGTAACAAGAATGCTAAGAAAACCATAACGGGGTGTAGGCACTAGTTCTTGAAAACTGCAAGTAGGACATATTATGACCATATGAAACCACAATTGTCTGGTCACAACAGTCAGTATTTTGAATGCTCATGGAAACGATTTGTCAGATACACACCTCACGAAATATTAGTTCGCTTTATTACATAAATGAATAACACTATTTATTTAACTTGATGCAACCCTTTGACGCAGGAATGCTTGACAATTTACAACTGTCATTGACTATTAAGACATCACTTGATGCACTAATTAACACATGATTCTCTTGAAGTATAATGTTCAACATTTACAAAAGTGCAATTCCATCTGAGACTTGATTAACAGTTTAGTCCTACTTGATGATGTTGACTGTTTCAGGCGAGGCCACGAAGTGGGCAGAGCGCTTCCATGCTCGGCTCTCTATTGATCTCTGTGCGATGGCGCTGCTGTGCTGTGAGAGAGGGCTCCTCTTCTTCAGCATCTCCCATTCGTCATCGCCATTTGTTGTGAAACATCTCTAATGTCTGTGGTATCGATGTATGTTGCCGACTTTGATCTAGTGCCACGAGCTTTTTATTAGACCACAAAACAAGCAAAATAAGAGCATAAAATTCCAGATTAATTACTCTGCCTGACGAAAAGTACCCAGATGGGGAGGTGAAAACTAGCTAAAACTGAAAGATATGTG
Source organism: Schistocerca piceifrons (assembly GCF_021461385.2). NCBI lineage: Eukaryota > Metazoa > Arthropoda > Insecta > Orthoptera > Acrididae > Schistocerca > Schistocerca piceifrons. Next base: position 73,565,385 of record NC_060140.1, read on the forward strand.
ATGTTATTTCAGAGATACAAAATCGAATCAAATTTACAAAGGTCTTGGCAATATGAACCCACTTATCACTGTGACACTGTATCCGTCTGGGTTAGGTGAATTTACTGATTCGGCTGGGAAGGATGCCATAAAGCCATTATTTCTTTTCCTGAGTTAAGCTGGTCCACAACTGTTGTAACTCCTCCTTGACAACCTTTATACTAGCACTGGGATAGAATACCGTCACTGGGATATAATTAGCTTCCAAATAGGTACTACATACATTCTATCAAGGACAGATATTGCGCTTGTACTGACCGTGGGAATACCTCAACATAACCCAGACAGTTCACAGAGGCACTTTCCATATGCGGATGAGCGTTTTCCTGTTGAAAAATGACACCACGATACAGTCGCACGACAGATAACAATACGAGACCACAGGATATCCATGATGTACTGTCGTGACGACCTCAAGTCATTTCCCATGACGCCAGTAGTAACACCGCTGTGCAACTCCAAAAAATTGGAAGAATTAGACCTCTCTCCAGATCTCCACCATACACACATGCGCTGCTCATAGATTAGACCGACGAGTGATCGCTGAACGTAGTGAAACGCCGTTCATCAGCAGTCCATGCTCCCTGATCACGACATTTCTCCAGCAGCAGCTGCCTCTGCTGTGGGGTTAACGCTAGCCTGTGCTTGGGACAGTGGTCCCCTAGTTCGACTGCTGATAGTCTCTGACCAATGGTGCTGGATGATGCAGAATGTTGTGAGGAGTCCATTATTTGCTCTTGGATGGCGAGTGCGGATGTGGAGGACTTACGATGTACTTAGTCAAGACATGATTATACTAGCTTGTGTTGGTCAGACGTGGTCTACCGTAACCTAAACGACGAGTATGCTGTCCTCACACTCCCACACGGTGCAACATGCGGCTGTTACCACACCCGAATGACCAAAAAACCTGCATAATGCACGATTCGACCAGCTGGCCCAATTGAGACCCACAAAGAGGCCCGTTTCAGACTGTGCCATGTGCTGATAGCGCTTTCTCATATGGGTTATGTGGCATCTCGGTGCTCTTCGATCACTCACCATCTGACGCTGTTCATGGCCCTTGTGTATTCTACCAGGTCTAGTACCGAGAGTAAAAAGGAGCCACAGTAATACACTCTCTTGGCCCTTCTACCTGAGCACAGAATTGCAATGCTAATTATTCACATAGCTGCCGATGGTGTTACATGTACGAAGTTACACCGACAGCCGAAGATATCTTCTGGGTGCTTCATAGAAGATGTTCTTTCATGAAAGTGGCTTAGTGGTCACATGTCTGAATCTAACGCATACACGACTCCCTATAAATTACACAGTGGCTTTTGACCCGAATTTTCATAGGCAAACGAAGAGTGGCAAATGGACTAATGATGTATGAAAGTGACCATTATGAAATTTGGATGAATTCTTATCCAAATTTTCGTAGCCAAACAAATATTAGGAAATGGATGCATAGGGCATCAAATTGACCAGCGTGAGTTCTAGTTTTGCAAAAACGCGTTTAACTGCTTGGAAGTAATCAACGTACTTTATAAAAATTTGATTATTGATTTGAGACAAATTTCTTGCCGAATTTTCATTAGCAAACGAAGACTAGAAAATGGACAAGTAAGCTATCAAATAGTGCAGCGTCAGGTGAAATTTTAAAACAGAATTATTTAATTGCTTCAAAGAAACCAAGGTAATTAACAAAAATTTAATTAATGCTGTCAGCAAAGTCTGCAATATTTCACGAACAGCTGCTGTTATCTACGTAAATGTAGTGTGGAGAAGTTCACCTCTTCAAGGCCTGACAGTTTTAGACATAGAAAGTTGCATTGGTCTGATATTTAACTGACAGAAAGGCTTCCTTTTAATCAAGTACTAAATTTAGAAGATTTCGAGATTACGGTAGGAAAGCGATTTTGTCAAGGTCTGCATGTTAAGGCCTCAGTGTTGTCACAGCTCTATAGAATACTGATTTAAATATCACATAAGCTACGAAAACGTAGTCTGCCACACCAGAATTGAAGTCAGAGAAGCATGTGGGAAGAGCCAAGGCGATCGTCTATATTGTGGGATTTATTCTTTCATGTCGTAAAAAATTAAATAAAACTCAAACCACAACATAGAATGAAACTTATGCTTTTTTATTGATGTATACATTCTTAATAATAGTAGAACACCTTTCGATATTTCTACCGAGCGAGGTGGTGCAGTGGCTAGCTCACTGGACTCACATTCGGGAGGACGACGGTTCAATCCCGCATCCGGCCATTCTGATTTTGGTTTAACATGATTTCACTAAACCGCTCCAGGCAAATACCGGGATGGTTCCTTTGAAAGGGCACGGCCGACTTCCTCCTCCATCCTTCTCTAACCCGATGAGACCGATGACCTCACTGTCTGGTCACTTCCCGAACAATCCAATCCAATCATGCTTTCTGAACAAAACTTGGAAATGAAAAAATGGTCAAATGTTTCGTCAAATCACTTGTCTAAAAGTAAAAAAAAAAAAAAAATTGATAAGAGAGACATTTTATGCACCTTCGAATGACTTACGAAATCACGTAGAGCAAATGATATGTCACTTGAGAATTTATAATTCAATGTTTAACATAGAATTTTAAAAAGTACTAGAGGAAAGTCTGCTGTTGTGTGGCTTCGACATATTTATATCATTTAAGCGCTAAGATGTAAAAACTGTCTCAAAAATGTTTCATTAGATAATCTCTCAAGTGTAAGGAAAGACAATAAGTGTGACGCAAGAGGAAATGGCTCCTTTCCACATGCTGTTGTCGTCATTGTTCTTGTCCAATCACTTTTCCCGATTAAAAATTACATGTTTACGAGCAGCGTCCAATGCCACGCCAAATGACGTTAAAGCTTCATATTAACGATTTTTAACGTATACACTATGTGTTCAAAAGTGTGGTGTGCGTACTGTAAGACCTTCCATACACACACCATCAGATTAATAGACTTGTCGCTCTAATGAAGTAGGCGAGTGTCAGCAATATGTCTCGTGATCTTATTGTGGCCTTGTTTATCTTCTGCCGTTAGGTCAGACGATAGAAATGCCACCTGCACACTTAGAGTAGCAGATTGACGGTGACCAGCTTTAAACAGAACTTGATTAATTTCCACACACATTTATTAAAATAGTAACAAGCATTAACCTTACGCAACTTGATTCTGGATGCTATTTACGATTGACAATCTGAAGTTCCTTTGGTCTTGGTACGTTAATCTTATTCTCACATATCTCTGATACTTGACAAAGTGTCTATACATTTATCTTCATGGCTATGTACAGGAATATGATAATCTTATTAGGCGCAGACTCAAACTTGACTATAGACTGGTACAGACTAATGCAGACTCGTACAGACTGGTGCAGACAAATGGAGACTGAGTAATCGGAGGTCTGTACACTCGTTATAATACTCCACACGTTCAGGTATCACTGCGCGAGTGTGATCCGCGAGGAGAAAATATTCTACGTTAGCAGCAATCTCATTGGCTGCGTGACATATTAATACGCGGATCGGTGGAAGCAGAATTTGGTCTAAGGCAGCGCCATCTCGTAGTGCGGAGATTGATGAGCGCTGCGCCTGCGCTGTCGTGCTTAGCGGGGCGCGCTCTAGAGGGAAAGTTGTGTACGCGCTGACTACGCAGAACTATGTACACAACAAAAGTATCTATACACACCCAAAAACATACGTCTTTCATACTAGGTGCATTGTGCTGCCACCTATTGCCCGGTACCCCTCAGCGACCTCAGTAGAGAGAGCAGACTGAGATCGGAGAGGCACCTTCGTCCAACAACTGACCTCAGATTTCGTAACATGTATGTCTATAGAACGGACAGACAAGGCCAACGAGGTGGAGGGACAACAGTTCTGCTTAAAAGGGAACTGTGGAACCTTCATGAAACACTACCACACCTCCATCTGGAAGCAGCAGTAGTAAGGGTTCAATCGGCGGCAGGCAACATCACTTTCATCGTGGCGTACAGCAGCCCCGATCATCAACTGGTGCCAGACGACCTACGGAGTATCTTCAGCGATTTCGACAAAATCTTCCTAGGAGGTGACCTTAATAGCAAACACGTCGCGTGTAATTCCCGGCGTACGAACCCTCGTGGACGAACTTTGATTGCCATGGGAGAAGAACTGGGCATCACAGTCCATGGTTCACGAGAGCCCACACGGATTCCTTACTTCGATCGGCAAGAAGCAGACGTCCTAGATATTGCTCTCATCAGAAACATTGAGACGAACCTCCAGGTCCGACCACCGACCTGTTCTCAGCATAGTGGAAAACGCAACGGCCACAACAAACTGTGAACTGGGATCAATTTCGGACATACCCTGACAACAGTATCCGCCCGACGCAGGACTTTCAACACCGGGGCCGGCCACGGTGGTCTCGCGGTTCTAGGCGCTCAGTCCGGAACCGCGCGACTGCTACGGTCGCAGGTTCGAATCCTGCCTCGGGAATGGATGTGTGTGATGTCCTTAGGTTAGATAGGTTTAAGTAGTTCTAAGTTCTAGGGAACTGATGACCACAGATGTTAAGTCCCATGGTGCTCAGAGCCATTTGAACCAAGAGCCATTCAACACCGGAGGCCATCGACATCGTCGTACAAACTTTGACGGAGAAGTTAAAGGTAGCCAAAGGGAGGGCAACTACTCACACGGTCAACCCTGTAGTAGCTTTCGACGAGTTCCCGCCTCTACTCCAAGAACTGAAGACACAGAGAAACAGGAGCAGGCGACGTTGGCTTCGCTACAGAAACCCTATCGATCTACGAGAAACACACATCTTAACACGAGAACTGCACAGGAGAATGGCAGAGCGGCGACAGCAGGTCTGATAAGATGGATGAATTCTTACTTCGAACGAAGAACGAATGGCAGGTAGTCAAGAACATACGACACCAGCGGTCACCTAAACGAGCCATCAGAGTACCAGATGGCCTCCTCTATGACGAACTCGCCCAGGCGGAGCTGTATGCTACGACTTATCAAGAACAGATGTCTACACCAGCGGCCCCCGTGAACGACGTCCGCCTGCAAGAGCAGGTAGCCGTCGTTACAGCAGAGCCTCCCACAAATAATCAAACCGGCAGAGGTCCGTAAAATTATCCAGAAGGCTCGGAATAACGCGCCAGGCAACGACTTCATAAGCAATACCGATTTGAAACAGTTGCCCAGGAAACCAACTGTGCTCCTTACCCGAATTTTCAACAGCTGTCTCCTGCAGGGATATTTTCCCACGGCATGGAAGACGGCTCGAATAGTTCGAATCCCAAAGCCAGGTAAAGACCTAGCAGAACCCAGCAGTTACTGGCCAATTGGAACTTGCCGACCCTTGGCAAGGTGCTTGAGAGGGTGCTGTTGAAGAGGCTCCATGACACGCTTACAGATGATGATGTTATACGACCCGAACAATTCGGTTTCAAGGACAAGTTATCTGCCGAGCTTCAACTTCTACGGATCACCGGACGGATACAAGAAGGATACAACAAGCACCTCTTCACAACTGATGTATTCCTTGACACCGAAAAAGTATACGATAAGGTGTGGCGGCTCAACCTTATCGTCAAACTACATCGCACTACCCCTATTGCGAATTGTTAAATTGGACTCATAGACAACTTTCTGCAGGACAGGAAACTGTATGTCCGAGTCGACGATAAAAACTCCGAAATAAAACTGATCTCCGCAGGAATTTCGCAGGGCTCTGTCCTTTCGCCTCTGCTTTTCAACTTATATAAAAATGACATCCCAATAGTCCCCCTTGTTACGGTGAGTTTTTATGCGGACAATACGGCCTTTCTGACGACTGGACGACACAGACCAGCTAATCGCTAGGATGCAACAGCATCTTGGTGTAATGGAACGCTGGGCGCTGCAAAATAAGATAAAAATCAAACCGACGAAGACAGCAGCCGTTATGTTCACACCGAGGGAACCAGTTCTGAACGACGGACTCCAAATAGCTGTTCAATTTATCCCATAGTCGCCGGGAGTGAAGTACCTCGGTGTCAACCTTGACAAAAAATTGCTCTTTACGCAGCATATTGACGACAAGAAGACGACAGCCCAGAAGATGGCCGGGTCATTGGTTCTGTTACTGAAGAGTAAGGATCACAACCCTAAGACTAAACTCCAATAGTATAAGGCAACGGTGGAAGCCACAATGTTATATGGCTCCACCTCGTGCGGAACTACGTGCGTTTCCAACTACAACAAACTCCAAACGCTGCAAAATATTTGCTACCGATGGATCACAGGAGCTCCGTGGTGGACAAGAAAAGTCGACATCCGCACCGCACTCCACGGGACCACTATACAAGAGAAGGTCCGTGACAAGGCTCTACGAGTTTTTTACAAAATCGATGCCCTTAAGGACGAAGATCGACAATTAGAATCGGTAAGAACGGTAAACCCTGCAAGATGGCACAAATATCGAGTACCGAAGTAAGTGACGTTTCATCCCCCATAGGCGATCTGTCATAACACGAGGAAGCAGTCACACATAAGAGCCTAGACACATCTCACCCTCCACAGGAGATAGACATCACCAAAGACAGCAGCTAAAGGACCCATTGAGTGACCAAGCCTAATTGTATGTGTAATAAATAGTTTTCCTATTATCCTTACATCCCATCCTAGGAAAATAAGTCATGAAGGATGATCTCTTCAACTCACACTGTACAGTATATAAAAAAATAAATAATAAAAAGAGTAGAATGTGGCGCTCCGCTAAAAACGTCTGTACGCGAGAATTCCACGGTCCTAAACATCCGTAGGTCCACTGTTTCAGATTGATAGTGGAGTGGACTTCCCCATGAACCATGGACCTTGCCGTTGGAAGGGAGGCTTGCATGCCTCAGCGATACATATGGCCGTACCGTAGGTGCAACCACAAGGGAGGGGTATCTGTTGAGAGGCCAGACAAACGTGTAGTTTCTGAAGAGGGGCAGCAGCCTTTTCAGTAGTGGCAGGGGCAACAGTCTGGATGATTGACTGATCTAGCCTTGCAGCACTAACCAAAACGGCGTTCCTGTGCTGGTACTGCGAACGGCAGAAAGCAAGGGGAAACTACGGCCGTAATTTTTCCCGAGGGCATGCAGCTTTACTGTATGGTTAAATGATGATGGCGTCCTCTTGGGTAAAATATTCCGGAGGTAAAATAGTCCCCCATTCGGATCCCCGGGCGGGGACTACTCAAGAGGACGTCGTTATCAGGAGAAAGGAAACTGGCGTTCTACGGATCGGAGCGTGGAATGTCAGATCCCTTAATCGGGAAGGTGGGTTAGAAAATTTAAAAAGGGAATTGGATAGGTTGAAGTTAGATATAATGGGAATTAGTGACGTTCGGTGGCAGGACGAACAAGACTTTTGGTCAGGTGAATACAGGGTTATAAATACAAAATCAAATAGTGGTAATGCAGGAGTGGGTTTAATAATGAAACAAAAATAGGAGTGCGGGTAAGCTACTACAAACAGCATAGTGAACGCATTATTGTTGCTAAGATAGACACGAAGCCCATGCCTACTACAGTGGTACAAGTTTATATGCCAACTAGCTCTGCAGATGATGAAGAAGTTGATCAATTGTATGATGAGATAAAAGAAATTATTAAGGAGTGAAGGGAGACGAAAATTTAATAGTCATGGGTGACAGGGATTCGAGAGAAGGGAGAGAAGGAAACATAGTTGGTGAATATGGAGTGGGGGAGAAAAATGAAAGAGGAAGCCGCCTGGTAGAATTTTGTACAGAGCATAACTTGATCATAGCTAACACTTGGTCCAAGAATCATAGATTAAAACTGAATAAACTGCAAAAAGGTGGGAATTTAAGGATATGGGACCTGGATAAACTGAAAGAACCAGAGGTTGTACAGAGTTACAGGGAGAGTATAAGGGAACAATTGACAGGAATGGGGAAAAGAAATATAGTAGAAGAAGAATGGGTAGCTCTGAGGGATGAAGTAGTGAAGGCAGCAGAGGATCAAGTAGGTAAAAAGACGAGGGCTAGTAGAAATCCTTGGGTAACAGAAGAAATATTGAATTTAATTGATGAAAGGAGAAAAATATAAAAACGCAGTAAATGAAGCAGGCAAAAGGGAATATAAACGTCTCAAAAATGAGATCAACAGGAAGTGCAAAATGGCTAAGCAGGGATGGCTAGAGGACAAATTTAAGGATGTAGAGGCTTATCTCACTAGCGGTAAGATACTGCCTACAGGAAAATTAAAGAGGCCTTTGGAGAAAAGAGAGCCACTTGTATGAATATCAAGAGCTCAGATGGAAACCCAGTTCTAAGCAAAGAAGGGAAAGCAGAAAGATGGAAGGAGTATATAGAGGGTCTATACAAGGGCGATGTACTTGAGGACAATATTATGGAAATGGAAGAGGATGTTGATGAAGATGAAAGGGGAGATATTATACTGTGTGAAGAGTTTGACAGGGCACCTGAGTCGAAACAAGGCCCTGGGGGTAGACAACATTCCATTGGACTACTGACGGCCTTGGGAGAGCCAGTCCTGACAAACCTCTACCATCTGGTGAGCAAGATGTATGAGATAGGCGAAATACCCTCAGACTTCAAGAAGAATATAGTAATCCCAATCCCAAAGAAAGCAGGTGTTGACAGATGTGAAAATCACCGAACTATCAGTTTAATAAGTCACAGCTGCAAAATACTAACGCGAATTCTTTACAGAAAAACTGATAGACGTCGACCTCGGCGAAGATCAGTTTGCATTCTGCAGAAATGTTGAAACACGTGAGGCAATACTGACCCTACGACTTATCTTAGAAGAAACATTACGGAAAGGCAAACCTACTTTTCTAGCATTTGTAGACTTAGAGAAAGCTTTTGACAGTGTTGACTGGAATACTCTCTTTCAAATTCCAAAGGTGGCAGGGGTAAAATACAGGGAGCGAAAGGCTATTTACAATTTGAACAGAAAGCAGATGGCAGTTATAAGAGTCGAGGGGCATGAAAGGGAAGCAGTGGTTGGGAAGGGAGTGAGACAGGGTTGTAGCGAATCCCCGATGTTATTAAATCTGTATATTGAGCAAGCAGTAAGGGAAACAAAAGAAAAGTTCGGAGTAGGTATTAAAATATGTGGAGAAGAAATAAAAACTTTGAGGTTCGCCGATGGCATTGTAATTCTGTCAGAGACAGCAAAGGACTTGGAAGAGCAGTTGACCGGAATGGATAGTCTTGAAAGGAGGGTATAAGATGAACATCAACAAAAGAAAAACGAGGATAATGGAATGTAGTCGAATTAAGTCGGGTGATGTTGAGGGTATTAGATTAGGAAATGAGGCACTTAAAGTAGTAAAGGAGTTTTGCTATTTGGGGAGCAAAATAACTGATGATGGTCGAAGTAGAGAGGATATTAAACGTAGACTGGCAATGGCAGGGACAGCGTTTCTGAAGAAGAGAAATTTGTTAACATCGAGTATAGATTTAAGTGTCAGGAAGTCGTTTCTGAAAGTATTTGTATGGAGTGTAGCCATGTATGGAAGTGAAACATGGACGATAAATAGTTTGGACAAGAAGAGAATAGAACCTTTCGAAATGTGGTGCTACAGAGGAATGCTGAAGATTAGATGGGTAGATCACATAACTAATGAGGAGGTATTGAATAGAATTGGGGAGAAGAGGAGTTTGTGGCACAACGTGACAAGAAGAAGGGACCGGTTGGTAGGACATGTTCTGAGGCATCAAGGGATCACAAATTTAGCATTGGAGGGCAGCGTGGAGGGTAAAAATCGTAGAGGGAGACCAAGAGATGAATACACTAAGCAGATTCAGAAGGATGTAGGTTGCAGTAAGTACTGGGGAATGAAGAAGCTTGCACAGGATAGAGTAGCATGGAGAGCTGCATCAAACCAGTCTCAGGGCTGAAGACAATAACAACAACAAAGTGGAGTGGAAACGTGAAGGGACATGTACAGCACAAAAGTATACAGGTCGACCTCGTCTGTTGACTGAGACCGCCGACAGTTCAAGACGGTCGTAATAGGTAATAGGCAGACATCTAGCCAGACCATCACACAGGAATTCTAAACTGCATCAGTGTCCACTGCAAAAACTATGACAGTTAGATGGGAAGTGAGAAAACTTGGATTTTATGGTCGAGCGGCTGCTCATAAGCCACACATCACGCCGGTAAATGCCTAAAGACGTCTCGCTTGGTGTAAGGAGCGTAAACATTGGACGATTGAACAGTGGAAAAACGTTGTGTGGAGTGCCGAATCACGGTACACAATGTGGCGATCCGATGGCGGCGTGGAGTATGGCGAATGACCGGTGAACATCATCTGCCAGCGTGTGTACTGCCAACAGAAAATTCGGAGGCGCGGGTGTTATGGCGTGGTTGTGTTTTTCATGGAGGGGCCTTGCACCCTTTGTTGTTTTACGTAGTGCTGTCACAGCACAAGCTTACATTGATGTTTTAAGCACCTACTTGTTTCACACAGAGCAATTCGGTGATGGCGATTGAATCTTTCAACTGTTCATAATGCTCGGTCTGTGGCGGTGTGGTTACACGACAGTAACTCCCTGTAATAGACTGGCCTGCACAGAGTCCTGACCTGAATCCTATAGAGCACCTTTCAGATGTTTTGGAACGCCAACTTCGTGCCAGGCCTCACCGACCGACATCGATACCTCTCGTCAGTGAAGAATGGGCTGCCATTGTCCAAGAAACCTTCCAGCACCGGATTGAACGTATGCCTACGAGAGTGGAGGCTGTCATCAGCACCATATATATATATATATATATATATATATACACTCCTGGAAATTGAAATAAGAACACCGTGAATTCATTGTCCCAGGAAGGGGAAACTTTATTGACACATTCCTGGGGTCAGATACATCACATGATCACACTGACAGAACCACAGGCACATAGACACAGGCAACAGAGAATGCACAATGTCGGCACTAGTACAGTGTATATCCATCTTTCGCAGCAATGCAGGCTTCTATTCTCCCATGGAGACGATCGTAGAGATGCTGGATGTAGTCCTGTGGAACGGCTTGCCATGCCATTTCCACCTGGCGCCTCAGTTGGACCAGCGTTCGTGCTGGACGTGCAGACCGCGTGAGACGACGCTACATCCAGTCCCAAACATGCTCAATGGGGGACAGATCCGGATATCTTGCTGGCCAGGGTAGTTGACTTACACCTTCTAGAGCACGTTGGGTGGCACGGGATACATGCGGACGTGCATTGTCCTGTTGGAACAGCAAGTTCCCTTGCCGGTCTAGGAATGGTAGAACGATGGGTTCGATGACGGTTTGGATGTACCGTGCACTATTCAGTGTCCCCTCGACGATCACCAGTGGTGTACGGCCAGTGTAGGAGATCGCTCCCCACACCATGATGCCGGGTGTTGGCCCTGTGTGCCTCGGTCGTATGCAGTCCTGATTGTGGCGCTCACCTGCACGGCGCCAAACACGCATACGACCATCATTGGCACCAAGGCAGAAGCGACTCTCATCGCTGAAGACGACACGTCTCCATTCGTTCCTCCATTCACGCCTGTCGCGACACCACTGGACGCAGGCTGCACGATGTTGGGGCGTGAGCGGAAGACGGCCTAACGGTGTGCGGGACCGTAGCCCAGCTTCATGGAGACGGTTGCGAATGGTCCTCGCCGATACCCCAGGAGCAACAGTGTCCCTAATTTGCTGGGAAGTGGCGGTGCGGTCCCCTACGGCACTGCGTAGGATCCTACGGTCTTGGCGTGCATCCGTGCGTCGCTGCGGTCCGGTCCCAGGTCGACGGGCACATGCACCTTCCGCCGACCACTGGCGACAACATCGATGTACTGTGGAGACCTCACGCCCCACGTGTTGAGCAATTCGGCGGTACGTCCACCCGGCCTCCCGCATGCCCACTATACGCCCTCGCTCAAAGTCCGTCAACTGCACATACGGTTCACGTCCACGCTGTCGCGGCATGCTACCAGTGTTAAAGACTGCGATGGAGCTCCGTATGCCACGGCAAACTAGCTGACACTGACGGCGGCGGTGCACAAATGCTGCGCAGCTAGCGCCATTCGACGGCCAACACCGCGGTTCCTGGTGTGTCCGCTGTGCCGTGCGTGTGATCATTGCTTGTACAGACCTCTCGCAGAGTCCGGAGCAAATATGGTGGGTCTGACACACCGGTGTCAATGTGTTCTTTTTTCCATTTCCAGGAGTGTATATATATGTATGTATGTATGTATGTATGTATGTATGTATTAGCTAAAACACCTATGAAGCCGGGTGCTGTGGCCGAGCGGCGCTTCAGTCTGGAGCCGCGCAACTGCTACGGTCGCAGGTTCGAATCTTGCGTCGGGCATAGATGTGTGTGATGTCCTTAAGCTAGTTAGGTTTAAGTAGTTCTAAGTTCTAGAGGACTGATAACCTCAGATGTTAAGTCCCATAGTGCTCAGAGCCATTTGTGAACACCTTTGAACTTATGATACACTCGCACAAAGAAATATGAATAATGTACAAATACAGGGTTATTACAAACGATTGAAGCGATTTCACAGCTCTACAATAACTTTATTATTTGAGATATTTTCACAATGCTTTGCACACACATACAAAAACTCAAAAAGTTTTTTTAGGCATTCACAAATGTTCGATATGTGCCCCTTTAGTGATTCGGCAGACATCAAGCCGATAATCAAGTTGCTCCCACACTCGGCGCAGCATGTTCCCATCAATGACTTCGAAAGCATTGTTGATGCGAGCTCGCAGTTCTGGCACGTTTCTTGGTAGAGGAGCTTTAAACACTGAGTCTTTCACATCACTATGCGTGAAACTTGCCCGCACGCGTTCAACCGTTTCTTCGCTCACTGCAGGCCGACCCCGTTGATTTCCCCTTACAGAGGCATCCAGAAGCTTTAAACTGCGCATACCATCGCCGAATGGAGTTAGCAGTTGGTGGATCTTTGTTGAACTTCGTCCTGAAGTGTCGTTGCACTGTTATGACTGACTGATGTGAGTGCATTTCAAGCACGACATACGCTTTCTCGGCTCCTGTCGCCATTTTGTCTCTAGCGCTCTAGAGCGCTCTGGCGGCAGAAACCTGAAGTGCGGCTTCAGCCGAACAAAACTTTATGAGTTTTTCTACGTATCTGTAGTGTGTCGTGACCATATGTCAATGAATGGAGCTACAGTGAATTTATGAAATCGCTTCAATCATTTGCAATAGCCCTGTACGTAAGCACAGTATCGAAATTAAGGAACATGATACCGGAGAGTTTCTGAAGGTTTTGCGCAGCTGCTTCTCCTCTCTGCAACACGATTTGATAAACGTCTGAATGACAAGGTCTCTTCGTGGCTCTAGAGACTGCTACCGGTTTCGCCCACAGATGTTCGCGCTTTGCAGCTGAAAACTGTGAAAAGCGCTGCCTGGTATCAGGGATTTCGTCCTGTTGACTCTGCCGTAGGAGTGTCTTAGCAGTAAAGAAATAAATGCATTAAAATTTCGCGCATGATGCTGCATTCTATCACTCATCTCAATGTTTATGACGTCATATACCTTGAAATATGTGAAGTACAATAGATACATTGAGCGGCAAGAGTGGATAGTGTCTGCGAAATATTTTTCGTATAGGATTAGCAGCAAAGAAGTAATAAATTAAAAGTCACCCCTGATATTGCAATTTTTCACGCATCTCATTGTTTACGACGTCGTATCTCATGAACGCTGTAGGTGATTCTTACCCACACAGCAATTGTCTCCTGATCGTAAGGGATACGTGTACCATGTTTGGTTGAAATCAGTCCAGTGGTTTAGGAAGAGATGTGGAACATACGGACAGACATACATACATCCGTTTCTATGTGTATGGATGTACAGGCTGACCCAAAAAACAACGCCAAACTTTAGAGATAGGTTCCTTATACGGAAATAAATAAAAAATGTCTAGTATACATGTGCTCTAAAATGCAAGTCTGAAGAACTATGAGGAATTGTTCATTTTCGATACTACGAAACATCTGTTTTACTGTAAGGCCTTTGCTTTCCATATTTTGGAAGGAGGAAGTATTGACAAAAACCAGAAAAAAAGTCTGGTAATCGTGAGGTCTAAAGTGCATAGTTTAAGAGATGTGAGGACTTATTCATCTTCGCTAGCGCGAAATACATCTTTTCTGCTAAACAAACCTCATAGCTCTTAAGGTATGCGTTTTAGAGTCCATGTTTACCACAGATTTTTTCCTGATTCTGGACCGTGCTACCTCCTCCCAAAATATGAGAACCAAAGAGCTTGCAGAAGAAGAAAAAAATGGTTCAAATGGCTCTGAGCACTATGGGACTCAACATCTGAGGTCATCAGTCCCCTAGAACTTAGAACTACTTAAACCTAACTGACCTAAGGACATCACACGCATCCATGCCAGAGGCAGGATTCGAACCTGCGACCATAGCGGTCGTGCACTTCCAGACAGAAGCGCCTGGAACCGCTCAGCCACAACAGCCGGCATAGAAGAAGAGATGTGTTTCATAGTATCGAAGATGAAAAAGTGCTCATACCTCGTTAGATATGCGTTTTAGAGTCTTGGTTTACTACACATTTTTTTCTTGAGTGAATTTTAAAATTTTACAGGCGAATTGAATATTCAGACAAATTTCGGCAATGAATCCTTTTGTCGTCTAACTCATCGTACGGTATTTCGACTGGGCATCTCCCGGTATTCTTGAGATGAGCTATCGAAGTCTGACGAAGACGTGCTCCGTTTACTCTACACATAGCGCGCTGCGAGTATTCCACGCGTGCGTCAAAGTTCAAGTTGACAGACGGACCACACTTCCCGGCGGCAGGGCCCTCGCTCGTGGAACCGCGGACCTCAGCTGCCGTTAAACCAGTCGTATTTTGGAGATTCGTGGACTATAGTTTCACAGTGTGGCCTCATGAAGGAGATAAACTGATGGAGCTGCTTCACTGTGGGACTAGAGAAAGATAGCTTCTCGTATGTGTTGGATGCACGAAAGAATGACGGCTCTCTGGGGCATTCATTTTATCGTAAGCCCCCTCATACGGATTTGTATTTGCAATCATCATCTGTCAAAAACTATGAGAAGCTTAAAACACTCGTACACAGACTCACACTGTCTCAGGGCTAGATAGTTTGCCAAAAGAGCTCGCTCACCTGAAGACAGCGTTCAGGAAATAGCGGATATTCCCCCCAGTAGATCAACAGGGCACTCTCTATTAAAACCAAGAATCACAGACCGGATGAAGAGCAGAATTGGCCGACAAAATCTTTAGCTTGTAGTCATTTTCTGGGCAAAATTTCGTTTAAAATAGCGGGAATCTGTACATTTCAGTTGGAAGTGACTTCCCGTCTACCACTGCAGGCCTGTTGTATGCCGTAAAGGACGACCTCTTATTGAGGAAGTCTGGAATTTACAATACGTCTTTCAGTCTCGTGTGGCGTAACTAGGACAGCCCACACACACTGTGGAAGAACGCTGCACTGAATAACAACGTTGGACTCGCCTTTTTGCAACCAAGTTAATCCACTATTGCCGAACACTGTATTTCCACTGAACACTCAGTAGAGTTTGATACAGATATGATTCTGATCATAGCAACATCTTTTTGGCACTCCATTATTAAAGAACCCGGGGAAATACGCCTCGCGGAAAATCTGATGAACCGTGATAGCGACTACCAGTTAGACAGTGCGTAGAACCCCGTCATATCCACGATTTGTTCTGATCGAACACGGCAGAGTGCGCCAACACCCGCGGCGAGCGCCTGACACAGAGGACAACTGAGTTTCACAAGCTGGTTCCACAAGCGAGGGCCCTGCCACCGGAAATTGTGTCCCGTCTGTTAACTTGAATTCTGACGGAGTACTCGCACTGCACTGTGTATGGCGTGAAGGAGCAAATCATCTTCAGTCTTCGATGGCTCACCTCAAGATGAATGGCACTTGCCCAGTCGAAATACCGTGACATGAATTGAACGACAGTCGTCTGCAAGCCCCAAATTTCTTTGAACATTTTTCTTTTTCTTGTTTAGCTGTAAGGACGGTGTCCCTAAAGTTTGTCGGGCTCTTTTTGGGACACCCTATACATATGACTTCGTAACCTTATACATATATTTCGCGTACGATTTCAATTAATAATTCGCTGGCAGTGGCTGCAGTGGTATTTAGTTACTACAATGACGAGCTCTTTGGGTATCCTTTTTGTACAAAAATCTCATCTTTTTATACGAAAAATGTCTTCGCCTTCACATATTAAGTTTGACACCATGAAACAATTTGTGAAGGTCTCACCCAAAAGGGAAGAATATTTGAAATATCTCTGCTAGAGCCCACAGAATTGGAACTGAACGAAGACTTGTCTGCTCGACCTGACATTTGAAAAATAATATTCAGATTCCAAATCTGAATAAAAAGAATGAGTGAGTGAGAGAGGGGTTGTGGGTTAACTGAACTGAGTTCAAAGGGAAAAAACACAATTGTGTTATTGTTGTAGCCAACACACTGCAATAATTCAAGTAGTTAGGCTGTTTGATGAATCTCAGAGCCTCTAGGTTCACTTTTCTAATGATCACTGTAATTTTTTTCCTATAAAAGCTTGGTGATGTCTCTCAGGAACAACGAGAGCGCTATCTTCAGGACATCCTAGTGATGGAAACAACGTAGCAGGGTCACCGAGACGTTCAACGAGAATCTTTAAGGGGGAGAGAGAAAGAAAGCAGGAGCCAGTGGATACAAAATTTCTACTTAAAAATGGCTCTGAGCACTATGGGACTTAAATTCTGAGGTCATCAGTCCCCTAGAACTTAGAACTACTTAAACCTAACCAACCTAAGGACATCACACACATCCATGCCCGAGGCAGGAGTCGAACCTGCGACCGTAGCGGTCGTGCGGTTCCGGACTGTAGCGCCTAGAACCGCTCGGCCACTCCGACCGGAATTTCTACTTAATTGAAAGGTATTTCCATATCTATACATCAATAAAACCTTTGTCAATGTTGAAAAATTTCTTTAATTTTTAATCCAGTTACAAGCACCTAATAAGAGTCGGGCTTCGCTCACGATTATCGCCGGGACCTTCCCTCTCCAAAGTGCCGGACAGAGGGCGGGGGGGGGGGGGGGGGGGGTAGGGTAGAGTGGGCGCAGGACCGCTACGTAGAACCAGTCCCCATTTGGGAAGGTTTTGACAGAAACGGTGCATCTCTGTCTCGCGCACAGTTCAGTGCTACACCCGGCTAGACTACGGTTAGCGTGGCAAAGCTCAGACGGACGGAGCTTAACCTATGAGGCCTCACGGAACTCTTACTATAGCCCCATTTATTGATACAGTCACTTAGAAAGGACAGACAGAAAGGGATGTGGAAAGGTGCAATCAGTTACAAGATAAATAGATGTATTTTCCGAATCATTGTTTCTGCAGAGGGCCGTCAACACAGAGAAGAAGCTAGTCGCGTGTCGCAAACACGAGCGTAAGTTCAGGACGATAACTGTTATCAGACGGAACTGACGGCTCCGTTGCAACAGAACAGCTATGCTGGTAAGTACACTGCCTGACAGAAATAGAGCAGCATCCGGTAGGGAAGGAGGGAAGGAAACGAAACTTCGCGGGTTGAGATGGTACGTGGCGTTATTGCAGTGGTTACAAAATCGAATCGAATTTACGGAAGAAGCAAGAAGCTGGCACACAACTACTGTAACCGGTCACACCAGAAATGGGACGGAACTGATGACCGAGCCAGCCCCACACATGCTTTGTCAGGGACAAATCTGGGTGTCTCATTGGCCAAGATAGTACCTCAGCGACAAGCAGACACATGTCATGTGTGAGCGGCCAGTGTCCTATTGAGAAATAGGACCATGGAACTGTCGCGTGATAGGTAGACACACTGTGACGCAGGATCTCCGTGATGTACGACTGTACCGTCGGACTTGCCTCAGTGCCCATTGTTGTCACCTGAAGCCATTCCCGGTGGCTGCCCCGACTGTGACGCCAGCAGCAAAACCGCAGTGCCGCTGAAAAACATCAGACGAATGGAAGTCTTCCCAGGTGTCCGCCTACTCGCCGACGGGGGCCAGGAGCTGAACAGCGTGTCACAGTTGAACGTAATGCGACGACATTCATCAGCAGTCCGTGTTTCCCTCTCACGGCACAGCTGGATACACAGCAGGTGTACTCGGAATGCTGATATCACAGTTACCGATAGTCTGCGTAAACCAGTTAGGTTGGCCAATGATCAGCGTATACATGGATCGTGATAACCCTTCTACCATCAATTAAGACCTGAAGATGGCGCATTGAAGCACCGAAAGTGGTAGCTACAAAATTAAAAAAAAGGTAAGGACGGCTGTAGGCCTTTCATTTTCTTACAGTACTCATTTGTGGTGGCCAGGCATGTTGGACCGCAACCTTGACCGTGAGTGTGCCTCCCCTCACGTTCTCATGCAGTCGACGTCCAGCCACTGTCACATCCCAATGTCCCACAAATTTGTTCAATGGACGATTCGACCAGTCGACCAAACTGCGACTCCCAGCGGCGCCCCTTTCAAACTGTGTCAGGTGCTGGCAACGTACTGCATGTCCGTGCACTTCACGGTGATCACTCAACATCTCTTGCTGTTCATGTCCTTATACACTACTGTTGTTATTGTTGTTGTGGTCTTCAGTCTTGAGACTGGTTTGATGCAGCTCACCATGCTACTCTATCCTGTCCAAGCTTCTTCATTTCCCAGTACCTACTGCAACCTACATCCTTCTGAATCTGCTTAGTGTATTCATCTCTTGGTCTCCCTCTACGATTTTTACCCTCCACGCTGCCCTCCAATACTAAATTGGTGATCCCTTGATGCCTCAGAACATGTCCTACCAAGCGATCCCTTCTTCTAGTCAAGTTGTGCCACAAACTTCTCTTCTCACCAATCCTATTCAACACCTCCTCATTAGTTATGTGATCTACCCATCTAATCCTCAGCATTCTTCTGTAGCACCACATTTCGAAAGCTTCTATTCTCTTCTTGTCCAAACTATTTATCGTCCATGTTTCACTTCCATAAATGGCTACACTCCATACAAATACTTTGAGAAACAACTTCCTAACAATTAAATCAATATTCGATGTTAACAAATTCCTCTTCTTCAGAAACGCTTTCCTTGCCATTACCAGTCTACATTTTATATCCACTCTACTTCGACCGTCATCAGTTATTTTGCTCCCCAAATAGCAAAACTCCTTTACTACTTTAAGTGCCTCATTTCCTAATCTAATACCCTCAACATCACCCGACTTAATTCGACTACATTCCATTATCCTGGTTTGGTTTTGTTGATGTTCATCTTATATCCTCCCTTCAAGACACCATCCAATCCGTTCAACTGCTCTTCCAAGTGCATTGCTGTCTCTGACAGAATTACAATGTCATCGGCGAACCTCAAAGTTTTTATTTCTTCTCCATGGATTTTAATACCTACACCGAATTTTTCGTTTGTTTCCTTCACTACTTGCTCAATATACAGATTGAATAACATCGGGGAGAGGCTACAACCCTGTCTCACTCCCTTCCCAACCACTGCTTCCTTTTCATGCCCCTCATCTCTTATAACTGCCATTTGGTTTCTACACAAATTGTAAATAGCCTTTTGTTCCCTATATTTTACCCCTGCCACCTTCCAGTCAACATTGTCAAAAGCTTTCTCTAAGTCTACAAATGCTAGAAACGTAGGTTTGCCTTTCCTTAACCTAGCTTCTAAGATAGGTCGTAGGGTCAGTATTGTCTCACGTGTTCCAATATTTCTACGGAATACAAACTGATCTTCCCCAAAGTCGGCTTCTACTAGTTTTTCCATTCGTCTGTAAAGAATTCGCGTTAGTATTTTGCAGCCGTGACTTATTAAACTGATAGTTCGGTAATTTTCACATCTGTCAACACCTGCTTTCTTTGGGATTGGGATTATTATATTCTTCTTGAAGTCGGAGGGTATTTCGCCTGTTTCATACATCTTGCTCATCAGATGGTAGAGTTTAGTCAGGACTGGCTCTCCCAAGGCCGTCAGTAGTTCTAATGGAATTTTGTCTACTCCCGGGGCCTTGTTTCGACTCAGGTCTTTCAGTGCTCTGTCGAACTTTTCACGCAGTATCATATCTCCCATTTCATCTTCATCTACATCCTCTTCTATTTCCATAATATTGTCCTCAAGTACATCGCCCTTGTATAGACCCTCTATATACTACTTCCACCTTTCTGATTTCCCTTCTTTGCTTAGAACTGGGTTTCCATCTGAGTTCTTCATATTCATACAAGTGGTTCTCTTTTCTCCAAAGGTCTCTTTAATTTTCCTGTAGGCAGTATCTATCTTACCCCTAATGAGACAAGCCTCTACATCCTTACATTTATCCTCTAGCCATCCCTGCTTAGCCATTTTGCACTTCCTGTCGATCTCATTTTTGAGACGTTTGTATTCCTTTTTGCCTGCTTCATTTACTGCATTTTTATATTTTCTCTTTTCATCAATTAAATTCAATATTTCTTCTGTTAACCAAGGATTTCTACTAGCCCTCATATTTTTACCTACTTGATCCTATGCTGCCTTCACTACTTCATCCCTCAAAGCTACCCATTCTTCTTCTACTGTATTTATTTCCCCCATTCCTGCCATTTGTTCCCTTTCGCTCTCCCTGAAACTCTGTACAACCTCCGCTTTAGTCAGTTTATCCAGGTCCCATCTCCTTAAATTCCCACCTTTATGCAGTTTCTTCAGTTTCAATCTGCAGTTCATAACCAATAGATTGTGGTCAGCGTCCACATCTGCCCCTGGAAATGTCTTACAATTTAAAACCTGGTTCCTAAATCTCTGTCTTACCATTATATAATCTATCTGATACCTTTTAGTATCTCCAGCGTTCTTCCATGTATACAACCTTCTTTCATAATTCTTGAACCAAGTGTTAGCTATGATTAAGTTATGCTCTGCACAAAATTCTACCAGACGGCTTCCTCTTTCATTTCTTACCCCCAATTCATATTCACCTACTACGGTTCCTTCTCTCCCTTTTCTTACTACCGAATTCCAGTCACCCATGACTATTAAATTTTCGTCTCCCTTCACTATCTGAATAATTTCTTTTATTTCATCATGCACTTCTTGAATTTCTTCGTCCTCTGCAGAGCTAGTTGGCATATAAACTTGTACTACTGTAGTAGGCGTGGGCTTCGTGTCTATCTTGGCCACAATAATGCGTTCACTACGCTGTTTGTAGTAGCTTACCCGCATTCCTATTTTTTTATTCATTATTAAACCTACTCCTACATTTGACTTTGTATTTATAACCCTGTATTCGCCTGACCAAAAGTCTTGTTCCTCCTGCCACCGAACTTCACTAATTCCCACTACATCTAACTTTAACCTATCCATTTCCCTTTTTAAATTTTCTAACCTACCTGCCCGATTAAGGGATCTGACATTCCACGCTCCGATCCGTAGAACGCCAGTTTTCTTTCTCCTGATAACGACGTCCTCTTGAGTAGTCCCCGCCAAGAGATCGGAATGGGGGACTATTTTACCTCCGGAATATTTTACCCAAGGGGAGGCCATCATCATTAACCATACAGTAAAGCTGCATGCCCTCGGGAAAAATTACGGCTGTAGTTTCCCCTTGCTTTCAACCGTTCGCAGTACCAGCACAGCAAGGCCACTACTGGCCATTGAAATTGCTACAGCAAGAAGATATGCAGGTGATAAGGGGGTATTCATTGGACACATATATTATACTACAACTCACATTTTCACGCAATTTGTGTGCATAGACCCTAAGAAATCAGTACCCACAACAATCACCTCTGGCCGTAATAACGGCCTTTATACGCCTAGTCATTGAGTAAAACAGAGCTTGGATGGCATGTACAGGTACAGCTGACCATGCAGCTTTATCACCATACCACAGTTCATCAAGAGTATTGACTGGCGTATTGTGACGAGCCAGTTGCTGGGCCACCATTTACCAGACGTTATCAGTTGGTGAGAGATCTGGAGAATGTGCTGATCAGGGCAGCAGTCGAACATTTTCTGCATCCAGAAAGGCCCGTACAGGACCTGCAACGTGCGGTCGTGCATTATCCTGCTGAAATGTAGGCTTTCGCAGGGATCGAATGAAGGGTAGAGCCACGGGCCGTAACACATCTGAAATGTAACGTCCACTGTTCAAAGTGCCGTCAATGCAAACAAGAGGTGACCGAGACGTGTAACCAGTGGAACCCCATACCATCATGCCGGGTGATACGCCAGTATGGCGGTGACGAATACACGCTTCAAATGTGTGTTCACCGCGATGTCGCCAAACACGGATGCGATCATCATGATTCTGTAAACAGAACCTGCATCATCCGAAAAAATGACGTTTTGCCATTCGTGCCCCCAGGTTCGTCGTTGAGTACACCATCGCACGCGCTCCTGTCTGTGACGCAGCGTCAAGGGTAAACGCAGCCGTGGTCTCCGAGCTGATAGTCCATGCTGCTGCAAACGTCGTCGAACTCTTCGTGCAGATGGTTGTTGTCTTGCAAACATCCCCATCTGTTGACTCAGATCGAGACGTGGCTGCACGATGCGTTACAGCTGTGCGAGCCGGCCGCGGTGGCCGTGCGGTTCTAAGCGCTGCAGTCCGGAACCGCGGGACTGCTACGGTCGCAGGTTCGAATCCTGCCTCGGGCATGGATGTGTGTGATGTCCTTAGGTTAGTTAGGTTTAAGTAGTTCTAAGTTCTAGGGGACTGATGACCTAAGATGTTAAGTCCCATAGTGCTCAGAGTCATTTGAACCATTTGAACAGCCATGCAGATAAGATGCCTGTCATCTCGACTGCTAGTAACACGAGGCCGTTGGGGTCCAGCACGACGTTCCGTATTACCCTTTGAACCCACCGATTCCATATTCTGCTAACAGACATTGGATCTCGACCAACGCGAGCACCAATGTCGCGATATAATATAACGCAATCGCGATAGGCTACAATCCGACCTTGTCGGTAACCTGATGGTACGCATTTCTCCTCCTTACACGAGGCATGACAACAACGTTTCACCAGGCAACGCCAGTCAACTGGTGTTTGTGTATGAGAAATCGGTTGGAATCTTTCCTCATGTCAGCACGTTGTAGGTGTCGCCTCCGGCGCCAACCATGTGTGAATACTCTGAAAAGCTAATCATTTGCATACCACAGCATCTTCTTCCTGTCGGTTAAATATCGCGCCTGTAGCACGTCGTCTTCATGGTGTAGCAACTTTAATGGCCAGTTGTGTATAATCTACCACGCCTAAGCAAGAACTACACTAAACAGGAACAACACTAACGCACTCCAGTGGCCTTTCTACCTACCAGAGAGTTGAAGCGCTAATCATCTACACTGTCATTCGACGACACCTCTGGGTGCTAGGACTACTACCATTTTTAAAAATATTTTGAATCCGATACATCGATATTATTTAAAAAAAAAGGCGTTATTGGCCCATTATATATCGGAAGAATTATCGACGGAAAAAAATCGACGTACTGGCCAAAAAACAAAGCGGCTGCATTAATTTATTATTAGGTATCTATAGACCGGCCTGCTTATACCGCTCAGAGCAAGAATAAAGCTGCGCCTTGCCACGGTTCGCCCGGCCCCTCGAGTCGGAAGTTCGATTCCTTCTTGGGGAATAGGTGTATGTGTTGTCCTTAGCGTAAATTAGTTGAAGTAGTGTGTAAGCGTAGGGAGCGATGACCTCAGCAGTTTGGTCCCATAGGAACTTACCAACACCAACACCAAGAATTGAAAGGAAAACGATGCACATTCACGCTTGGCGAAAACCACTTTGCTAGAAATGACAACTGGATGTAAGTGGCACAATAAAAGATGTCCGATGGGTCCGTCATTCGGTTTCGTCACATATCGGATTTCTCTGGAACACTTCATGTCGCCTTCCCTGTTTTTTCATTTCTACAAACGCCAGCTAGACCAAGCAGTTGTAGTGTCAAAAATACGTGGCGAAGTTAAACGTTGCATTTTGCGTTCGTAGCTCCGACCGCCGATGACGTCAGCATTTCCCCTCGCACGTCTCCGCTCACCGCAAAGACCGATCTCGTTATTTAGATTTTAGTTCGATAGTTTCAGCAATTATTTTTGAAGAATACCGATGTGAAGAAATATCACACTAGTTGCCTTAAAAATTATTGTTTTAATACAACTAGTGTGTTATTTATTCACATCGGATGTCTTGTTATTCCATCCAGAATGCCGCACCCCAGCGCAATCGGACTTCTTCTTTGTGCCATATATACTGTCTGCACAGACAGAAAAAGAATGACTGGACATGATAAAAGCTCAAAAAGTAGTAAGACTCCTTCACACAGTGACAGTAAAATTACGTTCTACTACGATTTCCAAACAACAACTGCAAATATTTATTGAAAATTGCGAAAAATGTAATACAAAATATAACTACCGGACTCGATAATGGCATCTCGATGGCGGTATATCGACATATATTTGGGAGATACCACCGATAATTATCGGTATTTGTCGGCAAAAATATCGGTACATCGATATACCGTTGTTTTATCAATAGCCCTATTGAATGCTTCAGTTTTTGTGGCAGGCAGTATACACGGTGGTCCATTGATCGTGACCGGGCCAAATATCTCACCAAATGAGCGTCAAACGAAAAAACTACACAGGACGAAACTTGTCTAGCTTCAAGGGGGAAACCAGATGGCGCTATGGTTGGCCCGCTAGATGTCGCTGCCATAGGTCAAACAGATATCAACTGCGTTTTTTAAAATAGGAACCCCCATTTTTATTACATATTCGTGTAGTACGTAAAGAAATATGAATGTTTTAGTTGACCACTCTTTTCGCTTTGTGATAGATGGCGCTGTAATAGTCACAAACATATTGCTCGCTATTAGAGACAAGCAGTTCGTAACAGGTAGGTTTCTTAAATTAAAATAGAGAACCTAGGTACGTTTGAACATTTTACATCGGTTGTTCCAATGTGACACATGTACTTTTGTGAATTTATCATTTCTGAGAACGCATGCTGTTACAGCGTGATTACCTGTAAATAACACATTAATGAAATAAATGCTCAAAATGATGTCCGTCAACCTCAATGCATCTGGCAATACGTGGAACGACATTCCTCTCAACAGCGAGTAGTTCGCCTTCCGTAACGTTCGCGCATTCATTGACAATGCGCTGACGCATGTTGTGAGGCGTTATCGGTAGATCACGATAGCAAATATCCTTCAACTTTCCCCACACAAAGAAATCTGGGGACGTCAGATCTGGTGAACGTGCGGGCCATGATGTGCTTCGACGACCAATCCACCTGTCATGAAATATGCTATTACCGCTTCAACCGCATGCGAGCTATGTGCCGGACATCCATCATGCTGTAAGTGCATCGCCATTCTGTCATGCAGTGAAACATCTTGTAGTAACATCGGTAGAACATTACGTAGGAAATCAGCATACATTGCACCATTTAGATTGCCATCGATAAAATGGGGGCCAATTATCCTTCCTCCCGTAATGACGCACCATACATTAACCCGTCGAGGTCGCTAATGTTCCACTTGTCGTAGCCATCGTGGATTTTCCGTTGCCCAATAGTGCATATTATGCCGGTTTACGTTACCGTTGTTGGTGAATGACGCTTCGTCGCTATATTGCCCAATAGTGCATATTACGCCGGTTTACGTTACCGTTGTTGGTGAATGACGCTTCGTCGCTAAATAGAACGCGTGCTAAAAATCCGTCATCGTCCCATAATATCTCTTGTGCCCAGTGGCAGAACTGTACACGACGTCCAAAGTCATCGTCATGCAATTCCTGGTGCATAGAAATATGGTACGAGTGCAGTCGATGTTGATGTAGCATTCTCAACACCGACGTTTTTGAGAGTCCCGATTCTCGCGCAATTTGTCTGCTACTGATGTGCGGATTAGCCGCGACAGCAGCTAAAACACCTACTTGGGCATCCTCATTTGTTGCACGTCGTGGTTGACGTTTCACATGTGGCTGAAGACTTCCTGTTTCCTTAAATAACGTAACTATCCGGCGAACGGCCCGGACACTTGGATGATGTCGTCCAGGATACCGAGCAGCATACATAGCACACGCACGCTGGGCATTTTGATCACAGTAGCCATACATCAACACGATATCGACCTCTTCCGCAATTGGTAAACGGTCCATTTTAACACGGATAATGTATCACGAAGCAAACACCGTCCGCAATGGCGGAATGTTACGTGATACCACGTACTTATATGTTTTTGACTATTACAGCGCCATCTATGACAAAGGGGAAAAAAGTGGTCCAACTAAAACATTCATATTTCTTTACGTACTACACGAATATGTAATAAATAAATGAGGGTTCCTATTTTTAAAAAAACGCAGTTGATATCCGTTTGACCTATGGCATCGCCATCTAGCGGGCCAACCATAGTGATATCTGGTTTCCCCCTTCAAGTTAGACGAGTTTCGTTCTTTGTAGTTTTTTCGTTCAATGCTTCTTTCGTGAGATATTTGACCCGGTCACTATCAGTGGACCACCCTGTATATCGCATGCTAATTGCAAACCAGGCAGTATCTCCCTATTGAGAAATGCATCTAAAGCGCCGTCGGTGAATTTGAACCGCAACGCTGATGCAGCCCCATCCAAAACACGTGTACCAGTACACGGTGCGTAGTTCGCTGGAGGTTCGACGACGGTGCAGTTAGCACAGCGGCAACTGCTAGCGCTCAGGTATCCGTCTCCTTGAGACGTGCGTATCGATGTCTGTCGCCAAGGCCGCAGCACACACAGCGTAACGCGAGGAACTTTTAATACCACACTACGTAACAGGTAGCTTTCAAAGAGACAGAGTTACGAAGCAGTTAAAGTTGCACTATGCTGCACGAGATTGCGAGCTACTATGGCTTTGTGGCGCGACAGACAGAAGCAGTCGCTCGAATCGGTTTAGCGCACTGCAGGTACTCGACAGACGAATAACCGATGGGCGTGGCCTTTCCACAGCACCCCGACTGGAGGCCATGTGGAAAGCGGTGTTCCGTGACGTCACCAACGTCGGAATGCTTATTTACAACCAGTCTTTTTCCACCCACTGTCGCAAGACTTGGATATTATGAGACTGAATAACTACAATAAATACACTGCTGGCCATTAAAATTGCTACACCACGAAGATGTGATATGCAAATGATCAGCTTCTCACAGCATTCACACAAGGTTGGCGCCGGTGGCGACACCTACAACGTGCTGACATGAGGAAAGTTTCCAACCGATTTCTCATACACAAACAGCAGTTGACCGGCTGGTGAAACGTTGTTGTGAT
This sequence comes from Schistocerca piceifrons, assembly GCF_021461385.2. Classification (NCBI taxonomy): domain Eukaryota; kingdom Metazoa; phylum Arthropoda; class Insecta; order Orthoptera; family Acrididae; genus Schistocerca; species Schistocerca piceifrons. The sequence goes on from NC_060140.1 coordinate 73,592,808, forward strand.
GTCTCGTGTAAGGAGAAGAAATGCGTACCACCACGTTTTCGACTTTGATAAAGGTCGGATTGTAGCCTATCGCGAATGCGGTTTATCGTATCGCGACATTGCTGCTCGCGTTGGTCGAGATCCAATGACTGTTAGCAGAATATGGAATCGGTGGGTTCAGGTGGGTGATACGGAACGCCGTGCTGGATCCCAACGGCCTCGTATCAGAAGCAGTCGAGATGACAGGCATCTTATCCGCACGGCTGTAACGGATCGTGCAGCCACGTCTCGAACCCTGAGTCAACAGATGGGGACGTCTGCAAGACAGCAACCATCTGCACGAACAGTTCGACGACGTTGCAGCAGCACGGACTATCAGCTCGGAGACCATGGCTGCGGTTACCCTTGACGCTGCATCACAGACAAGAGCGCCTGCGATAGTGTACTCGACGACGAACCTGGGTGCACGAATGGCAAAACGTCATTTTTTCGGATGAATCCAGGTTCTGTTTACAGCATCATGATGGTCGGATCCGTGTTTGGCGACATCGCGGAGAACGCATATTGGAAGCGTGTATTCGTCATCGCCATACTGGCGTATCACCCAGCGTGATGGTATGGGGTGCCATTGGTTATACGTCTCGGTCACCTCTTGTTCGCATTGACGGCACTTTGAACAGTGGACGTTACATTTCAGATGTGTTACGACCCCGTGGCTCTACCCTTCATTCGATCCCTGCGATACTCTGCATTTCAGCAGGATAGTGCAACTGGCTCTCACAATACGCCAGTCACTATTCTTGATGAACTGTGATATCGTGTTGAAGCTGCATGGACAGCTGTACCTGTACACGCCATCCAAGCTCTGCTTGACTCAATGCCCTGGCGGATCAAGGCCGTTATTACGTCCACAGGTGGTTGTTCTAGGTACTGATTTCTTAGGATCTATGCACCCAAATTGCGTGAAAATGTAATCACATGCCAGTTCTAGCATAATATATTTGTCCAATGAATAGCCGTTAATCATTTGCATTTCTTCTTCGTTTAGAAATTTTAATGGCCAGTAGTGTACGTCCACATGAATTCCGAGAGGCCTGTCATAACAGAGCACAAGTAACTTTTCAACAACCAAACAGACATAATAACAAATCACTACTAAACCCGGCCAGTCATGAAATCCTCCCCCCCCCCCCCCCCCCCCCACACACACACACAAATAAAACGGCTGACCATAGATAATATAAACGTATTTTACGTATACGGTTTGAAGTGTAGAGAGAAAATATGTACCAAGCCCTGGAATCGAAACTGGGTCTGCTTACTACGCAGGTGCGTTAGCCGCTAAACCACCATGCCTCAGGGGTTCAGACAGCTGCACCGTTTATCCTGGCACGCCTGCCTCCCAGATCAAAATTCTCCCTGCCGCCCGTCTACTTTAAATATCTCCTTACGCACGAAGAGAATTTCCGATGCTCTACATGTTCTGGAATAGCACCGCAGCATCGTCGCCTGGATCCACCATTTACGTTCGGCGCTGACGTTGTATTCCAGAACATGGAGAGCCTCGGAAATTCTGTTCGTGTGTAAGGGGGATTTATAATAGACTGGGGCAGCGGGGAGAATTTTGATCGAGGATGAACGCGTGTCACGGTGATCCGTGTAGATGTCCGAACCGCTGTGAGGAGGTGGCTCAGTGGCTAATGCATCTGAAAGCAGGAGACCTTCTTTTGATTCACGGCCTAGGTACAAATTTTCACTCGCCACTTCAGACTATATACGTAAAATAATATCTGTACGACACCAGTAAAGTCACTGAAATTGTGTCATTTCATGTATATTAATATTTATCTGTTAACACCACAGCAGAAAACAAAACATAACATGGTGAAAAAGAGTATGTGTGTATGTGTGTGTGTGTGTGTGTGTGTGTGTGTGTGTGTGTGTGTGTGTGTGTGTGAGTGAGTGAGGGGGGGGGGGGTTTGTAAGCTTTGTAAATTAGTGTTAATGGCGTTGGAGATAGAACAACACTTTCACCAGCAGAAAAGTAAGGACACGAACAAATCGTCTAAAGTAATAAAAGATGCGTTGAACAAGAAAGTACCAGAATCATAACAGTTTATAATTTATAGGAAAAACGAAAGATTTTGTCGTTAGGTCGAGAGTTAAAAAAAGTTTCCGTCCCTACAGTAGCCTATGAAAACCAGCTGAGCACTAGACCATCTGTTGATATAGCGTTGTACGATTCTTCCAGACGGCAACACAATGCTTTTTTTGGAGCTATTCGGCAAAAAAGGACAAAAGTGAATAGCTGTTGTTATTGTTTTTTTTCCGAAGCTCATTATGCTGGACTGCCCTGAAAGCGCGGCACGAGTCGGTGCAATATTAGAAAACGTGTATTAGAAAATGTGGCTGTTGCTTGTATGAAGGTCTCACAGATTAATTGTTGTACTGAATGGTGACTACGGGTGTCTAAAAAGTAATTCGAAACCCAGGTTGTTGAAAAGTAAGCCTATATCAACAATAGAATGAGAATACGGTGCCGAATCACTTTATTACGACTGCCTTCTGAGTCTGACGTACAGAGCACGCAGTTTAAGGCGATGCGGTTATATTGACATTGCTTCAATTGGTCTGCGAGCGAGCGCAGAATCGCCAATTGAAAGCGAGCGCAATATACACTGAAGAGCCAAGGAAACTGGTGCAGCTGCCTAATATCGTGTAAGGCCCTCGCGAGCACGCATAAGTGCCCCGAGACGATATGGCATGGACTCGACAAATGCCTAAAGTAGTGCTGGAGGGAACTGACACCATGAATCCTGCAGGGCTGTCCACAAATCCTAAGAGTAAGTGGGGGTGAAGATCTTTTCTGAACAGCACGTTGCAAGGCATCCCAGATATGCTCAATAATGTTCATGTCTGGGGAGTTTGGTGGCCAGTGGAAGTGTTTAAACTCAGATGAATGTTGCTGGAGCTTCTCTGTAGCAGTTCTGAACTTGAGGTGTGTCGCATGTTCCCGCTGGAATTGCCCGTGTGTCGGAATGCATAACGGATATGAACGGATGCAGGTGATCAGACAGGATGCTTACGTACGTGTCACCTGTCAGAGTCGTATTGAGCTTGAAACGCTCCCTGCTGACATGTAGGGTACACGGATTCATTAGGTTGTCTCCATACCCGTACACGGCCATCGGCTCGACACAATTTGAAACTAAGCTCGTCCGTCCAGGCAAGATGTTTCCACTCATCAACAGTCCAATGTCGGTGTTGATGGCGCAAGACGAGACGTAGAGCTTTGTGCCGTGCAGTCATCAAGGGTATACGACTGGGCCTTCGACTCCGAAAGCCCATATCGATGACGTTTCGTTGAATGGTTCGCACGCTGACACTTGTTAGTAGCCCAGTATTGAAACCTGCAGAAATTTGCGGAACGGTTGCACTTGTGTCACGTTGAACGATTCTCTTTAGTCGTCATTGGTCACGTTCTTGCAGAATGTTGCCGTCCGATGTGGCCGAGCGGTTCTAGGCGCTTCAGTGTGGAACGGCACGACCACTACGGTCACAGGTTCGAATCCTGCGTCGGGCATGGATGTGTGTGATGTCCTTAGGTTAGTTAGGTTTAAGTAGTTCTAAGTTCTAGGGGACTGACGACCTCAGATGTTAAGTTCCATAGTGCTCAGAGCCATTTGAACCCTTTTCAGCATCTTTTTCAGGCTGCAGCGATGTCAGAGATTTGATGTTTTACCAGATTTCTGATATTCACCGTACACTGGTAAAATGGTCGCAAGGGAAAATCTCCACTTCATCGCTACCTCGGAAATGCTGTGTCCCAGCGCTCGTACGCCAACTACAACACCACGTTCAAACTCACTTAAAGCCTAATAACCTGCCATTGCAGGAGCAGTAACCGATCCAACAACTGCGCCAGACACTTGTTGTTTCACACTCGTATAGGCTTTGCGCACGCAGTGCCGTATTCTGCCCGTTTACATATCTCTGTATTTGAATATGCCTCTCTACACCAGTTTGTCTGGCGCTGCTGTGTGCTTATCGGTAGAGAAAAGAAGTCGCATTTTATCCATAAAATTTCTTCGGAATTGGTATGGAGTTCGCATAAATATGCAGTTAGCATTAATTTTACTCCATGGAACTACTGCAAAAATATGAAATATTTATACAATGTGTCAAACTTATATTTTTTGAGGTCCATGGGTGAAACTTGACAGTATAGAAGGAGAAGAAAGTTTCTACGCCAAAAGGAAGCGTGACGGTTAAAAAGTTTTCCAAGTTTCACTGCATCTACCTCATGATCCAAAATTATCGGTCGATTTTTGAAGAAAATGTATTGCACAGACAACAGTGATCCACCAAGCCTTATTACGGGCGTTACTGTGTGTGCGTCGTGTGAGTCCTCTGTATGTTTTCCGCTTTGACTGAAAGCGTCAGTTTATTGGTATTTCTTTTGCAAAAGTGGAATGATTCTTAGCGCAGGAGTCACTAAGACCAGTGATCTTCTGATGTGCGTTCGTATTGAAATCATCGACCACTCAGCCTGAATCACTTAACTTTCTGTAATGATTCTAGATATGATTTCTGTCAGTTTTTTACGTAATTTTGAGCATTTTTCTGAGGTACCTAATCCAATTGTGAGAAGCTGTTAACTGTTTTCCGCCCATTTCGTAAACAATATCTAAAACCTAGTGGCGCAGAATGTTATCACTGAAACTAAAAGACGTTTCTCCACTTTGGAAAACAAAGTGTTGGAAATGAACCGCCTTTAATCAGCAACATATCCGATCGTATCTTACTTTGTTTTGCAAATTCGTATTTTCTGCCTTTGCTGTTCACTTTCAGAACGACCAAAGCGGAATTTCTTTTGAACAGCGCTCAAACGTAGGCGTTTCTTACCACTTCCGTTCACTCAGTACACCACGGTGTTTTCATTACCTGATAAGATAATTTTAGTTCCTAGCATTGCTTTCAGAGATAACGGACACTTCAATGCGGCACTATCGCTCGAAAATGCTTCGCTATTGTAATTACCTAAATCTTTTCGTCTGTGACGGATCCATAGCGCTATTTAAATGTTAGCCTACAGGTTTAAAGGCTATTTCTGGAATGATCATATAAAATTGTTGGTAAGGCGGGTGCCAGGTTGAGATTCACTAGGAGAGTCCTTAGAAAATGTAGTCCATCAACAAAGGAGGTGGCTTACAACTCATTCGACCTATACTTGAGTATTGCTCATCAGTGTGGGATCCGTACCGGGTCGGGTTGACAGAGGGGATAGAGGAGATCCAAAGAAGAGCGGCGCGTTTCGTCACAGGGTCATTTGGTAAGCGTGATAGCGTTACGGAGATGTTTAGCAAACTCAAGTGGCAGACTCTGCAAGAGGGGCGGTCTGCATCGCTGTGTAGCTTGCTGTCCAGGTTTCGAGAGGGTGCGTTTCTGGATGAGGTATCGAATATATTACTTCCCCCTACTTATACCTCACGAGGAGATAACGAATGTGAAATTAGAGAGATTCGAGCGCGCACGGAGGCTTTCCGGCAGTCGTTCTTCCCGCGAGCCATACGCGACTGGAACAAGAAAGGGAGGTAATGGCAGTGACATGTAAAGTGCCCTCCGCCACACGTCGTTGGGTGGCTTGCGGAGTATAAGTGTAGATGTAAAATATGCGACGACGTCAGGGGGGAAATCCTGAAGACAATACTTCCCCTCTCAGCAACAGTAGCGCTCTCATGCTGCAGTCAATATAGTGTCCGGATAGAATGAGCTCTTTCCCAATTCGAGACCACAGCTACAGCAGAGAACATCACTGTCTTGGATCAAGGTGATAGTTAAAGTTTCTGGTGACAGGACACATGCTTTTGTCAGTGTGGAACGTTGTACTGCAGCAGAACAGTTCGTCAATCTGTGCATCAAGTGCCGGCCGGAGTGGCCTTGCGGTTCTAGGCACTGTAGTCTGGAACCGGGCGACCGCTACGGTCGCAGGTTCGAATCCTGCCTCGGGCATGGATGTGTGATGTCTTTAGGTTAGTTAGGTTTAATTAGTTCTAAGTTCTAGGCAACTGATGATCTCAGAAGTTAAGTCGCATAGTTCTCAGAGCCATTTGAACCATTTTTTTTGTGAATCAAGTAATGCATTAAGTGCATTAATAGTCAATGCCACTTTTAAATTATCCACTAGTCCTGTGGCAGAGAACTGTGCCAAAGTTTTATTCACTTATGTAATAAAGTGAACTAATATTTCACCTGTTATAGTTAAAAACGAACCCTCATCCACAGCAATCAAAGAACCCACAATTGTGGCCGCACGAAAGTAGTTTCGCCTGGTCAACTGCATGTATGGAAAATAAAACACCATGGATGCTATGTGGTGTCACCGCCAGACACCATACTTGCTAGGTGGTAGCCTTTAAATTGGCCGCGGTCCGTTAGTATACGTCGGACCCGCGTGTCGCCACTATCAGTGATTGCAGACCGAGCGCCGCCACGCAGCAGGCCTAGAGAGACTCCCTAGCACTCGCCCCAGATGTACAGCCGACTTTGCTAGCGATGTTTCACTGTTTACATGCGCTCTCATTTGCCGAGACGACAGTTTAGCATAGCCTTCAGCTACTCATTTGCTACGACCTAGCAAGGCGCCATATTCAGTTACTATTTTGATATTGTGAATCGTGTACCGTCAAGAGCGACGTTCATCATTAATGGATTAAAGTTAAGTATCAAACTAATTACGTCCGCTTCCTGAATTCTAATTCCTTGTCATGTTCCAGACCTCACGTCAGACAGCGTGGCTACAAATTCCATGCGGATGTCTTTGGAGGTACTTGCGGCTGGCGCGACTTGTGTGTCCAGGAGGTGTCAGCAATAGTGGCCACGGGTGCGGCGCTGCCGTCGCGGCCGGCCACCTGCGCGGGGAACCACCCGCGTGACATCACCGCCGACTGGCTATTGTGGCGCCGCCGTCGCGACACCGCGGCGCCAGCGCCGGGCTGCCGGCGCGCGCTCGCATCCCGATGAGGAGGCGGCCATTGTCTGCCGCGGCAGGAAGCCGCCTCCCCACGCCCCCTCCCCCTCCCACCATCCGTCTATCCGCATCTTAAGCATTCCGCTTATGACTGGGAAAGTGACCCGGCATAACAAGCTCCCACCCTGGGCGCGCACGGAAAGAAACCACGTGGCACCAGCAAAGTGTCGGCAACTACAACAGACTTGCGTTGTCTCAACCGCTGGCACGGTGTAGCAGCCTACTGTCATTACGGGCCATCCGACTCCTCGGTTCATATAAAGTTTAGCCTGTGATGCGTACTACTCGAGTACGGTATTATTGCACTAGGTCTCCCGTGGCTATTATCGGAAGCTCTTCGTGACGTCATACACTGAAGAGCCAAAAAAAGTAGCACACATACTTAATATCGTATAGAGACCCCGCAACACCACGTGGCATGGACTCTAATAACGTCTGAGGTAATGCTGGAGGCAACTGACACCATGGATCCTCCATGGGATGACCTGAACAGCAGGTTTCAAGCCACCCCCGATATGCTCAATAATGTTCATGTCTCGGGACTTCGGTGGCCAGCGGAAGTGTTTAAACTCAGATGAGCGTTCGTGGAGCAGTCCTGGACGTGTAGGGAATTGCATTGTCCTGGTGGGATTACTCAACTGCGTCTAAATGTACAATGCACATGAACGGATTGGCCGGCCCGAGTGGTTCTAGGCGCTTCAGCCTGCAACCGCGCGACTGCTACGGTCGCAGGTTCGAATCCTGCGTCGGGCATGGATGTGTGTGATGTCCTTAGGTTAGTTAGGTTTAAGTAGTTCTAAGTTCTAGGGGACTTACGACCTCGGATGTTAAGTCCCATAGTGCTCAGGTGCTCAGAGCCATGAATGGATGCACATGATCAGACGGGATGCTTACGTGCGTGTCACCTGTCAGAGTCGTATATAGACATATCACGGCTCCCATATCAGAACAACTGCACACGCCACACGCCATTACAGGTTCAAATGGCTCTGACCAGTATGGAACTTAACTGCTGAGGTCATCAGTCCCCTACAACTTAGAACTACTTAAACTTAACTAACCTAAGGGCATCACACACATCCATGCCCGTGGCAGGATTCGAACCTGCAACCGTAGCGGTCGCGCGGTTCCAGATTAAAGCATCTAGAACTACTCGGCCACTCCGGTCGGCCCCTGCTGACATGTAGGGTCCATGGATTCATAAGATTGTCTCCATACCCGTACACGTACATCCGGTCGTTAAAATTTGAAACGAGACTCGTCCGAACAGGCAACATATTTCCAGTCATGAATAGTCCAACGTCGGTGTTGACGGGCCCAGGCTAGGTGTAGAGGTTTGTATCGCTCAGCCATCAAGGGTACAGGAGTGGGCCTTCGAAAGCCCATATCGATGATGTTCCGATGAATGGTTTGCACGCTGACACTAGTTGATGGCCCAGCATTGCAATCTGCAGAAATTTGTCGAAGGGCTACACTTCTGCCACGCTGAACGATTCTCTCCAGTTGTCGTTGAGCTGGTTCTTGCAGTATCTTCTTCCGGTCGCAGCGATGTCTGAGAATTGATGTTTTGCCAGATTCCTGATATTCGAGGTACGCGTGTGAAATTGTCGTACGGGAAAATCCCCACACCATCGCTACCTCGGAGATGCTGTTCCCCATCGCTCGTGCGCTGACTATAACAGCACGTTCAAACTCACTTAAATCTTGATAACCTGCCATTGTAGCAGCAGTAACCGATCTAACCACTGCGCCAGACACTTGTTGCCTTATACAGGCGTTGCCGACCGCAGCGCCGTATTCTGCCTGTTTACCTATCTGTGCATTTGAATACACATGCACATATCAGTTTCTTTGGCATTTTCAGTGTAGCAAACAAGCACAGTGGTGGTTAAGGAAAAGCGAATCGCACTGTGAATACTTTCAGGACCACTGTCCATGTACTCTCAAGTGGTTCAGCGTGTCCTCGTGAAATATCACGATAATTACAAGATGACCGAAGGACCCTCACTCCCAGGTGAAATAATATTGTGGTCGACAAATACTTGCGTTTAGACTAACCGCAGTTTACAGCACAGACAACAGATAGTCAGGCTCAAAGTGACGCCATTCTACCCGCAGTGCCCTCCACAGCATTTGCTGTGAACGTGGTGGGCGATCGCCCAGTTACATTGCCACACGTGCACAGAAGAAATTGCGAGATAAAGTTGGGCAGGAGGCATGCGACTATCGAATATGTAGTTAGCGCAGCTTTTTTCGCCGCTTTATTCCGATGCTAAAAACAATAGTTCACTTGTTGTTATAAATTTCTTTCTCGATGCGTATCAAGTATAGACTGTCATTAGAATTTATCTCTAAAAGATCACAATTATCATGAAAGCAGTTATGAAAGTCTCTGTACTTAAAGAGTATCTACTGACAGAGTTCCAGTACTGGCTGTGATTATCATCTGATGGCATCGAAACTTGGTAGATATTCTAATGGATCAATGCGGAACCGATTTGCTCTGGAAAAAATTATTTGCAACTTTGACCACCACGAACAAACCTGATGCTTTGAATGCATGAAACGTGTACAGAAATGTTTCCATATCTACTGGTTTAGAAGCAGGACGAGCACAGAAGAGATCAAACAACTGAAAAAGGCACAATGGTGATTTTATTATTAACTGCACAACCCTTGAAGTGTTCATTTTGTTCAACGTGAGCACCGGAGACGTCGACAAAATGCTGTAAGCGGCAGATTTGCACCTGGTGGCCAAAACTGGAACAAATTTTTTTTTCCGCCATAGATCTGTATCAAATTAATGCGTTAGCATATGTTGCAAGTTTCGCTGCCGTACGTTAATTACAGCTTACACTGGGCATCCGTGAGGAGCTGCACTTTAATTATAACCATCCAATACAAACGCAAAACATTAGACGAAATTTAAAAGTAAACATAATCGAAAATGTATTGACCAATAATTTGGAACCATATAAAAGAACATGATAAATACTATTTGTCATGCAGTTCCATCTTGATGTTAGTGCTCAGCTGAACACGAACTACCGTTACAAAAGCTTTTTTTTTTATCAGTCTTCTGTCTGGTTTGGTGTGACCCTCCACGAATTCTGGATGTTTTCCAATCTCTGTTTTCCTTTACAGTTTTTGTCCTCAACGACTCCCTCTAGTACCATGGAAGTCATTCCCTCATGTCTTAACAGATGTCCTATCATCCTGTCCCTTCTCTTTACATTGTTTTCCACATATTCCTTTCCTCTCCCATTCTGTGCAGAACCTCCTCGTTCCCTACCTTATCAGTCCATGCAATTTTCAACGTTAGCCCGTAACACCACATCCCGAATGCTTCGATTGTCTTGTGTTCCGGTTTCCTCACTGTCCACGTTTCACTACCATACAATACTGTGCTCCAGACGTACATTCTTAGAAATTTCTTTCTCAAATTAAGGCCTATATTTCATACCAATAGACTTCTCTTGGCCAGGGATGTCCTTTTTGCCAGTGATGTCCTCCTTGCTCCGTCCATCATTGGTTATTCTGCTTCCTAGGTAGCAGAATTCCTTAGCTTCATCTACTTCGTGAGCGTCGATCCTGATGTAAAGTTTTTCGCTGCTCTGATTTCTGCTACTTCTCATTACTTTCGTCTTTCTTCGATTTACTCTACATCAATACTTGGTACTCACTGGATTGTTCATTCCATTCAACAGATCTTATATTGGCTGTGGAGCTGTTATTTGCGTCTTCTTCTGTCTCACTTCATAGCACTACGTCGTTTGCAAAGGCTAGGCCATCCATTTGGGCACTGTTGTCCGTTTTTTTTGGCATTCCTATATCGTCGTCCATTGCTCACCAACATGTGACTACTTCATCCAGCACTATCTCGAACGAAAATGGTGAAATTTAAGCTTCCTGTTTGACATTAGTCTTGATATTACACTTGCCTTTGTGTCTGTCAGAATGTCCGTAATCACTTCCCGCATGGTGGCTTGTAGTCCCGTGTTCTTGTGAATCCTTCCTAGAGTCTGTCTGCCGATTCCGCCGAGGACAATTTCTGTACTGCAGTACGATGTCACACTGAAGTATTTTCACTGTCCGAAAGCGTACATGTACACGTATCTCATACAGAATAGCCCCCAGTTCATCTAGGGAATCAGTTGAAGGACTGGAAGAAATCTGTAGCTGGAGCTCTAAATTGTTAATCACACGTCCGTGCGGGCTGCAGACGAGAATGGTTAATGTACCGGATGCAACACCGCAGGTATAGATCTTCATAAATGGCTAGCGACATGCGAAGGGCTCGTTCGTCATCTAGTCGCCGACGGGTTCAGTGCAAAAAGCGTTCAGCCGGCACCCCATACATCAAAGTATTGTATCATCGTAAAACGGCCGCGCCGCGTTCGCGTTCATTCGGAGGGGCGCTGGGTTCTTGCCCAGGGCAAGTCATCAGTCAGTCGTTTCACGGGTGCTCTTTTCTTCTTACAGCCGTATCGCCATTTAAATGGTAATGCTGCACTCACTGCTGTCGCTTTGGACGCCATAAGCTGGTAGAGAACGGCACAGAACGAGTATGAAATAATGATCCGCTCTCGGCATCGTCCAGAGAAAGGGACTTTCTCTCACCTTATGTGCATGCGCTGCCCATTCAATTAGAACATTTCCGTCACTAATTCTCTTGTCCTTATTTATGCACGCGGCAATTGCTACTTAGTGATTTTTGTCTGCTGCATTTCTTTTCTACCTCTCGTGTTAAAAGATTTGCTTTTTGATTCAATTCAGATTACTTACGTTCCGTTTGGCCCTCAACACAATGTACGTCATTATGACACAATGAAAGCTCCAAAATTAGCTGCAATAAGGTACTATATTTAATATTTTACATGACAGACCTGTTTAGGCTTAATTGCCAGTATCAAGTGACGTTTAGTAGGAAGTGATGTCAAGTTGTGGGAAGTATACAATTTTTTGTAGCTATGAAACGGAAAAAATCGGTTTTGACAGATATTTCGACACTTCAGTATTTTCACAGTTCTTTACTACGATGCTATACAGCAGTTATTTTGACAGTTCGATATTTTGACAGTTCTTTTTTTTTTTTTTTTTTGTTACTTAACAAAGACTGAGATCTCCTTTGCCCTTCAGGAGAGCGAGGGACTCACAGCTGACTTTAAAGAATACGCCTTGATAAATAAAGGAGCCCAATGCATCCAATATGCGTCTGGCCATTGACGGTGGGATGGGGAAAGTCTGGACGACGTGCGGGATTCGTGATGCGACATAAACGTTAGCATACGAGTCTGTTGCAGCACAATCAGGGTTCTGAGTCGATGATCAAAGAGCCCTGTCCGGATGCGACGTTATAGGAGCCTACTGATAAGGGCCACAGATCGCAGCAAGTTTGCCGGAAAATCAGTTCTCAGACATCGTACCGCGTCATAGACCCACGGGGAATGAGGCATCGGAAAGTCAATGTCCTATATACAGACAGTGCGCTGAGATTTGCTAATGTTAATGATGCTGCCTGAAGTAGCACCGTAGGACTCAACCCACTCCCATGCTGCGGTAATATCTTTGCCGCTGCACATGAAGAGGACCACGTCGTCCGCATAGGCCATGCAACAAAAAGTGTGGCCGCCAAGAGACATACCGTTTAGGCATTGACAGAGGATTTAAAGTAATGGTTCCATGCGAGAACCGCAGAATCGCAGAAAGACGGGTTCCTTGCCGCACCGATCGTTACACCAAAGTAAGACGACCATTGTACAGGATTCTAGATGTGGCGCCCCAGAGCAGACGCATTATTACCTCCACAAAGCTCCCTGGGAATCCTATATTCTGCATCAGCGCTGCCAGATAGGAGTGATCAACCCTATCGAAGCCCCATCTGTGCAAGCTATTAGTGCTAATGCCATGATATCGAAATTAGGCAGTCCTGATGTTGTGAACGCCTCGTAAGGCGCCTGATTGTGGGAGGCCACGAAGTGGACGACTCTTTGGAGCGTGGTGCAAAAAACCTGGTAGATATCTTCATGTCATGCAGGAGAGATAGGAGACGCAGGCTCCTGCATTTAGTTTATGTACAGGAATGAGCAATCCTTCGAGGAAAACACCAGAAACTTGTACCTTAGGGGAAATCACGTCACGGCATAAGCCCGTCCCAGCGTCAGTAGTAGGCAGTTTAGATACTGCAGAACTCCAACGGGAGGGTATCAAGTCCTGGCGACTTGCAATGTTTACTGGTCAATATAGCTGGCGTGAAATCCTCCTCCGTTACATCCTAAAGTAGTTCCACTTGCACGTCCTGCGATAGCGTGACATACGCAAGGCAGGAGACCCTCTCAATCGCGTCCAGGGGAAGGTGGTGGACCGCGAATAGTTGACTGTAGTGAGTATGGAGTTCATGTCCGATCTCACGTTGTGTATCCCCTTAAAGACAATCGGCTACAGTTACAGCATGGATAAGCGTCTGTCGCCGACGCCAGTGTTCAGCAATGATGTTATACATCGACAGCATTTTGTTGCCCATTTTATTCACTGGGCACATATGAGCAATCATCCCTCCGACGTGCTGCTTCAAGAGTGCAGTGACCCACATTTTCGCACGCTTCATTATCTGCTAAGGGACAGGCGAATGCGGCATTGCGGACCAGTTACGCAGAATGTGGTTATGAAAGGCCGCCTCCAAGTGGAAACGTCCCTGCTACCACCAGTTAGCACCTCCCTAGGAGCCAGCTTGGGGCGTAGCAGTCACGATGAGACGTAAGCGGCTCACCGTGGAGTTGCCTCCACGACCTGCCGGCATTCAGGCGAATATAGGAGTGACACGGTCAATTTCCAGCCTAGTCCGTGACATAGCATCTGGCGGCTCGAGGTGACAGTGTATAAACAGGCTGTTTGGTTGGAAAAGTCAACGGGCCATATTTCAGTGGCCCGTGTGCTCCAAACAATTGAACGCGAGGGGTAGGCCTGGTGTAAGTGACTAGAAAAGTGCATGAATCTCTGACAATCGCCATATACATACTCCCACATGTCACCGAGTCAAAGGTTGTTTACAATGATGGTGAGCACTACACATCGACCGTAGTGTAGCGGTTGCTCCTTCGGCGCCTGGGTAGAGTTAAAATACGCATCAAATGTTAAGGCGTCCTGATGTCCCATAAAGAGCAGCGCAACAACGACCGAAAAGGACCGGCCCGATCCTAAGGGCGCCTAGATGTTTGCGATTCTGACATCATGGAGAGCGCGCCATACCCTTTCCATCAAGAAGAAAAACGATGTTTTCACGTCACTGCTAGTGTAAGATGCGTTGGAGACATTGCAAGCCATCGCTTACTTTAATCATAAATATATGTCTAAGTGATGCTAAATGTTATTTTTACATAAAGAAAAGTATAATCTTCTCCATAATCTTCAGATCTAGAGACATACCCTTAATTTTTTTATATGAATCTGTGAATTTACTCATGACACTTTTCTTGCCTATGCTTGTGGACACTTTCAGAACTCAAATAATTAATAAAATTTACTGGTTTAATAATTTATGATGTATGCATGTACAAAATAATGACTAGTTTTATTAATAATTTCGTATCTACAACTAGCTGATAAATCTTGCGCAGAAATGACCAACACAAATCAGAAAAAGAGTGGTGTTTGACTGGCAAAGCATACATTAGGGTCCACGCTAAATTTTTTCTCCCCTGAATTAATCCCTTTTACAACACAATCTGACTTTGTTTACATGAATCTACAGTGAGGCCCTATTCTATTCAAATGGAATCAACTATGTCCGAATATACCACAAACTATGGTTCATCTGAGAAGGAGTCGTGAGTATGATTTAACAACTCTACACTGGTGCATAAGTACTACACGCTCAGCCCGCCTGGCTAGCCATGTAGTCTAAGACGCTGCTTCCCAAGTGGGGAGGCGTGCCGCTTCCTGGCACGAATCCACCTGGCAGGTTAATGTCGAGGTCCAGTGTTCTGGGCAGCCTGTGAATGGTTTTTAACGCGGCTTTCCATCTGCCTTGGCGAATACCGACTGGTTCCCCTTATTCCGCCTCAGTTACACTATGTCAGCGATTGCTGTGCAAACACTGTCTCCATGTATGCGTACAGCATCGTTACCACGCAAATATTTGGCGTTACACTCATCTGATATGCGACGTTCCTGGGTGGGCGGGGGGGGCCGGGGGGGGGGGGGGGGTCCACTGGGGCCGAACCACACAATAACCCTGTGTTTGGTGTGGGCCAGCGGTGGGGAGAGTGGACTGCTGTGGCCTGTTGTGGGGTTGTGAACCACTGAGGGCTACGATGGCATGAAGCCTCTCTGGCGTTTCTAGGCCCCTGGTTCAATACACAATACTCTACCCTTTCACCTTCATTCAGGCGGCAGCAGGAAAATGCGCACTGTGCGCGAGGAGTGGTGTGCTGCAGCAGCTGTAATCTTCTAACGCATCCACAAAAATTTGCAAACTAACCAGTCTTGCGTTCTGATTATCAGATCGTGGGAAACATCCCTATTAGAGGTCTGAGATCCTGGCAGATGCACCTGTTCGCTGGTCTGGCCAAACAATTTCACTCAAACATGTGATGGCATGTGCTGTAATTCTCAAATGTCAGGCAGCCCACTCAAGATGAATTAGTTTGCCCTTGTGACACACAATATGTGTGAGATGATGTGTAGTTCCACTGTCGGTACAGTTGGAAACTGCCTCTGGCTCTTAGTCCATCACAAGGTACAGACAGGAAGTCTCACTCCACCAGAGTGGACCATAAGATGAGGAAGGCAAAGAATCACAACCACTTTCCACTGAGCCTCGGCACAGGAGGTGAATTAGCAAAAACGAAACCGCCACCATATTGCATAAACCAAAACTATGTTCTACACATTGAATCTCGCCTTTTGACTGTTACGTTAGCCAGGCAGCCAATCCAGACACAGCACCAGTAATAAGGTGACAGAACAAATGAAGGTCAGGTTCGAACCTTACATGAGAGCTTTATCCACCGCAACGAGAAGGTGATTATGGCAACTAATGTAATTCGGCGACTATGAGCAAATTTGCCCATCAGTATGTAATACAAAAAGGGATGACAGTCAATCAACGGTAATTAACACACCATTACTATATAATGCATGTCTTTGAGCGGAAGGTGGAACAAGCAGCGAGAGGCGTTTTTGGTTTGAAAGCCAGAGGGATAAGGGCAGAAGTGAAGGCGTGCCGCAGGGGTTATCACAGAAACCACTTTAAGGGGTGGCAGGTGGAAAGTCAATGACCTGACCGGGTGACTCAGGTGGGAGAAGCGTATTTAGTGGCACATCTGCAGAGGGACAGAAAAAGCTTTAGAAAGCTGCATTTCGGAATTCCAAAGGGATACGAACAAAAACCAGTGATGCATTTCGATCAAGTGTCCAGCGAGGGCGACACACGTGAAGGTCAATGTACTTTAGCCGTCTAGAATGGGCAAAAAACGTCTGATTGGCGGAAATACACTAGGAAGGAGGAAAATACTGCAATTTCGACGCAATTTAATGGAAGGGACATTGCGACTGGCAGAGAGAGTCGAAAAAGGCCATGACATGAAGAACGAATGAACCCAGGTGGGGGAGGTAGTTTGGCCATGAGTAAGACAAGAGAGAAATTTTTGTAAACTCTTCTCTGAACTGGCATCAAGTGCAGAATGGAGCACTTAACGCTCTGTACGACGCAGGGAAGGAATTTGTGTGAACACTGTCTTCACAGTGGCTGAACTCCAGCTAGAAATTAGCTGTAGCAACGTTCAGCTCCAACTATGGAGAAACGAACCACTCAATTAGTTAACTGTTCTTGCGAGAACTGAGAGGGCACTATAATATGCACGTTGCTCCAACCATGCGTGTGTATATCGGCACCTACAAAGACTAGGGCTGAGTACATGTTTTCTCACATAACGAGAAATACAAGGAAAGTTTCTGCTGGAAAGTTCAACAAAGGTTTGATTAGTTTTATAGGAATTTCTGCTGAAGAGGGCGGACTAGCAGATGGCAGCTCATCGCAGCTTAAGGTAAACACCGCGTGCAGAGGCGTAAATATGATGGTTCACCATCCTGTGTCCACTGTAAATTCGAGCGGCCTTGGGTAATATTTCGCTCAGTTTGTCCTATAACTAACCATCCACCATAGACTTGATTGTCATCCTAAATAGTACCGAACTTTGAACCAGAATCGGACGATTTTCGTAGTACTGACCAACATCATGACATATGTGTAGGAACAATTTTGTAAGGAAACTTCTAATTAAACTTTAATAATGTTGTGTTTAGGATTAATATTCTTTCTGAGAGTTAATATTTAATATTGTTGTGTTTAGGATTATTTCACTTTTTTGGTGTTGGCGAGATGCATTATCCTGACAACTGTTTTTATGTTGTCAAATTGAAAACTGTGTAAAAGTGTGTATTTTTGTGCTAAAAATTGCGACATTAAACATGTCATTTCAACTTACACAGTTTTTCTCAATCATATAACCACGTTACACGGTGTTCCCATGCCTCTACTTTGCATATCCTCAGGGAGTCAATTAGTGCGTCCAAATCTCTCTTGTTTGAGAAAAAGAAGAATTCAGATGAGGCAGGTGTCGTTCTCACAGTCAGCATGGCCATGTCTTGGCGAGAAACATCTGCCTATATGGGACCACAATCCCTCATTTTGAGATAGATCTAATCTTTCGGGCCCAACCATTTCCAATTTCTGAAAGAAAGTTGTTAAATTTCCCAGGCAGTCATGCCCGTGAAATATACGTTTTTCCCACTGCTATAAGAACCTGGTGACTTGCTGGAATCAGGAGGTTACGGCCAGTCCATATCGTCCCAGCTCCAAACATGAGAATGCACAGTGTTTTATGACCTTCCCATCGTTTGCAGTATCTCTCCAATGGTTTCCTCCACCCACTTCTGCCAACTGGCTGCCTCCACGATGGACTGCCACCTGGCCAAGTAAAATGTTTTGCAAAACGGCGCCCTCCTCTTCGACCCTAAGGAAGAGAGAGCTATGGCCAGAAGTTACTCTTCAGGTACAATCCACTGAGCGCTCACACAGACTGGTCGCTGCACTCAGCATTTATGGCTCCCAGTCCTACTCTCTCCCTGTTTGTCCCCTCCACTACAGCCCGTTGGGTACAAGCTCTCTATAGGTTATGCAGTTATAAGAAGTTTCTGCCCACAATGTGCTCCACAAGAGATGGGAAGCAAGCAGACGTCCGCACCTCACGGCTATACGCACTGAACTTAGTGGCTACCCATACATGACTGACAGCTAAATCCAAACTTCCACATGTGGTTGTTCTTGGAGCATGACCTGCACTCATACAAACAATATGCAACTCCGTTGCATTTATGCAGAATTAGAGGAAATAGACGCCATGACGAAGTACGAGGGAAGAAGAAATGTATTCTCCACAGGGGTTCGTTACTTCAGATGCGATCGGCAGGGACTCCTACCGCCGTGTACAAATTGTCAAAGGGTTGGCCATACATATCGCGGTGGTTGCAATACAGGGAAATTTGCAAACAGGGGTCCATTAAACAGGAGCGGGAACCAATTAAAATTCTATGCTATTAGAGCGCATGCAAAGACGGAGTGGTGGTTACCAGGCATTATTAAGGGTAAAACACGTAGACTATTAGTCGACACTGGGTGGTCACGTTTCAGTCATAAGTAAACTGTGCACAGAGGTGAGGATATATGACCCTCCTAGATATAAGTTAAGTGGTATAGGCAGAGGTGACATATGTTCAGTAGACCGTACGTTACTAACCTCTCACATTAAGGGTATAAGATTCCAGGAGGTTGTGGAAGTCGTATCAAGGGTAAGCGATGAATATGTTATCCTAGGGTTCAACTTCCTGACTGAACAACATGCCATAATCAGTCTTGGGCAGCAAAGAGTGAAGCTTGGCGATACATTGTTTCGATTAGGTGACGCAGCTGCCAAGGATGGTCTGCCACAAGATCCCTCTTCCCGGGAACAGGATTCCTCTAGACTGAGATTTTCAATCTGCAGCGGAGTGTGCGCTGATATGAAACTTCCTGGCAGATTAAAACTGTGTGCCGGACCGTGACTCGAACTCCGGACCTTTGCCTTTCGCGGGCAAGTGCTCTACCATCTGAGCTACCCAAGCACGACTCACGACCCATCCTCACAGCTTCAATTCTGCCAGTACCTCGTCTCCTACCTTCCAGACTTCACAGAAGCTCGAACGCTTGGTGAAAATCAATGAAAAGCAAAGCGCTTGGCACGGGAATGGTGGAACCAACCGAAATTAAGTCTCGACATTCAGCAACGGGAGTCAGGAGCGTACGACCAGGAAGAGAAATTTGATGGTTCGCGATAATACTAGCCAACAAATACCGATAGTAGGCTATTTACCGCCCGCGCCACTATTTTAAAATCATAGTTCAAAAGGGCGAACCTGATCCACACGCAAAGGTCCCGGCCTTTTAGGGATCAGGACAATTTAGCAACCTTTAAGCTGGTCGGGAGAAGGCCTCAGTGGAATACTTCATTCACCATAGAAGTTTTCGTATCTCCTATCAGGGGCCAAAATCGAATATAAAATTCTTTGGGAAGGCCATAGAAGCCAGGCGATTTGTGGGAGGGAGAACGAGCCACAATATCAAGCATATCATCACGAGAAAACACAGAGAAAAACTCTTCCTGGAGAGCTGGCCTAACACCACTATCAAAGAGGGCTGTAAAATCAACAGACGGTGGACCTTCTGAATCCATTTCAGTATAACGTTCGGAAAAGTACTGGTAAAGTCCACACATGATATCAGATTGGAAGGACCACTCACGCCCATCTAGAGAACGAATGGCAGAAAGACAGGTCCTTTGAGATCGCTTGTGAAGCCGAAGAAGATGATAGAGAGAGGTCAACTCATCCTGTGCGATTGAACGAGGCGGGGAACGCAGTCGGACACCGTCACCTGCCTACGTTTTGCCTTCACACGGTGGACGTCGACGACTCTCAAGAGGGTATCACAAGCATTATCGTAAAGATAGTGAAGGACTGTATAATAAAATTCCCTAGTTCGCCTTATTTCAGCCGCTTTTTCAGCGCTAAAATGCTTGAGTGTATTTCGAATTCGGGGTTTAGCAAAGGTAACCCACCATTCGAGAAGTGAGGAATAACGCGTCTGGGACTGGGTTGTCCGCCGCCATCCGTCTGCGATGACGCCTTCCAGAGAGGGGTCCGTGAGATGTAGAGTGTTTAGCTCCAATAAAGGGCGCGGAAGATGGACCCGCTGCGGGACGTGGTTAAAAGTCACTGGAACAGCACAGTGATCAGTGAAACTGGCAGGAATTACATCAATCGATGGAAGCTGACTACATATGGGGCCAGATAAATAAAAGCGGTCCAATCGGCTACTTGAAGTAGCTCTAAAAAACGTAAACCGCACCAATGTAGAATATTTGCAAACTCAAGCATCTTGGAGATGAAAGGCCGTCACGGTATCATTAAGTTCAAGACAATATGTATAATCGGGGGTGTGATCTACACGACGTAAGACGGAATTAAAAAGTCGCCCCCCCCTCCCCCCCCCCCCACCCCCCGCATCGCCCATAAAATCCTTGGCGGGTTCCGTGTAAGTAAACGAACAACTTATTCCTTATAAAATCACGCGCGATCGGATGAACAACCGGATCCAGACGGAGCGTAAAGAAAAATTAAGGCGAGGTGATAAAAACTACAGCCTATACCGCGACCATTATCTAGCGTTTCGAAGTCCGTCAGTGGGTCTCCATCTCGATAAAGCAAAGCCATACCGGTAGAATTAAAAAAAAATGGTTCAAATGGCTCTGAGCACTATGGGACTCAACTGCTGAGGTCATTAGTCCCCTAGAACTTAGAACTAGTTAAACCTAACTAACCTAAGGACATCACAAATATCCATGCCCGAGGCAGGATTCGAACCTGCGACCGTAGCGGTCTTGCGGTTCCAGACTGCAGCGCCTTTAACCGCACGGCCACTTCGGCCGGCGTAGAATTTTTAGGAGTCATTTAAAAACACAGAGTATCCAAGAAGACAAAACACATCAAATAATACCACTTGTAAACATACGATATCAGTTTGGGAATCGTAAATGAACTGGCGTAACGCAGCAAGCCATAATTGCGAACATATCCTATTAACATTGAGGATTAAAAATGTATATGCCTGCATCCGTTAGCACATGTAAGGTCAATGAAACAACACTAAGGAAAAAGCACTCATCACGTTCTTCTCTCCTCAATGTCCGGAGGATGGGGAAAGGAGGTATAATTCTAACCCTCCCCACCGGAAGCCGAGAAATCCTCATTTTTCTTTTTACGACGCGCCGCTGCACGTGCAGGTTGATAACGCTGTTTCACGCCACTCCGTGGAAACATACACTCTTGATATGGAAGGGTTGGGGGCACGTCAAGCTCCGGTTTGATAGAGGAGCCATCGCCACTGCACTAATCGGAAATAGGGGAGCACAACTCAGAATGACTAACAGCAACATCAGGTACAGAAGAGACATGTAATGCAGTGCCGGTGGCGGGTGGCATCTCCTAATCATCAGGAAGAGAACCCGTAGAATCCTGTTGCTCCACCGTCTCAGCGTGGAGGAGGGGTGGTATTTCACTGGAACACTGTAAAGACTGGCCAGCAGGCACCGTCTCTGCGGGAACATCTGAACTCACGGGAACCATTGCCTCTACGGGCGAAGTGGGGGTTGCAGATTCAACACACATTTCAACAACAACAGAAGCAGCTACATCATCTCTGGTAGTACTGAAATCACAATGAACGTCAGTAGACAACTCACTATTGCCAGAAGGTGCACCCTCTGTCAACGCCGTATCAGAAGAACGAGTGGGGCGTTCTCGAAATCTGTACCGTCCTCAGTCTGCCGGCGTTTGACTTGCCCTGCAGGAGCCGTCGTCCCCTCATGGACAGATGCCGCATGCCGCACTGGGACGCGCCGGTAACGGTGGAAATTCGCGAGGAGTAGGGGGTAATGTTGTCCCTACATCGCTGGAGATTGACTACAGGTGACTGCGATGACACTATGTCTGCTAAAGTTAAAGGAATACTTTTTTGATAAGACGACGTCAGAACAGTAGTACGGCGCGGACAATCAGAACTGAGATGGCCGCTTTCGTTACAGAGAAAACATGTTCCTTCTTCCCCTGCATACGTAACATGGATCCGGTAACCACAAACAGTTAAGTGGGAAGGAATATTCTTTTTATCGCACGTGTCCACACTCCGGATACCATTATAACACTGGAAGAGATGATGTGCTGACCAGCGTTCCCATCGGATATGTCGTATTACTCCAAATGGAAGCAACGCTGTTGTAAGAAATGAAGCGTCCACTTGAGGAGGAAGGTTATAAATTCTAACCGCAGTATACTCGAGTACCGCATTTTCAAGGAGGACTTGGCCAACGGAACCATCTCGATGTGTAAACAACACTTTAGAACCAACCCGAGAGAGAATCCGTTCTACTTGAACGGGATCATAAAACTTCCCAAAGAATGCACACGAATCAGGATCAATGTAAGCAGTATCTACCTGTTCAGGTGTAACACGGATAACATCAGCCAACCAATCGTGAATTTCTAAAGAGCCAAGATGAACAAGACGCATACTCTCGTCAAAAGTGAAACGAACAGTAGCTCGACGAGGAACAGACTTATAAGACTCAACAGACACCATGGCGCGGACAGAAAACATCGCCGCCAAGAGAAATACGGCAACACACTCCGCTACGCAACTACGATGTGACTACGGCCGATACACCAATAAGACTAAGTAGCTTCGACACAAGCGGCGCTGCGGCACAGGCGGAAGTTAACTACGACCTCCTCGCTCGACGCGCAAGGCGACACTTCCGTATACACTCCTGGAAATGGAAAAAAGAACACATTGACTCCGGTGTGTCAGACCCACCATACTTGCTCCGGACACTGCGAGAGGGCTGTACAAGCAATGATCACACGCACGGCACAGCGGACACACCAGGAACCGCGGTGTTGGCCGTCGAATGGCGCTAGCTGCGCAGCATTTGTGCACCGCCGCCGTCAGTGTCAGCCAGTTTGCCGTGGCATACGGAGCTCCATCGCAGTCTTTAACACTGGTAGCATGCCGCGACAGCGTGGACGTGAACCGTATGTGCAGTTGACAGACTTTGAGCGAGGGCGTATAGTGGGCATGCGGGAGGCCGGGTGGACGTACCGCCGAATTGCTCAACACGTGGGGCGTGGGGTCTCCACAGTACATCGATGTTGTCGCCAGTGGTCGGCGGAAGGTGCACGTGCCCGTCGACCTGGGACCAGACCGCAGCGACGCACGGATGCACGCCAAGACCGTAGGATCCTACGCAGTGCCGTAGGGGACCGCACCGCCACTTCCCAGCAAATTAGGGACACTGTTGCTCCTGGGGTATCGGCGAGGACCATTCGCAACCGTCTCCATGAAGCTGGGCTACGGTCCCGCACACCGTTAGGCCGTCTTCCGCTCACGCCCCAACATCGTGCAGCCCGCCTCCAGTGGTGTCGCGACAGGCGTGAATGGAGGGACGAATGGAGACGTGTCGTCTTCAGCGATGAGAGTCGCTTCTGCCTTGGTGCCAATGATGGTCGTATGCGTGTTTGGCGCCGTGCAGGTGAGCGCCACAATCAGGACTGCATACGACCGAGGCACACAGGGCCAACACCCGGCATCATGGTGTGGGGAGCGATCTCCTACACTGGCCGTACACCACTGGTGATCGTCGAGGGGACACTGAATAGTGCACGATACATCCAAACCGTCATCGAACCCATCGTTCTACCATTCCTAGACCGGCAAGAGAACTTGCTGTTCCAACAGGACAATGCACGTCCGCATGTATCCCGTGCCACCCAACGTGCTCTAGAAGGTGTAAGTCAACTACCCTGGCCATCAAGATCTACGGATCTGTCCCCCATTGAGCATGTTTGGGACTGGATGAAGCGTCGTCTCACGCGGTCTGCACGTCCAGCACGAACGCTGGTCCAACTGAGGCGCCAGGTGGAAATGGCATGGCAAGCCGTTCCACAGGACTACATCCAGCATCTCTACGATCGTCTCCATGGGAGAATAGCAGCCTGCATTGCTGCGAAAGGTGGATATACACTGTACTAGTGCCGAGATTGTGCATGCTCTGTTGCCTGTGTCTATGTGCCTGTGGTTCTGTCAGTGTGATCATGTGATGTATCTGACCCCAGGAATGTGTCAATAAAGTTTCCCTTTCCTGGGACAATGAATTCACGGTGTTCTTATTTCAATTTCCAGGAGTGTATATGGTTACCTTAATAAAACCCAGGCTGGTGACGATGATGATGTTTGATTTATGGGGTGCTCAACTGCACGGTCATCAGCGCCCGTACGAAGTGCCAGTTTTTTCACAGT
The DNA here is from genome assembly GCF_021461385.2 of Schistocerca piceifrons. Taxonomy (NCBI): domain Eukaryota; kingdom Metazoa; phylum Arthropoda; class Insecta; order Orthoptera; family Acrididae; genus Schistocerca; species Schistocerca piceifrons. The sequence continues at coordinate 73,617,266 of NC_060140.1, forward strand.
CCAATTTTTTACACAGTACAATCTAGCCACTGTCACGAATGATGATGAAAATGAAGAAATGATGAGGACAACACAAACACCCAGTCCCCGGGCAGAGAAAATCCCCAACCCGGCTCGGAATCGAACCTATGACCCCGTGATCTACAGGCAGCAATGCTAGCCACTAGATTACGAGCTGCGGACACACAATCAGGGAATACGTACTAACGATTATAGCTCTCTAACCATGTTAAGTCTCCCTGATCAACAGAAAAACACCATAGCACAGACTATGGTCAATAATTGGATTTCAAAATTCAGCGTACCAGAAGCACCAATGTAGTAATTTCACGACTAACCACATGAAACAACTTTGCCGTTTGCTGAAAGTACGTAAATTATGCACCGCCACATTATACGCACAGGCAAACTGACGGACGGAAAGGAACCACCGTACTGTCTGGAAGATGCTTAGGTATTCTGTTAACGACCAACACAGCAATTGGCATATCGTTGTTCAATACTGTGTAACCGCTTACAACGCCAAAACCATGAAGGAACGGGCAGGTTAGCGTATGAAGTTATTTATGAAAGAAAGATGCCTTCGCCATTCGATATTATGAAGCCCAAAGAAGGAAAGAATGGAGAAGCAGTTAGGAAATGTGCTCGTATCATTAAGGACGTGTGGACAAAGGTACAGTAAGCAAATACCGGAGCATTAGAATGGCAAGAGGAATTAGGCAACGTACATCTTAAGCATTTGAGATTCAAAATTGGACAATGGGTTTTTCTATCCGCTCCCTATGTTGTTAAAGGAAAGACGAAAAAAATTGTGACAAATTACCAGGGTCCGTACCAAGTCGTCGAAATCACCAGTTGACGTCAAGTAACAATTACCCACAGAAACAACTATTGTTCATTTAAGCTGGTTGGAACTTTTTGAGGGAGTAACGGATGTAATGCCACCAACGGTAGCAAATACTGTTCCGAAGCGGCTGGACTGTGCAAACGGAAGACCGCTGATACAACCAACACAGAACACGCACTCGGCCCCATATAACCTACGGTCACGCGAGTCAATTACACATGCACAATACAAAAGCTACCATTGTAATGCAAATGTAAACAAGCTTTATGTACTAGCGATAATGCACTTACAGGGAATCAGTTACAGAAAAGGAAATGAGCAAAATAACTGAAGGTGAAAACACAGAAGTACTCATGAATAAACTCGTACATCCAGAAGTAAAGTACTACAGTTGCTACTGGAGCATCACGCACAAATTCCTCCTCGTATTTACGATGAGACTTCGGAAAGTAAGGTACACATTAACGCAGTGGGTTAAGTAACTTTTACTCAGTGCTGCACTGCACTTTAAAATAGCATAGACACTAATTTTCTATAGGGAACAGACATGCTACCAATCGTTCTGTTCCTCGACGACAGAAACCCTCTTCTTCGTCAAAGGGATATTCGAGAACACTGTGAGAACGTCGCCATCATTTGAACATCTCTTAGCCCCTAAATCTCCTTTCGGGCTTGCCGACACTGTGGAAATCTCATGTTGCAAGATATGGACTTTCCAATCACCATCGCCCACGTCCATATATTTTAACGACGAATCTGCCTACAATTTAGAAGTTGTGCCCACAAGAACCGTATTGCCCATCAACTTTGGAGTACATTTCCAGTTTATGGGCTGTTTTACTCTTACACTAGGATGCATCTCTTATCCATTCTACGGCAGAACTGCGTCTGCAGGAAACTCGGAACTCTATTCTGACAATGCGCCACTCTTGTTACCTAATATTCTTAGCGTGGACGACATGTATAGTTTACTTTCTCAAGTGTTTGCGTATCAAGAGTATGTCCCTTAACTTCGTCGAATAATTGAATCTTCTCCTGATGTTTTACTTGGTAAAAAGCTTTCTAAAGCCAAGATCACGTAAATATTTCTTTATTTTCATCAACAGGTTTCGACAGTGTTTACTATCATCTTCAGGCATTCAAGATTTTTGTTACAAAACGTATTCGTATTCATTGTACGTCGGATAAAATATGAACTACCAGAATATGTTAGCCCAGAAACACAAGCAGATATTACAATTTTTGCTGAGCAACAATCACACAGTATTTTTTAAAGGAACACACCGCCATTGAACAGTTTTATTGTTTATTTAAGTACAATCCAGGTTTTAGACTTAGACACCATTTTCAAATATTTGCCTTTATGTCTTTAGCGTATATTGCAGGACACTTAACGTGTTGTCAGCCTCGTAGTTGGCCATTTTTGAGCTTGACAACAGGTTAATTGTCCTGCAATACATGTTAAAGACATAAAATCAATACTTGAAAATGGCATAAAAGGCCGATACCTGGATTGTATTTAAATAAACAACAAAACAGTCAAATTGCGGTGTGTCCCTATAAAAGATATTACGATAAGTTAGTCCTATGGTGCCTCGCATAGATCATTAGCACTGCTATAGAGTTTCACAGTTTTACAAAATGCAGACTTTTACGAGTGAACGACCTTGAGGAGTCGTAGAGCAGATAAATTTTCATATTTTAAAATTATTTTATTCCGTTTAAGCAGTTGCAACTCTGATACCGGTTCTTCTTTTGACAGTGTACTGAGATATTACTGCGAGTTCTGTAGTTGATTCATTTCGTATCCCGTTTCCAGCTTGTTTCAGAGAGCGGTTCTGTGTTAGAACGACTCTAATATATAAACGATATAAAATTAAATTACTAGCATAAATGAAGTAACTCTAGCTGCTATTGAAGCGTTAGAGACAAATTGCTACTCGCATTTCCCAAGACTGTGCCCCTTAACTATGCAGTATAGAGTTTGAACTGCCAGAACAAGTTGTTTCAGAAACACAGCCAGATGTTACGATATTTTATTCCTAAGTGCCAACGCGCTGGCGTCCCGCTTCGGACCATTAGCATTGCTATAGAAGCCACACGCGGCAGTATCGCAAATTGTGCAGAGTGTGACTAACTATAATGGCGCAGGTATCTGGGAACTGGAGCTTGTAGCTTAACTCCTCGACCGCCTCGCGGGTGTCGGCAATTTGCTGGACAATCCTTTCTCTCTCTCTCCCGGCCCTGGACGCCCACCAGCGCTGCCCGGCTGGTAGTAAACTCTGAGAGCGGAGCCACCTGAGCAACGGCACCCCCGGGCTCAGATCTCTCAGTGATACTCCTGCTGCCGAAGTTTATAGAGGCGTAATTCCCTCCAATACACCGCAGATTATTGGGAAACGGCCAGCCGCCCGACGCACGCATAAAAATGTCGCGCAGCGCAGTCCACTCCTGTTACTCAGGGACAGAACAGGTTTCTCTATGGCACTGTGCACACACTGAGACGTGCCGGAATGGACGACTCTGGGAGCTGAACGCGACAACTGTCCCTGCCGTTTTTGAGGCTAGGAAATTAGGCAGGCGAAGGAGCCAAACGGACGGCATCCATCTTCAGAACGCACGTGGCCGCTATGGCTCATGTGTGCACGGTAAGCAACGTGACTACAAATGATTTGATTATTTCATGTTTTCATTAGTACCGAACACAGAATAAATGATTTCAGCAGTGTCTTAGAGTGAGAAAGTGTTAGTTTATACACCACTGGCCATTAAAATTGCTACACCACGAAGATGACGTGCTACAGACGCGAAATTTAACCGACAGGAAGAAGATGCTGTGATATGCATATGATTAGCTTTTCAGAGACTTCACACAAGGTTGGCGCCGGTGGCGACACCTACAACGTGCTCACATGAGAGAAGTTTCTAACCGATTTCTCATACACAAACAACAGTTGACAAGCGAGGAGAAATGCGTACCATCACGTTTCCGACTTTGATACAGGTCGGATTGTAGCCTATCGCGATTGCGCTTTATCGTATCGCGACATTGCTGTTCGCGTTGATCGAGATCCAATGACTGTTAGCAGAATACGGAATCGGTGGGTTCAGGAGGGTAATACGGAACGCCGTGCTGGATCCCAACGGCCTCGTGTCACTAGCAGTCGAGATGACAGACATCTCATCCGCACGGCTGTAACGGATCGTGGAGCCACGTCTCGATTCCTGAGTCAACAGATGGGAACGTCTGCAAGACAACAACCATCTGCACAGACAGTTCGACGACGTTTGCAGCAGCATGGACTATCAGCTCGGAGACCATGGCTGCGGTTACCCTTGACGCTGTATCACTGACAGGAGTGCTTGCGATGGTTTACTCAACGACGAACCTGGGTGCACAAATGACGATACGTCATTTTTTCGGATGAATCCAGGTTCTGTTTACAGCATCATAATAGTCGCATCCGTGTTTGGCGACATCGCGGTGAACGCACATTGGAAGCGTGTATTCGTCATCGCCATACTGGCGTATCACCCGGCGTGATGGTATGGGGTGCCATTGGTTACACGTCGCGGTCACCTCTTGTTCGCATTGACGGCACTTTGAACAGTGGACGTTTCATTTCAGATGTGTTACGACCCGTGGCTCTACCCTTCATTCGGTCCCTGCGAAACCCTACGTTTCAGCAGGATAAATCACGACTGCATGTTGCAGGTCCTGTACGGGCCTTACTGGATACAGAAAATGTTCGACTGCTGCCCTGGGCAGCACATTCTGCAGATCACTCACCAATTGAAAACGTCTGGTCAATGGTGGCCAAGCAACTGGCTCGTCGCAATACGCTAATCACTACTCTTGATGAACTGTGGTATCGTGTTGAAGCTGCATGGGCAGCTCTATCTGTACACGACATCCAAGCTGTGTTTGACTCAATGCCCAGGCGTATCAAGGCCGTTATTACGGCCAGAGGTGGTTGTTCTGCGTACTGATTTGTCAGGATCTATGCACCCAAATTGCGTGAAAATATAATCACATGTCAGTTCTAGTGTAATATATTTGTCCAATGAATACCCGTTTCTCATCTGCATTTCGTCTTGGTGAAGCAATTTTAATGGCCAGTAATGCAAGTTCGAGACGCAACTGCATACGCCGTGTAGCGGTAAATGTGTATCTTAAGGCTACTGCCATTTGTATTCTACAATCTGAGGGTTTTACCGAGTGACAATTGCTGGTTTGAGTCAAATATGTGCGTAGATACTGTCAGTACGATCAATAAGTGTTAAACAGGATCTATTAAATACATTTGGAAGATACAGGGTCACAGTTATTGAACTATATGAAAAAAAGTAAATCAGTCACAGTGTATGATGTGCCCATCTTTTATTCAACATGCAAACATCATTACAAAAAAATAGTTCAAATGGCTCTGAGCACTATGGGACTTAACATCTATGGTCATCAGTCCCCTAGAACTTAGAACTACTTAAACCTAACTAACCTAAGGACAGCACACAACACCCAGTCATCACGAGGCAGAGAAAATCCCTGACCCCGCCGGGAATCGAACCAGGGAACTCGGAACATCATTACAGACATTCGTATTTAAGTTATGACATGCGAGCTGATGCCAGTGTCGTAGAGACTCGATACTTGCACGAGTTTCATCAGCACCACGGGCGGCTGTGAGGATGAAGATATCGACTTCACCTCGGCCGTGTGCGATGCGCCAATGACCAGACGACAGCGGACAGAAGTCTACTCGGCAGATAGAAGAGCATCTCCCGCATTTGGTTATACATCATCGTCCAGGATTGAGTTAGACAGGGAACGTCGTTTAGTGAACTCTTTAGAAGTGAACAGACAGTTGTTGTACATTGCATTTGCTATGTACGGTGAAGTTTGCCTACGATTATTTGCATTTAGCCAGTAAGGGCCTTTTTCTTCTGTTATATTACAAGCAGTGTCGCATAATTCAATATTTATCTAGTCAGAAAGGTAAGTAAACATTTTAACTCATTTGTGTGACTTTGTTAGAGCGTTGTAGAACCTTCGTTTTCCTATCCTGTTACCTGATCCCGGGGCATAGCTGTGTAATAGCAGCAGGGAGAAATTGTCTTAGCGGTGTACTGCACCAGTAGCCGTTTCACGAACTCACAAATTCGGCAGTAGTGAGTGACGAGGGTTTATGAAAACTTGTAAATTGCACGTTTCTGTAAAGAGAACAAAATGGTTCAAATGGCACTGAGCACTATGGGACTTAACTGATAAGGTCATCAGTCCACTAGAACATAGAACTACTTGAACTTAACTAACCTAAGGACATCACACACATCCATGCCCGAGGCAGGATTCGAACCTGCGACCGTAGCGGTAGTGCGGTTCCAGGCTGTAGCGCCTAGAACCGCTCGGCCACCACGGCCGGCTTCTGTAAAGAGAACAATCGAATAATGTAAACTAAAACTTGCTATGAAATGCGCGTTCTTGAAAGACGTAAAGCTACCTAAGGCGCGATGTATGGAGGAACAACAAGTGAAAGAGAGAGTGACGGCGATGACGACGACGGCGACGAATCAACGAATGAGAGAGCCACAGGGACAGAGAGAGAGAGAGAGAGAGAGAGAGAGAGAGAGAGAGAGAGAGAGAGAGTAGCCATGTGTGGTAACGAAAAGAGGCGATCTGTTTCTGTAGATGCTCGCCATATTAACTTAGTTATTTTAACAGAGCACACAGAATTCTAAAAGTCGTTTCTGAGGTACACCGCAAGGAGTTACGATTATCGTTTTGACCGAAAAGAAGAATGGGAGCACTGCAGCTACTCAAAGAATATTTCACACTAGGAAGAGATCACATACCTTCTAATGCAGAAGTTGGAATAACTGCTTTAATTTAACTTACCTTCATACTATATTCATTTACTAAAGAAGCTGTCCAATGTGTCTCAGAAGCAGCTATGTTAATGATAGCAAATTATACGATGCCTCCAATCAATGATAACGCACTTCAATACGAGGAAATCATCCAACAGTTACACAATGTGGGCAAGAATATCTGCTTGCAGTTGTTTCCTTCCCGTTGTGCAGCTTTAGAGAACGAACTATTTCTTTTTTCAAGCCACATATTTCAATAGGATTGCTTACATTTAGTTATATGAAATAAAATGCAGCGGTAAGAGTAAATACTATAAAAGGTATCGCTAATATAGGCAAAAAATTACATTTCCTGCACAATTAATAGCAGGGAACTGGTGACATTAGATGAACTTCGTGAAATTCTAGAGAGTACTGATGAAGGCATTCCTGAAAATGGTTTGTATGTTGCTGCGTTACCACCCACGAACGCTACAGATGATGTAACAGATGAAGTTGCTGGTGATCAAGAAGCATCAAATATTGATAAAGTTTCAGCAAGTCAGCTGAAAGCTCCAGCTGCAATTTGCAGTAAGGCTATGCCTGAAAACATAGAAATTCCCATTCCACCTCTCTTTACCAATGATGCAGAACTGACCTTTCAACAAGTCGAGATTCTCTGCCTTCCACATCCACAGCCGCAGTGTCCTACGCAACACCAAAAACATCAACTGCACTAGAACGAAAAAATCAACTAAACTCTCTCGTACATACAACTGGATAAAACAGACACTTTACCTACCACAGTGTGGCCACAAATGAATACCGCAAAATGTTCATTGAGTTCACCATTAGAATATTCTGAACTATTTTTTGACAATGATGGTATAAGCATGATGGTGAACTACACCAAAATACACCGACCAATATGTAGCGAAGAGGAACCGACTTGGAGATTGCTCTGAAGAGCACTTTGCTTTTTACGTGATCCTGCAAAGAAAAGACATGTATTGGCAGATGTACACAACATTTTACACACATCAAAAAAAGTTTTGCATCACCTCGGTTCCCAGAGTTCCGGAACCTGTACTGAAAATTGGAATAGAGATCAACATAAATATCATTTGTGCCGTTTTTGTTGCTCATGAAAACCACACACTGCATGTTGTACCACCATATAGCGAACCTTTTGAGGTGGTGGTCCAGATTGCTGTACACACCGGTACTTCTAATACCCAGTAGCACGTCCTCTTGCATTGATGCATGCCCGTATTCGTCGTGGCATACTATCCACAAGTTCATCAAGGCACTGTTGGTGCAGATTGTCCAGCTCCTCAACGGCGATTCGGCGTAGATCCCTCAGAGTGATTGGCGGATCACATCGTTCATAAACATCCCTTGTCAATCTATCCCAGGCATGTACTATAGGGTTCATGTCTGGAGAACATGCTGGCCACTCTAGTCGAGCGTTGTCGTTTTCCTGAAGGAACTCATTCACAAGATGTGCACGATGGGGGCGCGAATTGTCGTCCATGAAGACGAATGCCTCGCCAATGTGGTCACACTATCGGTCGTAGGATGGCATTCACGTATTGTACAGCCACTACGGCGCCTTCCACGACCACCAGCGGCGCACGTCATCCCCACATGATGCCACCCCAAAACAGCAGGGAACCTCCACCTTGCTGCACTCGCTGGACAGTCTGACTAAGGTGTTCGGTCTTACCCGGTTGCCTCCAAACGCGTCTTCGACGATTGTTTGGTGAAGGCATATGCGACACTCATCAGTGAAAGAACGTGATGCTAATCCTAAGCGGTCCATTCGGTATGTTGTTGGGCCCATGAGTACGGCGCTGCATGGTGTAGTGGTGGCAAAGATGGACCTCGCCATGGACTTAGGGAGTGAAGTTGCGCGTTATGCGGCCTATTGCGCATAGTTTGAGTCGTAACACGACGTCCTGTGGCTGCACGTAAAGCATTATTGAACATGGTGACGTTGCTGTCAGGTTTCCTCCTAGCAATAATCCGTAGGTGGCTGTTATCCACTGCAGTTGTAGCCGTTGCTGTCCGCAGCTCGTGGTCGTGCGGTAGCGTTCTCGCTTCCCACGCCCGGGTTCCCGGGTTCGATTCCCGGCGGGGTCACGGATTTTCTCTGCCTCGTGATGACTGGGTGTTGTGTGCTGTCCTTAGGTTAGTTAGGATTAAGTAGTTCTAAGTTCTAGGGGACTGATGACCGTAGATGTTAAGTCCCATAATGCTCAGAGCAATTTTTTTTTCTTTTTTTTTGTAGCCCTTGCGCGGCCTAAACAAGGCATGTCATCGACAGTTCTTGTCTCTTTGTACCACCTCCATGTCCGAACAACATCGCTTTGGTTCACCCCGAGACGCCTGGACACGTCCCTTTTTGAGAGCCCTTCCTGGCACAAAATAACGACGCGGACGCAATCGAACCGCGGTATTGACCGTCTAGGCATGGTTGAACTACAGACAGCACGAGCCGTGTACCTCATTCCTGTCCGACCCCCTCTGTCTAATAGACGCTGCTCATGCATGGTTGTTTACATCTTTGGGTGGGTTTAGTGGCATCAGTCAAAGGGACTGTGTCTGTGATACAATGTCCAAAGTCAACGTCTGTCTTCATGAGTTCTGGGAACTGGGGTGATGCAAAAGTTTCCAATTCAGGGACCGCTTCAGGTTCATTGTGTCAAATATTCACTTTTGCGACAACGATAAACTTGATGGCGCTGACAGATTTTCTAAGGTTCGCTCCCTTATAAGCATGACAAATGAGAAATGCAAAGAACATACGCCTTATATGCAAAGTCATTCAGTCGACGAAAGCATGGTGCCTTATTATGGGCGGCAAGGCGCAAAACAATTTATTCGAGGAAAACCTATAAGATTTGGGTTTCAGTTCTGGTGTGAAGGGCCAAGTAATGGATATCTGACATGGCTTGAACCATAACAAGTGTGGTGTCACCGCCAGATACCACACTTGCTAGGTGGTAGCCTTTAAATCGGCCGCGGTCCGGTAGTATACGTCGGACCCGCGTGTCGCCACTATCAGTGATTGCAGACCGAGCGCCGCCACACGGCAAGTCTAGAGAGACGTCCTAGCACTCGCCCCAGTTGTACAGCCGACTTTGCTAGCGATGGTTCACTGACAAACTACGCTCTCATTTGCCGAGACGATAGTTAGCATAGCCTTCAGCTACGTCATTTGGTACGACCTAGCAAGGCGCCATTATCATTTGCTATTTATCTTGTGATGCATGTACCGTCAAGAGCTATGTTCACCACTTATGGATTAAAGTTAAGTATTCCAGCAGCTATGTACCTTTTTTACTAGACTCAACTCCTTTAACTGTTCCAGACATCACGCCAGCCTGTGTGAGCTTAAACGCGTGCCTTTCGGCTACCTCGTAGTGGCTTGGCTGTCTCGCCAAGTCACAACAACAAGGAGATGTCACACTGCCAGTGAAATATGTTCACAATGATCTTGGTTACGGAGTAGGAAGAGATGCCATGAAGACTGTATTTTGACAATTTATTTACTTTATTTCATCTTCTGTCTGAGTTGCATCTACGATATATCCAGGTCACAGGTAGTATAAGAACCAAGATAACTGATAATGATGGTCCTTTACAGAAAGGAGAAGATTTGAAAAGGAAACCTAAAGGGACATTTGACTTCAGATCGGAAAGTTCAACTAATATATTAGTGGCTTCATGGAATGACATCAGTGTGATGACAATAGCAACTAACTTTGAACTATACATCCAACTCATCCAGTAATGCGATATTCACCTCCGGAGAAAAGACGGATAGTTCACCAACCAAGAGTCGTCCATCACTACAATAAGTTTATGGGTCGAACTGACCAAAATATTTCACTCTACAGAGTGTCTTTCAGGGGTAAGAAATGGTACTTCCCCACAACTGCACATTACGTCGATGTAGCTGAGCGCAATGCGTGGCAACTCTACAGGGAGGATGACGGTAAATTAGATCACATGGCATTTAGTCGAATAATCGTCACGTCAATTCTGGAATGAAACTGCCGTGTTTCTACACCGAGAGGATGACCATATAAACTGGCAAAAATGACAAGCTGGAACATTATATTGCAGATTTGCCACTAGAACCTGTTACAGGAAAAGAAGAAACAACAACTGTCACCAATGTCAAAGGAAAATCAACAATGCATGGATGTGTGTGATGTTAGTTAGGTTTAAGTAGTTCTAAGTTCTAGGGGACTGATAACCTCAGATGTTAAGTCCTATAGTGCTCAGAGCCATTTGAGCCATTTTTTTTTCTAACTTCGCATACAATAACAACACATCTGGAAATCTGAAAAAACCATGTAAGGTAGATTTACACCAACGCCTTAATAGAAAGAACAAGTCAGCTGCCACAGTCGTCGACCACATGAAGGAATAGCGCACAGCGTCAATGGTACTGAGGAACGAAATCCAGCGAAGTGGATTATCCTTCCGGCGTCCAGATGGACGAAGTGATTTCACATTCTAACCGCCTCGCATCTCGTTCATCTGCCCACGAAAACGGTGCACAGATAGCCTTTGAACGATGCTAGTGACTGACAGCTCACATAGCGACCGTGAAGAACGTTTCTAACAGACGGCTTTCAATCGATATGTATACGTAAATTTTGCCGTCGACAAGGAGTGCAGGAAACAAATGTTAATATCACCGTTTTCTGATGCAAGAATACATACTAAACTGACAAAAGTCATGGGCTACCTCCTGGTATCGTGTCGGACCTCGTTTCTCCCGGCGTTGTGCAGAAACTCGACGTGGCGTGGACTCAACAAACCATTGGAATTCCCCTGCAGAAATGCTGCCTCTATAACCGTCCATAATTCCGAAAGTGCAGGACTTTGTGCACGAACTGACCTCTCGATTATATCCCATAAACGTTCGACGAGACTCGTGTCGGGCGACCTTGGGGCGCCAAATCACTAGTCCGAATTGTCCAGAAAGTCCTTCAAACGAATCGCGAACAACAGTGGTCCGATGACATCACTTCATTGTTTGGGAACATGGAGTCTCCAAATGGCTGAAAATAATCTCCAAGTAGCCGATCATAACCATTTCGAGTCAACGATCTGTTCAGTTGAACCAAAATCCATTCCATGTAAACACAGCCCATACCATTATGGAGCCACCACCAACTTGCACAATGTACAGGGCTATTACAAATGATTGAAGCGATTTCATAAATTCACTGTAGCTCCATTAATTGACATATGGTCACGACACACTACAGATACGTAGAAAAACTCATAAAGTTTTGTTCGGCTGAAGCCGCACTTCAGGTTTCTGCCGCCAGAGCGCTCGAGAGCGCAGTGAGACAAAATGGCGACAGGAGCCGAGAAAGCGTATGTCGTGCTTGAAATGCACTCACATCAGTCAGTCATAACAGTGCAACGACACTTCAGGACGAAGTTCAACAAAGATCCACCAACTGCTAACTCCATTCGGCGATGGTATGCGCAGTTTAAAGCTTGTGGATGCCTCTGTAAGGGGAAATCAACGGGTCGGCCTGCAGTGAGCGAAGAAACGGTTGAACACGTGCGGGCAAGTTTCACGCGTAGCCCGCGGAAGTTGACGAATAAAGCAAGCAGGGAGCTAAACGTACCACAGCCGACGGTTTGGAAAATCTTACCGAAAAGGCTAAAGCAGAAGCCTTACCGTTTACAATTGCTACAAGCCCTGACACCCGATGACAAAGTCAAACGCTTTGAATTTTCGGCGCGGTTGCAACAGCTCACGGAAGAGAATGCGTTCAGTGCGAAACTTGTTTTCAGTGATGAAGCAACATTTTTTATTAATGGTGAAATGAACAGACACAATGTGCGAATCTGGGCGGTAGAGAATCCTCACGCATTCGTGCAGCAAATTCGCAATTCGCCAAAAGTTAACGTGTTTTGTGCAGTCTCACGGTTTAAAGTTTACGGCCCCTTTTTCTTCTGCGAAAAAAACGTTACAGGACACGTGTATGTGGAAAATTGGCTCATGCCACAACTGAAAACCGACAGCGCCGACTTCATCTTTCAACAGGATGGTGCTCCACCGCACTTCCATCATGATGTTCGGCATTTCTTAAACAGGAGATTGGAAAACCGATGGATCGGTCGTGGTGGAGATCATGATCAGCAATTCATGTCATGGCCTCCACGCTCTCCCGACTTAACCCCATGCGATTTCTTTCTGTGGGGTTATGAGAAAGATTCAGTGTTTAAACATCCTCTACACAGAAACGCGCCAGAACTGCGAGCTCGCATCAACGATGCTTTCGAACTCATCGATGGGGACATGCTGCGCCGAGTGTGGGTGGAACTTGATTATCGGCTTGATGTCTGCCGAATCACTAAAGGGGCACATATCGAATATTTGTGAATGCCTAAAAAAAACTTTTTGAGTTTTTGTATGTGTGTGCAAAGCATTGTGAAAATATCTCAAATAATGAAGTTATTGTAGAGCTGTGAAATCGCTTCAATCATTTGTAAAAACCCTGTATTGTTGCTAACTTGGGTCCATCGCTTCGTAAGGTCTGTGCCACACCCGAACCCTACCATCATCTCTTACCAACTGAAATCGGCACTCATCTGACAAGGTCACGGTTTTCCAGTAGTCTACGGCAGAAACGGTGTGGTCAGGAGCCAACGAGAGATGCAGGCGATGTTGTGCTGTTAGCAAAGGCATACACATAGGGCGTCTGTTGCCATAGCCCATTAACGCCACGTTCCTCGCACTGTCTTAACGGGTACACCCGACGTATGTCCCACATTGATTTCTGTGGTCATGTCACGAAGTGCCGCTTGTCTGTTGACACTGACAGCTCTAAACAAAGACAGCAGCTCTCGGTAGATAAGTGAGGGCCGTCGGCCATTGCGTTGCCTGTTGTGAGAGATAATGCCTGAAATTGGGCGTTCTGGGCAGACTCTTGACACTGTGGATCTCGGAGTATTAAATTCTGTACGATTTCCGATATGGTAAATCCCATGCGTCTAGCTCGAACAATCATTCCGCGGTCTGTTAATTCCCCATAGGCCTCTGTGGCCGAGCGGTTCTAGGCGCTTCAGTCCAGAACAACGCGACAGCTACGGTCGCAGGTTCGAACCCTGCCTCGGGCATGGATGTGTGTGATGTCCTTATGTAGTTAGGTTTAAGTAGTTCTAGACTACTGGCCATTGCTACGCTACGAAGATGACGTGCGACAGACGCGAAATTTAACCGACAGGAAGAAGATGCTGTGATATGCAAATGATTAGCTTTTCAGAGCATTCACACAAGGTTGGCGCGACACCTACTGTGGTGTCACCGCCAGACACCACACTTGCTAGGTGGTAGCCTTTAAATCGGCCGCGGTCCGTTAGTATACGTCGGACCCGCGTGTCGCCACTGTCAGTGATTGCAGACCGAGCGCCGCCACACGGCAGGTCTAGAGAGACTTCCTAGCACTCGCCCCAGTTGTACAACCGACTTTGCTAGCGATGGTTCCCTGACAAATTACGTTCTCATTTGCCGAGACGATAGTTAGCATAGCCTTCAGCTACGTCATTTGCTACGACCTAGCAAGACGCCATTGTCATTTGCTATTTATCTTGTGATGCATGTACCGTCAGACCGATGTTCACCAATTATGGATTAAAGTTAAGTATTCCAGATGCTACGTACTATTTTTGCTACTATAAGACCTTGACCTGTTCCAGACCTCACGCCAGCCTGCGTGAGCTTAAACGCGTGCCCTTCGGCCTCCCGTCCTCGTGGATTGGCTGTCTTGCCAGTCCACAAAACCTACAACGTGCTCACATGAGGAAAGTTTCCAACCTATTTCTCATGCCGTGCTGGGTCCCAACGGCCTCGTATCACTAGCTGTTGAGATGACAGGCATCTTATCCACATGGCTGTAACGGATCGTGCAGCCACGTCTCGATCCCTGGTCAACAGATGGGGACGTTTGCAAGACAACTACCATCTGCACGACCAGTTTGAAGTTTGCAGCAGCATGGACTGTCAGCTCGGAAACTGTGGCTGCGGTTACACTTGACGCTGCATCACAGACAGGAGCGCCTGCTATGGTGTACTCAACGACGAACCTGGGTGCACGAATGGCAAAACGTCATTTTTTTCGGATGAATCCAGGTTCTTTGTACAGCATCGTGATGGTAGCATCCGTGTTTGGCGACATCATGGTGAACGCAAATTGAAAGCGTGTATTCGTCATCGCCATACTGACGTATCACCCGGCGTGATGGTATGGGGTGCCATTGGTTACACGTCTCGGTCACCTCTTGTTCGCATTCACGGCACTTTGAACAGTGGACGTTACATTTCAGATCTGTTACGACCCGTGGCTCTACCCTTCATTCGATCCCTGCGAGACCCTACATTTCAGCAGGATAATGCACGACCGCATGTTGCAGGTCCTGTACGGGCCTTTCTGGATATAGAAAATGTTCGACTGCTGCCCTGGCCAGCACATTCTCCAGATCTCTCAACAATTGAAAAATGGTGGCCGAGCAACTGGCTCGTCACAATACTCCAGTCACTACTCTTGATGAACTGTGGTATCGTGTTGAAGCTGCATGGGCAGCTGTACCTGTACAGGCCATCCAAGCTCTATTTGACTCAATGCCCAGGCGTATCAAGGCCGTTATTACGGCCACAGATGGTTGTCCTGGGTACTGATTTCTCAGAATCTATGCACCCAAACTGCGTGAAAATGTAATCACATGTCAGTTCTAGTATAGTATATTTGTCCAATGAATACCCGTTTCTCATCAGCATTTCTTCTTGGTGTAGCAATTTTAATGGCCAGTAGTGTATGTTCTAGGGGACTGATGACCTCAGATGGAAGTCCCATAGTGCTCAGAGCCATCTGAACAATTTTTGTTAATTCCTGTCGCGCGGCCGCAATCACATATGTGCAAATGACAGCTCCGCCCATACATTGTTCTTTTATAACAAGTGTTCCCGATACTACCATCATCTGTATATGTGCATGTTGCAATGGCATGGCTTTGTCACCTCAGCATAGGACACATTTTCTTTCTCACAGTTGTGTCGTGAAAGATTAGTCACATCTGCTCATTACAAGCCATGTTCTGAAACACACAGAAAGTTAAGCTCACCAGGCTAGACCAGAGTTCCACGTACGGTAGAGACTCGGAGACGTGTCGAGGGTTTTGCGGCAGAATGCAGGGAGCGCCGGAGAGAAAAGCCGCGGGAAAGCGGGCCGCCATTTTCCGTGACCCGGGCGGCTGTCGCGGCAGGAGATACGCAACCGGCCCCAGCTCTGTACTTACGGCGCCTCGGGTACAGAATTTGCGGCGACTTCGTAACGCGTTAGTCAGGCCGCGGCGGCCGTTCCCAGCGCCGTATTAAGGCAGAATCGCTCGCTGGCCTATTTCGAAAAAAAGAAAGGAAGAGCGGACGGGAAAGGAGGTACGCGGGGCGGAGGGGCGAGTGCAGACGACGCGAGAAATTAACGGCCAGCGTTGACGAGCGGCCTCCATCGCCGTAGCAGCCGATCTACTCCGCGCGGTTTAAGGTGTCCGCTTGCGAAAGGCGGCGAGTCTGCCGCCACCGAGTCGCCTCGCAGCTTTACGGTAACAGTTGCCTGCCACGGAGGTGCGATCGTAAACACCGCCGCTAAACACCTGTTTTCAGTTCAGGATGGGCAACCAGTAACTCGCCCTCCCCCCCTTCCCCCCCACCCCCTATTCCACCACGGCGACCCGATGTTCGGGCGCCGACCAGACGTGTCCCGTTGACCCGACCCGACCCCTGTCACTAGGAGACGTTGCTCCAGCTTCTTCTCCCTGCTCGCTCTGTTCTTTCCCCTGTCCCCGGCTTTATGCCAGTCACGCCGAGACAAACACCGTTCCCTGGTAGGAAGTTGTAAATTAAAATTTATTGGCTCTTATAACTGCACGCCCGATCGTAAAAGAGTCGGACGAACAAAATTTTAAAAAGGACCGTTAACATTCTCTCGTGTTTTGTCGTCAATCATTTTATGCCTTTTTATGGTGCTCGTAATCTTATGGGGCATGAGTTTTTGGACAACTCACAAAACATTACTGCTTTTCTTGGAATCCCATCTAGAAAGCCGGAAGACCGAAGACTGACTTTCTACAACCTCACTTATTAACTCGTACTATCAGTCGCATGTTTAATTGTATGACTAATTCGGCGGTACGCGTAACTAAACTAAGACCGTTTCGTTTGGCAAGAACCGAACATTATGCTTAGAAAGCTGTCTGTGTCACTCTGTTTGTAGATACTGCGTCTGTGGAAACTACAATGGTGTCCAAAATTAAAGCAACAAACAGCTATTTCCCCATCCTGTGTTTCATTCACTGTCAACAGACGTCCGTACTATCGAGTTCTGCACGGAAAATGGCATTCCGGTCAACGGAAAACCACGACAGCGATGTCAGGGCACCTATCAAATGGAGTGGTGTTTTCATGGTAATCCCACATCCACAACAGCTGTGTAGACAGTTACAGACTGTGATGTATGGCGTAGTGGAGGACCATAGGAAGAATGGGTGCAGGACAGTCGAAAACTCATGTGGCCCGATGGCTTAATGTGAATCGTTCTGTTGTTTCTCGGATGTGGTGACAGTTTATAGAGACCCAAACTGTGTCCTGAAGACCAGGGCAGGACCGAACACGTGTGACGTCAGAGAGTGAGGACAATTATTTGGCTACACGGACATGACGTTACCACCTTAGGACTGCCCAGCAACTGGCACTGACTTAGCAGCACTCACTGGACGCGCTGTATCGAGGCAAACAGCGTTGAGAAGCCTTCGATAGAGTAGCCTTTATTGTCGGACGCGTCATCACAGAAGGGAATGTCTAGAGTGGAGTCGTCAACATGCCACACGGGCAGTCGAACAGTGCGCCAATGCTCTTTTCAGAGATAAATCTCGATTTGCTCTGGAGAGTGATTATCGACAGATTCGCATCTGGAGGGACTGTGGAACAAGTTTTCGAGACGCGAACATTTAGGAAAGAGATCAATATCCAGCAGGATCGTTGATGCTGTGGCCAGGGGTTGTGTTGAGCACTCGAACGTCTCTTCATGAAATTTTAAGGGTGAATCGGAAAGGTTTAACTGCCGTCAAGTACCGTGACGAGACCTTGGTACCTCATGTGCGGTTGTTGCGAGTTGCTGTGAGCACAGACTTCGTACTGGTGGACGGTAAAGCTAGACCTCGTAGAGCACGGGTGGTTGATGCTTTCCTGGAAACGGAAAATACTGTACGCATGGCGTGGCCTGCTCGCACTCCTTATTTGAATCCCATGGAGCATGTCTGGCATGTGTGTGATGTCTTTGGTTAGTTAGGTTTAAGTAGTTCTAAGTTCTAGGGGACTGATGACCTCAGATCTTAAATCCCATAGTGCTCAGAGCCATCTGATCCATTTGTCTGGGATGCACTATGGAGACTTATTGCATCACGTCGGCATCCACCAACCACTCTCCAAGACCCGCGAGCAGCTTCGCAGGAAGAATAGACATCATTGCCTCAACATGACATTGTTGACATCAACCACAGCATGTTCCGTCTTGTCAGGCCTGTATTGCTGCCAGAGGTGGTCGCACTCCATAGTGAGCACATTAACGAGTAATCGGAATGTGTGTGTTATGTTGGAAAATTCTAAGAACATTTTCGTCTACTCTACATCTACATCTACATCCACACTGCGCAAGCCACCTGATGGTGTGTGGTGGAGGGTACCTTGAGTACCTCTATCGGTTCACCCTTCTATTCCAGTCTAGTATTGTTCGTGGGAAGAAAGATTGTCGATATGCCTCTGTGTGGGCTCTAATCTCTCTGATTTTATCCTCATGGTCTCTTCGCGAGATATACGTAGGAGGAAGCAATATACTGCTTGACTCCTCGGTGAAGGTATGTGTGGTGTCACCGCCAGACACCACACTTGCTAGGTAGTAGCCTTTAAATCGGCCGCGGCCCATTAGTATACGTCGGACCCGCGTGTCGCCACTGTCAGTGATCGCAGACCGAGCGCCGCCACACGGCAGGTCTAGAGAGACTTCCTAGCACTCGGCCCAGTTGTACAGCCGACTTTGCAAGGAATGGTTCACTGACAAATACGCTCTTATTTGCCGAGACGATAGTTAGCATAGCCTTCAGCTACCTTTACTACGACCTAGCAAGGCGCCGTATTCAATTGATATTTATTATATGAAGCATGTATAATCAAGAGCGATGTTCTACAATTATGGATTAAAGTTAAGTATTCCAGAAGCTACGTACTTTTCTTTATAGCATTCATTACGTATCCTGTTTCAGACCTCACGCCAGTCTGCGTGAGTTTAAGCGCGTGCCTTTCGGCTTCCTCTCATTGTGTCTAGGCTGTCTTGTCTAGACACAACAGTATGTTCTCGAAACTTCTACAAAAGCCCGTACCGAGCTACTGAGCATCTCTCTTGCAGAGTCTTCCACTGGAGTTTATCTATGATCTCCGTAACGCTTTCCCGATTACAAAATGATCCTGTAACGAAACGCGCTGCTCTCCGTTGGATCTTCTCTGTTTCTTCTACCAACTCTATCTGGTACGGATCCCACACCAGTGAGCAGTATTCAAGCACTGGGTGAACAAGTGTACTGTAACCTACTTCCTTTGTTTTCGGACTGCATTTTCTTAGGATTCTTCCAATGAATCTCAGTCTGGCATCTGCTTTACCGACGATCAACTTTATATGATCATTCAATTTTAAATCACTCCTAATGCGGACTCCCAGATAATTTATGGAATTCACTGCTTCCAGTTGCAGCAGTTGTAGCTAAATGATAAAGGATCTTTCTTGCTATGCATTCGCAGCACATTATATTTGTCTACATTGAGATTCAATTGCCATTCCCTGCATCATGCGTCAATTCGTTGCAGATTCTCCTACATTTCAGTACAATTTTCCATTGTTACAATCTCTCGATATACTACAGCATCATCCACAAAACGCCTCAGTGAACTTCTGATGTCATCCACAAGGTCATTTATGTATATTGTGAATAGCAACGGTCCTATGACACTCCCCTGCGGCACACCTGAAATCACTCTTACTTCGGAAGACTTCTCTCCATTTAGAATGACATGGTGCATTCTGTTATCTAGGAACTCTTCAATCCAATTACACAATTGGTCTCATAGTCCATATGCTCTTACTTTGTTCATTAAACGACTGTGGGGAACTGTATCGAACGGTTTGCGTAAGTCAAGAAACACGGCATCTACCTGGGAACCCGTGTCTATGGCCCTCTGAGTCTCGTGGACGAATAGTGCGAGCTGGGTTTCACACGATAGTCTTCTTCGAAACCCATACTGATTCCTAATGAGTAGATTTCTAGTCTCCAGAAAAGTCATTATACTCGAACATAATACGTGTTCCAAAATTCTACAACTGATCGACGTTAGAGATATAGGTCTATAGTTCTGCGCATTTGTTCGACGTCCCTTCTTGAAAAAGGGGATGACCTGTGCTCTTTTCCAATCTTTTGGAACGCTACGCTCTTCTACACACCTACGGTACACCGCTGCAAGAAGGGGGCAAGTTCCTTCGCGTACTCTGTGTAAAATCGAACTGGTACCCCATCAAGTCCAGCGGCCTTTCTTCTTTTGAGTGATTTATGCATGTTGCAATTGTTTACGTTCTGTATTCACTACATTGTTTCTACTTTCTATCACCTTGATAATTTGCCTTAACCCAGATAAGGCCGAATTATCTTTTATTTTCTTTTTAATAACAACTTTATTTAATCACTTAATTACATGTATATAATAGTTTTACAAATTTTATTTGCATGGATTTTGAAGAACGGCCCATCATTCTGGAAGGACTTTGGCTGAATATACATTCACTTAACACAATGTCACTAAGCATTCAAACAATACTGCCTTACTATTTTGTGTGGAACAGTATGAAACATGATACTCCATATTCCCTCCTAGTCCATTTTCTTTTGTTTTCTTTGTACTAATTTTCATTCCACAGATCTTTCCTTTAGCTTCAGTGGTATCCACCGTACCCTGTAATTTTTTTCTCCTGTTGCTAGGAGGACCATGTCGTCTGCAAACCTGACACAATTATTATACTTTTTCCTTCAAATTTTAGCTCCTTTTCATTTAGTGAGAAGTGGTCAGTCATAATTTTTAAGTGTACACTGAAAAGGGTAGGAAACAAACAGCAGCCTTGTCTTATTCCTGAAAATCAAACCTCCGTCTTGTAACGTGGAAAGGAGGGCTTTTCTTGAAGTAAGTGCAATATTACATAATCACAGAAATGTTGTTATATTTTACGACGCGAATGAAAAAGTTTCGTAAACTAGGCACCCACAAAAACTTTGTTATAATTTAGGACACAAATATAAAACTTGCAAAGACGCCTACGCTACCGTCTGATGATGGGCTCTAGTCCGAAAATCGTCGCTAGTTGCAGCATTTCATACAGTGGAGGTAGCTTGTTTTGTTTGCGAGCCACTGCATAGAGCTATGAATAGAATTCAGAGAATAAGGCTAAATAACCGAATATCATTACTTTTATACAAATTAAGTGTTGTAAGCGGTGCATGCCAGGAAAGCTCTATGGAGTCATGAATGTTGTGTGTTCCATATTGAATTGGCGTTTGGAGTAAAATCTCAAGGCAATGATGGGAGAACTTCGTTATGTACAGTAAGTAATGTGTTTACAACCATAATATGTGTTACAAAATCCTATATGCGAATCATGAGTCTATGTTTCTGTGAATGATTCAATACATATCGGAGGCTGGCTCAGTTGGCACAAATTAAAAAATAGAGAAAAAACACGTATTGTTAGCTCTTCTTACAATGATGTCTGTTTGCCAGCTGGCAGTGACATCGATTTCACTGTGGCGAGAAACTTTAATTCACCACCATTCAGACAATTTCTACGAAATGTATACAAATATAAAAAACCCTTCTTATTGAATCAGAGTATCTATTAGTCGAAACCAGATGAAACTCCCTGAAATTGTTCCTGAGATTAGACTGATTATACAGATGTAATCGAGTGCACTTCTTTAATTTATAGGCAAAATGTCTATAATTGAAGTCTCAAAACTGCATAGAAAGAGAAGCACTGCTCAGAATGAATATCACTGATCGTGACCGAGCCAAATATCTCACAAAATAAGCGTCAAACGAAAAAACTACAAAGAACGAAACTCGTCCAGCTTGAACGGGGGAACCAAATGGCGCTATGGTTGGCCCTCTAGATGGCGCTGCCATAGGTCATACGGATATCAACTGCGTTTTTTAAAATAGGAACCCCCATTTTTTATTACATATTCGCGTAGTACGTAAGGAAACACGAGTGTTTTAGTTGGACCACTTTCTTCGCTTTGTGATAGATGGCGCTGTAATAGTCACAAACATATGGCTCACAATTTTAGACGAACAGTTGGTATCAGGTAGGTTTTTTAAATTAAAATACAGAACGTAGGTACGTTTGAACATTTTATTTCGGTTGTTCCAATGTCATACATGTACCTTTGTGAACTTATCATCTCTGATAACGCATGCTGTTACTGCGTGATTACCTGTAAATACCACATAAATGCAATGAATGCTCAAAATGATGTCCGTCAACCCCAATGCATTTGGAAATACGTGTAACGACATTCCTCTTAACAGCGAGTAGTTCGCCTTCCGTAATGTTCGCACATGCATTGACAATGCGCTGACGCATGTTGTCAGGCGTTGTCGGTGGATCACTACAGCAAATATCCTTCAACTTTCCCCACACAAAGAAATCCGAGGACGTCAGACCCGGTGAACGTGCGGGCCATGGTATGATGCTTTGACGACCAATCCACCTATGAAATATGCAATACCTCTTCAGCCGCACGCGAGCTATGTGCCGGACATCCATCATGGCTCAAATGGCTCTGAGCACTATGGGACTTAACATCTGTTGTCATCAGTCCCCTAGAACTTAGAACTACTTAAACCTAACTAACCTAAGGACATCACACACATCCATGCCCGAGGCAGGATTCGAACCTGCGACCGTAGCAGTCCCGCGGTTCCGGACATCCATCATGTTGGAAGTACATCGCCATTCTGTCATGCAGTGAAACATCTTGTACTAACATCTGTTGAACATTACGTAGGAAATCAGCATACATTGGACCATTTATATTGCCATCGATAAAATGGGGGCCAATTATCCTTCCTCCCATAATGCCGTACCATACATTAACGCGCCAAGATCGCTGATGTTCCGCTTGTCGCAGCCATCGTGGATTTTCCGTTGCCCAATAGTGCATAATATGCCGGTTTACGTTACAGCTGTTGGTGAATGACGCTTCGTCGCTAAATAGAACGCGTGCAACAAATCTGTCATCGTCCCGTAATTTCTCTTGTGCCCAGTGGCAGAACAGTACACGACGTTCAAAATCGTCGCCAAGCAATACCTGGTGTATAGAAATATGGTACGGGTTCAATCGATGTTGATGTAGCTTTCTCAACACCGACGTTTTTGAGATTCCCGATTCATGCGAAATTTGTCTGCTACTGATGTGCGGATTAGCCGCGACAGCAGCTAAAACACCTACTTGGACATCGTCATTTGTTGCAGGTCGTGGTTGACGTTTCACATGTGGCTGAACACTTCCTGCTTCCTTAAATAACGTAACTATACGGCGAACGGTCCTGACACTTGGATGTTGTCGTCCAGAATACCGAGCAGCATACATAGCACACGCCCGTTGGGCATTTTGATCACAATAGCCATACATCAACACGATATCGACCTCTTCCGCAATTGGTAAACGGTCCATTTTAACACGGGTAATGTATCACGAAGCAAATACCTTCCGCACTTGCGGAATGTTGCAGCGCCATCTGTCACAAGCCGAAGATAGTGGTCCAACTAAAACATTCATATTTCTTTACGTACTACACGAATATGTAATAAAAAATGGGGGTTGCAATTTAAAAAAAACGCAGTTGATATCCGTTTGACGTATGGCAGCGCCATCTAGCAGGCCAACCATAGCGCCGTCTGGTTTCTACCTTCAAGCTAGTCGGGTTTCGTTGTTTGTAGTTTTTTCTTTTGATGCTTATTTCGTGAGATATTTGGCTCGGCCACTATCAATGGACCACCCTGTATACACCAACAGGTGTGTGGCACACTGCTCTACAACTGTTCCTCAGTTTGCGTCGGACACGCCCAAAATGACGGTCTCCATAAAGAATCGCACGCTGCTGGTAAAGTACTTTCATAAGAATAGTGACTGTGTGCCAGTAACCCTGCTGAAGTTGAGGACACTCAAGTGTACGAAAAAAGGTCTAGGTCCAGTTTCTGCTAATGTTCTGGAGAAAATTATTACAAAATTCGAAAAGACAAGTTGTTTTTAAGTGCAGTGTGGCAGAGAGAGATAAGCAGTTGTCTGACGTCTGTCGAAGATGTAGCCATAGCACTGGTGGAGGGGTCAAGCATTGTGTGCAGACAGTGAGTGCACAAGGAATTGCCCATACGTTTGACATACCTGCGAGCACGGTGCGTAAAATCCTACGATACATCCTGCATTCCTATTCTTCTGTCGAAGATGTGGCCACAGCATTGCAGGAGTGGTCGAGCGGTGGTGTGTAAATATGCAGTGCGCGGGTAATTGCCTAAACGTTGAACATGCCTACGAGAACGGCATAAAATCCTACGAAACATCCTGCGTTACTATCCATAAAAGACCACCCGTGTTCAGTAGTTGCTTCTTGCTGCTCTGCCAGCAAGAACAACCTCTACTCTGGAATTGCTTGCTGATATGGATGTGGGCAAGCAATGGCCAAGGAAGATTCTGTAGACAGACGAAGCCCATTTCCATCTGCAAGGACGTGTAAATACGCAGAATTGCAGAATATGGGGAACGGAAGATTCGCACGCACGACGTCCGGTACCACTCCATTTCGCAAACGTGAATGTGTGGTGCGGTTGACAGCATCGTTCATCGTAGGGTCGTATTTTTCCGAGGAGATGAGTCCTGCGGGTCCTGCTAACGTGTACCGTCACTGGTAAATACAATGAAAGTCTTTTGCACACCGACGTTATTTCAATCCGTAAACAGCGTGGATTTCTATGCAAGATGGCGTTCCACCGTACAGTGCACATCCAGTGAAGTGGCTGCTGCAGAGGCACTTCGGAAATGCTAGACTTATCAGTCGTCATTTCCTTACAGATCACCTGATCTGAAACCGTGTGACTCCTGGCTGGGCCAATATCTAGAAAATGTTACGTTCAGTGTTCTAATTACGAACGAAACTGAATTGAAGGCACGCACTGCGCAATGCATTCTGAATGTGACACTCCGATCTGTTGTGGAACAAGCTGTTTCTCGATTTCAGCTTTTGACAAAATGGCGCTGAGCACTATGGGCTATGGGACTCAACTGCTGTGGTCATCAGTCCCCTAGAACTTAGAACTACTTAAACCTAACTAACCTAAGGATATCACATACACCCATGCCCGAGACAGGATTCGAACCTGCGACCGTAGCAACAGCAGCGGCTCCGGACTGGAGCGCCTAGAACCGCACGGCCACCGCGGCCGGCTCAGCTTTTGACAGAAAACGATGGATAGCATATTGAATATGTTGCGCCCGTCTCACAACAATTAGAAACCGTTTTTATTTTTATTTTTTTGCAGTTTTTGGCCACAGGACAGTTAAAAATCAATGTCATTTTGCTTTTTTGCGACTTTAGTTCCGGGAGAGTTAAAAAACACATTTTTCCCATCCGATGTAGACGCTGTGAATGAGCTTACGTAACTAACAGTGCCACAATTATTGACTGACGTAGTTGTGCGGGAAATCACAATAAACCACACGGATGACGTAATTTCAATTCAAACCATTGCCTTCGTATTGCGAATGATCCGTCATTTGTAGTCGACTCCATTTACGATGAGACGCCAACAGCGCCACCTATTAGCAAATTTTTCGTTAAGTTTTTTTTTGTTCCGTGACGTTTCCACCTGCTTCAATAACAGAGTGTTCAAATGTGATGTCCTTCTGACCATTGGTTCTCTTTCTACAGCGTTTTGAAACTGGGACTTTAATTGTTAAAAATGTGTATGAAATCTTATGGGACTTAACTGCTAAGGTCATCAGTCCCTAAGCTTACACACTACTTAACCTAAATTATCCTAAGGACAAACACACACACACATGCCCGAGGGAGGACTCGAACCTCCGCCGGGACCAGCCGCACAGTCCATGAGTGCAGCGCCCTAGACCGCTCGGCTAATCCCGCGCGGCTGGACTTTAATTATAGAACTGTCCACAGAGATGAGTTTGTAGGTCGTCTGGTTTTCCCTCTTTACTTTTGCAAGCTTATTCTTATTTATATTACTTCTTAACAATATTAGCGATTTTGTGCCCCATTACATTCGCGTTTCGAGTGAGGGAGATTCAAAAAAAAAAAAAAAAAAAATGGTTCAAATGGCTCTGAGTACTATGGGACTTAACATCTGTGGTCATCAGTCCCCTAGAACTTAGAACTACTTAAACCTAACTAACCTAACGACATCACACACATCCATGCCCGAGGCAGGATTCAAACCTGCGACTGCAGCAGTCGCGCGGTTCCGGACTGAGCGCCTGAACCGCGAGACCACCGCGGCCGGCAGTGAGGGAGAATGACTGCCTAAATTCCTTTGTACACATTCTATATTAGTCTTGTATTTGTAGTTGTGCGTTTTGATGTTCATCCAAGTTTTTGTTTCATTTTTTCTACATGACGATCCAGCTGTGTTCTTCTAGTGCTACCACCTGCGTTATCACTTGTACAAAATGTCTGGACTCCGACAGGAACTCCAGCTGTCGGGATGCTGTCCAGGCAGCGAGTACACATAATATCACAGCTGGCTGGAAGCACGTGAGAAGATGACTGAGTCGGGCTTCGAAACATCCTGCAGAAAAATGGACCCAACGAACCGGCTCAATCCGAGATATCGCTGTGACACCTTATTCTCGTGATCCCCACTCGATATAAATTCGTGCTTCGGCAGGAGCACAACTGCACGCAGACTGCTCCGAAAAACAGGTTCTCTTAATTTATGCGGTAGGGTTTCGCGAGCACTGCGTTGTATACTTTTCAGGAATTCCCATTTCATTTCTCCTAGCATTTCTGTCACACATTCAAAGCGGCTACGCCGTCCTGTTAGGTTCTTAGCAGCGCATCTCTCAATGACTGAGCTGACGTTGACTTTGCTGCGTCCTTGTAACCAACAGGTCTCACTATCGGCCCCGGTGGAGGGAATGGGAAGTAAGAAGTTGCATTCAACGTTTTACAGTCCAAGAATTTTACGTTAATCGTGTCCGCTACAATAAGGCGTCTTCCCCATACAAAACGACCCGAATTATCGCGAATTTCGAATTAGTGATGGTTTACTGTGCAGCAGAACCACCGTAATCATATCTCGAATGGTCCGAGTACCCGCTTAGTCCGACCATCCCAGTTCAGGTACTTGTTTACGTAAACAGCCTGCTGCTACAGTCAGGACTCGACGTGTCACTCTCTCCGAGTCTGCCATGTGCATCAGTAGGCAGTTGACCGTTGCCTGGTGCGATAGTTCGATTACTTTTAGTATGAAACAAGTTGTTTCTAACTCGAGCAATAAACGTGATTGTGCACGCTTTGTTTAATAGGTTAGTGACAGTGTTCTTGTTCGGTATTAATGTGTAAAACTAAGTTATGCCAAAAGCTCCACGTAATCATGTTACACTGTCCTAATAAACGGACGTTCAGGCAAGTGACGTAAGTGAGCGATCAGCATAGCTGACTTGGACTGCACAGCAGAGGCAGAATTAACTGACTCATTGACACTGAAACTCGAACAAATGTCGAGAATGAGAAAGATGATGATAACAATGGAGACAATGAACCTACGGCTCGAGTACCACATACAGAGGCTAAAAATGCATTTGATGCCACCATTCAATGCATCAAACAAATCTGTATGCCTACCCCCACTAGAAATTTTGTGGACTGGGGAATGGTGGAACATCGCCGCAAAATCAAAGTTGTCGTCTGCTAAGCAAAGGAACATTACACACTTTTTTCGTCTTGCTTAAAAGCAGAACTTTTTTACTGTGCGATTTCTCATATTTTAAACAGTTAAGTGCAAATCAGTTGCGTGACATTACATTACTGGATATGTACAAATGATAAACTTTCACTCACAGTAACAGTACCTTAGCCTACGATACAGGTCTATTTTACAGTTAAAGGCACTGCTGTACACTACCATTTCGTGTAAGATTTTTTAGTGTGTGAACGTTTTCTTTTGTTTCATTGCTGTTGTAACATGAAACAAAATTTCAGACAGTATTTTTTATTTTTCTTTATTGTTTTTGAATTCCCCATCGGGGCGGGCTGGCAGCAGCATATGTGCTGCTCTTCAGCCGAAAGACGTAAAACATACAATAGAAGAAATTTAAAAATACAATAAAGGAGAAAACATGGTGTACATAGATATAAAAAGGTGGGGAACATTATGGAAGACAATAGAACAAAAAGGGACGACTGTAAAATGGAAATAAAAACCGCAAAAAGATAGCGCACACAAAAATACCACACACTGGGGCAATTAAAGGAACACAAGGCGAAGGATGACCGGAGCACTGAAGTATCGACAGGCGGCGTAGCACATAACGATCATTGACAGGAACACTATGTACAAGTCCAGCACACAATTAAAATCACACCTCTCGACGCACAGGAGAACAGCACCAAACACAACACTTCATAGCACACTGATGATGACGAGCAAAATGTAGGATCTGCCAGGAGCAAAGAGATGAAGGGATGAAGGGAGTGAGGGGGGGGGGGGGAGAGGGGCGATGGGTGGGGGAGCATCAAAGAGGGCTGGGGAGGGAAGGACGTGGTAGGGAAAGAGGCTAGGATGGGGTGCTGGGACTCAGAGGGGGGGGGGAGGAGGAGGAAAATCCGCTCTGGGGGAAGGAGAGGAAAAGGGGGGCCCTGGGTAGGGAGGGAACAAGGCCAGGTTACAGTTGGAAGGAAGGGTGTATGTCACAGCCAAGTTCAACATCTGGGAGGGGGAGGTGCTGGAAATTGCTATGATGGAGGGATACAGTGATAGAGGCAGGGCAATGGGCGGGGGGCAGAGAGAAAGGAGGAAACCAGGGGGTGGGGGGGGGGGATGAAGCCAGCGGACATTGTAAAGGATGCAGAGATGTTGGAGGAAGAGGAGGAGGTGGGGGAAGGGGATGAGGTCGTACAGGAGCTGTGTGGGGGAAGGATGGTGGATATGGGAGGCAAGGCAGAGCACATGGCGTTCAAGGATTTGGAGGGCCTTGTAAAACCGAGTGGGTGCAGAGATCCAGGCAACACTGGCATAACAGAGGATAGGATGGATGAGGGATTTGTAGGTGTGGAGGATGGTGGAAGGATGCAATCCCCACGTCTGGGCAGACAGGAGTTTCAGGAGGCAGAGGCAGGAATGGGCTTTCTGCTGAATGGTCAGAAGGTGGGGGGTCCAGGTGAGGTGACAGTCGAGGGTGAGGCCAAGGTATCTCAGGGTGGAGGTGAGCTGAATGGGACGACCATAAAGGGTGCGGTAGAAATCATGGAGACAGAAGGAGCGAGTAGTGCTGCCTATGATGATTGCCTGGGTTTTGGAGGGGTTGAGATGAACGAACCACCGGTTACACCAAGTGGTGAAACGGTTTGGAGGGTGCGTTGGGACCATTGAAGGGTAGGATAGAGAGCTAGGAAGGCGGTGTCATCAGCATATTGGAGAAGGTGGACAGGTGGGGGTGGCTTGGGCAAATCAGCCGTGTACACGAGTTCACTGCGGAAAATCGTAACACGGTCCCTGACTTCAGCCGTCGCACGGACGCCAAAATGGAAAATATTGAAATAAACGATATCGGAATTGAAAAACAACTGCTATCACTTAGTAGCGGAAAAGCATCCGGACCAGACGAGATACCCTTAAGATTCTACAGTGATTATGCTAAAGAACTTGCCCCCTTTCTATCAGCAATTTATCGTAGATCGCTGGAAGAACGTAAAGTACCTAGCGACTGGAAGAAAGCGCAGGTCGTTCCCATTTTCAAGAAGGGTCATAAATCAGATGCGAATAATTATAGGCCTATTTCGCTTACGTCAATCTGTTGTAGAATAATGGAACATGTTTTGTGTTCTCGTATTATGGCGTTCTTAGATAATACAAATCTCCTTCATCATAACCAACATGGATTCCGCAAACAGAGATCATGTGAAACTCAGCTCGCCCTATTTGCCCAAGAAATTCACAGTGCCGTAGACACTGGCGAGCAGATTGATGCCGTATTCCTGGACTTCAGGAAGGCATTTGATACGGTTCCGCACTTACGTTTAGTGAAAAAAATACGAGCTTACGGAACATCGGACCAGGTTTGTGATTGGATTCAGGATTTCCTAGAAGAAAGAACCCAACATGTCATTCTTAACGGTTCAAAATCTGCAGATGTAGAGGTAATTTCGGGAGTACCGCAGGGAAGCGTGATAGGACCTTTATTGTTTACAATATACATAAATGACTTAGTTGACAACATCGGTAGCTCCGTGAGGCTATTTGCAGATGACACGGTTGTCTACAAGAAAGTAGCAACATCAGAAGACTCGTACGTACTCCAGGAGGACCTGCAGAGGATTAATGCATGGTGCGACAGCTGGCAGCTTTCCCTAAACGTAGATAAATGTAATATAATGCGCATACATAGGGGCAGAAATCCATTCCAGTACGATTATGCCATAGGTGGTAAATCATTGGAAGCGGTAACGACCGTAAAATACTTAGGAGTTACTATCCGGAGCGATCTGAAGTGGAATGATCACATAAAACAAATAGTGGGAAAAGCAGGCGCCAGGTTGAGATTCATAGGAAGAATTCTAAGAAAATGTGACTCATCGACGAAAGAAGTAGCTTACAAAACGCTTGTTCGTCCGATTCTTGAGTATTGCTCATCAGTATGGGACCCTTACCAGGTTGGATTAATAGAAGAGATAGACATGATCCAGCGAAAAGCAGCGCGATTCGTCATGGGGACATTTAGTCAGCGCGAGAGCGTTACGGAGATGCTGAACAAGCTCCAGTGGCGGACACTTCAAGAAAGGCGTTACGCAATACGGAGAGGTTTATTATCGAAATTACGAGAGAGCACATTCCGGGAAGAGATGGGCAACATATTACTACCGCCCACATATATCTCGCGTAATGATCACAACGAAAAGATCCGAGAAATTAGAGCAAATACGGAGACTTACAAGCAGTCGTTCTTCCCACGCACAATTCGTGAATGGAACAGGGAAGGGGGGATCAGATAGTGGTACAATAAGTACCCTCCGCCACACACCGTAAGGTGGCTCGCGGAGTATAGATGTAGATGTAGATGTAAAGGAGAAGGGAGAGGACAGAGCTTAAGGTGACGCCAGCAGTGGGATAAAAGATATGGGAGTTGGTGTTGTGGAGGGTGATATAGGATCAGACAGTATTTCCAGTTGAACATCAAAGTTCTACTCTACTGTATTGTGATGTTATGGGCTAATAAATGTGCTCGTCTGACAATCCGATATTTTTTGCGTTACGACCTCGCTCCCGATCCCGTAAGGGACGGGTTAGCAAGGTTCTACTGTAATTACAATGTTACATGAGCCAAATAATAGACATTGTTATCCTAAGCATGCCAGTTGTGCCCTCTTGTGACATTTTCTGAAAATTCCAGGGCCTGAGCGCTGGACAGCGCCTGCAATCGACAGACCAGCGGGCGGTAGTTAAAGAGTTCCCGTGGGAAGCAGCGATCGGCAGGATGCCCACCCAGGAAATTGGACTACGGCGGCGGCTGCGGCGGCGGCGCACACGTGCATCTCTGCGCTCGCCGCCCAGGTCCGGCGTGGCAGCCAGCCTGCCCTGCGAGGTACAGTGCGGGCCCGCCAGAAACAAACAGCGCGCGCGGCACGTAATTCACCGGCAATTTCACGCGCCGGCCCTCCGCCTCGGTAGCTGCCACTTTGCCGCCAGATGGTCTCCGTGTGAACGACGGCTCCGTACTCGGTCGTAAAGTCTTGCACAGTCGGCGAAAAGTGCCGTCCAAATACTGTGGTTTCGGGAGGAGGGGTCCGCCATCTGCCGGAACTCAACTCTAAGTGCCACAAATTGTTCACGTCCGAACAAACCGTCGCTGTGGAAGCGACGGGGAACGCGAACTCGAGTAGGCATTGCTTCTAATAAATACAGTGGGCAACGGGAAGAATGGTAAACGCTGAAGGTGGAGGAGGTGGTGGAGCTTGCAATTTCCAGTTAAAAAGTTCGTATACCCACGTCCAGTTGTGACTGACTATAGGGATAAAGCTGCTTGAACGTGACACGAAGAGTTCCCACACTCGTACGTTACTAGGAAACATATGCTCAAGTCTCCATTCATTATCACAATCATCAGTCATTTGGTATTGACTGATGGATAATGGGCCGCTCTACAGTATCGTGTGCTGTAGGGTCAAATAGCGTACGCGAAGCATTCGCTCCTTCGTGTTGTCTAGTGTCATCCACACATCTTTCCACTGGCCAACGTTCCGATCTGTCCTTGAAATGCATCAAAAAACGTCCTATGCCCATCTATCAACTGCTTTCCTAGCTATGTATCCCGCCCAGCTCCATTCTGCTTTGATTACTTCTCTAATCAAATTGATTACCTGTTTAGCATCGTTTCAGTTGTAACGACAGGATTTGTGATTTCTTGTCAGAGAGATCACAGTCCTAAAATGTAGACTGCCACGGCCGGAAATGTCATGTCCATTATAATTATCCGGGCTGTTATGCCGTGGTTGGTTGATGAATTGTGTGTCATTTCTCAATGTTGCGACCCCGTCTGCGGAGGACATCTTCAACGTGGTCCGTAGCTCGATAGAAGGTCGAACACATTCACTGGCTCGCTACTGACTGCCGCTTATCTCCGTCCGTGTCCGCGCACTCCCGCACCGAGGCGTGACGTCACGTGTTTTGAAAACGTCAGTGGGTGGTTGATGAAACGCTGGGAATTGACACAGAATTCATCAACCGAACGCGGCATGACAGCCCGGATAATTATAATGGACATGACATTTCCGGCCGTGAAAGTCTACATGTTAGTATCAGACGCCTCTACGGAGAGGAGATGTCAAGAGAAGTGCGACGCCTGGAAGGACTCCAGAAGAAGAGAGTGCAGCTTTCTGTTCCCTCACATTCCTGTCTCGTTGCAGAGCCGTCGGCGTTATACCGAAGTTTCTGAAGGTGAAGCGACTGTTCTATTCAGGAAAGGCACAACGCATTTTGAAACGGACTGAGGAGGCCTTACTACGAGAGCGCATTCAGCAGACCCGTTAATGTCTCTCCATATTACTATCAGTAATAAAGTGTGCAGCGGTGACTGGGATAAAATTGATAGACTACTGCATGATACCATGGGGAAGCGTATGTTGACAGCGTCTAGTAGACAGAAGAAGAAGTTTGATAATTTGCTACCTAATCAGACTGTCCGGCATTTAGACGTTTCCCGGACCGTTATCAATTTGTCCAAACGTTCGTTATCTGACGATGAGACATCTGTGCTTGCCAAGGACGGCCGGGGTGGCTGAATGGTTCTAGGCGCTACAGTCTGGAACCGCGCAACCGCTATGGTCGCAGGTTCGAATCCTGCCTCGGGCATGGATGTGTGTGATGTCCTTAGGTTAGTTAGGTTTAAGTAGTTCTAAGTTCTAGGGGACTGATGACCTCAGAAGTTAAGTCCCATAGTGCTCAGAGCCATTTGAACCATTTTGCTTGCCAAGGGAGGAAATGTTGCTGTTAGTCCACGTTTTGTGCCCACGGAAGAAATTATAGCCAGTGTAGAAGCAGGAATTCGCAGTGTGGATTCTGTAACAGCTGAATAAATCCGCCGAAGAGTAATATAACTGTGGGTGAGAGAAGAGCTTTAAAACTCCTGAATGACGACGGTAGTATTTTGATTCTCGCAGCTGACAAAGGAAGCGCAACGGTGGTTATGGGTGTGGCCGACTATCACAGTAAAATTACTGATCTGCTGGATCCGCAAGCATATAGGAAGCTGAATAAGGACCCCACTAACAACGTTCTTAGAACTGTGTTGCGGTTAATAAAAAAGTCCTCCATTGAAGAGAGTGTACAGAAAGGTCTCTGCAATTCGGTTGCGCTACCACCGAGGCTTTATGGATTGCACAAAATTCATAAAGAAAATGTGCCATTAAGACCGATACTAAGTGACATTGGTTGTCCCACCTACTCGTTAGCCAAGTTTCTCACTACGCTGTTAAAACCACATGTGGGCCGTTCGGGCTCTTATATAAAGAATTCGACACATTTCATCAGCAAATTGAATGGCATAGTAGTCCAGCCGGAGGACATATTGGTCAGCTTCGATGTGCTATCCCTGTTTACCATGGTTCCAATTAATGATGTACTGAAACGGCTGGATCGAATTTTTCCTGCCAATATTTCAGAACTGTTTAAGTGTTGTTTGACGACCACATACTTCAAGTGGAATGAACAGTTTTATGAACAAACGGATGGCGTGGCTACGGGAAGCACCGTAAGTCTCGTAACTGCAAACTTCTTTGTGGAGAAATTCGAAGAACAGGTCTTAGGTACTGCCAGCAAAAAACCAAATGTATGGTTCCGATACGTGGATGACACGTCTGCGCTGTGGGGGCATGGCAGGGTGGAACTAAGCCGGTTCCACGAGCATATGAATGGTATAAATTCGAGAATTCAGTTCACAATGGAGGAGGAGGTAGACGGCAAATTACATTTCCTCGATGTGCTTGTTTTTAGAAAGGGAAATGGTAGTTTGGGCCACTCAGTGTACCGCAAACCCACGCACACTGACTGTTATTTGCACCGGGATTCAAACCATCACCCACAATAGAAGCGGGGTGTTATCAAGACGTTAGCGGACAGAGCTAGAAATATTTGGGAACCTGAGTTGCTCGACGCTGAGATGGAACATCTCCACAATGCACTTATGAAGAACGGATATACGTCCGCCGAAATAAAACGTGCGTTGAGACAGCCTCGCAGGAACCATAGTGACGTATAGGCTACCGCAAAATCTAAAGTTTTCCTGCCGTTTGTTAAAAATGTAACGGAAGGCATAGGGAGGATCTTGACGAAGCGGAATATTACTGTAATTTACAGGCCCACCAGGAAGATACGGGAATACCTTAAACCTGCCAAGGACGCTCGCAAGCCATTGGAAAAAGCTGGAGTGTATAGGATCCCAAAAATGTCTAGCCATAAGTTTCAGTAAACGCAGTCAACACTACAACATGTTTATGTGGGTACCACTAAAAGAACTGTTTCAAAACGTTTGGAAGAGTACAAGGGCAATTGTAGAAGAGGAGAAACGGAACGATCAGCTGTTGCGGAGCATGCTTTCCAGCCAGGTAACCACCATATTCGTTTTGAGGAGACGCAAGTACTAGCGGCCACAAGCGGATATTGCGAAAGGCTCTACAGGGAGGCAATCGAAATCGCCAACACCCTAATAATTTCAATCGAAAGGAGGAGGGCGTGAAATTAAACGGTATATGGATGCCGGTGTTGAAGAAGATGTGTACCACCTGTCCACCACTGGGTGATGGCAACGGCGATCGATGGTAGCGGACAGCGGCCAATTGCACTGACGTTTTCAAAACACGTGACGTCACGCCTCGGCGCGGGAGCGCGCGGACACGGAATTTAGCGGCAGTCAGTAGCGATCCAGTGGGTGTGTTGGACCTTCCATCGAGCTACTGAAGATGTCCTCCGTAGACGGAAACGAAGCGTTAGGAATTGATACAGAATTCGTCAACCGACCACGGCATAACAGCTCGGATAATTACAATGGACAAGATCACAGTCTGCAGAAATTCACGAGCAGTCATCGAGTGAAACAGAAGTGACATCATGAGGTCTCCCAAGGAAACGTTATAGGTCCTCTGCTGTTCTTAAACTATACGATCGATTTATGAGACCGTCTGTGCAGCCTGTTTTTTACTTTTATTTACACATCAAGTTCCGGAGGACAAAACTGAGGAGCAACTCTCCACGGTTCACACACATCCATGCCCGAGGATGGATTCGAACCTGCGATTCCAGACTGTAGCGTCTAGAAATGCTCGGCCAGTCCAGCCGGCAATCTCCAAGGTCATGGAACGTGTCAGTACATGAAATTACAACATAAAAGTAAAAACAAATAAAGATAAAACGTTTATGAACCCAAAAATGTCTAGCCATAAGTTTCAGTAAACGCAGTCAACAATACAACATAAGAATCAGCTTAATTTTTCAAGGAACTCCTCGACAGAATAAAAGCAGTGATCCATGAGGAAACTCATCAGTTTCGATATGAAAGCGCGTGGATTGCTGCTAAGATTTTTGAATTCTTGTGGTATCTTATTGAAAATGTATGCAGCAGAACACTGCACACCTTTCTGCACGAGTGCTACAATTCAAATGCAGGTTGGACTTCTGCCGAGTATTAACTGAGTGAAAGCTGCTTATTCTTTGGGATAAGCTAATATTGATAACAAGAAATGACAGTAAGGAATATATATATTGAGAGGCCAATGTTAAAGTACCTTTACTCATGGACAGCTGTCGACAAGAGTTTCGTGAACTTACACCACTTATTGCCCGAACCGCCCGTTTCTGAGCCAGAAATAT
Organism: Schistocerca piceifrons; assembly: GCF_021461385.2. Taxonomy (NCBI): domain Eukaryota; kingdom Metazoa; phylum Arthropoda; class Insecta; order Orthoptera; family Acrididae; genus Schistocerca; species Schistocerca piceifrons. The sequence goes on from NC_060140.1 coordinate 73,653,737, forward strand.
CCTTTTAGAATGGGAAGAGTTACTCCAAAATATAATACTATACAACATAAGCGAAGGAAAATAACCAAAGTAGACTAATTTTCGTGTCGAACGATCACTCACTCATTTCAGATACCTTTAGAATAGTAAAAACGGTAGCATTACGTCTTTGAACAAGATCCTGAACGTGGACTTTCCACGACAGCTTACTATCTATCCGAAGACCTAGAAATTTGAACAGTTCAGTTTCACTAATCATAAGCCCATTCTGTGGGATTAAAACGTCAAGTTTTGTTGAATTGCGTGTTAGAAACGGTAAAAACTGAGTCTTACTGTGATTTAGCGTTAGTTTATTTTCTACAAGCCATGAACTTGGATTATGAACCGCACTATTTAAAACCGAGCCAATGTTATGCACAACATCCTTTACTACCAAGCTAGTGTCATCAGCAAACAGAAATATGTTAGACTTACCCATAATACTAGAAGGCATATCATTTATATAAATAAGGAACAGGAGTGGCTCCAACACTGATCCCTGGAACACCTCTCATTTGACTGTACCCCACTCAGACCCCACATCACAGCCATTCTCAACTCTGTGAATAATGACCTTTTGCTGTCTGTTGTTAAAGTAAGAGGTGAACCGAGCTACTCCCCATATTCCGTAATGGTCCAACTTCAGGAGCAATATTTTGTGATCCACACATTCAAACGCCTTGGTTAACTCACAAAATATGCCTAGCTTACGAAACCTTTAGTTTAACCCATTCAGTACCTCATAGAGAAAAGAGAATGTAGCCTTTTCAGTTGTTAAACGACTTCTTAAGCCAAACTGTACAATTGTTGGCAAATTATGTGAATAAAATGATCAATTATCCCTACATACACAGCTTTTTCAATAACTTTAGTAAACAGCGATGGCATAGAAGCAGGTCTAAAATTGTCTACATTATCCATTTCTCCCTTGTTATAAAGCGGTTTTACTACTGAGTAATCGTTCAGAAAACTGACCATTCCTAAGGGAAAAATTACAAATATGGCCAAGTACATGGCTAACGTGTGCAGCACAGTACTTAAATATTCTGCTATGCACGCCATCATATCCATGAGAGTCCTTTGTCTTCAGTGATTTAACTATTAACCCAGTCTCCCCCTTGTCTGTATCAGAGTGGAGTATTTCAGATGTCAATCTCGGAAAGGCATGTGGCAAGAGAGTTATATGATTCCCTGTAGATACTAAATTTATATTTAATTCACCAGTAATGCTCAGAAAATGATTGCTAAATACTGTACATATATCTGAATTATCAATAAGAGAATTCTTGCTACGAAGTAACTTTATATCTTCGACCTTGCGCCGCTGACCACACACTTCCGTCACAACTGACTATATGGTTTTAATTTTATCCTGTGAATTAGCTATTCTATTTGCGCACCACATACTCTTTGCCTTCCTAATAACATTTTTAAGCACCTTACCATACTGATTGTAATGGGCAACTGTAGCTTGATTGCAACTACTTCTAACATTTTGATATAATTCCCGATTTGTTCTACATGATGTCCTTATCCCACTAATCAGCCACCCAGGCTACCTTTTACTGCTAGTACCCCGTTTAGAACGTTCTAATGGAAAGCAACTCACAAAGAGCACGAGAAATACAGGGTGTCCCAGCTGTCTTGTCCACTCAAAATATCTCTGGAACAATAACAGCTATTGGAAAACGACTTTCACCGGTATCAATGTAGGGCTGGGGCCCATGAATGTACATATTTGGAAACATTCTAAAACGAAAGCATATGTGTTTCTTAACACAAACTTATGTTTTTTTTTAAATGGATCTCCTATATTTTTTCTTCAGCAATCCATAGCATGACAAAGCACATACACAATGGCGTTGATTGCATCGCAATATTCCCATTATATCCCGAGATTTTAAGACGCGAAGTTGACGCTTGAAACACCCGACATGCACCGCTAGCGCACGTCCTGAGGCTCAGGCGTGAACCCCATGCTGCCCGTAATCGCGATGTGATTGACATGTGTAATCACATCTCCATACTTATCAAGAGGTCCGAAACGAATAATACGGTCTGCTGCCATCAACTCTCATAAGCACATAATTGTTTCCCTCTTGCACGTTTTACGTATCTACGTACACAATATGAACCAGTACCGATCGGTGCACACCCGTCAGGTTGTCTTATTTATTCCGCACACCCAAAAAAAGGTTTATCTAATGCGTTATATGACCCATTGTGCCTGTCGCGCAGGGCCTGGCTCTACCTAGTCAAGTGTCCAACGTAGTTCCCACTACTGCCACAGTTACCACTTCGCCTTGTTTATGATTTGCGACCCATGCAAACTCCTGTACTCCACCACCCTCCGAGCATCCCATTTGTAGTTGCTTTGGCGTGCAGTACACCGCTTGCCAGCGTAGTCGTGCATCAGAGTAATCTAGCGACGGCACGGAGGTAGTACACATTGTGAATAAAGGTTGTGTTGTGGAACTTATACCGTACAGTATAATGTACACACTTGAAGATATGGTAGAAATGCTGCTGATCTATGGAGAATGTACGTAGTCGGGAAATACGTTATGAGACTGCTTGTTTGTTGATAGTACTGTTAGCGAACATTATGATTATTAAGTTAATATGTCTGTTTTCTACCCTACTCTACATACCTGTACTGTACCCTGTTGTAGGTGGACGAAATGCTGTTCAGGCTGACAAGCCATCGCCTTCGCACCGGATGTTTGGTCGTCTCTCATCTCGTCTACGTGAAACGGGAGGCTTAAATCCAAGACCTGACATCGTCCTAGAACACGCACAGATAAACGTGCTGAAGTTGCTGTGCTCGCTACCATAGCTGTGAATCCTCAAATCAGCACACGTCAAATTGAACGTGAGGTTGGTGTGTCGAAATCAAGTGCACAGCGTATTCTTAAACGTCATAAATTTCATCCTTACCATGTTCATTTACACCAGGATCTTCATGGAAATGACTTCCGCAATGGGGTAACATTTTGTCGGTGGGCTCAGCAAAAACCTTTGAATAATCCAAATTTTTTTGCAGATGTCCTCTTTACCGATGAGGCATCATTCTCCAACAAAGGAATTTTCAATATGAGCAATATGCATTATTGGTCCGCAGACAATCCAAAATGGCTCCGTCAGGTAGAGCATCAACGTTCGTGGAAAGTTAATGTTTGGTGTGGGATTATTGGAGATACCATTATCGGACCTTTCTTTATAAATGGCATCCAAAATGGCAGACAATACTCCAGATTTATACGACACAATCTTCCTGTTCTCTTGGACATCGTACCTCTGAACCGGAGAATGGTCATGTGGTATCAGCATGACGGATGCCCTGCACATAACGCCTTACGAGCACGACGACTTCTGAACCGTAAGTTCCCTGGTAGGTGGATTGGACGAGGTGGCCCAGTTAGGTGGTCTGCCCGATCTCTGGACCTTACACCGCTGGATTATTTTCTTTGGGGAGCAGTGAAGAATGTTGTTTACCAACATGAACCAACAACACCAGAGGACATGAAGCAACGCATTATTGATGCTTGTACAGCCATCAAAGAGGAAACAGTAGCACGAAGTAGGGCATCCTTCATCCGCAGAGTGACCCCATGTATGCAAGCCAATGGGCATCACTTTGAGCATGAGATGTGAACGCTATGTTTAGTATGTAGTGCTGGTATCACAGTGGAAGTTTCTATAAAGGGCCATTTTACACAGTGATGTTAAGAAACATTTGTTTGCAACAATTTGTCATTTAACGCATTAGATAAACATAACATTGATAATTATGTGATAATAAAAGTAATTGGTTAAACATGTTTACATTCATCTTCTATGTCCTACCTGAACTTCCCAAATCAAAATATTTTTACCTAAACAACGGTAAAACTTTTAGTCCACTTGCTCGTTTCACTAAAACCATCAACATGAATTTTACTATTACGAGTGAATGATTAACTGTCACTTGCGCTAGATCTACAGTACAGTAAAGTTTTAACGTTGAACGGCATTACCTTTTTAGTAACGGATTAACGATAAGCGAAGTTAACTTTGTGACTGACGTTGCGGTACACAGATATGTTACAGAACCGCATCACCCCTAGCCTATGGGATAAATACCTGCTGGAATGTACGACGTTAATGCAGGATGGCAGCAGACCGTATTATTCGTTTCGGACCTCTTCATAAGTATGGAAGTGTGATTACGCATGTCAATCACATCGCGATTACGGGCAGCATGGGGTTCATGCCTGAGCCTCAGGACGTGCGCTAGCAGCGCATGTCGGGTGTTTCAAGCGTCAACTTCGCGTCTTAATATCTCGGGATGTAAAGGGGATATTGCGATGAAATCAACGCCATTGTGTATGTGCTTTGTCATGCTATGGATTGCTGAAGAAAAAATATAGGAGGTCCATTTAAAAAAACATAAGTTTGTGTTAAAAAACACATATGCTTACGTTTTAGAATGTTTCCAAATATGTACATTCCTGGGCCCCAGCCCTTCATTGATACTGGTGAAAGTCGTTTTCCAACAGCTGTTATTGTTCCAGAGACATTTTGGGTGGACAAGATAGCTGGGACACCCTGTATATTAAGGAAAGTATTGTATTTGTCATCTACGATATTGGCAATATAAACATCCTGCCAGTCTTGTTACTTGACGAGTTTTAAAAAAACTCTCTACTGGGGTTGGATTAACTTTCCTATATAGCTTGTAAATATATGTGACACTTGTTTGAGTACAAAAGCCTTTTAGTGTTAAAATTTGTGCATCATGATCTGAAAGGCCATTCACCCTTTTACTAAGAGAATGCCAATCTAGTAATGAGGAATGAATAAAAATATTACCTATGGCTGCGATACTGTTCCCCTGCACCCTATTTGGAAAAAACACAATCTGCATCAGATCATACGAATTTAGGAGATCTAACAACAACATCCTTTTTCTTGCACAATCATATAGATATTTAATACTGAAGCCACCACATATAACTAATTTCTGGTACTTCCTGTAAAGTGAATCAAGTACCCTCTCTACCTTTAGCAGAAATGCTCTGAAGTCAGAGTTAGGGGACCTATAAACTACAAAAATTAGAGGTTTAGTTTCATTACATTCAACTGCCCCTGCACAGCATTCAAATATCTGTTCAGTGCAGTGTCATGATACGTCTGTGGACTAAAAAGGAATACTGTTTTATACGTACATGGCCGCTCCACCAACCCGCAAGGAAGCCCTTGAAAAACAGCCAGCTAATCTGCATCCTGGTAAAGGAAGCCTCTGAATTGTCAAATTATTTAAGTGGTGCTCCGATATACTAATAATTTCAGAGTCACCATCTATAAGCAGTGCACTAACTTTATCTCTAATACCTCTTGTATTTTGATGAAATATGCTAATTTCTTGCCTACTTATAAACATGACGTCCTCTGAAGGTGATTCCTTTGTTAGAGGGACTTCCATTAAGCAGGTATACCTATCACCTAACTTCAATCTAAAAAAGGTGCAGCTCTAACACCAACTGCTACAAGAATTTTTCCATGAGCGATTTCACCACCACCCTGTCACCTATAAGCTTTTCCAGCCTCCTCTTCCCACGCCTATTGAGGTGGAGGCCATGCCTAGTGAAACCCGATCTACTGATAGACTCAACTGGCGCCACTGCAATGTGATCCATCCCCTCTACCATCAGTGCCTTCTCCAGCCCCGTGGTTAATGCACCTAACATCCACAACAGGATGAGGCCGATCATGACGATGAAACAGTCGCATGAAATGCACATTAGTGCCATCAGTTTGAGTAGCTACCTTTACCAGGTCACCATCTACATCATATTCCCCTTCGCTATCAAAACTGTTCCCTGCTCCACCCACTATCACTACCTGATCCTGCTTCGAAATGATGCCGTCGTTTACCCCCTAGTGAAGTCATCAGAACGTCAAATCCAAATGGAAAAGATTTAGACAAGATATCTTTGTTGTGCAAAACGTGGTAACTGTCCCTAACCCTAAAAAGTGTTAGAGCCTACACATGACTACTAAAAGAAAATTCATTAAATATCTTGTACACCATAAATCATACACGTTTAAATGCTGTCGATTCAACCAAATACCTATGGTTTAAAATTACGAACAACGTTTACACAGAAAACGATGTGGGGAAGGATAACCAAAGACTAACAGTACCATCGGAACAATAAGAATATGCAGTAAATCTACTACAAAGGCAGTCTACACGACGCTTGTCCTTCCTCTTCTGCAGTGCTGCTACGAGGTATGGCATAGGTATGAAGGAAGACATCAAAAAAGTTCAAAGCGGGGGAGCTCCTGTTTTATTGGGAAAAATTTCACGGTTATGATACAACAGATGGAGTGACAATTATTGAAGCAAGCCTTTTCCTGAAATGGCAATCACCAACTTTCTCCTCTGAACGAGAAAATATTTTGTTAACTCCAACCTACGTAGGGAGGAAAGACCGCCGTAATAAAATATGAGAAATCAGGGCTCTCGCGAATTGTTTGCTATTAAGTGAGAGGCCGGAGAACAACCGTCGGGAGTAAATCAATGATCATCCATGACGACCGCGTGTGAAACTCTGTGAAAACATTACTAGCAATAGGTAATAGGAAACTAAACCCTGCTATTAATAACCTATGTAGATGTGTGTGGTACTAACTAATTTCAAGTTTACAGACAGATACGCAATTTACAAAATAATCAGCTGCACTGATTCAAACGAACAAAAGTAGTACAACGCACCCCTCTAGACAAATTTACTGCTTTATATATGTAATGTTCCGTAACAGAATGACTTGTGTACCATTTGATTCCACCCCATGAACCATGGACCCTGCCGTTGGTGGGTAGGCTTGCGTGCCTCAACGATACAGATAGCCGCACAGTAGGTGCAACCACAACGGAGGAGTATCTGTTAAGAGGCCAGACAGACGTGTGGGTCCTGAAGAGGGGCAGCAGCCTTTTCAGTAGTTGCAGAGGCAACAGTCTAGATGATTGACTGATCTGGCCTTGTAACACTAACCGAAATGGCCTTGCTGTTCTGGTACTGCGAACGGCTGAAAGCAAGGGGAAACTACAGCCATAATTTTTCCCGAGGACATGCAGCTTTACTGTATGATTAAATGATGATGGCGTCCTCTTGGGTAAAATATTCCGGAGGTAAAATAGTCCCTCATTCGGATCTCCGTGAGGGGACTGCTCGAGAGGACGTCGTTATCAGGAGAAAGAAAACTGGCGTTCGACGGATCGTAGCGTGGAATGTCAGATCCTATAATCGGGCAGGTAGGTTAGAAAATTTAAAAAGGCAAATGGATAGGTTAAAGTTAGATATAGTGGGAATTAGTGAAGTTCGGTGGCAGGAGGAACAAGACTTCTGGTCAGGTGAATACAGGGTTATAAATACAAAATCAAATAGGGGTAATGCTGGAGTAGGTTTAATAATAAATAAGAAATAGCAGTACAGGTAAGCTACTACAAACAGCATAGTGAACGCATTATTGTGGCCAAGATAGACACGAAGCCGACGCCTACTACAGTAGTACAAGATTATATGCCAACTAGCTCTGCAGATGACGAAGAAATTGATGAAATGTATGATGAGATAAAAGAAATTATTCAGGTAGTGAAGGGAGACGAAAATCTAATAGTCATGGGTGACTGGAATTCAAGAGTAGGAAAAGGGAGAGAAGGAAACATAGTAGGTGAATATGGATTGGGGCTAAGAAATGAAAGAGGAAGCCGCCTGGTAGAATTTTGCGTAGAGCATAACTTAATCATAGCTAACACTTGGTTTAAGAATCATGAAAGAAGGTTGTATACATGGAAGAACCATGAAGATACTGAAAGGTATCAGATAGATTATATAATGGTAAGACAGAGATTTAGGAACCAGGTTTTAAATTGTAAGACATTTCCAGGGGCAGATGTGGTCACCGACCACAATCTATTGGTTATGAACTGTAGATTAAAACTGAAGGAACTGCAAAAAGGTGGGAATTTAAGGAGATGGAACCTGGATAAACTGTAAGTACCAGAGGTTGTACAGAGTTTCAGGGAGAGCATAAGGGAACAACTAACAGGAATGGGGGAAAGAAGATGAATGGGTAGCTTTGAGGGATGAAATAGTGAAGGCAGCAGAGGATCAAATAGGTAAAAAGACGAGGGCTAGTAGAAACCTTTGGGAAACAGAACAAATATTGAATTTAATTGATGAAAGGAGAAAATATAAAAACGCAGTAAATGAAGTAGGCAAAAAGGAATACAAACGTTTCAAAAATGATATCGACAGGAAGTGCAAAATGGCTAAGCAGGGATGGCTAGAGGACAAATGTAAGGATGTAGAGGCTTATCTCACTAGGGGTACGATAGATACTGCCTACAGGAAAATTAAAGAGGCCTTTGGAGAAAGGAGAACCACTTCCATGAATATCAAGAGCTCAGATGGAAACCCAGTTCTAAGCAAAGAAGGGAAAGCAGAAAGGTGGAAGGAGTATATAGAGGGTCTATACAAGGGCGATGTACTGGAGAACAATATTATGAAAATGGAAGAGAATGTAGATGAAGATGAAATGGGAGATATGATATTGCGTGAAGAGTTTGACAGAGCACTGAAAGACCTGAGTCGAAACAAGCCCCCGGAGTAGACAACATTCCATTAGAACTACTGACAGCCTTGGGAGAGCCAGTCCTGACAAAATTCTACCATCTGGTGAGCAAGATGTATGAGACTGGCAAAATTCCCTCAGACTTCAAGAAGAATATAATAATCGCAATCCCAAAGAAAGCAGGTGTTGACAGATGTGAAAATTACCGAACTGTCAGTTTAATAAGTCACAGCTGCAAAATACTAACGCGAGTTCTTTACAGACGAATGGAAAAACTGATAGAAGCCGACCTCGGGGAAGATCAGTTTGGATTCCGTAGAAATGTTGGAACACGTGAGGCAATACTCACCCTACGACTTACCTTAGAAGAAAGATTAAGGAAAGGCAAACCTAAGTTTCTAGCATTTGTAGACTTACAGAAAGCTTTTGATTGGAATACTGTCTTTCAAATTCTGAAGGTGGCAGGGGTAAAACACAGAGAGCGAAAGGCTATTTACAATTTGTACAGAAACCAGATGGCAGTTATAAGAATCGAGGGATATGAAAGGGAAGCAGTGGTTGGGAAGGAAGTGAGCCAGGGTTGTGGCCTCTCTCCGATGTTATTCAATCTGTATATTGAGCAAGCAATAAAGGAAACAAAAGAAAAGTTCGGAGTAGTTATTAAAATCCATGGAGAAGAAATAAATACTTTGAGGTTCGCCGATGACATTGTAATTCTGTCAGAGACAGCAAAGGACTTGGAAGAGCAGTTGAACGGAATGGACAGTGTCTTGAAAGGAGGGTATAAGATGAACATCAACAAAAGCAAAACGAGGATAATGGAATGTAGTCGAATTAAGTCAGGTGATGCTGAGGGAATTAGATTAGGAAATGAGACACTTAAAGCAGCAAAGGAGTTTTGCTATTTGGGGAGCAAAATAACTGATGATAGTCGAAGTAGAGAGGATATAAAATGTAGACTGGCAACGGCAAGGAAAGCGTTTCTGAAGAAGAAAATTTTGTTAACATCGAGTATAGATTCAAATGTCAGGAAGTCGTATTTGTATGAAGTGTACCCATGTATGGACGTGAAACGTGGACGATAAATAGCTTAGACAAGAAGAGAAAAGAGGCTTTCGAAATGTGGTGCTATAGAAGAATGCTGAAGATTAGATCACATAACTAATGAGGAGGTATTGAATAGAGTTGGGGAGAGAAGGAGCTTGTGGCACAACTTGACTAGAAGAAGGGATCGGTTGGTAGGACATGTTCTGAGACATCAAGCGATCACCAGTTTGGTACAGGAGGGCAGCGTAAAAATCATAGAGGGAGACCAAGAGATGAATACACTAAGCAGATTCAGAAGGATGTAGGTTGCAGTAGGTACTGGGAGATGAAGAAACTTGCACGGGATAGAGTAGCATGGAGAGTTGCATTAAACCAGTGTCAGGACTGAAGACCACAACAACAACAACAACAACAACAATCATTTGATTTTGCCTGTCATTTAACTATTGGCAGCAGAATGCTTTCCAATTTATTTTATCTAAACTTTGAGAACTGAAATTCACTCTGTTTTCTTTTATTTTTTTAAATTTTTTATTTTTAATTTTTTTTAATTTTTTATAATGGAGGACTTGGAAATGGCGTTCGAGCTCGAAATTAGAACTGACCTAATTCTCTCCAGGGCATTAAAATTGCAGCGCTATGAGGGCGGCGTGCAACAAACATGAAGTGCACTGCATGGTTGAATGTGCCAATGACGGGCACTTCAGATCAACCACAGAAAGTACACAGCGTTATCTGTCCAGTTCTCTTACGTGAGTAGACAAAATAACTTAACTGGGTTGGTGTTTGTATAGTGTAGTTACTTTCAGTTTCTTAAGTGAGCACTTATTTGCAGCTCTTACTTGAACTGCTACATAAAAATCTCAACAGTTGGATCTGTCAACTTTTTACCACAGTCAGGAGCCTGTTCCAAGTGTAACATGCCGTCATTATGTATTCGACAATGTCGATTTCATGAAATGTGTTCGCAGTTGAGAATACGAACAACCATCTGCTGTAGAAGGGAATAACGACAGTGAAAATCTGTGCTCGATAGAGAATCTAACAGAGCTATTCCGCTTTACGTGAGAGGTCACCTTAACCGCCATTTTTAAAATTCGTTATTTCTTTTGTTTTTGCTTTTTTGTGTGTTTGTCTATATTTGTTTATTTAATCTCTCTATTTTGCAAAGTGGCGGTGCACACTTTATTTTAACATAATTATAAAATTTTATGTGGTTATTATTGTGTTTCTTGTTCTTTTTGTGGTGTCACCGCCAGACACCACACTTGCTGGGTGGTAGCCTTTAAATCGGCCGCGGTCCGCTAGTATACGTCGGACCCGCGTGTCGCCACTATCAGTGATTGCAGACCGAGCGCCGCCACACGGCAGGTCTAGAGAGATTTCCTAGCACTCGCCCCAGTTGTACAGCCGACTTTGCTAGCAATGGTTCACTGATAAATTACGCTCTCATTTGCCGAGACGATAGTTAGCATAGCCTTCAGCTACGTCATTTGCTACGACCTAGCAAGGCGCCATTATCATTTGCTATTTATCTTGTGATACATGTACCGTCAGACCGATGTTCACCAATTATGAATTAAAGTTAAGTATTCCAGTAGTTACTTACGTTCTTTGCTACTATAAATTCCCTTACCTGTTCCAGACCTCACGCCAGCCTGCGTGAGCTTAAACGCATGCCTTTCGGCTTCCTCTCCTAGTGGCTTGGCTGTCTTGCCAAGTCACAATACTTTTTTCACCCGTGGACAGGAAAGGGAACTACAAAAAAACTGTACTTGCTACCGCCACTTGTGTCCTAAGAAAAACTGCACCTCCCCAGACGTTGGCACCAATCTACGCCTATCCCAAAACAACTAACATTTTACTAAACGGAAATAGGAAAGGAAGAAAGTAGGGAAAGAGAACACACAGGTGAGCGATAAAAATGGAAGGAGTTGTGTATGAGCTTTCTTATTTGCTTATTTATTTATTTATCTACCAGAATTCTGGCAGTTGCTCGCGTCTTTGGATGGTGGAACATCCAAATGTGTCTTCAAAATTTTAATGGTGCTTCAGTTTACAGGGCATCACGTCGGAAAAATAAGCATCAGCATCTCATGGCGTGTACGCACCAATTTTAAGGCGGGTCATGAAAGATGCTCCATTGACAATTTGAAAAGAACTATTTGTATCTGCGGTTGCGAAAAAGTGCACAGTGTCGATCATAACACAGTTCCGATATCCCGACAAGGCCAAAAGGGTAGCGGACCTTATGGTCGCGTATCCAATTCAGAGAGTTAGTTTTAGTTGCAGGGTAATGAATCACGCCCAGGAATAAAAACTTCTGGAAAGCGAACGGAGAAGTTGTCTGTCAGGTATGGAAAACCAAGATATGCTGCGCAAGGCTCTAGACGACGGACCACATGAGAATCGATGGGCGTCTGTGACGTCCACATCACAGTGAACACATAAAGGATGTGCCAACGTGGCGGACGCGGTGCAAACGAAACTGGTTGACCTGTTTGCCACTGACGGTGATATATCAGCCGGATCGGACGCCGGCGTCGAGAAAGCCTGCATGCGCCGCTTTCTAAACACGATGCCTTGTGATCTGGTACCTTCTATTCGATGGGACTGGCGGTCGATACATTCGTAATGCGTCTTGAAAGGGGTAAGGATTGGAGGATTTAACTTAATTCCAGGAATGAATGGCGAACGTGGTAAAAGTGAATGGAATGTCTGACAAAACGACTTGGGCTGGCACGGAGACTGGCGCATTCATTTAAAAACAGTCCGGTGAGATTGGACGAACAACAGTGCCGTAGTTTCAGTAGGCAGCTAACAAAAAGTGCCATAATTCTGTCCGGCATGTGGAATAAGCCATCCTCACCCTGGTCCCGTAGGAGGGCAAGGGAGGTAAATTGAACTACGAACAACGTCCTGGTACAGACAAAGTATGCCATCGCCATCAGCATACGATGGCGAGAGTAATCAGGGCCGGGAACACTTTCACCATGTGAGAAATGCGAGAGGCGTGGTAAACAATAACGTACCATCCATGTAGTACGGTGCTGAGGGATCCAAGCCGGTGATCAACAAGGCCAGGGCTGATCGTTCGGACAAGATGTCTGCTGTTTGTTGCGCCGAACGATGGAGATCGTTCATAAAATCGATACCCAAGAAACGAACTGTGGTGGCCACACTTAGAAGAGCGATAGATCTCTCGGGTAGGACTTCAAAAATGAGCAGAACCTGTGATTTGTAAACTTTAAGAGAACTGTCCGATGTCTCACCATATGTCACCACTTATGTCAGATCTACACGGACATCATCTTCACTTCATAGGTAGAGGACGAGATCGTAAACATAGAAGCGGTGTCCATACAACGACAGGCCCATCAGGCATTGGTGAAGTCCTTGGAATAGATGTTGTAACGCCAAAGCGTACAGTATCGTGGGAAGTGGGCAATCCTGTCAGATGGAGCACTCGTTCGCTACAGGCGTACATTATAGAGTATTCCCCAAATCCAGCCGCTCAAGAGGCACGTATCCACTATTACAATAAGAGCTCGAAAACTCATGTGCTGGAGAACGCTTTCAAAAAGGTCTGATCAACATGGTCGAATGCCTGACTGAAGTCAAGCTATGCCAGTGCACCAGGCAGATGTCGCAGCCTGACGACTGTAACGCCAAAGGTCCATATTAATATTGGTGTCACCATCCAGAGAAGTCTGATCAAGGGACGAGATGTATCATGCTGCCTTCTTCAGTCATGATGCCAACAAACATGTGACAATTTTCATGTCGCTGTTGAGTAGAGTTTGTTGAGTTTAGGGACTGGAATGATGACCCCATCAACGAAGGTGGCTGGTATTGTCGTTGTTGGGGACATCAGTTCCCGACAGTTGCACGTCCAAGTAGGTATCAACAGATCGCTAAAACACTTGAAAAATTCGAAGGGAAGATCATCAGGTCCTGTGGACTTATTTTCACCCTTGCCCACATCTTCCTGAAATTCTAGAGACACATTCCCCAGTACAGTGTTCATGGTGAGTTGCGCTACCTCCTCAGTTAAGGAGCATACATCTTGGTGAAATAGGATGGAAAGCGTTACCAATGTCCCATTGCGTAATATATACATTGGTGAGTTCGTATATGAGAGCTTGATGACGACGTAAGCGTCTTTTAGGAGGTGCTACATAGACACCATTTCATGAGGCAGGACCTGGCAAGGATCTCTTCCAAGTGTCGTCATATGAGTGAAGTCATTCGCACTTTAACAAGATGCAGTATTGCCTGACAGATGGGAGAGAAAGCCATCGAAGTTCAGTCACGTAGAATTGCATAATAAAAGTCCATGGTGTACACATGCCAGGCCTTGTTGTCCTTATCGTATCCCATCGCCGCGCGGGATTAGCCGAGTGGTCTCAGTTGCTGCAGTCATGGACTGTGCGGCTGGTTCCGGCGGAGTCCTCCCTCTGGCATGGGTGTGTGTGTTTGTCCTTAGGAAAATTTAGGTTGAGTAGTGTGTAAGCTTAGGGACTGAAGACCTTAGCAGTTTTTTATTTATTTATTTATTTATTGTTCCGTGGGACCACATTTAGGAGAAGTCTCCATGGTCATGGAACGAGTCAATACATGAAATTATAACACGATTGTAGAAACAGATAAAATGAAATATAAGAAACATATTCAGGCGACAAGTCGTTAGTTTAAATAAAGAAAATCAAGAATGTAACACTGGAATTTGCTTAATTTTTTAGCTCTTCCAGGAGCTCCTCGACAGAATAGAAGGAGTGAGCCATGAGGAAACTCTTCAGTTTAGACTTAAAAGTGTTTGGGCTACTGCTAAGATTTTTGAGTTATTGTGGTAGCTTATTGAAAATGGATCCAGCAGAATACTGCACTCCTTTCTGCACAAGAGTCAAGGAAGTGCATTCCACATGCAGATTTGATTTCTGCCTAGTATTAACTGAGTGAAAGCTGCTAACTCTTGGGAATAAGCTAATATTGCTAACAACAAACGACATTAAAGAAAATACACACTGTGAGGGCAATGTCAAAATTCCCAGACTACTGAATAGGGGTCGACAAGAGGTTTTCGAACTTACACCATACATAGCTCGAACAGTCCGTTTTTGAGCCAAAAATACCCTTTTTGAATCAGAAGAATTACCCCAAAAAACAATACCATATGACATAAGCGTATGAAAATATGCGAAGTATACTACTTTTCGTGTTGAAATGTCACTTATTTCAGATACTGTTCTAATGGTAAATAAAGCGGCATTTAGTTTTTGAACAAGATCCTGAACATGGGCTTTCCACAACAGCTTACTATCTATCCGCACGCCTAGGAACTTGAACTGTTCCGTCTCGCTTATAACATGCCCATTCTGTCTGATTAAAATGTCAGTTCTTGTTGAATTGTGGGTTAGAAACTGTAAAAACTGAGTCTTACTGTGATTTAGCATCAAATTATTTTCCACAAGCCACGAACTTATATCATGAACTACATTATTTGATAATGTTTCAATATTACACACAAGATCCTTCACTACCAAGGTGGTGTCATCAGCAAACAGAAATATTTTTGAATCACCTGTACTACTAGAAGGCATATCATTTACATAAATAAGAAACAGCAGTGGCCCCAGCACCGACCCTTGGGGAACACCCCATTTATCAGTGCCCCATTGGGACTGAACATCATTACCACTCTCAGTATTGCGGAGGATTGCCTTCTGCTTTCTGTTCTTAAAGTAGGAGGCGAACCAATTGTAAGCTATTCCCCTTACTCCATAATGTTCCAACTTCTGCAGTAATATTTTGTGGTCAACACAGTCAAAAGCCTTCGTTAAATCAAAGAAAACACCTAACGTTCGCAACCTTTTATTTAATCCGTCCAAAACCTCACAGAGAAAAGAGACTATAGCATTTTCAGTTGTTAAGCCATTTCTAAAACCAAACTGTACATTTGACAGCAAATTATGTGAATTTAAATGCTGCAGTAACCTTGTTTATACAACCCTCTCGATAACTTTAGCAAACACCGATGGCATAGAAATAGGTCTATAATTGTCAACATTATCCCTGTCTCCCTTTTTATAAAGTGGCTTCACTACCAAGTACTTTAATCGGTCAGGAAACCGACCACTCCTAAAGGAAAAGTTACAGATATGGCTAAGTACTGAGCTAACATACGTGGAACAATACTTCAGTATTCTGCTAGATACCCCGTCATATCCATGAGAGTTCTTGGTCTTTAGTGATTTAATTATTAACTCAATCTCCCTCTTGTCAGTATCATGGAGGAGCATTTCAGGTAACAGTCTCGGAACACTTTTTTCTAAGAGCGCTATATGATTCCCTGTTGGGACTAGGTTTCTATTTAGTTCACCTGCTATATTCAGAAAGTGATTATTAAGTACTGTACATATATGCGACTTATCAGTAACACGGACATCCCCACTACGCACTGATTCTATATTCTCGACCTGTCTCTGCAGATCAGCCACTTCCTTTACGACTGACCATATGGTTTTAATTTTATCCTGAGACTTAGCTATTCTATCTGCATACCACATACTTTTTGCCTTCCTAATAACTTTTTTAAGCACCTTACAATACTGTTTGTAATGGGCTGCTGCATTTAGATTTTGACTGTTTCTAACGTTTTGATATAATTGCCACTTTGTTCTACAAGATATTCTTATCCCTTTAGTCAGCCACCCAGGCTGCCTGTTTGTGCTAGAACCCTGTTTTGAACATTCTAACGGAAAGCAACTTTCAAAGAGCACGAGAAAAGTCTTGAGGAAAGCATTATATTTATCGTCTACTGTATCAGCACTATAAACATCTTGCCACTCTTGTTCCTTGATAAGGTTTAGAAAAGTCTGTACAGCAACTGGATCAGCTTTCCTAGAAAGTTGGTAACTATATTTAACATGTGTTGCAGCACAAAAATCTTTTAGACTTAAAATTTGTGCATCATGATCTGAAAGGCCATTCACCATTTTGCTAACAGAATGCCCTTCTAATAATGACGAATGAACAAAAATATTGTCTATGGTTGTTCTACTGTTCCCTTGCACTCTCGTTGGAAAGAATACGGTTTGCATAAGATTATATGAATTAAGGAGGTCTACCAGCATCCTTTTCCTTGCACAATCACTTATACAATTAATATTGAAGTCACCACATATAACTAACTTTTTGTATTTCCTATAAAGTGAACCAAGAACCTCCTCTAGCTTTAGCAAAAATGTTGTGAAATCGGAGTCTGGGGATCTATAAATAACAACAGTAAGAAGTTTAGCTCCACTAAATTTAACCACACCTGCACAACATTCAAACATCTTTTCAGTGCAGTACTTTGAAACATCAATTGACTCAAATGGGATACCGTTTTTCACATACATGGCTACTCCCTCACACCGCAAAGAGCTCCTAGAAAAGCTGCCAGCCAACCTGTATCCTGGTAAAGGAAGCCTCTGAATTATCTCCTTATTGAAGAAGTGTTCAGATATACCAATAATTTCAGAGTCAACATCTATAAGCAGTTCACTAACTTTACCTCTAATACCTTGTATATTTTGATGAAATATACTAATTCCCTCATTAATCGGATACCCAAGCTTTGTAGAAAGTGGTTTCTTTGTTAGAGAGACTTCCCTTAAGGAGGAATACCTATCAGCTGACTTCAATCTAAAAAAGGTACAGCTCTAACACCCACAACTACCGGAATTTTCCCATGAGTGATCCCACCACACCCACCTATGCTGTCACCTATAAGTTTTGCCAACCTCCCCTTCCCATACCTGTTGAGGTGCAGGCCATGTCTAGTGAAACCCGTCCTACTGATAGACTCCACCGACACCACTGAAATGTGACTCATGCCTTCCGTCATCAGCGCACCCCCAAGTCTCATGTTATTACGCCTGACGGCTGTATTAAGATGAGGCCGATCGTGACGCTGAAACAGTTCCACGAAATGCACATTCGTGTTGCCAGTCTGAGTGGCTATCTTTTCCAGGTCACCCTCTATGTCATACTCCCCATCCCTATCAATACTATTACCAGCCCCACCCACAATCACTACCTGATCCTCTTTAGTAAAATGCCTACATAACCCCCCTATGTTAAAAGTCACCTGAGCCAATCCTGCATTAGGCTTCACAATGCTGGTGACCTGGTACTCACTCCCCAAAACTTCCTGCAACTGCTGGCCTACACCTCTACCATGAGAACTACCTAACAGCAGAACCTTCTTCTTTCTCTTAGACTTTGCAACTGTCCTAGCCACCGTAACTGCTGAGGTCTGCTGCATACTTCCTACATCTACAGCTACTAGAGATTCCTCTCCACTAGACTCTGACAGTTGGTCATATCTATTACAAACACCAATAGTAAAACTATCTGAAAATCTCCTTCTCCTAGCAGATCTCTTGCCAACAGCCAGCTCCCATTCCCCAACCCCCTTCTCCCTCCTCATCCTATCTAGTTCCTCCTGTGCGTTTTTCAACTGCACCTGAAGGGCACAGATCTTACGCTCCTGCTCCTCTATCAACTTACTCTTGCTACATAACCTGCAGTTCCAGGAGAGGATCTCACCAGAATGCCCACTGGCTTCCCCACTGCATTCCCCCCAGTGAAAATACTTCGAACAAGTCTCACACCGCAATCCACTACTCACGAACCTACGGCAAAGCCCACACTTCTCACTCATGGTAAAATTTTACAATTATTGAAACAAGAAAACAACTTTATCTAAGTTCCGCTACTACAATAAGAAGATGTTAAAAACTGACTACAATTATCACAAACTTGCTCTACAAGGGAAGTAACTACTATTATTGACAGTATTAATCAACAACAAATGAGAATATAACAAAATACTAAGACAGAAAGAAAATCAAACGTCTAATGACAGTAACGAAACTGAAAGCAGTTCGCAAAAATTTCTTCTGAAGTTATTTCACCGGAAAACACGAAGAACACCGGTTGAAGACTACTAAAGTTCCTAAATAAACTACTATACACGAAGAATTAATTAGTACTTAGCTTTCGATGCGCCGCTACAGCTGCAACTGGTCAGCGCGGAATGTAAACACGGGTAAGAGGTTAAGTTGCTCGATACGAAACACGCACAAATATCAGGCCACAACACAAGAAATGCAGAGGTGAATGAAGAAACCACTAATAAGTCACTTATATAGTAAATATTATCACAAAAACAGTTAAAATATATATCTGAAACCTAAAAATAGATGAAAACTTAGAGAGCGATCTCACACGCAGTCACGCGCTTATGACGTCACCCCCAAGTCCCATAAGATTTCACACACATTTTTTTCGTATCCCATCAATCCCTGCATAGAGCTGGTTTCATGGAGGATAACCACCAGGTTTACGGTGGATGTGTAGTTGGGGCGACGTTGACGACAGGGGCCCATGTGCACTCGAAAATCTGTTGGCAGTCAGGGGAAGTCAGTAGGGCAACATTTAATTTTCACAGACCACAACTGTGCCATACCTGTTAGCGTATGAGGGTGACATCACAGATGTAGGTCTCGCGCTTGGAGAAAGCCAGAGAACAAACTTTGTCAAATCGAATGTCGCCAGCAAGGGAACGTATGAAACATATAAGATCAAGGTGACTGGATAAGTGCGCCATATAGGACGTGAAATATACGTGCATGCCATGAACATTCATCCATGTGTCGATAATCTGAAGTCAGTAGATGCTGACAGAGAGGGCCACACATTGGGAATGTCTTGGGAGATGATCGGTAGGCCCTTGTGTGAAGTCCCCATTGAGGACCACATCATACAGGGGTCCCTCGAAAAACGGCGTTAATTCGTCAGCAAAGAAGTTGTATCGTTTACGACCTTGAATGGAACCGGTTGGTCGATATATATTTAGGGTGTGGACGCCAAAGAGCTTGAAGGCCAAACCCCTAGCATTGTAAAGCTGCACTATATATTCAGCAGGGAGACCTGTGCAGAGGAGAATGGCTACTCCACTACAATTGTCAGGGACATGGGAGATGTGGGCTGTGTAGCTGGTGCATAGAAATCATTGATGATCACTTCTTGGAGGAGGGGACTGTCGACACCAAGAGCGCAAATGGTATCTTTGAACATTTCCAGTTTATGTGGAGCCCAAATGGTGGCCAGACTCATCATTGTGATGTAATGTTGTGAACATGTTCCCCTAATTGGCATGGAGGGTCCTTTCGAAATGACTGGCTGGCGTGAAACATCTGGTGCAACCAATGAGGATCAATTGTTGGGAGGAAGGTGGGTCAGGCGCCACCGTGAGGCTCTCCGCAGTGGATCAGTCAGCATCTCAATCTGCTCCATTGTTGACATCGTCAGCCCAGGGAACAGAAACCAGTGACAGGGACTGTCGCGCCCATCAAGTGTTATGGATAGCGATGCTGCCACAGTGGGATCTGGGAACCTTCCTCCATGGGGTTTGTCGCTGCTGGATTGGATTGCAGGTGGTGGAAAAGACACTCCAGATGGGACATCAGGAGAGGCAGGGATATTGTTTGCTGTTAAATTTATGTCTTTGACGAGAATCGCATTATGTCGTGTGTAAAATTTTAGATTATCTTTTGTTCTGAATTATCTGTCACCGATCAGAATGTTGTGGAAGTTATCAATACATTGTTTTTATTTCTGAGTTCTGGTTGTTCTTTTAAATGTTATTTGGAGTTATTTCCAATTGTGGTTAGCTTAATGTTGCCTCAAAGACGCTCGGGCGGCTTCCTTTTTCCGCTCTATGCCATAGGATAATCGTGTGCGTCAGAGGACGTGACACAGGTGCTGACAGATTGTTGCCCACCATGGGACCCGAGCGATACTTTCGCATTTTTAAATAATAACAGTATTTGGAGTAAGTCTACCATTTCGGATAAGGGTGGGTGTTGGAACGAAGAGACAACATCTTTTAAAGTGAACAGAACGACGTGAAATAACAATCACAATTTATGGTACATCCTCGTACATACATTTCCATGCTTCCAAAATTGTGTTTTGCATCAGAATGTTTGTCTGATTTGTACGAAGGGCAGAGACCAGGGACCATATAACCTATAATTTCAACTCGGCAAAAATTTTAAATTACAGTAAGTAAGTCGGGCCTTAATAGCAAACGAAAATCACAATTCAAGGTGACAATGACAAACATGTTTGTCGTTTCGGAAAGTATATTCGTTTAGAAAAGTCAGTTTGTACGACGGGCGGAAATAACGGACTACCACAGTGGTCACGATTATTATCTATGTCCAGTGGTTTCAAACATGGGGCTAGTTACACCCTCAGGGGTAAAATGAAATTTTATGATGGGTAAAAACTAAACGATTCGATTCCGTTTCAATCACATAACGAAATTATTTTCAAAATATCCCATTACTATCATCACAATTTGGTAAGATTCTAATATTTATTATATGTTGTGGTTTCTCTCATACATCGCTGGTGATAAAAGTGATACATATACGTAACAAATGCTAAATATCTCAAGAAAATGTTTTCTCCATGTGTGTTTTCTCTATTGTGGTTCAGAAATTGCTTGATTATTTGCTTGCAGACAAATAAATGAATTAAATGACAGCATGTCACAGCAGTACATAAGGGCTACTATAGTGCTGTACACAGTGTCATTATTGTTCTTCTTCTTCTTAGAGTGGTTGGATACAAAGTATTAAAACCATGAATTCGTCAAATTTCTGTCGCTACAGAAGTAAGGAGTGCAGCGATCAACTGATTCACAAACAGTAAGTATAGTGCACATATCTGAACCTGTCTGATTTTGAATGGGATTGCAGCGTGCCAGTCAAGCAAGTGCTGCAATGTAGAGGAGCAATGCAGAGGAAGTACGTTCTGTAACAAGTGTCTGGCCTCACTGTGGATAGTTAGCTTTCTTACCCGAGAAGGCGTTGTGGGTAGCACTTGGGATGCAGTTCAGATTCCTTCGTCATTCAGTCACAAATGCGTACACACAGAAACTAATTATCATTCATGTTTCATCATTTTAAAAATAAAAGTGTTACAAGAAAAGTCTTTCTTTCTGCAGTTAAGTTAGATGCTGAAGTTGCTGATAATGTGGGGGAGGGGGGAACAACAGATGGTGTGGAGGCAGGGGGAAGGAAGGGCGCAGGTACTAGCTAATGTCTGATTGCACTCAGGGGTAATGGTCTAAGAAAGGTTGGGAACCACTGACTATGACAACGCTGTAATCAAATAGTCTAGCTGATAAACACTTTAAAAGAAATAAAATGGTATTTCTAATAAGAAAATACGCAAAAACATTCTCTTATTCGTGATGAATTACACTACTGGCCATTAAATTTGCTACCACCCATGAACCATGGACCTTGCCGTTGGTGGGGAGGCTTGCGTGCCTCAGCGATACAGATGACCGTACCGTAGGTGCAACCACAACGGAGGGGTATATGTTGAGAGGCCAGACAAACATGTGGTTCCTGAACAGGGGCAGCAGCCTTTTCAGTAGTTGCAGGGGCAACAGTCTGGATGATTGACTGATCTGGCCTTGTAACATTAACCAAAACGGCCTTGCTGTGCTGGTACTGCGAACGGCTGAAAGCAAGGGGAAACTACAGCCGTAATTTTTCCCGAGGACATGCAGCTTTACTGTATGATTAAATGATGATGGCGTCCTCTTGGGTAAAATATTCCGGAGGTAAAATAGTCCCTCATTCGGATCTCCGGGCGGGGACTACTCAAGAGGACGTCTTTATCAGGAGAAAGAAAACTGGCGTTCTACGGATCTGAGCGTGGAATGTCAGATCCCTTAATCGGGCAGGTAAGTTAGAAAATTTAAAAAGGGAAATGGATAAGTTAAAGTTAGATATAGTGGGAATTAGTGAAGTTCGGTGGCAGGAGGAACAAGACTTTTGGTCAGGTGATTACAGGGTTATGCAGGAGGGGTAATGCAGGAGTAGGTTTAATAATGAATAAAAAAATAGGAGTGCGGGTTAGCTACTATAAACAGCATAGTGAACGCATTATTGTGGCCAAGATAGACACAAAGCCCATGCCTACTACAGTAGTAGAAGTTTATATGCCAACTAGCTCTGCAGATGATGAAGAAATAGATGAAATGTATGACGAGATAAAAGAAATTATTCAGGTAGTGAAGGGAGACGAATATTTAATAGGCATGCGTGACTGGAATTCGTCAGTAGGAAAAGGGAGAGAAGGAAACATAGTAGGTGAATATGGGTTGGGGGTAAGAAATGAAAGAGGAAGCCGCCTTGTAGAATTTTGCACAGAGCATAGCTTAATCATAGCTAACACTTGGTTCAAGAATCACAAAAGAAGGTTGTATACCTGGAAGAATCCTGGAGATACTAAAAGGTATCAGATAGATTATATAATGGTAAGACAGAGATTTAGGAACCAGGTTTTAAATTGTAAGACATTTCCAGGGGCAGATGTGGATTCTGACCACAATCTATTGGTTATGAACTGCAGATTGAAACTGAAGAAACTGCAAAAAGGTGGGAATCTAAGGAGATGGGCCCTGGATAAACTGAAAGAACCAGAGGTTGTAGAGAGTTTCAGGGAGAGCATAAGGGAACAATTGACAGGAATGGGGGAAAGAAATACAGTAGAAGAAGAATGGGTAGCTCTGAGAGATGAAGTAGTGAAGGCAGCAGACGATCAAGTAGGTAAAAAGGCGAGGGCTAATAGAAATCGTTGGGTAACAGAAGAAATATTGAATTTAATTGATGAAAGGAGAAAATATAAAAATGCAGTAAATGAAGCAGGCAAAAAGGCATACAAACGTCTCAAAAATGAGATCGACAGGAAGTGCAAAATGGCTAAGCAGGGATGGCTAGAGGACAAATGTAAGGATGTAGAGGCTTGTCTCACTAGGGGTAAGATAGATACTGCCTACGGGAAAATTAAAGAGACCTTTGGAGAGAAGAGAACCACTTGTATGAATATCAAGAGCTCAGATGGCAACCCAGTTCTAAGCAAAGAAGGGAAGGCAGAAAGGTGGAAGGAGTATATAGAGGGTTTATACAAGGGCGATGTACTTGAGGACAATATTATGGAAATGGAAGAGGATGTAGATGAAGACGAAATGGGAGATAAGATACTGCGTGAAGAGTTTGACAGAGCACTGAAAGACCTGAGTTGGAACAAGGCCCCGGGTGTAGACAACATTCCATTAGAACTACTGATGGCCATGGGAGAGCCAGTCATGACAGAACTCTACCATCTGGTGAGCAAGATGTATGAGACAGGCGAAATACCCTCAGACTTCAAGAAGAATATAATAATTCCAATCCCAAAGAAAGCAGGTGTTGACAGATGTGAAAATTACCGAACTATCAGTTTAATAAGTCACAGCTGCAAAATACTAACGCGAATTCTTTACAGACGGATGGAAAAACTGGTAGAAGCGGACAGTGTCTTAAAAGGAGGATATAAGATGAACATCAACAAAAGCAAAACGAGGATAATGGAATGAAGTCAAATTAATTCGGGTGATGCTGAGGGAATTAGATTAGGAAATGAGACACTTAAAGTAGTAAAGGAGTTTTGCTATTTAGGGAGTAAAATAACTGATGATGGTCGAAGTAGAGAGGATATAAAATGTAGACTGGCAATGGCAAGGAAATCGTTTCTGAAGAAGAGAAATTTGTTAACATCGAGTATAGATTTAAGTGTCAGGAAGTCGTTTCTGAAAGTATTTGTATGGAGTGTAGCCATGTATGGAAGTGAAACATGGACGATAACTAGTTTGGACAAGAAGAGAATAGAAGCTTTCGAAATGTGGTGCTACAGAAGAATGCTGAAGATAAGGTGGGTAGATCACGTAACTAATGAGGAGGTATTGAATAGGATTGGGGAGAAGAGAAGTTTGTGGCACAATTTGACTAGAAGAGAGGATCGGTTGGTAGGACATGTTCTGAGGCATCAATGGATCACCAATTTAGTATTGGAGGGCAGCGTGGAGGGTAAAAATCGTAAAGGGAGACCGAGAGATGAATACACTAAACAGATTCAGAAGGATGTAGGTTGCAGTAGGTAGTGGGAGATGAAGAAGCTTGCACAGGATAGAGTAGCATGGAGAGCTGCATCAAACCAGTCTCAAGACTGAAGACCACAACAACAACAACACCAAGAAGAAATGCAGATGATTAATAGGTATTTATTGGACAAATATATTATACTAGAAATGACATGTGATTACATTTTCACGCAATTTGGGTGCATAGATCCTGAGAAATCAGTACCCAGAACAACCACCTCCGGCCGTAATAACGGTCTTGATACGCCTGGGCATTGAGTCAAACAGAGCCTGGATGGCGTGTACAGGTTTACGGTGGATGTGTAGTTGAGGCTATATACAGAACCTGGATTCATTCGAAGAACTGACGTTTTGCCGTTAGTGGACCCAGGTTCGTCTTTGAGTACACCATCGCAATCGCTCCTGTCTGTGATGCAGCGTCAAGGGTAACTGCAGCCATGGTCTCCGAGCTGATAGTTCATGCTACTGCAAACCTCGTCGAACTGTTCGTGCAGATGGTTGTTGTCTTGCAAACGTCCCCATTTGTTAGGAATCGAGACGTGGCTGCACGATCCGTTACAGCAATGCGGGTAAGATGCCTGTCATCTCGAGTGCTAGTGATACGAGGCCGTTGGAGTCCAGCACGGCGTTCCGTATTATCGTCCTGAAGCCACCGATTCCATATTCTGCTAACAGCCATTGGATCTCGACCAACGCGAGCAGCAATGTCGCGATACGATAAACCGCAATCGCTGTAGGCTACAATCCGACATTTATCAAAGTCGGAAACGTGATGGTACGCATTTCTCCTCCTTACACGAGGCATCACAACAACGTTTCACCAGGCACCGCCGGTCAACTGCTGTTTGTGTATGAGAAATCGGTTGTGAACTTTACTCATGTCAGCACGTTGTGGGTGTCGCCACCGGAGCCAACCTTGTGTGAATGCTCTGAAAAGCTAATCATGAGCATATCACAGCAACTTCTTCCTGTCGGTTAAATTCCGCGTCTGTAGCACGTCATCTTCGTGGTTTGGCAATTTTAATGGCCAGTAGTGTAGTTAGTTTCGTAATACATAGCCCTTTTGCCTTTGATTGTTGAAAGTCACTTTTATGTTAAAATTTTCCGCAAATAGTAAGCTTTAGCGTAAAATCGGTATACGACGTCAGAAGTTGGTTAAAAAATCATTCTAACGATAGCTCATTCGTTCCTGTACGTTTAGTATGTGTTGAGAAAAGTGGATGTTAGCTAGAGAAATAATACACATGATCACTGCTATAGCAAGGGATCCACTGCGTTGTGCTCTTTATCCGCTGTTACACACTGAATTACACGACAGGTTTTGCCGTTGCAGGTCGTCTGGTACGTGGCGCCGCTCTGTACCAGAATCGACATTCCTATAGTGGGTCTCTGTCAAGGAGCCCGTAAGAAGCCCACATCCTTCCTCATCCTAGATATCGAACGCCCCATGTGTGTGACCCTAATAAACTGAAGCGGTGCAACGCATTTGTTTTCAACCTTCTTCATCAGTGTCAGTTAGACAGCCTGCAGACCATTTAGTTCATACGATATGGCGACGTATTCCATTGGCCGAAAAAACTAGAAAACTAAGTTAATATGGAAGCTATCTCTACTGCAGTAGTCAATTTGGGTGTGTCTTGCATGAAACAGTTTGACGTCATCAATGTACATCATGCAAAATCGATGCTCTAACAAAGTCTCATCCCTGCAGTTGGCATATGCGTAGATATATCAGTAGTGTAGAGCCTTGTGCAGTAGGAAGCAAGGGGTAGGATGTTGTTATAGCTGTCTGGTATCCTCTTTCTACAACACAGATGCGCACGAGGATTAGCCCGGTTCTTTATTTACAAGAACAGATGGCTGCTACTTAACTTGAATAGAGTCCATGAATTGTGGTACAAGCTCATCATTAATAGTTCTCTTGCAGACAATATCGGTTTCTTGCTATTACAAACTCACTGGTAGTCCCTAATCTGGTCGCTATGTACTGTCGTAACCTGCGATGTGAACTGACAGAGCCGGCAGGTGTGCCCGTGCGATTCTAGGCGCTTCAGTCTGGAACCGCGCGACCGCTACGGTCGCAGGTTCGAATCCTGCCTCGGCCATGGATGTGTGTGGCGTCCTTAGGTTAGTTAGGTTTAAGTAGTTCTAAGTTCTAGGGGACTGATGACCACAGATGTTAAGTCCCATAGTGCTCAGAGTCATTTTTGAACTGACAGACAACTGGAACAGTGAGTCGAGTGAGTCAGTGTGGCCCTCCGGTAAGCGGCGGCGGCCTAAACACATGCTTTCCAGAGGGCGTTGGCGGATTGTTACTTGTTGGTGTGTCTCTGGCCTCTATCGTGATGGCCGCGCTTGATCCAGCTCCTACTATCGATCTATGCCCTACATCTTTGCTGACTGGTGTGTTAGCAAACAGCTTATACTAGACAGGTTAAGCTTCAGGTAGGTTATCAGTTTCTGTCACATTAGATATCGTACCAGTGTCAGATGCCATTTATGTCTTCAACGAACAGTTACTTCAACAATATGTTAGCAATGCAATGGTTTCTCGCAATCTGTATCGCGTTTGTGCTTTGGAACGTGTAAAAATACTTGGATGGCTCGTTTGGGCTCCAGTAATATACTACAGTGAAACCCCTATATAACTTTTTCAAGGGACCACAAATTCTGAACACTGTATGGGGGAAAACACTATAAAGAGGAAGGCTTCCAAATAATAATTATAGGGCATTACTGAAGATCGGGATGCCACTAATCAGCTTTGACAAATGGTGCCATAGATGACATTTTAAATTTTCACAACACTCTAATACGACATTCATTGCAAACGATCAATATATCAAATGACTAGTTTTTTTTTTAATTAAGACATGGGGCCCGGTAGGTGGATGGGTGGAAGTAAATGGATCAGTTTGTACTGTAAAAAGTTATAACAGATTCTTAAGATATGACATCATTGTCCAAAGCTGACAGGTGGTGTCCCATTCTTCAGTTGACACAATTATAGAATATGAGCCAAATTTTGTTTTGATATACTGAACATATTACATAAAAACACAGTAAATGGTACAGATTAAAAAAGATCTAGTTACAAAAATGACTTTAATAATTAAATTATGGAACGGAACTTAAATTTGCACAAAACTCTAGGAACATATGCAATCTGAAAATCACATGCCTATGATTTTTTAAAATATTCAAGCAAGCATGTTTGTTTTCTGTTTCTCCTAGGCTCTATCCGCAATCATTTCTTGTTCCAAATGAGCAAGTTGAACTACTGTTCTGTCCTCAAGTCTATGGGCCATCATATATCTCCTGAATGTTTCAAACGCTTCAGCTACTTTAGTATATGAGGGCACAGGGTCATCTTCCTTGTCACTGTCACTTTCACTACCACTATTATTCTCCAAGCTTCTCTCTGCAGTCAACTGCCCAATACTTTGTACTCCTGTGGTTTCCACGTTGTAACCCACAGCCACAAAGTCCTCAATAGTGACAGAATCACTGCCCATTAATTCCACAGGAGCTGCCATCTCATTCTCACAGAATCCTGCTTTTATGAGACAGTTTTTAGTAGTTTCAGCACTGACTTCCCTCCACGAGTACATAATTAAATTCATTGCCTGTAAAATATTCAGCTTCAGTTGTGAGCTATGCTGGCTTCCCAGTTTTCTTTGGTCCATCAAATAATAGTGTTGAGTGTTGAGGGGGCCAGTTCAAATTTCTTCGCTAGCTCCATGCGACTCACACCAGGAGATGCCTCCACCTTTTTAATAACAGAAACCTTCTCTTCCAGAGAAATGTTCTTCCGCTTTTCACTCATGTCCGCTGATGAAAGCTTAAAAAAATGTTATATCGAAGACACACTCTCACTACACACGAACTGTTTGCTGCTCAGCTCACACAACACGCTACGAATACAAAGCATTAGCTAAAATGGTGCCAAAAAGATCACAAGCAGAATGTGCGTCACATGTCACATGACCGGGTTCTGCCACTCACATATGAAACATGCTGAGTACGGGCTTTCCGAGCCGGTGTAAACTGTGAATCCACAGAACGGAAAATGGTGCGTTTACATCCAGTCACTTAAACATTATAAAGAGGTAAATAATTGACGAGGGTTCCAAAAATATGAGTGTTACATGGTGGAAATTGGAATATAGACGAAACACAGTAAAGAGGAAAGTTTAACATTGTTTATATGGGCTATTACTCGGGATTGAAAAAAACTGACGTAGCATAGAGGAAAACATTATATGGAGGAATGTTATAAAGAGGTTTCACTGTACACGCATAATAGGCTCTAGCTTGCCAGAGCACAGCACTAAATGCATTAGACTGTAAGTGTTGTAAACCTTATGACCATCCGGACTGGGTAAATACCGGGTAGAAATATTTACATCACGGAAGTCCATCATTTTTTCTTCTTTTTTACCCCGTAAAATGCGTAATGCCTGGTGTGATGGCTGTTTGTACCAGCTCATTTCATGAAGCTGGCTAGAAAACAAGGTACCAACAGGTCGAGGTTTGATGGTCCTACTGACAATATACAAAGAGAGATTTCTGTTTTAGATGTCAAGTCGATGTAGCCAAACATACCCTAGATTCGTGATTTACATGAGCCCTTTAATACCTATTTTCCTCGTTGGAACAAATACAGCTTGCATGCGTAACAGCAATCAGATTGGAGTTTCATGATCCAAGAAATTTGGAAAGAGCAAAAATAGGATCATAGCTACAGCAGCAGTTTCGACTACAAAATGTGCAGTTTCTTCATCTGAGTCATTGAATTTCATATCGTAAATTGGAGACTCTACTTCATAAACTGCGTGTATGCGATGCTTTGTTGTTCTCCACATATTAAATACGAGTCTCTCAGCGTCTCGTCGTGTAGGCCTAAAGAAAGAGCGTTTCACACGCGTCCTGCTCGGTCCTGCCGCATACAAGTATGTTGCTTCTTGCAGCACATCCGTTGCTCAATGGGAGGGGAATTCTATGTTGATACCGAAATTCTTGACACATTAAATATATTAGGTCTCCGTGTGTACCAGTTTTAGTAACCGCTCGCCATCTCAGAGAAACCGATAAATTATGGATGAGGCGTTAATATGAGCAATTTAACGTGGTCCGTGTATACATAATGTATGTACGCGACCAGTTCCAAATGAATGTCGCTTCGTAAAAACGCAGCGTATTATGCAGACGCGTCTGTTGCGCGCCACACTTTTCAGAGGCCGTGTACGTGAGCGCGCTGTTTGAGCAACTTTCTTGTCTCGACTCTCACCTTCGACTGTTCGATGATTTACTGACTGCACTCTCCAATTTATCAATAACTCACGTGGCTGTCAAAGAGAGGCCGCACACGAAGGTGGGTTTTATCGTCTGACCTCGTAGCCAGAGCGGCTTTCGGTCTGCTCACTTGTCCGTCAAAGAAATATTCTCCATTGGTTCAACTGCATCTGAATGAACCGACGCGAATGGCTTGCGTAATGAGCTTAGGTTACTATTCACAATGGGTGACCAGATGTAGCACGAATAGCTTGAAAGAATAAAAGTGCGGTGAAACGTAAAGACAAAAACCACTACAATTTAACTATGTAATAAAAATTGCGTAAAATTTCGTCGAAGTTATTGATATTTCCTGAATATTTAAGTATTTATGTACGATTTTAGGGTTGAATGCAAGATAGTTATAGAAAGATATACCTTAATGCAAGCGGTGATATTCACTCATATACAGGGTGTCCCAGCTATCTTGTCCACCCAAAATATCTCTGGAACAATAACAGAGATGGCTTGTCTGGGAATCGTCTTCTGTACAGTCGTTCTGCCTGAACAGCATTTCGTCCACCTACAACAGGGTACAGTACAGGTATGTAGAGTAGGGTAGAAAACATACATATTAACTTAATAATCATAATGTTCCCTAACAGTACTATCAACAAACAAGCAATCTCATAACGTATTTCCCGTCAACGTACATTCTCCATAGATCAGCAGCATTTCTACCATATCTTCATGTGTGTACATTATACTGTGCAGTATAAGTTCCACAACACAGCGTTTATTCACAATGTGTACTACCTCCGTGCCGTCACTAGATTACTCTGATGCACGACTACACTGGCAAGCGGTGTACTGCACGCCAAAACAACAACAAATGGGATGCTCGGAGTACAGGAGTACAGGAGTTTGCATGGGTTGCAAATCATAAACAACTCGAAGTGTTAACTGTGTGCAGGATAAATAAGACAACCTGACGGGTGTACACCGATCGGTACTGGTTCATATTGTGTACGTAGATACGTAAAACGTGCAAGAGGGAAACCATTATGTGCTTATGAGAGTTGATGGCAGCAGACCGTATTATTCGTTTCGGACCTCTTGATAAGTATGGAAGTGTGATTACGCATGTCAATCACATCGCGATTACGGGCAGCATGGGGTTCACGCCTGAGCCTCAGGACGTGCGCTAGCAGCGCATGTCGGGTGTTTCAAGCGTCAACTTCGCGTCTTAATATCTCGGGATGTAACGAGAATATTGCGATGCAATCAACGCCATTGTGTATGTGCTTTGTCATGCTATGGATTGCTGAAGAAAAAATATAGGAGGTCCATTTAAAAAAAACATAAGTTTGTGTTAAAAAACACATATGATTTCGTTTTAGAATGTTTCCAAATATGTACATTCATGGGCCCCAGCCCTACATTGATACCGGTGAAAGTCGTTTTCCAATAGCTGTTATTGTTACAGAGATATTTTGGGTGGACAAGATAGCTCGGACATCCTGTATGTCTGTATTAAAATTACACTCATCCTATTAAATGCAATGAGGAAGGTGACTGGTTTCGAGAATAAAATATGAAAACATTATTATTGTGGAAGTGGAGACCACGGGCCCTTAAGCGAAAATACTCAGAAAATACCCGTGGAAACTCTCCTAAATTTTGTCGGTGGAGTTCGGTGTGCAGCGTGAACAAGAGTAAAGCGTCTGGTACCCGGCACCCCGTTCGGGTGCTCCCTGAGCCAGGGCACTTTCACGCGGGGCGGCATTAAGAACGAGGTTTTGAGCCCTTCAGTTGTCAGTGACTGCGACCGTCTGAATGGTGTTACGAAACATGTGTCACGTGTCTTTAGGCTACGACGTCACACTGTAAAAAGGTATCTAATTCTTCAGAATTACGTTAATTACAGATTAATAAGCCATTGAGACTAGTAAAGATACTCTTATATGAAGTAATTAATTTTGACTGTAAGTTGAGTCGTAATTTTGTGTGTTTTACGAGGGCGTGTGAGCGATACCAGACAGACAGTAACTATGTCCTCCCACTACACGAGAATTGTCCACAATTTTTGTTGGCAGTAATTGCGATTTATTCAGATGTTAGTAATTTTCGGCAAGATGAGCGGCGTTTGAAGAGTCATTCGCTCATGACTACACCACAGAGAGGCGTTTGTGGGCGTTAAAGGAATCAGTGCCTCCTAATGTAACTGAGAATTGTTGTTGTCGTAGTCTTCAGTCCTGAGACTGCTTTGATGCAGCTCTCCATGCTACTCTATCCTGTGCAAGCTTCTTCATCTCCCAGTTCCTACTGCAACCTACATCCTGCTTAGTGCATTCATCTCTTGATCTCCCTCTACGATTTTTACCCTCCACGCTGCCCTCCAGTACTAAATTGGTGATCCCTTGATGCCTCAGAACATGTCCCACCAACCGATCCCTTCTTTTTGTCAAGTTCTGCCACAAACTCCTCTTCTCCCCAGTTCTATTCAATCCCTTTTCATTAGTTATGTGATCTACCCATCTAATCAGCATTCTTCTCTAGCACCACATTTCGAAAGCTTCTATTCTCTTCTTGTCCAAACTATTTATCGTCCATGGCTACACTCCATACAAATAGTTTCAGAAACGACTTCCTGACGCTTAAATCTATACTCGATATCAACAAATTTCTCTTCTTCAGAAACGCTTTCCTTGCCATTGCCAGTGTGCATTTTATATCCTCTCTAATTCGACTGTCATCAGTTATTTTGCTCCCCAAATAGCAAAACTCCTTTACTACTTTAAGCGCCTCATTTCCTAATCTAATTCCCTCAGCATCACCTGACTTAATTCGAGTACATTCCATTATCCTCGTTTTGCTTTTGTTGATGTTCATCTTACATCCTCCTTTCAAGACACTGTCCATTCTGTTCAACTGCTCTTCCAAGTCCTTTGCTGTCTCTGACAGAATTACGCTGTCATCGGCGAACCTCAAAGTTTTTATTTCTTCTCCATGGATTTTAATACCTACTCCGAATTTTTCTTTTGTTTCCTTTACTGCTTGCTCAATATACAGATTGAATAACATTGGGGAGAGGCTACAACCCTGTCTCACTCCCTTCCCAACCACTACTTTCCTTTCATGCCCCTCGACTCTTATAACTGACATCTTCTTTCTGTACAAATTGGTCTAAATTGCAAACCAGCACCGATAGGTAGTGAAGGAAACGTAGAGCCTCCCTGGTTTCAAACAACCGCCACAGCAGGAGTTCCTGGGGTCCGAGTTCTTCGGCCGTCAATAGGGCTTTACGTGCGTGGTACAATAGGTCTCCTGACCACGCAGTCTTACCCTTTACAATACTTGTCGAGAAGGTTTAACCCAGAGTTAAAAGCAGCAGCATTTAGATAAAAGTTTGCCGTTTCGTACAAGAAACGATTTATGGCCTCGTTGCTCGCTAGTTGTGACAGTCAGAATGAACGGAATTAAGATTGCATCTCATAATTAAGATAGCATCCACACCGCAAACGTCTCCAAGTTGAGGCTAATATAATGTTCCACGTTCTACAAACAGCGTCTCTTTCTTGCACGTCCTCAATTACGCGTTTTGTTTCTTCACTTTCTACATCTGCTGACTTTTATGTGCCGTTTTTTCCTGACTGACCATGTGATGCCCCCCTATCCAGTAATAACTGTCTCATATACAGGCACCTAATTCAGTGCTTTCTTCGTTGATCAATGGTTGAACTTCGTTGTTGATGTGTTTTTCGGTCTTGTGTCAAGACGTACATAAATTCTAGGACAAAGAAAGGAATTATACGAGTGGGACGGAAACCAGTAGATGTGTCGCACAAGGTCAGACAAACAAATGATTGCAATTTCAGATAAAACTTGATTTACTCAGGAGAAAGGAGTTTACACCAGAGGAACTCAATAACTCGTTTGTCCACCGTTATCCCTTACACAAGCAGCTTATTTGGCTTGGCACTGATTGGTAGTGTTGCTGGATGTCCTCTGACGGACATCGTGCCAAAGTCTGTTCAATTGGCGCGTTAGATCGTCAAATTCGAGAGTTGATTGGAGGGTCCTGCCAATAAGGCTCAGAAAGTTCTGAAATGGGGAGAGATCCGGCGACATTGCTGGCCAAGGCAGGGTTTGGCAAGCGTAAAGACAAGCAGTAGAAAATCTCACTGTGTGCAGGCAAGCATTACCTTGCTGAAATGTAAGCCCAATATGGCTTCTCATGAAGGGCAACAAAACGGGGCTTAGAATATCGTCGACGTACCGCTGTACTATAACGGTACCGTGGATGACAACCAAAAGGGTCCTGCTCTGAGAAGAAATGGCACACTCGATCATCACTCCTGGCTGTCGGACCGAATGGCGTCAGTCAGGTTGGTATCTCACCGCTATCCAGGCGTCTCGAGACGGCCTGGAATCTCGTTGACTGGAGTGTATCTTCAGTGATGAGTGCCGCTTCGAAATGAGCTCCGATGACCAGGGCAGACGCCCTGGACAGCGGTGGACGAACCTGACTGTCACCCGCCATTTGGCCAGACAACAAGGAGTGATGGTCTGGGGTGTCATTTCATTTTAATAACCCTCAGGGAGTAATTACCCTCAGGTTTGGAACGACTGTAGAAGAGGGAGCTGTCGAGATCCAACATTGAAGGGGAGGGCGGACATTGGAATAAGTCTATACTTGAGGACTTCAGGTGCGAGTGCTACTGTGTGACGAAGGGGTTGGCATAGGAGAGGAATTCATGGCGTGATGGACTGATGGTCTGATGACCCAATGTCCATCCCCCCTCCCTAAAAAAAACAACTAAATCAAAAATGTGCAGTCAAGGTAGAGAGGGCCCGTTTCTGAGCCACACGGCTGGGAACGCAGATGTCATCCTTCAGTGAAGGGGCCAGCATCGCCCGTGCGAATGTTCCACGCGTCGCCGTGAGTGGCATACTGGGTACAGCTGGGCTGCTATCGGCTGCGCTACCTCGCTCGCCAGAAACAATGGTTTCTGCTCGGCCCGTCTGTACAGGCGCCATCTGCACTCGCAGATGTGTCCGCGCTGACGTGGGCCTGGCTGCGCGGCATTCCTGGCTGGCTGGTCGACATCTGGAGTGGCGGGCCGGCGGCAGAGGCACCCCGCGCAGCAGACATCTGCGCTGGACTTCGTGTCGCGTTTAATTAGCCTGCTCGCAACGCACTGAGGGGAAAGAGAGAGGGGAGGGGGGGGGGGGTCTTGAGTGCAGGGCGCCTACCGCAGCCGGAGCCAGTGGCCGAAGACAAGTGCTCTGACAGACGAGGACGCAGCCCCACAATGGAGCACTAAAAATACTCTTCATTGTACACTGACACTATTAGCCCTGCACTTCAAATCAGGCTCCTGTTCCTGCGTCTGCATGTGGAGCACACCATCTCAGTAATGTCGTTGTTACCTTTGTTTGAGTCTCTAGAACGAGGATTCGTTATTTGCAGCTCTCCATGCTAGTATGCCCCGTGCAAGCATATTCATCTCTGCATAACTACTCCAACCTGAATCCACTTGGGACCCCCTCTACAATTGTACCCCCTCCTCTCCTCTCCCCTACACGCATTCCTCCACTACCAAACTAACTATTCCTTAATGCTTCAGGGTCAACCCAGCCCTTCTTTTAGGTAAAGCTGAAGAGTAAATTCCTATTTCCCCACATTAGATATACTACACTACTGGCCATTAAAATTGATACACCAAGAAGAAATGCAGATGATAAACGGGTATTCATTGGACAAATATATTATACTAGAACTAACATGTGATTACATTTTCACGCAGTTTGGGTGCATAGATCCTCAGAAATCAGTACCCACCTCTGGCCTCAATAACGACCTTGATACGTCTGGGCATTGAGTCAAACAGAGCTTGGATGACGTGTACAGGTACAGCTGCCCATGCAGCTTCAACACAGTACCACAGTTCATCAAGCGTGACCGTCGTATTGTGGCGAGCCAGTTGCTCGGCCATCATTGACCAAACGTTTTCAGTTGGTGAGAGATCTGGAGAATGTGCTGGCCAGGGCAGCAGTCGAACATCTTCTGTATTCAGAAAGGCCCGTACAGGACCTGCAACGTGCGGTCGTGCATTATCCTGCTGAAATGTAGGGTTTCGCAGGGATCGAATGAAGGGTAGAGCCAAGGGTCGTAACACATCTGAAATGTAACGTCCACTGTTCAAAGTGCCGTCAGTTCTAACGAAAGGTGACCGAGACGTGTAACCAATGGCACCCCCATACCGGGTGATAGGCCAGTATGACGATGACGAATACACGCTTCCAACATGCGTTCACAGAGATGTCGTCAAACACGGATGCAACCATCATGATGCTGTAAACACAACCTGGATTCATCCGAAAAAAATGATGTTTTGCCATTCGTGCACCCAGGTTTGTCGTTTAGTACACCATCGCAGGCGCTCCTGTCTGTGATGCAGCATCAAGGGTAACCGCAGCCACGGTCTCCGAGCTGATAGTCCACGCTGCTGCAAACGTCGTCGAACTGTTCGTGTAGATGGTTGTTGTCTTGCAAACGTCCCCATCTGTGAACTCAGGGCTCGAGACATGGCAGCCATGCGGGTATGATGCCTGTCATCTCGACTGGTCGTGATACGAGGCCGTTGGGATCCAGCACGGCGTTCCGTATTACCCTCCTGAACCCACCGAATCCATATTCTGCTAACAGTCATTGGATCTCGACCAACGCGAGCAGCAATGTCGCGATATTGTAAACCGCAATGGCGATAGGCTACAATCCGACCTTTATCAAAGTCGGAAACGTGATGGTACGCATTTCTCCTTCTTACACGAGGCATCACAACAACGTTTCACCAGGCAACGCCGGTCAACTGTTGTTTGTGTATGAGAAATCGGTTGGAAACTTTCCTCATGTCAGCATGTTGTAAGTGTCGCCACCGGTGCCAACCTTGTGTGAATGCTCTCAAAAGCTAATCATTTGCATATCACAGACTCTTCTTCCTCCTGTCGGTTAAATTTCGCGTCTGTTGCACGTCATCTTCGTGGTGTAGCAATTTTAGTGGCCAGTAGCGTACTTCCTCATTTGTCATTCGCTCTACCTATCTAAATTTCAACATTCGTCTGTAGCACTACATTTCAAAAGACTCTTCTATTCTCTTCTTATCTGAACTGCTCATCGTCGTCGTTTCACTTCAAGTAATGTATTCGCTGTCGCGAGTACCGACAACCATCAGCTGTATAACGGAATGACGACAGTGGAAATTTGTGCCGGACTGGACTCCAATCCGGATATCCCGCTTATCGCGATCGTTCACCTTACCATTTGGCTATTCGCACACGATTCATGGTCTTACCCAAACTTCCATACGTCGTCAATCATGTGTCTACAACCTGTACTCGTACATCCATTATGTGTATTCCCGTACAGGGGAAGCAGTTTGCTTGAAAGTCTCTCGCCCGTTGTCGGCGGATAAATACGATATTGCATCGCCTGTGCTATTCAGAATTCTGACGCAGTGTTCCTTCGGTCATGCACGCTTGTTAACAAGTCTCTCTTCCTGAGACAAGTTTCTTGCTGTTGCCAGTCCATATCCTCTCTACTTCGGCTGTCATTAATGAATTTGCTACAGTCTGGAAGGCGCGACCGCTGCCTCGGGCATGGATGTGTGTGATATCCTTAGGTTAGTTAGGTTTAAGTAGTTCTATGTTCTAGGGGACTGATGACTCAGAAGTTAAGTCCCATAGTGCTCAGAGGCATTTGAATCATTTTTTGAATTAATTTGCAGCCCATGCAGCGTAACTTATCTACTATTTCTAGTGTCTCATTTTCTAATCTAATCCTCCCAGCATCTCCTGATTTAACTCTACCACACTCCATTACGATTGTCTTAATTCTGGTGATCTTCATCTTATGATGTCTTTTCAAGACAACTATCCATCCCGTTCACTAACTTTGCGACGTCTTTTGAGGTCTCTCACAGAACTGAAACGTTACCGAAAAACCTAAAAGTTTTTTATTTCTTGTCCCTGACCCATTTCCAAATTTCTTCTTGGTTTCTTTTAGTGCTTGCTCAATGTAAAGATAAAATATCACCGGCCGCGCGGAGTCGCCGGGAGGTTTTAGGCGCCAAGTCACGGATTGTTTGGCGCCTCCCGCCGGAGGTTCGAGTCCTCCCTCGGGCATGCGTGTGTGTATTGTTAGTTTAATTAGTGAGAAAATCTAGGGACCGATGACCTCAGCAGTCTGCTCCCTTATGATTTCACACACATTTGAACATTTGAAATATCATCGGGGAGACCCTGCAATCCTGTCCCACTTCCTGTTCAGCTACTGCGTCCCTTTCACACCCTACCACTCGACTCATAACTACAGTTTGATTTTTGTACAAGTTGCAAATAACCTTTCGGTCCCTGTATTATCTCTCTGCTTCCTTCAAGATTTCAATGAGTGTATTCCAGTCAACACGGTAAAATCCTTTCTCTAAATCTGAAGTTCCTGTAAACATAGGTTCGCCATTCTTCAAACAGTGTTCTAACGTAAGTCGTAGACCCAGTGTAGCCTCGCATACTGTCACATTTCTCCAGAACCCAAATTCATTTCCCCGAGATCGGCTTCTACCAGTCTCTCGATTATTCTGTATAAAATTCTTGTCAGTTCGCTAATATTCACACTTGTCATTATCTGACTTCTTTGTAACTGGAACTGCTACATTCCTGTAGAAGTCTGAAGATATTTCCCCACTCTCATACAGAGTGATTCAGCTGCCCCTACCGATGTCGTTTTATGCAATCCACAATACGTCTCTATCAGAAACGGTATCCAGACAAGCGGCAGCCAGGTGGGTAATATAAGTGAGGGTTGGCCATGAGTTGCACAGTATTTCTCTACCAAGATGTATCATACTTCCATACTTATCCAAATGCTTCCAGTCTTTCTTTGTGCAATTAGTAGTGCAGTCATATGGGTTTTAAATCACTCTGCAAGTTTATTCTGTTTATAGTACATAGTATTTCGTAAATGGTCCAGAAGCATTACGTTATAAATTGTGTTTCACCACCTAAAGCAACGAAGTTAACAGGAAACATCAAAAAGGAAATGAGGAAGTAACAACTTTCCAGTACATAACTCGGTGAATAGATTAACATATTTTGCAAAAACAGACATAATGTCTTATGGGACAACCGCAACCAGTGATTTTATAATGTTACTTAAAATCCGTCTTGATTGCAAATTTTTTTTATTATTCATATGACCGGTTTCGGTTCATTCAGAACCATCTTCAGATGGTGAAAGTTGCTGAATTGGACGGGTTACTCCTGTAACTTAAATATCAGATCTGAAGATGGTTCTGAATGAACCGAAACCGTTCATATGAATAATAAAAAAATTTGCAATCAAGACGGATTTTAAGTAACAGATTAACATATGACTCGTAGCATTAATATGCCGGAGTACTTTCATAAACAAAATTTGTACGATAGGTCTAAGATGTCTTCGAATACTTTATCAGCTATTTTAAGATATTTTGACAATCTGCTAAAGTAGTTCCGTAGACAAAACTTTGTACAATAGGTCTAAGACATCTTCGTGTACTTTACCAGTTCTTCTACGACTTTTTACAATGTGCTTCAGATCTCCAGAGCAAACTGTCCAAGGAATTGTTATGACATGTGGAGTTGCATAAGACGACATCGGTAAGGGGCAGCTGAATATTACACACAAAGTGGATAAAACTTTTTATCGTAATGTGTAGATCCGTACACTTGTTTTATATAAGGAGACCACATACGATTTTACTTCGCGTTTATCGTCACGCTTGATTACAACAAAGAGAACTTTCCAGATAAGGTCAGTGTGTTAAAATACTAGATACAATATAATGTACGGAACATATCATACAGTCATTACCACCATCGGTTCACTGGCTGACAAATTGCCATACTATTGCTCCACAAACCTCAATGTGTATTTCTGGGATATTTCATCTAAGATGGCGGACAAGTGGAACACATGGTCTGCTATGGTCGCAGGTTCGAATCCTGCCTCAGGCATGGATGTGTGTGATGTTCTTAGGTTAGTTACGTTCAAATAGTTCTATCTCGGGGAATGATGACCTTAGATGTTAAGTTCCATAGTGCTTAGAGCCATTTGACCACATGATCGAAGAAGCTGGGTGTAAGTGCTACCAGAGAAGAGGCGTTTAATACAGGAGAGGAACTTGTAGCAGGCACCAGCATGGTGATCCGCGGGAGCGATCAGCTTACAGCCACAGTTCCAAAAACGTCTGACAAATTCCGAGAGACAAACGCCGGAACAGGTTTTGACCTATGAGTTAGTTCAATTCGGAAAACAGGTCTCAGTGCATTCAATGACAAAACACGTACAAGTTGCACCCTGAAATCAGCTACCAGAGAGTTGTCATTATGCGAATTACGTGTCACACAAGAATAAACGGTACTGCTGCTAATATGTATAGTAAAGATGATGAAAAGGTGCTCTGTAGGTATTGTCCAAAATCGCAAAGAACAAAACTAGAAACTGCCTACTGTTGAGGAGGTCGGCATTCTAGAGGGTGCCCGCGCTGTCGGTTATGGGTTCAGCGTCCCTCATTGGCGTGCATTCATCCACATCTACATCTACATTTATGCTCCGCAAGCCACCCAACGGTTTGTGGCGGAGGGCACTTTACGTGCCACTGTCATTACCTCCCTTTTCTGTCCCAGTCGCGTATGGTTCGCGGGAAGAACGACTGTCTGAAAGCCTCCGTGCGCGCTCGAATCTCTCTAATTTTATATTCGTGATCTCCTCGGGAGGTATAAGTAGGGGGAAGCAATATATTCGATACCTCATCCAGAAACGCACCCTCTCGAAACCTGGCGAGCA
Source organism: Schistocerca piceifrons (assembly GCF_021461385.2). NCBI lineage: Eukaryota > Metazoa > Arthropoda > Insecta > Orthoptera > Acrididae > Schistocerca > Schistocerca piceifrons. The sequence goes on from NC_060140.1 coordinate 73,694,641, forward strand.
AGCTACACCGCGATGCAGAGCGCCTCTCTTGCATTCCGTTTGGCGGAAACACCTCAAGAAAAAACGGTAGAATCCTGGGGAAACACAATGTGAAATGTGTATTCCGACCCCCTGCAAAAACCTTGACTCTACTGGGTTCAGTGAAAGATGACCTAGGCCTTCGAAAACCAGGCGTTTATCAAATTCCCTGTCAGTGCGGAAAATCACACATTGGGGAGACAGTACGCACTGTAGAAGAGAGGTGCCGCGAACACAAGCGCCATACCGAATTACGCCAGGCCAATAAATCAGCCGTACTATGGACTATGAAAATACAAAAATACTCTGTCAATCCTCCTACTTCTGGTTCTGCGTTACTAAAGAGGCCATCGAAATCCGACTACAGGACGATCTAATTAATAAAGACAGCGGCCTTCAACTTGGTCAGGCTTGGAACCCTGCACTCAGCCTGGAGAGAAAGATACGGTACCAGAGATCGAGGACCGCCCCCGACGGCGGCAGCAGGGAGACTGCAGACCCCAGTTCAGACCCAGGCGCCGCTTACCCCACCACCTCTAGTAGCCGCCGCGCCGGCCGCACCAAAGACACCAGGAGAGGAACGGTGGAGGGGGTAACGGCTAGTAGACATAGGGCGCCGAGAGGAACAGCACAGTATTCGTCAGGAACCACCTGAAGATGGCAGCGTCTACCTCTGCCGAAATATTGTGGAGAAATTACGACGCTACCCGGTCGGATACCGGAGTACTGTTCAAATTGGAAATGCATCAGGAAAACTTCGTTTTATTTATTTGTTTTCAAGGGGATGATCAGCGTTTTGACAGGTTTGATAAGCCCCACTACGTCTTCCTCTCCTCTACCAAACGTCTGATCTCAGAGTAGCACTTACACCAAATGCCCTCGATTATTTGTTCTAGCTGTCCACCAGCTTAGCTGAAATATCTCAAGCAATCGTTATGTTGCCGAGGATAGCTTAAGCTTATCAAGGGCAATCTTATACAGAAGATTATTCGAATTACGAGGGTTGCCCAGAAAGTAAAGCACCATAATTTTTTTTCTCAGCCGGAAACAATGTTAAGAATGCGAAACGTTACGTATGTATTATTTGATGTCCCCTGAGTGAGCGCGCCAAGTTTCCGTCACTTCCGACAGATAGCGTAGCTTCAGGATAGTTTGAAAATGGCGTCCGTAGGTGACGTTAGTTACAAGCACCGTGCCGTCATTGAATTTCTCACTGCAGAGGAAGAAACTGTAGGGAGTGTTCACGAAGTCTATTATGGAGCATCTGCTGTCGACAGAAGTACAGTTAGTCGCTGAGCACGGAGGGTGAGGTCATCAGAAGGCGGTTCGGCCTAGCTCCACGATTTGTAGCGGTCGTGGAGACCATCCACGACTATTACACCTACATGTTGCAGCGAGCTTATATTGTCATTCGGGAGGGCAGACTTATTACGACTCGGAAATCTGTCAATCAGCAAATGGATGCAATTATCCGAACTCTTAGCAAGATGGGTCCTGCAATGTCTAACGGTGAATCAAAAATCGCACAAAAAAAAAAAACATAAAAAACATTTGGCTTGATTTGTTGTAAAGTTTTGAAGCTGAGGGGAAGGCCTTCTTGTCACGGACTGTGACAGATAATGAAACCGGGGTTCACTATTTTGAGCCCGAAACAATACGACAGTCGATGGAATGGCACCATTCCCACTCCCCACAGAGGGAAAATTCAGAGCTACTGCTTCCGCCGGTAAGGTCATGATCACAGTGTTCTGGGACTGTGAAGCTGTCATTCTCATTAATTTGATGCCAAGAGGCGTACCATTAATTCAGAAGCATATGTCAACTCAAGACGCGCTTCTGGCGACTTCGGCGCCACAGGAACTCAGAGGATGTTTTGCTGCAATACGATAACTCTCGGCCTCCATCAAGTCTGAGGACTGCTGAACACATCGTAAAACAGGGTTGGACAGCCCAGTTCTTGCCCCCTCGGACTTACAGTTGTTTGGGCCATTGAAGAATGCCATTCGTGGAAGATATTTTGAGGACGATGAGGAGGTGATTCACACAGTGAAGGACTGGCTCCACCACCAGGACAGGATCTGGTGCCGACTGGGCATACTCGCCGTTGTTTCGCCCTGGAGGAAGACCATTGAACGGGATGGAGATTACATGAAAGAATAGGATGTGTAGATAAAACACCATTCTTTGGTGTGTGTAATTCTCATTATGTTCAATAAAGAACTGCTGAAGAAAAAATGCGGTGCATTACTTTCTGGGCAACCCTCATACTACCCATACACCCAAAACAAATCGTCCGTCTTACAACGAACAGGAAACAGGTGTGGCTTAACGGCTTAATTCACATCTCACTTTTCCGCACAGCAGTCGGACGTCGTAATGATACTACGTTGCTAGGTACACAGTGGTGGTGCAATAAAAACTATTTCGAGTCGAAATGGCACCACATCCACACTATATTATGTGCGCTCTACAAAACACTCCAGAACACCATTTTGTGAACGCTGATCAAAACAAAACGTGGTCACTGGTCGTTAAGTGACTTGCCCATATCAACTGGACGGCAGTTTGAGCAGTACCACTTCAAAATCCAGGAGTTAGACGCAAAAATATAGATCCAACGCGAGAAATTCAGACTTGAACATAACAGAGGATGGTAGCCAAGCCTGCAGGTTGCGCTGCTGCATCTGACCACGAACGGCACCTCTCCAATTTCCTCTGTACGTTGGAAACGTCAGTCGTGATCAGAATAGGGTTCTGTGTAGTTGGGGGTGCATTATGTCACAGCTAAGTGAACTCGAACGTGGCCAAGTTGTTGGTGCTCCTGTAGTGGGTGCTTACGTAACCAAGACGGACGAAGTGTATGGTGTTCCAAGAAGCGCTCTATCGCAGATGTATACCGCGTAGAGGAAAGCGGAAAAACACCATCCGCTAAGTCACAACCAGGTCGAAGATGTGTCTTAATGACCGTGACAGTCATTGAACAGGAATGTGACAGAAATTAAGAGGACGACAGCTGCAAAAGTCACCACATAACTGAATGTCGCGCTAGCGGAAAGTGTCATCACAAAAACAACACCAAGAGAGCTCCATAAACAAGGGTTTTCTGGGCGAGCTGGTATTCAGAGTTACACATCAGTGATGATGCCGAAGCCATAAAACCCGGACTATGGAGCAATGTAAGAATGTCATTAGCTCGGATGAGTTTTGTTTCACACTGTTTCCAGCTTCTGGGCAAGTTTACGTGCTATGAGTGAAATATGGTGGTGGTTCGCTGCTCATTTAGGCAGCAATACCGTGTTATTCCTTGGGATCCATGGGTCCTTTGCAAGATCGTATCGTTGCCAAGAACTATGCGAGCAGTCTGGCTGATCAGGTCCATCCCACGGTAGAATGCTTGTTCCCCAGTGGTGACGCTGTATTCCAAGATGACAGGGGCCCTGTTCGCACAGCTTGCATCGTTTAGGACTGGTTTTGTGACCCCTGGCCTTCACAGTCACCATATCTCGGTATTACTCAGCCTTTGTGGTCTATTTCGGAGAGGAAGGAACGTGACCTCTCTCCACCTACATCATCGTTATCTGAACTTGCCACTACTTTGCAGAAAGAACTGTATAAGATACCCTTGAAAACGGTACATGACCCGTATTTATCGATTCGGTGACGACTGGAAGCTGCTTTGAATGCCACAGATCTCTCTACACCATATTAGGCATGGAAATGTTCTGTGGTTTTGATGTTTCTTTGTTTTCCACCCGATGCACTTCGAATCGGAATGGAGCTAGACAAATGTTGCATTAAGTGTGCAGTACAAGACACACAAGATCACTGTTTCGTTTACGCCGGTCAAAACAAAACGCGGTCATGGAGCAAGGTGCCCCTGGGGTTCGCTCGAGTCAATCTGATTTGCCACTGACATGCACTGAGTATCCTCACTGGAGTTGTAAGTCCTCCTCTACAGCCAGCCGCGGTGGCCGAGCGGTTCTAGGCGCTTCAGTCCCGAACCGCGCGCTGCTACGGTCGCAGTTTCGAATCCTGCCGTGGGCATGGCTGTTTGTGATGTCCTTAGGTTGGTTAGGTTTAAGTAGTTATAAGTTCTAGGGGACTGATGACCTCAGAAGTTAAGTCCCATAGTGCTCAGAACCATTTGAACCATTTTTCCCCCTCTATGTAAAGGAATTGCGCTCAGGGAGACGGAAGGAAACGGTTGACTCTCACACATGGGCCGTAACTGTGTGCCCTGATTAAACGTTAATAAATATTAGGTTGGTTGGTTGGTTGTTTCGAGGAAGGAGACCAGACAGCGGGGTCATCGGTCTCATCGGATTAGGGAAGGACGGGGAAGGAAATCGGCCGTGCCCTTTGAAAGGAACCATTCCGGCATTTGCCTGGAGCGATTTAGGGAAATCACGGAAAACCTAAATCAGGATGGCCGGACGCGGCAAAATATGTGACGCAAATGGCCGTATCTTTCGAGCGCATTGACTTAGAAGCTAACGCTTATCATAGCGCCAAAGGACCATAGACCTTAGTACGTGTAACATCAAGCGCCGGCACATCCGCCTGGAACGTTACCGCAGAGAAGGCTGTGAGACAACGCCAGGCAATAGAAAGCTGACTAGGACGACACCACGACAGGAGCGGCACCTATACGAAGAGAATATAAGGGTCTCTTCGGCTAGCCTCGGCCGCACTAGCAGAACCGCACTAGAAGACGAGCATTAAACAGTTACTTATGAAATTGTGAGATCTGCTTGCATGGAAATTGTATATATATCGAAGGACACTGATTATTTGCATATCGTCTACCTCTTTATTTCTTTAAAGTCAGTACCGCCATTAGACTGTTTTTTATTTGCAGTGTTACATTTACACGATCATGGTTTCGGCTTTACAATGCCATTATCTCGTGTTTTAATGTTATACAGTGCCTAAGACGACATACTGTATAACATTAAAACACTTGATAATGGCATTGTAAGGCCGTAATCATGATCGTGTAAACGTAACAGTGCAAATAAAAAACGGTCTAATGGCGGTACTGATTTTAAAGAAATATATTATGACTGTGACCCCAAATTATGAAAAAATTATTGTATATCGTCAAGTGGTTGCGGCACCTTTTTGTAAAAGTTAAGTATTGTCACCAATTTACTGTAATAAACTCCATTAATAAGGTTTGCTTGTATGTTGTCTAGCTGTCCGAGAAAACAGCTTCGTAGGCACACTATATTAGACGAGTGGGCAGGAAACCACAGCACGAGACACAACTTTAAACCTGATACGTCTTTACGTTCCTGAGAGAAAAGGGTCTCAGTCGATGGGCGGGCAGACACTCTGATAAGAAATGACAAAAAGAAATTTCGTGTGATATAATTACAGATTAACAATTTTCGGATTTTTTCTTTTGCTTGTAGTGTGAATGCTTACTTCTCGCCAAATTTCGTGATTGTAAGTCGATAGGAAGTGCATGTAGGTTTTAATGATTGAGTTTGTGAGTATCAAAATATGTGACACAAAAGTTCGTATATTTTGATCGCATTGACTTAGGTGCTTCACTTTTTTTATATCATCAAGGGACAGTAGACCTTAATACTTCTACCCGTTCGTGAGAAAAAGGGTTTTGGAAAGGCGGACAGACAGACAAACAGGCAGATAGCCAACGAAGTGATCCTCCAAGAGTTCCGTTTTCACCGATTAAGGTACGGAATCCACAAAACAGTGAAAACATACGAGTGGAGGAAAAGTATTAACAGTAGACCTTTTATTCACCACAACAAAAGATTTTATAGCTGATGTCCCAGATTTTTGTACTGTGCAAAGCGCTAAGGTACTATTGTCTTTCTGTTAAATCTGCACAGATGAACAGGATAAGCGCCGTGTCCCGTTAAATAATGAACGAAGTCCTGCCTCGACGTTCGCTAATGGTACGGGGAAGTACATAGTGTCTTCGGCCTGTTTCACTATTGTCCCAGTCGTTCCCTTATACACACACTTTCTAGTTCAGGAGTTGGGCCGTAGGGAGTTATCCTCTGTTTTGGATATCGTTGAACTATTCTTCAATATCTACTGGGTAGATTCCGAGGGTCGCCAGCAAAGCATTAGTTTGTGTGGTGCTGAAAACCCTGGAATGTGAAGAGCGAGGGGCACAGCCCTTTGCCCACGTCGCAGGATTTGTCAGTTCCGCACGCTCAAAGTCTGTGCGCCCAGACACTTGTTGCGGATCACGTGATGGCATCGTGGTAGGTCCTAGCCATATACAGTGGTAGCATATCGTTAACTTCGCAGTCGTGGGCAATTTTGTGCATACTGTTCCTTGCTTTGTGTGTGATTGTGCGTGTACATTGCAGCAATGGCCAGTAGGTCATATTAACAGCGACATTTGCATTTGAGATAGCTCCAAGCACTTTTTTTGAGTTATATAAACAAGCTGCACCTGCGGCGGTGTTCCTATCCCTGCAACGGTGCAGTCATCAGGGCAGTTAGCGAAGCGTGCGGCGTGCTACGACCAGACCGGTGCAATTACCCGCTCTCATGGCTGTGGCACTGCCGGCGTCTTCACGACTGCACTAGCAGCGCGACGGAGACTTGTTAGGGAAGGCAATAAAATGTCCTCCTGCCCTCCTGGAAGGCTCGAGGCACAGCCAGGCACAAGCACCTGCAACGTTCAGCCCGAAGAGAGACTGCTCGCTGGTAAATCGCAGCGTGGAACACGAGAACACTGCACTCCACGGTTCCTCCGTGACCCCTGTGACGTCATACAGCCGGAGACTTCCTCTCGTGCCAGTACGGGAATCGCATCCGCTACACTCCCTAATGAACGGGCGTGTAGGGGTTGAAAATTTTAGGGAGAGAGCAGCAACTTACAAACGAACACTGAAAAGCCAAAGAAACTGGTACATCTGCTTAATATCCTGTAGGACACCCGCGAACAGGCAGAACGGCCGCAACACGACATGGCATGGACTCGACTAATGTCTGAAGTGGTGCTGGAGGGAATTGACACACAGAACTCTGCAAGGCTGTCAATAAATCCGTAAGAGTACGAAGAGGTAGAGATCTCTTCTGAACCGCACGTTGCGAGGCATCCCAGATAAGCTCAATAATGCTCATGTCTGGTGTGTTTGGTGGACAGCAGAGGTGTTGAAACTCAGAGAAGTGTTCCTGGAGCCACTCTGCAGCAATTCTGGACGTCTAAGATGTTTCATTGTCCTCCTGGAATTGGCCAAGTCCGTGCGACTGCAGAATAGACTCGAATAGATGCAAGTGATCAGACAGGATGCTACGTACATGTCACCTGTCCACCTGCCGGAGTCGTATCCACACGTATCAGGCATCCCATATCACTCCAACTACACACGCACCACATCATTACAGAGCCTCCACCAGCTTGAACAGTCCTCTGCTGACATGCGGGTTCCATAGACTCACGGGATTGTCTGCATACCCGTATACGTCCATCCGCTCGATACAATCTGAAACGAGACTCGTCCGATCAGGCAACATGTTTCCAGTTATCAGTAATCCAATGTCGGTGTTGAAGGACCATGGGAGGCTCCGAAGGCCCATATCGATGAAGTCTCGGTAAATGGTTCGCACGCTGACACTTGTTGATGGCCCTGCATTCAAATCTGCAGTAATTTGTGGAAGGGTTGCACTTCTGTCACGTTGAACGATTCTCTTCAGTCGTCGTGACCCGTTCTTGCAGGATCTTGTTCCCGCCCCAGTGTTATCACAGATATGTTGTTTTACCGGATTCCTTATATTCACGGTACGCTCGTGAAATGGTCGTACAGAAAAATCTCCACTTAGTCGCTACCTCGGAGATGCTGTGTCCCATAGCTCGTACACCGACTTAAACACCACGTTCAAACTCACATCTTGATAACATGCCACTGTAGCAGCAGCAACCGTTCTAACAACTGCGCCCGACACTTGCTGTTTTATATAGGCGTTGCTGACCGCAGCACCGTTTTCTGTCTGTTTACATATCTCTGTATTTAATACGTATTCCAACACCAACTTCTTTGGCGCTTCAGAGTAGATTAAGACGGACTTACTTATTTTTGACACAAACATTATTTTGTTGCCTCATGGAGTGACCGCGCGGTTTGAGGCGCTATGTCACGTATTGCTCGGCCCCTCCCGCCGGAGGTTCGAATACTCCCTCGGGCATGGGTGTGTGTGTTATTCTTAGCATAAGTCAGTTTAAGCTAGTTTAAGTAGTGTGTAAGTCTAGGGCCAGTTTGGTCCCTTGGGAATTCACACTCATTTGAACATTTTTATTTTGTTACAGTATTAATCCAGACTTAGATGTATCACAGTTAGCTGCTGTCAGAATCTTTACTAGCCCTACCAATTTCTATTGCTACTATCTCCAGTTACCTAGATATACGTATTAACAGACGTTAGTAAAAATATAAGGTACGACAGTTGAACCGTCTTATAAAACTGCGTAACGCACTTACTCGAAGTGTTTCGATTACTATATCTGGGCGGAAAAAAGACGCGAACTGGACAGCAAAACTAGATGCATGGAATTTAAACAATGTTTTTAAAATCTACTGTCAGTAGTAGAACAGTAGCCAACTCCGCGTCCAAGTTCTTATAACATCACTGTTACCTATTTGAACCACGCATAATAACGGGTAACAGCTGTACTTGCTCATATTAACTAGTCATAGACTTCTTGTATGGTATATGGCGAGGGGTACTTTTTTAAGCACGGCCATTTCTCCCTCTCCTAGTCGCGTAAGGAAGAAGAATTGCTGGTATGCCTCTGTGTGAGCTAGAATCTGTCCGATGTTTACCTCCACGGTCTTATCGCACGACATATCTAGGAGGATGCAATAAATTGGTTGACTCAGGAGAAGGGAATGTAAAATAAATCTGAAATTACAGCATATCTCTGTTGAAATCGATTGAAAAATTGCGTATACACAAATGAAAAGCAGAAAATGTTATTAAAAATCAGTTCTTAATATACCCCGTTCGTAAACCAGACTAAAAATTATAAAATAATTTCTCCTAGCCCCATACAGTTAGTTCTGAAAACTTGTGATTTTGAATTCTTGTAGCATATAAAACGAAAAAACTTAGGGCGTCTGAAATACATAATTGATATATGAATAGTTCACCTCCTTGCTGTTATCTGTTGCATGCGCGCCATGTTTTTCTTTGTAAATCTTGTAAGTATTTTCATACATACTAAAAATTGACGCTCACAAATTTTTAGGATCATCTATATGAGGTTAGGAATCTGTATGGGGCTAGGAGAAATTATTTTATAATGTTTCAGTCGGGTTTGGGAACGTGGTATATTAAAAATTGATTTTTATTTAAATGATTATTTTTTCTTTCATACTTTTTTGATATAGATTAGGCACTCACTTAAGAAGATGTACCACTACTCATTTTCATCTATCAATGACGGATGGACAAAAAACAGAAAATATTATTAGTTCTTCTTGTTCAGATAGCAGTTCTAGTAAGTGGACACAAGAGAGAAGCGACTTCGCCTGCATTACTTCAAATATCACCAAGAATTAGTAATATATCTGTAACAAGCTTGTCTTGAGCAGGGTTCCCCAAACTGTGATCCCAGGATAGCTGGTGCTCCGTGGAATGTGAATAAGTGCTCCGCGAAAAAACTATTAATAACAAGGTATTTGTTCTCGACTTTCCTTTTACGTTTTTGAAATTTTATTACAATTTTCGTGTTATTAGCTTTGATAGAGAAAATAATCATGGGAGAGAAGATCTATGGCAAGAGGTCACGGGAAAGAGCAACGAGCAGGTGCATGGATTAAATCAAGAAGATCTTTGGTTCTACCTCTTCACGAGGCTTGGTGACTGTCCAACATGGAGACGCTTGGTTCACTGGATCACGCTTCGTTCGTTGAATCACAAAGACTTGTCAAAACGATGAGCTATGATTTAAAATTGAAGTACTTACTGAATGAATTAAGTAGTTCTCATTTTTAAATATGTTGTTAATTTTATTAACCTTCAAAATAAACAAGACGTCCAACAAAGTACCAGGATCTCAAAGTGTTCCGTCACTGTGATCCCAGGATAGCTGGTGCTCCGTGGAATGTGAATAAGTGCTCCGCGAAAAAACTATTAATAACAAGGTATTTGTTCTCGACTTTTCTTTTACGTTTTTGAAATTTTATTACAATTTTCGTGTTATTAGCTTTGATAGAGAAAATAATCATGGGAGAGAAGATCTATGGCAAGAGGTCACGGGAAAGAGCAACGAGCAGGTGCATGGATTAAATCAAGAAGATCTTTGGTTCTACCTCTTCACGAGGCTTGGTGACTGTCCAACATGGAGACGCTTGGTTCACTGGATCACGCTTCGTTCGTTGAATCACAAAGACTTGTCAAAACGATGAGCTATGATTTAAAATTGAAGTACTTACTGAATGAATTAAGTAGTTCTCATTTTTAAATATGTTGTTAATTTTATTAACCTTCAAAATAAACAAGACGTCCAACAAAGTACCAGGATCTCAAAGTGTTCCGTCACTGTGATCCCAGGATAGCTGGTGCTCCGTGGAATGTGAATAAGTGCTCCGCGAAAAAACTATTAATAACAAGGTATTTGTTCTCGACTTTTCTTTTACGTTTTTGAAATTTTATTACAATTTTCGTGTTATTAGCTTTGATAGAGAAAATAATCATGGGAGAGAAGATCTATGGCAAGAGGTCACGGGAAAGAGCAACGAGCAGGTGCATGGATTAAATCAAGAAGATCTTTGGTTCTACCTCTTCACGAGGCTTGGTGACTGTCCAACATGGAGACGCTTGGTTCACTGGATCACGCTTCGTTCGTTGAATCACAAAGACTTGTCAAGACGATGAGCTATGATTTAAAATTGAAGTACTTACTGAATGAATTAAGTAGTTCTCATTTTTAAATATGTTGTTAATTTTATTAACCTTCAAAATAAACAAGACGTCCAACAAAGTACCAGGATCTCAAAGTGTTCCGTCACAGGAAAAGTATGAAGACCCCTGATCTAGAGGAAAGAAATGAAGTGTGGAGAGCAGAATCTAAAAGGATAGGATTTTTAAGGTTTTGTTAGAGCGCTGAAGCGTTTTCTTTATTACCATTCTACACAGCGGGAAGTTAGCTGTCGTATAAGCGGTAGAAGCTCTCGTTGTGTCTGCGACTACGCAAGCTCCCAGATTGCGGTCTGAACGACAGACGTCACACTTCCTGTGGTTGAAACATCCTGCGGATGGACATCCGCCAGGCATATCGTTATATTGAGCCTGTACTCCCTGCGATACGCACACCGACAGCCCCAGTCTGAGTCTCAACAGCCCATAATGCGTCCAGGGTGCGTAGCTGGCAGCAAATGACACTTCCGCGTCCGCTTGTGTCTGCTACCACCTCGGCAACGGCCAGAGAGGAATCAGCTGCGGCGAAGAAGAGACATGCTGGACCAACTGTAAACCTTACGGTAAGACCTTTTTCGTGTAGTGTGGATTCTCACGACGCTATCGCCGTGCAGTTTTGAACTACTATAAGGCGGTTGGGTTGGCTTGCACGTACTATAATGAAGCAGGATATAATGTTCTGAGTATCGCAGTGTTGGACTATTTTTTGTTAACGGGAAAGAACACTTAATTGTGAAACTTCTAAGTCTAAGAACTTGGCGAATCGGACGATACCGTGAATTGCGATTCGGAGGGGCTGTAAATTAACCGTCTACATCTCTTCGTTGAACCCAAAACGTTGGTTACGATGTTGTGACGTACCTTACCATAATCGGTCCCTTTATGTATTTTGTATAGTTGTATTTTTGTTCCTAATTACAAACATTACAATACAGGCCAATTAAAGATTAATATTGAGTTTACGCAAACGGTTGTAACTGTTTACTGAATAGCGATACGCCAAGAATGTAAAAGAAAGTTCAAAATTTTGATCGTTGCCCCAGGGCAGTGAATCGGAAGGCGGTGCATACGCCTTGATGTACGGGTAGAAGGTTAAGTGTTGTAAGTGGATCCCTTATAGAAGGCTTTATGCTCGTAGATAACGTCGTATATCAATCTCTACCATCTGCCGAATTTTACTGTGTAATCCGGTTAACATTAGCAAAAGCATTCTCTGTATCTACTAATGCCATAAATATACTTAGGCTTCTTTTCAGCCTATGTTGTAAGTTAAATCAGCACTCACTAGCGTGATCCTACATTCCTCATATTTATGTGCATCAACACCTGGCCTCTTAGGCGTTGAATCATCGCACTCTTCTTGAAGTCAGAGAGAGACTCGCCCTGTCCCATGTGTCTTACGTACCAGGCGGAATACTTCTGCAGGGGCTGAGCCTCCGTAGGAATGGTCGCTAATGGCGAGATAGTATATTACTTTGTACTGTTGGGGTGATGTTAGTTATAAGCAAGTAGCACTTGAGTGCACTATTTTAATAAATTACGGGATCTATGTGTCATCTGGAAGATCGTCAACTCAGATCCTGTGTTTGATTTTGCAAGTTGTTCTTGATTTTTGGTTTGTACGTATCCGTCCTATTGTTTCGCAGTAGCTCTTAAGGTATGCGCTTTCGACCCCATTTTTACTGCGACTTTTTTGCTTCTAGTATCGTGTACTTTCAACTGAATGCGTTTACTCCATTAATTTTGATACACCTTGTATAACTATACGTCATACGTGTAGATAACTAGCTGATTTCTTGTTTATTCAGTGAAGTGTTAATTAGGACTGTAAGAAGGACACCCGTCACCTGAAAGTAGTACATTGAGTGTAATATTTGGTACCACAATTGAGTAGAGCGCCAAGAGACGCTTGTATTGATCAGGCCATCTTTATTGTTGTCATGTTTGAACAACAATTTCTTTGTCGTTAGTCCTGACTGTGTATGCAGAAAAGTCACGTTTTAGTTAACTGCAAAACTATTAGTCATAGGATACTGTGTATGGACTTAGGGGGACCGAGAGAGAACGACGATTCATCTAACATACCAGGTGAAGGAGTACGAAACCGGAATTCCCTTATGGATTGTGCTAGCCGTCGGTGTAGGGCCCGTCAAACCGCGTCCACAGCGCCATCTGCTTCCGATAACGCCGGAAAACGACTCTCAACACACCGCAACCTAAGTTCCATGCATCGGTATGGGTTTCGAAAACTGTAAACATGTCGAGTTTCGTGCCTATAAACTACGATTTGCGGGCAGCATTGGTTTTCTGTTATCATTTGAAGAAAACTGCTGCAGAATCGCATCGAACGCTCGTACAAAGTTTCGGTGAACATGCTGTTGGGAAAACATAGTGTTTAGAATGGTTCAACAACTTCAAAAGTGGTGATTCTGACGTGAGAAACGAAGAACGCGGGAAACCCACAGAATAATATCGAAGACAAGGGATTGCAGGCCTTATTGGATTAAGATGATACTCAAACTCAACAGGAATTCCCGGAACTACTGAATGTCAGGCAGAAAACCGTTTCTCTTTGGTTAAATGATATGGGAAAGGTGCAGAAAGTGGGAAAATGGGTTCCGCATCAGCTGAATGAAAGACAGCAAGCAAATCGAAAGACCACTTGTGAAATGCTGCTCGCCAGATACAAAAGGAAGTAGTTTCTCCATCGGATAGTGACAGGAGATGAAAAATGGGTATATTATGAGAATCCTAAGCGTCGTAAATCTTAGGTGAATTCAGGCAAACCAACGTCATCCTCTGCAAAACCAAATCGCTTTGGAAAGAAGACAATGCTCTGTGTTTGGTGGGATCAGCTGCTAAAACCTGATGAAACATTTAACACCGATCGCTACCACATCAAATGATCGATTTAAATCGAGCATTACTTGAAAAACGTCCGGATATGGAAAAAAGAAACACAGAGTCATATCACTCTATGATAACGCCCCATCACACACAGTGAAACGGATCAGGTAAACGATGAAGGCGTTCAGTTGGCAAATACTGGGGCATGCGGCTTATTCTACAGACTTGGCTCCGATTATCATCTGTTTGCATCACTGGGACACGCTCTCGCTGAACAACGCTTCAATTCGTAAGAAAGTGTAGGAAAATGGCTAGCTGACTGGTTCGCTTCAAAAGAAGTGTTTTCTTTTTTCCATTCATAGCCTGCCGGAGGGGTGGGGGAAATCTATAAACAGCAAACAGCAATGGAGATTATTTTGAATAAATTATTGTTTATCAGTTTCAAACAACAAACGTGTAGTTATTGCAACCAAATTCCGGTGTCAGACTGCTACACCTGGTATATGATGTAGTTGTGACTTATGTTTAATTGGTCGTCTATTTCATGGAAATTGTGTTCGTTGTGGATTTTGGATGGCACTACAAGGCCTTTTAACGGCGAACGGATGGCGGCTGCAGGCCATTTTGCTTCAAGTGGTCATTCTGCTCTAGACGGGCAGTGAGGTAACTCGTACATCGGAGAGTTGATAGTGGTAGCGTTGGTTAGAACTTGTTGTAAGTGATGTAGGTTTCAGGTGCCAAGTGGTCACGTAAACACTTGAGCATCTTTTTGTGCTTGAAATGATTTCAGACTGATTGGAACTTCGTACTTCTAACTTTAAGCGAGTGTTAGGTAATGAGCAGGTCTGAACTCAAATTTATTTGAGCTGCGTTCTGGAGTTATTATTGGTTAGTCTCGCCGCCGGTTCTAGAACGTTGTTCACACAAGCGACTTGCCATTTGTCACCCCACCTCCCCCTCCCCTTTTCCATTATATACCAGGTGATCAAAAAGTCAGTATGAATTTGAAAATTTAATAAGCGACGGAATAATGTAGATAGAGAGGTAAAAATTGACATACATGCTTGGAATGACATGGGGTTTTATTAGAACCAAAAAAAGCACCCCATATTGCTAGACGTGTGAAAGATGTCTAGCACGCGTCGTTTGGTGATGATCGTGTGTTCAGCCGCCACTTGCGTCATGCTTGGCCTCCCAGGTCCCCAGTCCGTGCGATTATTGGCTCTGGGGTTACCTGAAGTCGCAAGTGTATCGTGATCGACCGACATCTCTATGGATGCTGAAAGACAACATCCGACGCCAATGCCTCACCATAACTCCGGACATGCTTTACAGTGCTGTTCACAACATTATTCCTCGACTACAGCTATTGTTGAGGAATGATGGTGGGCATATTGAGCATTTCCTGTAAAGAACATCATCTTTGCTTTGTCTTACTTTGTTATGCTAATTATTGCTATTCTGATCAGACGAAGCGCCATCTGTCGGACATTTTTTGAACGTTTGTATTTTTTTGGTTCTAATAAAACCCCATGCCATTCCAAGCATGTGTGTAAATTTGTACCTCTCTATCTACATTATTCCGTGATTTATTCAGTTTTCAAATTTATACTGACTTTTTAATCACCCGGTATATTCACCCGCGTCAGTTTTTGCTACTGCACAAACTGTGATATACACCCTACGTAAATCTTGCACCTGGTCGCCCCCCTCTGCATGGCGTTCCAAGCGGTCGCTACTTGTTGTGAGGAGTGCCTGTTCAGAAATCGTACAGTTGTGGCAACTCTGGCGCCAGTCTCAACTTGACGCCGCAAGCGGCACCTTGTGCCGCTTGACCCTTAACCGGGCCCCACTTAGCCCACTGGAATCTACTCATGTTTATGAGAGTTTAGATGTCTTGATCACCACAGTGAACTTTATTTTTAATCAGTCGAAGTATTTGTGAATAGTTTAATGGCATGGGACTCATGAACCAGTAGCGGGAGGACGACGGTTCAATCCCGTCTCCGGCCGTCCTGATTTAGGTTTTCCGTGATGTCCCTAAATCGTTTCAGGCAAATGCCGGGATGGTTCCTTTGAAAGGGCACGGCCGATTTCCTTCCCAATCCTTCCCTAACCCGAACTTGCACTCCGTCTCTAATGACCTCGTTGTCGACGGGACGTTAAACACTAACCACCACCACCACCATGAACCAGTGGTCTATAGTCAGTTTTTGGGTACCTGCAACCACTTTAAATATGTAGTCACTCGATCTTCACTGCATTTGATTATTTATGACTGAAAAACATTTTTCAGGATGTTCTCTCTGGAGTGAACCGTGCAAGAACCTCAAGCCACCATCCACTGCGATACCAGCCTGTGAACACTGGATACTGAGGAGCGGCTGTGAACTGCCGCTGCCTGCTGCGGTAAACCCGCGGAGAACTGTGGCTGCGCCCTGGCTGCGCCCTGGCTGCGATTCGTGGACTCATGTGGCCCACTGTCAGGGAAGCCACCACGGACCTCGTGTGCCTCGTCGCCGCCGAAAGGGGTGTGTACGCCACTGATGGCATCAGACACGAATCGTACATCTAATCCTCTTCTCCTCTTTCTAAATTATTTTGTTTTGTTTGCCAACATCTGTTTGTCCTATATTTCGAGATTAATATCGTTGGTACACACGCTGCACTGAACATTGGTTACCCCTAGGAGACAGTTTGCTAATACCTTATGACGCCTGTAGCCTTCATACGATATGGCTTCTACTTGGCGAGGAAGAGAGTCTATATGTTTCTTCAGATATGTCACACGCAGCTGAAGCTACCCATTCATGAGTGTGCTGGGATATTGATTGCAGTGTTTCATCCAGTGGTAGAAATAGTTGCTAAAATTTTCCATGGGTAGAGGTCCAAACGGGTGTCGATATATCCATAGTAATTGGTCTGAAGTTAAAAATCAAAAGGCGGTATCAATCATATTATATGCTTTACGTCAAATTCAGTTACCTGTGATCAATAGTCAACATTGCATGAATCGGCATCGTTCGTGTCTTGTAATTTTAGCTGATAACTTGAATTCTGTGGATGTTCTTGGAATGTTTGCAAGGTACATGTGTGAGAGAGTACAACTGAACCTGCGATAAACCCCAACAGATGTCAGAGTAATCCGCATCAGTTGGAATGGCCAGTAGTCAGATCACTCGCTATGGCTCATGTGTATTTAATGGCCGGCCGGTGTGGCCGTGCGGTTCTAAGCGCGTCAGTTTGGAACCGCGTGACCGCTACGGTCGCAGGTTCGAATCCTGCCTCGGGCATGGATGTGTGTGATGTCCTTAGGTTAGTTAGGTTTAAGTAGTTCTAAGTTCTAGGGGACTGATGACCTCAGTAGTTAAGTCCCATAGTGCTCAGAGCCATTTGAACCATCTTATTTTTTTTGTATTTAATGAAAAACGTGTTGTGCAACAGATGACTAATAGGACATGGATGGTCCTGGCAAACATCATACATCTATGCTGTACCTCAGAAGAGATAGCAAACAGGGTGCTCAACTAGCTATGAAATCTACATCTGCATATATAATATGCCGAGGTTAACTTATACATCTGCTAGTCACTTCCTTTCCTATTCCCCTCGTAAACTGAGCGCGGGAACAATGATACTTCATAGGTCTCTATACTGGAAATACTCCTAATCCTTACAGCCCGCCTAGAAACAAACAGTAATTCTCGCACTGCGCCCGCCTAAGGTGCGATATTTCACCACGTTCAGCATTCAGAAACATGGAGCATAGCCGGTACCATGATCTAATGCAGATGGCAACACATCAGCTCTGCCCCAGACAAAGTCTCTAGGCCAAGTCTTCTCTTCCATATCCCGAAATGAAGTCAGTTTTCTGACTCCCGAACCGAAGTGCGTTCTCCTCTGACACAGAATCCTTTTTCTTCTCTACAAGTCCATGCAGTTCCAATGCACCAATGAAAAAGGATCTGCAAAATGCTGGTCAGAGTCACATTTGCTATCAAGACAACTATCTTCCCTCCTTCCAGAAGTTATTCAAAATTAACAAATCATTATACACCCATGGACAAAGTTCTTACATTAATTTGAATCAATCCTCCATTCGACAGCTAAGTTTGTGGCTTCACCCAATTCGCTTACCGAAACGTCTGAACTTCTCGGAACGTTCTGTTTTAGATTATCCAGTGAGGGGCGCTCTTACAACTTTGTAGGCCAGAGGTTCTTCACCCCATGTAAAGTGGCGACATCACTTCACAGAGAGAAAAGAATTCCTGTTCACAATGCAACCGAGATGCTTCTCACAGAATGCCAAAATCTCCATCTATCACGGACTACCCTCGCATAACGTTGCTGGAAGGCGACTTTTCGGTGTAAGCGAATGTTCCTTTGAAGTGTCCTTTGGGCAGATGGGTCTGCTTGTAAAATCTGATTGTGAGATTCTCCATGAGTGCAAGTGCTCTTCCAGCTATGATAACTATTTCTGTGAATGTATCACTGGACCCCGTACTGTGCAGAGTGCATTGTGTGAGAAACTGTAGGGATGCGACTCAAGTCAGCAGCACTGGCAATTACAAGTTCGCTGGCTGATACCTCCTCAGGATGGTCACGTCACCCCACATTTTCCTGTGAAAAAAATGGTTCAAATGGCTCTGAGCACTATGCGACTTAACTGCTGAGGGCATCAGTCGCCTAGAACTTAGAACTAATTAAACCTAACTAACCTAAGGACATCACACACATCCATGCCCGAGGCAGGATTCGAACCTGCGACCGTAGCGGTCGCGCGGTTCCGGACTGTAGCGTTAGAACCGCAAGGCCGCACCGGCCGGCTTTCCTGTGAAAACGCGGCCGTCAGCCCCTTGGAGGTAGGTCGAAATGCCTAGTCAGTAGCTTGACTCACTGCATCCAGCATGGCTCAGCGTGCACTCAACTACAAAGAAAATTACATACAAAACAGCTACTAGGGAACAGGTGGAATTAGTACGAAAGTAGACGGCTTACTCGTCGCAATCACTGATGTTACTGACTACAAGAGATAATTACTTTATTAATTTATGGGAATTAACTTCAGATAACAATGATTTTAAGTCGTGCCAGACCAGAAACAGACTGGGGCTTATCACAGGCAAAGCAGAAGTATGAGTTTGTACTTACCGTCTGGCTACGACCGCTGCACCTATTGACTATGCGTTGCTGCGACCGTACCTTTCTCTTTTGTAGTCCAGTTTCCTAAGCAAGTTACGAATGGCTCCTTATGACGCTAAGAGTATGATTCCGCCAATCAGGTATGGCCCCGCTGATGGATCTCAAGGCTCCATCGACTGGCACTTTCCAGTGTTTACAGTAACTGACAACGCTCCGCGGTGTGTGTGCCCATTCGACAGTTCGCCGCTAGACGTCTACCTTTCCAGTGGACCATCAATTGCTATAAGCCATTTAACTGAACTTCACAATTACTGTTTTTCTATTTGATACACTACCAATATACTGTTTTAACTGTGCAGTGCTCCGGAGAAGAACACGTACATTGTTAAAAATTGCTAGGGTTAATGACTCCCACATGTTCCTCTTCCAGTTTTTATATACTTTTATATGTTCTCTATATTTTCATTTCATAAGCAGCGGTCTTACATCTCAGTAATTCCTGTGTATTTTGTAGTTATTCTGCTCATTTACGCAATCCCAAAAAGGAACCACAGCGTGATAAGTGGGCTCTTGCATAACAAGCCGTTCTTTGGAATGTTCGTTTCATAATCTCACATCTGTTTGCTAATTACTTATGCCACTAGCAATGCTCGGTATATAATCGGTGTACCTATCAACTTTTCTCTGTACTGTATAAAACTACACGATGCTGTAGTTGTTATTGTAAGAAGAGTAGCAAGTTGACGCGATTTAGCATCGTCATAATTACATGACTAACTTTTAACAGTGTGCAAAAAATGACAAATTGTGCGCCGATTTCACTTGTCTTCCCATCACAGCAGAAATGGTACGCGAATAATTTGTAAAATCTCATTCAGTTATTATAACTATGTTATTATTTACTGACCGTATCGAGAATATGGCAGCCCACGTTATACTAAAATGTAATTATCCAAATTGCGTGGTTCGTGCGCGAAATGTAAAAAATGAGAGGAAATTTCTTTTCATCAAAAGGCTTTCTACATAAATAAGGAACTAATATGTTTGTGCCACTCTTGTGTGCAAAAGGAAAGAGTGTAAATTTAATACGACTGTCATTGAAACGCGTCCAGCTGTAATTCGCATCAAATCCGGATAAGGACTTGCACCAGTCGATATTTCAGACCAGGCATAAGCATTTCGTCAGAGCAGTGGCGCGTTTAACTACTTTAAAGAACTTTAACGTCTGCAGATTGCACCATGCGAGCTGACGCAGTGGTTAGCGCACTGGACTCACATTCAAGAGGACGATTGTTCAAATTCTCGTCGGGTCATTCAGATTGAAATTCTCTGCGATTTCCCCAGATCGTTCCAGGCAAATACAGGGCTATTTCCTTCGAAAAGGTAGCGGCCGAAGTCCTTCCCTGTCCTTTCGTAACACAGAATATGCTCATCCTGTAACAACCGCGCTGTTAACAGGAAGTTAGTATCTAATCTTCCTTCCTGTTTCATATGCGGATGTTGACGCGGTTGCGGGTATTGGTTTCCCGGATGTGGATGGTAATTTTAACCGCGCGGATCTCTTTGCATGAGATAACCATCTGTGGTTTAGCGGACAAGAATAACCTCTGGCCTGAAATACATCCAGTACACTGGAGGCTGACCGACCCATTAGGCTGCCGATCCACGTGGCCTCTTAGTAATTTCAAAACAAGCAAAACAGCGATACGTCGGTCACCCAACGCTCTCACAATCAGCTATAGTCCAAAGTTGATTGGCCCACTGGAGCAATGTTTCTACAGCAACTAAATTTTATTCTTCTGTTGTATTGGTACATCAGTATCCCAATGTTAAGCATAATGGGCGAAACCGAATTTATTGAAGGAGAAAAAGGACCTACCACTGTAAATGACCTCCAAGATTTCCATAAAATGCCAGGTTGTGCTATGTCTTCAGGAAATTAGTATTCCGTGCTTCGAAAAGAAACATCACTGAAAGCTAAGAAAAAGCTGTGATTTAAATTCGTGATGTGTCAAGTGTGTTGGCAGTTCTCTGGGTCGTAAGTGATTGGGGAAATCTACTTTCCGCAGGCAAATTCCACTTAAATTTGAGTAACGCCTCTCGCCGTACGCTCGCCTAGCATGATAGAGGTACTAGCCGAAACGCTAGAAAATAATGAAACTTGGAATGAAACCTGTTTCGTGATAACTATCCATTGGCCTGTAGAAGTCTCATACTGGCTAGGCACAGGAAGCCACACGTCGTCATTGACTTCTGGAAGGAACTGTTAACTCCAAGAGGTACAGAGAAGAGAAGCCGCCGCATCATTTACAACTGATCAGAGCACTTCCATATTTCACAGAGGGTGGGTTTGCTGGTAGTTGGGAGCTCCAACGTTACGCGCGTAGTGCGGTCCCTTAGGAACATGGGTGCCAAGGAGGGGAAGGAAGCCACTGTGCACTCCGTGTGCATTCTGCGGGGAGTCATTCCGGATACGAAAAGGGTGCTTCCGGATGCCATGAAGAGTACAGGGTGCGGCCATGCTTTGGGCTCGAGAGACTCTGAATTTCACTTAGGTGAGAGTATTAAGTCAAAATTGTAGCTAGTGATGACTGCGGATATGAACCCAGTTGCTCATTGTCTGAAATGCATTAGGAAGCTCGTCAGCAGCCAACAAAGAATCCGCCGCAGTTCTGCCAATAGAGCTTAGGAACCACGTGGTCCCACTCTTCTTAGGACGACCATAAGGCGTCATAAGAATCCTGCACACGCCAGTGAGTAGAAACGGACGCCGTAGATCCAGGATCCATTCCAAGTGTTCTCTTGCCCAATGTCTTCGCACACCAAGGTCCTGTGCAGTTTGTGCTGCTCTTCGTAATGGACTTGTAGGAGCAAAATTGATCGCGTGGGGCTGGTTGCACACTGTCTGGGTCGGCGTATCCCTTCAAGTTTACAACGTACTGAATGACTATATTTGCAAATGCAGACTCCAGACTAATCCAAGTAAAACAGTGGCCACAATGACCCATCTCCATGATATAGAGGCACACAGGAAATTACACGAGCTGCTAGAT
Organism: Schistocerca piceifrons; assembly: GCF_021461385.2. Lineage (NCBI taxonomy): Eukaryota > Metazoa > Arthropoda > Insecta > Orthoptera > Acrididae > Schistocerca > Schistocerca piceifrons. Next base: position 73,716,606 of record NC_060140.1, read on the forward strand.
GAGATCAGAGTTTCTCACAACTGCTCCTCTCCATCTACCTGGCACTGTTATTTATGCAGTCCTGCGCGAATCTGTCAAAGAAGCTTGGCTCGGTAGGAGATCTACTAAACGCTAATGCCAGAAACATCTGGTGGACAAATGAAGATAGTATGGCACGTAATTCTACGATTTCACTTGTATACAGAGATGCTGAAAATTGTGCCCTGCATAGGAAAAGAGCGTACATATAAATAAGACAGAATGAGGCCATTACGACCGTTAATGGCACTGTCAAATCCCACCCAGTGGATGCCTGTTATATCCAGCGTTGCTCTACTTATTTCATGACCAAAGCTGCCAAGGTGCAAATTGTTAAGAAGACAGAGATCCATGAGAACTCAGTTCCAGGTAGCGCTTTCCAGAATCTGCGAACTGTACGCCTAAAATCACAGTGGCCACTTTATGTTGATGTTCAGGTCACACACGTTTTCGACGTCACTAAGAAATGGAGAGAACCTGGGCATGAACTTCCACCTAGAAAACCCATTTGATTCATATCCCGACGAGGAGGGTTGCAGGGTTTGGTCTCCCTCGTTGCGAACGCTCAAGATTCAACCACATCTGAATAGCAGAAGAGAGGTGTGTCCACCGTGCAATAATACTAATCTTCCTGTACTAGAGCATTTCCTTGTCCTGTCACAATTTTATATGTGTGTGTGCAGAAACATTCTTATATTCCAACAGAGACCGCTCATTGTAACGAAAAGGTGTCAGCAGACACGCATACCACTCGTAGTTTACGCCAGGAGAACTCAGTTTAATATTTTCATTTATTTCTAATGACCTGGGCATTTCTTTCAAAGGAAAACATAAGAATTGGAAAAGAGGAAAGCTGAGTTTAACTTTCACCTTTCGTTTCTAGAAAATATAATCAGCTTTAAGAAACTGATTTGTTACATCAAGTGACTCCATTTTATTTTGACAGGCTAAACGACTTGAAATGTAACGGGGAAGCGTTGTCAACGTTTCAGCTGAGGCATCCCATCTTCTCGCAGTTGTTGCACGCTTCTCGGTGCATCTCAGCAGTCATAATCACGAAATGTCTACTTATCTACGAATATAGCAAACAAAACTGGTGCGTATGTGATTTGAATACAATTTAATCCATGTATTTATACCCATACAAATTATAAAAATGGATGTACATATATATATATGTATGTATCTATGTATGTATCTCCTACTGAATCAATGGACCGATTTAAACCAAACTTGGTACACATACTACTTACTGTATGGATAGAAATATTGTGGGGTTATGAACTAGCAACTCTTATTGGTAGACGGGTGATAACGCAGAAAGCGAAGGGGGTGGTAGGAAATGGACACAGGTAGGGGGAGGAGAAGATGGAAAGAGAGAAAGGGAGAGGGAACGGACAGAAAATGAAGAGGAGGAGATGGACAAAGAAGAGGGAGGAAGAGATGGACGGAGTGAGGGGTAAAGAGGAGACAGACTAACGCAAGATTGGAATGAATACATCCCCGGGCAGCGCTGCGTACTCAGCTAATTGTTAAACATATCTTAAAGTTTCAATAAGGTATGTTATGAAAAAAATTCGGTTAATACATTGAACGTTTTGATGAAGGGACTGTGTTGGTGATAACTTCGTCCTAATCAAAGTACACTGAAAACAAAATACTTAGATCTAAAGCCGGCCGAAGTGGCCGTGCGGTTAAAGGCGCTGCAGTCTGGAACCGCAAGACCGCTACGGTCGCAGGTTCGAATCCTGCCTCGGGCATGGATGTTTGTGATGTCCTAAGGTTAGTTAGGTTTAACTAGTTCTAAGTTATAGGGGACTAATGACCTCCACAGTTGAGTCCCATAGTGCTCAGAGCCATTTGAACCATTTGAACTTGTTGTTGTTGTTGTGGTCTTCAGTCCTGAGACTGGTTTGATGCAGCTCTCATTTCATACAGTAAAGCTGTAAAACTATACGAAAAAATCAGTATCTGCTGATAACCAGACTTCACCCACGGCATCTACAACTCTTAATTATCAACGCGAACACTGAGGACAAATTTAACTTAATAAGATATAAGCACAGCAGATAAAAAATTAAACTAATTAGTCATCCTCGCCAACCTCGCCCCAGGAGAGACCACGCTAACACCGCTGTACATGATACTGTTTGTAGATTTGTAACGGCGTAACTTCGGCAAAGAAGAGTCCAAAAGTTTATTCAGGTACGCCGTATTCGACTGGGATCACGCATTAGATGAAATATAGGTATCGATTTTAGTGCATGTTGATTGCTACGTGTCACACTCTATAGCCCCAAATATTTTCTCTAAGTTGAAGATCGGATGGCGTAGCGGTCCAGTCGAGATGCGATAGGACGCCTAAGTGTTCGCCAATACAGAAACGTATCCACGTAGCCCTGTGAACACTACCGTTGTCTTACAAGGGGAGGCCGCCAATTGTGAAATTCAGATCCGATTCATACTGCGCATAATAAAAGCTCATGGCCAGAGGTGTAATGTGGCAAAGCACCAAGATGCACTTCTCAGCCGTTGTCGAGAAAATCGACAGTTAAAAGAAACCGTTGCGGTGAAATACTCTCTACGATTAGTAGTTTTCTACAGCATGGTGGTGCAGCGGTAAGCGCTCGGGTTCGTAATCTGAAGGTCACCGGATCGAATCTCGCTCCATGCAACTTTTTTTTTTTAGTATTTGTTTTTTGTAATACATACATATATATATATATATATATATATATATATATATATATATATATATATATATATATATACAATTCCCGGCAATCAGTTGCAACAATTATGCATATAATAAGTTATTGAAAGTCGTTTGTCGTGGAAAAACTGGCGACTTCGAACATCATTATGTTTTCCGCAAACAAAGTTGTATTTCACAAATGTTATTAATTGTCTTCATAATGTTAACCACGTATAGTTAACGGAAGACGTAGAAACGAATACGTATAGCGTAAGTCAAACGTTCGAATTAGAATAGAAACCCCACGAACACAAACTTGCAGTGGCAGGTATGAAATATAAACTCCGTTACTCGCTCGTTACACTTGAAGGACAGATGTTGAATGGGCCGAAACGAACCGCCCCATAACAGCGTAGTTGCCTGCTAACTTCGAAAGAAGGTAGATGCGGTCCCTAGCGCAACTTATAACATCGTCGAAAATCAGTGCGGACGGGACAGCTTTGGTACACCCTGTTAAACAAACGGAAAAATGGAGGCGGTACAATTGGAGAGCGATCCGCCTTCACCAACATGCATAAGCAATTCATTAATAGTTTATATATATATATATATATATATATATATATATATATATATTTGAATTGCAAAAAACTAATAATAAAAAGATATTGCACGGCGCGAGATTCGATCCGGCGACCTTCGGATTACGAACTCCAGCGCTTACCGCTGCGCTATCACGCTGTAGAAAATTTTAATCGTAGAGAGTATTTCACCGCAACGGTTTCTTTTAACTGTCGATTTTCTCGACAACGGTTGAGAAGTGCATCTTGGTGCTTTGCCACATTACACCTCTGGCCATGAGCTTTTATTATGCGCAGTATGAATCGAATCTGAATTTCACAATTGGCGGCCTCCCCTTGTTAGATGACAGGAGGGCCCACAGCATCCTCAACATGAAGACGCAGAAGAAGACCGGAACTAAAAATTATTAGAAATGCATTCCCAATTGCGAATACGGTGAGATGCCAGCTGTACAATTTATCGGCGACACATGAAAATTTGTGACAGACGGGGCCACGAACCCGGGTGTCGGTTCTACGACTGTCAATGCTAAATTCCGGATAAAAACCGTCAACGATGGTAGCCGGAAACTTCTCGTATAACGAGTGAACATCGCTCTGTCAACGGCGTTGTCAAAGAGTGCGAAGAAGCAGAGTTTCAAAACAACCTCCTGATCTTGGTATGGGAATCTGCTGCTAAAAAGTTGAGACTCGGTAATGATCAACCACCTGAGGATGCAGAACGCAATGGAAACCCCTGCATTAAATACGTTTAATGTGTATTCGCAGGACGGGTTGTGTGTAACTGAAAAAGAGCCACAAGAATCTCTCCATTGGAGAAACATTCGGGATTAGACACCCGTTTAGAACTTTACTAATGTGTGTGTTAAAATGTTTTATGTTAGCGGTCCACCACCACACAGTTATTTCAGCTCACAGAGAAATGGAGTACCTAGTTGTAAAGAGCATGAATGATGATGCCAACAGGATAATAGGCTGGTCAGCATAGAACATTAAAAACAATACGGGGATTATATCGTAATGCATCAGTCAGACCACTGTATTCTTATGAGACTAATTCTAATTAATCATTGCGTTAGGCCAGACTCATTAACAGTTTGATGAACTTGACACAGTTTTATTTATATAAAAGTTGGTCGGTCTGATTCTACCGCTCAGCAAACATATTTATGGCAGTGGGCTAACATTATCACTTTACAGGGAAAATAAAAGGCGAATATGTGGCCTATATAGTCAGACAGTTACTTGTAATACAAATATAATCACCTTCATCTCCACTTCACACACATTATGTACCAATTTATTAAAGCTTCTAATAATGACTCATTCACGTAGAATAAGATTTTGATTTGTTAAGCACCTCCACCAAAGTTACTCTAAGAATCTTCTACATATTCATGTAAACTTTTAAACATTCCCTCTGTTGTGTGTGGCCAGAGATGACTGAACGACCTCAAGCTTCTATTGCAATTCTCTCACAACATTTGAACTTAAATAACAACATTTATGTTAATACAAGTATTATTGGCATCTAAGGGTTACATCAGTAATGTTCAATATATATCTCTAGTACCCTTTTAATCACTTGTATAATTTATGAAAGGGTTTCCTGCGTTATTATATCACACTGTAAAATCAACTCCTATTTTATTCTTTAAAAAACATCCACCTGCCAGGACAGCAATGCACACGCATTTTGTACAAATTTCCTCTTAGCTTAAAATAACCACATAGAATTATTGTCATGATTCTTATTATTTCATTTAAAATCTCTTAACCAGTTCGTTATGCAGTAACCAAGTCACAATTTTTTTCTTAAACGACATCACATATTAATTAATTATGACGATTGCCTTGTGAATAAAACTTCTTAGTATCTTCCAAATTAAATAACCTTTTAATACTTCCATTCTGAATATTACCTGAAATTACAGCCTTAGAGAGAAGAATAGTTTGATTCACAAGCAGGCCTTCAAACAGGTTGCAAAACCTTTTCATTAAGCCTTCTTGTACCGATGACAGAGGGTATGTCTTTAACAACACTTCCTCACTCACCTTGTAGGATAGCACTACTTCTCATCTTTTTGCCCTCGTTTTGACCCTACTTAGAACAAGCCCCCCCGCTGTCCTTTGTTAGCTAAAATTTACTATGGTAAACAAATATTGTCAATGATGGGTTGCTCCTCTGCTTTTCCTATTGTTAGCTTTAGTGTAATTCCTCCCATAATGCTGTGAGGGAAATTATTCTCGATGATTTCAAAGTCCTTCATGTGCAGACACAAGCTTTGATGATTACTCCCAGCATAAGTTCGGCAAAAACATTCTGTATTTCCCTCATAACGTGTGTCACAGGGTTTTCCTGTGGTTGATAATCTGATATGACTACTGACTGTATTGTTTTATTTTAAAGAAAATTCCTTGCTGGTCCTGTTTGTAAAATTTGTTCCACTGTCTGAAGGAATCCTATTTGGGTGACGTACATTAGTCAAATACTCAGACTCAAAACACATCACTTGAAGTTTGGCAGTAGCTCTTTTCAGTAAGTAGAACTTCTCATAATTATATAAGACTTCCATAGCACCCAATACAGAAGATTATCCAGAACTGGCAGGTGGTAATGGACCATATATATCTACCATAACCAAAACCTACATTCTGTCTGGTACTATACAGCAAATTAGATTTAAATTATGGCCAGGAGGCACCTTCAATCTTTGATTCACATAATATTTCCTCAATATCTTCTGATTGTAGGTAAATACGGCTCAAAATAGTAATACTTCCTCATGTGTGACACACATTCAATTGCTCCGTAATGTTTAAACGCTGTATGTATGTACCACATAAGGTGTTCTATACAGTATTGAGGTATACACAATTACTAATCACTACATTCCATTCTGGTTCTTCTAAGCAATACGTCTTGATGCACTAACGAATACTCCTTCCACTTGTTAGTAGAATTACCTACTAGCTACTGTCTCTTAATTAATGCTAACTTATCTTCAGCCTCTTGTCCTACTATCACTCGTTTAGCCCTCATCTGAATATCATCCACATACTCTGCAGTCTTAAGGAAATAGTCTCTCATATTACGTTATTCTTCTAAATGTACCCCTTCATTTTCTAGCCCAAAAAGTAGCCTTTAAAAAGCATCAGGTACCATATTCTCAACTCCCTTTTTGTATTTAATCTGAAATGAATACTATCGTAAATCCAGTGCTCAAGTAATGTATCCCAGATGAAACGATCTGCATGTATTGAACACTACCAAAGATTTGTAATCCATGAAGAGTTTCATGTGCCTGTCCAATAACAAATATGGTATCTATATTTGTGAAATGCCCACACAAAGTATAGGGCTTTTTTTTTAGTCGAATAATTCCCCTCATTGCCATTTAATATCCTACTAGGAATTGCCACATTTGCTTCTCTCACTGCCTCTACTTCAGTGTGTTCCTAGAACACATCACAGGCAAACTCATACCATCTGCCCCAAGGCACAAACCCTTATTCAAACTTGGTCGTTCCAGCAATTTTACATTAACTAAGCATACTTTCATCCTTATAGAGTCCCTATCACACTGTTCATCCCTTTTCAAGTTAGCTCTCACCCCAATTCAGCTTCTCAACGAACACTGTATTATATTTAGTTATCAACAAAACATCGATAAAATCCTACCACGCCAAAAAACGAACGAATTTGTCCTTTTGAACGAGGTCAAGTAGAGTTCTTTATCGTTTCCATTCTTTTTTTTGTTGCTTTGTGCGAAATTCACTCCTTGCTTGCGGTATGCCCCAAAGATTTCAGTTTATTTCTCCCAAAATGAGATTTGCACGACTTGATTGTCACTCTCTACTGCTCCAGTCATGTAAGGAGGTCCTATTGGGTTCCTCCCACTGTTTAGTAGCAATAAGAATGGCATACAAAACTACTTTACTCTTTAACTCCTCTCCCTGGGCTAGGTCCAGCACACGAGCAAAGATGCTTACCGATAAATTTAACCCAAATAGTACAACCTTAAAGGGTAACATTTACTGTCGAAGAGGAAAGCCATATACTTGCTCAATTCAGAAGCTGATGTAATCTGCCAGTACCTAGTAGTCAAGTTCATGGTTGAAAGTTATTTCACCCAGCCAAAATATCATTTACTTGCAACGGAACCCTCTTTTTTATTACCAAACGTTTATTAACATTCCACACATCCAAAACCAAACGTAAACTTCCGTTTACTGGCAACGGAACCCTCTTTTTTATTACCAAAGATATATTTATGTTCCAAACAACCAAAACCAAATGTATACTTCCGTTTGATTTTTACTGCATCTATAAGACTGTAATAACAACCAGTAAACAGTTCAATAATTTCCCCAATTTAGTGTTCTCTCAGTTTCACTTTTGATCCCAGTCTTCAGTGACAAAACGATTGGATAAGGCCTGATGAAAAAAGATTCATAGTTTTTGACCAATATTCCACACTCAATATCTTTTATAAGCTCAGGATTCTCTGAAAATGTTACCTGATGGTTCAAAAGTACATCCCTTAATTCTCTAAGCTCTTCTATCTGTTCCAAGTCTGTCACCTTTTTAATTATATCTTCTTCTGTCACTGTAACTGTGTCTTGATCTTGCTGTTTGAAATTTCGACTTACAGCACCATCCAGCAACATCCAGATGGTTCGTTTGTGTCTCATATTCATCGTCAGCTTATTTGTTTCTGATCGAAACAGTGCTCTCCAGCACTGAGGATGGAGACGTCCATGAATGTAAATCACCTGAAGATGGGCACAAGCTTGAAACAGGTTGTGTGCTAAACAAAATCACTGTCATTTAATTGTTTGCTTACTCGTTGTTTGGTTTGTAACACAACAGTATGTGAAGAAGCTACGTTAGTGTCCACTACTTTCACTCTTTCCTTAAGTTCTGTTTGCGTTACTAAAATAAGCTTCTACAAAGAAAATTAAATTGTTGATTCTTTTCCATTTCGTCCACCTGCTCATTCGCTTCACCCCTTTCTTGACTTATAGCACTGGACAGGTTTTGAATTCCTAAAGATTGATTTTTAAATACAGCCTTACATGAAACATTTAATTCAGAAATTTCATTCGTTACTTAACAGATAACTTCTTTTGGAGAGAAATGCTCTCTTTTCCTGTGCTATTCTGATTTCTGTGTCTTCCTTAATTCGTCAGTAATCTGTTTTCTACTTCCAAGCTAATGGAATTCCTTCAATGCATCTATTTCGCCGTCCCCAGTTTTGATGTTAAGTTTATCACTAATCAAATTTCTGCTGCTCTTCATTACTTTCGTCTTTCTTCGGTAGACTCTCAGTCGAAATTGTGTGCTCATCAGCCTTTTCATTTCATTCAACAGGTCTTGCAGCTCTTCTTCACTTTCTCTGAGAATAGGGACTTCATAAACGAATCTTATTATTCGTACCCTTCAACATAGATCTTAATACCACTTCTGAAACTTTCCTTTAATTCCGTCATTGCTTCTTCTACATACAGATTGAATGCAAGGGGTGAAAAATTACATCCATGTCTTCCATCCTTTCTAATCTGAGCACTTTATTGTTGGTCGGGGGGGGGGGGGGGGGGTGTAGAAAATAGCCGCGGTGTATCGCTCCTGCGATCATTTTCACGTCTGTGCGCCTGACCAACAACAGGTTGGACCGTTTCTCCTTGAACACGAGCGAAAGGCGCGATTACATCTCTCCCGTTCCGTGGGCCATGATGTAATCTAGCTGAAATCTTCCCGTATGACCCGCCTTTTCCAAGTATACCTCCTCGTCTTGTGATTCTTGAACAGAGGATTCGCAATTACTAGCTGATATTGCACATAATCGGCGACAAAGTAATGAAGGTGTCCTGTGTTATGATGACGACGAACGAATCGTCGCCAATGTTGACCGGTGGCCAATGCTAAACAGAAACATATAGATCACAGCAGGTTTGTCAGTGACGTCGATGAGGTGCTGGCTGCGTGGTCTGGATCTTCAAAGACTAAAACAATTAGAAGTTGTTGTTAAAAAAATGATATACACTCCTGGAAATTGAAATAAGAACACCGTGAATTCATTGTCCCAGGAAGGGGAAACTTTATTGACACATTCCTGGGGTCAGATACATCACATGATCACACTGACAGAACCACAGGCACATAGACACAGGCAACAGAGCATGCACAATGTCGGCACTAGTACAGTGTATATCCACTTTTCGCAGCAATGCAGGCTGCTATTCTCCCATGGAGACGATCGTAGGGATGCTGGATGTATCCTGTGGAACGGCTTGCCATGCCATTCCCACCTGGCGCCTCAGTTGGGCCAGCGTTCGTGCTGGACGTGCAGACCGCGTGAGACGACGCTTCATCCAGTCCCAAACATGCTCAATGGGGGACAGATCCGGAGATCTTGCTGGCCAGGGTAGTTGACTTACACCTTCTAGAGCACGTTGGGTGGCACGGGATACATGCGGACGTGCATTGTCCTGTTGGAACAGCAAGTTCCCTTGCCGGTCTAGGAATGGTAGAACGATGGGTTCGATGACGGTTCGGATGTACCGTGCACTATTCAGTGTCCCCTCGACGATCACCAGTGGTGTACGGCCAGTGTAGGAGATCGCTCCCCACACCATGATGCCGGTTGTTGGCCCTGTGTGCCTCGGTCGTATGCAGTCCTGATTGTGGCGCTCACCTGCACGGCGCCAAACACGCATACGACCATCATTGGCACCAAGGCAGAAGCGACTCTCATCGCTGAAGACGACACGTCTCCATTCGTCCCTCCATTCACGCCTGTCGCGACACCACTGGAGGCGGGCTGCACGATGTTGGGGCGTGAGCGGAAGACGGCCTAACGGTGTGCGGGACCGTAGCCCAGCTTCATGGAGACGGTTTCGAATGGTCCTCGCCGATACCCCAGGAGCAACAGTGTCCCTAATTTGCTGGGAAGTGGCGGTGCGGTCCCCTACGGCACTGCGTAGGATCCTACGGTCTTGGCGTGCATCCGTGCGTCGCTGCGGTCCGGTCCCAGGTCGACGGGCACGTGCACCTTCCGCCGACCACTGGCGACAACATCGATGTACTGTGGAGACCACACGCCCCACGTGTTGAGCAATTCGGCGGTACGTCCACCCAGCCTCCCGCATGCCCACTATACGCCCTCGCTCAAAGTCCGTCAACTGCACATACGGTTCACGTCCACGCTGTCGCGGCATGCTACCAGTGTTAAAGACTGCGATGGAGCTCCGTATGCCACGGCAAACTGGCTGACACTGACGGCGGCGGTGCACAAATGCTGCGCAGCTAGCGCCATTCGACGGCCAACACCGCGGTTCCTGGTGTGTCCGCTGTGCCGTGCGTGTGATCATTGCTTGTACAGCCCTCTCGCAGTGTCCGGAGCAAGTATGGTGGGTCTGACACACCGATGTCAATGTGTTCTTTTTTCCATTTCCAGGAGTGTATATTGTACTTAACTGGTTGTACATGATTCTTCTTGGCTGCATACATATAATTATAAAGAGATAGCTATTGAGGCCTCACTTATGCCACACGTTACTAAACGCCTTATTAGAGATTGCTTCCTATCAGCTGAAGGCTATGCTACTTCACTACTTGACGTCCCGAGCAAGAGTGGACGAGAGCTCGCTAAAAACTTGATACAAGCTGCGGAGCGACGCTGGCGGCGCTGGTCGCGACTCGCGGGTCCAAAGATACTAATACGGACCGCGGTCGATAACTGCAACCCCTAACAAGTGTGGAATCGAACGTTGATACTACATCCTGTTCCTCAGGCATTCCTCCTCGATACCTTGTTTTAATAGATGTCCTTTTCCCCAGGCGCTCGTCGTAGATGACTTAACTGTTGCTCCGGTGTCCGCGAATGGCGTTGGAGTAGTGCAGACTTCGTGACGTTGCATTTCGTGTTACCCGGGACAGCCAGAGTAACATCACTGATTATGTTAGCGTCTTCACCGAGGTGGCTGAGCAAAGCGGCCATTTTTACATTGTCGTCCGAGATACCGTGGGAGGCCTGAATGTACTCAGCGACCGCAAGCCACATCGCAGGTTGGTCTGGGCGGAATGCAGGTAACTTAAATTCTGAACCATAACAAGTGGCGGAGTCATTGGTGCATGGTTTGTACTGACGGCCAGGGCGTTGTTCGGAGAGGCACAACGGCTAAGTTCGCAATTATCGCATGCGGCGTGGGTGTAAGGTCATTAGCAATGTCCGGCAGTTGTCCAACCCAATGGAGCACGTGATGCAGCGCGATCGGGTGGACTGAGGTGGGATGCGGGGATGTAGGCAAGTCAGCATCGGCGATTGAAATGGCGCTAAGCACTATGGGACTTAACATCTGAGATCATGAATTCCCTAGACTTATAACTACTTAAACCTAACCTAAGGACATTACACACATTCTTGCCCGAGGCAGGATTCGATCCTGCGACCGCAGCAGTACCGCGGTTCCGGACTGAAGCGCCTAGAACCGCTCGGCCACAGCGGCCGGCATCGGCGATTCGAGAAAGCGCGCGTCCAAGAAGCTGGTGCACAGTACTGGAATGATAACTTATGCATACTGGAACGAAATCACCCAAGAGTCCATCTGTAGGAACATATTGTTCAGTAACACAGGTAGCACTGTTAGCATCGATGAGGCTGCGCTGATAAGAAGAGTGAACATTTTCCTTCCTGAATAGTGGCGGTCGCTCAAGATTTCACTGCGAAGCTTTAAACTCATTCGTGCGAAAGTCTTCACATAGAAATAGCTGTTCACGACAGTAGTTGCGTTGTACTTGCAACATACTCTATTGACATAATCATTAGACACAGAGGGACAGCATTCTGGCTCAAAAGGGGAAGAGTGGACAAAGTGCATGAGATAACAGGAGAGCATATTACAGAAAAACGCCAAGTAAATCTTTGGAAGGTTGAGACATGGCAAAAAGAATACGAAACATTTGACAAGGGCCTTTCGGGTTTTCTCCTTCTTCCCAAACATCCGGGAACGGTTGGGACTCAGACACGCTGACACAAGTCGCCGTATGGTACACTTCCTGATGCGTCATGGCCCGTACCCCACCCACTTGCACCACTTTAGCCTTAGCCAAAGTGATATGTGTGAATGCGGGCAACATGTATCTCCCGAACACATGACACTAAAATGTGGCCCACTCACACATCTAAGGCCGACGTCAGAAATCGAAGACGTAGGGCAAGCTTTAAGAGACCCAGATAACTGGATCATGCTTAACCGTATCACTGATGAAATATCAAGAGCGCTAAACAAGGCCTATAAGCAGCGACGACCATGTGTAAGATCACGACCCGAAACTCACCCTACACCACAACATGACGCATGGGATAACAGAGATCCAAACACTGTTATGGAAACAGATGAACATGTAGATACAGATGACGATATGAACACTCCAATATCACCAGTTACATGTACGACATACTAACAGATACACAACTGCAGCAATAGTACAAGTAATACAAACATGAAATTTGGAAATAAGTTAGTAACAGAAATAAAACAACGAATTTTCCTGTTTGTGCAAGTAAAACAAGTAATTATTTAGTTCCTTGGGTGATTATTTTCAAACATGTATATGTGTAATTTATGAAATGTATAAGATTCAAACTGAAATACATGTGAACATTATAAAATTGTGCATAAACGTACAAATGCAGTGTAATAAGACGTAAACGGACAAACACAAAAGGCTCCTCTCCTGCTTACGGCGCGGTGAAGTGGAGCAAGTAATAGTAGTAACAAATAGTACTGTCATGCCTGAAACACAAACCGCGTAGAGGTAATACCAAAACCTACATTCACATACAAGTAGCTATAGTAGAACAGAATATGCTAATTCAGGTGAGATAGGCTCGAAGTATTTACTGAAGCTCTCCCACTCTAAAAAGCTTGGCAAAGGGACCTCGTTTCCTATCTAAATTTTTTGTTTCGTGTATTATTTTCTTCTTAAGGGTATAATAACTTCCCCCAGTTCTAATTTTTGTATCTTGCGTTTTTGTGTTTTTTTCTTAATTAACGATTTATTTGTATGAAAAACAAGAAAAGTACTAAAATTCTGAAATTTGTCTAGTTTGCTGTAGCAAACGACCAATTATAGTTACCCAAATAAAATGAGCGTTATGGCATTGTTGGCCGGGATGCCAAACCTGGGAAGTTCGGCCGCCGAGTGCAAGTCTTATTTCAGTCGACGCCACACTGGGCGATTTACGTGCCGGTAATGATCATTAGGACACCCTGTCCACGAGCGGAGAAAATCGCCAAACCCGGCCGGGTATCGAAACCGGGCCCGCTGCACGGGAGGCAAGCACGTTACTACCCAGCTAAGCAGGCGGACTACAGTTACCAAGGTGATGGGTCACTCTGTAATGTTAATGAATAAGTAAATAAGTTGCGAGATGGCCTCACTGTCGGCGCGCAGTATCCGAAATGAGAACTTAGAAGTGTTTAGATGAGCCATACGTTGTCGTCGTTGGTCACCAAAGTAGATTTTACCCTGATATGGGTTAAAGGTAGCGCGTAGCAATGACACGATGACATAACATGCGCTTTACTCTACGATCGACACCGAAGGAATACACGTCTACGTTCACGGCATTCGTAGAGGAGCCTGAATCTTGGTTCCTCAGACATTTCGCACCACGCCACTGTGGCTGGCCGGAGAGTTTCCTCTCTGCAGCTGTCGCTGGTGGAGGCACCACACGTCCAACAAGTGGCATGTCTTTGATAAGCCTGAAAAGACAACATATCCCTCTCAATCCAGCTGGGTTGTATTCCGAGGTGGACCATGGCAAATCCTCTCGTTATCTTAGTCACTATTTGCCCTATCCGTGGACATTCGACCGCCACGCACACACCACTAATAGCTCTTTTACAGTGTAACTGTGTCGCCTTAGCTCCACATTTCGAGACAATGGAACGCTGAAACAAAACAATACAATACTAACAACAAAGATTCTTGTCGGCTTCAAAGCAAAGATACCAATAAAACGTATTTATTTCCTCAATTTTACGATAGGAGGGAGCAGTGCTCCTCACTCTATGTATGGAATAAACTCACGTAGTGAATGTCAAATCAAACACGTTTCAGCCGTCTGATTTCCAAAACGTAAATTTTATTTGGCTACCAGTTTCAGCGATTTAGTACGTCATCTTCAGGTCCCCTGACCGATGTGGAGGAAGATTCCAAGCCCCGGACAAAGTAAGGGGCCTGCATTCAACGACCGGTATGTGTAGATCTACAGATTTTGACCTATTTTGAGCGGAACTGAGGTCGGAATCATCCTACACGTTCGTCAAAGGGCCTGAGGATGGCGTAGTAAACAGCCGAAACTGCTAGCCAAATGAAATAACTGTTAAAAAGTTAGACGGCTGAAACGTGTTCTATTTGTTATTCTGTACTGAACAGCCGAGTCCCGCAACAATCTCTGAGAAGAGGGACATACAGAGACTCACGTAGTATCATTCAATGAATATCTGACATCTTTCAGACTTGTTATATTTCTGTTGGCATTCCGTTTTACTTCATACCGGGTTAGATAGTTGTTGGTTGTGACCTAATCTAATCTAATCATCGATCATCGATTTATTTAAACATCACCCAGTATTATCCTCCAGAGGAGATAGTGAGTTGAGCTGCCTTTAGCGTATGAACACCATCCACTTGCTGTTGTTGTTCTGCTGAGCTGCCTTTAGCGTGTGAGCACCACCTACTTTGCTGTTGTTGTTTGCTAGGTGAGGAGTGGTAGCTGCAGAGCAGATGCAACGCTACGCTCTCCGCGGACTCTGGCTTCCTGGAGCTGATGAACGTCCTGGACCATCCCACCTGTCCACTGGAAGACCTGCCGCCAGAAACCATGGAGCCGCCTAAGCAGAGCCGAGTGCAGCTGCGAAACGACGTGCCGCCGAGGTCTCCCAACATCTCTGTGGCCAGTGACCTGGCGTGCACACCTCTGCCTCTTTTCCTGGATCGCTGTCAGCTCGTTCAGCATTTTTCAGGACGTCCGATTTACTACGACACACAGTGTGCATGATGCTCGCTGCTATTTAGACAATCTTGCCAAGCAGTCGTGTCCGGAATTGAAGGCTGCGGATGTCATCTGTTCTGTTTCCAGAGCTATCCTGTTTCTGAAGTGTCGCAATTTGTTCTCTTGTAAAGTCTCCTGGAGGGTCACCTTTTCCAGAAAAAGAAGTAACTTACCGTCCGAATTTGATTCGAAAGAGGACAAGCCAACAGAGAAAACACTGAGCTACAGCGCCATGTTAGGCAGTGCCATTTCGAAATCCAAGCATTTTAAAATGCACAGATTAAAACTTTTCGAAATCTCATTTAAAGCGTTTTGACTGCCGGAGTATTCGCGTACTTTTCCTCAGTTATGTAATTTGTCTGGAAAGATACTCTTGTGCTTCCAAATCATGCATATAACCCAGATTCTATGTTCTGAGGTCATGCGACATATGGCAGGAGTCCCTGACTTACCTACAACGGATCTGATTGAGAGTGCCTTCACACGTCTCAGCTCTATCTGGCTAAACAAATTCTACTACCAAATGTACGCCGGCTGTCGTCATCTCACGCTTCCTAACCTGCCGAAGCAAGCAAAGTATTCCGTGGTCAGATCCTGTATCCACTAATACTCTGGATATATGACGCACAACAAGTATTGATTCTGAAAATACGAGCAAATATTGTCTTCCCCAGTCAGATGAAATTCCTCGTGGGAATTTCACTGTCTATAGCTTTGAATTTCGTTTTACTTGGACTGGTGGGATGCGTATACCTATTTACCCAGAAGTCCACGTGGGTCGAAATTTCTAGTAGCAGTAAATTTGGCCCAAATAAATAACTTCTTTACCTTCCATTTAAGGCCGTCGTCTTAAGTTGGATAGGTACTATAATTAAGATATAGTTGCACAAGGCGTAGCCCAGTTTTTGTGTTACGTTCATGTAACTACAGTGATACAGGAGCCAGAGCTGCTCGTTTTTTTGTTTTTGTTTTTTTTTTTCATTTGACACGAAACGGCGCTCCCTATAACAAGGAACACGGTACTGTCGTGGTGGAACCCAGACATCATCCTTCCAGGGCTAGAGCTCTGTAAAGTAGCTGGTGTACAATTTCTGGCTGTGAAATCCCTTTGTAATCTTTGTGAATATATTTTCAAAGGACTGCTTTAATTACAGACTATAATAAAGCCTGTCCTCGGTTGTAAAGATAGAAGCTAGCTGATGAGACAAAATGAACTGCAACCAAACCGTAAAACCAGTGCCTCAGTTTTCTAATTTACTCTTCATTCTCAATTTTCTGTTTATTTGTACGTGGTAGCGTCTACGTATTTTAATGCACCGATGTTAAGTAATTACTTACTCTCATGGCCCCGGAATCCACAGTCGATTTTTGACCGCGTCAAGTAACCTTCTTCACAGCGTCCATCCTCCGCATCTTCTTCTCTTGCTCTACGTGGCTGAAGATCCTTTGGCCACAGGGTATCTACATCTTGTCTGCGTTCTGCCTGAAGATTTTCGTCCTGGTTTCTTCTCTGTTGCTTCTATCAATTTTGATTCCTTCCCTCCCACCCCTCTGCCCCCCCCCCCCACACGTCTACTATAGAGATGGCCAACCTGTCTCAGTCTCCTCACCTAGGCATCCGCAACACTATGTGGTTCATTTTATATCTCCATGAATTACCTGTTATGTCCTCTTTGTCATGCTCCTGCCTAAAAAATTCGTCGGGACATTTTATTTTCAAAAACCTTTGTCATTCTCTCTGTTATAATTACCTATTCAACATATTTCTGTGTTATATAGTAACAGTGGTCTAATTATTGTTTTATATATCCTCATTTTGCTTTCCCTTAAAAAGTTTTGGCTGATAATAATTTGTTGAGTATATTTGACCCTCTGGATGTTGTTTCGATCCTCACTTCTGTTTCTTGTTGTCGTAATTTCTCTTGTTAACTACCACCCACAGATTTTTAGACTCATCTACTTCTTCGAGGATGTTGTCATCGATCTGCATGGTTCCTCACCTTACTGCCTTGTAATTTCTTTCACTCCTTACGAATTTTTGTTCTCTCGTCGTTTACCTCCTATCCAATTTCTCTTGATTGTTTGTAAATGGCATTGTTTCCAATATTTTCAGGTCATCTAGATTTTCGCTGATTAACGCTACATCATTTGCAAAGGCAAGTAATTCATTTTTATTCCTATATCTCTTTCGAGTCCTTTGGGAAGAATACTCACGAAGATTGCAACGAGGATCCTGCAACCAGATTTCTCTCAGCTGCTCGACAGAGCTCTAACCCTGGATGGATGGATGGTGTCCTACCAAGCCAGTACCCTACTCCTGGGTGTAGGGAGTGCTGTTTCGTTAGAAATGGAAAATACGGACAACACTTCACCCCGGTGCCATCGTTGCTGTATGTACATAGTACAAAAACTGCGCTATTCCCTGTGCAGCCCAATTCTAATTATAATACCTATCCCACTTAAGATACTGGCTTAACTGGTAGGTGATCAAGTTGTTTGTTTGAGCCAAATTCATTGCTACTAGAAATTTCGAGTTGCGTGGAGTTCTGAGTACATAGGTATACGTATCCCACCAGTCCAAGTAAAACCAAATTGAAAGCTATAGACAGTGAAATCCCCGCAAGGAATATTATCCAACTGTGGAAAAGATAACCGTGGTTTAGTAACGAAATTCGGAAAATGCTGAGGAAGCTTAGATTGATGCACTCACGGTTCAAAAAAAGAGCGCGGGAATGTTGACGGGCAACGTTGAGCAGGAATTCAAGTCACCAGGTCCGGAAGGATTGCTAATTCGATTTTACAGAGTACTCTTAGACATAGATCCTTTACTTAGCCTTCATTTATAGCGAGTGTCTCGTTAAGCGCGAAGGCCCAAGTGACCGAAAAAACAAAAAAAGGCAGGTGACTCCTATATATCAAAAGCATAAAAGAATGGACTCGTAAAATTACAAAGCAATATACTTAACATAGGTTCCCTGTAAGATTCATGAACATATTCTAAGTTCGAATATAATAAATTCTATGGAGTCAGAGACGCTACTGCCGACGAGTCACCACGGATTTGGAAAGCATCGCCCGTGCGAAGCTCGGTTTTCCCTTTTCTCTCACGATATCTTGCGAACAATAGACAAAGGGCAACAGACAGATTCTATATTCCTAGATTTCCGGAAAGCGTTTCATTAGTGCCCCACTCCAGATCGTTAACAAAGGTCCGAACATGCGGCAGTGGTTTCCAAAGTGACTCGAAGACGTCTTAAGTAACAGAACCCAAAAAGTTGTTCTTGATTGCGAGAGTTCATCAGACGGGAAGTTATTGCCAGGAGTGTCCCGGGGAAGTGTGTCAGAAATGCTCTTTTCCTCTGTATACATAAAAGAGTAGACAGATAGGGTCTACGAGTGTTCGCTGAAAACGCTGCATCGTGTGCGAAAGTATTGATGGTAGGTGATTGTCAGCATGCAGCTGACTACAGGGCAATTATACTGCCACCCACATACATTCTGCATAAGGATACTAGTACAAAATGAGAGAAATTAGAGACCGCACGGAGGCGCATAGACACTCGATCTTCCCTCGCTGTGTTTGTGAGGAAACAAAGTACTCTCCTCCACGCTCCGTCTGGTGGCTTACACGGTACATATGTAGGCATAAATTTTAAAAGTCAGGAAGGCAGATGTCAGAGGTGCATTAAATGAATACTACGTAAGTCTATTTCACCTACAGCGGTTCTCGACTTCGTATAACTGAGGGAATAAGTAGATTTTATTGATGACCCTGCTTGAAATCCGACAGAAAGCTTCGTTTCCAGTATTTTATGGTATTCTTTCAGTGTTGCGTTGTATGATTTCTGGAGCCATTGCCACACCGCCGTACTGAACAAAGTACACTGCAGTGATGTGTGTGCGTCGGCGCACGAACGTCCACAGATAGGGCAAATATTGACACATATAATTAGACCATTTGCCATGGTCTATCAAGTAAAGTAACCCTTCTTGATTGAGAGACACATGCTGTTTTTTGAGACAGGGTCAATGAAGGCCGCTTTTTGGAAGTAAATAAAGGCGAGAGGAAGCGTTTGACACCATCCATCAATCAACTGAACAATCTTGTGTGATTTGTAGTCTTCGTTTGTATTCTAAACTACTACTTTTTTCATATCTGTTCTCTTTATATGCCGTCGTAGGCTTTCCTCGAATCAACACACGGTACTTCCATTGCTTTGTTGTATTCCGCATATTTTGGTATGGCTTCTTTTAGTAGAAGCTCTAATCTGTGGTGGATCGATTACTCATAAGTCTCGCTTATTTTCATCTATTACCTCCCTTAAATATGGTTCCAGTTTTTTCTGGAGAATCTTTTAGCACACTCTTTAGGCTGTGCTAATTAAGGGAATGTCTCTATAATTCTGCGTTCTTGTTTATCGCTATTTTTATCGACTTGCATTATGATCGTCTCTTTCTTAGTTCCAGTCGTTGGTCACTTGTGTATTTGTTCCGAAAATACGTGTACTTCTTTTTTTTTAATTCAACTATTATTCCATTTCTCCCTAGAGCTTTGCTGTTCTTCATTATTTGATTGTGTTTACTGTGTCTTTCCTTGATCACGGTGCAAGTAAGGAATCTACGTATGATACTGGTATGGGTCCTCCATTTCTGTACTTGAAATCTTCCACATTTAAAAGTTCCTTACAATTTTCCTTCCTAATTTCCAAACCTTTTGTTCTTTCGTAAACTGATTTGCCATTACTTTAAGATTAAGTAATTACTTACTAAAATTGAATACGCATGAAAATAAGAGGGAAATTCTTGCTACAATTCTCCTAATTGGTCATATGATAGGACATTAACATGAAATCCAAAATTTAAATAAGAACGTTTTATGGTAACTAGCATATTGAAATACAAAAATAATGCAAGAACTTCCTGTTCACGGTAAATTATTTTCACCAAGTTCCTAAATAGTGAAGGCAGAAGAATGTACTCTTACAATGCAGTTATAGGAATCCTTCACCTTCCGCCCGATTCATAAAAAGCTTTTAACGCATGACTACATTTATCTTATGTTTAAAACTTGCAACTGGTTCCTATTTCTAACTAAGCTCTGTTTTTGTGCGTGCATATGCAGGTTCAACAAATGATTTTGCACTGAAATTCAATCCTAACGTAAATAACAATCGTATGAAGATTATTGCAAGTTAGCTCGATGGGACACCAGGTTACATGAATGTCTAACGGAACTGGGTAACGCCATTTTCAAAATGCAACTGTACAGCAGAACTTTCCCATTAGAATATGTAATCGCCTAGGTAAATGATGCCACGAAAAAATCCTTGAAAACTATTTTCATACGAAGTTCTGAAAGATGGCTCGAAGTAACTCAATTGAATAAATGAGAAAAGTGGATGAGTATGAACTTGTCACATGAAGGAAGAACAAATACCTCTCATAGAAAATGCCCCCAGCGACGACTTCCAACTGCGTGAGAAACTAACTTTATCAGCTGAAAAATAATTATCTGAAAACAAATTGCTTTTCCTAATCGATCCCCTGAGCGCAATGGTTCGCTCTGTTGTGCCGACTTGCACACAATTTTCAGGATACCGAGGGTGAGCCTCGTTTTAAACACACAGAAAATGGACGCCATCTTTGCTCATGGTAGGCACGTTACGTGAATTTCTAGTTGGTGGTTACTATAACGAAAAAATTCCAGCCAAGGCTAATTTTAGTCGTGCAACCATCGTACATTTATTTTCTGAAAATGAGTTACAAACGGCCTCCAAGAAATGAAGCTAACCATCGAACTGTGATAACGGCTGGACTTCTGCACAACGTAACAACACGGAAAATGAGAGTCTAAATCCTTTTAATCTACCCATGAAACAAGCAAGTGGGCTGTGTTTTTAAGCCGTCTCACTTTTATTACATCAAAGCCCCCCACAATTTCAGACTGACCACGGAATCCTTGCATATACAGAACTGAGGTATTATGCGTATTGAGGCGAGCAGATAACTCACTACAAAAAACTCGCTGTAGTTTTGTTTAAACAGCGTAAAGAAAAACTAAAATCTCATTCGAACCGGAAACGGTCGTAAGAATCACCAACCGCCCTCAGCGTACCATAATTTAGCCTGAAGACCGCAACTAGAGCAAGCGAAACGAACAAACTTCCAGACCTGACTGTTTAAAATATTTTTTTCATTTCAGACCCGTAAACAACGCAGAACAGAAAGCAGAGAACACAGTGTCATGCATCCGGTTCAAGGGGTGGTATATTCTACCTCAGTAACGGCCGTGCGTTGCTGATTGGCTGATTCGAAAATCTGCCGAAATTAAGCCTGCAGAGATACTACGACTTACTTAAGCTAGAGACAACTGAACGTTCGCGGAGGAATCGATACTAGCCCTGTGGTCAACATCTCGTATCGACAAGTGACTGAACTTAGAACGTACATTACACATATAATGAGAGGTGAGCGTTCTCACAATGTAGTCCTTTCAAAATGCATAATAGTTACGTATGACATTAAATCCACACTTGTGCCTCGTCTTGAGCCTCGCTCCAAATGGAACAGTCCGAGATTCGATTTTTCGACTGATCCAAGGAATTACTTTTTCCCGGCAGTTACGTTACTTTCACTGCTGGCAATGCTTCATTTCACAACTGGAAATGCATCATGTATCTGAAAATTATCGCATTGTATCAAATTAAACTTCAGATCAAGAAAACATTTTTCAGTGCGTATTCATTTATATACTTTACTAATCATTTATATACTTTACTAATTAACTTTATTTATGTTATCTGAATTAAACAAATTTTATAAATGTGTGTAAAAGTTGTACATATAAATGATTTGTTACTTAAGTACTATGTCAACAGAGATTGACGCCAATTTAAGATTAGAGGATAAGGGAGATGGAGACAGTTGAAAAGCCCTAGTGTGTGGACGAATATGTGTTGGGGTCTTTTGGGCTGATGAATGTTTCGATTCGAAAGAATGGAACAAAAAGTTATGGTAAACAATATTGATAATAATTAGTTATGTCAAATATGGTTTGAACGGAAAGGAACGTGTTAAAGAATAGTGTTACGCGATATTGGAGTAATGGCGTTTGTGAGAGAGGACGTGATTAGATGAGCGAGAGATACGTAAAGGTACTATAGAAGACGTTAGAAATTAACCTGTATCCCGAGTGCAGCTCCCAAACAGGTAAGAAGTTCTTCAAACGACATTTTTATGAACAGTATTGTGAAATGAAAAACGTGCGCCATACGATTATTAGGCACATGTATTTTCTTTAAGTTGAACTATAGTGACATAGCACATAGAATTTTGTGTGATTTTTAATCAATAAACGGTCGCCCAAAACTCAATTGACGTCTAATGCGAATGAAACCAACTGAATAACATCCCATTAGCAGTACTACATAGATTTGATTTTCAGAAACTGTATGATGACAGCTATCTTGACTCATTTTTCAGCCATCCATAATTTTAACAGCGATATTAGTTATATTTAAGGAGGAGAAGGACTTGCCATGTTGGGTACGGTGGAACCAGAAACTGCAGCACTATTTTCAATCTTCATGAGTCACGAGGTAGTTGGAGCTTATTGGCATACTTCTTAAAATGGTTCAAATGGCCTCGAGCACTATGGGACTTAACTGCTGAGGTCATCAGTCCCCTAGAACTTAGAACTACTTAAACCTAACTAACCTAAGGACATCACACACATCCATGCCAGAGGCAGGATTCGAACCTACGACCGTAGCGGTCGCGCGGTTCCAGACTGTAGCGCCTAGAACCGCTCGGCCACTCCGGCCGGCTGCATACTTCTTAGAACACAGAGAAACATTGACGGCAGGAGCGAACCAAACGGAGTCACGTGGGCATTCAGAGTGTATCTACAATAACTATTTTGGATCAGAATAGGCCTACAAGGACCCTCTAATTTTGAAGGAAAATGTCAACCGTTGTAAGTGATTACTTGCATAATAATCTAACTTGTGTTGTATGTAATGCGTGTGTTCGCTTTTGGCATCTAGGGAAAAAGTCTGATGTAGGGGTGCTACGAAGGTTTGAAATATGCTTTGGTCTGTGGCAAAGTTTCCTTTGCGAATCACGGGGCTGGACAGTTGTCCTTCGGGAGGGGTTGCAAGAGTGAACCAGCCCATATCTGTGGACGCTAAGACTCATACCTCAGGGCCAAGTGTCCGAGGTTATAGGAAATTTAGACCGTTCTGTGCTGAACATGCAACAAAAATGTTCGAAACACCAAAGCGACGCAACAAACTCCATTATCACCAAATCTCCAGCAACCCAAACCAAAATGAAGTAGTCGAAAACTCAAACTGAAAACTGTGAAGAACATCGAAGCGAACAACTGTCCACTACTGGAGTCTCCGACTCACGTGATGAAGGCTTTGAAGTGGTTAGATCCAGACGATATTGGAACACATCTGATGGCTCTATAACTAAGCTTACAATAAAGAACTAACCAAGAATAATCATTACAGAAATCCTAGACGTCAAAGAAACTGTCAAATCACTGTAGACTGCACTAAAACAATTCATTCTAGTAAACCAAGTTGTGGAACTAACATTCTGAAGAAACAATATCAAAAATCACCAACACCAGTCAGACTTCGAAACACCACCATTGGTATTACGTACCGACAGAAAGCAACCACAAGAGCACCCAAAGCCGTACGGCAAATTACGGGCAGAAGAGAAACACCACGCTGACTCCATCAGCGTTGTGACGTTTGCCGTGATATCATGGATACCACATCAACCAGGCAGTGCGTATCATTTCGCGCACCAAGAACTGTTAATAAATTTAAGTTTTCTCGAACCACGAACAAACAATTAACGAGGTACTTGCTCACCATTTAGGAATGCACCGTGTGCTTCACAAGCCAGGACCACGTAAAACACAACTCCCTAAAGAACGCAATGTAGAAGGTGCAACAGTTTCCAACACACCTCGGAAAACTGCCGAAATGGATCCAGATGTGGAAAATGCAGTGGACCACACCTAATTTTTCTAATTGCAAAATGGTTTTGAAAACAGAGACCCCAAAGTGTGGAAACTGCAGCGGTGATCAATTTGCTGCTGCCAACATTAAGACCAAAACTGAAAAGATAAGTGCATTGACAAAATTATGAAGCCCCATGATCCAGAACAGCAGAAATGCAATCAAAAGGAAATTTTTCTGCGCGCGTTCAGCACAGTCATTCTCAACATTACATTTGAGAAAGGGGTACTTAAAGCGGAAACAATAAAAACAGCCTGTAAAAAGTTCCTGTGACGTTACCCTGAGATCATGCAAGCCTGTAAAAACATCAGCACCCCTATCGACAGCCGACGAATAAAGACGCCTAAACCTAACCCAATACAGGAAGCTAGAAAACAAGAATATTAGTCCTTACAGTCACGCTTGGAAAATATATCCCCACTATCCGTTCTGTCAACGCCAAGAGATTCTGCGATACATTCACAAGGACGACGGTTCAAAACCGCTTCCGGCCATCCAGAATTATCGAAGTATCCAGAATTATCCCTAAATCGCTCCAGGCAAATTCCGGGATTGTTCGTTTGAAAGGGCACTGCCGATTTCCTTCCCCATTCTTGACACAGTAGGTGCCTGTGCTCCGTCTCTAACGACCTTGATGTCGATGGGACGTTAAATCCATGCTTCCTTCCAGATTCTGTGCGAAGAAGGATTTCCTTGAGTATCTAAAAGAAATTATCATTATAGGATTGCAGAAATCAGATCCACAGGCAGGGAAATCGATCTCCGCAACTAGATCTGCCACAAACTCAACCAACCCAAAACAGGTCATCTTTCATATAAAAAACCCAGCTGCAATACGACTCACGATACAGGAGTGTATGAATCTGCATCATGTATCTGTGTTGACAGTTACAGCAAGATGTAAGATACACAAAACGTGTACGTATCCCCTATCGAGAAATTGCAAATTGATCTTATTAACTACATATCCAGTCAGTCTACTGGCGTATCAAAGAACTTCACTGAACAGGCCACTGAATGTTGAGTAGAAGCAGTTCAGATTAGAGAAACTAAACTTTTAATTATAATTATCTATAGATACTCTAATTCTGTTTATAGGACATGTCTGTTCAAGGTAAAGAGAATTCATATTTACTTTATAGAAAGTATCGAAAATTAGTCGTATGTGATGACTTTAACATTAATTTTATAAGTGATCGTGCAAGAAAAAAATGTTGAAAGATCTAAATTCGCATCACCTGATGCAGACTGCACTCTTCCCAAACCAGCGTGCACCTATAGGCAACATTTCATTCTTCATTAATAAAGTACCATTCCGTTATCAAAAGAGTAAATGGCCTCTCAGGCCATGATGCACAAAGTCCTTTTAATCATCATCATCATCATTAAAGACTGATTATGCCTTTCAGCGTTCAGTCTGGAGCATAGCCCCTTTATAAAATTCCTCCATGATCCCCTATTAAGTGCTAACATTGGTGCCTCTTCTGACGTTAAACCTATTACTTAAAAATCATTCTTAACCGAATCCAGGTACCTTCTCCTTGGTCTGCCCCCACTCCTCCTACCCTCTACTGCTGAACCCATGAGTCTCTTGGGTAACCTTGCTTCTCCCATGCGTGTAACATGACCCCACCATCTAAGCCTGTTCTCCCTGACTGCTACATCTATAGAGTTCATTCCCAGTTTTTCTTTGATTTCCTCATTGTGGACACCCTCCTGCCACTGTTCCCATCTACTAGTACCTGCAATCATCCTAGCTGCTTTCATATCCGTAACCTCAACCTTGTTGATAAGGTAACCTGAATCCACCCAGCTTTCGCTCCCACAAAACAAAGTTGGTCGAAAGATTGAACGGTACACAGATAACTTAGTCTTGGTGCTGACTTCCTTCTTGCAGAAGAAAGTAGATCGTAGCTGAGCGCTCACTGCATTAGCTTTGCTACACCTCGCTTCCAATTCTTTCACTATGTTGCCATCCTGTGAAAATATGCATCCTAAGTACTTGAAACCGTCCACCTGTTCTAACTTTGTTCCTTCTATTTGGCACTCAATCCGTTTATATTTCCTTCCCACCGATATTAGTTTCGTTTTGGAGACGCTAATCTTCATACCATAGTCATTACATTTCTGATCTAGCTCTGAAATATTACTTTGCAAGCTTTCAATCGAATCTGCCATCACAACTAAGTCATCCGCATATGCAAGACTGCTTATTTTGTGTTCACATATCTTAATCTCACCCAGCCAGTCTATTGTTTTCAACATATGATCCATAAATAATATGAACAACAGTGGAGACAGGTTGCAGCCTTGTCTTACCCCTGAAA
Organism: Schistocerca piceifrons; assembly: GCF_021461385.2. NCBI lineage: Eukaryota > Metazoa > Arthropoda > Insecta > Orthoptera > Acrididae > Schistocerca > Schistocerca piceifrons. The sequence continues at coordinate 73,743,333 of NC_060140.1, forward strand.
CTACTCTGAACCATGAACTCAATTTACCGTCAACTCTAACTGCTGCCTGACTATCCATGTAAAGACCTTTAATTGCTTGCAAAAGTTTGCCTCCTATTCCATAATCTCGTAGAACAGACAATAACTTCCTCCTGGGAACCCGGTCATATGCCTTTTCTAGATCTATAAAGCATAGATACAATTCCCTGTTCCACTCATAACACTTCTCCATTATTTGCCGTAAGCTAAATATCTGGTCCTGACAACCTCTAAGAGGCCTAAACCCACACTGATTTTCATCCAATTGATCCTCAACTAATACTCGCATTTTCCTTTCAACAATACCTGAGAAGATTTTACCCAAAACGCTGATTAAAGAGATACCTCTGTAGTTGTTACAATCTTTTCTGTTTCCATGTTTAAAGATTGGTGTGATTACTGCTTTTGTCCAGTCTGATGGAACCTGTCCCGACTCCCAGGCCATTTCAATTATCCTGTGTAGCCATTTAAGACCTGACATTCCACTGTATTTGAAGAGTTCCGACCTAATTTCATCCACCCCAGCTGCTTTATTGCACTGCAATCTATTGACCATTTTCTCCACTTCTCAAATGTGATCCTATTTCCATCATCATTCCTATCTCATTCTACCTCGAAATCTGAAACGTTACTGATCGTATTTTCACCTACATTGAGCAACTCTTCAAAATATTCCCTCCATCTGCCCAAGGCATCCACAGGATTCACCATCAGTTTTCCTGACCTGTCCAAAATACTTGTCATTTCCTTCTTACCTCCCTTTAGAAGACTGCTAAATACACTCCAGAATGGTTTTCTAGCAGCTTGACCCATAGTCTCCAACCTGTTTCCAAATTCTTCCCAAGATTTCTTCTTGGATGCTGCAATTATCTGTTTGGCTTTGTTTCTTTCTTCAACATAACTTTCTCTGTCTACCTGAGTTCTAGTATGTAGCCAGTTTTGATACGCCTTCTTTTTCCTTTTACAGGCTGCCTTGACTGTGTCATTCCACCAAGCTGTTTGCTTCATCCTACTTTTACATACTACTGTTCCCAGACATTCTTTAGCCACTACTAGTACTGTGTCCCTGTACCTTGTCCTTTCCTTTTCCAATGACTGTAATTGGCTACATTCAACTAACTGGTACCTTTCTGAGATCGCTGTTATGTACTTGTGCCTGATTTCCTTATCCTGAAGTTTCTCCACTCTTATCCTCCTACATGTGGACCTGACCTCCTGCACTTTCGGCCTCACAATCCCAATTTCACTTCAGATTAAATAATGATCAGTGTCATCAAAGAATCCCCTGAATACACGTGTGTCCCTTCACAACCTTCCGGAATTCCTGATCTGTTATTATATAGTCAATGACAGATCTGGTTCCCCTGCCTTCCCAAGTATACCGGTGAATGTTCTTATGGTTAAAAAAGGAGTTTGTGATTACTAAGCCCATACTGGCATAGAAATCCAAGAGTTGTTTCCCGTTCCTGTTGGCCTTCATATCCTCTCCAAATTTACCCATAACCTTTTCATACCCTTCTGTTCGATTTCCAATCCTGGCATTAAAATCACCCATGAGCAGAACACTGTCCTTGTCCTTTACTCTAACAACTACATCACTGATTGTGTCATAAAAACTATCCATTTTATCTTGATTTGTCCCTTCACAATGCGAATATACTGACACAATCCTAATTTTCTTGCTAGACACTGTCAAATCTATCTACATCAGTCGTTCGTTTACATGCCTTATTGCAACTACGCTGGGTTCCATTTCTTTCCTGATGTAAAGCCCTACACCCCATTGTTCTATTCCTGCTTTGACTCCTGACAGGTAGACCTTGTATTCTCCCACTTCCTCTTCTTTCTCACCCCTTACCCGAATGTCACTAACAGCTAAAACGTCCAGCCCCATCTTACTTGCAGCCTCTGCCAGCTCTACCTTCTTCCCAGAGTAGCCCCCATTGATATTAATAGCTCCCCCTCTCATTACCATTTGTTTGCCAAGTCCCATCTTAGGAGTCCCTGGTTTGTCAGTTAGAGGTGGGACTCCGTCACCTCCAAAGGTCCGAGGCATTTTGCTCTGATTGTTGACAGCATTATATTTAAAGTACCGGGGAAGCAGGTTGCTAGCCTTACTTGCCCCGAGTCCCATTGGGTTTTACGCCTAACGGTTGAGGGACTAACCGGTGGATTTGGTAGTCTTTGCCGTATGAGCACAAAGGTGACCACGACTCAGAATATGTCCGAGATGCCTAGACTTATTCCAAAGTAACTGGTATCCCGACTGTCGGGACCACTTACTTGGCCACTCATACGTTGCCCGTGGTTCATGAACTAGGACATGACTACAGAAACCCACACCATGAACCACAGTAATACTAAAAATAATATGTGCATTCACACATGTTAAATATAATTACACACAATTTAGAACTGTTAATCCAGTGGCAAGAGCGACATTTTTAAACGTCACTGAAGAACGAGAGTGGCAGCATGTTTATAATGCAGATAAAGCAGGTAATAAACATAATTATCACTTGAAGGAAGACAGCTTCCCAGCAAAGACTGCATTTGTAAAACATTTATTTATTTTGTCCGGTTTCGGGGAACAGAGTTACCAACATTGGATCTGTGAATAGTGTGCACAAGTGTGAAATATCAAATTATGGAAAATAACATACTGTGTCATAAATATAATAGAGCTATTATTAAACATACCCAGGTAAAAGTTACTGTAGGAGCCAAAGAGCCATAAATGTACTCAGTATCTTAATTAACTGGATAACTGACGTAAGATGTATTGGCATGTGAGAGTTAAAACAATTATTTATAAAATGTTTCCTCAAATGCATCCGTCCATTTTCACAAGTCACAGAGTACACCACTGATACAAGATCGCCGCTGAACTGACACGCGGCGAAATTTATTGGACAACACGTTGACATTTAACGCTGCTAGAGATCATTTGTGTATTCATGTGATCGCCAGTTGCAAATGTAAATCCGTAATTTTAATGAAATATCGTAACTGGTGGACAGTTTCACAATTTTTGTAGCACATAAAAGCCAAAAAATTTTCTAGATACAGAAAGAGCATACGAAATCATGTAGAGACAAAGCACTAGGTTGAAAGAAATAACACGTCGTTAAAGCTGCAACCAAAGTCGTATTTCAAAATCCTGTGTATGTGCAACGTCAGATACCACACATAGTAATCGCATAGTATCATTTGCTGACTATGTGCTTGCACAAAAGAAACCCAGTTGACGACGAGATTGCTCAATTTAGACCCCCACGTGTAGCGCGTTATGTAGATGACGAAGAGGCTATCCTAAATTACATAAATTCAACTCAAATACATACTTACAGTGCTGAACGCATTACAGGATCTGCGCAGAAATGCCTGTTAGATGTACAACATGATACGTAGCCAGATTTTCACTTATCATTTTGGAGAATGAACCACCGTTCTAAAGGGAAAATACATTAAAATCTCGAAACCAAGGTAATGCTATGCTAGTGGTGAAAAACTTCGCTGATACCATAATAAAAGTTACATATAATATGAATGCAGTCTCAAGAATGACGAGTAATTGCGTGATATAATGTCCGTGAATGCAAGAAAGAATATACGACGTAGGTACACAAAGGTTCATAGCAAACTCAGTAGTCCTTGCTTAATCCAGTTTAAGGTACATGAAACAAGGTGACGTTCAGCTCTAAGTTAACGTGAAACGTTAAGTATAATATGCGATTCACAGCTCAGGGTGTATGTGTGTGGTGACACATGAAAACCTAAAAACCCACTAAGTAGGCTACAGCATTTCCTCGCAAATTTTTTAGATGTTTTCTGAGAACCCTACTAAGAGGAACTACAACAAAGGAAATTGCAATTATAGTACACTAAGAAACATTTTAAAGAAGTCGTTATCTGCAAACCTAAATAGTCACTGAGAACAGTATTGCTGTATTATGTAGATGACGAAGAGGCTATCCTTCATATGTAAATTCAACACCTGTGACTTCACTATATACTTATAGTGAAGAACGCATTAGAGGAGGTCATCCGCTCAAAAAGCCTGTTAGATATTTGACATGATACCTAGCCCGAGGTCTAATTTTGGGCTCCCTTCCTCTTTTTATTAGTACGAAAGAAGAAAGTGGAGCTGCAATACAACAGTTTCGAGGAGAAGATGACTACGTGAAGATGCGGGATGTCGTGAATGACGCTGCTACAGATATTCAGGCAAAGCTAAGTAACACAACTCGCTGAGCTTCAAAAGGAAGAGTTGAGAGAGAGATTGCAGTGTCACCCACACCAGACTAGTAATAGGATGTCTTTGCAAAATAAAAATAAAACCTCATGAGGCACTTCGTATAAAATTTTACACTATGCCATCAGCCGAGAATCCTGCCATCGACAGAGGTACTATGATTGCTGGAAATGGGAATCACGGAGCGATTAGAGAGGGAGCACAAAAGTCCCATTCACGCAGAAATGAAGCAAAACAGAACTGTCAGAACTGTTTTGGATCTCCGAACAATCAAGCTTACCAGGCTTCCACAAAGGTATCATCCCGAGAATTTAGGACAGACGCTACTGTTATCTAAAAGCACCAAGTATCTGAGCAGTTCAGGCATCACAAGCAGTTATTGGCAACTTTTACTGCAGCCAGAAAGCAGAAAAACACTGCGTTTATACATACTGGTTGGAGCTACCAATTAAAGAGAAAGCCATTTGCTCCGAATGTATCCTCTGCCACCTTTTTAGGGCCGGAACTACTTAAATGTGTTAACTGCCAATGTCAGTGTTAGTTTAATTGGTTCAGCGCCGTGGAATTAACATCTCGACATCTTATATTGCGTCCTCAGTGCATTTAAGAGAGCTGAAGTTACCGCAAAGTTAACGAAGTAATGGTTTCGAAATGAGCAAATAAGGTATTTCGGGCATGTAATTGCTCGAAAAGGCATTGGACCCAACCCACAGGAGATGAAGACAATTGAGAACTCTCTTGTTGCAAGCCGAAAACAGTTGAAGCCATATTTAAGATTTGCTGGGTTTTACTGTCGCTTCTTTGTCGGACGCAGCCTTTCGTCACCTAATCTACTACAAATTAATAAAGAAAGATGCAGTTTGACCTGAGGATACGAATGGCAGAAAACTTTTGAAAATATTCGTCCCAACTTTTTATCACCCACCAATTCTAAACCTCCTGGATTTCTCACAACAGTTTTACTCACGGTCAGGTACACCGAGTTTGTGAGCGAGTGATATGCCTTTCCAGTGATCGAGGCCAATGTTTGAAGCGAGCACCGCAAATAGAAAAAAAATGAGAGGAAGTACAATCACAGCTGTATCTTTAGAAGGTATTTATTTTATCACACGACTAGTTTCGGCGGCACATTACCACCATCTTCAGGCCCTATTTGCCATAGAACAAAAACACAACGACAGTATTAGGAAACCAAACAACTATGAAACAACGAACACATAATATTATGAGACTCTAATGTATTATTTAAAGTAACCTTAACGTAATATTCTATAACGTACCAATAGAGCACATATATCAATACCTATTTTTTCTTCTATAGTCCAGAAATATATAAGCTTACAAAACATGAACACAAAATAAAGCTGAATCACAGTCACAAAACATATGGCTGTCATATGCAAAGCCATTGACGTTTAAAAGGCAATTTTCTCTCCTTTCACAACAAATCATTAAAACATTACAATGTACCACTGTACAAATTTAACAAAGGGGGCCAAATATCAAACATAATCCAACTAAAAATGTTCGTTAATATTTAAAGACATATGCCAAAGGTATTGTAAGGGGTCAGGCAATTCCAACACCCTGACATGATAGCAAATCCGGCAGCCAGGTAGCCTTTTTAAAACCAACTTCGGTAAATTGTAGTAAAGAGAAGTTAGGCGAGTTGCTTCCAAGACGGCGAGATGTGTGGAGCTGTACCGCCCCCCCCCCCCCCCTCCCCTGACGCTGCCTGACCAACGACAAGGCAATGAACCCACGAAACGCCCCATGAGAGCGCATAAACCTTCACTCAGAACTGCAGAAGTCTCATCTGTTACACCCTATTTTTGCGTAATACTAGTGTCGATCGTCAATTAAAGCTCATGGTATTCACATTTGCCACTTGCAGTAAAAATCCGAAACGTGATGATTTTTCTGTTATATAGTTATTGAGAAGCCACATCAGCCACTGTAATTTACGACAAGTTAGATAAGTAATTAAAGGTAATTGAGGGTCACTGTAGACCATTTTGATAGTTTTCTCTTTTGTGAAACTTAATTTAAACCTAGATTATAGATGTGATATGGCATAGGTCATCCTTCGATCCATTGTAGAACTTGGAAACCCATTCAGGGAATATTCGTTCACATTTTTGTTGAACGCAGTTGGTTTTTACCATCCTGTATTAAAACATTTCCTTTTATCAATAGTGCAATTTATAAACAATGTTTTGTGAGTAGAATAAAATTTCCAGTGGTAAACTTAACTGCTTTTTCGACCTTATTTTACCAGCTAACTAAAAATAGGAAAGCCTTGAACCCCTTCCACTAAATTAGGTTAGTATTATGATTCTTTTTACAGGGAGTGCAGTGGAGCTGACGCTGAAATCATTAAGTATTCGATTATATCATCGCTAGTCTCACTGAACTCTACATGTCATGTGTGGTCTGGCGTCTCCTTCCCAGCAACAGGTCCCGGGTTCAAACTAATCAGTTCCCTAAAAAACACACTCAGAGCGTCGTTGCGCGAAAGTGGTAGGGAGACACGACTTAGAACAAACAGACACCACGCAGAATGTTAGAGCATATGTAACAACCTAACGGTAGAAGTGAAAGTAACCTGGTACAGATTATCCACAGACCCACTTCAACTGTGCATGAACCACACAGTTTTGTGACAACCTATCTTCAAAAGCTGAGAAGGCCCTCCTCTCAAGACCCTTGATAGCTAACCTTTAAATAACCTAATACAACAGGTCTCAAATATTACGTTCACTATTACACTCATGTGTGATAAACACGTAACCACAAGAAACAAAACTAAAATACCGGCTTCAAACAGTACATTTCTCCTAGAAATAAAACCTAAGAACATGAAAACACATTTAAATATCTACAACCTAACTGCTACAACTTCATCGTCTCACGATTGGTGACTGGTGCCCAAGACAATTTGATAGCCTGTGGTCTCCATCACACACAATACATAAATATGTAGTTCAGTCCACAGTCAGGTAAGTTGTAACGACACTAAAAATGCGTTGCAATCCATTCTGAAAGACCCATTGCTTATTACAAAAACTTTAAACCATAATATCTGAAACGTCACATGCTTTGACATGGCGATGCGATGTATATGGAGTCAAAGAGAAAAGAAGAAATATAAACTAGACCTTGACCTCTGTGATATCAAACCACAAAGTATCACGCCGTAAGAAGTGTTGAAGCAATTCGTCATCGACATGAAGAAGGGTAATTATCAAGTAAGCGATGCTAAGCAAAAGCATAACAATTTTTCAAGTGTCGATGTCGTGTTTTTGAATGAATTTCACATCTGCGTTTTGATCTGATCTGAGAAATGAAAGGGCGTTCCACTTCCAAGAGTAACATATGGGGTAAGGGACTTTACTGTTCGTACTACGCTTAAAACTTTACCCTCCTTACTTCACCCCTGAAAACAGTGTTTGTAACTCAGAACAGCATCTCAGAAACAAATATTGTTTAATAAATTTAAAGAAGTCAACATAATGGAGTTAATCGTAATCAGATGCGTCATTCCTTAGACATTGTTAATACAGATAAGGGTAGTATAAAGGAGGCAATGGCTCCCCCGAAAATTAGAGATCTCACCATTAAGAGATGGATTTATCACAAAAATACATCCCAAAGTCATACTTTCTAGCATCTTACACATATCGTTTCAGCATGGCTTTAAATAGCGCTCGATCAAACTATCGACGCAGTAGAAATGGTTTGAAGGAGTAACGAGGGCAATAATTTCCCTCGTATACTTCTGTTGAAGAACTTTTATCGTTTTCGAGATTATGTACTCATCGTTAGACGTCTTGTATGTCTTCATCAAAACAAGTACGTGTCGTCATTCCACGCTGCTTTAACTCATTCGTAGTTGTTGAGCGATGGTCACTCTGCAAACTATGACGAAATGTTTTCATGGGTTGAGAGATCTGGAGAATTTGCTGCCCCGGGCAACTGTCGGGCATTCTCTGTATCGAGGTTCATAAGCACAAAATATACAAAACGAAAACCTGCGTTGTTTGTTGAAATACAGCATCTCGGAGATGGGACACGGCCACCGGCCTTGACACGGAAAGTAACGGCTGCTGTCAAAAGTGTAGGGTATGAGAGCCAGAGTTTGTAGTGTTGCCCACCTAACGCCACCCCATATCACTACACCAGGTGCTGGGCCTGTATGACCATGACGGGAATCTAGCCATATTCGTTCTCGGAACCGAGAGAGAGAAAGAGACACACACACATACGCACCGGGTATGTCCATCGATGTGCAGGTCGGGGATGACATATTTCTTCCCAACAGAAACATCACACAAAAATATAGCAAATGCATCACTAAAAAGCAGAGCTGCGCTCTACCAAAACTACAGTCCGGTCATATTCGTACAACATGTAAATGACGTAGTAAATTGTAGGACAACCGGTATTATTGGTAGCTTTGCTATGGAAAGAAACATAACCTTTTCATCACAGAGTAACACTTGCAACCTGCGTCCTCAATTATTTGCTGGATGCATTCCAGTCTCTGTCTTCCTCTAAGTTTCTGCCCTCTCCTTACCAAACATAAACTGTATTTTATAAGGAATAAAAATCACTTGATCTCGTATCGCCTGCGATTTTATGTAACCAAAACAATTGCTTTTGATGCAAGAACAATTTACCTGCACAAAAGTAACAAATCTGTGTTCTTGTATTTTGTTCTGAATAGGAGGTTCTTCATAATGATCAAAAGCAATAGTTTCCTATTATTGATAAATGCCAAAGTTATTTATACATAACAAAAGCATGTTTTCTAAAAGCTCTACGAAGTGTTGAAGCGATGCTTGATACGATGTTATCTTAAGTTTCTTTTTTCTTTTTTAATTTTAACTTTTTTAGAGAAAATTACGTTTTCTAGCGTTTTATAATAAATCTGTGTTTTTTTATTTTACTACAACATCCGTCTGTTTCACGTTAAAAATCAATCATTTTGGAATAAAACCTAGATTAAATACTGACAGTTTCAATTTGGCAGTAAATACAGTTCACTTTTAAGAAACAGACAGGAGGATAACTACATAAAACAAAAATGTTCTGTAGGTAATGTGGTCCTTTATTCTCATATATCTTCTGTTTCTACATGGTTCATTGGTTTCAGTTTCTAGGGTTATCTAATAAGACACTAATCCATATACGAGGGTTATTCGGAAAGTAAGGAACGATCGGTCACTAAATGGAAAATACAGTGAAAATCTGATGAAGCTTTGCACAGATGCGTTGGGCACTGAGTCTAGTACGTCCGTCGATCGCATCATGTCGCTCTTTTCAGTTCTGAGCTCACAGTGAGAACTTAAAGATGGCTAGAAATTAGCGTCTCCCGCCAAGTATTTCGCCTGAAGCTATGCATTCCACATAACATAACTGTCATGTGGTTCGTTCTACACGACAATTCTCCACCGCACCCTGCAGGGGCAATGAAGATGCTCCTGCAGCGTTTTCCATGGGAAGTGTTTGATCGCCCACAATACAGCCCGTAATTGGCTACCCCTGAGGTCATCTCTGCTCAAATGAACCGCTGGCTATGGAGACAATATTCTGACACAGACAACGAGCTGCAGTCCAGAGTAGAAAACTGTCGAAAAGCACTGGCGGCTGTCTTCCATAACGAGGGAATTGAAAAGTCGGTACAACGCTACAACTGATGTCTAAGTCTGAGCGGCGACTGTGTAGAGAAGTAGCTGGAAGGCGTAGCTAGACGTCGCAAGTAAAACAGTTTTGATTTTCACTGTTATTTCCATTTCGCGCCCTATTGTTCCTTACATTCCGGGTAGCCCTCGTACAAACAAAGCGATCGAAATGAGGTAACGCCCAATAATATTCAACACGCCTAACTATATATAACGCACTTACGATCTTAGCTGACCAAAGATGCTAGGAAAACTACCATAGCCTACACTCACCTGTGATAACCTGTGGTATGCTCCGGCAGTTTTACAACTGTACTGAAACATTTTCTTGTAAACAAAGTATATGCTGCACGTGTAATGCCACAGGCTCTATAGGAAGACAATCAATAACTTAAAAAAACTTGGGTCCTCTTGAAATGAGTGGTGTACAACAAAAATTACTTCAGAGTTGACTAAGTTGTAGTTCATAAGGTTGACAAAGTTAAAATGCGAAGCGTAACATAAAGTTTACTTAAACAAGTTATGTTCTGAAACAGGAACCAAAAATTAAAATGTGGACTCTTCTGCAGATGTTTAAGTACAAAAGTTGTAACGTGCTCACAGCACTTGCAATTTCTTGGAGTCGTACTTCACTGGCGAAGCCGCGACGAGAGGACCAAAATAAAATTGTCTGCGTTTGTACATATACGACTAGTCCGACACTGCGAAGGTGGTGGTGAAGTAGTGAATCAGAGTACACCAAGGCCTTCCCGCGTGGCACTGTTACTTTCACGAAATTCTGATGGAATGTTATCTATCCCTTCTGCCTTATTTGACCGTAAGTCCTCCAAAGCTCTTTTAAATTCCGATTCTAATACTGGATCCCCTATCTCTTCTAAATCGACTCCTGTTTCTTCTTCTATCACATCAGACAAATCTTCACCCTCATAGAGACTTTCAATGTATTCTTTCCACCTATCTGCTCTCTCCTCTGCATTTAACAGTGGAATTCCCGTTGCACTCTTAATGTTACCACCGATGCTTTTAATGCCACCAAAGGTTGTTTTGACTTTCCTGTATGCTGAGTCTGTCCTTCCGACAATCATATCTTTTTGGATGTTTTCACATTTTTCCTGCAGCCATTTCGTCTTAGCTTCCCTGCACTTCCTATTTATTTCATTCCTCAGCGACTTGTATTTCTGTATTCCTGATTTTCCCGGAACATGTTTGTACTTCCTCCTTTCATCAATCAACTGAAGTATTTCTTCTGTTACCCATGGTTTCTTCGCAGCTACCTTCTTTGTACCTATGTTTTCCTTCCCAACTTCTGTGATGGCTCTTTTTAGAGATGTACATTCCTGCCTACTGCGCTATTCCCTATTGCTGTATCTATAGCGTTAGAGAACTTCAAACGTATCTCGTCATTCCTTCGTACTTCGGTATCCCACTTCTTTGCGTATTGATGCTTCCTGACTAATATCTTGAACCTCAGCCTACTCTTCATCACTACTATATTGTGATTTGAGTCTATATCTGCTCCTGGGTACGCCTTACAATCCAGTATCTGATTTCGGAATCTCTGTCTGGCCATGATGTAATCTAATTGAAATCTTCCCGTATCTCCCGGCCTTTTCCAAGTATACCTCCTCCTCTTGTGATTCTTGAACAGGGTATTCGCTATTACTAGCTGAAACTTGTTACAGAACTCAATTAGTCTTTCTCCTATTTCATTCCTCGTCCCAAGCCCATATTCTCCTGTAACCTTTTCTTCTACTCCTTCCCCTACAACTGCATTCCAGTCGCCCATGACTATTAGATTTTCGTCCCCCTTTACATACTGCATTACCCCTTCAATATCCTCATACACTTTCTCTATCTGTTCATCTTCAGCTTGCGACGTCGGCATGTATACCTGAACTATCGTTGTCAGTGTTGGTCTGCTGTCGATTCTGATTAGAACAACCCGGTCACTGAACTGTTCACAGTAACACACCCTCTGCCCTGCCTTCCTATTCATAACGAATCCTACACCTGTTATACCATTTTCTGCTGCTGTTGATATTACCCGATACTCATCTGGCCAGAAATCCTTGTCTTCCTTCCACTTCACTTCACTGACCCCTACTACATCTAGATTGAGCCTTTGAATTTCCCTTTTCAGATTTTCTAGTTTCCCTACCACGTTCAAGCTTCTGACATTCCACGCCCCGACTCGTAGAACGTTATCCTTTCGTTGATTATTCAATCTTTTTCTCATGGTAACCTCCCGCTTGGCAGTCCCCTCCCGGAGATCCGAATGGGGGACTATTCCGGAATCTTTTGCCAATGGAGAGATCATCATGACACTTCTTCAATTACAGGCCACATGTCCTGTGGATACACGTTACGTGTCTTTAATGCAGTGGTTTCCATTGCCTTCTGCATCCCCATGTCGTTGATCATTGCTGATTCTTCCGCCTTTAGGGGCAATTTCCCACCCCTAGGACAGGAGAGTGCCCTGAACCTCTATCCGCTCCTCCGCCCTCTTTGACAAGGCCGTTGGCCGAATGAGGCTGACTTCTTATGCCGGAAGTCTTCGGCCGCCAATGCTGATTATTTATCAAAATTTAGGGAGTGGCGGAGATCGAACCCGGGACCGAAGACGTTTTGATTATGAATCGAAGACGCTACCCCTAGACCACGAGTACTAACTCTAAGTCTATTCCATGCCTAAAGGTATGTGAGGTGACTGATCCTGCACGGTCTAGCGAACAAGTATGTCAAGAAATATGTTTGCCCTTTCAGGTGCTAGTAGCGTGTGGCCGATGGGATCCTGGATTGCGTTGAATGTCGGTCTCCTGACCTCATATTCGCCTGATAGCCCTGGGAGCCTGACGAGCCAGCGCAGGAACGTCTCAGAACGGTGAACCACATCTTCGACACGCCACGATCCCGCCGCTGTCACGTACTCGTAGAAGTTTCTCCTTCTTAGACAATGCACAACACTACCTTTTCAGAAATGCGATACCTGAATGAGAAACACTGGGAGCTAAATGAAACTTCAAGGGTTGTGAGGATATGTAACCTTATTTTAGTTATTACAAAATCGAATCAAATTTATAAATAACCCATGTTTCGAAATGACGTTGTAAGCTCTCTGTCCTCACAAAGCCACTGTAATTTTTCCTGAGGCATGCTGGCTGACAATTGTCTTTTAGCTCCTGGCTAATGGCAGTGAGAAGGAGTAGACATCTGAGTTGGTCCGTCACAAGTTCCGGCAGGGATCGATTTGCTGATCTTGCTAGGCATGGCAGTACTTCGACATCACGCAGACCACAGAGGACTTGCCGTGTGTCCTATTGAAATGTGGCATCGCGATGCTGTCACATCAGAGCTAATACATGACGACGCAAGATATCCGTGATATACCGTTGTGATGTCCGATTTCCCTCAATCACTCTAGCGTTGATCTGATGCCATATCTGATGACTCCCCACACCATAACGCTAGGAGTGACACCACTGTGCCTGTCCAAAACAACAGAAGAATGAGACCCCTTTCCTGGTCCAAACCATATTAGTCGACAATTGTCATACCGGAAAGTGGAGAAGCGCAGTTTATCTCTGAACCCAATACAATGCTCAAAATGTTCAAATGTGTGTGAAATCTTATGGGACTTAACTGCTATGGTCATCAGTCCCTAAGCTTACGCACTACTTAACCTAAATTATCCTAAGGACAAACACACACACCCATGCCCAAGGGAGGACTCGAACCTCCCCTGGGACCAGCCGCACAGTCCATGACTGCAGCGCCTGAGACCGCTCGGTTAATCCAGCGCGGCCAATACAATGCTATTCGTCAGCAGTCTACACTGCCCGGTGGAGGCAACACCCTAAACGCAGCTGTTTTTGTTGCGGTGTTAACGAAATCTTACACATAGGTCGGCAATTTCCTAACCCGCCACCTGCTGGTCTCGAAACAATGTTCCTGGAAGGTTCAGGGAGTCCATTTCTTGTTCTCGGATGACAGGCGAAGATATCAAGAGTGTACAATGTGCCATGGGCACAGTACGTCTATCCTCCCTTTTGGTGGTCAGACTTGCTCGGTTAACTTTGATTATGGCCTCAGTTTAGTCAGTAAGAGACTCTCTAAGTGTGTACAGGTACAGGAAAATTTGTTGCGGCCGCTAATTGATGATCAGATCACGTACAGCCACCAATATGTGGACATGTTGGCTGTTACGTTTCTCTCACCGCGCCAAGTGATAATACAAATTAATTAAGACGGTATGATTTAACGGAACAATTGACTGAGGAAGGCTGTCTGAGTATATTTCAAACCAGGATTGTATGCGAGCAATCCTGTGAACACAGCTGTAGCTGCCATGCAAGACTGGAGTGCCCAGTGCATAGTCGTCATGAATATGGGGAGGAAAGTCCAGCACTTGGTTACCGATAACGTTGAAATAAACAGCCCGCTTCGTGTTCACGTAACCTGGCTGCTTGGACCCATGCCATGTTACGAAAAACACGCCTTAAACATCGCAGAAGCCCTCAAAAGCTTTTCTGGCTCCTACTTCTCACCCGCACACCGTACGTTAAATGCTCCATCGGTCTCCAGGGGCTTCAGTTAACTACTACCCAGTTAAAATTAAAAGGAAGGTCAGCGTTGGCCGTTTCTGTATTATTTGGTTCAATGAAGATATGCAGCTTTATGAACGACAATCAGAAATGGCTTTTAACGAGGTATCCAATTCCGTTCCATGCAGTGCGTTTGAAAAATGATTGAATTCACTGACTGTTGTAGTTCCTGTCGTGTTTAAAGCCGATTGTCATTGACAAGGCGTGACGCAGGTCTCCAGTCGCCGTCAGATGGTTTCTTTTGGCGACCAGTGTTCTTACGCCATGTTACCTGTGTAACAGGCTGTACTGCAGGGGTACGTGTGGCTGAGTGGTTCTCTGCCGGAGGTTTGATTGAGTGGGCGAAACAAGTAGCCAATTAGCTGGGACACTATACTGATTCCGAAGACTGCAAGAGCTGACAAGTGCGACAATTATCGCACAATCAACTTAATAGCTTAAGGTGTCCAGGTTGCTGACAAGAATAATATACAGAAGAATGGATAAGAAAATTGAGGATGCGTTAGATGACGGTCAGTGTAAAAAAATTCGTGTCTCCTATTTTGACCTAGACTGCAACGTATTCGAAGTGTATCGGAATCGGTGACTGGCACTTGGGTACTGTTACTTGTCAGTTAGACTCTGGAAACGAAGGGACAGCCACGATTTTCAGTTGGGGTTTACGGCCGAATCGACCACCGGTCTCTCATGTCACAGAACTTATTGCGCTATTGGACCAAAGATCAAGCTGCCACAAAATTCGTAGATGAAGAAACGCATTGAGCCTCACATCGCACATGACGGCAGGATGTGAGCGATGACGAAAGCGGGAAATATAACGCAAGCTTCTTTCGACGTAACAAACAATATCTAGTCTGCATCCTATTCGTTTTAGAAGTACATATAAAATCGCTACCGGAACTTTATTGCTTATCAGTTGATAACGTATTCAATAAATAAAATATCATCAGTTTAATTAAGTGTTCGTGGATATGGACCAAGTGCTTGTATTAAAAAGTCTACCAGTTTTGGTGTCTTACTCGCTTGGTTGTATTTCTTGTTAGAACGTAAGCACCAGCTTCCTTCCATATGGGCAAACATCCAGAAGCCTATAATTTCTGAACAATATTGGCAGCATCCCATCAGAACCCACAGAACTCTGAGCAACTCACCACGCGAGGCTTGCTCAGCTATCACTGCAGGGAACGAAGAATCAAGTCTCGTGTGTGTACTCTTTCTCCACTATCCCTTCTTACTACAATACATTCCATTGATTCAGAAACTCGTTGTTTGTGCGTCCTCAATTAACATTCAAACTGTCACTAATAGTTCGGCTTCCTCCTCTGCCACAAAACAATATCATTGGCAAAGGATGATAGTTTCACCTCATCACCTTTCCTCACATCCCTGCCATCCGATCATGCTTTCTTCATGTCTTCTCCACTGTCGCGTTAAACAGGGTGGGGGAAAGGCAGTATCCCTGCTTTACACCCTTCTCCATGGCAAAACATTCAGATTTCATGCCTTCAACACTTCATTTCACTCTTAGTTCATAGTGCACGTTCTCGCCAGCCTGATTTCAAAATAATTCTTGATTCTTCCATTACCCTTAATATGTTTTCTCTCTTAACACAATCATAGGCTTCCTTGATGCCTATACTTTTATGTTTGGTTTTTCGGTGATATGATTTGACTAACTCACGATCATGAACTAAAATGGAAGCTGTACCTCTCAACCATGCAACACAAAATCCCACGATGGACAAATCAACTAAACACCCTAGTCCGCGTCTATAAAGCCTTAAAGCCACCAGTACTCTCTTAATCATATGTCGCAGACCTTTACGTCCTAATAAATCCAACCGTTCCCCTCAAATCCGCGAATGCGATGTACTACTCCAAGCCTTCTGTATCCGTTTACTACCCTACTAAGATCCCTAATTTACTCTCTCCTGTCGCACATTGAACACCTTCACATTTCCTACACTACCTGCCAATTTGACACTACTTACCCTATCGTTTCATTCCTGATTTTTAACCCATGTCCTCCGTCACGCTTGTACCAACACATCCCTCCTGACCTTCCAGTTATACACTCAAAACATCCTGCCACAATGAAACTTTAACCGACTTATCATTCCTGACCACGAAATCCACCAAAAGATCTACCCATCCAGTTTTAACATAATACTTCTCTCCCTCACAGTACTACAGGTCCTCTCTCATTTTTCCCCTCCTCTCCCCCCTCCCCCCACTTGCAACCTCATTTTCATTCTTTCTTAAAACTTGGTTCGGAGTTCTCATCCCCAACTATCCCACATCCTTTCCAAAACATTCTCCTTGCAACAACCCACCTCAGCTACTTCTCACCTACTGTAACCGAATAAAAAAAGCACTCCATCTTCAGGCCACAAGTGGCCCATCGGGACCATCCGACCGCCGTGACATCCTCAGCTATGGATGCGGATAGGAGGGGCGTGTGGTCAGCACACTGCTCTCTCGATCGTTACGATGGTTTTCTTTGACCGGAGCCACTACTATTCGGTCGAGCAGCTCCTCAGTGGACATCACGAGGCTGAGTGCTCCCCGAAAAATGGCAACAGCGCATGGCAGTCAGGATGGTCACCCATCCAAGTGCCGGCCACGCCCGACAGCGCTTAACTTCGGTCATCTGACGGCAACCGGTGTATCCCCTGCAGCAAGGCCGTTGCCGTAATCGAATAAAGTGCTGCATTTTTATAAATATTATCTCAGTGTGCAAACTTTGAAAAGGCAACACTGTTTCACCTACTATATTCAAAATACAGTTTCCCATTGGTATAATTTGGAAGCGATATATATATTTAATATCTTTTTCACTAACTGTTCCGTTATAATATGTTAATTTTCTTGACTGAAGAGTGGTAATGTAACGCTGTGGTGAGGGAATAAATGATAGTAACGGAAAGAAATTACAAACTTTTCAAAATGTGGCCTGGTACCGTTAGAGATTTTCGTCCTTATAAAGTAGTAGACTTCGCTTTAAATTACGTGCGAAAATCTTTTATGCGCTACATAGTAATGCTATCTCCTATGCACCCATCCCCTCTAATTTTCACATTTGGATCTCGTAACTTTCTTTATAGAACAAAATAAATAGAGCTCTTACATAGCTGTGCATTGATAGGTATTACAGACTATGTAAATGAAAGTTCAACAAAATTTTTGCCTGTGTTATTGATGGTTTTGTATGAATCCTCTCGGGCAAACGGACAAAATGCAAGTGATAATCTATTTCAGGGGGTACACTCTGAAGGGTATGTGGAGTCATCGACGCGAGGGGAAGAGAAATGTGGATTCTGAGTTTTGTAAATTTTGTCGGCAAAGGAGGCATGTACACAAGATCTTTCACATAACCTAATTACTACGCATTAAATAGATGTAGTCACCTCTAATCACTTTATTCATTATGAAATGTGCCTTGTGTTGGATGTAATATTGATTCTCGGCATTTATCTGACATCTTTCAGGGGTCCAAATCTGAATATCTAGTAATATTGCTGTTAATATAATGTGTGAACAAAAATTCACAGACTCGGACGCCACAGCGCGATTACTTACATACTAACACTACAAAAACGTCTCTAACAAAATTTAGTACCGTGTACGTTTTCGGTAGAAAATAGACTTCAAAGAAAGCCAATTTGGCAACTCTGTTAACACATGTAGGACAACTGTCTTTATTCGGTAATCTGTAGGTGTGCTGCTGATCTGGTGTAGTGGGTACAGTCTTGCATTAAAATTCTCGAGTTCCATTCAAGGGGCGCGTGTAATTGTCTAATTTTGTACTGCGTAATGTGGTTTCTGGCTAATTAATCGTTGTACAGTACTTTCAGCAAGTCTTGCACAAAACATCGCCAATTGTTTCACATTAACATTGAAATTACACTACCTTCGCGTCTGTTATTCCACTTTTAAGGAGGTATTTTGCTTTTAATCGTTAACTCTGTTCTCTTCCACGCCACTAAACCTCTCCATTCCACCTGGTTTATTGTCATTATTGGTTCGCTTTTCTTGAGCTACACTCCTTCCCACGAAGTAAGGAAAAGAACGACAGGCTGTGATATCGTCCAGAGACTGCGGTGCTCCACCACAGTTGGCAACATGCATCGACACCACAGGGAGTAGCGATGTCTTCTCGCTGCACCCCGCCACTACGAGTGGAAGGCGCTCCTGAAGACAAGCCTACTCTCTCAGCACCGCAGCGCCATCGCACGGATATGGATGTAGAGTCAAACATGGACTCGCTATGCCCCAGAAGCTCCAATGAAGCAGTCAGCGCCATCCAGCTAGGAAGTCAGTGCTATTCAATTCTCAGCTGGAACTGTACGTTTGTAAATGTTAATAATCCACGCCCTCCCACGGCAATGTACACTCCTGGAAATGGAAAAAAGAACACATTGACACCGGTGTGTCAGACCCACCATACTTGCTCCGGACACTGCAAGAGGGCTGTACAAGCAATGATCACACGCACGGCACAGCGGACACACCAGGAACCGCGGTGTTGGCCGTCGAATGGCGCTAGCTGCGCAGCATTTGTGCACCGCCGCCGTCAGTGTCAGCCAGTTTGCCGTGGCAAACGGAGCTCCATCGCAGTCTTTAACACTGGTAGCATGCCGCGACAGCGTGGACGTGAACCGTATGTGCAGTTGACGGGCTTTGAGCGAGGGCGTATAGTGGGCATGCGGGAGGCCGGGTGGACGTACCGCCGAATTGCTCAACACGTGGGGCGTGAGGTCTCCACAGTACATCGATGTTGTCGCCAGTGGTTGGCGGAAGGTGCACGTGCCCGTCGACCTGGGACCGGACCGCAGCGACGCACGGATGCACGCCAAGACCGTAGGATCCTACGCAGTGCCGTAGGGGACCGCACCGCCACTTCCCAGCAAATTAGGGACACTGTTGCTCCTGGGGTATCGGCGAGGACCATTCGCAACCGTCTCCATGAAGCTGGGCTACGGTCCCGCACACCGTTAGGCCGTCTTCCGCTCACGCCCCAACATCGTGCAGCCCGCCTCCAGTGGTGTCGCGACAGGCGTGAATGGAGGGACGAATGGAGACGTGTCGTCTTCAGCGATGAGAGTCGCTTCTGCCTTGGTGCCAATGATGGTCGTATGCGTGTTTGGCGCCGTGCAGGTGAGCGCCACAATCAGGACTGCATACGACCGAGGCACACAGGGCCAACACCCGGCATCATGGTGTGGGGAGCGATCTCCTACACTGGCCGTACACCACTGGTGATCGTCGAGGGGACACTGAATAGTGCACGGTACATCCAAACCGTCATCGAACCCATCGTTCTACCATTCCTAGACCGGTAAGGGAACTTGCTGTTCCAACAGGACAATGCACGTCCGCATGTATCCCGTGCCACTCAACGAGCTCTAGAAGGTGTAAGTCAACTACCCTGGCCAGCAAGATCTCCGGATCTGTCCCCCATTGAGCATGTTTGGGACTGGATGAAGCGTCGTCTCACGCGGTCTGCACGTCCAGCACGAACGCTGGTCCAACTGAGGCGCCAAGTGGAAATGGCATGGCAAGCCGTTCCACAGGACTACATCCAGCATCTCTACGATCGTCTCCATGGGAGAATAGCAGCCTGCATTGCTGCGAAAGGTGGATACACACTGTACTAGTGCCGACATTGTGCATGCTCTGTTGCCTGTGTCTATGTGCCTGTGGTTCTGTCAGTGTGATCATGTGATGTATCTGACCCCAGGAATGTGTCAATAAAGTTTCCCGTTCCTGGGACAATGAATTCACGGTGTTCTTATTTCAATTTCCAGGAGTGTATTATATAAAATTAAGTAAATCTTTTCACAATTCTTGTAATAAAGTGATGTTTCATATGCTGTAATTCCAAAGAACCATCTCCGAGAGCAATCAAAGATCCGACAGTTATGGACGGACAACTGTAGTTTCGTCAGGTCACAACACTGGCCACTCTTACTTGAATACACTCTGAGGTGACAGAAGTTCTGGGATACCTCCAAGCATCGTGTCGGACCTCCATTTGCTGGGCAAAACGCAACAATTCGACGTGGCGTTGACTCAACAAGTCGTTGAGAGTCCCCTGCAGAAACACTGTGCCATGCTGTCTCTACAGCCGTCCGTAATTGCGAAAGTGCAGGATGTTGCGCACGAAATGACCTCTCGATTTTGTCCCACACGTGTTCGATGAGATTCATATTGGGCTATCTGTATGGCCAAATCATTTGCTCGGATTCATTTGGTCTTCATACCACGTGAACAAATGTGACCCAGTGCCATGGAGCATGGTCATCCATAAAAATTCCATTGCTGCTTTGGTCCAGGAATTGTTGCAAATGGTGTCCAAGTAGCTGAACATAGTCACTTTCAGACAAAGATCGCTTCAGGTGGACCGGAGGACTCAATCCATTTCATATAAACACGGTCTACACTACAGTGGAGCCACCGGCAGCTTGCGTAGTGCCTTGCTGAGAGCTTGAGTACATGGCTTCGTGGGGTCTGCGACACAGTCGAGCCCTACCATCAGTCCTCACCCAATGTAATCGAGCCTCTTCTAACCAGGCCACGGTTTTCCAGTCATCTAGACTCCATCCGATATTGTCCCGGTAACATCAGAGGCGCTGCAGACGGTGTCGTGCTGTTAGCAAAGGCGCTTGCGTCCGTCGTCTGATGCGATAGTCTGTTAACGCCAGGTTTCCCCGCACTTTCGTAACGGATGTGTTCGTCATACCTCCCATACCGATTTCTGCCGATATTTCAAGCAATGTTACTTCTCTATTACCACTGACAATTCTACACAATCGCCACTGTTCTCGGTTGTTAAGTGAAGGCCGTCGGCTATTGTGTAGTGCTTGGTGAGAGGTAATTTGATATTCTCGACACACACTCTTGACACTGTGGATGTCGGGATACCGAAGTGCCTAACGATTTCCGAAGCGTCCAGCTCCAGCTACCATTCCGCATTCAAAGTCTGTTAATTGCCGTCGTGCAGCCACAATCGAGTCGGAAACCGTTTCACACGAATCACTGGAGTGCTAATGACAGCTCCGCCATTGCACTGCCTTACTATACATTGTGCACGTGATACTACCTCCATTTGTACATGTATGCAGGGTGGTCCATTGATCGTGACCGGGCCAAATATCTCACGAAATAAGCGTCCAACGTAAAAACTACAAAGAACGAAACTCCTCTAGCTTGAAGGGGTAAACCAGATGGCGCTATGGTTGGCCCGCTAGATGGCGCTGCCATAGGTCAAACGGATATCAACTAGGTTTTCTTCAATAGGAACCCCCATTTTTATTACATATTCGTGTAGTACTTAAATAAAAATGAATGTTTTAGTTGGATCATTTTCTTCGCTTTGTGATATATGGCGCTGTAATAGTCACAAACATATGGCTCACAGTT
Organism: Schistocerca piceifrons; assembly: GCF_021461385.2. NCBI lineage: Eukaryota > Metazoa > Arthropoda > Insecta > Orthoptera > Acrididae > Schistocerca > Schistocerca piceifrons. Next base: position 73,765,313 of record NC_060140.1, read on the forward strand.
TTAGACGAACAGTTGGTAATAGGTAGGACTTTTAGTTTAAAATACAGAACGTAGATACGTTTGAACATTTTATTTCGGTTGTCCCAATGTGATACATGTACCTTTGTGAACTTATCAGTTCAGAGAACGCATGCTGTTACAGCGTGATTACCTGTAATTACCACATTAATGCAATAAATGCTCAAAATGATGTCCGTCAACCTCAATGCATTTGGCAATACGTGTAACGACATTCCTCTCAACAGCGAGTAGTTCTCCTTCCGTGATGTTCCCACATGCATTGACAGTGCGCTGACGCATGTTGTCAGGCGTTGTCGGCGGATCACTACAGCAAATATCCTTCAACTTTCCCCACAGAAAGAAATCCGGGGACGCCAGATCCGGTGAACGTGCGGGCCATGGTATGGTGCTTCTACGACCAGTCAACCTGCCATGAAATATGCTATTCAATACCGTACCGCTTCAACCGCACGCGAGCTATGTGCCGGACATCCACCATGTTGGAAGTACATCGCCATTCTGTCATGCAGTGGAACATCTTGTAGTAACATCGGTAGAGCATTACGTAGGAAATCAGCATACATTGCACCATTTAGATTGCCATCGATAAAATGGGGGCCAATTATCCTTCCTCCCATAATGCCGCACCATACATTAACCCGCCAAGGTCGCTGATGTTCCACTAGTCTGGGTTTTCCGTTGTCCAATAGTGCATATTATGCCGGTTTACGTTACCGGTGTCGGTGAATGACGCTTCGTCGGTCAATAGAACGCGCCAAAAAAATTTGTCATCGTCCCGTAATTTATCTTGCGCCCAGTGGCAGAACTGTACAAGACGTTCAAAGTCGTCGCCATGCAATTCCTGGTGCACAGAAATATGGTACGGGTGCAATGGACGTTGATGTAGGATTCTCGACACCGATGTTTTTGAGATTCCCGATTCTCGCGCAATTTGTCTGCTATTGATGTGCGGATTAGCCGCGATAGCAGCTAAAACACCTACTTGGGCATCACCATGATGTTTGACATGTGGCTGAACACTTCCTGTTTTCTTAAATAACGTAACTATCCGCGCAAACGGTCCGGACTCTTGGATGATGTCGTCCAGGATACCGAGCACAATACGTAGCACACGCCCGTTGGGCATTTTGATCACAATAGCCGTACATCAACACGATATTGACCTCTTCCGCAATTGGTAAACGGTCCATTTTAACACGGGAAATGTATCACGAAGAAAATACCGTCCACACTGGCGGAATGTTACGTGATACCACGTACTTATACGTTTGTGACTATTACAGCGCCATCTATCACAAAACGAAAAAAGTGGTCCAACTAAAATATTCATATTTCTTTACGTACTACACGAATATGTACCCAAAAGTGGGTGTTCTTCTTTTCAAAAACGCAGTTGATATCCGTTTGACCTATGGCAGCGCCATCTAGCGGGCCAGCCATAGCGTCAGCTGGTTTCCCCCTTCAACCTAGGCGATTTTCGTTCTTTGTAGTTTTTTCGTTTGATGCTTATTTCGTGAGGTATTTGGGCGGTCACTATCAATGGACCAACCTGTACATTGATATCCCATGACTGTTGCACCTTTGTGCAATATTAATGTTTAACATGACGTCATTGATAAGATTTGTAATTATTTCGGTGTCATTTATGAAACAGTGTACTGCTGCAATACTGGGCGGGTCAAATTAGGGTAAAAAATACACCTAGACCCAGAATAGAGCTCTCATACTCGAGTTTCCTGCAGATAGAACTCTACACGTCGTTCTTAACGGAATAAAATCGACAGATGTAAAGCCGATATCCGGAGTACCACAGGGAAGTCTGATAGGACCGTTGCCGTTTACAATATATATAAATGATCTAGTAGAAAGCGTCGTATGCTGTTTAAGGCTATTCGCAGATATGCAGTTGTCTATACCAAAGTGGCAAGGTAGAACGACCTGCAGAAAAGTGATGATTGGTGCAGGCTCTGATAGTTGACCCTGAACGTACATAAATGTAACATACAGCGCATACATAGGATAAGAAATACACTAATTTACAGCTACATTATTGATGGCGAATAGCGTCTGCCGTAAAATATCTAGGCGTTACCATCCTGAGCGATCTTAAGTGGAATAACCACACAAAACAGGTTGTGGGAAAAACAGGCATTCATCGGAAGAATTTTAAAGGAATGTAACTCATCCACGAAAGAAGTGACTTATAAGGCGCTTGTTCGCCCGATTCTTGAGTATTGTTCGTCTTTCAGGGATTTCTATGCCGGCCGCGGTGGCTGAGTGGTTCTAGGCACTTCAGTCCGGAACCGCTCGACTGCTACGGTCGCAGGTTCGAATCCTGCCTCTGGTATGGATGTCTGTGTCCTTAGGTTAGTTCGGTTACAGCAGTTCTAAGTTCTAGGGGACTGATGACCTCAGATGTTAAGTCCCATAGTACTCAGAGCCATTTGAACCATTTGGGATGCCTATCAGGTAGGACTGATAGAGGAGATAGAAAAAATCCAACGAAGAGCGGCGCATTTCGTCACAGGATCGCTTAGCTGGCGAGGGAGCGTTACGGAGACGCTAAAGGAATACTGACAGACGTTACAAGAGAGCCGTTGTGCATCACAGAGAGATTTTCTGTTGAAATTTAGGGACAGCATTCCCCCCCCCCCCCGCCCCCCCCCCCACCACACATAATCATACGTATCGACCACGAGGAGAAAATATGAGAAATTAGAGCGAATGCAGAGGCTTCCCAACAATCATTCTTGTCCCGCATAATTCGGGAATGGAACAGGGTTGGAGGGATCAGTCAGTGGTACCGAAAGTATACTCCGCCACACACAACTAGGTAGCTTGCGGAATATAATGTAGAGGTAGATGTAGTTTTCTAACACAAAATTGTAAACACTGAATAACTACTCAGCATAGTAACAGACACTTTAATGAAGTCAGTAGTCGTACGTTAGATTCCAATGTGGAATTGCCTTTCTTTGACGTTTATTTTCTATTGTGAACTTCACGAGAGGAAATTCTTCCGTTGTTTATGCTCGAGGAATTGCGCTGTCGTGTCCGAGTGCACGATTTTTGTTCACCCTGTGTTCCTCATCAATCTCTTCGAAAAAAGGGCGCATCCTTTATGGAGGGGACAGCGGAAACTGTATGCCAGGTGGCTGTAGAAGTTCCAAGACGTCTCCGACCAATAAAGTGGCGGCGGCCGTGGCGGTATGCGGCGCACACAATGAACAATAAAGCCTCGCGGGTCGCCTCCTCAGAGCCACGCGCGCCGGCGGAGCGGCGTGTGTCGCGGGTTTACTGCGCCGTCGCAGCCAGTGGCCTTGTCAACAGATGTCTTCCTTCCAGGGACGGTGCGCACCTGCGAGGCAAGCACAGCGCACACTTCAAGTCATATCGCCGCGTGGCCACAACCCGACTGAAGTATCCGGCGGAAGGGGGGCTTTCTGCAACCTGGAGAAAATGGGACGGTCCCTCAGAAAAAAGTATGAGTTTCGTTGTCGGACCCTACTGTGCTGGCTTCAGAGCTGGTGGGTTTCGCATGAACGCAAGTGTTTTCGCTTGGGTTTGAAGCGTGCCGACTTGTTTTATAATCTCGAGGACTCGTCACTCGATAGTCCGCTGTTTTTGCAAAGTATCGTCTGGCCGACAGGTTGGTCACACGTAGTGTATCTCACGCAGATCAGGGAATTGGCTTTCTTACAGGCTCTGCAGCGAATTTCAGTTAGAGGAAAGTGTGGCCTTGCGGAAGCGATACACTGACGCTATATTCTGTTTAGTTCGCTACTACTCTGGCTACGGTTTGGCTTCTGCGGTTTTTCATCATACAGCTTCAGATATTTGGATACGTCGCCATATCCTCTTTGGTTAAAGCGTGCTTTTAACATATGTTTTCACTTATGTTCCTTGCGGGTCGTAATATTTTTCGAATCATATTCACGCAGAGGAAAATCCCACCCACGTCTTTGTTGAAATTGTAGGTCCTAGGTTAGGGAACATGGCCGGCCGAAGTGGCCGTGCGGTTAAAGGCGCTGCAGTCTGGAACCACAAGACCGCTACGGTCGCAGGTTCGAATCCTGCCTCGGGCATGGATGTTTGTGATGTCCTTAGGTTAGTTAGGTTTAACTAGTTCTAAGTTCTAGGGGACTAATGACCTCAGCAGTTGAGTCCCATAGTGCTCAGAGCCATTTGAACCATTTTTTGGAACATGGGCACGAGTGAATAACGATATGCAGTTGGGTTTCTCACATCCTTGAGCATTCGTGGCAATCAATCCCTCTTGTCAGCAATTAGTAAGCGGATTGTTTTGGCCACGGTTTTTCTTAGGAATGTTGTGTGTTTTATGTCCTACTCAGGAGGACGTTGTTATCAGGAGAAAGAAAACTGGCATTCTACGGGTCGGAGCGTGGAATGTCAGATCCCTTAATTTGGCAGGTAGGTTATAAAATTAAAAAATGGAGATGGATAGGTTAAAGTTAGATATAATGGGAATTAGTGAAGTTCGGTGGCAAGAGGAACAAGACTTCTGGTCAGTTGAATACAGGGTTATAAATATAAAATCAAATAGCGGTAATGCAGGATTAGGATTAATAATAAATAAAAATATAGGAATGCGGGAAAGCTACTACAAACACTATAGTGAACGCATTATTGTGACCAAGATAGATACGAAGCCCACGCCTACCACAGTGGTACAAAATGGTTCTAATGGCTCTGAGCACTATGGGACTTAACTTCCGTCATCAGTCCCCTAGAACTAAGAACTACTTAAACCTAACTAACCTAAGGACATCACACACATCCATGCCGGATTCGAACCTGCGACCGTAGCGGTCATGCGGTTCCAGACTGTAGCGCCTAGAACCGCAAGGCCACCCCGGCCGGCAAGCAGTACAAGTATATATGCCAACTAGCTGAGCAGTGACGAAGATATTGATGAAATATATGATGAGATAAAAGAAATTATTGAGGTAGTGAAGGGAGACGAAAATTCAATAGTCATGTGTGACTGGAATTCGATAGTAGGAAAAGGAAGAGAAGGAAACGTAGTAGGTGAATATGGATTGGGGGTACGAAATGAAGCCGCCTGCTAGAATTTTGCACAGAGCATAACTTAATCATAAGTAACACTTGGTTCAAGAATCATGAAATAAGGTTGTATACATGGGAGAAGCCTGGAGATACTGGAAGGTATCAAAGAGATTACATAATGGTAAGACAGAGATTCAGGAACCAGGTTTTAAATTGTAAGACATTTCCAGGGGCAGATGTGGACTCTGAACACAATCTATTGATCATGAACTGTAGATTAAAACTGAAGAAACTGCAAAAAGGTGGGAATTTAAGGAGATGGGACCTGGATAAACTAAACGAACCAGAGGTTATAGAGAGTTTAAGGGAGAGCATTAGGGAACGATTCACAAGAATAGGGGAAAGAAATACAGCAGAAGAAGAATGGGTAGCTTTGATAGATGAAATAGTGAAGGCAGCAGAGGTTCGAGTTGGTAAAAAGATGAGGGCTAATAGAAATCTTTGGGTAACAGAAGAGATATTGAATTTAATTTATGAAAGGAGAAAATACATAAATACAGTAAATGAAGCAGGCAAAAAGGAATACAAACGTCTCAAAAATGAGATCGTCAGGAAATGCAAAATAGCTAAGCAGGGATGGTTAGAGGACAAATGTAAAGATGTAGAGGCGTATTTCACTAGGGGTACGATAAATACTGCCTACAGGAAAATTAAAAAGACCTTTGGAGAAAAGAGAACCACTTGCATGAATATCAGGAGCTCAGATGCTATCCCAGTTCTAAGCAAATAAGCGAAAGCAGAAAGGTGGAGGTAGTATATAAAGGGTGTATAGAAGGGCGAGGTTCTTGAGGACAATATTATGGAAATGGAAAAGGATGTAGATGAAGATGCGATGGGAGATGCCATACTGCGTGAAGAGTTTGTCAGAGCACTGAAAGACCTAAGTCAAAACAAGGCCCCGGGAGTAGACAACATTCCATTAGAACTACTGACAGCCTTGGGAGAGCCAGCCCTGACAAAACTCTACCATCTGGTGAGCAAGATGTATGAGACAGGCAAAATACCCTTAGACTTCAAGGAGAATGTAATAATTCCAATCCCAAAGAAAGCAGGTGTTGACAGATGTGAAAATTACCGAACCATGAGTTTAATAAGCCACGGCTGCAAAATACTAACACGAGTTCTTTACAGACGAATGGAAAAACTGGTAGAAGTCGACCTCGGGGAAGATCAGTTTGGATTCCGTAGAAATGTTGGAACACGTGACGCAATACTGATCCTACGACTTATCTTAGAAAATAGATTAAGGAAAGACAAACCTATGTTTCTAGCATTTGTGGACTTCGAGAAGGCTTTTGACAGTTTTGACTGGAATACTCTCTTTCAAGTTCTGAAGGTGGCAGGGGTAAAATACATGGAGCGAAAGGCTATTTACAATTTGTACAGAAACCAGATGGCATGAAAGGGAAGCAGTGGCTGGGAAGGGAGTGAGACGGGGTTGTAGCCTATGCCCGATGTTATTCAATCTGTATATTGAGCAATCAAAAAGAAAACAAAAGAAAAATTCGGAGTAGGAATTAATATCCATGGAGAAGAAGTAAAAACTTTGAAGTTCACCGATGATATTGTAATTCTATCAGAGACAGCAATGGACCTGGAATAGCAGCTGAAAAGAATGGACAGTGTCTTCAAAGAAGGATATAAGAGGAACATCAATAAAAACAAAACGAGGATAATGGAACGTAGTCGAATTAAATCGGGTGATGCCTTGGAAATTAGGTTAGGAAATGAGACGCTTAAAATAGTAAAAGGGTTTTGTTACCTGGGGAGCAAAGTAACTGATGATGGTCGAAGTAGAGAGGATATAAAACGTAGACTGCCAATGGCAAGGAGAGCGTTTCTGAAGAAGAGAAATTTGCTAACATCGAGTATAGATTTAAGTGTCAGGAAGTCGTTTCTGAAAATATTCATGTGGTGTGTAGCCATGTACGGATGTGAAACGTGGACGATAAATAGTTTGGTTAAGAAGAGAATGGAACTTTTTTAAATGTGGTGCTACAAAAGAATGATGAACATTAGATGGGTAGATCACATAACTAATGAGGAGGTATTGAATAGAATTGGGGAGAAGAGAAATTTGTTGCACAACTTGACTAGAAGAAGGGATCGGTTGGTAGGACATATTCTGAGCCATCAAGGAATCACCAATTTTGTATTGGAGGGCAGCTTGGAGGGTAAAAATCGCAGAGGGAGACCAAGAGATGAATACAGTGAACAGATTCAGAAGGATGTAGGTTGTAATAGATACTGGCAGATGAAGGCGCTTGCACAGGATAGAGTAGCATGGAGAGCTGCATCAAACCCGTCTCTGCACTGAAGACCACAACAACAACAAACACGTGTTTTGTGCACTTGACATGGTTTGCAGACCTCTATAATGGGCTTCTTTCTTATGACAGTGTCCCATTTAACGGGTCTTTTCCAACAAAAAAGGCACACTCTTTGTACCGCCGAGCATTGCTCTTTTGTCTTACGTAGAATTTTCAGTTCCACCGGCAGCAACGTCTCCCGATCAGTCGGGCAATTAAATTCGTCGATAATCATTTAGGGTTTAAAGGAGTCATTCTCTTGCATTCTGAGGTTCAGATCGTACAATTGGAAAAAACACTGCTTTGCCGTAGTGTTCCTCTACAAGATTTGACTTGTTGCATGCGGCTTTAATTAGCTTTACAGAATTCCATACTAATTTCAATTAACATATTTGTTTCAGGAGCGCACCACTGACTTTAACGTGATTCTTGCCGAAGTTTAACCGCTTGTCGCTGGAGTTTAAGAGTTAGAAAGCATTATTATAGCCTGGAAAATGACCATAAATCAGTCTGAAAGTTGTTTCAAAATTTCTATTGGGCATTTAAGTGAATTGACAATACAACCTTTCGCTTTCAACTTGAAGGAAGTCCTGGCGGAACTCAAAACTTGGTAGAGAAGTGCTGTTAGCGGCAGCTGGCAGTGAGTTATGCGAGGGCCTTGCTGCCTACGTTCCGGTCCCGAGGATGACTATCTGAAAGATCTGAGTGTTGAAACGAATTCCTAGTCTTGCTTGCAATTAGGGGAATCAGCTGTCAGCCTTAGTCGATGCAGGAGGCGTGTCCCCCGCCTCGGAAGTGGTGTTGTAAAGTGTTTAATATGTATGGAATCTGGACTCAGAGGTGCTTCAGGATCAACGAAATTAGCATTTAAGGAAATATGAAATTCCCCGATGTTGACCCACTAGCCATGTGTAGGTCTTCCGAATTCCAGAAACACTGTGCAAACCCGGAGGCCGCAAACCCGGCGGTATCTATTTGGAAAAACAGTCCAGGTATAAATTTTATGCTAATTATGCTGAAGGAATTAATAATAATCATTATTGTCAACATATGTAACGTTGTATGTAATCAGTCTTGAAGGACCAAGATCTTAATAATGCCAGGGCCCATTCTACCTCAAGCACAGAAACTAGGCTAGGTAGTGATGTCGGATGCTGGAGTCTGGTCGATGTTCTCACTAATCGCACAGGTATTCCACAGGATTCAGGTTGGGTCTGTGGGCAGTAATATTAATGTCCACAAGCCACTGGCTCACAGACGCTGCCTTATGACAGCGTGCGTTGTCTGGCTGATACAATCTCGTCACTGCATTCTTCTTCTACTGCACACAGTAGATAATGTTGTAAATTGTGTTCATATCCTCTGTCATTCAACGTTTTCTTAAGCGTAGTGAGAAAATCACACCCTAAACTCAGAAAGCACCTCCATTCCATAACAGCACCTGCTCCATACTCCACCACTGGCACTACACATGATGGGACGTAACGTTTTCCGATATTCACCAAACCCGAACCCTTCCATCGGAATACCGCAGGGTGTAGCGTAATTCACCGCTCCAAATGATACGTTTCCTGCCATCCACAGTCCAGGGGCGTCTCTCTTTTCACAAACTCTACTATCACTTAGCACTGTCTACCCGAAATGTGAGCACATGGACCAACTGCTCCACCATTCTACCCCGTTCCTTTTACCTCTCTACACAAAGCAATTGTGCTAGTTCGACTGCTGGTAGCAATTTGGTACTGACTAGTGATTGCTTCCGCTGATTTCATGCGACTTTTTACAATCACCAACCTCAATAATTCTCGACTGTCCTTGTACATTCGCCTGGTCTCGGTTTATCTGTGGTTGTTCCTTCGCTTTTCCATTTCACAGTCATATCACCTACAGTCGACTTGGGCTGTATTGGATGGGTTGGAATGTACCTGATGGGCTTGTCACTCAGATGACGTCCAATGAACTGTCCACATTCTAAGTGACTGAGCTGTCCTAAGCCACCCATTCTGTTATTAATGCGTCTATACTGACACAGTATTCCCCGCTTCCTTTTATACTGGCAAGTCCGTCCCTTGTAACATCTATTGACCAATTCCTCACTACATATGGGAGTCTGGATACTTTTGATCAGTTAGTCTAAATGTACTCGAGCAGGCCTCGGGAGGCACAACAGCACCCATCGGCCGCCATGTCATCCTCAGCAGTTAGGCGTCACCGGATGCGGATACGGAGGGGCATGTGGTCAGCACACTACTCTCCCGGCTGTTTCAGTTTTCGTGAGCATAGCCGCTACTTCTCAGTGAGGTAGCTCTTCAATTGGCCTCACAAGGGCTGAGTGCACCACGCTTGCAACAGTACTCGATACACTCGGTCGGTGACCTGACCCTTCCAAGTGCTAGTCAACACCGACAGCGCTTGACATCGGTGATTTGACGGAAACTGGTGTTACCACTGCGGCAAGGCCGTTGGCGTATTCGAGAAATAAATAAATAAAAACCTAAATATTTCGAGAAAAAGATATGACTATAACTGCGGCGTATGCTGTACTCAAATAGGTAACGAGGAAAATGATATCTAAGAGTAGTGATCAAGTTTTGTTGACAACGATTTCTTAGAGATAGACGCGAAAGTAGAACAATAATGAAATGGAACAAGAAAGCGGTAGCGCCATTTTCAAAGGAACAATTTCAAGCATTTTTTGGGAGAATTTTGCGAGAATCACGAAACTAGAACCGCTAATGGGAGTCCAGAGCCCTAACCGTTGCATCACCTCGCCCATTGTCGACACCTCGTCCATTGTCGATGGAATAGATAACGTGCAAAATCTTCTCCTGAATAGTGGTACTAATAGCTCGTCTTCAGAGCCTTCTGGTGTTACAGAATGACTCTGTGTCTCTGTGCATCAAACTCGAAGGCTAACTTGGGCTAAGAGAACGAGGTGTAAGATCATGTACACAATAAAGGTTTTTGAGAGTAATACATACATATCTTACTCAGCATTGCCCAGATATACATTTAATCAAATCTTCTATTGCTTCCCTGTCTATTGCTCCCCTATCTGTCCATCTCCTCCTTGCCCCCTCTCTGTCCACATCCCCATCCCCTCTCTCTGTCCACCACCTCCACCCCTCTGTCCATCTGCTTGTGACACTCTGTCTGTCCATCTCCTCCTCTCCCTGTTCATACACTCCTTCCCCCTGTTTCTGTCCACCTGCAGCTTTTCCTTCTGTCTATCCGCTCCTTTCCCCCTTTACATCTCGTCCTCCTCTCATCTTTGTCCCCTTCCTCTTCCTGTCTTCTCTTTCCACGTTATTACCGGCACTCCAGTCGGATGCTGGTGGTTCTAAACCCCGTAGTATATCTTTCCAGATCGTATCTAATATGTGTACCAAATCTGGTTGAAATCGTGCCAGTGTTTTAGGATTAGCCTTTTAACGGTGGTTTCACCTCGTAACCAAGTGCCAAATAAATTTTCTCATATATTTCACATGTTTCACAAGAATTTTTACATATATTTCACGTGTATCTCTTGCGTATTTGCTTTGTATTTCATTTTCACACAGCTGAAATTTTTATGACGTCATATCTCCTGAACTAAGTATTGTACAATGATAAATTCGGATGACACATTCAGCGGTACATGTGAATACTGTCTGGAAAATGTGTCATGAACACAGAGTAGAGAAATAATAAATTAAAACGTCGTACATTATGCGGAAGCTTCACTCCATGAACAGCGAAAACGTTGCTAGCGATAAACTTCTTTCCTTTCATCATTTTGTCGTGGTTGTCAGTGAAATAAAGTTTCGTAAGGGTTTGAAACTGTGTTGCAAGTCACAAAGTACTGTCATTCACGTGGGCTTCTCTGCTTGTTCAGCCCCATCCCCTACCGCTTCGATAGGTAGCAACTCTTTCAGTCCAGCGGTATAGGGAAGATGTGGAACGTACATAGACATACACCAATTTGTGTAATATGTATGGACGAATCTATTTCGAAAGTGCAATACATAAAAGACCAACAATGATTATTAAAGTATTGTTTTCTTCCTGAAGCTTGAATTGCACCCTGTACTATAAATTCCATTTCGGAGGAAACTTTGTTTGCGGTGGTTACTTTCAAAAATTTTCCCAATTCGAATATCAGTAAATTTGATTCTAACAGGAGACATTTCCCTTCATAGTTCTAAATAATTGTCCACACCGATAAATACTTTCAAACGTGATTATGATATCCTATGCAGATTTTATGGCAGGTACATATTTGTAAAATCTAAGTACATAATTTCACTACGTCACTTAGTTACTCGACAAAAGTTTGCGTATAGCTCTTCCGTAAAAGCAAAAGTTTTGATTTTAAAAAATTCAGATTAGGCACAATAGCTATGTGTCACAGAAATCAATTCAGGGAAGCGCTGGCACGGTTTCCTAGGAAACGTTTTCGAGATCGACTTCTCCTTCCACGTCCAGTCACAACTTGTACTGCATATCTAAACACCTCGTCATCCATCGACTGTTAAAGTCTAATCTGCCTTACTTTTTCCCCTTCATAATTGTAGAACCGAACGAATCGATAGAATATGCTAATGGAAAAATAAGAGAAGCCTTTTAGACACAAGAAAAGAATAAACTGCCCAAAGATGTGTGAGAATAGAGCCTTCCTCCGCGAGTTTCACTGAAAACTTCTTCACTTATCAGCTGAGTTACAGCATTGTTTGAAAGCAACACTCGCCTCTGCCGCTAAACCCGACGTTGCGTCAGTATCCTAGATTGAAATCCAAGCCGTTTCACAGTATCTAATGGAGTGAGGGTATGTATGTGACAGTGTTGATGGTAATCTGTCTGGCTTCAAGCCCAGCAGTCTGCTTGGTGCTATCCGAGAGGAATATGTTACGTGATAAGCTTCACCCTCTCTTTTCTTCATCATAGATTCGTACATCTCAAACATACACCAGGCTGTACAGGGTATTTCAAAAAGTGTTACAAATTATTATGTTGACAAAATTATCGATCACTTCGTCATGGCTCGGTTATTGGAGTAACGTATACATTGTATAGTTTATATTCATTACCGCTAGATGTCGGTCGTCTTCAGAATGCTTGGTTACCGTAACATGCTGCAAAATGATGACTCCGCAGCAGAATTCATTTTGTGTTCTCGATTTTGCAAATTATAATTCCATGATTACAGCGCGTAGAGTTTCGGGTTGAGGTACCACTGTGATCCTCCGAATGATGGAACATTCCCATATAGCATCGACACTTTGTAGACAGAGGATGTGTATGTAAATGAAACAGTACTTGGTTGCCTCCGTGTTTCCAACGAAAACGTCACACGAATTCAGACTGCTTTCCAACATAGTAGTGAAAAATCAACTCGTCGCGCCAGCTGAGAGTTACAGCTGTATACAACAACAATTTGGAGTGTTTTTAAGAGCGGTTGGTTACGAAGCCGTGCATTTTCTGGCGAGCTTCAGATTCCTGTTGTTATGGTCTTCAATCCAAAGACTGGTTTGATGCTACTCTCCGTACTACTGTAGCCTGTGCAAGCTTTTTCATCTCCGAGTAACTGATGAAACCTACATTTCCTGAAACTACTTGCCATATTCGTCTCTTGGTCTCTCTACGATTTTTATCCCCATGCATCTCTCTAGTACTGAATTGGTGATCCCTTGATGCGTCAGAAAGTGTCCTACCAAATGATCAATCCTTCTTGTCATGTTGTACCACAAATTTCTCTTCTCCCCAAGTCTACCTTCTGACTGCTTTTGTCCGGAACCGCGCGACTGCTACGGTCGCAGGTTCGAATCCTGCCTCGTGCATGGATGTGTATCATGTCCTTAGGTTAGTTAGGTTTAAGTAGTTCAAAGTTATAGCGGACTGGTGACCTCAGATGTTACGGCCCATAGTGCTCAGGGCCACTTTTTGAATGCTATTGACAGTTATAACACTTCTGCACAATGCGTCGTATTCAGAACGAAGCTACTTTCCACCCTAATGGAAAAGCAAACAAACACCATGTTTGAATTTGGGACCTTCAGAATCCACATGCACACACTGAACATGTACGATATTCACCCAAACTCAATTTTTTATGTGTGATAATCCACTCATCTGTTTATGGCACATTTTCCGTTGATGGAAACACGTTTAACTGTCAGCAGCATCTTGCTGCGTCATAAAACTTCTTATTTCCGAGGCTGAACGATGACGGCTTCATTTTACAACACTCGTGTTCGTGAATATCTGAATGAAACTCTACCGTGCAAGTAGATTGGTCGTCAAACAGCCGGCGACTTAGAACTTCTCAGCTAGTCTCCACGGTCACCGGATTTGACGTCCTGTCACTTGTTCCTGTGGGGTTTCATCACGGAAAACGTTTATGCACCGACACTACCACTAAACGTAAATGACGAATGAGACCCGTACTGCCATAGCATCAGTGACGATGGTCATGGTTACCCCAGTTGTTTGTCATCTTCTCTTTGCAGTACTGCGGCCTCGTTTTCTTATTAGATTTACTGGCGTCACCGAGTTCCTGTCTTACCTTGCCGTGAGTGGCAGCAGCAGCGCTTATCGATAGGAACACTGTCGTATTATCTTTGAAGCGTAAGCTAGTATTTCCGGGTCGTCGAGTTGAGTCGGGGTGGACGTGCAGTGCGGACACAGCGCCAGTGAGGTGCGGACAGCCAGCACTCGCCGGCCGCTTGCGACAATCAGTGTCCAACGGATGGAGACTGGTACGGGAACGACCGTTGCTTGGTCATTCGGTCGGTCGTCCCATCGGGCGACGTGAATTTGGTCTTCTGACCGCTCTTGGGCCCTTTCAGTTGGTCATTTCGCTGGACTTGGGTCGGTTCCTTCCTTGTGCAGAGATGTCGGGTGACCAATGGGCCGGTGTTCCCTCTGCATGGTTGGGTCCGAGTTAGTGTGCCCGGGTCGCCGTGTCTCGGAGTTCCGAACGGACATCGAGTTGAATCGGGATGGAGCTGCAGTGAGCTCTGGACAGCCGAGACTCTCCCGACCGTTGCTGACACACATGACTTGAGTGGGGACGACCTTGGTTGGTCGTTCGGTCGGTCGTCTCATCGGACGACGTATATTTGGTCGCCGACCGCTTATTGAAACTGTGTGTCGAGTTGTGATTCGTGCTTGTTGTTCCACAGTGATTGGTTATGATTTTCGGAGTTCTTCATGCAAGTGTCTACGTGGAACTGTGTGTACGTTGTGTGATTTCCACTGAGTAGTTATGAATGCTGTCTGCGTACTGGAGCAGGCAGTCGGTCGGTTGGGACAGAGCAAAAAAGTTGTTCAAATGGCTCTGAGCACTATGGGACTAAATTTCCGAGGTCATCAGTCCCCTAGAACTTAGAACTACTTAAACCCATCTAACCTAAGGACATCACACACATCCATGCCCGAGGCAGGATTCGAACCCGCGGCAGTAGCGGTCGCGCGGTTCCAGCCTGTAGCGCCTAGAACCGCTCGGCCACCCCGGCTGGCGGGACAGAGCAGCAAGTGTATGTTGATGCTGTCCGGCACGGCCTGTAGTTCGACAGCCTTTTATGTCGTTCATATTTTTGAGTGGTTATTGAGCCTTGGCTGTTTTTAGAGGCCAGTACTGAAGACTTAGTGCTGCTGGTATCTTCGTCCTCGGCTGATATTTTCCGTTGTCGTGCCGTTGGTCGGCGGAAGGGAATTGATTAGGTTGTTGGTCGGTCCTTCAGCCGTCTCTGGTCGGGTTGCCATCTGATTATTTAATCTTACTTGGCCGGCTGTCTCACCTAACTTTATGTTAGAGTTACCTCTTCAGACCGACCCTTGGAACACTTCTAAGCACCACTGTTCTGTTGTTTGTGATTGTGATTTTCTTTTGTCGCAAGTACTGTGCCAGGCCTTCAGCCGTGTATTAATTTTGTCTGCCTTCAGCTGAACCTTATGCGAAGTATTTTAAAATTAGGCCTTCAGCCGTGTTTTATTTAAAATGCGTGTTTGCTCTGTATTTAGGCATTCAGCCGCGTTTGTTTTAAAACTTGTGGCTTTCGGCCGTACTGTGTAAATGCTTATTTCACGGTTTGTCTTTAATTATTTCGAATAATTGTTTGGGCCTTCAGCCGTTAAGGTATTTCAAGTTTTCGTAAGATGGTTTTCTGTTGTATTGTGTAAATCCTTGTCTTTGAAAGTTGCCTTTTATTATTTTGAAATATTATTGGGCTTTCAGCCGAGGAATTAACTCAAATTTTCCTTAATATGGCCTCTAGCCGAAATTGGTAAATGCTTGCCTTTTAAAGAATTTCCTTTGTTGATCTGAAATATTATTCGGGCCTTTAGCCGAGAAGATATTTTAATTTTAGTTAAAGTAAGGCCTTCAGCCGTTTGTCTAAATTCTTGGCGCCTTTAAAGAAAATATTTAAGGATATTTTAATTTTACTTAAGTAAGGCATCAGCCGTTTCTCTAAATTCTTGTCTTTTAAAAGGAATTATTTAAACCTTATTATTGAGAAGTTACACTCCTGGAAATTGAAATAAGAACACCGTGAATTCATTGTCCCAGGAAGGGGAAACTTTATTGACACATTCCTGGGGTCAGATACATCACATGATCACACTGACAGAACCACAGGCACATAGACACAGGCAACAGAGCATGCACAATGTCGGCACTAGTACAGTGTATATCCACCTTTCGCAGCAATGCAGGCTGCTATTCTCCCATGGAGACGATCGTAGAGATGCTGGATGTAGTCCTGTGGAACGGCTTGCCATGCCATTTCCATCTGGCGCCTCAGTTGGACCAGCGTTTGTGCTGGACGTGCAGACCGCGTGAGACGACGCTTCATCCAGTCCCAAACATGCTCAATGGGGGACAGATCCGGAGATCTTGCTGGCCATGGTAGTTGACTTACACCTTCTAGAGCACGTTGGGTGGCACGGGATACATGCCGACGTGCATTGTCCTGTTGGAACAGCAAGTTCCCTTGCCGGTCTAGGAATGGTAGAACGATGGGTTCGATGACGGTTTGGATGTACCGTGCACTATTCAGTGTCCCCTCGACGATCACCAGTGGTGTACGGCCAGTGTAGGAGATCGCTCCCCACACCATGATGCCGGGTGTTGGCCCTGTGTGCCTCGGTCGTATGCAGTCCTGATTGTGGCGCTCACCTGCACGGCACCAAACACGCATACGACCATCATTGGCACCAAGGCAGAAGCGACTCTCATCGCTGAAGACGACACGTCTCCATTCGTCCCTCCATTCACGCCTGTCGCGACACCACTGGAGGCGGGCTGCACGATGTTGGGGCGTGAGCGGAAGACGGCCTAACGGTGTGCGGGACCGTAGCCCAGCTTCATGGAGACGGTTGCGAATGGTCCTCGCCGATACCCCAGGAGCAACAGTGTCCCTAATTTGCTGGGAAGTGGCGGTGCGGTCCCCTACGGCACTGCGTAGGATCCTACGTTCTTGGCGTGCATCCGTGCGTCGCTGCGGTCCGGTCCCAGGTCGACGGGCACGTGCACCTTCCGCCGACCACTGGCGACAACATCGATGTACTGTGGAGACCTCACGCCCCACGTGTTGAGCAATTCGGCGGTACGTCCACCCGGACTCCCGCATGCCCACTATACGCCCTCGCTCAAAGTCCGTCAACTGCACATACGGTTCACGTCCACGCTGTCGCGGCATGCTACCAGTGTTAAAGACTGCGATGGAGCTCCGTATGCCACGGCAAACTGGCTGACACTGACGGCGGCGGTGCACAAATGCTGCGCAGCTAGCGCCATTCGACGGCCAACACCGCGGTTCATGGTGTGTCCGCTGTGCCGTGCGTGTGATCATTGCTTGTACAGACCTCTTGCAGTGTCCGGAGCAAGTATGGTGGGTCTGACACACCGGTGTCAATGTGTTCTTTTTTCCATTTCCAGGAGTGTACTTCGGTCCTCAGCCGTGGACTGATCCTTGTTGTCTTAAAGAGAAACCTGTGCGTTGTGTTTTCGAGGAATAAAGTTTGCACAACCTGATCCGCTCTGTCCTGTGATACCGGATTTCACCCAGTATGGGAGGAATTCAGACATCGATATGTTCTTGCAGCTGGTGGAGAACATATTGAACATCTGTAGTCTAAGTATGTATCCCATGTTTCATAGTTGTGTGTGAGTTACAGGCTAATAAATATATGCGTCCGAAATACACATATTCTTTTTGAAACAGACTGTACACACGTTCCTAACAACCACCTCACTAAGCAAATATACTGAGGATATAGTCTTTATACACCGTGACAAATGGTGCCATTGTGCACGGTGGAAGAAAAGCCTTGACTGTTAGACGACTGAATCGACCCTTATGGGTTTTCCAGCTTAAAACGCCTCATGATCTTTTCAGGCGAAGTGATGAGTGTAATGAAAAGACGTAGGATTGATCTGAAAACCTAATGTAACTTACTTACTAACACAAGAATATTTTCCTTTTACTCCGAGGAAATGCTATAAGTCTCTCTGCATCAGCGTATGAAATCAGTTAGGTTATATGTTACCACTCTATCTCCACTGAGCTTTTATTTATATCTGGAGGACTCTGGTAAACCCTACAGTGAGTCGTTACAGGTGTTGGGTTTAGACGCCTTACACGTCTAGCTGAGAGACGTAACAGAAAAGCAGGTACACTCGGCTCAATCTACTAGTATAAGAAATTCCAAGCCAAGACAAGGTTAGTGTTTCATATGCACGACAAGGAAAACAATCCAGGAGAAGAATGCCTTCACTTTCGACACTTTATCGTAACAGCACTGGAATAAAACGTTGTAGAAAGAGGTTTAGTCAGAATCTTATAGAGAATTGCGGAGTAGGTAAGCCTTGCCATTCAAGTGTTACCAGAAATTTTATGATCACCAGCTTATTGTAACCGACTGAATGTATGTTTCACGTTTCTGTTTAGATGGATTTTTGGATGGAGTGGGCTGTATGTGCACTGTGTTCCTTATTTCATTGGTTTTTTGTACACATTACCGCAGAAGCGAGTGTTATTTTTATGTCTCATGTGGATGGATAAAGCGGGCAACACGCGTCACGTCACCGGAGAGAGCACGACCGTACGTGTTCGGCCACAAATGTCTGAGCGCCGAAACTGTTGTTGAATTTACGAAAAAGTATAAAGAATAATTGCTAACGAAACTTTCTTTTTCTCTGTAACAAAAGTTGAGTTAGTCTTTGCTATAAGCTTGTGACTTACACATCTTGTTATGCACTGAGGTGACAAAATTCACATATACAGATGGCCGCAGTATCGCGTACACAAGGTATAAAAGGCGGAGCTGTCATTCATACTCGGGTGATTCATGTGAAAAGGTTTCCCACGAGATTGTGGCTGCACGACAGGAATTAACAGACATGGTAGTTGGAACTAGGCGCATAGGACATTCCAGTTCAGAAGTCGTTAGGGAATTCAATATTCCGAGATCCAGTGTGTCAAGAGTTGGAGGAGAATATCAAAGTTCGAGCATTACCTCTCAGCACGGACGACGCAGTGGCTGATGGCCTTCACTTAACGACCGAGAGCAACAGCGTTTCTGTAGAGTTGTCAGTGCTAGCAGGCAACCAACACTGCTTGAAATAACTGCAGAAATCAATGTGGGACGTACGTTAGAACAGTGTTGCGAAATTTTGCGCTAATGGGCTGTGGCAGCAGACGACCAACGCGAGTGCCTTTGTTAACAGCACGACATCGCCTGCAGCGCCTCCCCTGGTCTCGTGACCATATCGGATGGACCCTAGGCGACTGGTTAAACATGACCTAGTCAGATGAGCTCCGATTTCAGCTGGTAAGCGCTAACGGTAGGGTTCGGGTTTCGCACAGACGCCAAGAAGCCATGGACCCAAGCTGTCAATAAGGCAATGTGCAAGCTGGTGGTGGCTCGACAATGGATGGGCTACTGTATGTAGGCCTACATGGAATGGACTCGATCCTCTGGTCCAACTGAACCAATCATTGACAGGAAATGGTTATGTTCGACTACTTGCAGACGATCTGCAGCCGTTCATAGACTTGATGTTCCCAAACAGCGATGAAAAACTGGTTCAAGTGGCTCTGAGCACTATGCGACTTAACTTCTGAGGTTATCAGTCGCCTAGAACTTAGAACTAATTAAACCTAACTAACCTAAGGACATCACACACATCCATGCCCAAGGCAGGATTCGAACCTGCGACCGTAGCGGTCGTTCGGTTCCAGACTGCAGCGCCTAGAACCGCACGGCCACTCTGGCCGGCAAACAGCGATGAAATTTTTATGGATGACAAATCACCATGTCATCGGACCACAGTTGTTTGCTAGTGGTTTGAAGACAATTCTGGACAATTTGGGAGAATGATCGCAACACCCAGATCACCTGACATAAATCCCATCGAATATCTATCGGACTTAATCAAGAGGTCAATTTGCGCACAGCATCGTGCACCGGCAACACTTTCGCAATTATGGAGGGCTGTAGAGGCAGCATGGCTCGACGTTTCTGCAGGGGAGCTCCAACGACTTGTTGAGTGCATGCCATGTATTAGAGCAATTCGAGATTTTTTTTTGACTAACTGCTGACGGATATTTAGGGTTTGCCACATCTGTTGCTTCTTCGGAAACTTGTTCAAGACTACTTGAGCAGAAGTTTGACAGCGGATGTTTTATTTATACGAGATACGAAGAAAGCTGTTCTCTCCGGACAAAATTATTAAAGCATCTGGAGTTAAATATAATCTCTGTGGCAGCGTTGAACATCGTAATTCTGTTGCGGGGGAAGTCTGATGGCGGATTTTATCACGAAAATTTTTCTTTCTGTTTTGCCACCTAGCTCCTCGCAATTTATTTCGACAGTTTTCCTTCTTCTCGCGCAGGAAACGACGAACTGGCGGCAGACCTAATTAACACCCAAGCCGCAAATACGCAGTCCTACTCCTCAACGGAAAGGTCTTAGACTTCGGAGAGAAGAAATAAAAACTATCATTTCTCGATGATAATGTAATTCTGTCAGAAATAGCGAAGGGCTTGGAAGATCCATTGAACAGAGTGAATAGTGTCTAGAAAGAAGGCTATAAGATGAACAGCAACAAAAGCAGTCCAAATGTGAGACACTGGTCACAAATATGAGCGAATACTGATCTACAGGATCGGCTGTTGACAAAAAAGTGTACTGGAAGCCGACTGATACTGAGACAAGAATGGGGAAAACTACTACAGGCAGCGTGTGTTGGATACAATAGCGGCTGAATACACTAGCCATTATCTCGAAACACCAACAAGAACGGTTGTCGTTCAAACAGCCCTTGAGACATAAGATAGCCCGCAGAATTCCGTGTTGCTGCAAGGTGCAAGCGGTGTTTACTCAGCGTCGGAAGAGTAATTCGGCAGCTACCGCGCCGATCAAGATCAAAACCTGTTCTGAAAGCCGGGAAAGCAGAGGCGGGCTGTAGGGAACCAGACACGTGGCTTAGGGAGGCTCTCTTAGTTTGTGAGTAGCGAAGCGTGGCTCTGGAAGGCTGAAGATTAATGTTACCTTAAGTACGTGAACGTCAGACACAGGTGTCATCTCCGTCAGTACGGACAATAAGGGACATGTCTTTATCTCGAGATTTACCTGAAGTACATAAAGATGGAAATGCTGGTCGATACCGACCTCAGTTGGTATTCCAGAGAAATGTACTAACACGCGGGGCAGTGCTGACCATAAGACTTATCTCAGAAGATAGGATGAAAAAAGACAAGCCTACATTTTGAGCATGTATAGATTAACAAAAACTTTTAGCACCGTCTGCTCCGATACACTAAAATTCCGAAGTTATCAGGGATAAAATATAGGGATTGAAAGGCTGTTTATAACGTGTACAGAAACCAGGGTGCAGATATAACTGCTGTGGAGCAAGAGAGATGGCCGTAGTTGAGAAGGGAGTGAGAGAGATCTGCAACCTATCGCTATTGTTATTCAGTCTGTGCATAGAGTAGTCAGAAGAGGAAACCAAGGACAAATTTCGGAAAGGTTCAGAGAGAAGAAATAAAAACTTTAACCTTTTCGGAAGATAATATAAGTCAGTGAGAAATAGCGAAGGGCTTGGAAGATCCTCTGAACAGAATCAATAGTGACTTGAAAGAAGGCTGTAAGACGAACAGCAACAAAATCAATCCAAAGAAAAAAAAG
Source organism: Schistocerca piceifrons (assembly GCF_021461385.2). NCBI lineage: Eukaryota > Metazoa > Arthropoda > Insecta > Orthoptera > Acrididae > Schistocerca > Schistocerca piceifrons. The sequence goes on from NC_060140.1 coordinate 73,786,906, forward strand.
CACATAGTCGGAATGACTCATTACACTAAAAGTAGGGGATGAGTTTTGTGATTTTTTACGATGACAGAAGTGAAGAGAATACAAAAGTAAGACTGGCAATGACAACAAAACCGTTTTCGAAAAAGAGAAATTTGTGACATCGATTACAAGTTGAAGGCATGAACGGTTACGAAGAAATTTCTCAAAGTACTTGTCTGTAGTGTAGCCTCAAATGGAAGTATAACGTGCACGATAAACGGCACAGACAAGGAGTTACGAGTATCTGATGAAAGAAGGTATCGTTTAATATGAGACCCTGGGAAGTCAGTGAACTGTTGATTTGGTAATGGTGAGAAATGTGTGAGTAGGATGGGGAGGGGGAAGTGGTTAACGTTAAGGGAGACCAAGCCTAGACTAGATTAAGCATGTCCAAGTGGAAGTAGGTTGCAGTAATTATGTAGATCTGGAGCGGTTTGCACAGCTTTGATTAGCGTGGATATCTCCACCAAACAAGTCTTTGAACTGTAGACCACAAAGTCACTAGCAACAATCGAGTGGTAAGAGACTGGACCCTCGTTCAGGGGAGTGGCGGTTCAACTTCCCGTCCAGACCTCCGCATTTAGGTTTTTTGTGAACTCTTAAAATCCTTGAAGGAAATTTCTCGGACGACTCCTCTGATAATGATACTTCTGATTTCCTTCCCCAGCCTTCACCTGAGTTCACTTTTCAGTGACTTTGTTGTTCGTCGTTTTCTTTCCTTCTTGTTCTACAACCATCGCCTAAACTGTATTCCATTTCTTGTCTTAATATTCACTGTAGCGTATCATGGTATCGATTTCACAAGCCCCTGAATCGTTACAGTGTCTGCATGACCACAATTGTTGGTGTATAGTGTGGGGTGTCAGCGGTAGTTGGAACATACCACCATGATTTGATCAATAGAGTGAAGAACCACCCCGAATGATCAAGCAAATTAATTTAAAACAAGGATACTGTCGCCCAACGGAAGCGGCTTATTTAAATTAATATTAATAGGGGTGGCCCAGTTAAGCACGAAACGAATGTGTAACTCACCACACATACCCTTCAAAAATCACGCGAGACATTTTCATATTATCTCCCGCTCTATGTGCAAACTATTAGGCCTACAGAGAAAGTGAACAGGACCTTTTTCTAGAAAATGTAATGCAGTTAAATATTGTACTGGGATACGTTTTTTCTGGAGGCCACGGTTTTAAGTTATATATGGTGCGTTCTCAGGCTTCCAACCTGTTTTCATAGCCTTTCTTTCCCTAGCCAATGGTTGGCTTCTCGACTTGGCTTTTTCTTCTTCGATATTATTTTTCCATAAAATAATGGAAAAATTAAAACTATTTGTTTCTAATATCAACGCAGCATCTCCTTTCATAAAACATGTTTTCATCCATCGTAAATTAATAACTGCTCTCTCCGTAACACTGTTGTATTGCTGGTCAGAAACAGCCTGAAAGCTGTAAGGGTGTTGCAGGGGACGTTGTGCTGAGAAATAATTGTTCAGAAAAAATTCAATACGTTGCGCCGTTTCAAAGTTATTTACCACTGAATATAACTTATCAGCCATTGAGTGCTAAATTCAAGCACGTGCACGCACCAAAATGCGGTAATGCATAGTTATTTGTGGGTTCGTGAGCTACCACTTATAGAGATGCTCGTTACAAATTAATATGTTCTTTTTTTCGGAAATGATAAATTTGAGCTAGGTGAGCAAAAGGTACGTTTACTCGGTCTGGGGCGACTCTATCGCTGTCATGTTGCTTGAATTTTTATGTGCGACTCCTGATTGGCTAACCCTAAAACGGTACAATATGTCGAATTCTTTTGTTAACAATTATTTCTCAGTGCACCCTACCCTGGAGTAGCTTTAGAAGAATTTCAGACTGTTTCTGACCGCTCTCTACACACAGTTTACTACACTACTGGCCATGGTCCTACACTAGTGGCCATTAAAATTGCTACACCAAGAAAAAATGCAGATGATAAACGGGTATTCATTGGACAAATATATTATACTAGTACTGACATGTGATTACATTTTCACGCAATTTGGGTGCATAGATCCTGAGAAATCTGTACCCAGAACAACCACCTCTGGCCGTAATAACGGCTTTGATACGCCTGGGCATTGAGTCAAACAGAGATTAGATGGCGTGTACAGGTACAGCTGCCCAAGCAGCTTCAACACGACACCACTGTTCATCAAGAGTAGTGACTGGCGTATTGTGACGAGCCAATTGCTCGGCCACCATTGAACAGACGCTTTCAGTTGGTGAGAGATCTGGAGAATGTGCTGGCCAGGGCAGCAGTCGAACATTTTCTGTATCCAGAAAGGCCCGTACAGGGCCCGCAACATGCGGCCGTGCATTATCCTGCCGAAATGTAGGGTTTCACAGGGATCGAATGAAGGGTAGAGTCACGGGTCGTAACACATCTGAAATGTAACGTCCACTGTTCAAAGTGCCGTCAATAAGAACAAGAGGTGACCGAGACGTGTAACCAATGGCACCCCATACCATCACGCCGGGTGATATGCCAGTATGGCGATGACGAATACACGCTTCCAATGTACGTTCACCGCGATGTCGCCAAACACGGATGCGACCACCATGATGCAGTAAACAGAACCTGGATTCATTCGAAAAAATGACATTTTGCCATTCCTGCACCCAGGTTCGTCGTTGAGTACACCATCGCAGGCGCTCCTGTCCGTGATACAGCGTCGAGGGTAACCGCAGCCATGGTCTCCGAGCTGATAGTCCATGCTGCTGCAAACGTCGTCGAACTGTTCATGCACATGGTTGTTGTCTTGCAAGCGTCCCCATCTGTTGACTCTGGGATCGTGACGTGGCTGCACGATCCGTTACAGCCATGCGGATAAGATGGCTGTCATCTCAACTGCTAGTGATACGAGGTCGTTGGGACCCAGCACGGCGTTCCGTATTACCCTCCTGAACCCACCGATTCCATATTCTGCTAACAGTTATTGGATCTCGACCAACGCGAGCAGCAAGGCCGCGATACGATAAACCACAATCGCGATAGGCTACAATCCGACCTTTATCAAAGTCGGAAACGTGATGGTACGCATTTCTGCTCTTTACAAGAGGCATCACAACAATGTTTCACCAGGCAACGCCGGTCAACTTCTGTTTGTGTATGAGAAATCGGTTGGAAACTTTCCTCATGACAGCACGTTGTAGGTGTCGCTACCGGCGCCAACCTTATGTGAATGTTCTGAAAAGCTAATCATTTGCATATCACAGCATCTTCTTCCTGTCGATTAAATTTCGTGTCTGTAGCACGTCAACTTCGTGGTGTAGCAGTTTTAATGGCCAGTAGTGTAAATTAATATACTCGTAGTTCAAAAACTAATATCTTTCTCTGCAGTAGGGAGAATGAAGATATTTTGTGTATTGTTTCTAAGATTTAGAAAATAAATAAATAAAATAAAATAAGATAAAAAGCCAACAGTAGTTGATAGGTTTCAAAGTTAAAGAGCTTTGTATTATCACATATTTTCTTCCCAACTTTTTTTGTTGTTATCCTCTTTTCATCTTCGCATTTCATTGTACAACATTTTGCTTTGAAAAAATCCACTTGTACTTTTTTTCGCTAATTTATGATGTTACATTGTAAGATATATCCAATAATCTTCCTTACCTCTGTCCTTTTCTTTTAAAACTCAGTACATTGACATACAGCTCACTTAGGTTTTCTTGACGTTAGGGTGTGATATTTTCTTTGTGTTTAGGAAATCTAACTGTATTACAGTGTTTCGACAAAATTTGGTTGATTATGGCAATTTTCTATCTGGCAATATTTCAAATATCTTACTTATTTTTACACCCGAGTCTGTGCTCATTACTTTTTGAGCTGCACGCAGAACATCTTGGTGAATCTACTAGTTCTATCTTACGGAGCTTAGAGGTCTTTTTTGTTGACTGCTATTAAAACACTAACCTTGGATTGGCAAGACGTGTTCCAGACTCTTGTTGTGATAGAGCAACTGCACACGCGAGGTTGTCGTTGGAGATGTGCGAAACTGTCGCGGTATTTATGAGTCTTCAGAGATATTCATTCGCAGCAGTCGAAGTGATAAGTCGTGGACTGGTGCAGAAGTGACGGCCGTAGCGCTTTATTGGTGAAATTTGGAAGAACTTAACTACTTGGGTTCTAGTACGGCAAACATATTTCATCTTTTTTAAGGGAAGCCATTTAATAATTCCTTTAGTTTTTCACACAACAGTTCACTGTACACTTAATACGCTGTATAATATTACCAATACTTTTCTCCAGCTGTGAGCAGATGAGACTCTAATCATATCCAATGCACTTACACAATTGCACTGCGGACGGGCCGGCATGTACGCAACAATTATCTGTCTGTCTTCTGTTTTTAAAATGCAACTGTTAACGTAAATGGCAGCAACTACCTTCAACACAAATTTTCACTGTGGTCCCCCACTACGTGACTGCATTTATAATGCAACAGTTAACGTAACATGCAGGAACCACTACCACACTACATTTCACCGAGACCATCGCTGCTGGACTATGAAATGCAACAGTTAGCATAAGTTTTGAGAGTCACTTACAGGAACTTTCACTGTGACCCACGCAGTTGGACTGCTTTTATAATGCAAAAGTTAACGTAACTGGCAGAAACCACAACTGACCTGACTTTTAACAGTGGCTCCCGCTGACAGACTGATTTCATAAGGCAACAGTTAACATAACTGGCAGCAACCACAACCACCAAGACGTTTCGTTGTGGCTGTCACTGCCACACTGCTCTCATAACGCAACAGTTAACGTATGTGGCGGGTATCACGACCAATATGGCTGCTTAATGTGGCCCCCCTCTCTGTAAGCACCGTGCCTCCCTGACCTACAATTTCTTGCCGACGCAAGAAAGCCTCTGAGTTACTGGTTTCAGACAAACCCAGCAACGCAAAATTTTATTTTAGTATGTATTGGACCCTTACTCTGCCATTAGCAAGCTTCTGACGTGGATGATGATGCGACGACTGGTCCCACTGCCCAGATTCCCGATGTTTTTCCGACACCATACGCAAAATCTAATGAAGTTTTAAATATCTTTAATATCACATAAATGTTACAATATTTACCACGCAGATCACGCTCCCGTGGATGGTATCTATTATGGATATTTGTACTGCTTTTTGTACAATAGTTGTGTGCGAATTTCGGTTCAACACTATTCCTGTTCTGCTTTCCATTAACATTCTATATCCATCTTGGACGTTGGTTATTTTCTTCTCCGAGATTCTGAGCTGATTTTAACAGCAGCCCATTGGTAAATGTTTCAGATGCAAAAGTTTGTTGCGTATGAGCTGGACATTTATTGGAGAGTTAAATCTGTCTCACACAATTTCACTTAACAGGAGTGCTATTAGACTTTCTGGTGTCGTTTTCATCTGTCTATGAATATTACATAGATAATAACGAGCACTGCTTCCTGGGTATCGTCTAACTTTCTCTCACAATGTTCTTGTACAATGATGAGCCAAAATACTATGACCACCTGCTTAATAGTTTGTTTGTGCGTCTTTGGAACGAAATAATCACTGATTCTGCGTATCGGGGATCCGACAGTTTGTTGGTAGGTTTGTGGAGGTATGTGGTATTAGATGTCTACGCCCAAGTCATGTAATTCACGTAAACAGCAGGACGTTGGTTTGGTTCAAATGGCTCTGAGCACTATGGGACTTAACAGCTGTGGACATCAGTCCCCTAGAACTTAGAAGTACTTAAACCTAACTAACCTAAGGACATCACACGCATCCATGCCCGAGGCAGGATTCGAACCTGCCACCGTAGCGGTCACGCGGTTCCAGACTGAAGCGCCCAGAACCGCACGGCCACACCGGCCGGCGCCGCTGATTTGCGTACACGGTTATGGTGTCCTATAGCGACCCAGATGATTACATAGGGTTTGCATCAGGTGAATTTGGCCGCCGAGACATCTAAGTGAGTTGACTGTAATGCTCCTCAAACCACTGTAACACGGCGCTGGCTTCGAAACACGAACAATCATACTGCTAAAAGACGACATCGCCGTTGAGTAAGATACCAAGCAAGCAAGGATGCAGGTGGTTCGCAGCTGTCTACTTCTAGCATAGGTCCCATGAAAGCACAGGAGAGCGTCTCTTGCAGCATAATACTGCTCCCACCAACCTGCGACCGTAGCGCGCTGCACGTTTCGAGGCAGTTCCCCGCGGTGACAGAGTTTGTGGAGACGGTCATCGACCTAGTGTAGCAAAATTTTGATTCACCCGAAGTTCCGATATGTTTCGATTGATCGACCGTGGAATCCCAATGGTCTACTCCCAGTGCAAACGTAACTGACGATGTCATTGGGTTAACATGTGAACACATAATGGTGATCTGCTGCGGAGCTCCTTGTTCAACTATGTACGATGAACGATGTGCTCCGAAACGCTTGTGCTTCCACCAGCATTGAGCACGTTTGGCAGAGATGCCACAGATCACCATCCATCCTACTTTACAGAGCAGACAAGCCTCCGAAACCCACGTTCTGTTAAGAGTCGTCTACGTCCAACCATTTAGCGCCTCGTGGTAGTTTCACTGTCCTTCTACCTCTTTCCGTAGATGCTCGCGGGAGTAGCACCTGAACATTCGACTGGCTTCGCCGGTTTCGAGAAACTTGTTCACAGGCTGCGCGTAATAATAATATTCCCTTCGCTAAATCTCCGCTAGGGTCATCCCCCTTCCGTATCTGCTCAGCTTACATCTAGCTTCACGGTGGGCGGTGATCATAATGTTTTGGCTTAGCAGAAGCTATTCGTAGTTTGCGGCGTTGATGTGCTGAGTGTTGCTTCCAAAGTCAATGACAAGGCGTTTCATTCCTTTCGATGTGGCTAAATGCATCTGATTCTGCATTTGGATAGCTTTGCCTGTCTCCATGATGACTGACTGTTAAAAATACACTACTTGCAATTAAAATTGCTACTCCGAGAAGTAATGCAGATGATAAACTGGTATTGATTGGACAAATATATTATACTAGAACTGACATGGCCGGCCGCGGTGGTCTAGCGGTTCTAGGCGCTCAGTCCGGAACCGCGCGACTGCTACGGTCGCAGGTTCGAATCCTGCCTCGGGCATGGATGTGTGTGATGTCCTTAGGTTAGTTAGGTTTAAGTAGTTCTAAGTTCTCGGGGACTGATGACCACAGATGTTAAGTCCCATAGTGCTCAGAGCCATTTGAGCCATTTTTAGAACTGACATGTGATTATATTTTTACGCAATTTGGGTGCAATTTGGATGCTGAAAAATCAGTAGCCAGAACAACCACCTCTGACCGAAATAACGGCCTTGATACGCCTGGGCATTGAGTCAAACAGAACTTGAGTGGCGTGTACAGGTGCAGCTACCCATGCAGTTCATCAAGAGTAGTAACTGGCGTATTGTGACGAGCCAGTTGCCCGGCCACCATTGACCAGACGTTTTCAATTGGTGAGAGATCTGGAGAATGTGCTGGCCAGGGCAGCAGTCGAACATTTTCTGTATCCAGAAGGGCCCGTACAGGATCTGCAACACGCGGACGTGCATTGTCCTGCTGAAATGTAGGGTTTCGCAGAGATCGAATGGAGGGTAGAGCCACGGGTCGTAAGACATCTGAAATGTAACGTCCAGTGTTCAAAGTGCCGTCAATAAGAAGAAGAGGCGACAGAGAAGTGTAACCAATGGCAACCCATATCATCACGCCGGGTGATACGCCAGTAGGGCGATGACGAATACACGCTTCCAATGTACGTTCACCGAGATGTAGCCAAACACGGATGCGACCATCATGATGTAAATGGAACCTGGATTCATTCGAAAAAATGACGTTTTGCCATTCGTGCACCCAGATTCGTCTTTGAGTACACCATCGCAGGCGCTCCTGTCTGTGGTGCAGCATCAAGAGTAACCTCAGCCATGATCTCCGAGCTGATAGTCCATGCTGCTGCAAACGTCGTCGAACTGTTCGTGCAGATGGTTGTTGTCTTGCAAACGTCCCCACTGTTGACTCAGGGTTCGAGACGTGGCTGTACGACCCGTTACAGCCATGCGGATAAGATGGCTGTCATCTCGACTGCTAGTGATACGAGGCCGTTGGGATCCAGCACGGCGTTTCGTATTACCCTCCTGAACCCACCGATTCCATCTTCTGCTAACAGTCATTGGATCTCGACCAACGCGAGCAGCAAGGCCGCGATACGATAAACCGTAATCGTGATAGGCTACAATCCGACCTTTGTCAAAGTCGGAAACATGATGGTACGCATTTCTCCTCCTTACACGAGGCATCACAACAATGTTTCACCAGGCAACGCCGGTCAACTGCTGTTTGTCTATGAGAAATCGGTTGGAAACCGGCATGTCGGCACGTTATAGGTGTCGCCACCGGCGCCAACCTTGTATGAATGCTCTGAAAAGCTAATCATTTGCATATCATAGCATCTTCTTCCTGTCGGTTAAATTTCGCCTCTGTAGCACGTCATCTTCATGGTGTGGCAATTTTAATGGCCAGAAATGTACATTTTAACCACAGATGCTTGTTCATATATGTGTATTATCTGTAGGACTTAATGTACTTACTATTCACTTTTCACGAAACTCTCTACGTCGTATGCGTATGCATTGTATACCCTCTTTTCTCATTTATGTCTGAACCTTGAACTTTCTCAGTCATGGTGGCGAGCAAGAATTCGACTACAGTAGCGAAGAGTGCCATCGACATTAGACAGCTTTGTCTCCTGACCTTTGCGTCTTAATTTGTTTTCTTAGCGATCCATTAAGCATTATTTCTGTTACACCATTACTTAACAGGTAGAAATTCCGTAACCTGCATGGTCTTGTATATGTACTGGTAACTTTTTCAAAGTTCAAAGAAGCAACTGTACATTGAATTTTACTGGCTTTGCAGTTGCTATTATATGGAAGAATTTCTTTCTCTCGCCAACATTTGTTGGGTACGGCTCCGTTAATGAGTTCATTAACGTTTTGACTCTTTGTGCTCGGATCTACACTTTTATTTTACCGTCGGTGATGATTAGGGTAATTGGTCTTTGTTTAAATTGTTTTATTTCCTGGTCTTTCGAGAACTAAGAACATTATCCCCACTAAATATTCCTTTGGTGTATTGCTATTCAGGTCCATTAGTTCCCCGTACATACGCTAAGTTTTGTACTTCATTTGTGGTAATAAAATCTGTCGTCGTTGCCACTGTAGAGTCTTGTACCATGGAAATCAAGGAGAGGATGCTGTTTGGTGGCCGGTATCGTGTTTCTATAACACAGCTGCACACATGTATTACCAGAGTTCTTTAGTCATCATTACAGAAACCTACTTATCTTTAAGCTAGTCCATGTGTTGTCGTACAAATTCTTCCATAATAGTCCACATTAGCTCCACTGCTGATGAAGTTCAAGTCCCACTATAAATACTACAGTCTCGTAACCATTAACGTAAACTGACAGATGCCAACAAGAATAGTAACTGAGCAAGTAACTGCGACTGACTGGCACTGTGGCTCCATCTATGACTGGGATGACTGTCTGTGAGTGACTGTCCCCCCTGGTCAGCGGCTGCGATCTAAATACTGGCGGCCGAGAGCACGTTGGCGGCGCGTTTCTTGCGAGTCTGTCTTTGGCCTCTCTCCTGGTGGTCGCCCTTGATTCAGCGCCAATTATCGATTTTCTTGCAGCCTCTTTGTCGGCCAGTGTTCTGACGACAGCTTACGCGAGCACACCCTGAAAGAGAAACCGCAGCAGGAGTCCGAGTAGGAATTTACTGCCGGCCAGTGTGGTCAAACCCTACATACAATAAGACTTGTATAGCTATATCATTAAGTTAGTGTTAAGAATCATTTGCTTCCAGTTTATTTATGTAGTACTTTAGCATACTGATCTTTATTTGTTTACATTAAATTTTTTGGATGATTTATTATTATAATTAGAGGATAATATATTCTCCTGTGACATCTGATCAATAAGTTAGACGTTTGTAGTTTTCTGTCCAGCATTTGCACTTTGATATTTTTCTGCAATTTTGAGACATACTGGTATACTTTCAGATTTCACAGATTGAAATTTATTTCGTGGCTATCAGTGTACCAATTTCCTGGCAGAAACTTCTTGAGTTTATGATAAATCTGGACGGTTTAGTAGGTGAGCATTGCTGTATAAGTAGGTTGTCACGCCATAGCAAAGGTGTGTGTTGGAACAACGCGAAAATTACATTTTTGGTTCACAAATCATTTCACAAGTCCTAGAGATACAATTCTTCTCAGACTTCATCTTGGAATGTAGCAATGGTTTGGTTTCTTGCGTTGATAATGTGTCCACTACCTGTGGGCCATATTCACGGTCTGTTCCACTACTCGGAGTGAGGAAGCGATTGTGGTGTCACAGAAGTTGATTTGCGGTCCGATAGTGGTTCTTGGCGTGATTTGGATCGTGCCACCGATACCGATGGGGGTATCCTGCTACATGGGCATGCTATAGGCGTGTTGACGTTCGAATATGGTAATTATTCTCGCTGTGGTTCGATTAGCGTTATCGCCAGTGGAGCGATGTTTTCTTCTTGGTAGTTTTCAAGTGTGGTTGCACTTATGGATAATCGCCTATGGTGCGAATTTTTTTCGCTGGTGGTACTTTTTCGCTTGTGGTTATCGCTTATGGATTATCGCCAGTAGTCACATGATGTTTACCTTGTGGTATCTCGATTCTGGATTGCCAGCGCTAGAAGCTCATCATCGGCGTAGTTTCGTATTACGTGGTGTGAGCACGTGGAGTGCAAGACACGATCGTACATTTTTTGATGGATAGGGAGGATATGGCGAATGGGACCAGATAAATAAAAGGGAAGATAATCACAAAGACTTCTGTACTATAAGTTGTATAAAGAAAAATTAGCAGAAGAATATTTGGGAGTTATTTGTCATTTTCAGAGCGAAATGTGAATTTTTACCGATGTATGATGTATCCTGACAGTACAGAGAGGATTATACAGATGCCGGTGAGCGGTATTCGATCCAGATTCTGCACCAGATATCTCCATCAGCGTCACCATCCAATAAGCTGACATCAAGAGAAGTGTCAAAGTCTAGAGTAGGGTAAAGTAGAAAAGATTAGCGGTATCTATACTTGGCAATAGGTAGAATAATTAGGACTAAGTGTTGCAGTATGAATGAGTAGGCTGTGCCGGTTTGGCCCAGTGTGGTGCAAGAGTGGTGTTGGGAAACACTAACATACACTACAAAACGATTTCAACATTAGAAAATGATTACTTAATGTCTTTTAGAGGCGCACATAGTCCCGCTTGTCCCTTTCACTCGCTTCAATGGGACAGAAAGAAATTCCACGTGCTACGGCGGAACGCAACAGCAGGGGTGTCTCGTCTGCAACCAGCAAGAACCGGAGGCTTGCCCCTGGCCCCAGACGTCCATCTGGGGCCACCGCTGTTTGACGCAAGGGTCTCTAGGGTCTGGACCAGAATGTTACGCCGCTGCTGATGAGAAACGAGGCGTTAGAGAGTGATAGACGAAGCGACTGACATCGCCAGACATCTTTAATTGATCACGTCCACCATGGACTAGAACGAACAAGCATCACAGACGATAACTCAATCGCAACTTGTCATTTTATGCTTGCAACACTCATATAATTCTAACCTTTTAAAAATTACTGCAGCTACAATCCAACGAGTTCTCACAGTGACAAAATTTACTAACAACTTAAACACCAGTTTAAAGTATACTCAGCATTCTATTAACTGAACTACTTTCTGATCCACTTAAAGAATTAAATTTCATGCATCAGTGAGACTGGATGTTGTCTCAAGAATCAAAAGAATAACAGACTGAGTCATCACGCTCAGAACCAGCGGGCGTGGCTACTGTCATCACGTGACGGAATAATTACAGGTAGTCATAACTAGGGACAACTAAGCCACGAGGTCGATAACGGTCGTCATCCTTCAGTACAAGCTCTAGGATTTACAAGCACAGTTATTTAGCTACCTGGAATACATGAAAGAAATATAACTACAGTTTCAGAGCAAATAAACACACAGTTTAAAAGTAACCAGTTCAGATTTCCACAATGAACAAAATTTAAATACTTGGACGTCAGCAACTGTCATGCTAACTAAGGAACCGACTCAAAATATGCTTCTAAATATATCAACTGTTCCGACTCCTGTTGTACACAATTACGTAATTATTTAACCACTGAAAATCTCAGTCACCAAACTTGTCCACGCTCAACACACTTTAATTACTTCACGAAGTATCACTCAACTCGCACTCGGACCCTCCCCACCTGCCCAAAAAAAAAAAAAAGTCCCCCGGTGGCATACAACGAGATTGCGAAAAGACTGGTGTGTGCATTGTGTATGGAACCGGAGACCTAGAAATGACGGAGAGGTGTCATCCCGCCATAGCCCTCAGTGGTTCACAACCCCACAATAGGCCACAGCAGTCCACACGACCCACTGCCGCCCCACACCGAACCCAGGGTTATTGTGCGGTTAGTCCCCCCAGTGCCCCCACCCCACCCCCCTCCCCCGGAAACGTCTCATACCAGACGAGTGTAACTCCAAATGTTTGCGTGGTAGGCTATTGGGGAAACAATGTTGGCGCAGCAATCGCCGACATAGTGTAACTGAGATGGAATAAGGGGTACCAGCCAGCATTCGCCGAGATAGATGTAAAACCGCCTTAAAACCACCCATAGGCTGGTTCGCACACCGGAACGCGACACAGATCCGCCGGGCGGATTCGTACCGGGGACCGGGACGCCTTCCCGCTCAGGAAGCAGCGCGTTTGACCGCGTGGCTAGCCGGGCGGGCTTAAAGGCTGGTAGGTTTCCTCATAAGGAAGAAAAAAATTCGCAAGGAAATTTATCAGAGCTCTCCATTAAACAAAGGAAGTCTCCACAACAAGCGGACAAACCCAGCCAGATTCGCAGGATGTCAATTATTCAAAATGACAGTCACAATCGCATTGCCGGCCGTTGTGGCCGAGCGGTTCTAGGCGCTTCAGTCTGGAACCGTAGGACCGCCGCGGTCGCAGCTTCGAATCCTGCATCGGGCATGGATGTGTGTGGTGTCCCTAGGTTAGTTAGGTTTAAGTAATTCTAAGTTCTCGGGGACCCTTCGCTAAATCTTCGCTAGGGTCATCCCCCTTCCGTATCTGCTGAGCTTACATCTACCTGCACGGTGGGCGGTGATCATAATGTTTCGGCTTATCAGAAGCTATTCGTAGTTTGCGGCGTTGATGTGCTGAGTGTTGCTTCTAAAGTAAATGACAAGGCGTTTCATTCCTTCTGATGTGGCTAAATGCATCTGATTCTGCATTAGGATTCCTTTGCCTGTCTCCATGATGACTGACTGTTAAAAATACACTACTTGCAATTAAAATTGCTACACCGAGAAGTAATGCAGATGATAAACTGGTATTCATTGGACAAATATATTATACTAGAACTGACATGGCCGGCCGCGGTGGTCTAGCGGTTCTAGGCGCTCAGTCCGGAACCGCGCGACTGCTACGGTCGCAGGTTCGAATCCTGCCTCGGGCATGGATGTGTGTGATGTCCTTAGGTTAGTTAGGTTTAAGTAGTTCTAAGTTCTCGGGGACTGATGACCTCAGATGTTAAGTCCCATACTGCTCAGAGCCATTTGAACAATCGCATTATTTCTTTTGCCGCCAACCGGTTTCATCCCACGATGGGGTCATCTTAAGAGCAATTTACACCATTTTCTCGCTCGCTGGAGTCGTCACCCTGCCTGTGTACCGTTGGTGACTATGGGGCCAAATGGTGTAAATTGCCCTTAAGATGACCCCATCGTGGGTTGAAACTGGTTGGCAGCAAAATAAATAATGCGATTGTGACTGTAATTTCGAATAATTGATTATAAGTAAATCAATCTCTGTTTATCTCCATATAACTATGTTGTCTAAAAAATTATCGCAGGATGATCACGACCCATGTGAGTAGTCACCATCGCCCTCCCGTATCACAACAGTCATGGTTTCTCCATCCACTATTCCTCTGGTGTAGTCACCATAGCACTCGCGTATCACAGCAGCCATGGCTCCCCCATCCGCTGTTCCCCAGGTTAGTGAACCCTTTCGCCACGACGGGCTGCAGGACAACAAAGCAATACAGGCATGCTACATCTGTTCGCTACTCGCCCGTAGCAAGAGTACAACTACCACTAGGACAGTACCAGATCTCTCGCTGTGTCAACGATCGCCATCCAACCTTGTTTTTCTCTTTTGGTCGCTCACTAGGCGAGCACTACCAGCTATCTGCTTCCCTCCACCGTACCCTCTGATCGCAGCCAAAGTGGTCACCACTTTCGATATGTTAGAGGATATTCGCGGGAGGTAAATCGAACTGCCGCGCCACGGCTCAGGGAGAAAAGGAAGGGGAGTAGATGGACAGAGAGAAGGATATGAGGAGGCGGACAGAGAGTGGAGGGAAGTGGAGATGGACACAGGAGGAAATAGAAAGGGGCTAGGAGAGCAAGGAGAGAGAGAGAGAGAGAGAGAGAGAGAGAGAGAGAGAGGGAGAAGGTTATGGACACAGAGAAGGAGAGGAGCAGACGAACAGAGAGAGGGAGGTGGAGTAGGTGACAGACTGAGAGAGGGGCAGGAAGAGATGGGAAGAAAGTGGAGGATGGAGGAGATGTCCTGAGAGGCCGTTGTGTGTGGCCATTTGATCCACATGCAGCGCAGGTTCGTGGTAAACCGCAACATATACACACGCACACACACACACACACACACACACACACACACACATGCACGCATTACACTTAACTTTTATTGTACTGGGTGACAGGGTAACAATTACTGAACTATATGAAATAAAATTGTCATAACTTCTGAACGACTTGTGCTGACACGTTCAAACTGCACGGTTGGCCGCGGGGCATGATAGGAATTAGTACGCGCATGCCACGACGGAGCCCACATTTATTTGGATGGATTCGTCAATAAGCAAAATTGGCGCGATGACTACCGAACGGTACGTGGAGGCTCCGAAAGATTATTTCATCCCCATTATCCAACGTGATCCTGATTTCGACAAGATGTGGTTCATGCAAGACGGAGCTCGAACTCATCGAAGCAGGAGAGTGATGTCCTGGAGGAGTAACTTGGGTATTCATATTGTTGAAGAAGAAAAATCTTGTTTCACAAAGCGCCTAGCATCCAGCGCACGTTGAAGCTGGACGTTTCATATGATTTTGAGATGCATCACTGATGATTTTTTAACTTTTTTGAACACATTCTAAGTGGTTTCTGAACGAATCATAACCGAATAGACCCGAACGGCTGAAAGACAGTCACAATTTGGTTATGTGGTTGATCGGGCGTGCGAATGATAAGCGTTATTATAATTATTAATGAAATCCATAGATTCAGACTTCCAGGGTGAAAATAAAAGACTAACAGGAGTAATAGGTAAGAGAGATTACATATTATCTTCTCGGTTTATCCAAGTAAATGAAATTTTGACGGCCGGCCGGTGTGGCCGTGCGGTTAAAGGCGCTTCAGTCTGGAACCGCGTGACCGCTACGGTCGCAGGTTCGAATCCTGCGTCGGGCATGGATGTGTGTGATGTCCTTAGGTTAGTTAGGTTTAATTAGTTCTAAGTTCTAGGCAACTGATGACCTCAGAAGTTAAGTCGCATAATGCTCAGAGCCATTTGAACCATTTTGAAATTTTGACAGGAAATTTTTGCCAGTTCGCTGCACAACCAAGGGCCAGTTGTACAGTCCCCAGTTAGTATCCGCTTAAGCTCTATTCTCGGAACAGCGAGGAAAACGCGTTCTACGAACACGTAATAATGCCTAAACGGAGAATAAACGCTGTATAACTGAACCGATGCTTCTAGCAGGGATCGTGAAGTTAACTAGAGAATAAGTTTTAACAGTGGCAGGAATAGTTACGGAATTAGTGACGATAAGATTGTTTGTTAGAATGAGGAACGAGAAGAAACGGGGATATCACAGAAATTATATGGAAGACTACGACGATTCCAAACTTATATAAAAATTTCGTTCTACTACTACTTTTCGATTTCGTGCCTGAGAAACTGAATCATACGAATATATGAATGAAATGTGAAACTATTTCCTAACATATAACTTTTTGCTTGTAGTAGACCTAATAGACATTTGATATAGGTACTTCGCGAATTATAAAATGGTTCACGTGGCTCTGACAACTATGCGACTTAACTTCTGAGGTCATCAGTCGCCTAGAACTTAGAACTAATTAAACCTAACTAACCTAAGGACACCACACACATCCATGCCCGGGGCAGTATTCGAACCTGCTACCATAGCGGTCGCTCGGCTCCAGACTGTAGCGCCTAGAACCGTACGACCTCTCCGGCCGGCTCACGAATTATAATCTTTCGTGTTCTTTATGTAAATGAGGTAGATAAAAATGACCATTTGTGCCAAAACAGTCTCTCTTATTTGGGGTGTGTTACAACAGCTGCAGTATTACAAAGGCTTATTTCGTTTTACCTAGCAGAGGGTGACGAAATAGACATAATCTAATCAAGAAACCACACCAGTCTTGGTTGCTATTCGTGTTAACAGCTTTTTCAGTATTAGACTACAACATTTTGATTTTTCAAGTAGCGAAACGTTTGACAATCTTTGATGAGGCAAAAGATCCTTTCACAGAAAGGAAAGCACGCCGTGTAAAACTGTAGTTAAATTAGAGAGAAAAAAATGCTGGGACCTAATGACTGAAGAAAGTGTACTGCCTTGCTTGTCTCTTGTCTTTCCCGATATCATGTTTCCTATATTTAATTTTATGTCACACAAAAGAGAAACTTGTAAACTAATAGACGATAAAGACTGCAGATTTTCTGAAGAGTTCTTTTTCTTCCGCTCACAAATAATTCCACCCAGTATTAATTGTGAGTTTTTTGTAAGCGGGATAGAACGTCAAACCGGCGGACTGAGACCAGGACAGTCACCATGGGACATTTTCATTTCCACTGTCCTGAATATAGATTTGATGGCTTCCATTGCAAAATACACACGTTCAAAATCCACAGAGCGAAATACGGTGACGTGTAACAGAAGAATGCTGCCTGAAGAGGTGTGGCACAGCACTCTGGCACATCTAAGAACAAATAATGTGTCTTACATTTCCTCGAACATTCATGTTTTGTATAGCAAACTGTTCAGAAAGATGTGCGCTACAAGGTGACATATTAATGAAAACCGATTTTTTTTATTTTTTGACGTTCAATCTCTAACGCTTAGGGCGGGCAGACGTGCATTACTATCAAGTTTTTGCCCCGGTTCGGAAATATCGTAGATCCGGGGCTGGTCATACGTTAGTTTGCTTCTAACGTATGTATTCCATTTTTTTCTATTGGCTTGGATAATAAATTAGAGTTTTTTAATTGGAACTGTTCTCAGACTTTCAGCAGCGAAGTCATAAATGGAATTTAATAAAATGCTTTTACGGCAGGCTGCCGAACACACACTATCAAACATATCCGACATAAACTTTTAGGAAATTTAATACTAAATGTTTTTTGTTGTATTTTCTCCTCAGTGGGACACTTTACCTCTTCTTTCTGCTCGAATACAGCCGCTGTAGATGTTGCTAATTGTTGAAAGAGATTCGTATTACGATGTGGTGAGATAAACGGTTCGTCATATAAAGAGACAGGCACTGTTATTCACTTCACGCTATTTATATTAACTCAAAATCCAATTTTACTAACAAATCTGTTACAATAGGAAGAGCGATAAAATGTTCCTGTCCTCTCTTCATAAAGATACACCGCAGACTTCTCTCTTTCTACCGATTTAAACGAACAAGAAACAAACATATCTGTCTCATCTAACATCCTCTCTGCTGCAGGGCATCGCTTCCTTTTTTGTCTTATGTACACCTCTTTGGAAACATCTAGCACGCGCCATTACACGTAACAAAATTTTTCATTTCGTGGGCCCTAATTTTGATGGTAAGTTTATCGCTAATCTCATTTGTCCTTCTCCTCACTGCTTTCCTCTTTCTTGAGGTAATTCTCAATTCATATTCTGTACTCATTAGGTTCGTCATTCCATTTAGTATGTCCCTTAATAATTCCCGGTTTTCACGTAAGACAGCAGTATTCCATGAATTTCATCTTGCATTTTAATTCCACCTCTGAACATATTTCAATCATTACATCTTCGATGTATACACTGACGTCTTGTATATTACCTGTCGTTCCTTACATCTTACACCTGTTCTTGATAATTTCAAAAATCTTGGACCATTTTACGGTGTCGAATGCTATTTTTCGCTCGACAGATGTGTCTTGATTTTTCTTACGTCTTCCATCCATTATTAAGTGCACAGAGAGAATTGTCTCTCTGACAGCTTTACTTTTCCTAAAGCCGAACTAATCTTCATCTAACAGATCTTCAGATTTCTTTTCTATAATTCTGTATATTAATTTTGTCATCAAATTGGATGCGTGAGCTGATTCGCTGATTATGCAATAGTTTCCATGTATACCGGCGCTTACAATCTTCCACATTGTCATCATCATCTTCGTTTCCCCCCTATCTAACATCTGGTCGGGTTGGGGTATCAATGGTACTTCGCCACTTTACCTTTCCACCATTCTCCTTCCACAATTTGGTTCCATACCAAGTTTCTCCCGCTTAAACTCATCTTTATTGTATTAATCCATCTTGTTCTCGGTCTTCCTCTTGGCCTCTTGCCCTCAATCTTGAACTCAATCATTGTTCTTGGTATTCTTCCCTCTCCCATCCTCTTCACATCCATTTTAATCTATTCTTTTCAATTTTCTCAGTGAACTTCAATTTCCTTCCTAACATTTTCATTTTTCAGTCTGTCTCTCCTCGTCTTCCCTAGTATACTTTTCAGAAACTTCATTTCACTGGATTGTATCCTACTCTTCTCTCTTCTAGTCATAGTCCAAGTCCCTGATCCGTAAATTAGTATGGGTGTGAAGTAAGTCTTGTATAGCACCAGCGTGCACTTCATTGGCACTTACCTCCCCCCACACGAAGCCCCTCACACACTGGTAAAATGTACTACTCTGTTGTATTCTTTTGCTGATTTCTGTCTCCAAATGAGCATTCCCCATTAATACACTTCTCAATATTTAAAGTTGTCCACTATTTAAATATCGCGTCCATTAATATGAATTTGTCCCTTGCCCTCTGTATCCCCTCTGGTTACCACCATGGTCTTGCTTTTCTCCACACTAAATTTCATTTCATATTTCTCGACCTTATCATTTAGGGTGTCTATTTGTTTTTGTACCTCCTTACTGGTTCTTACCCGCACCACAATATCACCAGCAAATAGTAACAGCCTCATCCCCCTTACTCTATGGGCTTCTTTCGTCTCTTCGACTACTTCATCCATCACCATTATAAATAGTAGTTGTGATATCACACTTCCTTGTCTTAGTCCCGTAACATTCTTAAACTATTCAATTCTTCCAGCAGGTGTCTGCACGTAACTAGAGCTTTTTTCGTACAGTGTCTGGATGACTTCAAGTGTTTGCTTTCCAACTCCCTTTCTCTTCAAGGTTGCCCATATCTTTTTCCTGGGAACACTGTCAAATGCTTTAACTAGGTCGAGAAATGTCATCACCAGATCTTTCCCATACTACCAAAGTCTTTCCATCTTCAACATTGTATGGATGACATTTTTCGGAAGTCCGAAGGCATGTTTCCAGTGTCACCCACTCTACACAAAACCTTCAGTACTGGTAGTCATTTGGTTGCCATCTCCCACAGTGATTCTAAAAATTCCGAAATAACGTTGCATGTGTTGTAGGCGTAATGCCCCAGTGGTCTCCGGCCTGTAATATTACCACCATCGTCCTACTCGTGAGCCCTGGTATTCGCCAGAAGAATTTCTCATTTAACGGGCCACTGACCGGCGCTCTATCTGCGTCGCCACTAAGTCACACTAGGTGCGACCTGCGCGGCAGTAAATGAATTACGTTCTGCTGGGGTGGTGACAGCCCTGCCATCTCCATAGAAACGCTGGCACCGCGTTGCTACGGCACAGGACAGTTGCCGATCGTACATCATGCCACGGGCGGCCTCCGGTCCTTTCATAACTCGCTCGGCCGCTGAAACTGTGCACGCTGCGTCAACAGCGTAATTCAGGAAAATTTATCGCGACTCGAGAATTGTTAACTACCCCATTATTGCTCGCCTAGCTCAGTTCCGAGTTTCCCCCCAAGAGTTATGTTTCTGCGAGTGAAGTCTTCCAGTTACGAGGAGTTTGCTTGTTCTTCTCCCTTTTTCCGCAACAAACGGTAGCTGTCGAAAATGCGAGCGCTGCCTCAGAAGAGGCATTCATCTGTGAACAGTAATTCGTACGGTCTGAAGATGCCAGCTGGCAAACAGCTGCTGCTCCTACAAGCGTGCTCTCGCACTCTGGCGCGAACCAGTTTTCTTTTTGTATCACATATGGCGTCGTTTACATCGAAAGAATATCTCGGCGTCGTCCGTTTTCTTTAAGTGGATATTCACGGCCGTTAGTCGAGATAATCGATGGTGGAGTCAGGGTCGTAAGAAATGTAAATTCAAGAAATGTGGAAACAATGTACTCAAGCAACCAAGCGAATCTGGAATACAGATCACCCGCGAGAAGGTACGATACCGCACGGAGAACAGATTATTTTGTCAGGCCGCCCAAGGACAGTCAAATAGATGTCACTAGAAGCAATATTTCAACGTGATAGACGACAAGAATGACGCTAGAAGACTTAAATGAACCAATGTTTTTGTCCTAAATGTGGTCTACAAATCGTACCCTGTGGGCTTGTTTTAAAGTCAGTGTGATGGTTGGCAAGGCAGAAAGATGAGTCAGATCAGTGAACACCTGGACATTTGATTAGCGATTGTTGCTGCGGTACACGAGACATCAGGTCTACGATTTAGGCGTTTTTCCACAGTGCTCTAAGGAAAGACAATTCTGCTTCCCTGTCTCCACTTCAGAAATACAACATAGACTCTACTAAAAACAGAAATAAATCTGGAATAAAGTTGATGTGATTTACAAACGTATTATGAGCACGACTTTCTCCCTTCACGTTAATTGACAGCAGCGGCGAGGTAAAGTCCGTCTTGCGACGACCTTAAGAGTAAAATAATTTTCATTTCCTGACCGAACGATAACATTAGAACCATCCTATCAGAGAACGCTGTATAACTCTACAGAGCGAAATTATTGAGTGTTAGAAGATTAAAACAGCTATGAACAGTAATATCAGATGACGGAGCTACAGACGAGAAAGTTGCCCATCGGCTAACCACATCTTGGAACAAATGACGCATGCTCAGGTAATCTTTTATGATCGATAAAGACGTGTCTGACCCCCAAAGTATACAAAACAGCCATCTACATCTTCTTGTACGTACATACTCTGCAAGCTACCCTGCGGTGCATGGTGGACTTTGTAGCACTACTACTCACTTTCTAGGCGAGGGAAAATCGACTGTCCAAGTCTCCCTATGAAAGTTAACTTCTCTCACGTTGTCTTTGTGGTCCTTACTCGAAATGTACGCTCACAGCAGCGGAATCGTACCGCAGTCGACCTCAAATTCCGATTCTCTAAATTTCCGGAAATGGAAATGCCGTGTGGCTAGTGCCTCCCATCGGGTAGACCGTTCGCCTGGTGCAAGTCTTTTGAGTTGACGCCACTTCGGCGGCTTGCGTATCGATGGAGATGAAATGATGATAATAAGGACAACACAACACACAGTACCTGAGTGGAGAAAATCTCCGACCCAGCCGGGAATCGAACCCGGGCTGTTAGGTATGACATTCCGTCGCGCTGACCACTCAGCTACCAGGAGCGGACAGTTTCCGGAGTAGTACCTCGTGAAAAGAACGTCGTATTTCCTGCAGGAATTCCCATTAGTTCGTGGCAGCGAGGTACTGACTTCGAAGAACGCCTGACCAAACACTGCTTTCAGAGGAGACCCGAAAACAGAGAAATGCTGAGGGATCATTTACACGCATTGCTTCATTTACTATTTGTAACTGGGGCATTGTGTTATTTTCACTTTTAAAGCATTCCTGTTCCGTTGTTTGGCTAGTACCAACGACATTCTATGCGAATGTTATCTTAACTAACAACTGGTATAGTGGCCTGTCCCCTTTATCGTAAACAGGAGAAATTACACCATTATTCTAGCTACGAGGAATTGTTTTCTTTCGCCAATATTCTGGAAAAAATTCTGCAAGTTCCTTTTGTATCAGTTTTCTCCAACAGCAATCATTTGTAAGGGAAACTCTGCATCTGTTTTTTTTTCTGCATATGCACACATCAATGAAAGTTTTACATCCCCTCGGTTCCGAGAGTTCCGGAACCTTTACAGGAAATTGGAACAGAGATCAACATACACATCATTTACACCCTTTTTATTGCTCATGAAAACCACACATTGCATGGTATACTGTAGCGAGAACCTCAGAGGTGGTGGTCCACATTACTGTAGACACCGGTACCTCTAATACCGAGTAGCACGTCCTCTTGCACTGATGCATGCCTGTATTCGTCGTGGCATACTATCCACAAGTTCATCAAGGCACTGTTGGTCCAGATTGTCCCACTCCTCAACGGCCATTGGGCATAGATCCCTCATAGTGGTTGTTGGGTCACGTCGTCCATAAAAAGTCCATTTCAATCTGTCCCAGGTAGGTTCGATAGGGTTCATGTCTGGAGAACATGCTCTCCACTCTAGTCGAGAGATGTCGCTTTCCTAAAGGAAGTCATTCACAAGATATGCACGATGGGGGCGCGGATTGTCGTCCACGAAGACGAATGCCTTGCCAATAAGCTGCCCATATGGTTGCACTGTCGATCGGAGGATGGCATTCACGTATCGTACAGCCGTTATGGCATGTTCCATGACTGCCAGCGCCATATGTCGGCCGCACAAATGCCACCCTGAAACAGCAGGGGACCTCCACCTTGTTGTACTCACTGGATAGTGTGTCTAAGACTGAACGGGTTGCCTCCAAACACGTCCCCTACGATTGTCTCGTTAAGGCATATGCGACACTTATTGCTGAAGAGAACGTAATGCCAATCCTGAGCGGTCCATTCGGCACGTTCTTGGGCCCATCTGTACCGCGCTGCATGGTGTAGTGGCTGCAAAGATGGACCTCGTCATGGACGTCGGGAGTGAAGTTGCGTATCATGCAGCCTATTGTGCACAGTTTGAGTCGAAACACGACGTCCTGTGGCTGCACGAAAATCATTATTCAACATGGTGGCGTTGCTGTCAGGGTTTCTCCGAGGCGTAATCCGTAGGTAGCGGCCATCCACTGTAGTAGTAGCCCTTGGGCGGCCTGACCGATGCATGTCATCGACAGTTCCTGTCTCTCTGTACCTCCCCCATGTCCGAACAACATCGCTTTGGTTCACTCCGAGACGCCTGCACACTTCCCTTGTTGAGAGCCCTTCCTGGCACAATGTAACAATGCGGACGCTGTGGAACCGCGGTATTGACTGTCTAGGCATGGTTGAACTACAGACAACACGAGCCGTGTACCTCCTTCCTGATAGAATGACTGGAACTGATCGGCTATCCCTCCATCTAATAGGCACTGCTCTTGCATGTTTGTTTACTTCTTTGGGCGGGTTTAGTGGCATTGAACAGTCAAAGGGACTATGTCTGTGATACAATATCTACAGTCAATGTCTATCACCAGGATTCTGGGAACCAGGGTGATGCAAAACGTTTTTTGATGTGTGTATGTAGAATGCCGTCAGATGTCGGAATAGGAATTACTTTTTCTAACTGGATAATTCAAGTGTTTGTGATGTAGTGTTTCTGATGGATGTTGAAAACTAAGCAGCTTCGCGATACAAATGTGTAAGACTTCCACAGATTCGGAGAAGAAAGGAATGTATGGGAATACTAACAGAGAACAAACTTTGTAGAGGAAGACGGAAATTAGAATGTGGCTCAGAAAGCTGACTGTAAGTGCTGCTCTGAAATGAAGATATCACGCAAAAGACGAAATCGTGGTTGACCGCATCAAACCAGTCAGAGGACTGACGACAAACACATTATTTCATTATTAACGAAAATGACAGAAAAAGATTGCGACATCAAAAAATTATAGATGCAGAGTAATGAAATTTCTGGAATACATGCGTCTACGTAACATATTTAAGTGAAGAATTGCAAGTTGTCAGGTTAACGTAAGCTCGGGATAAGTGATTGCAAATGTGAAATGCTGATACATTAACAAGCAGTGTAACAGCTAGAATGGTGAATGCAAGCATGCAAACGTGCGTGAATTATGTTGGACCGGTGCCGGATGTCAGTTTGTGGGATGCAGTTCCATCCCTGTTGCACTTGGTCGGTGAAGACAGGGATCTTGATGCTGCTTGTGCGTTTCGCTAGAGATGTCATCCAATGACGTCCCATATATGCTCGACTGTAGATACATCTGGTGATCGACCGTGACAAAGTAACCTGTCGATACTCTGTAGAGCGTTGGGTTACTGCAGCGGTGTGTGGACGAGCGTGCCGGCCGGGGTGGCCGAGCGGTTCTAGGCACTACAGTTTGTATCCGCACGACCGCTACGGTCGCAGGTTCGAATCCTGCCTCGGGCATGGATGCGTGTGATGTCCTTAGGTTAATTAGGTTTAAGTAGTTCTAAGTTCTAGGGGACTGATGACCTCAGAAGTTAAGTCCCAGAGTGCTCAGAGCCATTTGAACCATTTTTTTGGACGAGCGTTATCCTGTTGAAAAACACTCCCTGGAATGCTGTTAATGAATGGCAACACACAGGTCGAATCATCACAATGTTGTACAGATTTGCAATCGTGGTGGGTGGGATAACCACGAGAGAGCTCCTGCTGTCATACGAAATCACACTCAAGACCATAACTTCAGGTGTAGGTCCACTGTGTCTACCATGCAGACAGGTTGGTTACAGGCCCTCAAATGGCCTCTGTCTAACCAACACACGACCATCACTGGCACCGAGACAGAACCAGTTTTCATCAAAAATGCGGGAGACCTCCATCCCGCCCTCCAATGAGCTCTTTTTGACATCACTGAAGTCGCAAATGACGGTGCTTTGAGGTACGTGGAATGCACGCTAAGGACTGTCCTTGAAGCAACCGATTTATAACAGTTCGTTGTGTCACTGTGGGCACTGCTGCTCACATTCCTGCTGCAGATGCAATACGACGCGACAAAGCCGTACGCCGAACACTATGGTCTTCGCTCTCGGTAATGCTAACGTGGCAGTCCGGAGCCCGGTCTTCTTGCGACCGTACAATCCCGTGACCAAAGTTGCCAGCAGCCATGTGCAGTGGCTACATCCCTGCCAAGTCTTTCTGCAGCGTTGTAAAAGGAACGTCGAGCTTCTCGTAGCCCTATTAGAGCATGTCGTTCAAACTCAGTGAGGTGTTGACAGTGGCGTTTCCGTCGCCTTACAGGCCTTCTCGACTAACATCAAGTCACCACGTCGCGTCTCACAGGTAACTAACGCTCACGATCTGCAGCCTCATTGTCGCGTTACTAGGGACACTCTTATGCGACTGGCGAGAAATTTGAACAGACATCATCTTTCAGATGCAGAAACACGCCTATCACCTTTCGTTTGTGTCGCCCAACTCCGTCTTGGTACTGCTATTTTTTTCTGTCAGTGTATTTCCGTCAATGTTTCATATCTCCTATTAACCAGATATTTAAAGGAGTCATGAAAAAGTTGAACCATTTTTTTCTCCACCATCTTATTTGATGTAATACGAAATACAAGTTTCTCTTTAGTTTTCTTCATAGTTCAATTGCTTTTAATTGTTGCTTATAATCCGTATTGATTGCAAAATGTTTATTCATATGACCGGTTTCGGTTCCTCTAGAACCATCTTCAGACCTGATATTTCGGTTACAGGAGCAACCCGTCCAAATACAGCAACTTGCACATTATGTGACGCGGCATGTGATAGTTGCTGTATTTTGACGGGTTACTCCTGTAACCGAAATATCAGATCTGAAGATGGTTCTAGAAGAACCGAAACCGGTCATATGAATAAACATTTTGCAACAAGACGGATTATAAGCAGCATTGTAAAATCACTGTAAAATCACTGATTGCGGCTATTCTATCAGACATTATGTCTGTTGTTGCAAAGCTTTTAACTGTTTCCCTTAGCAAATTGTTACTCTATATTCTTACATGTTTTAAATACATTTTCGAACAGGTTCCTTTAATCCGGAATATTCAATATTGCTCTTATGCCCTACGTACAGATAAAGCGTCACAGGTCGGATACTATTTGACTAGTTTGGCTCAATGTAGGTGAGTACCCTCAGGTGTTCATATTCCTGGTGGCACCAAGTAGGAACATCACGCCGCTGGGCACCATCATCAATTTTTCATAGGCTGGGGATGAAGCCAAGATGTGCGTTAAACCTCTAACATGTTGATAATGAGTACCTGAGGATACTCGCGTCGCAAGAGCGGAGACAGATAAATCAAACAGCACGCGACCCGTGGCAATTTACCTGGACATTAATTACAACGCTACATCCCTTGCAACCGACGTCTGCCTTTGCCTGATGCTCTAGGTTTCTCTTTAACAGCTACCTCGTTCTTATTTCTTACAGATGTTAATTTCTTACGCTTTTTTTATGCCTGCTTCATTTGTTATTGCCTACACAATCTAGGTTGTCTTTAGTTTTACTCAGATTCTGAAATATGTTTTCTTTATACATCCGTCTTCGATACGTTCCATTTATTTACATGTCGATTGCTGGCACGCTATTTTGCCTTTGCATCCGTAACAAACGAGGAAGGAGCAGTTGGAGTGCGTCTGTTGTGGCTGCGAGCTGGCAGACGATGTTGGCCAGGAAGTGGTCGGTAAAAGCTGTATGTTATGGTCGGACAGTCCTCTGATGCATTCTGTTTTGGAGGAGGAGGAGATTACTGTCCCGTCGACATCGAGGCCGTTAGAGATGGAGCGCACGCTCGGATTAGGGGAGGTTGGAGAAGGAACGCGGCCGTGCCGTTTCGAAAGAACTATCCTGGTATTTTCCTTCACGAAAATCGCGAAACGCCTACATCAGGATGGACGGACGCGGATTTGAAAAGTCGTATTCTGTTTTAGTACTGCTGTGGAAAAG
Source organism: Schistocerca piceifrons (assembly GCF_021461385.2). NCBI lineage: Eukaryota > Metazoa > Arthropoda > Insecta > Orthoptera > Acrididae > Schistocerca > Schistocerca piceifrons. Next base: position 73,814,141 of record NC_060140.1, read on the forward strand.
AGAAGTGGATGTAAAGCGTCGGAAGCTCTTTAAGACTGTTAGCAGATGATGTTGTTGCATATAACAGATTGGTGAATGATGCAGTCCCTGGTAATTAACCCTGATAATAAATAGGAAAAGAAAACAAATACTGTGCAACGGCACTAATGCTGAGAAATTGCTGGATGATGATGTTTGGTTTGTGGAGCGTTCAACTGCCCCGTTATCAGGGCCCGTACAAATCCCCATCCTTTGCTCAATACAGTCTCGCCACTTTCAGGAATGATGATGAAATGATGAGGACAACACAAACACCCAGTCATCTCGAGGCAGGTGAAAATCCCTGACCCCGCCGGGAATCGAACCCGGGATCCCGTGCTCGGGAAGCGAGAACGTGACCGAGAGACCACGAGCTGCGGACAGAAATAGCTGGAAACAGTATAAACAAGTGGAATGAGCACATAAAACAAACAGTAGCGAAAACAGACCAAGATTCATAGGAAGAATCTTAAGGAAATGTAGCTCTTCCACGTAGGCAGTAACTTACAAGGCGCTTGTTCGACCGATTCTTGAGTATTGTTCACCAATATGGGACGCTTACTCGATAGGACTGATAGAAGAGATAGAGAAGATCCAGCGAAGAGCCCCACATTTTGCCGTGAGATCGTTTAGAGCGACGGTTGGAGAGTGTTGCAGAGTTGCTCTACGAACTTCAGTGGCAAACGCTACAAGAGAGGCGTTATGCATCATGGAGAGGTTTAATATTAGGATATCCAGAGAGTACTTTACGAGAATTGTCGGACAAAGTATTACTTCCTCCCACGTACATCTCGCGAAATGACCACAATGAATTAACTTGTGAAATCGGAGCTAATACAAAGGCTTACCGACAATCATTATTCCCAGGCACCATTCGCGAGTGGAACAGGTGGGAAGGTGGGATCAGTTAGCGGTACCAAAAGCACCTACCGCTACAGCTAAGTTTTGGTGACGATGTAGTTTGGTATGAAGCGCTAGTGAGCGTCGCTCCAATAAGAGGCACTGAAAGGGAGAACGAGGGTATGTATAATTGCAGTGGTAACTTAGTGCTGAGGAAGTGAGAACAACACGCGTATACTGCTCCCATCTGCCTATTCAGCAACATACGGTAGTGTGTACTTTTTCTTTAGGACCTGGCATGTTACGATGGAGCGGTCTGGTTGCCTACATCTAGGAGATATTAAATGAAACAAAATGTTTCGTTGCGCTGTATAAGTATGAGTGTCTGTAGAACCACAAGTGAAAATATTCAAATTCCATTTTGTTAATTTGGGCCTTATTCATTTTTGAATGAAGTTACGTACATATAGATCCATACAGTTTAACAGAGGCCCTACAATCTGAATTGCTTTAGTTCGTTCCTCGACCAAACTGATGCTGTATCTTCCAAAGTATCTTCCTCTTTTACTAATTTCTGAGAAACACTCATTTTCTAAGATATTTAATCTGTTAATTTATTTAAACTGGTGTACTTCCATTTCATAGACCAATTTACATAATCTTCATTTCTACTTAATGAGTCTACTTACTTCTAAGTTTGTATCTACTGTTAGACCGCTCCATGAGCTGAATGGTGCCGTCACTGTAGCTCAGCTTGTTCAATCAGAGAGATGGTTACCTCTGTAATAAAAACCTGAGTGGAAGGATCAACAAACGAACTTGCCGGATGTCATGGGACGTCCGCAACGACCAAACACAACGATCGAAAACGAACATAATACAAAAAAAAAGAAAGAAAAACATGGTCAGCACGTTGGATTGCCACCCACGGGGGCACGGGTTCGATTCCCGGTTGGGGAACGAAATTTTCTCCCCTCAAGGGCTGGGTGTTGTACTGTCCTCATCATCATTTCGTCTCCACTGCCGACGCGTAGGTCGCCCAGTGTGGCGTCGCACTCAATAAGACTTGCACTTGGCTGCCGAACTTCCCGTCTGGGAACTCACGGCCACTGACGGTATACGATCATTTCCATTTCCATCTAATGTTAAACGTCATCTACTGGGTCTATTATAACTTGTAATTCCAAACTGTGTTAGGACCAATCTAGCCGCAAGTCTTTTATTATAGGCTTAACGAAATATAGTTGATATAATTGTTATTTGTATTAGGTTCTGATCAACTTTGTTTTCTACTTTTGTTCGTCTGGAAGGATGTGTTACGGGTAGACGTAATTCTCTTCTCGGTAAGTTCTACTAAAGTATGGCAGTAGAATTGGTTGTATTTTTGGAAAGTGATCCAAATAGTTCATCTAACTATCTGGGTTTGCTGCACTGTTTGTACGACTAACAGATAACTATTCATAAGCGTTACGGGACACTAATAATTATCACAGAAGCCTGCAAACAAACTTGAGTAGCATATGAATTTCTCCCCTGTAATGTGAAACTCAGTTTCCACAGTGCGTGAAAACGTGTGAAAATTGTTCTTATAGTTTTTGTTTGGTTAACGTACCTGTTACCGTCGACAGACAAGAAAATAAAATTGCAGTTACCGTTAGCGAAATAGCCTCTGGAGAACGTTACCTGTCAACATCTGCAGTGGAACTCTGTGTGGTGTCGGGTGTCGAGCAGTTTCGTCGGTAGCTACCATTAGCATTCACCCAACCACCGGTATATATTCCCAGCCAGTCCTTTCTTTTGCCTGGGAGGCGGAGGCAGAAGTCTCGGTTTCTGCGAAACAGCAGCGCGGACAGATTTCGCGCTGGCGCAGAAATACGGCCAACAGGTGCCGTGCTGGGTCTGGCAGGCGCGCGGGCCAGGTGGCGCAAGGGTCGCTGCCCGCTGCCCGCTGCTGCTGGCGCTCCTGTGCTCTGCCAATGGCCGACGGGCCGCCGAGGGACACGCCGTGAAATACAGGCGCGTGGTGCCGGGCTCGTATTCTTACCCGATAACAGCTGGAAGTGTCGCCAAATGCCACAGGTCTTCAAGTCTCTCGTCTTCTTCAGAACGCTGTCTTCTTCGTTCACTTATGAGCAGCTATGACCTACGGTTATTGCGACAGTTTCCACATTTCTCCCAAAAGTTTTCGACGTTTCTCTCTTACTTATTTTCTCAAAGTGCCTTTAGTATCCTTATTAGGTTTTTCGCGGACACATTTGGAGGCCTGTAATTTCTTTCTGAGGGGCAGTATGTCTTCAATATCATGTGGAGTGCTTTGGAGTTCGTCCGTGTCCCTTCTAGCTTCTTTATATCATGTGTTATCCATTTTTAATTTACCGAAGTAAGTGAACAGTCCTTTTGCCAGTCTGTTTGGATTCAGTCTTTGGGTATCGACATCAAGTCAGTAATTTTTCCAATATGTAGGTAAAGTTCGCTATGATACTGCACGTTTCTGTGTTGTGTTTGCTCTATAACTGGTCACAAAATTTTCGTTACTATATTTCTTTCTGTGATTTCTAGTGCTTCCTTCACTGCCCTTTTGTTCAAAATTAGACACTGCCTTCCATAAAGTGCTTCTGGGCGAATTACTGTAGAATAATGTTGTGTGGCAGAAGAGCCAACACCGTGTTACTAGTGGGGGCCGAAATGCACGCGTTTTAGCTCACGCAGGCTGGCGTGAGGAGTGAAGGACTATACTGACGTGAGGTCTGGAACATGACAAGGAATTAGAATTCAGAAAGCGGACGTAATTAGTTTGATACTTAACTTTAATCCATTAATGATGAACGTCGCTCTTGACGGTACATGAGTCACAATATTATCTGTTCAGAAGACATAGTAACTGAATATGGCGCCTTGCTAGATCGTAGCAAATGATGTAGCTGAAGGCTATGCTAAACTGTCGTCTCTGCAAATGAGAGCGTACGTAGTCAGTGAACCGCCGCTAGCAAAGTCGGCTGTACAACTGGGGCGAGTGCTAGGGAGTCTCTCTAGACTAGACCTGCCGTGTGGCGGCGCTCGGTCTGCAATCACTGATAGTGGCGACATGCGGATCCGACGTATACTAACGGACCGCGGCAGATTTAAAGGCTACCACCTAGCAAGTGTGGTGTCTGGCGGTGACACCACAAGTAGTACGTAGTTTAGCATTGATAAATGTTTATTTCTTATTATATACGTACTTAGTGACATAATATGCGACGACGGGCGTTCAATAACTAATGCAACACTTTTTTCGGCTGAAAAAGTGAGGAATTAGTTATGGACATGATGGAATATTCCCGCATTAGCCCCTGTTGTTTCGTGAAGTCCCGATATGTGGCGGTGTTATACGTAGCCTACAAAATGGCGCCTGTAGCGGTGCTGCGTTCCAAGCAGAGAGCTGTGACTGATAAGGAAAACTCCCTATCCCACCTCCCTCAGATTTAGTGGTAAAATGGCCTAGTGGACAGCCTGCTAAAATCGGGACATAGGTCAAGCATGAAAGGTGTGCTGAACTGTAAAAAAAGAAGCAAAATATAAACAGTGAACGATCCAAGTTCCAAATACGTAACATTGACCAAACTGCAAGGATAACGGCATCGAGGTTTTGTGGTCATGATGTTGGACTACACCCTCGTGCCCCATCATTTTTTTTTCACAAAATTCTGAAAGTTTCGTCTGCCATTCCCGTGTCTCTGTTTTCCTTCTGCAGTCTTTTCAATTGGCTCAAATGGCTCTGAGCACTGTGGGACTCAACTTCTGAGGTCATCAGTCCCCTAGAACTTAGAACTACTTAAACATAACTAACCTAAGGACATTACACACATCCATGCCCGAGGCAGGATTCGAATCTGCGACCGTAGCAGTCGCGCGGTCCCAGACTGAAGCGCATAGAGCCGCACGGCCACTCCGACCGGCTCTTTTCAATTGTCATACTGTACATTGATTATACAATGTGAGTCTTGTGGTAAGCAAGCATTAACATAACAAGTAAATGTGATGAATAGTGAGAACAGGCGAGGTGACACATAGTTCTCTCACACAAATGGAAACAAGAAATAAACGTAGGTTGTACGTACAGTATGTCTGGTGGCCCCTTCGTAGCATCTCGCTGTTGCAAACGGATGCCGCGCTGGATTAGCGGTGCGGTCTTAGGCGCTGCAGTCATGGCCTGTGCGCCCGGTCCCGGCGGAGGTTCGAGTCCTCCTTACGGCATGGGTGTGTGTGTTTGTCCTTAGGATAATTTAGGTTAAGTAGTGCGTAAGCTTAGGGACTGATGACCTTAGCAGTTAAGTCCCATAAGATTTCACACACATTTGAACATTTTCTTGCGAACAGATGTCACACCACGACAAAGACACAATTTTGAAGACAGCGAACAGACACATCAATGACGGGAGGGTAAGTTCATAAATTTATCAAAAAAAAAGCGAGTCATGAAGGTGATTCGAACACGGACCACCACCTTTGCAGTCCAACATCACGAGCACACAAGCACGACGCCGTGACTGTTTAAATTCGACTGCTCATATTCGATAGATATTGCACATCATGAGCTTGGACCGTTCATTGTTACCATTTTGAATATTTTTCAGAGTTCAGTACACTTCATTCCTGTTTTTATGCTTGATTTATGTTCAGTTTTTGACGGGCTATCTACGGGGTCATTTTACAACTAAATCTGAGAGGGGTGCGATGGAAAGTTTCCCTTGTGAGTTTCTTTTGCCAGAAAATCAAGCCGGCAGCTGTGGCCGAGCGGTTCTAGGCGCTTCAGTCTCGAACCGCGCGACTGCTACGGTCGCAGGTTCGAATCCTGCCTCGGGCATGGATGTGTGTGATGTCCTTACGTTACTTAGGTTTAATTATTTCTAAGTTCTAGGGGATTGATGACCATAGTGCTCAGAGCCATTTGAATCTTTTTTTTTTTTCAGATATTCATAGGCGCTTGCAGAATGTCTACGGAGACCTGGGAGTGAACGAAACCACGGTGAGTCGTTGGGAGAGGCGTCTGCCGCCTTCACAAAGTCGCGCAAACCTGTCAAATTTGGAAATTTGTGTAAGGTCTTATGGGACGAAACGGCGGAGGTCATCGGTCCCTAAGCTTACGCACTACTTAATCTAACTTAAACTAACTTACACTAAGGGCAACACACACACCCATGCCCGAGGGATGACTTGAACCTCCGACGGGGGCAACGGCCCGGACCGTGATTTACGCCCTAGACCGCGCGGCTACCCCTCCCTGCACAATCCTGTCATATTTCCCGTGTGCCGGTCAGCCGCACGGCCTGTGACACATGTACTGTTGGAACGTGCTGACACTCTAATTCGAGATGATCGATGGATCGCAATCAAACACCTCGCTTCTCAACTAGACATCTCTGTTGGTAGTGTGGACCCACTTCCACCAGTTGGGGTATCGAAGGTATGTGGTATCATACGGGCATACAGGCCGTCCACGTAAGGTGGCATAAGGCCGTCGCTTTGGACTGAGATTATGTTGAAAAATAGGTTTCGTAGCCAAAAGATTGGGGAATAGTGAGGTGTGTTGGAATACTGAATAAAACCAACTTGCTTGCAAAGAAGAAAGTGTTGCGTGACGTATTCAAAGCCCCTCGTATTTTCATCGTATTGGGTCTTGCTTCAGTAGCTTCTTTTTCAGAAATGACTTGTTCAGTTATTTCCCCTAGGTACTTGAAATTGATAGTTCTATCAGTTTTTCTATGTTTAATTTTTTCATTATATTTGCGGCTACCTAATGTTTGTCATAAAGTTGGTTTTCTCAAAGGAGATTTGTTAGCCTGCTTTTTCAACTCGTCCTTTAAATAATTCTATTGGTCTGCTGACTTTATCCATTGAGTCTGAAAAAATAGCTCGGTTTCGCGCAAATGCTGTCTGGGCCAGCCCCGTGTCAGGGACATGCTTAGTGGAGTTTGCTCGGTGGGCACGGCCAAAAACGTAGGTTTATAACATGCTGGCACACCTGTAACGCTACAGGTAGAGTAGATTAGTTAATAAAGTAGCAGATAAAGAGAAACATGCCTGTTCTTAGAGTTACTGAAGTCTAAGAACATAGCAATAAAAGAAACCTGTAGAACAACACACCACTAGAGCTTAGGAATCCCCATACTGGAATAGTAATAACACTAGCATCCCAAGTAACTAATTAAGATAACCAGCAATATTTGTGACGGAAGTATAAGTTAAGACCCACTATTGTATTAGGTAGTGGGTTAACATGTATCGTGTAGTTTAAGAATAAAGATATTTTTTCTTTTTAAACAAAGCTGTCTTAGCCTAATATAGCTCCGAAATTAACTTGGCTTTCTCCTAATGACCAGCTCCATTCCCTTGTGACTTCTAGACAACCTAATTAAAGAACAGTGATGAGAGACCATCTTCCACAAATTTCACCTCTAAATTAGAACTGGTGTTTCTTAGAGTTTGCTTAATTAGAACTGTGGTTTTGGTTCTAAGCCCAGTACCTGGAGTGTTTCATACAGTGACTTCCTATCAGCTGAAATCGATGAAAGTGATTCCGAAATGTTTAGATCTTCTTTTCAGATACATTATTACCGCCTTTAAGTTGAGAATTTGCCCAGAACATGATCCATTTTTTTTCTGAAACCACACTGGTATTCACCAGTTTGGGTGTCGAGGTATTGTTCCGCCGTAGGTAAAAATGTTTTAAATAAGATTTTGTTGGTAAGTAGTTCACATCGGTTTTGGCATCTGCTTGATGCTGTGGGTGGATCAACGCTGTTTCTCAGTCGTCAGGAAACTCTTCTGTTAGTCAAGTGTTTTGTACAATTTCGATTAGCTTCTCCAGAAATTTATTATTTCTATATTTCCAGAGTTCGGCAGATACTTCATGGTTTTTGAGAAATTTGATTTCCTTGATTTCTCCTTTCGGAGGGGTTGGTTCAAATAGCTCTGAGCACTATGGGACTTAACATCTGAGGTCATCAGTCCCCTAGAACTTAGAACTACTTAAACCTAACTAACCTAAGGACATCACACACACCCATGCCCGAGGCAGGATTCGAACCTGTGACCATAGCGGTCGCGCGGTTCCAGACTGTAGCGCCTAGAACCGCCCGGCCACTGCGGCCGGCTGTTAGGAAGTATCCTATGACATTTGTCACCTCCGTGTGATTTTTCGTGGTATTTATAATCAATGTAATCTTGTCCTGTTGTCCCTGTTCTTGTGTTTATTTTAGCAAGCATTTTGTCTTGTTATGACTGCTTCATCACATTTCAAATTCCACTACTCGTGCTTTTTTATCTTGGTCACGAGAATTATTTCTTTTGCTGTTTGAACGAGAGATTGCTTCAGTTGTTCCCAGTTTTCTGCATATGTGGTTTCGAGTTTATCGCTAAAGTTACTTCTTCTTAATTTCTAGCGTCAAATTACAGAGTCCTTGATTTGACTTGTCTCTTGGAATTTCTTTGTTGGGATTTTAAGCCTGAGTTTAGATGAATAGCGTACTCTCAACTTTATAGTGTGCTCTTATTTTATTATGTACTCTTATTTTATTTTCTCATTATTTTTTTAAGAAACTATCACGCATTATACTCATTGTCGCATCATAAGTCAACATTTTAACTGCTTGTTCTCACTTAGTCCATCCAAACAGGACTGCAACTTTCTTAGCATCAACTGTCTTACGTTACGTCTGCTTCATTGCACAACACCTGGCTATACCAGAAAGACTCTCAGAATTCCCGTGACAGATGATGGGTGCGTCTACGCCTCTAATGGCGGTGTTAAATCCAGGTGTTTCGACTGCTTGCTTTTCTTCTTTATCTCCGGATCACGGTTATACACCCAGCGATCCATAGTGATACGTGTGTTACACAGCATAACAGAGAACTTTGCCGCCCTAACGTTGTAATAGTACTGCATCTAATTAACGTAATGACTTCATTAGAATAATATTTTGTGTAATACAAACTATAAGGCGTTGTCTTCCTTTTTACTTGTTGCATGTACGTCGCGGGATCTGACGACAGCTGACAGCAGTAATTGGCGACCCAGCTGGTCGACGTCCGTCCTCTGCAACGACAAGGCTGGAGGTGTTGCACATCTGCTGGGCGATTATGATCTTACAGTTAAATAGATGAATTAATATTCAACGTACTGTACGTCATTTAAAACGTATTCATTCTCTTGTTAACCACTCTCGAATCACTTTCTTTTACATAACGAGTTAAGACGTTTATATTATGTGTCCGATCTTGGTATATCGTTGATGGAAATAAATCATGTCAAAGTGTTTTATGAAAAGGATAGGAAAAAAGATTTCGAACTACATATCGATGAAAAGTAGAGTCCGATTACCTGGAATATAATACTGTCGTATGCTACTGTTGCAACTTATTAATTTTAAGTATAATTCGTAGCTCAGAGACGAACGACCAGTCAGTTTCATTGAGTTTCTGTTTAAACAGCATCGCTGGTTGTCTGGGCAGTGTAGAAAATCAAAAACTGGTGTTTTCGACTATTTCCGAAAGTGACCAGAGCTAATTATTTTCCTTTCTTTACCATATTCTTCCTGTAATGACGCAGGCTGGTAAATATTAACGATGTTGACGATAGACAGACAAAATTGTACCAAGTTGTGGTGGCCAAACAAGACATTGTCAGAATATCGTAAACTGTGCTCCTTAATAACGTCTGATATTCGGAAGGGTTCCGATAGGCCACAACTCATCCACGGTAGGCAGCTAAAGAAATCGTTGCCTGACACAGTTGCAACATTTCCTCCATTGCTAAACTGATTGGAGGGCTTTCTGAATGGGTATGAGCAGCCGCGTAACCTAGCGGGCGACGATTCTTGTTCTGCTCAAAATGCTGTACATGATACACGGCTGATTTTCAGTTTTTAAAATTCGCCTGGATTGTGAGACACCAGTCTACGAGCAGTTATATTGCGATTCCCGTTTCTTCCCAAAAAGCTGGTCGGTCAATTCCTTCATCGTCATCCAGATACTGGCAGGCTCTGATGTATCATTTTACAACGATGCGCTGTTGCTATTTACTGCCATCAACTCATCACGGATTATTGCAGATTTAATTATTTGTACAAGGACTGAAACAACTGGTAGAACCCAACTTCTGGGAAGCTCAGTTTGTATTCCAGTGAAGCGAAGAAATACACCAGAACTACTGACCCTGCGACTTACGATAAAAAAGGCGTACCTCGATTTTTACTGGAAAAAGCTTTTGATAATGTTGTCTGCCATAGACTCTCTGAAATTTTTAAGACAGCAAGACTAAAATACGGGATCCGAAAGGTTATGTAGAGCTCGTGCGGAAGCCAGACTGCAGTTACAAGAGTCGAAGAACATGAAAGGCAAAGAGTGGTTGAGAAGGGAATGGGACAGGTTCGTAGCCTACCCCGGATGTTGTTTAGCTGTTGAGCAAGATTAGGAGAAAACCAAAGAGAACTTAAAAAGGAAAGTAATGTGAAGTTAGAAGAACTACAGAATTTGAGGTTTCCAGTGGTATTGTAATTGAGTCAGGGACAGCAAAAGATTTGTAGCAGCTGAGCGGATTGCACAGTTTTGGAAAGTGGTTGTAAAATGAACATCAACAGAACCAAAAGAAGGGTAATGTTAAGTAGTCAAATTAAATCAGGAGATGCTGAAGGAATCAAATTACGAAATACGACGCTAAAAGTGGTATAACCACGAGCGACCGGCGAGTGGTGCAGGGCAGAGAATGGAGACGTGAAGCCACCAGACGGGGGAGCCACTGGAGGTATCGCTGACTACGAACAGACGGGACAGAGGAACAAGAACGGGACGACAGACACTACGACCGACCAGGACACAACACGAGGCAAGCAAGCAGGAACAGAGGTGATAAACACGGCGAGACTGCAACAACGCAACGCATGCCACACTAGGCGATTTTCTCCCCTCGATAATAATCGATGCTGCAGTAGTCGCCTAGGGTGGCATGCTTCAAACGATTATGATCGCGGCGGCTGAAGTCGCGCCGACGAAACTGGGTGCCGCACTAGTGACAAAAATTGGTGGCTTCTGCAGTTGTGTTGCAACCAGCCACGAGAGACACCGTGCATGATTACCTGTCGTTCAAAACTGAAATATTTAGCTGCAGTAGCATTATATGTAGTTTGACGTCGCAGAAGGCGTAACCACCAACGAAAATGGCGGATTCATGCAATTATCATGAACCGTCCCAGTGAAGGAAAGTTTGTGTTGTTACACAAGAAGCTTAGGAGTTATCCAGAAAAATTCTTTATTACCGCATGTCCGTAGCATATTTCGACTTACTGCCCTCGAATATAGAAACTGACTTACAAAAGAAGGATACTAAGTTACGTGACTGTGTTGGTGCGGAAGAAAAACTTGCAGTAACATTGAAGTACGTTTTTTAATTAAATAGAGTAAGTAATTTATGAGCATGAACAAATGTTCAAATGCGTGCGAATTCCTAAGGGACCAAACTGCTGAGGTCATCGGTCCCTAGACTTACACACTACTTAACCTAACTTATGCCAAGAACTACACGAACAACCATGCGCGAAGGGGGCTCAAACCTCCGGCGTGAGGGGCCGCGCAATCAGTGACACATCAAACCGCGCGGCTACTCCACACCGCGGTCATGAACTTACGCTTAAAATAACGTGAACATACACTAGGTTACAGTGAAAGAGTCTACATTACAAGTTCATGTCAGATCCCTAATTACTTGTAATATTCTTCGAATGACAAGGTCGGGTCTTCATCCTGCAGTACAGTAACTGGTGAATGCCGCCCGGAGTGACCGCGCGGTAGAGGCGTCTTCCCGCTGGAGGTTCGAGTCCTCCCTGGGGCATGGGTGTGTGTATGTGTGTTCCTCTTAGCGTAAATTAATTGATGTAGTGTGTAAGTCTATGGACCGATGACCTCAGCAGTTTGGAATTCACACACATTTGAACTGGTGAAAAATAAGTTACTGGACTCTCGGGTGTAGAGCTTTGTGTGCTTGTCGATGTCGACGTACCTGACGGCGCAGTGCTGCTCTCTACAGTCTTTCTGCTGTAAGATTTTATTAATTGTGATGTTTTTATTTGCAAGTCCAGTTTATCGTCGGTGGTCATTTCTTTTCAGTAAGGCAAAAGAGATGTCAAAAAGAACTCATCAGGACCCTTTTGTGGTACAGCACGAATTGAACTATGTGTCAAAACTGTTATCAATTCTCTTTCAAATGGGTCCTGAAGTTTCATTCTATTTGCTTTAGCAGTGGAAGGCTTAGCAGAACTGTTAGGTGGCGGCGCACTGTCTTCATGGTGCTTTTCCGCTTCATCATCCTCAAGAACAGAGGCATCATTCATGTTACCCGACGTCCTGAAATTAAAAGAAACGCCGGATGATGTGGCCGTGCGGTTCTAGGCGCTTCAGTTTGGAACCGCGTGACCGCTACGGTCGCAGGTTCGAATCCTGGCTCGGTCATGGGTGTGTGTGATGTCCTTAGGTTAGTTAGGTTTAAGTAGTTCTAAATTCTAGGGGACTGATTGTAAGTATGCTGTTGAGGTTTTTTTATTGGTAACGCCACCTCTGTATGAAAATCACTGGCTGTGCTGTGTGCAGTCTGTGGCTGCTTTGCATTGTTGTAATACTCGCCATTGTAGTGTTGGGCAGCGGCAGCTGGATGTGAACAGCGCGTAGCGTTGCGCAGTTGGAGGTGAGCCGCCAGCAGTGGTGGATGTGGGGAGAGAGATGGCGGAGGTTTGTAATTTGTCATGAACTGCTATATTTATATATGATGATATCAAGGTAAATACATTGTTTGTTCTCTATTAATATCTTTCATTTGCTAACTATCCCTATCAGTAGTTAGTGCCTTCCATAGTTTGAATCTTTTATTTAGCTGGCAGTAGGGGCGCTCGCTGTATTGCAGTAGCTTGAGCAGCGAAGATTTTTGTGAGGTAAGTGATTTGTGAAAGGTATAGTTTAATGTTAGTCAGGGCCATTCTTTTGTAGGGAATTTTGAAAGTCAGATTGCGTTGCGCTAACAAAATATTGTGTGTCAGTTTAAGCACAGTCATGTATAATTGTTCAAAGGGGACGTTTCATGATGACCACAGATGTTAAGTCCCATAGTGCTGAGAGCCATTTGAACCATTTTTTCTAAAAGAAACAATTTTGGAAAAACCCACATGCTCTTTGTACTGTGCAAATGTGTGTGATGTGATGAGTATACAGTAAGTCGGTATTGAGTAGGTAATTAACTACCATATCCGTTGTAAACACATTTAAATATTACAAAATTGTAGAAGAAAGTTTTTACTTACTGCCGCTATTCCATGGCTTCTTGCAGGAAAGACATCTATCTATTTTTTTTTTTATTTTTGGTCCTTGCGCTGCCACTCTTTTCATTTCTTTGTAATCCTTTCAGGCTGCGACTGTATGCATCAAACATATTTTTCCACCGTTTTGATACTTCTTTTCCTGTAGGAACACAGAAATAATTATTCTGACACCTGCTCATTGAAATTAATTAATTTCCATCAACCTGATATTGTGTTTTATACAGGTATCTGGGAACGGGATGCTCCGCGAAGTTTCTGCACTCTGAGGTTTTACTAGGACGCTCAACTGTTGCATCTATAATTGAAGGTACATGCAGAGAAATTTGGAACTACTTACAACCAAAGTACACGCCAATCACAACGAAAAAGGACTTATAAGAAATACCTCTGAATTTTGAGAAAACTGCAAAGTTTCCTCACTGCATAGGTGCCATTGACCGTAAGCACGTGCGGTTGGTGAAGCTCTGGAATGGTGGAAGTGAATTTTTTTGTCATAAACAGTTTCATTCCGTAGTGCTTATGGCAGTTGAGGATAGCGACTACTGCTTGCGATCCATTGATGTAGGAGGATATGGACACGATAGTGATTCAAATATTTTAAAAGGAACTAACTTCTGAAGAGTACCTTATAATGGAAGGTTACCTCTTCCAGTAACCAAACCTTCGACTAATGAACCAAACAACGAAATGTGCCTTTCGTATTCATAGGTGATGAAGGTCACTTGATGCGGCCTTTTGAAAGAAAATCACTCACATTCTCGAGGAGAGTGTTTAATGATAGACAGAGTAGAGCAAGGCGCGCAATAGAATGTTGCTTTGACAACCTTGCTAACAAGTGGCGAAATTTTTACAGGCACATGTTAATATAACTTGGCTGAAAGTATTATAAAATCTTGCTGTGGGCTGCATAACTTGATGCAGAAGCATGATGGCTATCGGTTTGAAGATACTTTAACCTATTCTCTCGAACGTATGGAAAACGTAGGACTAAGAGGTAGCAACCGTGGTTGTGACATTAGAGATACGTACTACAACTGCTTCTGCTCTATGGAAGGATCAGTTCCTTGGCAAAATGCATACATTGTCGGCAAAGATGACTAGACGTCTGCAGGTGAGGATGTCATTGTTGTCATAAGCTTTACTTAGTTGTATTAATAGTTGATACATGTTCACATTGTAATGTTGCACTATTTGCTTTATGACTTAAATACATAATGCTACGAATACGTTCACAAGAATATCGTTCTTTCAAACAACCGTTTGTAGTTTCCCTTTTAATTTTTGAAATAACTTTTTCCATAAAACCTTAAGTTTTCAATTTTTTTCAACTGTATCCTAATAATGTTACTTTCTTTTTACCTTAGGTAACATTCGATTGAAATATTAGTACGAAAAATTAGTGAAAATTCAGAGTATTTAGTTTTCTGACTTTTTAAAAATATTGAAAATAATCTGAAAATACCTCTAAAGACGTTATATTAATTCATGCAAAGTTTCAGCACAATTAACTAAACTGTTATGGTGCAACAGGTTTGTATGCATGTATATTTGAGGGAGAAGGAAAAATAAAAGTGAATAACTTTTGGTAGTTGTCTAGGCGAAAGTTACATCGATTGTCATGAAACTTTGCATGCTCCTATACAGGGTGGTCCATTGATCGTGACCGGGCCAAATATCTCACGAAATAAGCATCAAACGAAAAAACTACAAAGAACGAAACTCGTCTAGCTTGTAGGGGGAAACCAGATGGTGCTATGGTTGGCCCGCTAGATGGCGCAGCCATAGGTCAAACGGATATCAACTGCGTTTTTTTAAATAGGAACCCACATTTTTATTACATATTCGTGTAGTAGGTAAAGAAATATGAATGTTTTAGTTGGACTACTTTTTTCGCTTTGTGATAGATGGCTCTGTAATAGTCACAACCATATGGCTCACAATTTTAGACGAACAGTTGGTAACAGGTAGGTTTTTAAATTAAAATACAGAACGTAGGTATGTTTGAACATTTTATTTCGGTTGTTCCAATGTGATACATGTACCTTTGTGAACTTATCATTTCTGAGAACGCATGGTGTTACAGCGTGATTACCTGTAAATACCACATTAATGCAATAAATGCTCAAATGATGTCCGTCAACCTCAATGCATTTGGCAATACGTGTAACGACATTCCTCGCAACAGCGAGTAGTTCGCCTTCCGTAATGTTCGCACATGCACTGACAATGCGCTGACAGGTGTAGGCAGGCGTTGTCGGTGGATCACGATAGCAAATATCCTTCAACTTTCCACACAGAAAGAAATACGGGGACGTTAGATCCAGTGAACGTGCGGGCCATGGTATGGTGCTTCGACGACCGATCCACCTGTCATGAAATATGCTATTCAATACTCCTTCAACCGCACGCGAGCTATGTGCCGGACATTCATCACGTTGGAAATACATTGCCATTCTGCCATGCAGTGAAACATCTTGTAGTTCATCGGTAGAACATTACGTAGAAAATCAGTATGCATTGCACCATTTATATTGCCATCGATAAAATGAGGGCCAATTATCCTTATTCCCATAATGCTGCACCATACACTAACCCGCCAAGGTCGCTGATGTACCACTTGTCGCAGCCATCGTGGATTTTCCGTTGCCCAATAGTGCATATTATGCCGGTTTACGTTACCACTGTTGGTGAATGACGCTTCGTCGCTAAATAGAACGCGTGCAAAAAATCTGTTATCGTCCCGTAAATTAATTTCTCTTGTGCCCAGTGGCAGAACTGTGTACGACGTTCGAAAGTCGTCGCTATGCAATTCCTGGTGTATAGAAATATGGTACGGGTGCAATCAATGTTGATGTAGCATTCTCAACACCGACGTTTTTGAGATTCCCGATTCTCTGAATGCGAAATTACAGCCCAGTGTGGCACCTACCGTTTGCAACAAGGAGTTCCATTTCCGGCGCGACAAAAACCGTTGATCTTCAGCGGAGAAAATCGCCTAGTGTGGCACTAGCCAAATACCTGACCGCGGGAAAACCGATTGGCCAGGCGCACTCCGAAGCACAGACACCCCTAGTGGATATCCAGGTCCATACCATCAGGCGCACATTCAGCTTCTGCGCCTCCCGTCGCCAGAGAACGTAGTGGGTGATATTTTCTGTCTGGGCAGCAGAACAACTAATTCCAAAAAATGTAATGTCATATAGGATCGTTGCATGGGTTCCGAAGGGGTGGTTTTCAGCCGCCATTCACAAAGTGCGTTTTTCCTCCATGCACATTTAACTCTTTCCTTGCGGATAAAGGGTATTCGGAAATTCCAGTTACAAACTTCTCCGACTTGTAGAGGGGAGTGAGTACATAACCTTCTAAATAGAAACTTATCACTGGATACGTACCGTTTTCGTGCTACAGCCGTTTGAAAAATGTTTGCTAGGAAGGTTTGCAGCAGAGTAGTCATGGTGGGGGAAGGAGGGGGGGGGGGGTGCTTACGTCGGATTTGCTGATGTAATTTGACGTCTGTCCTATCCCTCTGGCCTGTTTAGAGCCTCACTCGCTTGTCTGTGCGTGTCAGAGCAATATGGTCCTACACACGTTTGTAGGATACACCGACATGATTCCTCTGAGTGGCGGAGCTCATGGTAATGGAAGGGCTGCTCGTCGCCTTTATCAAGATCGTTCTCCACAACGTCTTGAAAGGTATGTGCCAAGGTCTGATCAGGGTAGCTCCAGAAAATAGTCGGTGGTTGCCAACCGCAAAGTGGAGCGAGTATATCTTTGAGTAGGAGGATCTTTGATGGTTAAGAGAGCTGGGCGCGTGCAGTAAAAAAATCGAGGAGTCACAGGTAGGTGCCCGGAGAAAGCAGACGTGTGGTGACAGCTGTAAGGTAGGTCGCTGCCCCTGACCAAACTTTAGGACATAAATGAGAGAAGAAATATAATCATTTCAAATTGGTTTTTGTTAGATAATGTTCAGAGTTAGGATCTGTAAGTCCGAGATTTGACGCAGTAAGCGTTTGGTAAAAATTTTTATAAGAGTGATTCGTGCTACAAAAATGTTTGAAGTGGTAGGTTTTGTGTATGGCTAAAATTTTTAAAAACATATATGTATTGAGATCAAATCTAATAGCCTGAATCATAATCCAAATCCTTTGCTTAAACTGAATATGAAAATGAGTAGTAGAGTAAAGTTACCTACCAATGAAACTAGCTAGTAAACATCAGGGACAAAAGTTAATTTTCCAGTACCATCTTAATGCCATTGCACAAACGGCATTATTCTGTTAAATTTTATTGCTGAGTCAAATGCATGTTGCATTTCTGGCAAAATGGAGGAGTGTAAGAAACAAGTTCACAGACGCAGTCAGATGCAGGTTTGCTAATAATTAATTTAGAACAATGTTATCAATGATACTTTCAGTTTGACTCCATCGCATAGCCTTTTCGCCACAAATACGCAACGGCTTCGCTAAAGGCGTAACCACACCATCGACAGACGTGACTTTGGTGCCGCCGCATCCCCAAACTGGAAGTGGCTGGGTTGGTGTGTTGTGAATGACCAACAACTGCATCCGTACCACCTCCAACACTCCATACCACCATGTCTATTTGTTGCATATCTACCAGGAAAACGTTTTCAAACGGCTGTTGCACAGAAACGGTACGTTTCCGGACATGGTTTCCTGTTCGGAGTGTTACGTACTAACTACCCTCTAAAAGACCTAGAAGGTTGAAACTGATTTCGCAGCTATTTTTTAAACTAGTGTATAACTGTCATGTTGGCTTGTTCTGCTGCAACACGTATGGAAATATGTGACGGTGGATCTCTAGCAATGTTACGATTCTAATTGAAAACAAAAAGAAACAGAAATCAAATACTATTCCTACAATCATAAAGAAATCAGTTCTAACGTATCTGACTGTGACTTTTAAAATATTCTCTAACAACTCCTAACGACTGTTCTGCAATGCTCTTGTAAAAACGGACGACTAACCTCATCTTGCCGCTGCAACTGCTTGATCAGCAACATTTCGAAAGCAGTGATGCGATCCATGCAGAATGCAATGCATGGGCATAATAATTGCAATAACCACTACCATACTTCTTTTTATACAAAAATTTAATGATGAGAAGGGGTTTGGTCAACTAGCCTTAAACGTAGTAAAAAAATGAAGGAACTCAAAGGCTTTAATTTACTGTATTCGCAAAGCAGATAATTTAAACACTGACAAACTTTACACAGACCTTAATTATTCCGCAATGTCTGTGTACAATAAACACTTCTCTGGTCGAACAAAGATACGAATATCACTCTCAATATATGCATACACAAATATGACAAAAATCCTCCCAATGCAAAAGCAAGCAACAACTACATGCAAAAAAACGACAAATTACCAAAATATGACACGCAAGACCACCACTCCAGGACGTTGCACCGTATGGCTGAAGACAGTCACATTGGTATCCCGCTGCTATCCAAGGCGTCTACAGACGCAGCTTGGCTGGTCATCGGGACTCAGTTCGAAGCAAGACTCCTCACTGAAGACAATTTTACTCCAGTCAATGAGATTCCTCGCCATCTGCAGTTCTATTGCATCTGTTATTCTTGTAATAATCCGCCTGACAAGTACATCTATTCTGTCCTGTTTATGGTTTCTCGTCAAGTGTGCACATGCAAATAAACATTCTACTCTTACCCCTATGGTATAGTTTTTCACCTTTGCAACTGTTGATATGAATATCTTGTTAATTTTTTTGTTACACCATATGCTCTTCTTATTTTATTAATTCTTCCATCTATTGCGGATTTATCTAGTCAGTTCTGCTGTATGGTCTCTCCGTGATAATCAAATATACTAACTCGCTCTACTTTATTTGTTTGTGTTTCTATTTATTTTTGTGCATTTTTTATATTTATCATGCATTTTGTTTTTTCATTTGAAATTCTGATACCTGTTCTAGTTTCCATTCTTTCTATAAGATTTATTTGACTAACTGCTTCTGTCAGATTTTCTGAAAGTAGTCCAAAATCGTCTGCAAAAGCCAGGCATTTGATTTTATTTTCATCTAATTTCCTTTCGAGAACTATTGGTTCAGTTTAGAGATTTTATAGTTAACAATTCCAGAACCTAATACTATAATTATTTCTAAAAAAAATGTAGGCAGTAAATATGATAAAATGCTTCCTTGTCTAGGAAAAGATTCTGTTTCAAGTGATTGACATATATCTCCCATAAATTTCATTTTACGTGGCATATTTGTTAGTCTCATGAAATATGTTCGCTAATTTTGCTTTAACACGGTATTGTCTAATGCTTTTATCTAGTGTTTCTGTGTCTTCAGAATCAAACGCTTTCTTGAAAGCAATAACTGAGTCTATTATTTCACAGATATATTGGTAGCAGTAATTTCACTTGAAGTGTCTTCATCCGAAGTGACTTGAGGAACCGTGCAACCATTCACGTGAATCGACTGAGGGCAACGACGGTGTCGTAAAATATAGTGAACAGACTGGAATTTAAATCCCACTTTTCCCTGAGATTAGTGCATCGTCTTCACCATTTTGCTTCCTCGCTCTGTAATTAGTAGATGAACAGCATTAGGACAAAGTTTTTGAAATAAGTTCATTGTAAAATTTAAACCAAACGTGCCGTTGTTTTATCTCGAATACTATCCTTTAGAAGGAAGTTTTCCAGCGGTAACGTTCAAAATATTTCTGCCGTGTCTGTCTTCTAATATTGTGGTAAATGAGATCCACATTGTTTATAAAATAATAAAAGAAATGCGTCCCTGAAATTCGTCACACAAGCATTATCGGGGCTACATCTTCCTTTCAGCAGCGAGTTCGATGATTGCACCAATATTTCATATGACATTTTGCCAGAGAAGGTCCAGATGTGCTCGTTTACTGACTTAATTTTACAAAAGCCGCACGCATCCGGACGCGTAGTTTTCTAGCTTTGATGACTTCAATCCGCTTGCGCCGAAATTGGATTGCGAACAAAAGCCGGAACTTTGCGCTGATTGGTTAATTTCCTTTTGATCGCTAAGCCCCGTCATTTCCTGGGGGAATCACGCTGAACGTTTAATTAAATTGGCTTTGGCTTTACACCGGAGAAACAGGAATGCAGGGAACGGTCTGCACATAAAAGCGACGGCTGTCACTCAGATTTGTTTATCTCCTGTTCCTTAATAGAGTGTGTACAGCCTTCTGAAAATTCTGCGCTTTCCGTTGCATATGAATTAGGAAAAAAAGTCATAGGTGTTCCTGCATTTACATTTATAAGAGTGAACGATTAATGTTTCGGAATCATGGAAGTTGCACCATTGTAGTTGTTGAATTCAGATCTGTACGCCTTTATTTAAATTGATGATTTCTGCTTTTTGCAAGTGACAGTGATAGCACGACACAGTATCTAATGTAAGAACAGAGCAATGAATCACTATAGAACTGCTGCTATACTTATATTTATTTAGTCATACCCTAATCTACGAAATATAATCTCAGGAACAAACAGATGTGTAACGTTCTGCTTAATATTACTTATCGCAGTTAAAGCTTGATTTGGTGTGGTTTACAATTAGAGTTTCGATTCGTTTGAAGCTAATCCCTTTTAGTTACATACGTCAAACGGTAGATTATCTGTTTCAATTTGTATTTTTTCTCATGCTGAAAAATTTCTCTACATCTAATGTTTCCTACACTACCAAATGAAATACATATCACGAACCTGCACAGTTTCACGGGAACATAATTAATTGAAAATGGGAAGGAAATCACTTTCGGGTGGCCGAAATGAATGCCAATATCAAACAGTACAGCTTAGATACAAGTTTTTTGTTGTCACTGTTAGCGGTGGTAGTTACGAAAGTTACAGTTCCCAGTTCACTGATTAATTGAGATCAGTTACATACATTAAGATGATTCAATCTGAGTAGACTGAAAAAGCTGGCAGACATTACTTCCCAAGCAACTATTTAAATCTTTTGTCTTTCTGATGAATCATCACTAGTCACACGAGTACTGACATTACTTTGGCGAAACGCACCATCAATATTTCTACGTACACCTCAACGTATTTCAGTAACATAATTCTACAGAACTCTACATGAAGATACTTTAAACTCATTAAGCTCCCTTAATCCGTAAAAATCGTGTATCATTTTATACAATCGTTCGATAAATACACCTCCAGCTTCTGCAGCAACAAGCCATTTCCCACCACTGTAGCTAACTGTTGGCCGCATTTTCACAGTTACGTATATATGCGAAAATAAAGCCACGTGTATAAAATGTGAAACCGTATATTACAGACTCTCAAAAACGCAGTGATATTACTCACATTTTAAGGAAGTGTTTGCTGTGGTAATTTGCGCCATACTTTTTAACTAGGGGCTGTGTCTTTATGTTGTAAAAAGTTGCTTCGAAATTACTCAGTCCAGTGGTCGTGAGCAAATAGTTTCGTCTCGCTCAGCGTCACGCTAAAGGTCGCGCAGAAATGATTCGAACAGCGTAAGGAATGAAGTCAGACGTGTGTGTGTCAGAGGGCACAGTTTGGGATTTAAAAATAGTTGCGTATTGTCATCATGTGGCCAGCAGTGAAGCAGATCCTTAGCGGTGAAAGAAGGCACTTTTTTTTTTTACAAGAAACATAAGTAATTAAATAATAATGCAGTGTGGAGTTTGCACTAGCAGTATTGAATAGTTGTTAATTTATACCTTACAGGATGATTTATGTAAATAATGCATCAACGAAGGACAGTGGCGGGTACAAAAACCTCCAGGAGGGGGCGCTAAAGGTATCTTGAGCTACCGTAATAAAAAATAATCAAGTCACATGCAGAGTTTGAGAAAGTTTTATTTAAACTGATTATACACATAGACGATGCCATTTTATGGTATAAAAAAGTTACAATTGTGGTTCTGTTCCTTAAATGATGAATTCTATGCGTCTGTCTATTCTTCCTGGCAAATTGGTAAATTACGTCGTCAATAGCTTCAAATGGCTGTGAGCACTATGGGACTTAACATCTGTGGTCATCAGTCCCCTAGAACTTAGACCGCAGCGGTCACGCGGTTCCAGACTGTAGCGCCTAGAACCGCACGGCCACACCGGCCGGCTCGTCAATAGGACAATCAATGTCAGGGCGAGTGCTCAACATGTTGTGTTGTTGTTGTCTTCAGTCCTGAGACTGGTTTGATGCAGCTCTCCATGCTACTCTATCTTGTGCAAGCTTCTTGATCTCAGAGTACTTCTGCAACCTACATCCTTCTGAATCTGCTTTGTGCATTCAGCTCTTGGTCTCCCTCTACGATTTTTACCCTCCACGCTGCCCCCCAATGCTAAATTTGTGATCCCTTGACACCTCAGAACATGTCCTACCAACCGGTCCTTTCATCTTGTCAAGTTGTGCCACAAACTCCTCTTCTCCCCAATTCTGTTCAATACCTCCTCATTAGTTATGTGATCTACCCATCTAATCTTCAGCATTCTTCTGTAGCACCACGTTTCGAAAGCTTCTATTCTCTTCTTGTCCAAACTATTTATCGTCCATGTTTCACTTCCATACATGGCTACACTCCATACAAAAACATTCAGAATCCACTTCCTTACACTTAAATCTATACTCGATGTTAACGAATTTCTCTTCGTCAGAAACACTTTCCTTGCCATTGCCAGTCTACATTTTATATCCTCTCCACTTCGACCATCATCTGCTATTTTGCTCTCCAAATAGCAAAACTCCTTTACTACTTTAAGTGTCTCATTTCCTAATCTAATTCCCTCATCATCACCCGACTTAATTCGACTACATTCCATTATCCTCGTTTTGCTTTTGTTGATCATCTTATATCCTCCTTTCATGACACTGTTCATTCCGTTCAACTGCTCTTCCAAGTCCTTTGCTGTCTCTGACAGAATTACACTCCTGGAAATGGAAAAAAGAACACATTGACACCGGTGTGTCAGACCCACCATACTTGCTCCGGACACTGCGAGAGGGCTGTACAAGCAATGATCACACGCACGGCACAGCGGACACACCAGGAACCGCGGTGTTGGCCGTCGAATGGCGCTAGCTGCGCAGCATTTGTGCACCGCTGCCGTCAGTGTCAGCCAGTTTGCCGTGGCATACGGAGCTCCATCGCAGTCTTTAACACTGGTAGCATGCCGCGACAGCGTGGACGTGAACCGTATGTGCAGTTGACGGACTTTGAGCGAAGGCGTATAGTGGGCATGCGGGAGGCCGGGTGGACGTACCGCCGAATTGCTCAACACGTGGGGCGTGAGGTCTCCACAGTACATCGATGTTGTCGCCAGTGGTCGGCGGAAGGTGCACGTGCCCGTCGACCTGGGACCGGACCGCAGCGACGCACGGATGCACGCCAAGACCGTAGGATCCTACGCAGTGCCGTAGGGGACCGCACCGCCACTTCCCAGCAAATTAGGGACACTGTTGCTCCTGGGGTATCGGCGAGGACCATTCGCAACCGTCTCCATGAAGCTGGGCTACGGTCCCGCACACCGTTAGGCCGTCTTCCGCTCATGCCCCCCAACATCGTGCAGCCCGCCTCCAGTGGTGTCGCGACAGGCGTGAATGGAGGGACGAATGGAGACGTGTCGTCTTCAGCGATGAGAGTCGCTTCTGCCTTGGTGCCAATGATGGTCGTATGCGTGTTTGGCGCCGTGCAGGTGAGCGCCACAATCAGGACTGCATACGACCGAGGCACACAGGGCCAACACCCGGCATCATGGTGTGGGGAGTGATCTCCTACACTGGCCGTACACCACTGGTGATCGTCGAGGGGACACTGAATAGTGCACGGTACATCCAAACCGTCATCGAACCCATCGTTCTACCATTCCTAGACCGGCAAGGGAACTTGCTGTTCCAACAGGACAATGCACGTCCGCATGTATCCCGTGCCACCCAACGTGCTCTAGAAGGTGTAAGTCAACTACCCTGGCCAGCAAGATCTCCGGGTCTGTCCCCCATTGAGCATGTTTGGGACTGGATGAAGCGTCGTCTCACGCGGTCTGCACGTCCAGCACGAACGCTGGTCCAACTGAGGCGCCAGGTGGAAATGGCATGGCAAGCCGTTCCACAGGACTACATCCAGCATCTCTACGATCGTCTCCATGGGAGAATAGCAGCCTGCATTGCTGCGAAAGGTGGATATACACTGTACTAGTGCCGACATTGTGCATGCTCTGTTGCCTGTGTCTATGTGCCTGTGGTTCTGTCAGTGTGATCATGTGATGTATCTGACCCCAGGAATGTGTCAATAAAGTTTCCCCTTCCTGGGACAATGAATTCACGGTGTTCTTATTTCAATTTCCAGGAGTGTACAATGTCATCGGCAAACCTCAAAGTATCTATTTCTTCTACATGGATTTTAATACCTACTCCGAATTTTTCTTTTGTTTCCTTTACTGCTTGCTCAATATACAGATTGAATAACATCGGGGAGAGGCTACAACCCTGTCTCACTCCCTTCCCAACCTCTGCTTCCCTTTCATACCCCTCGACTCTCATAACTGCCAACTGGTTTCTGTACAAGCTATGCCATTAAGTCCATCCTCCTTCATTGTCGACCTCTAAGGTTCTCTGTGCAAGAAAACAGTAGAAAGTTTGCGACTTTTGTCGAACAAATGCCAGATAGAATAACGTATTGAGATGACTAGAATGGCCGCGACTTTTCTCGTAGGTATGTGTTAGCTCTCTATGTGGCAGACATCAACCTATAAAATACGATGACGCGGACGCGCGTGCTGTATAGGAAAGTACAGCTACTCGATAACCCGATTCAGTCGAGTCGACTGACGAAAGAAACGAACGAATATCGTGCGGACTGACTGGGGGGGATGGAAATGCGGTGGCCCCGAAAGGGGTGGGGGGGGGGGCACCCCGCGCCACCCCGCCATATGTATCCGGCACCGACGAAGGATAGTAAAATTAAAAAAAGGAAGCAGTCCCCAGTGTGTGATACCTGTTCTGTTGAAGGCTACCACGCAAAGATCGTCTACTGCGGGTCACTTTCTTGTTGTTTCTAAGCTGAGCGTTACTTGTAACGAGCGTATGAAAAGGACGTGATGTCGGCCCGCTGTCAGAATCCGGCTCAGTGGGGCGCCGGATTGTACAATCAGCGGTGACAGTAATGGTCCATTTCGTGTGCAAGAGTTAATGACAGCTAGTGCGTGTACAGAAGAAACTGACAACAGGTCAGTCAGATACTGCGCTTACGCACCACAAGACAAACAACTGGTTGTTGGAGAGAGACCGTTGCCTGGCATAGGTAGTCGCGGGCAGTCTCGTTTAGTCAGTCGCGTCAAGGAGTCCGTCGTTCGTTCCCGCTGGGGAGCGTAAGTGTGACGGCCAGACTGAAGGTTCTCCAAAACGTAAGTACTGAGAAATCTCATTAGCAAAAGCCATTACATCGAATCTAGAACAGCGAGCGCACATAAAACGTAGTTTCTGGAGAGCATACAAATATTGGGTCTAGTGAAGCTGGGGGTACAACACGTCGGCTTTGACCAATGACGTCAGAATTGGCCAGAGAGCATTTATTACACAGATGAAAGAGCTGACAAGAATGTTCAGAAACAAAGGAATACGAGAGACGATAAATATAGTTGACATATATAAAGGCCAGTAATATTTTCACGTTAAGGATATCGCGTGTTTGTATCGTATTAATTCTCTTGAAAATGAAAGGGAAAGAATGGATGGAAAATATTGGTAGCATAGAATACATCACGTCACACATATAAATAAGTTGTATCCCGAAACTCATTCGAATTGTATTTCTTAAGTGCCGTACGGGATACAGGTTTGGCGTACGTCGATTTCTTCGTTTTCACTACCATTAGTGTCCTGTTGCTGAGTTGAACTATGTATCTCCTGCTTCAGTAAGACCTAACTGAAGCACGGGATACAAACTTTAGATGTGTTGTTATTTCGCCTCCGCTATCACTAACAGTCTGTTCTTATGTAGATATTAGTACTACCGATGTCAGAACGAGCTACATACGTAATATTTGTATATCATACTTCCGTTGACCTCTATATATGTACACTGCTAACGAAAACGTGGAAATGGACGTACGTTACATTTGAAACCTGTACCTCAGTTGAACTACGATAAGAAGCAATAAGACGACACATATACAATTTGTATCCTGTACTTCACTATGGGGTACAGTTTTTTTTTTCGCCTTCGATGCTAATAGTATCCCATTCTTTACTTGAGCTACACAGCTATACACAACATTTGTATCCTGCTCTCCAGTTGACATACATAGGTAAATCTCATCAATGTTACACATGTCGTTCTTTTCGAATACGTAGTGTCGGTGTAAAGGTCAACTGAAGCACGGGATACAAATTTCAATTGTGTCGGGCCTGTAACATTGCCAGTACAGATTCGAAAAAATCATACTGATACTAGTGCTGGGAAATGAAAGAAGAACGACTTCTGCAAAATTTCTATTACGTACAGAACTGCACGAAAACATACATATTGGTGTAATACAACAATGAAATACGTCAAAATAGTCAAATTCAGTAGAAGAAGCAAATAGAAAAGTGAACTTACCAGACGGGAACTTCCTAAAATAACCGAAGCTCGCCTAGAAAGACATCAACAAAAATCACATACCGACATTCACAACAAACACAACATTACGAAAACAGTCTCCCTCTGTGTCACTCTCTCTCTCTCTCACACACACACACACACACACACACACACACACACACACACACACATACACACACACGCACACGTACACACACAGACACACACATTCACCCTCCACCCCCATGCTAATGTGAAATTAGCTGAGATATTTGGGACGGTACATTTTCCCAACATGTTTAATAAAACATTTAAACGGGCTATATGTTCCGGGAATACTATGTCTCCACGAATACTCGTCTAGGTGACTTTGAAGTGTGGAAATCTGGCGTTTCCCTTTCCCTACAAGAAATTTCACAGCTGCCCAATAACCCTCTGTGCTATTTGCGCAACCCCTGTGTATAATGATCTAAACTCAATGTTGTGATTTACTACAAGATGCTGATAACCCCTATCCCCCTAAATCCCTATGTGAAGAAAACCCGTCTGAAATTACAATGGAACCCTCTGCAACGTGATCTTCCTTATTTATATTGGGTACTACTTTGAACACTACATCGTCACCCTGCTGACCTGAAACTACTGCCCCCCAAACCCATAATCCCACCAGAGGTTCCCCCCTGTTGTACGTCCTTTTGCCAAAATCTGATTTGTCAGTTTCGACCATAACACCCGGCCTCCCCAACGGCTCCCTATATTTCGTGTATTCCCCACAAACTCCCTGCAAAAAGAGTACCAATCCTCAACTGTACGCTAACTCACACGACATTCATGCACACTCAGCCACACAGTATATCTCAGATACCAAGAGTAAGTGATTTTCGTAATGTCTCTCAAGGCGAGCTTAGATTTCTCGAACCACGTCCCTCTTCTAATGGACCGCCACAACCTATCTCTGCTGCAGCGCCATACGGATAAGGCGTGAGTACGGCGACGAGTTACACTGGTGAGGCGCATATGTTCGCCGCACTCACGACAGCGACCGTACTCAGCAATCAGACCACACATTTGCAAAAAAACAAATCGTGGCCAACATGTCTTCACCCATGGCTTGTCGTAATCATCAAGGTTCACCGCAACAGACAAATCCATGCCTACAAACGAAAATCAGATACTAAAAATTGTTCCAAAATAACAAACCAATACTCCAAATTACCTCAATATCACTAAGAGTGAAATTAAGTACCGAATGAATCAGAAACGACCAATTAATTTAATAAAATCACACGAAGAATATTTTCAGCAATACGAAGCGATCGCTTTTAAAATCACATTCAATTATTTTAATGTACAATGATACCGCTTATCCGGAACACAGAACTGTTTTATTATCTATGGCTCAAAGTTAAGACATTTCTACCTATGAGTTATGTATGACGTCATTGGTCAAAGCCGACGGGTTGTGCCCCCTGCTTCACTAGAACCCAAATATTTTTGGTGGCGTACAGCAGTCAATGCATCATTTCTATGAATTTATTTTTCTGATTGATGCTGTGCTCTGGTGAGTTAATGCCTCTATTTTAAGGAACAATAACGCGGCAGAACATCCGGAAGGACAGCAGTCAACAACCTCGCCGAGGAAACTGAAGAGACCATATCTGTCTGCTTATTTATTCTTGTCAGTTGAAAGTCCAGTGCCGCGCTTGTCTGCATGCGAAGGTTTATCTCAGGACCTACGTAGAGACTGTGATATGGTTTTCACTAATAGACACACTGATGCACGAGGATGTATTGTGCATATAGGTTATTAGCTCTATGGTAGACAAATCGTCCTGCCGTAGATAGTGCTACGCGTCCGTAGCCGGTACGGGCTGCATGTCTGGCGCATTTGCTCTGGTATTTCGGCAGATATTTGCAGTTTAGTTTCTGCAATCTGTAGATGGACCAAGCCCAAATAAATACTGCTCACCACATCTTTTAAGCGATGCTCAGTGTCATCGGAAAGCGTCGGTTTGTTTCCCGTTACGAACAAAATGACTGCACGTGATCATCCGAAGATCGGTCGAAATTAAATTTAACGAACGCACAATATTACAGACCAATATCCCTAAGTTGTGCTTGCTGCAAAATCCTTGAACATATTCTCAGTTCGAATATATCAAACTCTTTAGATTGAGAAGCTTAAGAACACAAATCAGTATTGTTTTAGAAAACATCGCTCGAGCGAAACTCACTTTGCCCTTTTGTCACATGATATAACTGAGAACTATGGATGAAGGGCAGCGGGCAGTTTCCATACTTCAAGATTTTCGGGAAGCGTTTGACACGGTGCCCCATTACAGGCTGTTAGCGAAAGAACGAGCATATGGAAAAAGTTCACAGATATCTGAATGGCTTGATGATTTCTTAAGCAATAGAACCCAGCACGCTATCCTCGCTGGAGAGTGTTCATAAGAGACTAGGGTTTCGTCAAGAGCGCCCCAGGGAAGTGGGATAGGACCTCTGTTGTCCTCTATGTACATAAATGATTTGGCGGAAAGGATGGGCAGCAATTTGCGTTTGTTTGCTGATGATGCCGTGGTGTACGCTAATGTGTCAAAACTGAGTGACTGTAGTAAGATGCAAGACGGCTTACACAAAATTTCCAATTGGTGTGATAAATGGCAGCGGAGAAATGTAAGTTAATACGGATGACTAGGAGGACCAAACCTGTAATGTTCGGTTACGGTATTAATATTGTCCTGCTTGACACAGTCAAGTCGTTTAAATACCTGGGCATAACGGTGCAAAGCGATATGAGGTGTAACGAGCATGTGGGAACTGTGATAGGGAAGGTTAATGGTCGACCTTCGGTTATTTGGGATAATTTTAGGAAAGAGTGGTTCATCTGTAAAGGAGACCGCAATCTCACGGACAGGAGTTTCAACACCGACGTGCAGGGCAAACAATCGACACGACATGGTATACAGGCAGGAGTACCCCAAGGAAGTATCCTAGGGCAGCTACTGTTTAACCTCTACATTAACGACCTCCCAGCTACACAAAACACGACGGTAGCAATCTACGCGGATGACACCGCCATCCTTGCGCAAGATTGGAAGCCGTCTAACATTAACTCACGACTACAGACTGCACTCAGAACGGCGGAACCTTGGCTGGTGAAATGGCGTGTTAGAGTAAACGTCGACAAGTGCGAGGCCGTTCTTTTCACTAGACGACCGAAGCAACTGCGCAAACATCAGCACTGCAACCCAATAACACTACACACACGCCCAATACGTTTCCGCGAGAAGGTCAAATACCTCGGTGTCTGGCTGGACAGGAAACTACTCTGGGGGGACCACATTCAACACGTGACCAACAAAGCTAACGCGAGGCTCAAACAACTCTACCCTATGCTTAACAGGCGTAGCACACTGAACAGGAGGGTGTCTAGGTCCATGTACATGACACTTATTAGACCCTTGATGACGTACGCAGCCTCTGTCTGGGGATACGCTGCTCCAACTCGTCTGCGCCGTCTGCAGCTCATACAGAACAAAGTACTCAAAATCATAAGCAACGCTCCGCGCTACACACACATCGCGGACCTTCACCGGGAATACCGGCTAGATACTATCTTGCAGGTATTCCAAAAACTCTCCTCACGACTGTACAATAACACGAGACACTCGCGCAACCCGTTTATCCTTTCTCTGGGTAACTACGACCACAACCATACATGGAAGCATAATAGACCAAAGACATTACTGGCTAGGAACTAAACATCTATGGTCCATAGAACACTAACACGACAGTACTGGCGAGCCCCTGCAACACAGTTATTACTGGAAACCCAGATGTGCGACCAGCCGAAAAACAGGCAACCGCAGGGAAACCGTACTGTACACAGCACGCAAACCAGCCACACACACCCCCTACACCGTCTGTGAGCCGATCTATGACCGATCGCCCACTAATGTACAACGATCTTGACCTGTTGCAGGGACGCA
Organism: Schistocerca piceifrons; assembly: GCF_021461385.2. Lineage (NCBI taxonomy): Eukaryota > Metazoa > Arthropoda > Insecta > Orthoptera > Acrididae > Schistocerca > Schistocerca piceifrons. The sequence goes on from NC_060140.1 coordinate 73,844,912, forward strand.
GCAACTGCAGAAAGCGCCGCAACAAGCTACAACAACGACAAAGGTAACGATGCACGATACCTAGAACTAACACAACCACACCTTGCATGCACTGTCGCAGATAGCAAGCCGCTACTGCCCTTACTACCTACCCTACTGTCGCAGAGGTTTTTTTCCCTTGGCTCTTGCCTTGGTACTTTTTTTCCTCTGCCCTTACAACCGCTACCCTTCAATCGTTTTCGTCCACTTCTATCTCCTGATGGACCATGTTAATGAGTAATCTTACCCAGACGCATGGACAACATCACAGCCCGCATCCTGTGACGCCTGATTCAAAAACTAACATGTTTACGGAGGTGACAGTAGAACTTTTGGTTTGGTCACCACGTTGGTGTGAGCGTGGAGGGGCCCCATCCTTTATAAAGGAGACCGCATGTAGGGGGGCTAGTGCGACCTATTCTTGAGTACTGCTCGAGTGTTTGGGATCGGTACCAGGTCGGACTGAAGGAAGACTTCGAAGAAATTCAGAGGTGGGCTGCTAGATTTGTTACCAGTACGTTCGAAGTACACGCAAGTGTTACAGCGATGCTTCGAGAACTCAAATGTGAATTCCTGGGGGAAAGGCAACGTATTGTTTTCGAGAAACTCTATTGAAAATATTTAGAGAACCGGTATTTGAAGCTAACTGCTGAACGATTCTATTGCCGCGAACATACATTGAACGTAAGGACCACGAAGATAAGATACGAGAAATTAAGGCTCATACGGAGGGATACAGACAGTCGTTTTCCCCTCGCTCTGTTAGCGAGTGTAATAAGAAAGGAAATGAGAAGTAGTGGTACAGAGTACCCTCCGTCACGAATCGTACTGTGACTTGCCGTGTATCTACGTAGATGTAGATGTAGATGGAGATATAGCAGTTATTCTAGTGCGATATTCGTTTTATCGATACGTATTAACAGTGACAGTAAAACACGAAGAACAACCAATACTCCAGCAGCAATTGAGGCAGCGCGTGCAACGGCGGTGGTGTCGTTGCAGGACTTCTGGTTCTTCTTAGAGTTTTACTGTCCCTGTTGAAACATATCGATATAATGAAAATGGTGCTAGACTAATTTGGAACTGCTGTATCGAATGGGCATGTAAGATTCCGCTTTGAAAATTATGTTGTTTGTAAAAGAAAACAAATCGACGCTTTCCTTCTCCCTGGTCGTCGCGTAAAAGAAGTGATAAGCACTATTTGTTCGGGCCAACTCCAAATACTCTCTACAAAAATACAATTGCAAATACCTGCCAAAACATCAGAGAAAATGCTCCTGACGGCTCTCAAGACAGACTCCCGGTATATATTTGGGGAGGGGGGGGGGGGGAGGGGGAGAGGAATTTGATTCCAACCTTTGGTGATTTAACTGATAAACGACTCGCTTGCGGATCCGCGTTTACGGTATTGTTTTTGCTTCTGTTATCGTATGCACATCCACTGTCTTTACTGTGAGGAGCTTCCTGACAGCATTGGCAGGTGTGTAATGTATGCTGACAATTATTAGCACGCATCTGGGCATATAGAAGAAATGAGACATCAGTCACATGTAAACTGAAAAGCCTTTCACTATTTTCTTCGCAGTGGAATGCTACTAATGCAAAGTCCCTACCATACGCTTTGAACTCCAGGTAAAATTATTACTACCAAGAGATTTATAAAATAATGTTACAGAGATGCCAGGAGAAAAGAAGTCGATCATCAGTTTTCTCTAGTAATTTTTAACAATTTTGTACTCTTTTGTGAAACTGATTGTATAGAAAGCGTCAACAAAATCAGGAAAGGAGAATATACTTTTTTCTGCTGTCGTTTCACGACATTGACAGATACGTTGTGACTGGTTACTGTAGTATCGTCGCGCTCCTCCCGGATATCTAACCGATAATCGTCGAATGGCTTATTCATCCTAAAGTACCCAGTAAACTGAGCGCACATTACCTATTTAAGTGCCTTCAACATTGCTTGAGGAATATACGTTCCAAAACCTGTTGGACATATTCATTGGAGTTTTCTTCCGCTGATTTATTTCGACTACATTACATTGTCTTTGATTTACTTTCGTAGATATTCGCATTGCAACTTCTTTCCAAAACACTATCAATTCCACTGCGCTCATTGTGCAAGTTCTTTAGGGTGTCGGACAGAATTTAAATATCATCGGTGAACTTTGAAACGTTTGTTTCTTCGTTGTGAGCTTTAACCCCCTTTCAAAATTTCTCCATGGTTTCCTTTACTCCTTACACAAAAAAAGTACTGCTGTTAGGATACAGCGCTGGGGAGTGCCTCCTCATCTATTGCCCCGCGACTGGGTCCTTCTGTTGTTATACAGGTTGAGGAAAATAAAATTAGCCCGAACGAGTGGATACGATTGGACGTGAATTTGTTTTAGAATTAACGGAGGAGGAAAAGACTTACAGTTACTTCCAACTGGATGGAGCAACTGCCTCTACAACCGGCTGAACCTTGCATCACATTTACACAGTCGTCACACCTGACAGAGTTGTTGGCAGAGGTCAGTCTGGTCGCGGTCCTAGCTGGGCACTCAGGTCACGTGATTTGTCAGTGTGCTATTACTTTGTCTGGGGAGCCCTCATGTATAAGGTGTATCACAAGGAAACTTCATAGTCTTCAAGAAGTGGAACAGAACATTTCGGATGAGACTGCAGCGATTCTAACTCCAGCTTCGATCCGCCTTCAGCGGCTTGCTGATCAGGGCCCAAAAGTACCAAGAGATGAATGGTGGTCAGTTGATCACTTTCAACATCTGCTGTAGTATGATTACTACTGCATTTCCTTTCCTCTGAGTGTTTCTTCGTACCCTGGAACTCTGTCCTTTGGGCCACTATTATTTGCCCCACCCTGTATTATAACTTACGTGCTATGACACTATGCCGTTTCAGACACCATCTCATTGAGGAAATTGGGTTGTTACTGGTATTATTTGTTGCAATAAAATGATAGGAAACGTCATATTAGTAGGTAAACTTTTATTTGCCCCACCCTGTATTATAACTTACATGCTATGACAATATGCCGTTTCAGACACCATCTCATTGAGGAAATTGGGTCGTTACTGGTACTATTTGTTGTAATAAAATGATAGGAAACGTCATATTAGTAGGTAAAGAATTTTTGTATTTAAATGTTTTCGCATTAGAACTTGTGTTGTATGAAAGTATTCCGATCAGGGCATAGGCACATTGAAGATCCATAAAAAGCACGTTGTTCTCGATATGGCTTGTTATTGTTAAATGTCTGTTTATAGCATATTAGCCACTGAAGTCATCATACAAGTTACGGTCTTATAATGCGGGAGTGAAGTGTAGTGTAACGAACAGAGATGTGGAGCTATAAAGTGGTGTGTGTGGTATCTAGCTTGTTCGTGTCTCGGGAAATGCAATTTTTTTTTCTTCCTCCGCGTTTTGTAAAAGGTTCTGAGACTGTCTTACTAATTTAATAGAAGTATGTACTGTAATAATCGATGTTGTGTAAATGTAAATACCAAGATGGTTTGCACTACTTGCAGCAAAATTTTTTGCACTTTCTTTTTTAGTCTTGTATTTCACATGATCTAAACATTCCGCTACTAAATAGAGTGATCAAACAAAAATGACCCTATCGTATTACTAAAAAGTAGGAACGATGAAATCATTTTTATTTTATTTGGAAGATTATTGTAAATTTTTATCGCATTATTGCAATGAAACTTTTTTAATCTGAGGTCCTCAGTGAGTGGTCATGGAAGTTTCCTTTTGGCCTTATATCATGCTCATAAATACTGAGGCTTTATTAATGTGCTCCGCAGACAGAACAACATGACCAGGGGGGGTAGAAAATGTTCGTGTTAGTAGAGATAATGTAAACATTTTATGTCAATCCATTTCATAAACATACTGTGTGATTTTCGATCTACATACTGCCGACAACTGCCGCTGGAGAGCGCTGCGGACGGGTACACCACGCTGAGTCACAAGTACCGTGTGCTCAAGCCTAGTCGTCTCTGATCGTTCAGCAGCTCGGTAGAGATCAAGTCAGCATGTTGATTTCCACGGAGCGTGTGATGACGGCCTCAGGTTTCCAAACGCTGGAGCGACACTCCAGAATTGGCTGCAGTGGCGTATTGTATGTGCTTTCCTTTACAGACGCACCATACCTTCCCAATACACTCCCAACAAATCTCTTCTGTTCGCAGATGGAACGCAGAAATGAACGTATCGAAATCTGTTTCCTGTAATTTATGCGCTATTGTTATCAAACGACATAAATGACGAATGAAGCAGTATTCGCAATATACCCTAAAGAAAGCAAGTTGTGTTCCGCACCAGTGCTTTTCTTAAGCTGATGTTTCTTGCTTGAGCACTCCGTCGTCAGGCCACGAGTGGCCTACCGGGGCCATCCGACCGCCGTGTCATCCTCAAAGAAGGATGCGGATAGGAGGGGCGTGGGGACAGCACACCGCTCTCCCAGTCGTTATGATGCTATTCTTGACCGAAGCTGCTACTAATCGGTCGAGTAGCTCCTCAATTGGCATCACGAGGCTGAGTGGACCCCGAAAAATGGCAACAGCGCATGGCGGCTGGATGGTCACCCATCCAAGTGTCGGCCACGGCCAACAGCGCTTAACTTCGGTGGTCTCACGGGAACCGGTGTACCCTCTGTAGCAAGGCCGTTGCCTTTCTTGCTTGAGGGAAGTCCTGTTTTACAAGTAACATTATGCTGTTCCCCTTAAGATGCACTGATCAGCCAGAATATTATGACCACCGACCTAATGTCGACATAAACCCGTCTAGGCGATGGCAGCCTCATCTGGCGAGGGATGACTGCTAGTCAGACACAAGCACGATGCGTGTAGTGTCAATGACTGTACTGAATGTAAAAGGCGCGCCATCCATCGGAGTCTGACCGAGGGCAGTTTGTGATGGCCTGGTGGCTCGGCACGAGCATTTAGGAAACTGCACGACTTGTCGGGTGTTCGAGGAGGGCTGTGATGCGTAACTTCAACACGTGGCGAAACCAAGCTGAAACAACGTCCAGACGTCACGGGGATGGGCTGCCAGCCCTCATTACAGATGTCAGACTTTGTGGGCCGGGCAGACTGATAAAACAGGACAGGTGGCGAACTGTGGTGAAACTAACATCAGACTTTAATGCTGGGCAGAGTACAAGTGTGTCTGAACACACAGTGCACCTAACATACCTAACGACGGGCCTCCGCAGCCGACAACCCATGCATAAGGCAATGTTAACACCGCGACATGGGCGACTATTAGTGAAATGGGCACGTGACCAGCGGCATTAGAGGCATAGCGTAGCACGGTCTGATGACTCTCGATACCTTCTTCATCATGCCACCGGCTTCCAGGGGAACACCTCCTTGAGACTTGTACTGCGGGACGCAGGCAGGTTGGCTGTGGCTCCATTAAGATTTGTGGAACATTCACGTGGGCCTCCGTGGATCCAGTGGAGCTCGTGAAAGGCACCATGGCGGCCAAGGAGAATCGTACACTGGCTGCACACCAAGTACGCCCCTTCATGACGGTCATTTTACCCGATGGCAGTGGCATCTCTCAGCAAGATAATGCACCACGAGGCCAGCAGCGTGATGGAGTGGTTCGAGAAACGCAGTGGCGAGTTCCAAGCAACGAGCTGGTCTCCCAACTCGTCAGATGTGAACCGGATCGACCTGTTACTTTTTTAATAAAAAGGAGGGAAACTGTATTTTTCCGTTGTTGTGGTTCATCCTTTTCCTTCGGTCTCCTGTTCCTTGGTCGCAAAATTCTCTTTCCCTCTTTCCCTGAGTAGCCATTTTTCTCGAAATCCTGAAAAGCATCCAGGTGTTCCGATGTGAATATCCGTTCTATGGACAAAACTTTCAATGATACTGACCCATATATTTTATTGAAAAACTTGAGGGGCTAATTCTAGCTCCGGAAGATATTCTTGTAAGTTTCGACAGAGTGTCCTTATTCACTATGATTCCAGTTAACGAAGTTATGATTTTTATAACCGTTATTTTTCCAGGAGATTTGAGGGCTCTTTTTAAATATTGCCTTACTTCGAGTAAGTTCCAGTGGGACGATGAGTTTTATGAGCAACTTGATGTTGTAGGAATGGGTAACCCATGAGGTCCCGCGATCGCTATTTCTTATATGGAGAAATTCGAACAGTCGGCTCTGGACAAAGCAAATAAGAGACCATCTGTCTGATATCGGTTTTTAGATGACACATTTGTGGTTTGGTCCCATGGTAGAAAAGCTTTGGACGAATTCTTTGATCATCTAAAACAAATTAATCCAAAAATCCAGTTCACCATGGAAATGGCAAATGATAACAGAATATCTTTCTTGGATATTTTAGTTATGAGACAGTCCGATGGAAGTTTGGAACATAAAGTTTTTCGGAAAGTAACACATACGGACAGATAGTTGCATAAAAACTCCAATCACAACAAAAGAGAGGTGTCATTAAAAGTCTTGTCGATAGAGCCGTAAGGATATGCACATCGGAACATCCGCGCGCTGAAACGAAACATATGAAGCAGGCATTTGAGAAAAATGGCTACGCAGGTGAAGAGGTAAAGAGAATTTTGCGACCAAGGAACAGGTGACCGAAGGACAAGGATGAACCACATCGACGGAAAAATACAGTTTCTCTCCTTTTTATTAAATGTAACGGATCAGATCGGTGAGATTTTACAGGAACATGACATCAGAACGATCTTTAGACCAGCAAAGAAAATAATTCAAGTACTGCGATCTGTGAAGGATAAACGCTCTCCTCTGTCGACATGTGGTGTATACAAAATTTCGTGTACGTGTGATAAAGTTTATACTGGAACTACCAAGAGGAGCGTAGATACACGGCCAAAAGAGCACAAAAGTCTTTGCAGACTAGGAAAAAAAGAGAAATCAGCTGTAGCAGTGCATGCTCTTCAGTAAGGAAACAACGAAGTGAAGTTTTCTGAAACAGAAATTTTATCTACAATGTGCAGTGTGCTTCCTGCCGCCGATGGATAAGCAGCTGCAGCAGCACGTCGTATACTCCTAGCTCACTCATTTGCTACATAGTTTAATTCTTAATTTCTTTGCGTGTTTTTGGTACTTGCATTGTTTAATTCATAAATTTATGGCGTATTTTAGTATTTGAGAGTTGTAGCATCGCGTTTTAGTACCTGAATAGTGTAAAATCGCGTAGTCTCCTTCCGCCGCCGAGCAGCGTGTCAGCAGTGCGCAAGTAGCAGCATTACTGCATTTGCTAGGCAATCTTGTATTTTAATAACCGTTCAAATTTTGTGTCGATTTGTTTACGCTCTCTGTACATTAGTTCAGACGTTCTTTGCACAACAGTTTTTAGCATGGATAGGGACTGCAACTGCTGCGTTCGGATACAGGCTGAGTTGGCATCCCTTCGCTCCCAGCTTCAGGCAGTGTTGGCTTCGGTCACATAGCTTGCGGCTGTTGCCAATGGGCATCACTGTGAGGTTCCGGAAGGGGGTTTGTCGGGGACGGCCAGCTCGTCCCACGCATCCCCCGATCGGACTACGACTGTGGTTGCCCGGGATACTGCCCGCATTGAGGCTGATCCCTCACCTGTGGTAGAGTGGGAGGTCGTCTCAAGGTGTGAAAGGGGGCGAAAGACATTCCGGAGGGCTGAACGGAAGGCCTCTCCAGTTTGTCTGACGAACCGGTTTCAGGTTCTGTCTCAGGCTGATACTGATCTTCGGCCTGACATGGCTGCTTGTCCTGTTCCAGAGGTTGCCCCTCAGTCTGCAAGATCCGGGCAGTCGCAGAGGGTGGGCTTACTGGTAGTTGGGAGCTCCAATGTCAGGCGCGTAATGGGGCCCCTTAGGGATATGGCAGCAAGAGAGGGGAAGAAAACCAATGTGCACTCCGTGTGCATACCAGTGGGAGTCATTCCAGATGCCATGAAGGGTACAGGGTGCACCCATCTGCAGGTGGTCGCTCATGTCGGCACCAATGATGTGTGTCGCTATGGATCCGAGGAAATCCTCTCTGGCTTCCGGCGGCTATCTGATTTGGCGAAGACTGCTAGTCTCGCTAGCGGGATGAAAGCAGAGCTCACCATCTGCAGCATCGTCGACAGGACTGACTGCGGACCTTTGGTACAGAGCCGAGTGGAGGGTCTGAATCAGAGGCTGAGACGGTTCTGCGACCGTGTGGGCTGCAGATTCCTCGACTTGCGCCATAGGGTGGTGGGGTTTCGGGTTCTGCTGGATAGGTCAGGAGTCCACTACACGCAACAAGCGGCTACACGGGTAGCAGGGGTTGTGTGGCATGGGCTGGGCGGTTTTTTAGGTTAGATGGCCTTGGGCAAGTACAAAAAGGGCAACAGCCTCAACGGGTGCGGGGCAAAGTCAGGACATGCGGGGACCAAGCAGCAATCGGTATTGTAATTGTAAACTGTCGAAGCTGTGTTGGTAAAGTACCGGAACTTCAAGCGCTGATAGAAAGCACCGAAGCTAAAATCGTTATACACTCCTGGAAATGGAAAAAAGAACACATTGACACCGGTGTGTCAGACCCACCATACTTGCTCCGGACACTGCGAGAGGGCTGTACAAGCAACGATCACACGCACGGCACAGGGGACACACTAGGAACCGCGGTGTTGGCCGTCGAATGGCGCTAGCTGCGCAGCATTTGTGCACCGCCGCCGTCAGTGTCAGCCAGTTTGCCGTGGCATACGGAGCTCCATCGCAGTCTTTAACACTGGTAGCATGCCGCGACAGCGTGGACGTGAACCGTATGTGCAGTTGACGGACTTTGAGCGAGGGCGTATAGTGGGCATGCGGGAGGCCGGGTGGACGTACCGCCGAATTGCTCAACACGTGGGGCGTGAGGTCTCCACAGTACATCGATGTTGTCGCCAGTGGTCGGCGGAAGGTGCACGTGCCTGTCAACCTGGGACCGGACCGCAGCGACGCACGGATGCACGCCAAGACCGTAGGATCCTACGCAGTGCCGTAGGGGACCGCACCGCCACTTCCCAGCAAATTAGGGACACTTTTGCTCCTGGGGTATCGGCGAGGACCATTCGCAACCGTCTCCATGAAGCTGGGCTACGGTCCCGCACACCGTTAGGCCGTCTTCCGCTCACGCCCCAACATCGTGCAGCCCGCCTCCAGTGGTGTCGCGACAGGCGTGAATGGAGGGACGAATGGAGACGTGTCGTCTTCAGCGATGAGAGTCGCTTCTGCCTTGGTGCCAATGATGGTCGTATGCGTGTTTGGCGCCGTGCAGGTGAGCGCCACAATCAGGACTGCATACGACCGAGGCACACAGGGCCAACACCCGGCATCATGGTGTGGGGAGCGATCTCCTACACTGGCCGTACACCACTGGTGATCGTCGAGGGGACACTGAATAGTGCACGGTACATCCAAACCGTCATCGAACCCATCGTTCTACCATTCCTAGACAGGCAAGGGAACTTGCTGTTCCAACAGGACAATGCACGTCCGCATGTATCCCGTGCCACCCAACGTGCTCTAGAAGGTGTAAGTCAACTACCCTGGCCAGCAAGATCTCCGGATCTGTCCCCCATTGAGCATGTTTGGGACTGGATGAAGCGTCGTCTCACGCGGTGTGCACGTCCAGCACGAACGCTGGTCCAACTGAGGCACCAGGTGGAAATGGCATGGCAAGCCGTTCCACAGGACTACATCCAGCATCTCTACGATCGTCTCCATGGGAGAATAGCAGCCTGCATTGCTGCGAAAGGTGGATATACACTGTACTAGTGCCGACATTGTGCATGCTCTGTTGCCTGTGTCTATGTGCCTGTGGTTCTGTCAGTGTGATCATGTGATGTATCTGACCCCAGGAATGTGTCAATAAAGTTTCCCCTTCCTGGGACAATGAATTCACGGTGTTCTTATTTCAATTTCCGGGAGTGTAGGTACAGAAAGCTGGTTGAAGCCAGAGATAAATTCTGCCGAAATTTTTACAAAGGTACAGACGGTGTTCAGAAAGGATAGATTGCATGCAACCGGTGGTGGAGTGTTCGTCGCTGTTAGTAGTAGTTTATCCTGTAGTGAAGTAGAAGTGGATAGTTCCTGTGAATTATTATGGGTGGAGGTTGCACTCAACAACCGAGCTAGGTTGATAATTGGCTCCTTTTATCGACCTCCCGACTCAGCAGCATTAGTGGCAGAACAACTGAGAGAAAATTTGGAATACATTTCACATAAATTTTCTCAGCATGTGATAGTCTTAGATGGAGATTTCAATTTACCAGATATAGACTGGGACACTCAGATGTTTAGGACGGGTGGTAGGGACAGAGCATCGAGTGACATTATACTGAGTGCACTATCCGAAAATTACCTCGAGCAATTAAACAGAGAACCGACTAGTGGAGATAACATCTTGGATCTACTGATAACAAACAGACCCGAACTTTTCGACTCTGTATGTACAGAACAGGGAATCAGTGATCATAAGGCCGTTGCAGCATCCCTGAATATGGAAGTTAGTAGGAATATAAAAAAAGGGAGGAAGGTTTATCTGTTTAGCAAGAGTAATAGAAGGCAGATTTCAGACTACCTAACAGATCAAAACGAAAATTTCTGTTCCGACACTGACAATGTTGAGTGTTTATGGAAAAAGTTCAAGGCAATTGTAAAATGCGTTTTAGACAGGTACGTGCCGAGTAAAACTGTGAGGGACGGGAAAAACCCACCGTGGTACAACAACAAAGTTAGGAAACTACTGCGAAAGCAAAGAGAGCTTCACTCTAAGTTTAAACGCAGCCAAAACCTCTCAGACAAACAGAAGCTAAACGATGACAAAGTTAGCGTAAGGAGGGCTATGCGTGAAGCGTTCAGTGAATTCGAAAGTAAAATTCTGTGTACCGACTTGACAGAAAATCCTAGGAAGTTCTGGTCTTAAGTTAAATCAGTAAGTGGCTCGAAACAGCACGTCCAGACACTCCGGGATGATGATGGCATTGAAACTGAGAATGACATGCGAAAAGCTGAAATACTAAACACCTTTTTCCAAAGCTGTTTCACAGAGAAAGACCGCACTGCAGTTCCTTCTCTAAATCCTCGCACAAACGAAAAAATGGCTGACATCGAAATAAGTGTCCAAGGAATAGAAAAGCAACTGGAATCATTCAACACAGGAAAGTCCACTGGACCTGACGGGATACCAGTTCGAGTCTACACGGAGTACGCGAAAGATCTTGCCCCCCTTCTAACAGCCGTGTACCGCAAGTCTCTAGTGGAACGGAAGGTTCCAAATGATTGCAAAAGAGCACAGGTAGTCCCAGTCTTCAAGAAGGGTCGTCGAGCAAATGCGAAAAACTATAGACCTATATCTCTGGCGTCGATCTGTAGTAGAATTTTAGAACATGTTTTTTGCTGGAGTATCATGTCGTTTTTGGAAACCCAGAATCTACTATGTAGGAATCAACATGGATTCCGGAAACAGCGATCGGGTGAGACCGAACTCGCCTTATTTGTTCATGAGACCCAGAAAATATTAGATACAGGCTCCCAGGTAGATGATATTTTTCTTGACTTCCGGAAGGCGTTCGATACAGTTCCGCACTGTCGCCTGATAAACAAAGTAAGAGCCTACGGAATATCAGACCAGCTCTGTGGCTGGATTGAAGAGTTTTTAGCAAACAGAACACAGCATGTTGTTATCAATGGAGAGACGTCTACAGACGTTAAAGTAACCTCTGGCGTGCCACAGGGGAGTGTTATGGGACCATTGCTTTTCACAATATATATAAATGACCTAGTAGATAGTGTCGGAAGTCCCATGCGGCTTTTCGCGGATGATGCTGTAGTATACAGAGAAGTTGCAGCATTAGAAAATTGTAGCGAAATGCAGGAAGATCTGCAGCGGATAGGCACTTGGTGCAGGGAGTGGCAACTGACCCTTAACATAGACAAATGTAATGTATTGCGAATACATAGAAAGAAGGATCCTTTATTGTATGATTATATGATAGCGGAACAAACACTGGTAGCAGTTACTTCTGTAAAATATCTGGGAGTATGCGTGCGGAAGGATTTGAAGTGGAATGATCATATAAAATTAATTGTTGGTAAGGCGGGTACCAGGTTGAGATTCATTGGGAGAGTCCTTAGAAAATGTAGTCCATCAACAAAGGAGGGGGCTTACAAAACACTCGTTCGACCTATACTCGAGTATTGCTCATCAGTGTGGGATCCGTACCAGATCGGGTTGACGGAGGAGATAGAGAAGATCCAAAGAAGAGCGGCGCGTTTCGTCACAGGGTTATTTGGTAACCGTGATAGCGTCACGGAGATGTTTAACAAACTCAAGTGGCAGACTCTGCAAGAGAGGCGCTCTGCATCGCGGTGTAGCTTGCTCGCCAGGTTTCGAGAGGGTGCGTTTCTGGATGAGGTATCGAATATATTGCTTTCCCCTACTTATATCTCCCGAGGAGATCACGAATGTAAAATTAGAGAGATTAGAGCGCGCACGGAGCCTTTCCGGAAGTCGTTCTTCCCGCGAACCATACGCGACTGGAACAGGAAAGGGAGGTAATGACAGTGGTACGTAAAGTGCCCTCCGCCACACACCGTTGGGTGGCTTGCGGAGTATAAATGTAGATGTAGATGTAGAAATTATTATCCACGACTATGTAGAGAAACCATTGAAATTTATAAGCATCAGGATAATTTTAATAGGAAAGAGGAGGCGATGACAGTGACGTATGGATAGTAGTTTTGCAGAACCGCTAGACGGTTTTGTCTTTGACAAGACGACAATCGATAGCTAAGTTTTATCTCTGATAAGGATTATCTCTGCTCATCAGGTGTTGCTATGGCAACGCCCCCTTTCTTACGGTATTGATTTTGCTCTCGGACGTCCGACCGGTCAGTCGGCAAGACTCAGCGGAGGAGCGCCTCTGAGGATTTCCAGCGAAACTCTGGACGAAACGTCAGGAACAGAAGAGTTTCTTGGACTATGACCTCACATCCAGAGAGGTTTACTAGCAGCAATTACAGTATTGTCATTACGAACTGTGACAGTGGAACACCAGTTTTTCCTCAGTTCTCAGTTGTGTGGTACTTGCTCAGGCCGTGTACTCCCGGATGTGAAATACTATGACATTAAGGTTTCGACATCGGTTAATAGAAGATGATGATAGTGGGAACACCACATAAAATGGACGAGTAATTAACTTGAAATTAACCAACTTCAACTGAAAATTGATGATACGTTACGGATTGTTCGGTCGCTCCCGCCGGAAGTTCGAGTCCTGCCTCGGGCATGGGTGTGTGTGTTGTTCTTAGCGTAAGTAGCTCAAGTAGAGTGTAAGTCTGGGGACCGATGACCTCAGCAGTTTGGTCCCTTAGGAATTCACACACACTTTTCAACGTTTTGAACATGATTTTATTGATCGAACTGACCACTTGATTGGGTCCCACAAACGTTCGATGGGTAGCCAAATCATTCGCTCGAATTGTCCAGTATGTTCTTCAAACCAATCGCCAGTAATTCTGGCCTGGTCACTTAGGACAATGTCATCCAAAAAAATTTCATTGCAAATGGCTGCAAATGGGCTTCCACGTAAACATACCCCACACCATGTTACAGCAGCCACCAACTTTCACAGTACCTTGTTGATGACTTTGTTCTATGGCTTCGTTGGGTCTGCGCCACTCTCGAATCTTGCCATCAGCTCTTACCAAGTGAAATCGGGACTCGTCTGACTAGGTCGCGTTTTCCAGTAGTTTAGGGTCCAACCGACATGGTCACGAGTCCAGGAGAGGCGCAGCAGACGATGTCGTGTTGTTAGCATAGGCAATCCCATCACTCGTCTGCAGCTATACCCTATTAACACCAAATTTAGCCGCATTGCCCTTACGGATACATTCATCATGCGTCCCACATGGATTTCTGCGGTTACTCCAAGCAGTGTTGTTTGTCTGTTAGCATTGACAACGCTACACAGACGTTGCTGTTCTCGGTCGTTAAATGAAGGCCGTCGCGACTGCCTTGTCCGTCGTGACAGGTAATGCCTATAACTTAATATTCTCGGCACACTCCTGACACAGTAGATCTCGAAATATTGAATTGCCTAATGATTTCAGAAATGGAATGTCCCTGGCCTCTATCTACAACTACCATTATGCGTTCAAAGTCCGTTAATTCCCTCGTGCGGTCATAATCACGTCGGAAACCTTTTTATGTGAATCAGTTGAGTACAAACGACAGCTGCGACAACGTACTGCCCTTTTTATATCTTGTGTACGTGATACTCCCGCCACCTGTACATCTGCACGTCGCTATTCCATGACTTTAATCACCTGAGTGTAAACGTAGATTTATCCTCTTTCTGCCCTACCTTCTGAGATAATCCATAGGATCACTATTGCCTAGCTGCGGAGCCCAAACTGATCTCCCCCGACGTCGGCGTCTACCAGTTTTTCCGTTCTTCTGTAAATAATTCGTTCAAATGGCTCTGAGCACCAAGGGCCCTAACATCTGAGGTCATCAGTCCCCTATAACTTAGAACTACTTAAACCTAACTAACCTAAGGACATCACGCACATCCATGCGCAAGGCAGGATTCGAACCTGCGACCGTAGCAGTCGCGCGGTTGCGCACTGAAGCGCGTAGAACCGCTCGGCCTCAACGGCCGGCGTAAATAATTCGTGTCAGTGTCTTGTAAATATAACTTATGACACTGGTGTTACGGTTGTATTAACACCAGTCAGCACCTTGCTTCTTTACAACTGGGATTACTGCATTCCGCTTGAAGTCCGAGGGTACTTCGCCTCTCTGATATATACCACGTGAGAAATTTTGTGGTGGCTGTCTCTCCCAACGGCCTCAGTGATTCTGAGGAAATTTCATCATCTCCAGTGGTCGTGTTTGGATTTAGGTCTTTCAGAAGTCTATCAGATTTTTCTTGCAATGTGATATCTCCAATCTCATTTTCATATACTACCTCTTTCTTTCCTATAGTATTGCCTTCAAGTTCATTTCCCTATATACGAACAAAAAAATGGTTCAAATGGCTCTGAGCACTATGGGCTTAACTTCTGAGGTCATCAGTCCCCAGACCTTAGAACTTCGAGGCAGGATTCGAACCTGCGACCGTAGCGGTCGCGCGGTGCTAGAGTGTAGCGCCTAGAACCGCTCGGCCACTCCGGCCGGCTACATACGAACAACAGCTACTTAAAAATGCAGGATGATTCTTCTCCACCGTGTACAAACTCTAGGGACTGATCGATGAGAGGATACGCAACAAAAAAGGTCCGGAAATGCTTGGTTTCCATGCTAGAGACCATTTATTCAACCATATTTTGTTACAGAGACTGCGGTCTAATACGCTCTGTACCATGCAGTCACAGATACAGTATGCATGGATTCCTTCTGTTGGGTGCTATTGTTCCTCATGCGTCACGCCCTGGGGCTATCTCCTGCCAAAATCATTGGTAATGTTGTGGCCGATTCACTTCTCTTCCTGACTCACCTTCTAGTGGATGTGATATAGCGCTGTGCACAGTGGTTTCGTATTAGTATCGAGAGCTTTCCAAAATGGCGTTTACTTACGGAAAGGAAAATTGCAATAAGCGGCGGGCAGCAAGGTTATATCAAGAGTTCTATACCCGACGACAACAACCACAGAATTCAGTGTTTGCAACAGTATTCCACCGCTTGTCTGAGACAAGGTCGTTTCAGGAAGCAGGAAATCATGAAGTGTTCGGACACCAGACTTGGAGGAAAATGTGATTAACACTGCGAAAGGCGACCGCCGTGTCAGTAGCAGACAATTCGCCCTCCAGTACACGGGAAGCTAGATGACCGTGTGGAACATTCTCCGTAACAGTCCTTACTACCCCTGTCACAGTATGTGCAGGGATTACTGGCGACGGAGTTTCCACATCGGGAG
This sequence comes from Schistocerca piceifrons, assembly GCF_021461385.2. NCBI lineage: Eukaryota > Metazoa > Arthropoda > Insecta > Orthoptera > Acrididae > Schistocerca > Schistocerca piceifrons. The sequence continues at coordinate 73,860,837 of NC_060140.1, forward strand.
TAGTTTTCTCACTGGTTTCTCGACCAGGCAACCACGATTCCAGGATTTGTGTCATCCATCCTATTCACAGACGCGGGCACCACTATGCAGAGTGCTTTCTTCAACTTTCATAACAGTCATCTGTGGGATAGTTTGAAAAACCCCTCCGGTATGGTAACAGCGAATCACCAGCATAGGTGCAGCCGGAACATGTGGACCGGGACAACAGGTGACCGAATTTTGTTATCAGTCTTCCTTCCATGTCTCTTATCAGACCGGAACTATCGGCGTTTCTTGCGGGTGATTTTGGCTCCCCTGCTGGAAGAAGTGCCATTGATGATTCGAAGGGTTATGTGGCTGCTACATGATGGTGCTCCAGTCCTCTTCGCCGTTAACATCCGGACGTATCTCAGTCGTGTCTTCCCTGGCCGAAGGATCGGACCAGTTGCATGTCCTGCTCGTTCACCGGATCTCAACCTGTACTATACCTGATTATGGGGCCATCTCAGGAGTATCGTGAATGCAGAGCCCATTCTAGGTGTGGAGACAATAGGGCAGCGGGTTCGTTCTGCCTTCGAAGTTGTTCTAACGCAGCCTGGCCGATGTGTGTGTGTGTGTGTGAGACAGAACACGCTACGGCACGTACAGGCATAGGTTGAGACACTTCGAAACCATTTTCAACATATTCTGTAAGTGTGGTTGGGTTGAACAGCGCGTAATAGACGGCAGTCTCTCTCACAATTGAATAAATGGTCTCCAGCATGGCAATCGTACATTTCCGGTCATATTTTCGCTAGCCCTTTTTTGTTCCGTGTCCTCTCGTCGACCAGTTCCTACAGTTTATACACGTTGGAAAAAATCACCCTGAAAGTCTAGCGTTTCTTTTTGTGACAGGCTGCCAACTTGTCGCTTCCCTCTAGTGTAGGACAGCGTGTGGTGGCAACATGCGCTGCTTTACGTCTCCTGTTGGCGCCGCCGCCGCCTGCTTGCGCGCCGTGCCTCGAGCGCCTGCCGGTGCCCGCTAAGCTGTGAAATTGCCGGCGCGCCCTGGGGAGCCGTTGGCGACGCACAGCGGTGTGTAGCGCGGCGTGCGGCGTGCGGGGGCGCAGGCGCAGCCGGGCGGCCGGGCAGCCGGATAGCCGCCTAGTCGAGCCCGCGTAATGGCCGGCAATTTGCCGCTCCGCCGCCCACGCCTCGCCCAGGAAGACGTGCCCGCCGCATTGATTTGTCACGCCATCCGCCCTTCCTCTCCGCCAGCTGCCACCGTGCCTCTGGCCGTGCGAAAAGTTACCACGTCTCTAGTTGCGCCTAACGAGTGAATTTATGTGCATCCAGTAAGGTGTATCGCACTATAGCGACCGCTTTATCCAAAAAAAGAATAATGCTATTCGATTTCTTGATCACTGGATTCGTAGTTGGTTGGTTGTTTGGGGGAAGAGACCAATCAGCGAGGTTATAGGTCACGTAAGATTAGGGAAGGATAGGGAAGGTTCGAATCCTGCCTCGGGCATGGATGTGTGTGATGTCCTTAGGTTAGTTAGGTTTAAGTAGTTCTAAGTTCTAGGGGCTGATGACCTAAGATGTTAAGTCCTATAGTGCTCAGAGCCAAGGATGGGGGAGGAAGTCGGCCTTGCCCTTTGAAAGGAACCATCCCGGCATTTGCCTGGAGCGATTTAGGGAAATCACGGAAAACCTAAATCAGGATGGCCGGACGCGAGATACTGGATTCGTAGTCTTTCTTCACTCTGAAGACTGGTTACTTGTTTGATGCAGCGCTACACGTGTACAAATGGAATAAAAATGAATCAAAAACAACTATTACTATTGAAAATGGACTCCAGTACACACACACACACACACACACACACACACACACACACAGAGTTGTCAACTGTGTGGAAGGTGCTGAGTGCCATTGGCATCAGTGTGTGCGTTCTGTCTCCGAAATGCCGTGGGGACATTAGCCCTATTTGTAAAGCCCCTACCATCCAATGGTTTCCTCAGTAGCAAAGTCCGCAACTCGTGGTGTAGTGGCTAATGTTGCTTCCTCTGGATCATGGGGTCTCGTGTCCGATTCCCGGGCGGGTCAGGGATTTTCTCCACCCGGGGATCGGGTGTTTCTGTATTGTCCTCTCATTTCATCATCATTCGGGAACGTAGGGAGACTGGACAGTGACATGATTCGGACTGTACGGGCGCCGATAACCAAGCTGTTGAGCGTCCCAGAAACCAAATATCATCATCATCTGTTGTGGAACGAGGTTGAAGTCGCAAGGACTGAGGTTTAGTGAGTATGATGGGTGGGAGAAGGTCCGTTTTGAGGTACGGCCAACCTTACTTTGAATGTCTGAGGAGCTGTTACCTGGCCATCCTTGCAGGCGGTCACAATCTGTCGGTTGATTTCGGTAAGACTCGGCGCGGGCTTCGAATGTATTTACTGCGTTTTTAGTAATCCCACACGTCCCCACGATGTACCATAATTGCCATGACTTATGGAATGACCCTCGTATAACGGCTGCAGTTTCCCGTTACTTTCAGGCATTCACATTGCATGCATAACAAGGCAACGTCGGCAGATGTTACAAGGCCAGACCCGCCGATCGTCCAGTCTACCGCCCCTCATCTACTCAGACGCTTGGTCCCCCTCTTCAGGAATCAGAGGTTAGTCTAGCTTCTCCACAGATACCCCTACATTGTGATTCCACCTGCAGCAAGGTTATCTATATCGTTGAGACGCTTAAGCCGCCCCACGTTAGAAAGTTACATACTTGAAGGAGATGTTCCATTCTTGGCCATAATACCTTGTTAATGCCCACTCAAATACAGGGTGTCCCGATATAATGTATACACTCCTCAAAATTGATGTCTCTTTAGTTAAAGCGGCTAGAAACAAATAGGTTTGCTGTCGTATGTATTAAGGTGTAACTTAAGGTGGCATGTGCTCAAAATGATCACTTTACATCTAAACTGATCGTGTACAACCACTAAGAACAGAATAACATACCAAAGTAGACCTATGATATAAATCTAAACGGGTTAGATCCGTTAATCGAGCTGGATATTCCACAACACTTCCTTTTCGCCTGTCAATCTCGAAGGAATTTTTCTATTAAGAATTTCCCTGTCATCAGTTTAAAAGGGTCGTGGCGCGCCGTCATTTCGAAGGTATTACTCTTCATTGTCAAAAACGTCTTTAAATCTTGATGTATGATGCACCACAGTTGTAGATACACTGCGCACTAAAATAAAAGGATCATTTCTTCGAAGTTCTATAATTTTCCCCCGTTGCAACGCATAAATTTGCCTTTATACCACCCACTGAAGCCTGTTCGAGCTGCCATTTGTCTGAAATGTTTTCCTCGGACGCACAGTGCTGGGTGTCACGGTTCTGACCTCCATCGCATAGGCGCAAAAAAAAAAAAAGTCAGATGTGGCCGAGATATGATGTAACAACCTTTCCATTGTATTATACGTCCACAGTGGCGTTTAGCAAAGTTGTGGTTTTCGTGAACAAGGGTGGCACACTTTTGCACCATTACGGGGCAAAGCTATAGGCACCTTTGAGCCAAAAATCAAACTTATGCGTCGCAATGGGAGACAGTTACGTAGTTTCGAAAAGATGTTCCTTTAATTTTGTTGCGCAGTATAATAGACACCTGTGACAGTATCATCAATAAACATTAATCCTGTAGCGAAATGCTACGCCAGATTGACAGTCCTCGAGAATTAACATGATTTTCTTCAGTTACGTATGAATTTTCGTTAGTCCAGTACTCGCAGCTGTGGCGCTTAACTGTCCCATTAAGTTTAAAAACTGCTTATACGACGAAAGTATTACATCTTGGAAATGTTCATCTACTTTACACGTCTTAATGACCCACCCACAAAATTCAGTTCTCCTGTAGGGATCATCCGTGTTCAGAGCATGAATAAATATCTAAACGTTAGAGTAAATTCCCAAAACTCTGCGAACACTAGTTTTGCTGATCCCACAATCACGAGAGCATTGCTTCGAAGGCGTTTTCGGTGACTGTGAGTACGCCTGAATCATGGCGTCTACACCTCTGCTGTCTGTTGAATTCAAGTTCTTCCGCAACGTCCCTTTTGCACACCCTGCATCGCTCCATCGACTTCAAACTAGTCTCGACTTCTTGTAATGGTTAACGGCGAAGCGGGAGGTCTTGGACGTTCAGCCCTCCAACGTCGTGGAACGCGACTCACAGTCTCCACTTTCCAGTTAAGCTTCAGCTCCCACTTCTATTCTTCAAACATCATGTTTATTTCAGGTCCTGTAACGAACGGAGTGTAGTTATTTGCCGGCCGCGGTGGCCGTGCGGTTCTAGGCGCATCAGTCAGGAACCGCGTGACTGCTACGGTCGCAGGTTCGAATCCTGCCTCGGGCATGGATGTGTGTGATGTGCTTAGGTTAGTTAGGTTTAAGTAGTTCTAAGTTCTAGGGGACTGATGACCTCAGATGTTAAGTCCCATAGTGCTCAGAGCCATTGCAGTTATTTTTTCACTACCATCTAAATTACTACCCAAAATATTCATTCTGCTTGTTTTAATTAAGAGAGATTGAGTGTCAAAGACGGTATACATTATTTTCGGATACTCTTTTGTTGGAGCTTAGTACGGCGCAAAATTTAAGTAGGACAAAAGGCCGATGTCACCGACACCATTTCTTGGAGAATTGTGGAACCTGTTTCATACTCACATACTGGCCACGAGTTGCTGTAGCTCAGTCGGGTTAAATGGAAAAGCAAGAAAAGAGAAAGGACACGCTTCTAGTACGTATGGGAATTGGGTATACAGTGCATCCTAATCTCCTACTCCTCCTGTCTCTGTCCGACTCCTCAACCTCCTTTCTTTACCCATCTCCCCCTCCTCCTCTTCCCCCTCCTCTCCCTCCCCCTCCTCCTCCTCCCTCTCTCTCTGTCCATCAGCACCTCCACCCTTTCTCTGTCCAACCCCTTCCCCAAACCCCCTCTACCTCCATCGCCTCCTGCCTCTTCTCTCTCTCCCTCTTTCTGTCCATCACCTCATCCCCCCATTTTCTGTCCATCTTCTCCTCCCCCTCTCTCTATATCTTGTCTTGATCCCTCTCCCTCCCGGTCTCTCTACACATCTGCTCCACCGCCCTTTCCCCATCCATTTCCTCCACTACCCTCTCTCTCCATCGCTTCCTGCCCCCTCTCTCTACCACTCTCTCTGTCCATCACCTCATACCGCAATTTTCTGCGCCTTTCTTCACGGGATGGTTAGTAAGCGCAAGAGCGTTACGGAAATCATCAAAGAGCTCCAGTGGCAGACGCTGCAGGAGGGGCATTGGGTTTCACGTAGAGGTTTACTGTCGAAATTCTGAGAAAGTACGTTGAGAGAAGGGTCGACCGATATATTACGTCCTCCCATATAGGTCTCGGCAAATGACCAGAAGTAATTAGAGTTAATATAGAGGTTTACTGACAGCTATTTTTCCCTCATGCCATTCGCATATGGAACAGGGAACGGGGAATCTGATGGGTAGCAGAAGTACGATAAAGAGGGTTGTGAAGTATAGGTGTAGATGGAGCTGTAGCTCTAGCTGTAACTGTAGACACCTGTCCTTGACCTTTATGTATATAAGTACACTTGCAAGAGCCCCCCACTTGTTCTCAACCTCCAGAAATGCCACAGTTTAGACGGTGAGTCCGTGGACGGTTGTATGAGGGACGTGCGGTACAACTGGCCACGCTTTTCCTCCCGAGTTTCGCTATAATTAAGCCAGTCCGTCCTTGAACTGACAGTGAGCCGCCGCGTAGGAATTCTTCCTACCTGTTTTCTGGAGATGCTCTCGTAGTTTTACGTCCCCTTGCAGAGCCGTAGAAGAGCCATCGCATTCTGAAAGTGCAATACTACTACTGCCTATGTTTTACGTAATGAAGAATGGTTCAAATGGCTCTTAGCACTATGGGACTTAACATCTACGGTCATCGGTCCCCTAGAACTTAGAACTACTTAAACGTAACTAACCTGAGGACATCACACAACAACCAGTCATCACGAGGCAGAGAATATCCCTGACCCCTCCGAGAATCGAACCCGGGAACCCAGGTGCTGGAAGCGAGAACGCTACCGCACGACCACGAGCTGCGGACCGTAATGAAGAGGTTAGAAGTTCTTTGTGCCAGTAGTTTTTACGCGGTATGCCATTTATAGCGAGTAAGAAACACCATAAAGTGAGCTGATTGTAAACTATTAACGGTACGCGAGCACGGTCTACAGCATGATCGGAAAGGCATCCAATCGACTACTGCCGATAATGACGCACGGTCTGTGACTTGAGGGTAAAATCGGTTTGGTTCGTATAAGATCGTACGTGTTCGGTTACGCCAAAGATATTCATTTATTTACTAATATCAACGTTTCCTGGCATTGTAAAATTGCTGAAATATATTATTTATGACACGTAAGACTCCTAATGCCTGAGAGGCGAAAGGCACCTTTTGTTAGCAAATATCTCTTAGTAACAGTTATTTCATACGCTGCTGAACAAATGTATTTTCCACGCGTATTTCTTTGCCGACGTCACGAGCTATTTCTGCATCGGCACCTCACCCTACTAGCACTGAAAGCGCCAGATGGCCAACGGCCCCTCCCAGCCAGCGTGGGAACATACCGCTGCAGCGCTGATACACTCACTTCACGTATGTGAAATAGCAAAACTGGAAATAAAGTAAAACGCACTCTTACCTGGGTAAGTAAAGTGAAGCACCCAGAGGACATGGTCGGATCTCAACATTACTATGTAAGGTGAATAAAAATACGCGCACTGGGATTTCTCAGGTGATTCCGCACATATGAACAATACAAAAATGTCTCTAAAAATGAATTCCTAAGGGACAAAAGTGCTGAGGTCATCGGTCCCTAGACTTTCACACTACTTAAACTAACTTAAAGCTAAGAACAACACACACACCCATGCCAAAAACGTCTCCCACAAAATTTCTTTCTGCCCTTGTTTCCGACTGTAAATGGACGTTAAAGATTGGCAGTCTGCTAACCCTGTAAACACATGTACAGTAATCACTTCTGTCAGGTTACAGGCCTATTGCTGGGCAGTGGATAGCGATTTGGGTTAGCATGCAGGAAGTCGAGGGTTCGATTCTGGGTCGACGGGTATTTGTTTCTATTTGCCAATTTTATTCTGCCATATAATACTACAATATACACCGTTTCTTAAGCCACACGTATCCGACTTTACATAGCGCACGTATAACGCATAACATGGTCAGACACGTCAGTTGAAACAATGACCTGTCAAACAAAAATAATATCAATTTCGAGATGCTAAAGATGATGGCACAGTTAAATAACTTAATATTTACTAGTCATTTGTACTACATACAGTACGTCTGCTCAGATGTAACTCATTGGTGACCAGTGAGAATAATAATTTCTATAATTATACTCACACGAGGTTTACAAAAGAATACAGATGCTCAAAGCGACGCGCCCTGCACGTTCAAACACTGCGCGAGCCGCTGGATCATACAGTTCTTGACTCTTCGCACCATGGCTGCATCGACAGATACAAGAGCGCTTTCCGTTCTTCCACATGTGTCGGTGGAGCAGAATACACGTGCTGCTCCAAATGTCCCCACAGGAAGGTATCCAGGGGATTTAGATCAGGTAAACGCGGAATCCATACAACTGCTCCTATCGAAGCACAGAAAATGAGAACATGCTTCTGTTTGCTAACAGAGCCTGACTGAGAAGAGGGATATCACCTGTCACATTCTACCTTCCGCAGCACCTTTAAAAATTTCCTCAAAAATTTTGGTTTACCAACATGCTCGCGCTCCCCTCTCATAGTCACTGTCTCTGTGGTGTCACCGCCAGACACCACACTTGCTAGGTGGTAGCCTTTAAATCGGCCGCAGTCCGTTAGTATACGTCGGACCCGCGTGTCGCCACTATCAGTAATTGCAGACCGAGCGCCGCCACACGGCAGGTCTAGTCTAGAGAGCCTCCATAGCACTCGCCCGGTTGGACAGCCGACTTTGCTAGCGATGGTTCACTGTCTACATACGCTCTCATTTGCAGAGACGACACTTTAGCATAGCCTTCAGCTACGTCATTTGCTACGACCTAGCAAGCCGCCATATTCAGTTACTATGTCTTCTGAACAGATAATATTGTGACTCATGTACCGTCAAGAGAGAGGTTAAGTATCAAACTAATTACGTCCGCTTTCTGAATTCTCATTCCTTGTCCTGTTCCAGACCTCACGTCAGTATAGTTCTTCCCTCCTCACGCTAGCCTGCTTGAGTTAAAACGCGTGCATTTCGGGCTTCACTCGTAACACGGTGTTGGCTCTTCTGCTAACACAAAAGTCTCCTTCTTGCTCTCTATTATTGATAATGTCTCGTTCCTTCCTTCCCACTGCTGCTGTCTCCTTCCACTGTCACTATCTCTCTCCTCCTCGTTCTCAATGTCACACACTCTGTCTCTCATTATCACTGAGTCTCAACCACTTGAAATTTCTCTTTGTACCTGCCCGCCCCCCTCCCCCCATCTCGGTCACTTTCAACTATGTCCCATTGCCACTATATCCCTCGCATTCTCTCTCACGCTGCCATTGTCTCCTTTGCTATTTCTGTAACTCAATCACTGCCTTCCAGTATTTATTACCTTCGCGGCTGCCACTGTCTTATTCTGTCTCAGCACAAACAAGTGAGTATGTCTTAGGACCTCAACTTTTTTGGGATAAATTTTAAAAGTGTCGAGAAAGGTAAAACGAGGCAACTGGTATCCCATTTAAGTCAGAGTATTTTAAGTAAACGGGAACATATTCGCATTTTTTGTGGTCCAATAGGAGCATTTTTGCTTTAGTGCCCTACTTTTCCCTGCTGCAGCAGGACATGTAGCTCATGTGAAAAGAAATATATTGGCCAGTAAAATTTAGGTAGTTTATTCACGTGAAATTGAAATAAAGCAAAAAAAAATTGCATGTGTTTCAGTACTACAGCATGGCGTTCCCAGGTGATAACGGAGTCACTTTACAGCATTTCTCCGTACTAAGTCATTTTAGAAACTAATTTTTCGCCTCACACCGCAGTTTACGTGCGTATTGGGTGTGTACGAGTAGGGTAACTTTGTACCTCTGCATCCGGAAACGGATACAAATATGAAGAAAATTTTCAAGGTTGTTCGAGATCAGAATCTGAGGAATATATAGAAAAAGTTAGCTATACGCTGTGCAGCCGTCTCGGAATCCGCGGCAGCGCTTTGGTACCCAAAAAACTCGTTTTTTGGGTGTTTCTTTATAAAAGATAAAGATTTTTCGGAACGAGGAGATAGCTGTCATAGGCAAATGCCTAGAGAATATACTGTTAAAATTTTAGCAAGCTGTTGCGGTTATTTATTACTTCGATTTCGTCTCATACGGAACTTCACGTGTAGAAGGAGGGTAACTTTGAACCTGTGTATCTTGGTGTAGCATGGATACCGATAATCAGAAGAGTATATCTGTCGCTGTCTTGCCCTTGGCAGATCACTCTATAACCCATTTCCTTTTTTTTATCGTCTACTTGTCCTCGTAAATCGTTCGCTTCCCGCTCCTACATACCTCTCTCTGTGTCTCTCTCTCTCTCTCTGTCTCACTCTCCGTCTCACTCACTCACTCCTCTTTCTCGAAATTTTCCAGTATTTCTGCACAGTATACAAACTTATAAAATTCAGCTCTCACATTCTTAGAACGTTTCACCTACTTAATCTGCAACTAAGTCCCTCCAAGGAATCTCCACCCTGCGTACAAGAGGGGACTAATTTACCTCCAGATTATTTCCAGCAAACGAGATAATTACGATTTTATTCAAGAAGACGACATATCATCAGAGCGCAAATTTTCGTATCTTCAGTATGGTGGTTTGCCGTGCCTTCTGCATATCAAAACAGCTGATCAGTGTTGATATTCCTGCCTTTAACAATGGTGTCCCATCCAGAAAGGAAACATTTCGTGTCGCCTTGTTGGTGTTCTGTCTGGTGGCAATCAATTGTCTTTTATCCCTGGGTCTACTCACTAAAAGCGATTCCTAAAACTCAGAAACTAACTCAAAAAAATTACTTCACTGAAGCAGATCTTCGCAATAGAAACATCTTGGTTACCAGGCTTACGTTGGAGGCAGCCACAAATAGGGATGAAACCTAGAAACTGGACTAAGCGGATCAAGACCTGCATTTGCTTCCAAATCATGGACAGTAATGAGAAACCCGCAAGTGCCAGCCAAATATAAGAAAATATTGCATAATGAACAGTATTGAGAAAACCGCAGGTACCAAAGTACCAACCAAATATCAGCCAAAATTGGATGCTATTATCTTTCTTTAGCGTGTGATGTCTTCTCGATTGGTCGAAGTGTGCTTTCAGTAGCATATACGCCATAGTAAGCGCTAGCACTCTGAAGTACATTTCTCTACGGCGTCGCGGTATGTGAGAACATTTTCACGCTTCATTCGATGCCAAAAAAATAAACAGACGATATTAATTACAGAGGAGAAACCCAATTACGAAACAAAGTCTGAAGGAAAAGGTCTATGATTATCATTTCAATTATATTATATTACTATCACAGCTTTTTGCACGAATGCATTAGGCACCTAAGTTAAAGACAATGACTTTAATTCACCACAGTAAATGATTCTGGCAGGCGATACTTCTTCCGTGCTTTTTTTATACTGTTGCACATCAGGAAATGTAGAATGTATTTCCTTTGTACAGAGTTGCCCTAATCCTGCGGAGATGGCACTGTGAGATTAAAACTAACACAGGGAAAATATGAAATTGGCCGGAAATCTTTTACAGTAATGTATTCCTCCAAATAGTTCTGTCTATGAATGGCGTTGTCTACTCGCGATATTTTTTTTGTGACGGCTCCCAAACCCTAGGTCCTCGGCGGTACTTTTGGGGCAGCCACCATAAGTTGTATAAAGCGTGGGTAGTGACCAGGATGTAGCTATGTCTGTTGGCCGAAAAATAATTAATGACAAGAATTGCGCCAGCTAGAATGAAGAGATAACTTATCTTTATTTCTGACGAAACGTGCACCAGCAATACAAGTCCAAGTAATATCCAAGAGCAATCCGTGTACTGAGTCTAGTCCAATACAATAACAAATATCACACTGCAATGGCTCCGCTATAAACTCCACGAAAGGCTAGCAATAGACAGTCGATAATAGACTGTCCGTTTCGGGGCCAGCGCTGCTCCTTATATGCAAAAGGCAGAGGGCGCTGCGGACCCGAGCTCAGCCATGGCGCGACCTCTTCCGTCGGCGGTAACGCCCTGAGACGCCGACGGCCGCGACAGGAGCTGTGGCCAGCGATGTCACGGTCAGGGCGCGCGTGCGCGAGTTGGTTGGTTGGTTGGGTCCGTGTATACAACAATTTTCGTAACGGAACTTACTGCTATCTCATGGCTTCTGGTCCAATATTTCGATTCAGGTAATTATTTTCGCGTAACAGGATGTCTTATTAAACATTAATTAATCGACACTTCTATAAAAATGCATACAGTACTATTAAAATACTTTGTTTTGGCAATATCTGGCTTCAGATTTGTACCCAAGAATCAAACGCAGTCATTCGACATTTATAAAGAGCCTCCTTTTAAATTTGGTTTTTGCCCTTTATAGCCACATGTCAATACGACTGAATCAACACATTGTGTAAACTTGATATTCATCCAAAGAAAACCGATAGTATGACACGGACTTCGGTTTTTATTAAGACGTACTAAATTTGGCAGAAAATTAGTCTTCAAGACAATTCAAAGTAACAGAACAAATAATGTGAACAATAACATATGTGGCTTGTTGCCGCCGTAACAGTGTCGTCACAAGAAACTTCTTCAGAAGACGTTGCCTCAGCTGAAGGAAGGCGTAGCTTTCTTGACAGTGGCAGGGGAGATGAACATCTGAGGTGGAACTGTATTATGTAACTGTTAGACAGTAACATTTGTGGCTACCATATTGGTGTGACTTAGACATACGTTTTTATCTGTACGGTATGCTAACAGAGCAAACAATCTATCATAAAGTTTTACGTCAAATTAAGCATTGTAATTGTAGACTAAACACCAAAAAGGTGATAAGTACAGAGTAGTTTCAGAGGTGGCAGTACTCATCGAAACAAGAAAAATAAGTTCAGTAAAGATGGATCCGGAAATGCATACTTTCTGGGATAAGTCCAAAAACTTGGGTCCGGAAATACATACTTTCTGCGACAGACAAGCGTCTACAGGAACTGTTTAACGTGGCGTTCATTCATGATAATGCACCCCTCTGCCCTCCGGCGTAAGGAATGACGCACCCTTTGAAGTATACCCGGTTGTTGTGAAGACGCGACCCTGTAGTGCCCGCACTTCGTTGATTGGCGTGGCGTAGACTAATTCCTTCAAATGTCCCCACAACCAAACGTCTAGGGGACTGAGGTCTGGGGAACGAGCAGACCAAGGTGTGAAACACCTCTCCCTCTATCCCCCCCCCCCCGCCCCCTCCCCACACATTGTGACGAAAGTGTGCTGTTGCGCTGTCATGCATGAACCACATTTGTAATGGTTGCTGCAATGACACCGTCTCCAACAAGGTAGGCAATACATTTATGGGAAAGTTGACCTTTGTGGAGCACGTATGGCCTTACTACACTACTTTCCATTAAAATTGCTACACCAAGAAGAAATGCAGATGATAAAAGGATATTCAATGGACATATATATTATACTAGAAGTGACACGTGATTACATTTTCACGCAATTTGGGTGCATAGATACTGAGAAATCAATACCACCTCTGGCCGTAATAACGGCCTTGATACGCCTGTGCATTGAGTCAAACAGAGCTTGGATGGCGTGTACAGGTACAGCTGCCCATGGAGCTTCAACACGATACCACAGTTCATCAAGAGCAGTGAGTGGCGTATTGTGACGAGCCAGTTGCTCGGCCACCATTGACCAGACGTTTTCAATTGGTGAGAGATCTGGAGAATGTGCTGACCAGGGCAGCAGTCAAACATTTTCCGTATCCAGGAAAGCCCGTACAGGACCTGCAACATGCGGTCGTGCATTATTCTGCTGAAATGTAGCGTTTCACATGGATCAAATAAAGGGTAGAGCCACGGGTCGTAACACGTCTGAAATGTAATGTGCACTGTTCAAAGTGCCGTCAATGCGAACAAGAGGTGACCGAAACGTGTAACCAATGGCACCCCATACCATCACGCCGGGTGATATGCCAGTATGGCGATGACGATTTTTTTTTTTTTTTTGGTCATCAGTCTACTGACTCGTTTGATGCGGCCCGCCACGAATTCCTTTCCTGTGCTAACCTCTTCATCTCAGAGTAGCACTTGCAACCTACGTCCTCAATTATTTGCTTGACGTATTCCAACCTCTATCTTCCTCTACAGTTTTTGCCCTCTACAGCTCCCTCTAGTACCATGGAAGTCATTCCCTCATGTCTTAGCAGATGTCCTATCATCCTGTCCCTTCTCCTTATCAGTGTTTTCCACACATTCCTTTCCTCTCTGATTCTGCGTAGAACCTCCTCATTCCTTACCTTATCAGTCCACCTAATTTTCAACATTCGTCTATAGCACCACATCTCAAATGCTTCGATTCTCTTCTGTTCCGGTTTTCCCACAGCCCATGTTTCACTACCATACAATGCTGTACTCCAGACGTACATCCTCAGAAATTTCTTCCTCAAATTAAGGCCGGTATTTGATATTAGTAGACTTCTCTTGGTCAGAAATGCCTTTTTTGCCATAGCGAGTCTGCTTTTGATGTCCTCCTTGCTCCGTCCGTCATTGGTTATTTTACTTCCTAGGTAGCAGAATTCCTTAACTTCATTGACTTCGTGACCATCAATCCTGATGTTAAGTTTCTCGCTGTTCTCATTTCTACTTCTCATTACCTTCGTCTTTCTCCGATTTACTCTCAAACCATACTGTGTACTCATTAGACTGTTCATTCCGTTCAGCAGATCATTTAATTCTTCTTCACTTTCACTCAGGATAGCAATGTCATCAGCGAATCGTATCATTGATATCCTTTCATCTTGTATTTCAATTCCACTCCTGAACCTTTCTTTTATTTCCATCATTGCTTCCTCGATGTACAGATTGAAGAGTAGGAGCGAAAGGCTACAGCCTTGTCTTACACCCTTCTTAATTCGAGCACTTCGTTCTTGATCGTCCACTCTTATTATTCCCTCTTGGTTGTTGTACATATTGTATATGACCCGTCTCTCCCTATAGCTTCCCCCTACTTTTTTCAGAATCTCGAACAGCTTGCACCATTTTATGTCAAACGCTTTTTCCAGGTTGACAAATCGTATGAAAGTGTGTTGATTTTTCTTTAGCCTTGCTTCCATTATTAGCCGTAACGTCAGAATTGCCTCTCTCGTCCCTTTACTCTTCCTAAAGCCAAACTGATCGTCACCTAGCGCATTCTTAATTTTCTTTTCCATTCTTCTGTATATTATTCTTGTAAGCAGCTTCGATGCATGAGCTGTTAAGCTGATTGTGCGATAATTCTCGCACATGTCAGCTCTTGCCGTCTTCGGAATTGTGTGGATGATGCTTTTCCGAAAGTCAGATGGTGTATCGCCAGACTCATATATTCTACACACCAACGTGAATAGTCGTTTTGTTGCCACTTCCCCCAATGATTTTAGAAATCCTGATGGAATGTTATCTATCCTTTCTGCCTTATTTGACCGTAAGTCCTCCAAAGCTCTTTTAAATTCCGATTCTAATACTGGATCCCCTATCTCTTCTAAATCGACTCCTGTTTCTTCTTCTATCACATCAGACAAATCTTCACCCTCATAGAGGCTTTCAATGTATTCTTTCCACCTATCTGCTCTCTCCTCTGCATTTAACAGTGGAATACCCGTTGCACTCTTAATGTTACCACCGTTGCTATTAATGTCACCAAAGGTTGTTTTGACTTTCCTGTATGCTGAGTCTGTCCTTCCGACAATCATATCTTTTTCGATGTCTTTGCATTTTTCCTGCAGCCATTTCGTCTTAGCTTCCCGGCACTTCCTATTTATTTCATTCCTTAGCGACTTGTATTTTTGTATTCCTGATTTTCCCGGAACATGTTTCTACTTCCTCCTTTCACCAATCAACTGAAGTATTTCTTCTGTTACCCATGGTTTCTTCGCGGCTACCTTCTTGGTACCCATGTTTTCCTTCCCAACTTCTGCGATGGCCCTTTTTAGAGATGTCCATTCCTCTTCAACTGTACTGCCTACTGCGCTATTGCTTATTGCTGTATCTATAGCGTTAGAGAACTTCAAGCGTATCTCGTCATTCCTTAGTACTTCCGTATCCCACTTCTTTGCGTATTGATTCTTCCTGACTAATGTCTTGAACTTCAGCCGACTCTTCATCTCTACTATATTGTGATCTGAGTCTATATCTGCTCCTGGGTACGCCTTACAATCCAGTATCTGATTTCAGAATCTCTGTCTGACCATGATATAATCTAATTGAAATCTTCCCGTATCTCCCGGCCTTTTCCAAGTATACCTCCTCCTCTTGTGATTCTTGAACAGGGTATTCGCTATTACTAGCTGAAACTTGTTACAGAACTCAATTAGTCTTTCTCCTCTTTCATTCCTTGTCCCAAGCCCATATTCTCCTGTAACCTTTTCTTCTACTCCTTCCCCTACAACTGCATTCCAGTCACCCATGACTATTAGATTTTCGTCCCCCTTTACATACTGTATTACCCTTTCAATATCCTCATACATTTTCTCTATCTGTTCATCTTCAGCTTGCGACGTCGGCATGTATACTTGAACTATCGTTGTCAGTGTTGGCCTGCTGTCGATTCTGATTAGAACAACCCGGTCACTGAACTGTTCACAGTAACACAGCCTCTGCCCTACCTTCCTATTCATAACGAATCCTACACCTGTTATACCATTTTCTGCTGCCGTTGATATTACCCGATACTCATCTGACCAGAAATCCTTGTCTTCCTTCCACTTCACTTCACTGACCCCACTATATCTAGATTGAGCCTTTGTATTTCCCTTTTCAGATTTTCTAGTTTCCCTACCACGTTCAAGCTTCTGACATTCCACGCCCCGACTAGTAGAACGTTATCCTTTCGTTGATTATTCAATCTTTTTCTCATGGTAACCTCCCCCTTGGCAGTCCCCTCCCGGAGATCGGAATGGGGGACTATTCCGGAATCTTTTGCCAATGGAGAGATCATCATGACACTTTTTCAATTACAGGCCACATGTCCTTTGGATACACGTTACGTGTCTTTAATGCAGTGGTTTCCATTGCCTTCTGCATCCTCATGTCGTTGATCATTGCTGATTCTTCCGCCTTTAGGGGCAATTTCCCACCTCTGAACCTCTATCCGCTCCTCCGCTCTCTTTGATAAGGCTGTTGGCAGAATGAGGCTGACTTCTTATGCCGGAAGTCTTCGTCTGCCAATGCTGATTATTTATCAAAATTTAGGCAGTGGCGGGGATGGAACCAGGGACCGAAAACGTTTTGATTATGAATCAAAGACGCTACCCTAGACCATCATGATGCTGTAAACAGAACCTGGCCTCATCCGAAAAAATGACGATTTGCCATTTGTGCAGCCAGGTTTGTCGTTGAGTACACCATCGCAGGCGCTCCTGTCTGTGATGCAGCGTCAAGGGTAACCGCAGCCATGGTCTCCGAGCTGATAGTCCATGCTGCTGCAAACTTCGTCGAACTGTTCGTGCAGATGGTTGCTGTCTTGCAAACGTCCCCATCTGTTGACTCAGGTATCGAGACGTGGCTGCACAATCCGTTATAGCCTTGCGGATAAGATGCCTGTCATCTCGACTACTAGTGATACGAGGCCGTTGGGATCCAGCACGGCGTTCCGTATTACTCTCCTAAAGCCACCGATTGCATATTCTGCTAACAGTCACTGATCTAGACCAACGCGAGCAGCATTGTCGCGATACGATACACCGCCACCGCGATAGGTTACAATCCGTCCTTTATTAAAGTCGGAAACTTGATGGTACGCATTTCTCCTCCTTACACGAGGCATCACAACAACGTTTCACCAGACAATGCCGGTCAATTGCTGTTTGTGTATGAGAAATCGGTTGGAAACTTTCCTCATGTCAACACGTTGTAGGTGTCGCCATCGGCGCCAACCTTGTGTGAATGCTCTGAATAGCTAATCATTTGCATCTCACAGCATCTTCTTCCTGTCGGTTAAATTTCGAGTCTGTAGCACGTCATCTTCGTGGTGTAGCAATTTTAATGGCCAGTAGTGCAATTTTCCGCCAAGTATGCCTGACCATACATTATTGAGAATTGGTGTTGATGCTCTCTTTCCTGAATTGCTTGGGGATTTGTATATGCCCATACATGCTCGTTATGTAAATTCACAAGACCATCTCTTCTGAACAGTATCTCATCGGTAAATCAAATCTTGTATGTGAACAGTGGCTCTGCGGCACAGTTCTGCAACAACCATTGACAGAACCTCCATCCGCTATGATGATCCTGTGGCCTTAGGGCCTGAACACGCTGTAGATGGTATGGGTACAGCAAGTGTTCATGGCGTATGCTCCCCCAAACACTCATAAGAAAGTGAGACACGCCTTCTGCTGCTGCTAATCGTCGCACACTGGTTCCAGGGGTTTGTTCCAGCAAACGTAGCACACGCTCGCCATGTCAGGCGTGCGGATTGTGGTGGCCTTCCACTGCCCGTCTTCCGAAGTGCAAGGGTACCTGTGTCCCTCAGACGCTGGAAAAGTCTGTCGAGCAGCTTATCAGAGGGCAGTCTACGTTGCAGATATTTTTCAGCGTACAGGGCACGGGCCTGCAGGTTACATCCATTTGCTGAACCATAGCAGAATATCATATCTGCTGTTGTGGTTGGCAGGAGAGCCAACACCGGGTTACAAGAGGAAGCCGAAAGGCACGCGTTTTAGCTCACGCAGGGTGGCGTGAGGTCTGAAACAGGACAAGGAAATTAGAATTTAGAAAAAACGGACGTAGCTGGTGGAATACTTAACTGTAATCCATTAATGGTGAACGTCGCTCTTGACGGTACATTATTACAGTATCTGGCGCCTTGCTAGGTCGTAGCAAATGACGTAGCTGAAGGCTATGCTAACTATCGTCTCGGCAAATGAGAGCGTATTTTGTCAGTGAACCATCGCTAGCAAAGTCGGTTGTACAACTGGGGCGAGTGCTGGGAAGTCTCTCTAGACCTGCCGTGTGGCGGCGCTCGGTCTGCAATCACTGACAGTGGCGACACGCGGGTCCGACGTATACTAACGGCCGATTTAAAGGCTACCACCTAGCAAGTGTGGTGTCTGGCGGTGACACCGCATCTGCCATTTCAGTTGTCGAATAGCAGGCTTCCATTGCTAACATGTGGTGTAAGAGAGAAAATTTAAATGCACTACACCACTTGCGTGTACAGAAAAACACTCTGTCTTAAGGCCACAGGTGGCCCATCGGGACCATCCGACCGCCGTGTCATCCTCAGATGGGGATGCGGATAGGAAGGGCGTGTGGTCAGCACACCGCTCTCTCGGTCGTTATGATGCTTTTCTTTGACCAGAGCCGCTACTATTCGGTCGAGCAGCTCTTCAATTGGCATCACGAGGCTGAGTGCACCCCGAAAAACGGCGCATGACGGCTGGATGGTCACCCATCCAAGTGGCAGCCACGCCTGACAGCGCTTACCGTAGGTGGTTTCACGGGAACCGGTGTATCCACCGCTTCAAGGCCGTTGCCTACTTGGGTGTACAAATAGCGCAATAAAAGTGAACACTGGGTTTGGAAGAAGGTAGGGCACCATGATATGTACCAGGGTTGACAATACTGTACAATCAGGCATACAAACACGACTAAAAGTAACTCTCGAAGGACTCGAACTACTCAGCTGACTGCAGACCACCTAATGATAGGTAGAGTACTGTGAGTAAGACATCACAATACCTTTCCGACACATTTTACCGAGCACCAATGCAACGACTGTGCTAATATTTGCAACCAAGCGTGCGAAGCCGTTCTCATAAACACGCGTTTATTTCGGAAAGTATGCGTTTCCAGACTCATGTTTAGTGGATTTATTTTTCTTGTTTCGATGAGTACTACCACCTCTCAAAGTTTTCGATGCTTTTTTTAATACCGTGTATATGCACGGTAGTTATGAATTTGGGTATCTACTGATGCTAATTCATGAATGTTCTAGATTAGATTAGATTAGTTTAATTATTCATTCCATAGACCCATAAAAGAGGGAATCCTCCTGGGTGTGGAACATGTCAGATAAACACATTACAAAAATGTAATTGCGAAAAACTTGAGTTTCATTAATTTTAATGATCCTCAGTCAATAAACAGTAAAATTATGTAGATGAATTAAATTTAAACCTCTAATATTTACAGGTTTAATACTTACATTTGCTTTCATTAAATCCATTATTCAGACATTTGCTAGTTTCTTGGCTATTACAACCAAGTATAGTCAAAAATTAAAGTAAATTATTTTCATTTCAGTGATCCTCAGTTAAGAACAGTCAGATTAGGTACAAGATTTAAAATTAAACTTCCACTATTTACAGACTTAAGACTTTCATCTGCTTTCCATACATCCATCATTCACACAGTAGGTAGTTAATTGGCTGTTACAACCAAGTATTGTCAAAAATTAAAGTATAATAAGTTTTGATTGAAATGATCTACTGCACTTGTTGAGAAACTCATGGATGGAATAGCAAGAGTTGGCCACCAAAAATTCTTTTAAATTATGTTTAAATTGTGCCTTGTCTGAAATGGATAATGGTTCAAATGGCTCTGAGGACTATGGGACTTAACATCTGAGGTCCACTAGACTTAGAACTACTTAAACCTAACTAACCTAAGGACATCACACACATCCATGCCCGAGGCAGGATTCGAACCTTAATGGTTGCTGGTAACTAATTGAAAATATGCGTTGCTGAATATTGGACTCCTTTCTGGGCAAAAGTAAGTCATTTTAAACCTTTATGTATATTGTTCTTATTCCTAGTATTGATACTGTGTACTAAGCAGTTAGTTGGAAAAAGATGTATTATTTACAACAAACTTCATCATGAGATAAGTATATTGAGAAGCTGTGGTTAATATGCCCAGTTCTTTGAATAGGTATCGTCATGATGTTCTTGGATTTACACTACTCATTACTCTTATTATACGCTTATGTAGCCTAAAACTTTTTTCTCTGTTTGTGGAGTTACCCCAAAATATGATACCATATGACATAATGGAGTGAAAATAAGCAAAATACGCCACTTTTTTACATTTATGTCTCCTATGTCTGACATCATTCGCATTGCAAACACAGACTTGTTTAGGCGCTTTAGCAGTTCGTTAGATGTTGCCCCCAACTGAATTTATTATCAAGTTGTAATCCCAAGAATTTCACACTCTCTACTTCTCCATGCAATCATATTTTATACACACACCAGAAGGAAATCTCTTGGAAGTTCTGAACTGCATGTAGTGGGTCTTTTCAAAGTTTAATGACAGTGAATTCGCTGTGAACCACTTTAAAATGTCAGTAAAAATTTGATTAGCTGCCCTTTCTAAATTTATGTTTGATTTACTATTTATTGCAATGTTTGTATCTATTACTTGCTGAAAGTAAAGATAGATAGATCCCATTGGAACCCTCTTGAGCTGTGGTTGCTTATGATGAATTATTCAGCCAGATGAATCTCATTTCATCTTTATCCTTGCAGATCGTTGCAGCTATTTTTTACTAAAACATGTTATGGCACGTGGCTGATTGTTGACCCTGCAGTGGACTCAGGTGCGGTGACCTGTCCTCGTCCTGCGAAGGATAGCCAGAGAGTGGCGACGCTGCCTGCTCGGCTCCTAGGACACCCTGAGGCAGCCGACAGGGAGCTAACTGCCCGTGACTGGGTGGGACGCAATTACCCGCCCCGGTCCGCGGGTAACGCGACGTCCGGGTCGTCGTCCGGCTGTCTCCCTGGCCTCGACTCGCGCTCTCTGCAGGTGCAGCTTATACCGTCCCGCGGGCCGTGACCGAAGTCTCCTCACAACAGGTAATTGGCGAGCCATCGGTGTCCCTCTCTGACCGCATACGACGTTTCACCAAACAATAGGTGGAACTGCAGAATTTCGTCGACTTTTGTGGGACACTTTTCGCGCAGCCACCACCATTAGTACAGGAACAGAGCAGGCAATCGACGACTCATTTCCTGTTTCTGACCTCATCAGCTGCTTCTGACTAATGTCTACTGGTCTTTTCACCTACTTCTAGACAATCCAGGAAGGAGGTCAAAGTACGATTTCACATAATATGAATGTTACCCACATCCAGTTCCATCTTCTGATGCTATTTTGTCTGAAGTTGATACTGTGAGACCAAGATCATATAAAAACAGAGATTAATTATCACAAAAACCCGAAACAAAACTGTAACCAACTATTTTTGATAATGACATTTATTCACAACAAACGTCGCTGCTACTGATTTGGAACCGAGGAGTTCCTCATCAGATAGCTGTTCGTGTTCATATTTTCACTCAAAATTTTGGAACATGTAAGACTTCTGCCGTTTTTGGTAGCGCTAAATGTTTCTTGGAGTGGTGGTGGCATCGAAAAACCTTCGTCATTTTTATGGAACTGTTCACTGTTATTGGATAGCTTCATATTCCGCACATTAATATGCAGGTATGGACACCTCTATGAATTTTGCAGACAAGCACTACACACACACACACACACACACACACACACACACACACACACACACACACAGACTACTCAACACGAAACAAATACGCCGTGTCCGAAATAATAACGCGTGTGTGTGAGAGTGAGAGAGACAGACAGAGACAGATAGAGAGAGAGAGAGAGAGAGAGAGAGAGAGAGAGAGAGAGTTGCTTTGCACTACCTGTGTCTGTGTATGAGTTATTGTCTGTAAAACACTGTGGCGTAGGACTTGCCTGCTATGCATGCGTGGGGGTTCGAGGTGGGGTGACATGGGAAACAATCGAAAATGATGTTAGTGTCACACCCAATGGCCTTCGGATTCGTTACTTGATTGTTGATGGTCCAGATACCACGAAATTGGCAAGTAATCATTAAACGTAACTAATGTGAATTAACTTCTCGAAATGGACAAGACTGTACCACATAAGTGACTTACGAAAGTATGCTTGACAAATAAAGTTCACTTGACAAATTAGTTTCCCAACGGCCTTTCCGCATTGCTAACACCGGTTCTCGTCAGATCACCGAAGTTTAGTGCTGTCGGGCTGGGCTAGCACTTGGATGGGTGACCCTCCGGTCTGCCGAGCGCTGTTGGCAAGCGGGGTGCACTCGGCCCTTGTGAGGCAAACTGAGGAGCTACTTGATTGTAGAGTAGCGGCTCCGGTTTCGTAAACCGACACACGCCCGGGAGAGCCGTGTGCTGACGACATGCCGCTCCATGGCCGTATTCAGTGATGCCTATGAACTGAGGATGACACGGGAGCCGGTCGGTACCGCAGGACCTTCATGGCCTGTTAGGGCGGAGTTTAGTTTTAGTTTTTTTAGACAAATTAGGCTCCTGCATCTACATCTACATCTACATCTACATGAATACTCTGCAAATCACATTCAAGTGCCTGGCAGAGGGTTCATCGAACCACCTAAACAATTCTCTATTATTACAATCTCGTGTAGCGCGCGGAAAGAACGAACACCTATATCTTTCGGAACGAGCTCTGATTTCCCTTATTTTATCGTGTTGATCGTTCCGCCCTATGTAGGTCGGTGTCAACAAAATATTTTCAGATTCGGAGGAGAAAGTTGCTGATTGGAATTTCGTGAGAAGATTCCGTCGCAACGAAAAACGCCTTTCTTTTAATGATTTCCCCCCCCCCCCCCCCAAATCCTGTATCATTTTTGTGACATTCTCTCCCATATTTCGTGATAATACAACACGTGCTGCCTTTCTTTGAACTTTTTCGATGTACTCCGTCAGTCCTATATGGTAAGGATCCCACACCGCGCAGCAGTATTCTAAAAGAGGACGGACAAGCGTAGTGTACGCAGTCTCCTAAGTAGGTCTGTTACATTTTCTAAGCATCCTGCCAGTAAAACGCAGTCTTTGGTTAGCCTTCCCCACAATATTTTCTATATGTTCCTTCCAATTTAAGTTGTTCGTAATTGTAATACCTAGGTATTTAGTTGAATTTACGGCTTTCAGATTAGTCTGATTTATCGTGTAACCGAAGTTTAACGAGTTCCTGGATGACCTCACACTTCCAGTTATTTAGGGTCAACTGCCACTTTTCGCACCATTCAGACATTTCTTCTAAGTCTATTTGCAATATTTTTTATCTTCTGATGACTGTATTAGTCAATGAACGACAGCGTCATCTGCGAACGACCTAAAACGGCTGCTCAGATTGTCTCCCAAATCGTTTATTTATAGATAAGGAACAGCAAATTGTGTATAACACTACCTCGGGGAACGCCAGAAATCACTTCTGTTTTACTCGATGACTTTCCGTCAATTACTACGAACTGTGACCTCTCTGACAGGAAATCACAAATCCAGTCACACAACTGAAACGATATTCTATAAGGACGCAATTTTACTACGGGCCGCTTGTGTGGTACAGTGTCAAAAGCCTTCCGGAAATCCAGGAATACGGAATCGATCTGAAATTCCTTGTCAGTAGCACTCAGCACTTCATGTGAATAGAGAGCTAGTCGTGTTTCGCAGGAACGATGTTTTCTAAACCCATGTTGACTGTGCGTCAATAGACCGTTTTCTTCGAGGAAATTCATAATGTTCGAACACAATATATGTTCTAAAATCCTGCTGCATATCGACGTTAACGATATGGGCCAGTAATTTAGTGCATTACTCCTACTACCTTTGCCGGCCGAAGTGGCCGTGCGGTTAAAGGCGCTGCAGTCTGGAACCGCAAGACCACTACGGTCGCAGGTTCGAATCCTGCCTCGGGCATGGATGTTTGTGATGTCCTTAGGTTAGTTGGGTTTAACTAATTCTAAGTTCTAGTGGACTAATGACCTCAGCAGTTGAGTCCCATAGTGCTCAGAGCCATTTGAACCCATTGAACCTACTACCTTTCTTGAATATTGGTGTGATCTGTGTAACTTTTCAGTCCTTGGGTACGGATCTTTCGTCAAGCGAACGGTTGTATATGATTGTTAAGTATGGAGCTCAATTGCGACTAACAAAGTGTCCACTATAATAGACGGAACTTGAACAACAGTGGGAAAAGAAATCGGCTCTGATGTGCCGAGGACAAGCCCTGATGCATTCAACAGCTCTCGCGCGCGAATCCATTGTGTTTACCACTTCGCTAGGCTAGAACTGGTATTGTGGATTACAGTATAACAGATAGAGAGCGTCGTCCACTGTGCGTCTCTTGCGACCGGATAGAATTGGCGCTGCTTCCCGGATACGAGAAGTGCCGGCGTCCCGGTGGCAGGCAGTTGAGTCACGGGCCATGCAGAACCCCTCGTGCTTGTGGCATTGATCTTCAGTGTGGGCTTCTCACAGAACCCATCGTGACTACGGAGGACGCGGACACACCGAGTCTTCGTGTCACTGCACTGCTTTAACTTTTACTATGCTCTTAAGTTCCGATACTAAGACGTAACGCTCTCTGTACAACATTCGAGTAAGCATCCGGCGCTGAGTACACATGACTCAACATCCACTCCAACAGCATCTGTATCAATAAATGGATAAAAACAATCATCCGGATCCAGTTGTTGGTTGCAACAAGAATTTTATTTTTAGTATTTCACGTATACTCTAAGTCAAAATACCATGCACCTCGAAGGAGTTATGCAGAACTGTACACTTTGGCGTGGAATGGACGAACGTGTGACACTGAAGTGCAATTTCACCGTGCAGCTGGCAAGCATAGTAAACAGAGGACTGGTCGATACCCTGGCATAAACTCTTTGCGAGTGTTATTCTGTGTACTCAGTAGAATAGTAACTATGCCACGGAGACAGTCGTGTGGACAATGCACGCAGATGTCAGCATTTGACAGAGGAGTTAGCTCGAAGAAGTAATCGGCGAATCGCTCGCTATTTGATTAGGAACGATTCCTCTATTCGAAGATGTTGCCAGGAATGAATAAACCGAACACAGCGTCAGGAAGGTAGCAGCCGACCTAGAGAGACGACAGAAAGAGAGCACTGAGTGAACACCATACAGGCTCTCAAAGCCCCGGATCCGTCACTATCATAGATCTGATGTGCAATTGGTGCTTAAGTAACCGCAAGGACCATTGAAGGCGGCTCACAGAAGGTGGGCTGAGCTCATGCAGCCCCATGTGCCGACTAGCATTGACCTCTGTACCCCAGCAAGTTCTTTTGCAGTGTTGTAGGGCACATTTGGCCTGGAATCGCATAGACTGGAGCAGAATTGCCTACAGTGATGAGTCCTGCTTCGAACTGAGTCCTGATGACCAATGGAGTTGTGTCTGGAGCAGTGGGATACCAATCTAATCGTCGCCCACTGTACGGGCCGACAACGAGGAGTGATGAGCTGCAGAGCCATTTCTTTACATACCCATATGGTTGTCACTCGCGGTATCCTTACAGCAGAGCGGTAGGTCGACGACATTCCACCCCTCGTTTAGTTACCCTTCATGGAAAACCCTTCTGGTCTTACATTTCCCCAAATAATGCCCACCCACGCACGGTGAGAGTTTCTACCGGTTGTCTTTACGTTTGCCACATCCTACCTTGGCCAGCAAGGTCGCTGCATCTCTCCCCAATGGAGAACGTTTGGAGCATTATGAGCAGGGTCCTCCAACCATGTCAGGATTTTGGCGACCTAACGCAACAATTGATAGAATTGGGTACGGTATCCCTCAAGAGGACATGCAATAACTCTGCCAATCAATGTCAAGCCGAATAACTGCCTGCATAAGGGCCACAGGAGACTCAACACATTACTGACTAGCTCAGTTTGTGACGTTCTTTCTCTTGAATAAATCATTCAATTTTTTTCTGAAATTGCAATCGTTTGTTTGTCTGTACATGTAAATCACATCTACCGATGTCTGCCCTATTCGGATAATACTTTCGAGCTGTGTGGCCTTTTTTTTTTTTTGTCCTAGAGTGTAACTACTGACCAAATTTAAAAATTTCAAATGGTGTCATCTTCTCGTTAAGAATATGCAATTTACAGAGATGAAAGGGCTCTCTCTTCCTCCTAAATGTTGTGTTGACAGACTGCTTAAAGCTCCATGGGACGTGGAGAGAGATTTATTTTGCGGTACTTTGATCACAATGGACTCTAAACAGTTCAGCATCAAATACGTTGAGAGTCTGGTATATTCTCCAAGTGGAGAGTTCGAAGAGAGTCGTGATAATACGTTCTTGCGGGAGCTGCGAGGGCATCACTGACCGTGTCACCCCGACAACCTGGCGAGTCTACGCAGCCATTATAGGCAGGCTACGGACAGTGTTCTGTTTCACAGAAGAACTCGGTAATACTATATGACGGACACTTCAGTCAAGAATAAGCAGATATATAGGCTGACAAGAGGTGCGGAGCATGTGTAATAGTCTGGAATCCCACACATCCAACGACATAGCATGCAGCAAAGGTAAATGGGGCATTGCAATCATGCAGGGAGTACGTTATATATGATGTTGTTATTACGAGCCTCTTCGTCCGACTCAGTGTTTAGTTTGGAGTAGTATACTAAACCATCGTTTGTGTTGTGTTCAGCCGAGCAAGATCATAATGCTGAAAGTTCAGTTAGGAATGGTTGTCCAACTACGTTAACTAACGTTGTTTAAGTATATTGTGTTTCAGAGTCCATTTCTGCAGAGTTTACTTCAGTTCTTACTTGTTTGTTTTAACGTACTGGGTAGCAAAGAACTGTCATCTATAAATATCTGGTACTTGTATCAAGAGTCGCCTGTCCTTTTCTAAATTAATTATCAGTAAACAACTCTCTTCTGAGTCATTTTGTAAAGAACAGGACAATAAAAACAATGTAATAGTAGAGGGAATGAGTTTTTTGTCCTAAAAGTCGGCTACCAGTCCTCATTAAATTAAATTACTTGGTAGAGGTACTCTTTCAGGAATCTAGAAGTAACCGTTTTCTAACGTCCAGCCAATTCCGTGATTCATGCTTCCTACCTGACAGGGCCAGAACGTAAACACTTTTACACATATTCAGAGAGATCCTTGCATGCCAAATAGTGGGGAGCAGATTGTAAGAATAGCTAGTACGTTAGATAATGTCGACCCTGCCAGGACAGTGAAAATGTTAGTGATTCTGATTAGGTGACAAGCAACCATAATTAGATAAAACTGCCACGTTATTAAGAAAAGATAGTGATTTGGATAAGCAATTATAATTAGATGAACCTGCTAGAATTGCGAAAAATGGAAGAGAATTCTAATAAGCAGTTATAATTAGATGGACCTTCCAGGTTGGCGAATATGGTAGTAATTATGATAAGCAATTATAATTAGATGAACATGCTACGATTGGCTAAAATTATAGTAATTCTCATAAGCATTCATAATTACATGAATCTACCAGGATACAGGAAATGGTGCTGATTTTGATCAGCAGATGTTATTAGATGATTACACCGATTATTTTGACAATGTTTGTAGAGCAAATATTATACTCTAAAGTATTCAAAAGATTACTTTCACTCCAAGAAAAAGAATCTGAGGTGATCCAGGAGAATAAAGTATATGTGTGACACATCTAGACTGGATTCAAACATTTCATGTACAACATTCTAGTGAACTTGCTGCTTGCGAATTTCAAGTTGTTTTTTATTTTATTTCTTTGGATTGAATTCCACCACGAGAACAATGTTACATAGTCAGGGAAAGTAAAGGGTAGAGCAGTTCTTTTTTTTTTTCAAAATTAATGCCCTCTCAAAAACTTCCGTAGAACTCAGATGTCAGACAGGAAAATGATTTTACTGAAAAGAGTAAAATCTTGCAATTACGTGTAGACTAGGAGCCACGTGCGTAAGCATTTAGATGGACAAGGAGTGTCAGCACTGTTCGACATGGCAATCTGCGGTAGGTCGCAACAGAGTCACGAGGTAGGGGGCTGGACCAGATGCAGATGGATGAGCAGCCTGGCGCTGTTCGTGTTCAGCACGACGTGGCACAGAAGACTAGAAATGAAGCGGAGATACTAAGTAAACGACAAGTGTCACATCCTAAAAATGACAAACGTGGGGAAGCTGAAGCAGTCAATGATGAGTCCAGTGGGGAAATTGCAGAAATCACGAATGATGATGATCAAGGCGAGTTTGTTTACGTGGAACCGCACACAGTCGTAGCGCATCGGAGGTCACAAGGTCATAACGAACGTAATACCGAAAGTTTCTTTGCTAGTGGACCAGTACTACGTTCAGGGGAGAAAGAATCGGGAGTTGACAAACGAAACACGGAAATGGTAACACGAAAGAAAGACAATGAACATGAACCGTTAGATCGTGTAAGATATGATTCGGAGACAACGTGCAACGCTAGTGAAAAACTGACATCACAACAACACGTGGGAAGTGTTCAGTGATTTTATGTTTATTTTGGTGGTATATGGGTAAACCAAAAATTTAGGATTCAATCTTATTAAGTTATTTAATTTGATTATTAATTTGTGTTCTGATAGTGACCACAGGCATAGGGAACAAAAGTGCCATGAGTAAATTCACTAATTCATATATAAAAATCAAGCGTGTAGCTCACCATTCGAAGATTATTGATAAGATAACACATTTCTTTATGTAAAAATAACAACATTTAGTATCACTCAGACATATATTTATGATTAAAGCAAGCGACGGCTTGCAAGATTTGCACAGGATGGACCAGCGTGAAGACCAGCACCAGACTAGTCTATGGACTGAAGTCCACAGCAACAACATTAAATTTTTACAAGACCTTTTTGAAAGACAGCAATTTTTCATCTACGATCCACCGACTTCTGCCTACTCCCTACCTTCCAGTAAGTGGAATGTGAATCACTGTTAAGTAAATGAACATCGATTGCACATGAATACTAAATGATAGAGATGAGTACTCTCGATTAGTAGTAGAAGAGAGAAATGTCTGTATTCTGAAATCATTATCATTCCACTTTATCTGTTGGAGCTCTGATACTTCGATACTGACAAGGAGGCCACATGACAATCATATATCTATAATTTTTTAATTTCTATGTTAATTGTTCAGTGCCCAAATATCAAACTTCCAAATCAGTTCGAAGCATTTCTCAAAATTTGTCGAGAAAATCGACTTTGAAGTTTTCCTAGCGTCTTTATTACACCCAAGTAAGGACGATTTCGCGACAGGCAAAGTGGCTCTAGGGTAGAATGTTCGATTCCCGGCTGATTCTAATTTTTCAATGAAGGTGCCTGCCCTGAGAGCATTTCCGTAAAGAGTAAATATAAATGTAATGAAAGGTACTAGGATGCAGTACCAAAGACATAGCTCCAAATGCAGTTGAGAATACATTGAATTTCTTTCATCTGAAACTCAAACTCTCCTTTAAATTGTCGGGCATAGCTAGAACTAAGTTTATCTGGTCTTCATTTGAAGGGCTTATTTCAATAGTGGTACAATCCATTTTTGTTCATGTTGAGATACAGAGTCCTAAAGTTAAATACATTTGAATGCATTTAAATGCATTTGAGATACCAGAAATATTCAAGCATGTGGCTTCTTGCTAGGAATGAACCTTCCTTTCTGTTTGTTTGGCTGATTAATTTCAGAAGCATTATAGACAGAGAAGTGGAGGTAATGGACTTGTACCACTATTGAAATAAGCCCTTCATTTATCGAGTCAAATCTGACGCTTGCGGTCAAACAAATTCTATTCTTCGTTTCCGAAGATATTTGACAGTATATGTTATACCTGAATCACCATCAAACACAGTAGTTTGCAGTATAAACACTATATGAGTGACATTTATTTTTCTTATGTATAGGCACATTAACAGTTACAAATAAGATTTCGTCTCTGTACCGATGATTAACGTTTGTATTCTCTAGTTCCACTATTGACATCATCGTTTGATAAATTGTCTATCCGTAATCCTCGAGTAGCTATGGTCGCAAGTTCGAATCCTGCCTCGGGCATGGATGTGTGTGATGTCCTTAGGTTAGTTAGGTTTAAGTAGTTCTAAGTTCTAGGGGACTGATGACCTCAGATGTTACGTCCCATAGTGCTCAGAGCCATTTTGAATCCTCGAGTAACAATGACCAGTGGTCAAAGTAGTCCCCAAGGCAGAGAAATCATGCGCATAACCGCAGAAATCGTAATACAGATCATTTACAAAAGAATGGCCTGATTTTGAAGGGTGATAATTAAGAAACATAGGACGTGTCGGCTATAAAATGTGTAATGTTTCAATGGGGGTGGCCTAGCGTTTCAGAAAATCACCGTTAGATGACAGTCGACGCGTCTTCCCAGTTTGCTGTCAGCCAGGAGTAAGATGACACATGTTCAACCGAAGGCGCTTTGTGTGCTGCAGTTTGCAAAGAGTTAGTGGTTCCGGTCCAGCGTTCTTTTCATTGGCGTTTTGGCACTGATCCGCTTGCATCCAAAAACATTTGTCGTTGGTATCGCCAATTTTAAGACATGGGATGCTCGTGTAAAGCTAAGAGTCCAGGCCGACCTCACACTTCTGATGACATGATAGATAGAATTCGGCAAACGTTTAAGCGAAATCCACGAAAGTTTACTCTCCACTCAAGCAGAGAAATGGCAGTGCCTCATACAACTGTCTGGCGAGTGTGAAGGCGTCGTTTGATCTGTAAACCACACTTACTACAATTAGTGTAAACTCTTAGGGTGATTTCACCAATGTTCTGCTACAGGAGATGGAAGACGATACATTTTACCACGTTAATTTTCAGTGTTAATGCAACATTTCTTGTTATCTGTAAAGTAAACCGACACAACGTGCGCATATGGGAAATCCAGGACCCTCATGACATTAATGGGCATGAAGGAGACTCACCTAAAGTGAATGTTTTTCGTACCATTTCCCCTGAAAAACTGTGCAGTCGCTCCTTTTTGAGGAAAATGGTGATTGGAAGCAACTATCTTCAAATGCTGCAGAACAGGCTTTTTTCACGGCTTCAGGAGGACTCCGATGCTTACATTTTCCAACAGGGTGGGGCTCCACCGTACCGGTATAACAACGTACCTCAGTTTCTCAATGACACTCTGCCTCAACACTGGGTAGGCTTCTCGGGACTCCTGCCTTCTTGTACTGCAAGAGCGCCAGACATGAGCCGATACGATTTTTACTTGTAGGGATATGTGTGTTAATCTCCCCTTCACCCCGTGACATGTGAAGAGCAGAAGAGCAGCCACCATAACGTCTATACAAAACCAGATATACTGTGTAAAGTTTATGGCGGATTTAGCTTTGATCTAGGTGTATTCGCACTGCTACTGGTGGGCACACAGAGCGTTTGTAATACCATAGCTGGTACTTAGGACATTGTGAGTGTTTTTCACTTTATTCCATGTTTGTTTATGTTGCTTACAAATTACAACAACATCTAAGCTTTCCGCGCTAATTAAGGCTATATAAGCGTGGTATACTTCTGACCGAAAAGCGATTCTGGCAGCTGGAGTCCAAAGGTTTTGTTAATCATGCATTTTGTGTTCTTGGGGAGATATTTCCCTAGCAACTTCCGTCTCCTAACAAATATTTATTTATATCTAACCGAGAAGTGAAATACCGATTCTCATAAATTTAATTTAAATTTTTTTAAGGTAACGAAATATTTTATTAAGAATTCTCATCCCCTATTGCACTGCCTCAGTGGTAGAAATTCCAAAAACACTGAAACACGCTTTCTTTCTTTTTATTTCAAACCGAGAAGTCAGAAACCAATTGTCGTAGCGTTAGCCTTAAAATGGTTTAGTAATTCTTTAGAAATTATTTATTTTGAAAAAATCATTCACCCACAATTTTACCTTTTCGTAGCTGAGGTTCCAAAAATGCCGAAACACGTATTTTTAATTTTTTGACTGAGAAACCAAGTACCAGTTTTCGTAATTCTAGCTTCAGAAGTCCTCTACTTCCTCTACTTCCTCTACTTCCAAAAAGGCTTTGATCCCCTATTTCACCCCCTTGGGTGTGGAATTTCAGACAATCCCTTCTTAAACGATGCCTATAGTTTAAGAACCACACCCTCTCCAAACTTCAACTTTCTGTCCTTATCAGCCTGGGCTGGGTGATGACGAGTTAGTGAATCAGTCTGGCCCCATTTCACCCCCTTATGGGTTTAATTTCCAAAAACAGTGACATGCGTTTATTTTATTTCCAACAGAGAAGCCAAATATAAAATTTCATGGATTTAGCTTCGAAAATGTTTGCACAGTGAAATATTTCCATAAAAACTTTATTCGCCCGTTTCAAAACAAGTGAAGCACACATTTTTTTTTATTTCCTAGAAGCCAAATTCAAATTTTCACGGACTTAGCTTTCAAAAATGCCTTCATAACAAAATATTTTCGTAAAAATTGTCATACCCTACTTCACTGGCCTAGCGGTTCAGTTTCCGAAAACAAATATTTTTTATTTGTAACCGAGAAATCAGATACCAATGGTTATACTTTATTAGTTCTTTAGTACTGATATACTTTCAAAAAACGTCCTCACCCACTATTTCACCCCATAGGGTTAAATTTCCAAAAATGCTGAACGACATGTTTAAAAAAATCCTTTTTTCCCTATTTCATCCCCTTATGGTTAAAATTTCGAAAAAATCCCTTCTTAAATGAAGCCTACAGTATTAAATACACACCTTCTCCAAATTTCAAGTTTCTGTCCTTAGTGGTTTGGGCCGTGCGATGATGAGTCAGTTAGTCAATTCAGTCAGGACGTTGCCTCCTATGTATAGAAATATGGAGTTCTAAAATCGGGTCATTCTTTTTGATACACCAGGTATTATTGCAGTTGTATAGATGTGAACAGAAAACTAATGAGTGCCGGCTTTGAAAATTAATTGAGTAACATACATGATACACACTACTGTCCAATAAAATTGCTACACAAAGAAGAAATGCAGATGATAAACGGGTATTCGTTGGACAAATATATTATTCTAGAACTGACATGTGATTACATTTTCACGCAGTTTGGGTGCATAGATCCTGAGAAATCAATACCCAGAACAACCACCTCTGGCCGTAATAACGGCCTTGATACGCCTGGGCATTGAGTCAAACAGAGCTTGGATGGCGTGTACAGGTACAGCTGCCCATGCAGCTTCAACACGATACCACAGTTCATTAAGAGTAGTGACTGGCGTATTGTGACGAGCCAGTTGCTCGGCCACCTTGACCAGACGTTTTCAATTGGTGAGAAATCTGGAGAATGTGTTGGCCAGGGCAGCAGTCGACCATTTTCTGTATCCAGAAAGGCCCGTAGTGGACCTGCAACATGCGGACGTGCATTATCCTGCTGAAATGTAGGGTTTCGTAGGGATCGAATGAAGTGTAGAGCCACGGGTCGTAACCCATCTGAAATGTAACTTCCACTGTTCAAAGTGCCGTCAATGCGAACAAGAGGTGACCGACACGTGTAATCAATGGCACCCTACACCATCACGCTGCGTGATACGCCAGTATGGCGGTGACGAATACTCGCTTCCAATGTGTGTTCACCGCGCCAAACACGTATGCGACCATCATGATGCTGTAAACAGAACCTGGATTCATCCGAAAAAATGACGTTTTGCCATTCGTGCACCCAGGTTCGTCGTTGAGTACACCATCGCAGGCGCTCCTGTCTGTGATGCAGCGTCAAGGGTAACCGCAGCCATGGTCTCCGAGCTGATAGTCCATGCTGCTGCAAACGTCGTCGAATTGTTCGTGCAGATGGTTGTTGTCTTGAAAACGTCCCCTTCTACTGACTCAGGGATCGTTGCCATGCGGATAAGATGCCTGTCACCTCGACTGCTAGTGATACGAGGCCGTTGGGATCCAGCACGGCGTTCCGTATTACCCTCCTGTACCCACCGAATCCATATTCTGGTAACAGTAGTTGGATCTCGACCAACTCGAGCAGCAATGTCGCGTTACGATAAACCGCAATCGCGATAGGCTACAATCCGACCTTTATCAAAGTCGGGAACGTGGTGGTACGCATTTCTCCTCCTTACACGAGGCATCACAACAACGTTTTACCAGGCAACGCCGGTCAACTGCTGTTTGTGTATGAGAAATCGCTTGGAAACTTTCCTGATGTCAGCACGTTGTAGGTGGTGCCACCGGCGCCAACCTTGTGTGAATGCTCTGAAAAACTAATCGTTTCCATATCACAGCATCTTCTTCCTGTCGGTTAAATTTCGCGTCTGTAGCACGTCATCTTCGTGGTGTAGCAATTTTAATGGCCAGTAGTGTAGTTGAAAGCACCGATCGCTCTGCGGGGGTGATATCGGTGGATTTTCAGAACCAGACGTTAACATACTTTGCCGTATACAATTATAAGTCACGACAGATTCGCCAACTGTTGCGTAAGAAAATCGGCACTACATGATGTCATTTAGTTTATGTTGATGGAACTCTACCACCAAACTGCGTATATAAAGTCTGAGCTGAGGGCCAGCAGAGAGCTGTAAGACCTTTGGTGTACGAGTGGGCAAAGTAACCACGGCGGTCAAAGTATACCCGGCTTACGGCACCATAAACATAAAAAATAATAATCCGATATCCGGGTGGTCTTCTTATCAATAAAAAAATGAAGTGACGTAGCAGGTAGCTGAACGTGCTGTAGAAGGAGACGCGCAGCCCCCCGCCGACTGCAGGTCGTGACGCGGGCTGTCGGCGACGCTGGGTCCGTGACGTCACGCGCGCCGCCCGTCTGCCCGGCCTGTCTGTCCTCCAGAGGGCGCCCCAGGGCTGATCGTGCGGGACTGCGGGGAACGGCACGGCTCGGCTCGGCTCCGCTCGTACCGCCCGTCAATAACTCTGTTCGCCGGCGCCGACACGAATTGTCGTGACCGGTGGTCACCGCAGCCAAAGAACACTTGTTCCCGCAGTTTCTCTGCCTATTACCGCAAAGGGCAAGTTGATTTTCTAGATGGGGCCGGCCGCAGCGGGCCAGAGGTCGCCACGCGGGACGTCTTCTGGGCTGACGCCGACCCCATACAGCGCAGTAAGTACCCAGCTGCGACCGCCGCAATATGGGTCGTTATTTACCGTTCCTTTTTCTTTTTTCATACAGCTGCTTGCCATTCAGATGACGAAGCAGAACAACATTGTGTTATTTCCCGGAGAGATTCTAGAAAGAATTACAGGAACAACTGTTACCAACTGTGAAGTTTAGAAGAAGTACTGGTGGAAGTAAACCTGCGAGGACAGGCCGTGAGTCGTGACTGGGTACCTCACTCGGAGAGTAGTGTGAGGATGCAACACAGTGATGGTAGCAAGGGAGACATCGTGACCAGGCCTCGAAATTCGACCCCTACCCACCTTGTCTCATCCAGCCTGCAGCTGACTGTAACGCTGATTTAAAAAATTAAAAATAAAAAAAACTTAATAAAAAAGAGAAGTCGGTAGAACACTTGCCCGCGAAAGGCAAAGGTCTCAAGTTCGAGTCTCTGCCCGGCACCCAGTTTTAATATGCCATTGTTTACTTCACTCTGTCAGGACACTGTCGGAGACTGGAATACTTCAGTTAGTGGCCAAGATCTTTTCTTTACCATGTGTAACCAAGGTATCGAAAAGAAGGTACGGTAGCACATATTGGCAGTGCAGCCAAGTATAAAAATGGCCTTCATTTCTTTCGTTGAAGTAAACAATTTAGCGTCAGTGCATAGGAACACGTGAAATTTTAATGTGAAAAACATTAAAAAGCTGAGGTTCCTGGCAACAGTGGAGAGGCAAATAACCAAAGAAGCTGATCCAGGGAACAGACTGTAGTGGGAGACGTAATTACGACTGTAATGGGATTGAAATGGAGGTGGAGTTAGGAACTGATGGTGAAAGGACCTCAGAAGGTCGTAGCTGCATCCCAAAAAAATTAGGTAATATCGAAATGACGACGTAATGGATGGTGGGAAGAAGACATTTGATAACATACAGGAGCCACATGGATGTGATCAGAGGAGAGGAGTCTGCCCGAATATGGTGATGATGGTCTGCAGATGTATGTGGATGCAGTTATCCGTGATATCACCAGTAATAATAACTGTTCGACGAAAACTCTGCACAGATGCGTAATGCACGAACTGTAATTGTACAAACATTGAAGCATGGTTCAAATGGCTCTGAGCACTATGGGACTTATCTTCTGAGGTCATCACTCCCCTAGAACTTAGAACTACTTAAACCTAACTAACCTAAGGACATCACACACATCCATGCCCGAGGCAGGATTCGAATCTGCGACCGTAGCGGTCGCGCAGTTCCAAATTGTAGCGCCTAGAATCGCTCGGCCACCTCGGCCGGCCATTGAAGCATGCATTAATACAATATTATTCAGTGTTCAATATATATGCTACAGCTAGAATAATCTAACCCCTTAAAACTAAATATGAAGAGATGTCACTTTGAGTGGATGTGTCCTTCTATAAACTGCCGGAAAAAAAATAAAAATAAAATGCGCGTGGAAAGGAAATCGGAAATTTGTGGTAAGGCGTATGGGACCAAACTGCTGAGGTCATCAGTCTCTAGGCTTACACTCTCATTAATATAACTTAACCTACCTTACACTACGGACAACACACACACCCATGTCGGAGGGAGGACTCGACCCTCCGACCGCGCTCTGCCGCGTGAACTGTGGCAAGGCGCCTGAGACCACGCGGCTGCCCCGCGCAGCGCGTAGAAAGACGATTTCGATTTCGATCCGATGTCGGCATTTGCCATTTGGGGGATCCTAGATCTACTAGTAATGGTTTCAACGTCGTCCGCAAACAAATAGTGCAGTGGCACAGTTACAAGAGCACCTTCTGTGTCTACACTTTAATAGAGAATGCTCACAGCCAGAAAGGACAGCTTTGACATCGAACGCTCGGAACCGCACGAAATCATGCCTAGACTAACACTCAACAACAATGGCCTGTGTCATTTCCATACAAAACTCCGCTAGCGCCATCGGACGGTGGCATGTTGTAGCACACTAACAAGTGCTCGAGTAACGTGAATGGTTTAGCTGCAGTACGGATGTCTCTTTTGGAGTGTTTGCTTGCAGTTTATTGTATAAACTGTGTACAGTGCTATTGTGAGGGGGATTGACCCTACGATTGTGGTCCAAATACACGGAAAAAAATAGCGACACCAAGAATAAGTTGGGCGACATAAATAAAAGTTGATGGCGTTTCTCTACATCTCAAAGGTGATGTCTGTTCAAATTTCGCGCCAGACGCGGAAGAGTGGCGCTAGCAGCATCACTATGAGGATTGAAATTACGTTTTCATTAAATACACGCCGTAACAGTCGTGAGTGTTAGTTACCTTTGAGACTGGACGAGGAGAGTTGATGTTAGCCAAGAACGCCTTTCCGACAGCAAAGACACCATTATCAACACCTCACTGAGTTCGAACGAGGTGGTGTAATAAGGCTTCGAGAAGCTGGATGTTCTCTCCGCGATACTGCAGAAAGAGTTGGTAGGAATGTAGCCACTGTACGTGACTGGTGGCAGCGGTGGTCGCGAAAATATACGTTCGCAAGACGCTCCGGGCGATCACGCAGCACTACTGGCAGGGGGAGGCCACGACGCTTGGAACGCGGATTTACTGCAAACTTCGTACTCTCGTAGTACCCCATGAGGACAACAAAACGTGTAAGCAGTAGCGCGTACTTCTCAAGCGTTATTGATAAAATCGCAAGATAATTGCGGTCGTCTTATATATGTTTGTGCGTGGCCAGTTTAACCATGAAGCGGCTGCGGCCGAGTGGTGCTGCCACGGTAGCTCTGCGTGTTCGGTCAGAGCGTTAGCTACCCTTTATAATAAAAAAAAATACTGAGCGAACGGATGAACGAACAAATTGCACGGGCGGCATCGGACGTCCACCCTGAATAAATTCAACGAACAATATACAAAAAAATGTTTTTTTTTTTAAAGTGTTTGGTATTCAAGCCGCTGGATCGCTGGATTGAGTTCCGTTCGTTAGTTCTTTCTTTTTCAACACACTCATTTTCTTTATTATTTATATTACAATTGATATAATGGTGAAAATACGTGTAATCGGATGAACTTTTACTAAATTTACATTGTTACTTGGCAGTCTACTAATTTTTATTATCACAAATAATGTAATATTCACAACTATCGATTAGTAAACGTCCAAACGCATAAAGTAATACTGAAAATGTGTGCTTGTCCGTGATTTGAGAAATCCCTTATACCTGGAAGGTGCACGAAACGACTTGTTACCTCCAAGTTTTGACCGCACAGACGGCTTTCGAAAGACGTACAATTAATCGTAGCTTTTGACATTACGAGTACAAGTTGCAGGATGGTATTTTTCGTAAAAACATGGAAAACATAAAGTTAAACGGCACCAGCTGCATTGAATAAATGCTATGTTTCCGCATACGCAAGGTCTTTTGACGGTTTCAGTGGAAAAACAAACTCCGCTAACATTTTCAAAAACCTCTCTTTCAGACGATAGTTTGGAAGCAAACCATGCATAACGCAGTATTTCCTTAAAAATCGGCGCTGATAATTGGTTATGCAGTATCGAGTGTATTTTAATAGCGTCTTCCGAGAAGCAATTTCTCGTTCTCTTTCGATTAAATACGAACACTTTTGAAGACACGGACAAGCATACATTTTCAGTATCACTTTATGCGTTTGGTCGTTTACTAGTCGATAGTTATGAATATTACATTATTTGTGATAATAAACATTAGTAGACTACCAAATAACATTGTAAATTTAATAAAAGTTCATCCGATTACACGTATTTTTCCCATTATATTAATTGTAACATAAATAGTAAAGAAAATGACTGTTGAAAATAAGAAAAAACTGACGAACGGAACTCGATCCAGCGATGGCTTGAACGCCAAAAACTTTTCTTTTTTTAAAAAAACGTTTTGTTCTGCATTGTTAGCTGAATTTCTTCCGGGTGGACGTCCAATGATACCCGTTATGTTTGTTCGTTCATCCGTTCGTTCAGTTTTTTTATTATAAAGGGTAGCTAACGCTCTCACCGAACACGCAGAGCTACCGTGGCAGCACCACTCGGCCGCCGCCGCTTCATGGTTAAACTGGCCACGCACAAATATATATAAGACGACCGCAATTATCTTGCGATTTTATCAATAACGCTTGAGAAGTACACGCTACTGCTTACACGTTTTGTTGTCCTCGTGGAGAACTACGACTGTACGAAGTTTGCAGTAAATCCGCGTTCCAAACGTCGTGCCCTCCCCTTGTGAGAGGGAAGACCATCGCGTTCGGCGTATGGCTCTAAAGCATTGTAATGCATCTGCAGCAGCAATCTCAGTAGCAGTTGAGAAATCGGTTACTTCAATGTCAGCTCCGAACCAGTCGCCCCTTAGCGTGCAGTCCACTGACGCCAGACCACCGCATTTTTCGGCTTCAGTTGTGTCAACGAGAGCTCACTGGAGAGCGGGGTGGAGATCCTTCGTGTTTTCTGATGAAAGCTGGTTCTACCTCGGTGCCAGTGATGGTCGTATGCAACCAGCAAGTCTGCGCGCCAGACACACTGGACGTACACCTGGAGTTATGGTCATGGGTGCGATTTCGTGTAACAGCAGGAACACTCTCTCGCGGCTATTCCAGGCACACTGACAGCAAATTTGTGCGCCAGTCTGGTGTACGACCTGTTGTGCTACCATTCGTGAACAGCATTCCAGGGGTTGTTTTCAATAGGATAACGCCCGCCCACATACCGCTATTGTAACCAGACATGCTCTATAGTGTGTCGACATGTTGCGTTGGCCTGCTCTATTACCAAAACTGTCTCCAATCGAGTGCAAATGGGAAATCATCAGACTAGAACTCCAGCGTCATCCACAAACAGCATTAACTGTCCCTGTATTGCCGGCCGCGGTGGTCTCACTGTTCTAGGCGCGCAGTCCGGAACCGTGCGACTGCTACGGTCGCAGGTTCGAATCCTGCCTTGGGCATGGATGTGTGTGATGTCCTTGGGTTAGTTAGGTTTAAGTAGTTCTAAATTCTAGGGGACTGATGACCACAGCTGTTAAGTCCCATAGAGCTCAGAGCCATTTGAACCATTTTTTTGCCCCTGTATTGGCCGACCAAGTGCAACATGCAAAGAACTTCAAACCACAAACTGACATCCGGCACCTGCAGAGCATAATGCTTGTATGTTTGGACGCTTGCATCCAACATTCTAGCGGTTACACCAGTTATTAACGTACCAGCATTTCACATTTACAATGGATTATGTCGCACTTACAAAAAAAATGGTTCAAATGGCTCTGACCACTATGCGACTTAACTTCTGAGGTCATCAGTCGCCTAGAACTTAGAACTAATTAAACCTAACTAACTTAAGGACATCACACACATCCATACCCGAGGCAGGATTCGAACCTCGCACTTACACTAACGTGCTATCTTGTAATGATAATCAGTTAAATATTTTACGTAGAATTAAATTCCCAAATTTTCGTTACACTACATTAATTATTTTTTGATGTTGAGACTTTTTTCCGTCAGTGTATTAGGGATAAAGTGCTGACGTGCTGAATATCGAAAAGAAATCGGCGTCGAGGATGAAGAGTTCGCGAATGTATTATACCACATAACAATAATGAAATATAATGGTGAAGGCACAGAAATACTTGATGTTACGCTGGACAAATTTACTTGTTTTGAAGAACAGGAAGAAAGGGAACCTGAATTTTGCTGTTCAAGCAGTGCGCGGCGTTCATCTCCAGAGCAACAGGAACAGTCCAATCAAAGTGAGTACGAACTGTGTCCACCAAAATAGTCGAGACCCAGTGTGTTAGAAGCCATTGACGACAGCGTACTACAGAACATTTATGAAGACTATTACAGTCGTGGCTTCATTTCTTATAGAAAATTAATGCGGCGTTATACCTACATTAAAAGTAATTCAAATTGCAAATTAATTCTAAATTATGTTCAAAAAATGGTTCAAATGGCTCTGAGCAGTATGGGACTTAACTTCTGCGGTCATCAGTCCCCTAGAACTTAGAACTACTTAAACCTAACTAACCTAAGGACATCACACACATCCGTGCCCGAGGCAGGATTCGAACCTGTGACCATAGCGGTCGCGCGTTTCCAGACTGAAGCGCCTAGAACCGGTCGGCCACACCGGCCGGCTCTAAATTATGTGTCTAGCAACAGGCGAGCGGGAGCTTGTTTCAGAGGAAACGGTCAGTCGCAATTAAGAGCTTTAAAAGAATATGTAAAATCGCGATTTGATAGATCAAGGTCGTATGGCTCTACAATTCACTATCGGCATCAGCAAATGTATGCACTAGAAGCGTCTAAAGTGGCTGGCTTGGATAATTTCAAAGTGCGGTTACTTTTACCGACAGTCTTAACGCTGAATACGGCATTTCGCCCAGGCGTATCACTACATTTTTCACACAGAAGGACATACAAGACGATAACAGTATACGTCAGAAGGCACAATAGTTTATGGAGTAGGTGAACATGTTTATGACAGGGATGTGGAAAAAGGAAGCTTTTGGAACAGCGACCAGAATGAATTCCAGTATGAAACGTGTTCATTATCAATACTCTCTCACAGAGGTCAGAAAATTGCAGCTTGTGTAGCTCTACTCACAGCTACACAATAGATGTGGTTTTATCAATGACAGACAGACTAGCAAACTAGCTGTACGTCTGTATCAAATATTTCAAAGAAAACTGAAACAACTTGAGGACGAAATATTCATACAGACGTAAGCAAAAGTGGGAAAATGACTAAACAACACATGAAACGTGTTCTAACTTTAGTTCTTGGTGATCACGTTGTGAGGGTACTGGTGTGTGGTATCCGTAAGTGGTTGTTCTTTGGAGGGCGACAATGCCCAGTGGCGCAGAGAGTCGCAAGCAGAGGCAGTTGTTGAGAGGCTGTGGAAGAGGCTGCGTGAGCCAAAGGCGGTTGCGTAGCGAAGGATTTATCTCTGTTAAATAGTAGTGCCACACAGTTTGAATAATAGTGTGTTTATGTTTGTGCAGTGTGATAAGTGCGTCGAATTGGTCCGATAGATTGTCGATATCCCGAGCTGCTTGGAAGGCTCTGCCCGTCATACTCCAGACATTCTCAAATGAAGAGAGATCCGACAGCGTAAGGAAGCGTGAGGCAAGCACGAAAACAAACAGTAGAAACTCTCGTCGCGTGTAGGCTGGTATTATCTTGCTGAAATGTAAGCCCGCGGGTGACAACCAAAGCGATCCTGCTGTGAAAAGAAATGGTTCAAATGGTTTAAATGGCTCTGACAAGGGAACCTCCCCATCGCACCCCCCTCAGATTTAGTTATAAGTTGGCACAGTAGATAGGCCTTGAAAAACTGAAAACAGATCAATTGAGAAAACAGGAAGAAGTTGTGTGGAACTGTGAAAAAATAAGCAAAATATACAAACTGAGTAGTTCATGGGAAGATAAGCAACGTCAAGGACAGTAGAAACGCAGGATCGCCGTGGACTCGTGGTAACGTGAGCAGCTGCGGAACGAAAGGTCCTTGGTTCAAATCTTTCATCGAGTGAAAAGTTCAATTTTTTATTTTCAGTTTATGTGACAAACCCTTTTGTTTTCATCACTTTTTTGGGAGTGATTATCACATCCACAAGAAAACCTAAATCGGGCAAGGTAGAAGAATCTTTTTACCCCTTCGCCAAGTGTACAAGTTAGGTGGGTCGACAACATATTCCTGTCATGTGACGCACATGCCGTCACCAGTGTCGTATAGAATATATCAGATGTGTTTTCCTGTGGAGGAATCGGTTGACCTTTGACCTTGCGATTAAATGTTTTCGGTTCCAATTGGAGAGACACGTCCTTTCGTCTACTAAGTGCACGGTTTTGCGATGCGGTCGCAAAACACAGACACTAAACTTATTACAGTGAACAAAGACGTCAATGAACGAACGGACAGATAATAACAATGCAAAAAAAAAAGAAAATAAAATTTTCACTCGAGGAAAGCTTTGAACCAA
Organism: Schistocerca piceifrons; assembly: GCF_021461385.2. Classification (NCBI taxonomy): domain Eukaryota; kingdom Metazoa; phylum Arthropoda; class Insecta; order Orthoptera; family Acrididae; genus Schistocerca; species Schistocerca piceifrons. The sequence goes on from NC_060140.1 coordinate 73,904,039, forward strand.
GGACCTCTCGTTCAGCAGCTGCTCACGCTACCACGGGACCACGACGCTCCTAATCTTACTTTGTCCATGATGTTGCCTATGCGACCCGTGGACTACCCAGTTTGTATATTTTGCTTATTTTTTCACAGTTCCACACAACTTCTTCCTGTTTTCTCAATTGATCTGTGTTGAGTTTATCAAGGCCTATCCACTGTGCCAACTTATAACTAAATCTGAGGGGGGTGCGATGGGGAGGTTCCCTTGTGAGCACTATGGGACATAACTTCTGAGGTCATCAGTCCCGTAGAACTCAGAACTACTTAAACCTAACTAACCTAAGGACATCACACACATCCATGCCAAAGCCAAGATTCGAACTTGCGACCGTAACGGTCGCGCGATTCCAGACTGAAGTGCCTAGAACCGCTCGGCCACAACGGCCGGCTGTGAAAAGAAATGGCGCCCCAGAGCCTTACTCTCGGCTATTCGGCGACAGTCAGGTTGGTATCCTACCGCCGTCGGGGACGTCTCGAGACACGTCTTCACTGGTCATCGGGACTGAGTTCGAAGCAGGACTCAACACTGAAGAGAGTTATATTCGACTCAATTACGTTCCAGGCCGAATGTGTCCGACGTCACTGCGAACTGGCTTTTTGGTGTACAGAAATCAATGGTAGTCGGACCAAGGGAGGCCACGAGCTCCGATTCCTTTCCGTGGGTCGCCTATTAATGCTGCTTGCGGTCACCGAAGCACCGGTTATGTGGTGTCACCGCCAGACACCACACTTGCTGGGTGGTAGCCTTTAAATCGGCCGCGGTCCGTTAGTATACGTCGGACCCGCGTGTCGCCACTATCAGTGATTGCAGACCGAGCGCCGCCACGCGGCAGGTCTAGAGAGAAGTTCTAGCACTCGCCCCAGTTGAACAGACGACTTTGCTAGCGATGCTACACTGACAACTACGCTCTCATTTGCCGAGACGATAGTTAGCATAGCCTTCAGCTACGTCATTTGCTACGACCTAGCAAGGCGCCATAGCATTCGATATTTATCTTGTGAAGCATGTACAGTCAAGAGAGATGTTCTCCAATTGTAGATTAAAGTTAAGTATTCCAAGAACTACGTACTTTATTTGCTACTAAAAATTCCCTTAACTGTTCCAGATCTCACGCCAGTCTGCGTGTAATTAAACGCGTGCATTTCGGCCTCCTCTAGCAACACGGTGTTGGCTCTTCTGCCAACACAGCAGGTTACACGTCGGATCGAGTGTAATGAGTAATCCGGCGCTCTGAACGGCTCTCTGACGATTGCTCGGCTCTCAGGTTCTGTCGTCTCTCTAAGTCGACCTCTTCCTTCTTGACGCCGTATTCGACCATGGTTCACCCATTCCTGCCAACATCGTTCAACAGCGGTGTCGCTCCTATTCATTTGAGGAGGTATTCTCCTATTGCTCCAGCCTGCTTCTGTGAGCCCAACAACACGCTTTCTCTCATCTACATCTACATCTACATCCATACTCCGCAAGCCACCTGACGGTGTGTGGCGGAGGGTACTTTGAGTACCTCCATCGGTTCTCCCTTCTATTCTAGTCTCGTATTGTTCGTGGAAATGCTGACGTCGACGTATACCGTTTACGCGCCTGTCCACGAGGCATAGTTACTGTCCCACTGAGCACACGGAATGAAATTCGGGAAGACTTTATGCTCTAGTATCGACCTGTCACCTGTTTACCATCGTAAACATCTGTGGTCCATAGCACGCTAACACGACAGTACTGGCGAGCCCCTGCAACACAGATACTACTGGCAACCCCAGATGCTCGACCCGCCGAAAAACAGGCAATCGCAGGGAAACCGTACTGTACACAACACGCAAACCAGCCACACACACCCCTTACAGTGTGAGCTGATCTATGACCGATCGCCCACTAATGTATGGCGACCTTGAACTGTTACAGAGACGCAGCAGCTGCAGCAGGCCCTACAACGAGCACCCGCAACGACAAAGGTACCGATGCACGGTACCTCGCACTAACATAACCACACCTTGCATGCACTGTCGCAGATAGCAAGCCGCTACTGCCCTTATTACCCGTCCTACTGTCTCAGAGGCGTTTTTCCTTGGCGCTTGCTTTGGCACTTTTTTCCCTCTGCCCTTACAAACCGCTACCCTTCGATCGCTTTCGTCCACTCGTGATGGACCATGCCAATGAGTAATCCTACCCAGACGCATGGACATCACAGCTCGCATTCTGCGACTTACGATTTGAAAACTACCATGTTATACGGAGGTGACAGTAGAACCTTTGGTTTAGTCACCACGTTGGTGTGGCGTGGAGGGGCCCCATCCGTTAAAAAATATAAAAAAAAAACGTTTAGCATCCTCGCAAACTGCACGGTGAAACTGCCCTGCAGCGTCACACATTCGTCCATCGGCCGCCAAAGGTTACAATTTTGTATTTTTTGTCGACAACTGTATGAATATCAATTTGTGACCAAAAAATTGTTCAAATGGCTCTGAGCACTATGCGACTTAACTTCTAAGGTCATCAGTAGCCTAGAACTTAGAACTAATTAAACCTAACTAACCTAAGGACATCACACACATCCATGCCCGAGGCAGGATTCGAACCTGCGACCGTAGCGATCGCTCGGTTCCAGACTGTAGCGCCTAGAACCGCACGGCCACTCCGGCCGGCTTTGTGACGAATATGGATTTTTTTTCTTAGAGTGAATTACTGAAAGTACCTCATAAATGTCATGGCTGGTTTTATTTACATGTGTACCTCACATCATGCGAAAAGATATTGCAGTCTGTGTTATGTTGACAGCTTGTACGTCACGTCTGTTTGGTTCAAAATGCCTCAGTCCCCTAGACTTGCAACTACTTAAATCTAACTAACCTAAGGACATCACGCACATCCATGACCGAGGCAGGATTCGAACCTACGATCGTAGCAGCAGCGCGGTTCCAGACTGAAGCGCCTAGAACCGCTCGGCCACAGCGGCCGGCTCACGTCTGTTTACTGTAACTGTAAAATAACTCACTCATACGTAGGCATCTTCTTTATAGATGCTCATCAGATTTTTCGCCTTTTGATTTCGGATATTTTTTATTTATTTTTTCAGACGAATTAAGCGTTCTGAGAAACGACATGTGCACGAAAATCGCTAGAAGACATCCTCCGTTTCTTTCAAAAGCAGTAAAAACTATGCAGATTTACAAGGTGGTTAGGAATTTTTGTAACACGGTGTTATAGGATGCATCGGTTGGAAGGGGGACAGCAAGGAGACCCGGTTGAAATGAGGAAGAAAGCATAAAGGGCTGATCGTCCAATCGAAATCGAGGCCATTACAGAAGTCCGTATTGAATTATACTGCACGTGGCTAGGGAATGGAGTATATCGCGGAGTTGAGGAAGGAATCACCTTAGCTGCAGCTTGAAGTGAATAGGAGCAATCAGGGAGAACACGAATGAGGACAGGCGGACGGGGATTTCAGCCCGTGTGCTGCCATTAAGAGTCCAGCACAGTGCCGCTCTGTTACGAGGACGGCAAGTGACGGCAGGGGGCTCGCGGTCGCATGGTCGTGTTTACCGCGCTGGTTAGCGCGCGCTGGCGCTAACAAGGGCGGCGATTAGCACAGAGCGTGCCGTTCCTTGTGAGGTTCCGCGTTTGCGTGGGAGGACAAGGGAACCACACAACCAACGCCGACACGTCACGCCGGGCAGACTGACAGTTCACCACGTAGAGGTCGGAGCCCTTCTCTTTTCCCTTCTCTTTTCCCTTCTGTTTCCTGCTTTCCTTCTGATTTCAAATATCGACATTATATTCAGGAATTTCACGAACTCACCGGGCATCTAAATGTTTTGAAATTCACTATTTATTAATTAACTAGCTGCTTTAAATGCCTTCACCCGTGCCTGGTTAGGAATTATCGTTAAATATAATGAGTATCATATATCCTCATGTCTTGCTTCATTTTTACAATGACGGCAACTGAATGTTGCTCTATTCTTTCATGGGATCATTAAAAACAGCGCCACACGTTCCAAATCGCAGTTTCTGGATGCTTCTACTTGTCGATTTTCACGAAGTGTGTTCATTCTTGATTTGTTTCTTTCCTTCCGAAATTACTTTTGTTGGAGTCGGCCTGCTTAGCTGCCGGCACGGTAGCTCAACGTGTTCGGTCAGAGAGCTGGTTGGCCTCTGTAATAAAAAAAAAAAAAAAAATGAGTTGAAGGACCAACAAACGCACTTGAACGGATGTCATGTGACGTCCGCAACGGCCAAACACAACGATCAACAACGAACAAAATGGAAAAAAAAAGCAGGGTGGTATCGTGCTCGTTTCCAATGCGGGTTCGATCCCCGGGCGCGGTGGAGATCTTCTCCGCTCGTGGGCTAGGTGTTGTGTTGTCCTCATCATCATTTCATCGTCATCACCGGCGCGCAAGTCACCTAATGTGGCGTCGAATGAAATAAAACTTGCACTTGGCGGCCCAGCTCCCCCGAATAGGGACCTCCCAGCCCACGATGCCATATGTTTATTTCATTTTCACTTTTGATGGAATCATTCTGTGTTTGTATTTTAACTGACCCTAATACCTCATTTCTAATATCTTGATCTTTTTCTTCACTTCGTCCTTCTCCAATACGATGCATTCTTTGTCTAATTATACACTGCTTTGCAATTGCTTAGGAACAACTGACACCTGCTAAGGAACTACGCCAATAGCTATAGAACCCCCGAGCAATGACAGTAACAGTAAATGCAGCAGGTGGGACGTCCTAACTGCAGCGAAGCCTGCGCACGAACGATCTGCATGCTTTCGACAGTTCATGCACTGCGACGTTTGAGGAAGGTTGTTGTGGAACTGATTAGTGCAATATTCCGCGTGGTGCGGCAACATGTCTGCAAGACACCATTTGAGTGCTTCCGATTGTGGATGTTGTACTTTTTACCAACACTGTTGAGCCTTGGACGATAGGAATAAAGGGAGAAGATGTGGTGTGGTGCCCGGCATCCTCTTTCTACAACACAACTGCATGCATGTATTAACAGGGTTCTTTATTTACATGAACAGGAAGCTACTTATCTTAAGAGAGTAAATGAGATGTGCTACAAGCACTTCCGTAGTAGTCCATGTTAACCTCACTGCTGATGAAGTACGAGTCCCCCTATAAACACAGTCACAAGTACTCACAGATGCCAACTAGGAGTGCTGGTTGTTATGTCACTAGACTGAGCGGCTGAACTAGGTCTGAGACTGGCTGACTGAGACTGACCGGGCCCGCCAGTCCGCGGCAGTGATCAAAATACTTGAGGTCGCGCGGGCGTTGGCGGCACGTTGCTTGCGAGCCTGTCTTTGGCCTGTCTCCTGATATGCGCAGTCGATCCAGCGTCTACTATCAATCTTCTTGCTACCTCTTTGCCGGCCAGTGTACTGGCGATAGCTTACACCAGCACAGTGGCCGAGCAGTTGGATGGCAAGAAGCCAGACAGGCGATCACAGTAATGGGTCTTCCATAAGTATCATCCCCCACCCTCCCCCATTAAAAGAGGCTACTGAAGGTGGCAATGCTATGAGACAGGATGCCTGAGGCAGGACCAGTACGTAGCCCTAGTGGCGAAAAGGAACAGACGTCTCACACCTAGGCAGATCGCTGCAGACCTTGCAGTCACTAAGGATACACGTGCCTGTACAGTAACCATTTAATGGCGATTAAATCAGGCTGGTCTGTACGCTCAGAAGCCTGTTAAATGCATTCCACTTCAACCACGCCATCGTCGACAAAGATATAGTTGGTGTAAGGGGCACGGTGAGTGCGGTCAGCAACAGTGATCCAGAGCGATGTTTTCCGACGAACCCCAGTTCACCATGGCAAATGTTTCTGACCACCAGTTAGTGTAGAGAGAGGGGGCGGGGTGGGGCGTGGGGGGGGGGAGGGGGAAAGACGTTACACGCCGCAGAATGTTCATGAATGTCATCGGTATGGCCTAGGCGTAATGATGTGGCCAGGTATTACTCACAATGGCCGAACACCGCTGCATATCTTTTGCGCGAGGTACTGTTACAGCACAGCGGTATTGCAGGGATATCATTCGGTATCGTGCCTGTGTGTTTACGGGTGTGGTAGGTTCTGACTTCCTGTTTATGGACGACAATGTCTTCCCATACAGGGATAACCTAACAAAAGAGAAAGATAAATTCGACATATTGCTTGATTTTATGAAAAGTCCATCTAAAAACACTATCAACAAAACAAACGTATCACTGATCATACTGGTAACGTGAAGGAGAAAACCGTAAAGGACCTAGGAGGGAAAATAAGACGAGTTGAGGACTAGTGCAATCAAATCGATCAAGTAGACGCAATTCAGGAATAAATGCGGAATGACGTTGATGAGCTGATGAAAACTACAGTAGAAAAATACAACACAAAAAGTAACACACAGTCTTAAACAATGCGTTGTCTGCTGTGAAACTGCTAGCGGAAAATGTTCCGGTGGTACAAAATTGAGTTACCAAGTCACAGAAAGGGCAACCGAATCACGAACAACGGATTAAAGCCAACGAAGATAAAATTAACCAAGCTCAACAACTCATTGTGACCAGACTTGATGAGGCTACCGAACAGTTGTCGGGAAGCAACCCAAGTATATTAGAACACGAAATTCATAAGGTGTCGGAAGGATCAGGCGTCATGAATTCAACTCCAGGAGGTAAAACTGTTCAAGCACAGGGCCTGTTGGCTTTCAAAACGAGATGAAGAGGTTGGAAAAACACACTGTTAATTTTCAGTGTAGACCACGAAAACGAGCTAGCGAAACCTAGGCAAACAATTGCATACCTTTTGAAGGACTGTTGCCGAAATTCAAATGGTTTCTGGATTTAATGTAACAGCAAATTCTGAACCAGTAGCACACACAGATACAAGTAGTCGGAGTGGCGACATCGTGACATTTCTGTACAAAATTATCAGACGCATCGAGACAGCGGAAATTCTTTGCGACCCAAGAGTTGGCTGTCTCAATTCCGAGTACTTTCGTCAGCAAATTGGCATCTGCAGCAGAAAGTATCCTTTATTTGTGGGTTCCTCCAAGTAAATTTAGCTCGCATCTCGTGGTCGTACGGTAGCGTTCTCGCTTCCCACGCCCGAGTTCCCGGGTTCGATTCCCGGCGGGGTCAGGGATTTTCTCTGCCTCGTGGTGGCTGGGTGTTGTGTGATGTCCTTAGGTTACTTAGGTTTAAGTAGTTCTAAGTTCTAGGGGACTGATGACCATAGATGTTAAGTCCCATAGTGCTCAGAGCCAGAGCCAAGTAAATGTATCAGAAAAAATGTGTGGCATTGCTGCCAAATTCAAATCGCATGAGGAGTTCAGAGGCGTTCTTGGATAGCTACTGATCCAAGGCTACGCAGGAGAGGAGAAAACAAGAAATTATGGTGAGTAAAGATTTCGAAACATGTGGTTACAAGAGCCGCGTCAAACATTTCGTCCCAATGATTAAGAAAAATCAGTTATTGTGTACGCCTTGTGGCACTAGTGAAATTATCCACTTGTGCTAAATGTAGCTAATGTTGTATCGGCAGCTCTTAATAGAAAAGTGCAGTAGTTACACGGAAGGATTCAAAAACTTATTACGGGTATCAGAATTTCCGTGTGAAGACAGTGTGAGGGAACATAGCACAGGATAAGGACAGAGTAATAACGACAATAATCAGTTTGGAGGGTCGCCAAGCCATAGTAATAATGGTAACGTCATATATAAAAATACGACTCCGGGAGAAGGAAATTACAGACAACAGCCGTAATACAGAACCGAATCAAATAACCAAGGACAATGGAATCAGCCACGTTATGGAAAGGAGCAATCAGCTTAGAACTCTTGATCATGACATAGAAGATAAGGGACCCTGGCCCAGAAACAAACGAATCGAAAGTCACAAGCGAAAATCGTTCGGACAGCTATGAAAGCGCAATATATCGATATTTGTGTTGTATATTTACTTTAGTGTTGAAAGTTTCATTGCACAGTACAAATAATATGGCTAGAAATTGATATTTCTGTCAAGGAAGCTACTTGTATCGTAATGTAGTTTTGTATTCCCTACGGGGTTGATTCTGGTGAGACCCCAAACGCCTGACTTCGGTGGCCACCCTCGAACGACGGCATCAGGGTGACTGGTTTCGGTGTGTATTCCCATCCAACCGCTGTAACTCCTGCGCTGGGAGCTACGTGGCTACAATCAGAATACAAACCACAAGCATTGTTATAAGGTAAAATGTCCATGAAGTGATGGTGACAGGTGGACCTGCCATGGAAACTCACCGAAACCAAGTACCGCAGTGGTATCTGTGTTAAGCACTTCAGTGATAAGCTGCAAGGACACTCGTCGATATCAAGCATCCCGATGGGAACAGAAAACTCTTACACCCACGTCGTCGTTCCTGGATCACGCTAAACGTAGTTTATAACCAGATATTGCAACGGCTATTTTGTACTGTACAATCACATCTGCAGTACTAAAGTACATACTGAACATATACACCAACCGTTAGAACTCAAAGGTTTACATTCACATCGTAAACGAAATTTAGAAACACATACGTCGGTTCTTAATTGCAAATACAGGTACACCTGATATTCGTCGAGAACAGCGCCATCTGCATCGAATGGGCGACAATGGTCTGAGAAAACCGTACTTATTATATGGCGTAGAATCCGATTATCGAACAAAAATGTGTTTGGGGGGGGGGGGGGGAAGATCCCATTTGAAAATACATAGAGTTGTCCCCGCCCACACAGAAGGGGTGGTTAGGAGATCACCAGTTGTAGCAAAGACAGATGTTCCATGCAGATGTTGCTGTGTGAAACCCGAGTAGATAATGTAGAGGAACCAGCCTTGCCGGCCGAAGTGGCCGTGCGGTTAAAGGCGCTGCAGTCTGGAACCGCAAGACCGCTACGGTCGCAGGTTCGAATCCTGCCTCGGGCATGGATGTTTGTGATGTCCCTAGGTTAGTTAGGTTTAACTAGTTCTAAGTTCTAGGGGACTAATGACCTCAGCAGTTGAGTATCATAGTGCTCAGAGCCATTTGAACCATTTGAACCATTTGAACCAGCCTTAGGGGCCGGGCTGCTACTGTCTCACTGTACAGCGGACAACAGGGATATTTGAGACCCAGCGATAGAATTTTATGAGAGTTTGTAATCCATGTATTGAGACTGACTGTCACCACTTGGAAAAGTTCTTTGAGCTTAAGCTGTTGCTGTAAGGTGGAAATTGTCTATGCCAATGAAAAGCTAAATATTCACTTACGGCTGTTAGATTCATATCTTATGGTACTTAATTTATGATTCTGCACCAGCTATATTTTATCCTAACAGTTTTGAGTTGCCATGTACAGATAAAGATATTTCCACCATATTTACTTAAACTGAAAGACATTATCAGGTTAGTGTTTCACGATAGTTTCTGTAATTGAATATTTTACGCTTTGGTATAAGCTTACACCAAGAAGTGAGTCACTCAACTGAAATATCAATTTTAGTCAATGTTCAAGCAAAAAATTCTACGTAGTAGGACTGCTGGGTTGGTTGAACTTACGTAATATATTCCAGGCGTTTGATGTGCTTCCACGTCATATCTTCCACAGAACGTACGTTAACAGCTGTTTTTACACCTGAAAGGAGTCTAGTCCATTTTCCAGTACTTTCATTATCCCGCGAATCTTTACAGCATGTACGTAACGATTTCCGGCGGATTTCCTTCATGCTAAACTATGTGGGAAATATATCGTTGTTCGCCTTGATGTGCTAACTTACGCAAGGCGAGAGTCACACTGTTGTCCAAATAACTTCTGGTGGAGAGGTTCTGGGGTCGGCTCGATGGGAAAGTTTAGTCAATGTTCCTCCTGAATGACTGGAAACTGCTTGTTGGGGCATCGCACGTGGTGCACAACAACGCGGTTGCAAATGTCGAGCTCTACTTCCTTCAGTCTGCTGTCTCTCTCTGATCAGATTGCAATTTCATCTTCATTCTGTCGCGTTTTCCTTAACAAAACTTTGTTTGGACCTACAACGAGTTATGTGCAACTGCGGAATCATCAGACCCACATAGCGTGAAGGAGAAACCCATTGGCGTCCAGCTGTCCTGGGCTTAAGGCTTTTCCTACTCTGGTTTGGTGATCCTCATCTACATATACATGGTTGACGCGATGTTTCTCCTTCCAGTTTTTTTGGATTATTTTTATTTATCATTCTCTCCAAAATGTCACTTCTATATTTTAATCAATGATGTGAATAATCATCTGTTTTCAGTATTTTGTATGGTGACCCTGCCTGCGAAGGACACCATTCATCTTGTGTTTCAAAACTCTCTCGAAGCACTGCTGTCTCTTCAATGGTGACTGAGTTGCACTCCTCCTGAACTCGTGCAGTAAGTTATTCTTTGTTGCATGGACGAGGTTCTTTGAAGACAGCATCCTGTCGTCTGGACCACAGGTGTCTACAACACTTAGGTCAAGATTTTCCTTCAATTTTGGCAACGCAGAAACCATCAGACATTACTCTTTCACAAAATGCCTAACTATCAAAAATACTTTTTCTAACAGTATGGGTTTTGTTGCCTGGACGTAAGCATGTTCTTCCATAGAAATGTGTATCAACAAAGTCTTGTACAGTTATTCTACCGATGTTGGTAGATATGTAAGAAATTCACCATAACAACACATTTCAGCGAAAGACAGTCGCCTGGGAGAATGGTTTCAGAGAGATTCAGGAAGTAATAGATACTGGCATAAGATTCATACAACCACCACAATCTGTTGATCTAAAGCGGTACTGTCTCCACAGCGCCGGCCGGTGTGGCCGAGCGGTTCTAGGCGCTTCAGTCTGGAACCGCGCGACCGCTACGGTCCCAGGTTCGAATCCTGCCTCGGGCATGGATGTGCCTGATGTCCTTAGGTTAGTTCGGTTTAAGTAGTTCTAAGTACTAGGGGACTGACGACCTCAGATGTGAAGTCCCATAGTGCTCAGAGCCATTTTTTTGTCTCCACAGCGCATGAAACTTTAGTGGCTGCGTTGACGAGAAAGGGAGGAACTTTCCGTCCACCCTGCACATTCTGGCAAGCCCACACAGGGTGCGTGGTGCACCGTAGCTTGTACCAGAGCTAGTCACGTCCTTTTCCGCTCCAGTCGCAAATGGAGTGAGGGTAAAACGACTGTATATAAGAGACTGTGACAGTTGTGCGAAGAGAAGCCTCTGCGAACGCGGAATGTGTAGATATTTTGCTGAGCCCAAGGCACTGCAGGTAGTATTTTGCTTTCACATTCATTGAATTCACCAACTCACAACCAGACAATCACCTTCCAATCTAAACTAGACCACTTGCTATGCTACAGGTCGGTCTGTCACCACAAATAGGTTTTTTTGCTTTCACATTCGTTGGCTTCGGCATCTTATAGGCAGACCACCGGCGAAAAGTCGTTTCTTGCCGCAATAGCCCTACGTTCTGCAGAAGTGTCTGTCCGCAGGTATGTCACACCGTACAAGTGTTTCAGCCACGTCTATGTGCCACCGTTGGAGTTTCAGTTCCTTGTATGTTATCTTCGGGACTGTGCGGCTGGTCCCTCGGGCATGGATGTGTGTGTTTGTCCTTAGGATAATTTAGCTTAAGTAGTGTGTAAGCTTAGGGACTGACGACCTTAGCAGTTAGGTCCCATAAGATTTCACACAAATTAGAACATTATCTTCGGGGTCGTTGACGCGATTCGCTTAAAACAGTGAAGGTGCCTGCCGCCACTTTGTCGCGCCACTCCCACTGGCTTTCTGCAGCGGCGGCAGGCGGCTGACAGCGGGCGCCGCGGTCCGGGCTTTGTTCCCCGGCGAGGTCGTGACGATCCGGCCGCCGCGGTCGTTTCTGCCGACCGCCCCCGCCGCCAGCTGCCGCACCTCCTGTCACGACCAGACTGCCAGCCACTGCCCGCTGCTGCTTCTGCCGGCTGGTCCGCCTTTCGCAGACCCGCCAGCTGCTGTCACACTCGGATTCGCGTCGTGAATCCCGCCCCCCATCCCAGGTTGCGAGCACGTGGCCACCTGCCTGCCGTGTCGCTGCTCCTTTCCCCTACTTTAAATCTCGACTCCGCCGAAGCGGCTCCCACGTTAATGTCTACGTTCCTCCTCGCACGGTGAATTTACTTTTCCCTCTGGAGCTGTTTCTACGAGGGTTGCCCAGAAAGTAACGCAGGGCATTTATTCAGCCGAAAACAATGGTACGAATGTGAAACGTTACTTACGTGTTATCTGAAGTCTCCTGAGTGAGCAGGCCTAGCTTCCGTCACTTTCGACGGATATCGTAGCTGCAGGACTGTTTCAAAATGGCTTCTGTAGGTGATGTACGTTACAAGAAACGTGCCGTCATTGAATTTCTCACTGTAGAGAAAGAAACTGTAGGTAATATTCACAGACTCTTGTGAAAAGTCTACGGAGCACCTGCTGTCGACAGTACAGTTAGTCGCTGGGTACGGAAGGCGGTTCGGCGGAGTTCCACGGTTTGCAGCGGTCGAGGAGACAGCTGTCACACCTGACAGCCCTGACCTAGCTCCCTCTGACTTCCACTTGTTTGAGCCATTAAAGGGTGCCATTCGTGGAAGATATTTTGAGGACAATGAGGAGGTGATTCACACACTGAAGCGCTGGCTCCGCCACCAGGACAAGGATTGGTTCCGATAGGGCAAACACGCTCTTGTTTCGCGCTAGAGAAAGGCCATAGAACGGGGTGGAGGTTACATGGAAAAATAGGGTGTCTAGATAAAACACCAATCTTATTTGTATGTAATTCTCAGTATGTTCAAAAGAGAACTTTTGGGGAAAAAATGTAGTGCATTACTTTCTGGGCGACCCTCGTAATTGCATTTCTAGATGGTCAGTAACACTGGGAAATAATATTGGGCAATATATTGACGGCTGCCGCCAGATAGCGTAGCGGTATTCGGCAAACTTTGTGTCAAATCTCAGTCGTGTTAGAGTGATGCATACAAACGCCTGTAGCCTGCCGGTGTGGCCGTGCGGTTCTAGACGCTTCAGTCTGGAACCGCGTGACCGCTACGGTCGCAGGTTCGAATCCTGCCTCGGGCATGGATGTGTGTGATGTCCTTAGGTTAGCTAGGTTTAAGTAGTTCTAAGTCCTAGGGGACTAATGACCTCAGAAGTTAAGTGCCATAGCGCTCAGAGACAGCCCAAACGCTGTACTCCAATCACAGCAGAAAGGGAAATGAATGTTCGAAATATCGTCTGCCACAATATTTACACGGGAACCAACGGTGATGGTTTGTGTGATTTACAGACGAGAGTCTAGTGCGTCCGCCCCGCGCTTCTCGTAATGGAATCGTAGCCAACTAGCTTACCTCGCGTCTCTTAGATGCTACCCCTTCTGTTCTCCGTCGGTCGAGAGCTCCACCACTCATGGCATTAACAGTGCATAATGATATAACAAGATGGCGTAACTCTGGTGGCCTGATAGTTCCACCGCCCGCCGGCACCTCAAGCAGCTCCGCCCTCATCTGGTGGACCACGACAACCCGGGGGAGCTGCCAATGCCTATCGCCGACTGCCCTGTGGTGGAACCTCCTTTTCCACCTCTGCATCAGCCGCTGTCTCTGCCAGCAGCTGCCCGTGCTGCGTCGCCGTTGCTCGCCCCAACCGGCCACGAACCCTTGCACGTCGACCAGGATACCCCTACTCTTATGGACGTTTGTGGTGCTGTCCATTTTTTTCCCAGGGGGAGAAATTTCGTAGCGGCCCCTTATTGTTAGAGAGCCCGCACAACCGACACGCAAGTTGGGTTGCCGATCCCCTTTCAGGAGCGTGGAGAGAAACATCACCAGCGGACAGAAACAACAACAGACTTTCCAAATCAACATGGAACTACTTCGCCAGACAACATGTGACAGTGTTCCACCAATCGGAGCTCATATGACTTATGTAGCACTCCGCCGATCTGTATTTTGTAGATTTTGGTCAGTATTTTCTTCCATTGTCTTGATTCCTTATCTAGTATGCAACCACAAGTGTTGTGGGGTTTGGAGCTTTTGTTGTTGTTCTTGCGTTAAAAAAAATGGTTCCAATGGCTCTGAGCACTATGGGACTCAACTTCTGAGGTCATCAGTCCCCTAGAACTTAGAACTACTTAAACCTAACTAACCTAAGGACATTACACACATCCATGCCCGAGGCAGGATTCGAACCTGCGACCGTTGCGGTTGCGCGGTTCCAAACTGAAGCGCCTAGATCCGCTCGGCCACACCGGCCGGCTCTTGGGTTAAAAAGTTTGTGTATGCCAAGAAGGCGTTTTTCTTTAATTATAGTAAAGTGTGTTCAAATTGACTGTTCGTTGTTTCCTGCCGACCGCAGGACACTACAGTGTACACATCAAGTTGAGTTGAACTGTTGTGTTTGGACAACCTGTGATGTATAGACGACACCTTATATTTATCTGATGCTTCTGTGAGCAAGTAACATGTCGATTATCACGTTTTGTGCCAAAGAATGGAGCATTTTGTCGATTGCAGTTTTAAAAATACTTCTTCTTGCAGATAACAAGTGTTATTGTGAAATACGTAGACTGTAATGTAAGTGATCTAAGATTAGTCACTAAAATCAGCACATGGCTTTCGGAGAACACATTGACGTTTAACCGCAGCAAAAGCGCAATTGATATAGTTTCTGAAACGAGACTCTTGTAAGAGTCAAGTTCTACTATCCAAAGGCCGTCAAACATTTAGTGAAGTCGACTGTTTTAAATTCTTAGGACTGAGTGTAGACGGAAAGATTTCTCAGAAGTATTGCCCTCAAAATGTTCTGCAGAAACTGAATGCCGCTCTCTTCACTTCCCAACGGTCTCCCGTGTTTATTACACTGACAAACAGTGGCTTTTATTTACGTTGCTAACATTGACTATTATCTCGTATTCCATCATATTTTGGAGCAATTGTGTGCGCTCGCTAAAAGCAGTATCAGCTCGGAAAAGGTCAGTCAGGCAGCGAGCTCAGTATAGGCCGTTGTTTGGGTGTTTCGGAATTCTAACTCTTCCATTCCTGTGCATAAATTGCATCACCGGATTTGTTGTTAACAAAATTGACTCATTCAGAAGAAACTGCAACTTTAATTCACTGAATATTGCACGGTAAAATTATTTGCACTTTGATAACACTTCCTTAAGCGCTGTACAGTAACGTTTACCCTCTGCATCTCGTATCATTTTCAGTACATTTCCAGGAGAATTGAAAAAAAAGAAAATTGAGTGATAAACGCAAAGTCTTGATATCCAAGTCTATAGGTTTTCCTTGCGAGAACAATCCCTTTGATCTGTTAACGAGTTTTCCGCAGTAGTTGACAACTTCTGTCTACATTGCGTTATTTATCCGAATAATCTCACAGTGTTTTTTTCGTTTCTGATTATTTCCTTAGTTTATTTTGTTTACAAGTTTTCTGATCACCATTTTATGAACTACGTACTCACTCATCCACGGCCAAGAAGTTATGGCTCGTATGGTGCCACCGAACTTGATGGCTAACTACGTAAGTAAAATGTTGGAAAACAATAAATACAATCTACTGAACATACAAAATTATAATAAAAGGGAGTGAGCAGTTTTTATTCTCCTTAAGAAAGTATGGACAAGGAGTCAGCCGCAATGTAACCGAAGGGACCTTCGTGGTATTTTTCTGAAGTGATTTACGGATAGTACGGAGTACCAAGTACTGGATGGCCTGGGGAAGGTTCGGTTCCCGACCATACGGAAGACAAGTCACTTGTCTGAACCACTCCTACAAATCTCTATATTTCTCCTGTTTACGCCGATGCACCAGGAAATTTGAAACACTTTTTGAATTTGTTGATTCTGGAAACGAATGTTTTGTGCCTCGGAAATACGAGGTGTTCTGCGGACGTACATATATATTCGTGGATCTTCTAGAGCTTTGTCACCGGTAGGGCGCTGCAAGCGTGACGTTGCTTGCTTGCTTGCACAGTATGAGACAGACATTATGAAACGTTGCGCCTGTAAGCCCTCCACAAAAGGAGACTCCGTCTGAGCCGCCTGGCTCACGGCCCTCTGTGCGAAACCAGTTCGTTCCTCTAAAGCCCCTTGTACTCGCGTCACTCTGAGCTCCTTACGGCTGGCCGTATAAGCTGTAGAGACACACTGTAGCAACACTGACGGATCACTGCACAGTGTAGGCGCCGTCCCCACACTTGTCTCGTGCATCTGTGAACAGTGACAGTTCTGCCAGGACATGCGTCGCAGAAAGATATCTGATGTCAGCGCCGCTGTGGTTAATAACTAAGTCCGTATTCCAGCGTGTCAGGCTATTTAAATATATGTGTCTCATAATCTTAGATGAAATAGTGTTTGTCAGAACTAGAAAAAAATGCCATTGAACATTTTTTATGGAACACAAGTCGTGGTCGCATAGTTCAACGCGCAGCACGCTGGCTGACAGGGCAGGGAGCACAGCCAGACCTGGGTAGAAACCGCGCGAGATAAACGACCGCTGGTCTACTACGACGGTTATTCGGAAAATAAGGAACGATCGGTGGAAAATACGGTGAAAATCTGATGAAGCTTTGCACAGATGCGTTGGGCACTGTGTCTAGTGTGCCCGTCGATCGCATTATGTCGCTCTTTTCAGTTCTGAGCTCACAGTGAGAAAGTAAAGATGGCTAGAAATTATCGTCTTCCGCCAAGTACGAGGGCCTGGCGAAAGATTTCGCCTGAAGCTATGCAATCCACATAACGTAAGTATCATGCTGTTCGTCCTACACGACAATTCTCGGCCTCACTCTGCAGGGGCAATGAAGATGCTCCTGCAGCCTTTTCGACGGGAAGTGTTTGATCACCCACAACACATCCCGCAATTTGCTACCCCTGAGGTTAATCTCTGCTCAAATGAACCGCTGGCCATGAAGACAATATTTTGACACAGACAACGAGCTGCAGTCCAGAGTAGAATATTGTCAAGAAGCACTGGCGGCTGTCTACTGTAACGAGGGAATTGAAAAGTTGGTACAACGCTACGACAGATGTCTAAGTCTGAGCGGCAACTGTGTAGGGAAGTAGCTGGAAAATGTAGCTAACCGTCGCAAGTAAAACAGTTTTGATTTTCACTGTGGTTTCCATTTCGCGCCCTACCGTTCCTTAGATTCCGAGTAGCCCTCGTACATTGGCCGGCCTGAGGGTGATTTTGAGGCAGTATTCCACGCTCGTATAGGAAAATTCGCTGCTCATACCCAACTGCCGCCTCACAGTATACAGTGTGCACTCTTCGTGGCTATAATGTATGGATAAAAAATAAGAACAAAAAGTTACATAAAGTTTTGTCCAAAACTGTTTTATTTCCGATTAATGACGCATAGTGTTATTTGTGGTAGACACTACATCATGGGTCAGTACAGGCTTTTGACGTGTCGTGCTCACCTGCATATCGGCTGATGTTGCTTTGTCGAAATGGCAGTGCGGGACGACGTCAAATGCCTTCCTGAAGTCAAGGGAAACCGCATCTGTCTGAGCACCGTTGTCTGCGGTGGAGGAACAAAGAGAGCTGAGTTTTGAAAGGTCTCTCCGGAATCCATGGTGATTTTTATAGAAGAAAGTTTCGTCTTCCAAAAACGTCATAATTCATGAACATAAAACATGTTCCATAATTCTGCAACAGATTGACGTAAACGATATAGGCCTATAATTATGTCTATATCTCCTACGACTCTTCTTGGAAACAGGAATGACCTACGTTTTTTCTCCAGTCGCTAAATAACCTTCGTTGTTCCAGCGATCTATGATAAACTGGAGCTAGAAAGAAAGCAATTTCTTCCGCATAATCTCTGTAGAAAGTATCGCGTCTGGTCCTGACGCCTTTCCACTATTACGCGACCGTAGTTACTTTACTGTTACGCAATTGGTTATTTTAGGATACACCATTTCGACGTTCATACGAAGATTGAAAGGATAGGTCGTGTTACGATCTTCGGCGGTGAGACAATTTTGGAACACCGAATTCAGTATTTCGGTCTTCTCACTGTTATCTTCAGCTTCGATGTCAGTATGGTCACTGAGTGAAGGAATAGAGGATTTCGAACCGCTTACTGATTTGACGTGAAACAAAAGCCTCATAGGCTTTTTAATCAGGTCGGTTGACAAAATGTTGTTTTCAAAGTCACCGAACACTTCTCGCATTGCTTTCCTCACTCTTACTTTCGCTTAATTCAGCTCGTTTGTCGGTTAAGTTTTGACTTCTCTTTGTTTACGTAGTAGTTTTTGTTGTGACTTGGCAAGACAGCCCAGCCACTAGGAGAGGAAGCCGAAAGGCACGCGTTTAAGTTCACGCAGGCTGGCGTGAGGTCTGGAACAGGTAAAGGAATTTATAGTAGCAAAGAACGTAAGTAACTACTGGAATACTTAACTTTAATTCATAATTGGTGAACATCGGTCTGACGGTACATGTATCACAAGATAAATAGCAAATGATAATGGCGCCTTGCTAGGTCGTAGCAAATGACGTAGCTGAAGGCTATGCTAACTATCGTCTCGGCAAATGAGAGCGTAATTTGTCAGTGAACCATCGCTAGCAAAGTCGGCTGTACAACTGTAGCGAGTGCTAGGAAGTCTCTCTAGACCTGCCGTGTGGCGGCGCTCGGTCTGCAATCACTGACAGTAGCGACACGCGGGTCCGACGTATACTAACGGACCGCGCCCGATTTAAAGGCTACCACCTAGCAAGTGTGGTGTCTGGCGGTGACACCACAGTTTTATAACACAGCTATTAAACCACGGTTTGTTTTTCTCTTGCCTTATGACCTTGCTCGGAGCATGTTTGTCTGAAACATATTGGACTATGCTTTTGAATGTTTCCTATTTGTGCTCCACGTCTTCGTCGTCAGTACCGAGTACTTGATACTGACTACTCAGATACTCTGCTATTTGTATCCTGTCACTGGGTGTTGTGTGCTGTCCTTAGGTTAGTTACGTTTACGTAGTTCTAAGTTCTAGGGGACTGATGACCATAGATGTTAAGTCCCATAGTGCTCAGAGCCATTTGAACCATTTTGTATCCTGTCGCTCTTGCTAAGCAAAAGTATTTTCCTACTTTTCTTAGCATTCCTTGTAAGACCCGTGGTCATAGTTGCTATCACAGCCTTATGATCGGTGATACCTTCCCTTACGTTAATTGATTCGATAAAACCATCCGTTTATTGGTACACGGTCTAAGAGTTACCTTCATGAGTTGGTTCCATAACTATCAGCTTCAAGTAATACTCTTAACAGAAATTCAGATTAATGTTACACGACTCCGTGGCTCTGGCACAAGTTTTGATAGCATTACCCTCCCAAAAATCTACTGATAACTGGCTCACTCTGTCCTGCGACAGCCATCTGTCTATAGACACAGGAGGTGCACAATGTGGTTACCATCCGTTCC
Source organism: Schistocerca piceifrons (assembly GCF_021461385.2). Taxonomy (NCBI): domain Eukaryota; kingdom Metazoa; phylum Arthropoda; class Insecta; order Orthoptera; family Acrididae; genus Schistocerca; species Schistocerca piceifrons. The sequence goes on from NC_060140.1 coordinate 73,923,497, forward strand.
CAAGCACCCTTCATCCCTATTGCATAGAGAATCGATAGCTCGGGTGGACGCACCTCTATTTGGCCACACGCGTGGCGCACACGCTCCTGCAACGTTCGCCCGTTGCCGATGTGTGGTGTACACTTATGTTTTTAAATGTCGCTAATGGCGAGAGGTACAAAGGAGTAACATAATTTGGACGAGGAAATTATGCCACTAGATCTGCTCGACCAACCTATCGATCATTTAACGAGGAGAATAGGTACTTCCTCAGGAAATGGGACGCTATTTCGCCCTGTATAAAGTACAAAAGTAGTTTCTCCAAGCAAGAAAGGCTCGTAATTTGCATCGCTAAAGTTGTTAATGAACTTCTCCTGCTAAAGAGTCCGGCCAAGTGTACGAACCTATGAGACAGTGACCCACAGTTCCCTACTTCAAATTTCTGATGAAGCGAAGCTTACCGATTTTCTGTCGTATTCTATTCCTCTATTGATCTAGGGACAAATGGCTGTCTGTACAGCGTGTCCCAAGAGGAATGGCCAGTATTCAGAGATATTACAGTAGCGATCATTCGAAGAAAAAATGTCCGGTAAATATGGGCCCTAAAATGGATACCTTATAAGCTATGAGCACTTGTTCATCTTTGATACTGTAAAACAGTTCTGTCTTATTAACAAGTACCATAGCTATTAAGCTGTACACTTCAGAGTAAAACACTTCTGTCTTATTAACAAGTACCATAGCTATTAAGCTGTACACTTCAGAGTGCATGAATATTAGACAATCTTCTTTTGGTCGACACTAACACTTCTTAAAATTGGGAAACCAAACAGCTTCGTTTCCCAACACGGAGAGGTTATTCATAAGTGCCTCGTGCTTCAGAACATGACAGTGTAAAAGCTACAAGACATACTGCAATCACACACAAATTAGTGTAACTCACATTACAGGTTGTCGATGTGGACAGCGTTCGTGACGCGGTAAACGACAATAGGTGGCACTAATTGCCCGGGAACGCGAGGTAGCAACCCGCTTTGCAAATCTGTTCATTGGGTTGCCTGTTGGCAGAAACGAGACATCTAGTGAGCAGACGGTTAAGAAAGAGACCCGAAGATAACACAACCTACAGATGCAATCTCTAATTGAAGAATTCTGTGAAACATTAGCAGACTCCCCTTTAGCAGTGGGACATTTGTGCTTAGCAATAACATGAGAGGAATTCCTTCTCATTATATGACAGGCTGTCGTGAGACACATAGGTCTCAATAGTAGTGACGGTGTCAGGTTTTCCTAGCTCTCCTATAAAATTCCAGCATCGTGAGCGACAATCGATCACACTGCTAACTCTGATAAATCGTTTATGCATATACCGAACGATAGAGGTCCTTCCTCTTTCTTGGGGCGTCCTACTTTGTTTTCTGTTGGTCAAGTGTAATATACTGTCTTCCACAAGCCAGAACTTTGTCACGTCAGTAACAAATCTGTAAAAATAATTCGTACGATAGTATCTTGAGCATTAGGTAACAGTATGGTACAACGTCGAACACCTTTCAAAAATCCAGGAAGCCTGAACCTACCTACCCATTTGCGACTACCACTTTGGTTTTGAAAGGTGTCGTAAACGAGCGAAGCAAGCCGTGTTTTTAAGTTAAGCCCTTTTCCTCCGGGAACTATATAGTGCTCGAGCTTAAAACGCACTCTAAGACATAGCAACAGACTGTCATTGGGAGAAATAATCTTTAATTCCGAGCATTCGTTAGTTTACGCCTTTGTAAACAGGAACGATCTAAGCTGTTTTGCACGTACGCTGTATTATTCACTAGGCTCAAAATTCTCGACAAGTATGAGAAAGGAAAGGTTCTAATACCGCAGCTATTCGGTGTAAACTGTAATAGTAACTCTGTCTAATCTTGTTGTCTAATAGTCCTTCAATGCTGAGGTATTCCGAAATATTTCATGTGTGAAATGGTAGTATCCTCATACGAGAAATCATATTTTTATGTGGTCTATAAAGGAATGTAAGGATCCCTAAACTGACATTGCATATGGGATGAGCTTTTTAACATTTTAAATTGGAACTGACAGTGAAAAGTATTGTGGTAGAATCCCCGCTTAGCCCTTCTTACGGATGCAGAAATTTTCATGAAATTTTCTCTATCAGTTTCTCTGCGTCCTCTTTTCCACTGAGAGTATAATGTTTTCGTAACAATTTCCTGATGCTTTGTAGAACCTGTATATGCTTACACTGGGCTATTTTGCCAGATTATGTGAATGTAACCGCAAATATAAATAAAATACTTGTTGTGAAAAGCGGAACTTCAGCGCTCTATACCGGCCAGCCATAAAATACGCGGTTAGTTTAATAGCATACGTAAAGATTGAGATTGAGTGATGTAGGGGGAAGTTGAAACTGTTGTGAATGATGTCAGCAAAACAGTCTACGGAGCAAAACAGAGCCAAACTGAAGCAGTAAGACTTCTGCAGTGGTTTTCAATAGAAAGACGTCTAAAACCATTGTATATCGAACGTTCTCGACACAAGGAAGATACTATACACCTGTACGTATGTTCTGTATGAATGTATGTGCGTGTGTCTGTGTGTACCTAATCATAATTACGACTAATTTGTGCGGCCCACGAATTCCTGGCCTGTGCCTACCTCCTCATCTCAGAGTACCATTTACAGCAAACACTTTCGATTATTTGTTGTATATATTCCACTCTGTGTGTTTGTCTGCAGTTTTTGTCCTCCAGTACCACGGGAGTTATTCCCTCACGTCTTAACAAATAAGTCACTAGGCTGTCCTTTCTTCTAGTCAGTGTTTTCCAGATACTCCTTTCTCCACCGACTCTGCGGAGAGCCTTGATACAGGTCTATTGGGAGTTTGTTATTTGCATTTCTCTATTTTACACATACTTTGGATATCTCAGACGCTAAGCGACAATTTTGAATCGATTATTATTCGCGCGCAGTCTTTGGTCAGAGTATCTGTATCGCTGGAAGATATGTTTCTTTTGTCATCGCTGCTTGGCAGCGAGGAGCGTGGGGGTTCCATCGTTAGTGTAGTAGCGAGAGAGACGCCGAGTAGAGGGCTCGTGGCAACGTAGACGTAAAGTTAAGTGCGTGTGTGTTTAAGTAAATTGATTTTTGTTTGAATATTGTGAAACAGAGGAGAAAGATTTGATTACTGATTTAGAATCAAAAGAGAATGAAGAGAAAAGAAGGAAATATTTTTCTTTTGTTACACTGTAGTCGCGCGTTGGGATTCATTGTTGAATGAGACATTCATATCAGGGAAGTTTAGAGTTTTCATTAAAGATTGAGTAATTTCCATTGTAAGACATTTGTCACGTTTATCAATGATTTGTCTAACATTTGTGCGAATAAAAGTGTGGTATCAATGTTGCCCTTTTTCAACGTTAATGATTGTTCTAAACTGATTTGTATACAAGTAATAATATATCAGGTAATTTAAAAACAGTTTGTTATAGTAGTCTTTCACCTAAGAGCATTGTCCACACCCTCAATCCAAGTATTTTTGTTTAAAAGAGTGTCTCACTGAAGGGTGTGTGTAAAATAGTTAACTTGCTGTCTGCAGGATTACACTAAGCTCTCAGCAACTGCAGTTACCAATTTGCAGCTGCAGCACAGATAATAGCAGCCACCACGTCTCCAAGCAATTACATTACGGGATGCGATTTTTCATTTCAGGATCAGTTTGCCACGAAAATTATCAGCACACGGGGATCATTTCATGAACAGCATCATTAGGCAGATCGTTAACACGCAGGGACAACTTTGTTTAATTAAACAGATTAGTCGTAAAGTTCAGGATTCAATCAGTTCGCATATTTTTGAGAAAGATTATAAAACAGGGCCAAATCCATGTTGTATTCTTACAGGTAGATATATTTGGTTTCTCTCGCAAATGGAAATACAAAATACCACCCACACCTAAACAACAGCAAAGTTAAAACCAACCAATAAAGCCATTACGAGTTCCAAATCAAACAAATATAATTTCTTAAGGAAACTTTCAGCCTCATTCTTATCTTATCAGTCGACTTAATTTTCAGAGTTCGTCTATAACAGCAAATCTCAGACCCGTCGATTATCTTCTTTTGCAGTTTTTCCACAGTCCAACTTTCAGTTCCACGCAACGTAGCACTTCAGGCTTACATTCTCATAAATTTCTTCCTTATATTAAGACCTACGTTTGATACCAGTAGCCGGCCGAAGTGGCCGAGCGATTGTAGGCGCTACAGTCTGGAGCCGCGCGACCGCTACGGTCGCAGGTTCGAATCCTGCCTCGGGCGTGGATGTGTGTGATGTCCGGAGGTTAGTTAGGTTTAAATAATTCTAAGTTCTAGGGGACTGATGACCTCAGAAGTTAAGTCCCATAGAGCTCAGAGCCATTTGAACCGTTTTTTGATACTAGTAGAATTCATTTAAGCGAACGCCCTCTTTGTCTGTGCGACTCTGGTGCTCATGTGCTCCTCGCTTCGTCCATCATTCGTTATTTTATTCGAAGATAGCGGGTTTCATTCACTACATTGTCCCCAATTTCGATGTGAAGCCCATGTACAATCCTGTGTTTTATTACTTCTTTCTCTGCAAATTAAAACAGTCTTGATCGCATAAAAACGATTATTAAAATGATGGCCGGTTTCAGTCTATTTTTAAGACCATCTTCACACTATTCTCTCAAATGTAAGTACATTTACAGACTCAGAGGGACATCTAACGACAAGAGTTACAAACGGAATGGTGTAAACGTGAGAACAATTAAAAGGGAATATTCACAATGGTTGCAGGCGGAGATGGTGAAAGGTGGATGTACCGCCTATTGCGACACAAACGTCAATAGCTGGACAGCGTCGAGAGGCTATGGGTTAAGTAGAAGAGGCTCCGCCCACCGCCTTCTGCATGATGTCAGCAGTGGCCAATAAGGCGCACTGTAAGTGAAAATGTTACAAATAAAATAAAACACAATAGGTGAAATATAAGCTAAATAACAACAAAAAGATAAATACTAGAGGAAGCAGCTTATGGGAATACATTAAATAAAATTAGAAGTAACAAAACCAATAGCAAGCGATTCTGAGCAGGGAGGCTGCACTTTATGGATAGTTAGTGAAACCGGCGTCGATATATAGAACATAACCACGGAAAAGATAAACTGAAGAGACGCCTTCGGTTGCTATTGAGAGGGAGTGAAATATCGATATGAACTGTGTGAGGCAACTAGACGATAGTATCAAAGAGGTAACAGCTACTGGCCGTTGACATGCAACAACAGACACGTTAAACGCAGCTAGTAATCATGGCCATGTAAACATCAAAACGAATCGCCGAAAAGCCAAATATAATTTTAAATGTGGCTGCAGCGACACAAATCTTGCGTCGAGTTTGCATTGACGACCAGTAAAACACCCTGAGATTGAAGGATGTTGCCCAATGGTATTGGCCACAAAATAACAGACCTAGAAGAGGTCTACTTCATTTAGACCATTGTTCTTCCAAGGATGTTGACAAAGTAATTACATTACTTCGTCTTCGATTTATTCTCAGTCCACATTCTGCTGCTCATCAGACGGTTCACTGCATTCCTCCTCACATTCAGCGGGGTTTAGAAAAGTCATAAGCGGATTTTGTCCTTTTACCCTCCACTTTAATCCCACTCCTGGACCTTTCAGTTATTTCTGTCATTGCTTCTTCGATGTACAGATTGAAAAGTAGGGAAGAAAACCTGCACCTTCGCCTTATGCTCTGCCGCGCGGGATTAGCCGAGCGGTCTAGGGCGCTGCAGTCATGGACTGTGCGGCTGGTCCTGGCGGAAGTTCGAGTCCTTCCTCGGGCATGGGTGTGTGTGTTTGTCCTTAGGATAATTTAGGTTAAGTAGTGTGTAAGCTTAGGTACTGAAAACCTTAGCTGTTAAGTCCCATAAGATTTGACACACATTCTTTTGCCTTATGCTCTTCTCTCTTAGTCTTTAATTCCTATTCTGTTCAAGTGATATAACGCATATTATTCTTCCTTCCCATGACTTGGACGTATTTTTCTGAGAATTTCCAAAATCTAGCACCATTTTTTTCTAAGTCGCCATATGTTATTAAGGTGTCTTCACTGTGCTTTAAATCAATCTGCTATCATCGTCGCCGTGGTGTGGGTAGAACATTAGACTTCGGCGCTGGAAGTCCCGGGTTCAGTCTCGGATAGAGGCTGCGACTTTTCCTCGTTCCAATTCCTGCAGGACGGCCCGCCGACCACTCAGCTGCCCGTCAAATGAGTCCCGGTGATCTTTCCTACAGGTAACAAACCACCTTCCGCCCTCTACTGCCGCAGCGAAGGAAGGCTGCACTCTTCCTGCCGGCAGACTAGCATCCTGTTTACAGGCTTGTGCCACAGACTTTACCCCTTATGCCTCTATTTCCAGGCGCATTGTATGAGCTGCCTCTCTGGTGCCTTAACCTTCCCAAAGCCAAACTGTCGGCGTCTGACATACACTCATGTTCACGAAAAACAGAACACCTTTAACGATTGCAAATAGGACGTTTATATTCACAGTACATTTACGTATGTTCTGATGAAATCATTAGCATCTGAACCATGTCCGGCCGTGGGTTCAAGATCAACACTGATATCCCGGCACAACACCATCTACCGAAAAAAGGTGCCTGCAGCTCTCGTGTCGCTATAAACCGAAGGTAATGGATCAGCGTGACTTGAGCAGAATTTGCAGGATGTCTCGTAGACGTATGTGCGAACCATAACGTCAAATCAGTGAGTTTGGAAGAGGGCTCATAACTGGTATGAGAGAATGTGATGCATCCATCCGGGAAATTACTGCTCGTGTGGTGTGGGGCTAAGTGTTTCGTTAGTGGAACGGGTGTGTGCAGAGTGGTTCACGGAAGGCCGTAGAACATGATGTCATGGGTCGGGTGGCTCCTCCCAGACCAGACCCCTCATCCGAATAGCATTGCCGGACAGATGTCATTCCTCTTCGGCTCTTGCGCAGCAGAACAGTGCAACACATCGTACACTACAGGGGTGACAGTCCGTCACCGTTTATTAGGGCATGGGTTACTTGCACGTCTCCCACTTCTCCGCTTACCTTTGACGAATATGCAGAAACTTGCTAGACGGCAATGGTGTGTGGAACAACATTACTGGGGAAAGGAATGGCATCACACAGAGTTTTCGGACGAATCAAGGACCTTATTGTTTGCGTATGATAGACGCATTTTGGTTCGCCGCATCTAGGGGGAGCAGCATCACAGTGACTGCATTAGCACAAGACACACAGCCCCAACTCAACGCTTTATGGTGTGGGGTACTATTGGGTACAATCACAAATCACGGTACGCACGTGTCCAGGGCAAAGTGAACAGTGTGGTCTACGTGAATGACATCCTGCGACCTGTAGCCATACCCTCTGCTGCACATCACCCTAGACGCCATTTTTCAGCAAGACGATACACGACCACATGTTGCTGCACGAACACGTGCCTTCTCGGTGTCACAGGAAATCAGAGTTTTACTCCGACACGCCAGATCACCAAACTTGTCGCCAAACGAAAACGTGACATGGTGAAACGATGGGTGCAGCATTGTGACGCAATGCCAACCACCACGGATGATCTTTAGAAGCACCTGAATGCAACATGGAGGCTATACCACGGGACACCATTCGCGCCTGGTACGAGGCGATGTTGTGACAGGTGGAATAAGTTATCAGGGAGAGCAGAACACACGCCCAACCGAGATGACTGAAGTGCTGATCATTTCTCCAGAACGTACACTACTGGCCATTAAAATTGCTACATCACGAAGATGACGTGCTACAGACGCGAAATTTACCGACAGGAAGAGATCCAGTGATATGCAAATAATTAGCTTTTCAGAGCATTCACACAAGGTTGGCGCCAGAGGTGACACCTACAACATGCTGACATGAGAAATGTTTCCAACCGATTTCTCATACACAAACAGCAGTTGTTGTGATGAATCGGGTAAGGAGGAGAAATGCGTACCATAAAAAAAAATGGCTCTGAGCACTATGGGACTTAACTTCTAAGGTCATCAGTCCCCTAGAACTTAGAACTACTTAAACCTAACTAACGTAAAGACATCACACACATCCATGCCCCAGGCAGGATTCGAACCTGCGACCGTAGCGGTCGCGCGGTTCCAGACTGTAGCGCCTTTAACCGCTTGGCCACCCCGGCCGGCTGCGTACCATCACGTTTCCGACTTTGATAAAGGTCGGATTGTAGCCTATCGCGATTGCTGGATACCAACGGCCTCGTATCACTAGCAGTCGAAATGACAGCCATCTTATCCACATAGCTGTAACGGATCGTGGAGCCACGTCTCGATCCCTGAGTCAACAGATGGGGACGTTTGCAAGACAACAATCATCTGCACGAATAGTTCGACATTTGCAGCAGCATGGGCTGTCAGCTCGGAGACCATGGCTGCGGCTATCCTTGTCGCTGCATCACAGACAGGAGCATCTGCGATGGTGTACGGGACGACGAACCTTGGTGCAGGAATGGCTAAACGTCATTTTTCGGATGAATCCAAGTTCGGTTTACAGCATCATGATGGTCGCGTCCGTGTTTGGCGACATCGCGGTGAACGTACATTGGAAGCGTGTTTACGTCATCAACATACTGGCGTATCACCAGGCGTGATGGTATGGGGTGCCATTGGTTACACGTGTCGGTCACCTCTTGTTCGCGTTGACGGCACTTTGAACAGTGGTCGTTACATTTCAGATGTTTTGCGACCCGCGGCTCTACCCTTCATTCGATCCCTGCGAATCCCTACATTTCAGCAGGATAATGCACGACGGCATATTGCAGGTACGGGCATTTCTGGATACAGGAAATCCTCGACTGCTGCCCTGGCCAGCACATTCTCCAGATCTCTCACCAATTGAAAACGTCTGGTCAATGGTGGCCGAGCAACTGGCTCGTCACAATACGTCTATCATTACTCTTGATGAACTGTGGTATCGTGTTGAAGCTGCATGGGCAACTGTACCTGTACACGCCATCCAAGCTCCGTTTGACTCAATGCCCAGGCGTATCACGGCCGTTATTACGGACAGAGGTGGTTGTTCTGGGTACTGATTTCTCAGGATCTATGCACGCAAATTGCTTGAAAATGTAATCACGTGTCAGTTCTAGTATATTATATTTGTCCAATGAATACCCGTTTATCATCTGCATTTCTTCCTGGTGTAGCAGTTTTAATGGCTAGTAGTGTATTAATGTGTATATCCTGTGAATACGGATGTTCTGTCTCTTGTCGTTCGTGGTGTTCAGTTTTTTCTGTACATGAGTGTATGTTTACGTGCATTTAGTTCATATTTTCGGCCACTGTCATCGCCTGTAAAAGTACGGAACAATTTTTTTTTTAATATTCCTGCAACATTTTGCTTGCGCTATGAACAATATGAAGCTCCAATCAGGATGAGACTGCATTCGACCGTGTCCGTGACGGCAGGTGCGCCGCCCGACCTGACGTGCAGTACGGGTGGAGCGATATTCCTTTGGTGGGTCGCACACGCGCCGCGCGGCGCCGCGGCTGGCGCCAGTGCGCCTCGCGCTGCCCGCCGGCCGCCGCCTGCTGCACAAGTGTCCATTGTTCTGGGCCCGGCATTGTCTGCGAGCCCCGCCCAGCGCCTATAGTGTATCCGCGCCGGCGCTAATTACCGTCATTTGCCGCGCGCGTGTGCGCGCCGCCTAATGGCGCATTCAGGCTCTCCGCGCCGCGGGACTGCTGCAGCCCGGCTGGCGCGCTCGTCACACGGCGTCGCCAGCCGCGCCTCGGGCGAAAGACTCGCGGTAGGGTAAAGGGCTGTGGCGCCCACGCGCTGCTGCGCATGAGAAACACGGCTGCTTTGTGCTCCAGCCTGATGTTGCAGTACAGTAACTGCATTAACATGCCAAAAAGTGAGCCACACATCAGCTCGTAACCGACACGCTATCTGATCGAAAGTAACCGGACTGCCCTATGTAAAGCGAAATTGATCTCTAGATGTCACGAGAAGCGTACCTGAAAGTGGCGTGGTGTATTGTCAGCGGAGAAACAGTAAAGCAGGCTGGGTCGATCACGAGAACTCAGTGACTTTGGACGCGGACGTACGAACTGTGGTGTCACCGTTAGACACCACACTTGCTAGGTGGTAGCCTTTAAATCGGCCGCGGTCCGTTAGTATACGTCGGACCCGCGTGTCGCCTGCCATCAGTGATTGCAGACCGAGCGCCGCCACACGACAGAGCTAGTCTAGAGAGGCTTCCTAGCACTCGCCCCAGTTGTACAGCCGACTTTGCTAGCGATGGTTCACTGACTACATACTCTCTCATTTGCAGAGACGACAGTTTAGCATAGCCTTCAGCTACGGCATTTGCTACGACCTAGCAAGGCGCCATATTCAGTTACTGTAAGTACTATCTTCCAGACTGTATAATGAACAGATAATATTGTCGAACGTCCCGTCAAGAGCGACGTTCATCATTAATGGATTAAAGTTAAGTATCAAACTAATTACGTCCGCTTTCTCAATTCTCATTCTTTGTCATGTTCCAGACCTCAGGTCAGTATAGTTCTTCCCACTTCACGCCAGCGTGCGTGAGCTAAAACGCGTGCATTTCGGCCTCCACTCGTAACACGGTGTTGGCTCTTCTGCTAACACAAATCGAAAGGTGACGGTTCGTGCGGGTCTAGACACTGATTGGAATTATGTTGTTGGCGGTTCCAAGCGACAGTAGCGGTAAGCGCATGCACGTTCTCCGCACTTCAAGAATGCGTATGCAGGGTGGTCCATTGATAGTGTCCGGGCCAAATATCTCACGAAATAAGCATCAAACTTAAAAACTACAACGAACGAAACTCGTCTAGCTTGAAGGGAGATACCAGATGGCGCTATGGTTGGCTCCCTAGATGGAGCTGCCATCGGTCAAACGGATATCAACTGCGTTTTCTAAAATACGAACCCCCATTTATATGACATATTCGTGTAGTACGTAAAGACACATGAATGTTTTAATTGGACTACTTTTTTCGCTTTCTGATAGATGGCGCTGTAATAGTCACAAACGGATAAGTACGTGGTATCACGTAACATTCCGCCAGTCCGGGCGGTATTTGCTTCGTGATACATTACACGTGTTAAAATGGACCGTTTACTAATTGCGGAAAAGGTCGATATCGTGTCGATGTATTGCTATTGTGATCAAAATGCCCAACGGGCGTGGGCTATGTATGCTGCTCGGTATCCTGGACGACATCATCCAAGTGTCCGGACCGTTCGCCGGATAGTTACATTATTTAAAGAAACAGGAAGCGTTCAGCCACATGTGAAACGTCAACCACGACCTGCAACAAATGGTGATGCCCAACTAGCTGATTTAGCTGCTGTCGCGGGTAATCCGCACATCAGTAGCAGACAAATTGCGCGAGATTCGGGAGTCTCAAAAACGTCGGTGTTGAGAATGCTACATCAACCTCGATTGTACCCGTACCATATTTCTAAGCACCAGGGATTGCATGGCGACGACTTTGAACGTCGTGTACAGTTCTGCCACTGGGCACAAGAGAAATTACGGGACGACTACAGATTTTTTGCACGCGTTCTATTTAGCGACGAAGCGTTATTCACCAACAGCGTTAACGTAAACCGGCATAACATGCACTATTTGGCGACGGAAAATCCACGATGGCTGCGACAAGTGGAATATCAGCGACTTTGGCCGGTTAATGCATGGTGCGGCACTATGGGAGGAAGGATAATTGCCCCCCCCCCCCCCCATTTTATCAATCGCAATCTAAATGGTGCAATGTATGCTGATTTCCTACGTAATGATCTACCGATGTTACTACAAGATGTTTCACTGCATGACAGAATGTCGATGTACTTCCAACATGATGGATGTCCCGTACATAGCTCGCGTGCGGTTGAAGCAGGAATTGAATAGCATATTTCAGGACAGGTGGATTGGTCGTCGAAGCACCATACCATGGCCCGCACGTTCACCGGATCTGACGTCCCCAGATTTCTTTCTGTGGGGTAAGTTGAAGGATATTTGCTGTCGTGATCCACCGACAACGCCTGACAACATGCGCCAGCGCATTGTCAATGCAGGTGCGAATATTACGGAAGGCGAACTACTCGCTGTTGAGAGGAATGTCGTTACACGTATTGCCAAATGCATTGAGGTTTACGGACATCATTTTGAGCATATATAGCATTAATGTGGTATTCAGAGGTAATCACTCTATAACAGAATGCGTTCTGAGAAATGATAAGTTCAAAAAGGTACATGTATCACATGTGGACAACCGAAATAAAATGTTCAAACGTACGAACGTTCTGTATTTCAGTTTAAAAATCCTAGGTCGATTGGTTCTACGCGCTACAGTCTGGAACCGCGCGACCGCCACGGTCGCATTGCGTTCAAGGACTACTCAAACGCAGTACAAACAAGCATAACAACATCATACGTCGCAACGACGCAGGTCGAATGCACACACAAGTATCGGTGTGGAAACTTTAAAACTACGATATCTCGTAAAAGACTCGCACTAGAATCGTGCAGACACCACTGATATTCGGATTGACCCCACTTTTAGTCCTACAGTCGCAGGTTCGAATCCTGCCTCGCGCATGGATGTGTGTGATGACCTTAAGTTAGTTAGGTTTAAGTAGTTCTACGGGACATGTCCTCAGAAGGTAAGTCCCATAGTGCTCGGAGCCATTTGAACCAAGCCATTAAAAATCCTACCTGTTACCAACTGTTCGTCTAAAATTGTGAGCCATATGCTTGTGACTATTACAGCGCCATCTATCACAAAGCGAAAAAAGTTGTTCATATTTCCTTACGTACTACATGCATATGTAATAAAAAATGGGGATTCCTATTTATAAAAACGCAGTTGATATCCGTTTGACCTACGGCAGCGCCATCTAGCACGCCAACCATAGCGCCATCTGATTTTCCCCTTCAAGTTAGACAAGTTTCGTTCTTTGTAGTTTTTTCGGTTGACGCTAATTTTAGTGAGATATTTGGCCCGGTGACGATCAATGGACCACCCTGTATACTCATAATACAACACAATAATACAACACAATCAGCCGTTATAATTCGAAACAAATAGAATAAAAAATTCACTAAATAATTCGATACGATCACGTTTGATGCTCGCATTGGCTACGACATTCACAGCAGAACGCTGAGAACGCTACTGAACCCTCATTCGTTGTCAGAGAATGCCTGACGTACAAGCGCACAACAAGACTAAACTCGATCGCCATGGTTCGTAGCTCCAACTATAGTCACTGGATGTCACCTGAGTTACAGATCCACTCAGGGACATTTCAACCCTTTAAGGTTTAATAAGAAGAATCATTCGAGAAAGCGAATGGTGTTTATTTTTCTGGTAACAAGTTTCAGTCATCTGAAAGACCACCTTCAGACCAGTGTCTAACTCTACTGGTCACCCGTGGACCCGATGAGCGGAGAAGCTGTACGTGCTGAGAGGCACCTGTCGTCACTTGAAACAGTCACCACGAACGAGAGCTCCGTTCATCGGCTCTTCGCGTTACCAACGGAGTTAGATGCTGCTCTTAAGGTGGTCTTCCATGTTCTGGCGTAACCACAAGAGCCGGATCGAAGATGAGGGACGCAAGAGAAGAGAAGGCTGTGAAACGACGTCGGCCAATAGTGCGCTGATTAGGACCGCACCACGACAGGAGCGGCCCCTACAAGAGGAAAATACAAGCGCTGCTCCTGCCAGCTTCAGCCGCTCAGTATCGGCTCACTGCTGGGACAGTATTCGCAGAGTATTAGCGCGGCCTGGCAGAGTGTGCTACGATAGCAGTTAGGAGTGATCCATATCAAACTTGCATGAACATTGTCTATAGCGAAGAAAATTACTGTTCGCATGTCGCCCATCGCTTGCACTGTTATTTCAAAGTTAAGTATTGTCAGTCTGCTTCATTGAAATAAAGCTACTGATGTTATTTGCTTGAACTGTTGTATAGCCTTCCGAGAACTCAGCGACCTTTAGGCACGCTATACGAGACGGTGGGCAAAACCTCACATTCCAGATGACTGAAACCTGTTGCTTTCTCGACTGCTTGTTTTCATGTAAATTACGATCAATGGCCGCTATTGTTCCACTTACGACTTTAAAAATTATCACCTTTCTATAGTTGCCCAGGTCGACTGTTGGTGACCGTGAGCGAGAAGTGAAGATGTGAACGAACAGCCACAGCTAAACTGACAACCGGCAGACCTGGTGGACTGACGGACAGGTACTACACACTATCGCAGCTGGTGGTTTAAATAAATGCCACGAGACCAGCGGAAGGAATAGTTCGTGACTTCCACTGTACTACTAGCAGTGCAGGTAATTAAATAGAATGGGGTACAGCGGTGGAGCACTGCTGTAGCCAGTGCTAAGCGAAGCTCGAGGCAGTGGAAGAGGACGGCATTGGACAGTGGACGTCTGGAAACTAGTGCTTCCGGGTGATGAACTACGTTATAACCTATGGCAATGCGATGGAAGGGTTTGAGTTTGGCTAATGCCTGCTGGACGTGACCTGCAATGACGTGTGGTGCCAACAGTGCTGTAAATAGCAGGTTGTGTTACGGTATGGGCTATTTTTGTGGTTAGGGCTGGTCCCCATCATTCTGTTTAAGAAACCGTAAATGCAGAAGAATAAGAACACACTTCCCAGTATAGTGTACTGGCTACAGCACCAGTTAGAAAACGATGATTTTTTTTCGGTATCAGCATGGCAGTGCACCTAGTAACAAAGCAGGGAGTGTGAGACAGTCATTTACGGACAGTACAATTCTTGAAATCAATTGGCCTTCCCCGAATCCCGATCTCAACTCAATGGATCACCCTTGGGATGAGTCACAACGCCGGCTTCACTCCACACTCCAGCGTCCAACATCACTGTCTTCCTTAGTTTTGGATCCTGGAGAAGAATCGGTTGCCATTCCTCCACAGACACTCCTTCACCTCATTGCACAATGTCCCCAGCGTAGTAGAAGCCGTAATAAATGGGAAGGGTGGGCGCATCCCGTCGTAATGTTCGGGTCTTTTGATCGTATAGTGTGCATTGTTGGACAGTTATTTGCTATTCTTCATGGAGTACGAAGTAAATTTCACTGATTGTGCGTATACGATATAGTAGGGAGAATACCGTACATGATTACATTTCTAGGTGATACAGGAGTCCACAGGTTCCAAGATTAAATACTCTGAGCTGTCGTCTGTCTGAGTACCAAATCGAACTGAAATTGAATGACAGATACTGGTACTTCATCCAAAGCAGCTTCAACTGTTTAGTAGCGTTAATCGATGGTATCGCTAGCGAGTAATTGAGTGCCAATCTCTCAGCAACCTATGACCAAATGTTTTCAGCGGGAAGGAGAGAGAACATGCTCGTCAGAGCAACACTCAGATAACGTTTGAATCTGTGTGGGCTGGGACAACGTGGTCTAGTGTCTGTCCTCTCTGGCGCTAGTTGCACGGGAACGCTAAGAACCCGCATAGCGTTGTGTGTTACCGCCTGAACCCATCGATTCGATATTCGTGTGAGAGCGTAGGATCCAGTTCAACGCGATAACGCCGAACCATAAACTGCAATCTCAAATGTACCACGATCCTACCGCTGGAGAATCCCCACAAGTGGTGGTAGAAGTTTATAAATCATATCCTTTTACTTTACTAAAGTGTTTAATGTTTCTATAAAGCTCGGCTGTAAGTTCTGGTACCGTGGAAGGCGAATCTCTTTACATTCTTCATGAGGCATAATGAGTACTTGGTGCTGGCTGTTACTACTGTGCGTTATTGTCATGAATAACTACGATCAACAACAACTGTTCAGAACCAAAACCGAAAAATACAGCGTAGCCTCGTACCATCACACTGTCCGCATCAAATTCCACTGCAGCACTTTCCGCTTTCTGGGATCTGGGCACAAGTTTGGTGTTATTTGTAGAATTCTCACGGATTTATAGCAGGGATTGTCTGCGACTCTACTAAACTGCAAATACTGGGACTATAGCAACTACTAACTGTCTTGGGTATTTTAGAGCGTCACGTTTCCCGCAGGAAATTTTGCCAATTGCTTGGCACGACGGCCTTTTCCGTTGCAAACCTTTACAGAAACCTACCGAAACAGTACCTTCAATCTTTTCTCTGTCACTGCCCGGTACAGCCCTTATGTAATGTACCCGTCCGACACCCTGACGCAACGAAGTAAAGGGATAGCTATCTGTCGTTTGGAATACAATAAGTTTCACATTCATTTTCTCATATTTGGTTCTTGAGTGACGACACGTTTCCATACTTACCGAATTAGGTACATCAGTAATGGTAATGTTACAATCGTGTCTTCTTTTGCCAAAATTTCTGTGGACGGCCATCCCTGTACGCCCATCTGAAAACTATGTTATTAACTGTGACGCAATACTCCACTGTTCCACAGACAAAATCGCTTGCAGATTAAAGTCGTGAAACCACCACCGTGAGCAGTGTCTTCCGTGCAGCGTCATATCCTACAAAATTAAGTTTCATCGTATATCGCGGGACCGTTCTGTCACTATCTAATTGCATTTCAGTTATAGCAAGAAGGACAGTAGCACACCAAAATTTATTCACACTCGCCATAGTAATAACAACATCTTAATGGAAGACGTCTGCTGCTTCTGATCAACCTTTCAGATCAAATTCTGTATTAGTTTAAATGCTTATACAGAAAGTAAGGTACGATTTCTTATAAAACATAAGCCATCAAAGACTTTTTCACAAAGCTATTTTGCCGGCCGCGGTGGTCTCGCGGTTCTAGGCGCGCAGTCAGGAACCGCGAGACCGCTACGGTCGCAGGTTCGAATCCTGCCTCGGGCATGGATGTGTGTGATGTCCTTAGGTTAGTTAGGTTTAAGTAGTTCTAAGTTCTAGGGGACTGATGACCACAGCTGTTAAGTCCCATAGTGCTCAGAGCCATTTGAACCATTTTTGAACAAAGCTATTTTTAATTAATTCCTTGCGTATTTTTTATTTTTCCACACATTTTCCATATTTGTTTGAATATTTGTTATAACGTTCGACAATCTTTTGTATTTCTGTCATACACGCCTGTATGTTAACCAGTCTTTAACTTCTTCTTTCACTTAGTCATTTGTTGTGAAGTGCTTGCCGGCGAAAAACTCCTCTAGGTAGCGCTCAGAGCCAAGTCTGAACTGCACGGCGACTAGAAAATCTATTTCCATCAAAAAGTTCTTATCAGATTTTTGGCGTGAGTGGCAGAATGGACTCCGGCATTGTCATACAGGAACAAAACTCCAGATGTCTGTATTGCTCGTCGCAGTTTAGTCAGGGTAGCGAAGTACATGGTTGCGTTTATTGTCCCTTAGTGCATAAACTCGACTATAGAGACCTCATAACCTTGCATGTTGAGATTGTCTGCTTCGCCTTGACTATAACAGGCGAAGTCGTGTGCATCTATTCCAGGGCTTCACAACATGCGTGCTCACGGAGCAAGCTGTGAGCAGCAAGGCGCGAGCACGGAGCAGCGCGAGCACGCTACCCCCACTACCGGACCTGAGCGGAGAGTGGGGAGAGTCACGTGGGGCACACAGCAGCTGCCGCCAGTCAATGTAAATCCGCGGCCACCTGCAGGGATATCACTCACGAATTATTACTGCGACAAATGAAACAAATAAAGGAGAATGTACACGTGCCACATAATTTTATTAGCTTAGTGTATGCCTCTGCATTCGTATTAATTTGTGAACTGTTACACAATAAAAGGTGTCACTGAAGTGTGGGATTCTCGGTTATCTTGTACTTTTTGCCTTTTACAGTTGCGTCTATGTTCGGAGTAATTGTTCTTGTGCATTGTAGGCGCAGCGTGCAGTTCAAATTTCGATCAGACAATGCGTTTCTCAGGTGCGTCTTGTTACATTTCATTGCAGAGAACAGTTGTTCACAAACATTGGTGGAACGGAACATTGATATTATTGTAGCCGCCAGTTTGTGCAAATGAGGAAATCTATCCTGAGGGAAGTGTCTGTAGAATTCCAAAATGTTTTTCTTGTTCTGAAATTTGTCTCTGTATTCTCTGTCACACTGCAGGTCAATAATTTCTAGTTGCAGCTCAGGACGAATCTCTTCAATATTCGCTGAATATGGAGAGGAGAACAGATCAAAATCACTGTCTACTGCTGTCAGATCTTTAAAGCGTTGATCAATTTCTTCCTTAAGGGCAACTAAACTATGTGAATAACGTTCACAGCCTTTGTGAACGTCTTGCATGGATGATAATTTAGGAAAATGAGCAAGCTTTCCTGTTTCCAGCTGACTCACCCAAAGTGTCCATTTCATTTTAAAAGCTCGTATTCGATCTATGAAATGAGTAATTAGCAGATCTTTATCTTGTAGTGAAATGTTCAAAGCATTCAGATGGCTAGTCAAATCTGCTAAGAACGCGAGATCACATTTCCATGAAGGCTCTTTCAATTCGGGAACACACATGTTATTTATTTCCATGAACATATTTATCTCATCTAATTGGCAAAAATATCGATTTAATAATTCGCCACGACTAAGCCAGCGGACCTCGCTGTAATAAGGCAGGCTACCATACTGGCTTTCTACATCCTCAAGAAAGCTTTTAAATTGCCTATGTTGTAGCCCAAGCTTCCGTATATAATTGGCTGTACGAACAACAACATTCATCACATTTTTTAGTGATACTCTTTGCACATAGGTTTTCCTGGTGGATCACACAGTGAACGCCCCTTATTTCATTCGGCACGGTCAGTTTTTGCATTTTCTCCTTCAACAGCGCAACGAAACCTGATTTTTTCCCTGCTGGTGCACCGTCTGTAGACACTGAAACTAAAGAATTCCACGACAATCCTATATTTTCAACACTGTCTTCAACATGACTTAAAATACCAGCTCCGGTTGTAGTATTCTTCATGGCTACTACATCGAGGAGCTCCTCTCTTACCTAAAGATCTCTATTAACACCTCTAATAAATATGGCAAGCTGCGCTGTTCCAGTGATATCAACACTTTCGTCCAAGCTAGAGAATACGCCATAAAATCTTTATAGCTATTTGCAAGCTGGCTCTGGACGTCGTCTGTCATGTCCTGTATGCGACGCATAATGGTCATGTTAGATAATGGCACAATCCGAAACTGTTCAACTTGAGATGGACATAACTGTTCCGCTGCAACTACCAAACATTCTTTTATTAAATCGCCATCAGTGGAGGCGCGCAGGGATTTTGCTAAAAGCAAAGCAATTTTGTAACTCACTCTGAGAGCTGCCTCAGTTGATTTTTCTTCGTCGTCCAGATCTTCTTCGGATAGCTTCCTTTTAAGTTTAATAACTTCCTGTGCACGATATGGTCCATCACATTTTCCACTTCCGTAGTCTTTCGCGTGGTACGACATATAATGTCGCTGCAAATTAAATTTCTTAAAAGAATTCGGCGTTTTGTGACATACTAAACATTTTGCATCACCATCTTTTTCTATAAACAGATACAATTCCTCCCAATGGGGGTTGAACTGCGAAAGCATGGTTGGGGTTACACAACGGCGACTTGACATGATTCTTAACCAGAGAAGTGTCTGTTAGAGCTGATCGTAATACTTTAAACGTTACACAGTCGGCGCGAATTCAATAGGCACGTTGCGGCCCTATCCAAACGTGCGCGCGCATTTGTCCTCCCTCCCCTCCCGCCCTACTCCGCGACCTTGCACCTGCTCGCGAGCACGTGCCTGAGCAGACGCGAGTACTCGCGCTCAAAACCGGCCAGTTGTTAAGCCCTGATCTATTCCATTGACCGACGATTAGACTCTGGGGTCACCTAGGAAACACATGTCTCATACCCTGTGACAATGTTCTCTAAAAACTGATCATCTTCACTACGATATGGGTCTAAAATATCAAGAGAGTTTGTGTTTCTCAACAAGTAGCTGAGAATCCAGCCTGCACACAATGTAGGAAATTGCAACTTTTCAGAGACAACTTTGTGCTATCTTATTCGGTCCACATTCGGTAATTCCAATGTTATAGTTAAAATTGTGAAACGCTGGTCTTCACGAATCTTTCCCTCTAGAGCTTTGACCAATTCTTCTACGACCACACACAGGCGGTAGGCCTGACCTCGGTTCGTCATGGACATTTTCCCATTCGTCTCAGAAAGCTCTCACCCAATTACGCTCATATATGTCACTCATCCCACTGGGGCCATACACCTCACTTATCTGTCGATGAATTTCCGTTGCTTCAACGTTCCTTACTGTCAAAAACCAAATCACTGACAGCTGGTGAGCTGATCAATGGCTGTGAACATTTTGAATTGATGCAGTGAACGGCACATTGAGACAATTCCAATGGAAATGGCGTCGTTTTGTGAGCAAAGCATGCCAGGATTTGGGGCGCATGCGCGACATTCTATTGCCTTTGATGAATCGAACCTTAATTTCCGAATAAACCTCGTACATATGCTATGTGTAAAACCCTATTTATATATTGGTGCCGTGATACTTCACGTATGCGTTGACACTCCACTAAAATATGCATTAGACTTAATGTGGACGTTGTATCTTTTACGGTAGACCCTAAAGTTGTCCCGCAGCGGGTTCCAACACTGAGCTCTACTCTTAGACAGCCCACAATTGCCACGAGGCTGTGTTTCGTGTTTCTTCGTTTTGTGCACATTACGGTATTACCGCCCTCAGCGTACTTAGTTACAGTAACTCATGTAACAAACCCTGTATACGTATCCACTTAAATTCTGAGGCACTTCCATTGCGAAACGTCTCCTCCCATATCACGGACGCTGACCGGCGTGAGTCTAGTAGTCAGGGCCGACAATACTTTAGGGCCTCCAGACCTGCCTCTTTCCTGTCGCATTTGACTCCTTTAGCCGCAGATTAACAACAAAAATGGACACTGTATTTATGCTGAAATAGGAAATTGAAAAGATATACAATGCAGGCGAGAGGTCGAATTACCATTTCTCGTTTTAGGTAAACAAAAACATGCGATTGTGTCAACAGAAGAAACTAAGGAGCATAATTATGAAAGTAGGATATCCACTCCTTTTAATAAAGTCCCTCACAAGTCTAGACGAAATCTTAGCTATCCCGTCACGTGAAACTGCAGTGTTAGCGGAACCTTATATTACTAATTTCGGGGTGGCATAGAGAATATACTTACGCATATACTTATTAATATACAGTGATGAGCCAAAACATAATGACCGCCTGTTAAATAGCTTTTCTGTCCGTCTTTGGAACGAAATACATCGCTGATTCTGCATATCAGGGCTCCGACAGTTTGTTGATAGGTTTGTGGAGATATGTGGCATTGGATGTCTACGCCCAGGTCATGCAATTCCGTAAATAACTTGTCGCTAGTTTGCGAACGCGGTGAGGGCGTCCGATGACGGCCCAGATGGGTTCAATTGGATTTACATCAGGCAAATCTGGTTGCCAAGATATCAACATGTGTTCACTATAATGCTCCTCAAGGCACTGTAGCACGGAGCTGGCCCCGAGACACAGGCAATTATACTGCTGGAAGATGACATCGCCGTCGGGGAAGACATCAAGTATGAAGGGTTGCAGGTGGTTCACAGCTGTCAGCGTGTCTTCGATTACTGCCACATGTGAACACGTAGGGTTGGCGTTCCACGGAGCTCCATTTTCAACAATGTACGATGAACGGTTTGCCGTGAAACACTTGTGCGTGCATTAGCATTGTGCTCTTTCACCAAAGATGTCACAGATCACCATGTTCCCTACTTTATAGAGCAACCAAGCCTCCGAACCTCACCTTCTGTGAAGAGTCGCGGACGTCAAAACATTTAGCGCCTAGTGGTAGTTTCAGTGCCCTTCTACATCTTCCCGTAGATGCTCACGACAATAGCACGTTAACATTCGACCAGTTTCGCCGTTTTCGAGATGTTCACAGGTTCTGCTTAATAATAATCTGCCCTTGTCAAAGTCGCGTATCTCAATGGAGTTTCCCATATGCAGCCCATATCTTCGCTAGGGTGATCTGCTCAGCTTACATACTTTCGTTATGGCGTCACGTGCCCAAGGCATCCAATGTCGTGGGGAATGGTCATAACGTTTTGGCTCATTAGTGTATGTATGAACGATTTACTGCGTGAATGGAAAAGTATCTGAATAGCCAAATAAACTCTCTCGAATTGTCTTCTATGTCATAACTGCGGCAGCAAAAGAGAATAGCCTGTAAAAAAGAATTCTGCCCAAAGTCGGGGCATCGTTGTGACTGTACATACAAAAAGAGCTAAAACAACAAAAATAATAGTGCGCATTAAACAAGTACAACACGTCAGCCAATTTTGTTACCAGGGATGTAATATCACATACCAGTATTACAAGTAAATAGACATGTTTACAGCAAGATTTACAAATGAGTGGAGACAAGAATTGATAAGACATAGAAAATAAGGCGAATAAAGTTTTGTAAAGCAAAGGCAGCACAGCAGACAGGTTAAGAAACTAAGAGATTAGTGAAGAAGTAAACAAAAAAAGAAAGAAAATTAAGGATAGCAGAAGAAAATGGAGTGTACATACGGACAAAATGAAACGTTAGGGTTAACCTTGGAAGACAGAAAGCTGCAAACCAGTAGTTCGAATAAATCTGAAAATGCCATGAACAAAATGGTATTTTCGCGTGCAAATACCTAATACGCGGGGACCAGAAGAAGATGAAAACAAGATCCTCGTACTCGTGAGAATCCATAACCATCTCCTTTCCGAACTGATGAGTTTTTCTTAGTAACTCTTTCGCGGTGTTGATCCAATGTGTCAATTTACCAATGTATGATGCAACACGGAAAGCGTTCAATGAAGTATGCAGAGGCTTTCCCAATTGCAAAAGAGTCGTCAAATTTGTCATGTCGGCACCTGCATTAATTTTTTTGCCTCTCCTTGTTAACTCCATTTACACAAGCCACATTTTGGCATCGATACGCATTGTGAATACGTGGCCCCAGATACCTACCCACAACTCATGCAATTCTCACAAGATGCTTGTGGTATGTGAGCACGGAGATGCATCCTGATAGTGTTCCAGGTGTGTTCCATCGAGTGCAGATCAGGCGAATTTGTTGGCCAAGAAATCAACTCCAGATCACTATCATGTTCCTCAGACTGCTGTAACACGTTCCTGGCCTTTCACACGGACAGTTGTCGTCCTGTGGGTTGTCATCACCCCATCGGGCAAGATCGCATACAAGAAGGGACGCAGGTGGTTGGAAGAAGTGCGTGGCTTCTATAATTATCATAGATCCCATGGAAAACCACGTGAATGTACCCCATAGCATTATACTGCCCCGCCCCCCCCCCCCCCCAACCAGCACGCATCTATGGTGCTGTACATGTTTCGAGCAGCTGTTAGCCTTAATGACGGTGTATTCAGACACGACCATCGACCTGGTGTAACCAGAAACGTGATGTATTCGAACAAACGCCTCGTTTCCACTCCTCCACATTCCAATGTCCATGATCCTGTACCTACTGCAATCGTAGTTTATGATGCCCTTGGGTCCACACGGGAAGACGTAGGGGCTTTCTACTGTGGAGACCCATGAACAATGTGAACTTAACGGTGTGTTCCGAAACACTGGTGCCTGCACCGGCGTTGTGCTCTGCAGTCTCGCTTTGCAGAGCGAGCAGGCCTCTTACCTTCATGTTCTGTGGTGAGGCTTGAGCGATCAACACTTTGTCGCCTATTTGCAGTTTCATTGTCCATCATGATCTTTCCGTAGACGCTCACAACATTGGCACGTGAACAGTCGGCCAGATTCCGTGTTTCTGAGACGTTCGAGACGTTCGTTCCTAGGTGCTGGTCCATAAGATATTTCTCGAAGTCGCTCACTTCGGCGGATTTTTTTCTATTTGCAGCCGTTATCGCCTCTAGAATGATTCCCCATTCGTCTCTGCTCCGCATTTACATGAATGAATTTCCTAAAACTTTCACCACAAATACCGTGGAAATGGAATGTGCTATTGATTTGCGGTTTTCACAGAATGGACTGGCAGTCAGGGTATCGTATTGTTAGCCACTACAGAGACTGTACTCGTATTACTACCCACAAAAAGTATTTTTTGTGCAAACATACACTTTTTTAAATGGAACAATGGCTATTGACGTAAACAAACTAAAAGTGGTTCAAATGGTTCAAATGGCTCTAAGCACTATGGGACTTAACATCTGAGGTCATCAGTCCCCTAAAACTTAGAACTACTTAAACCTAACTAACCTAAGGACATCACACACATCCATGCCCGAGGCAGGATTCGAACCTGCGACCGTAGCACTAAAAGTGGGATCAATCCGAATGTCAGTGGTGTCTGCACTATTCTAGTGGGAGTCTTTTACGAGATATCGTAGTTTGAAAAGTTTCCACACCGATACTTGTCTGTGCCATTCGACCTGCGTCGTTGCGACGTATGATGTCGTTATGCTTGTTTAAACTGCGCTTGAGTAGTTCTTGAATGCGTTGCGACTTGGCAGTCATTTAACGTGTGACACTTTAAGCAGTAGGTCGTGAGTGGACGATGGGATTTACCGATGAGGGAAAAAATTGGAAATTTGTGGTAAGGTCTTATGGGACCAAACAGCTGAGGTCATCGGTCACTAAGCTTACGCACTACTTAATCTAACTTAAACTAACTTATGCTAAGGACAACACACACACCCATGCCCGAGGGAGGACTCGAACCTCCGACTGTGGAAACCGTGCGGACCTTTACGAGACGCCCTAGAGAGCGCTGCTACCCCGCGCGGCACCAATGCGGAAAAAGCCGAAATGCTCATGGTGTATGGAAAGTATAGAAAGAGTGCAGTACGTTCTTGCACGGTGTATGAGGCAATATATTCCAACAGGCGTCAACCATCTCGGCAGTTATCTATCAACCTCTGAAAATGATAGTGTTACAGCTAGACAACGTAACAGAAGGATTCATTTATTTATTTAGCATATGGCAGTGCACATCATTTTACGCTTCTTACAAATGTTTAAACAAAAATTTACATAGAAAACACAATAAAACATACAGATAATGGACAGTACAATTGCCGGCCGGGGTGGCCGAGCGGTTCTAGGCGCTACAGTTGGAACCGCGTGACCGCTACGGTCGCAGTTTCGAATCCTGCCTCGGGCACGGATGTGTGTGATGTCCTTAGGCTAGTTAGGTTTAAGTAGTTCTAAGTTCTCGGGGACTGATGACTCCAGAAGTTAAGTACCATAGTGCTCCGAGCCTTTTGAACTATTTTTTGACAGTACAATTAAATAGAGACCTCAAGATTGTTTATGGTCAATACAATTAAATACGTACATCAAGATTATATATAAAGTCTTTTGCGGCGTCTGTTGCCATCAAAAAATCACTGAACTTGCGACTGTATGCTCTTCTGTCGCCCTCTTGGACGATGTGGCGGATGGTCTGTCTGTTGGCTCCATAGTCTCAGTCGGGAGTTGGTGTTTTTCCCCATTTGTAAAGAGTATCTGCACATCTTGCGTGATTTTTGTCCGTGTTCTGTTAAGGGATGACCACATTTTACGTGGTAGTTCGTATCCAGGTGGTCTGTGAGTGTTGCAGCGGGCGGGGGGGGGGGGGGGGGGCTTGACAATGCTCAGGGCACACCTCTCGCCATTGTTCCCTCCAGGTCTTTATTGCATCAGAAGGAAACAAGTTGCGACAGAAAAATTAACGTTCTTGCTGCTGTTGCAACTGATCCTCGCCGTTAGCTGCAGCGCTACTGCACGAGGAAGTGGCATGAGTCAGGCAAGTAAACAAAGTCCTACGCATTCTCCATCGACATACGTTCCATCTCTATCACATCTCTCTTCATCAAGGGAACTGCGTTAAGTTATATACGAGGGGATTGAGACAGGATACTCTAAATCTCTCACGTATCGTGTTTAGAAATGAAGCCACATTTACCGATCACGACCACGTAAATCTCCGAAACATGAACTATCGGTCAGTTGACAATCGCCGTTGGTTTCATTAGGTGGAACGTCAGCGTCCTTAGACGTATGGTGTGGGATAGTGAACCATCAGTTCATAGGCCTGTGTTTCATAGATGGAGCACTGGATGCATACAAGTATCAAAGCCTCCTAACAGACCATCTTCCATGGATGCTAGAAGATGTTCTTCTGCAGACCACTGGGAAACTGTGGCACGAGCATCATGACTGTCAGGCCCATAATATGCGAAGTACTACAGTGTGTCTTCCCAAGTTCCTTGCAAATCGTTGGACTGCACTTAGAGGATCTGTACCTTGGCTGGCTGGTTCCCCGAACGTGACGCCTGTAGACTTTTTCTGTGGGGAAAGCTGAAAGATGCTATCCACAAGGACATATGCAACAGCCTATTACTGCAGCCTGCTCGGACATCTCCACTGAAATGCTAGCATGTGTGCAGCTGTCATTCCATGCCAGAATGGAAGAGGTCATTGAACCGTGATTTATTTTCAAAGAATATACTTAAGAATTTATTTTATTTACTAGCGATTCATCAAAAACATTAACACATTTAATCACACTTTGTAAGCATGGAAGTAGTTGCCAGGGAGTAACTGATGAAATCATAACCAAATTCCTTTTAACAAAAGGGAATTTTATTCACTTTAATAGTGCCTAAAAGCATTTTTTTAAAGAAACAGATTTAAAATAATAATCATAAAACACCCTCTAAATATCAAAGTTACAATTTATTCAGAGGCAGAAAGAAACAAGTTTGGACTGTGTAAGCTTTCGGGCAGAGAACTTTGCCGCTCCCTTTTGACACGGCCGTAGTTACGACCGCTCACAACAGCCTCTAAAAGACTACACTGGTGCAAATCTGCAACACACCAGATTACTTTAAACTAAAAGTTTTAACAATTTACACAAGCACACAATCTATGCACCCCCGTAGGAGGGATGGAAATGGTATAAATCACTGACAATTTAAATATTAATTTTGCCACCGAAGGTGCAACTTGATTTTAACTTCTAAGAAAAGTCTTACGGTGAAAGAGTGGCACCTTCATATGCTAAAATGATCATTTAAAATAAAAGCCCCTGAAATGCAATCTTATATAAATTTCTACAAGGTTGGCCATACGATAGTTAAGATGCTCTGCGGTACACAGATACCGCCTCTCAAGATGATAGGCAAGGTCAAAACATATTTCAGGGATTAGGCCGTTACACTGCAAGCAATAAATTCATTAACACACCAAATCCGACAAACATGACAGAGGCAGCTACTAACGTACGGTAGATCGATAGGGATATTACCGAACAACCCGAACTGCAGGTTGCTCTAACCCGCCCCTACTCCACAAGGGAAAAACGGACCACACAATTTATAACAACCACCTCCCGCGGGTGGACAAACGGAGAACAATGGTGGGACGACCCCAAAGCAAAACGGCTGGTAACCTCACCAAGAAAACAAGTAGAATTTAACAAGAGTAAATGAAACAACATATCACCAATCACTTAACTTTTAATAAACTGCGATTTCTCGAGAAGACCTGGCGCAGCACCCCCAAAGCGCTCTCCCGAACCGTCCGCTGCCAGCCGCTTCAACGGACGCAGGAAGGCGCGCCTATCTCCCGTCTCACGGCGTCGCAGCTCGCACCGGACAGACTGATGTCGTGGGTTGGCTCCTGTTGCTCTCGTGTCGACCGCACGTTATACGCCGCGACCCAATGGACTGACGTGGCGACCTAACATGCGCCGACGCTCAAGACGGACAAGTCATCTTGTGTCTCAGTGCGTGACCGACCAACCGATCGATCCAACCGCCAATGACCATTACCTGAGCAAACTCGAGCAGACTGGCGGCCCAACGCGCAGACTCAGATGCAGGAACTAAACCCCGACCGGGCGACCACTCGCTGAGCTCTCTTACTGGCGGAGTGGAAAGACTCTCATTTTGCCGGCCTTAAAGGTTGATCCGAACGACAGACATACTAGCACTCCGAACGACAGACAGACACTAACTACCTAACAAATGCGGGAGAGAGACAGAGTAGCAAGCTGGGGACGAGAGATTGACCCAGACTGGCCCAGACTCACTGGCTGGCGAGCTCATAGCGCCCCTTAAATGCACGTTAACAGGCAACCTTTCCCCTTTCCCACCAGAGGGAGACACCAAAGCTGCGATTGCCACAGCGGCGCCACCGCCAGAAACGGAGGGCGACTGCTTCACTCTACGCGCTGCGGCCCGCTCCTCAAAACAGCAATTTTTACCACGGCTCAGTCATTTTGAACACAGCCTGTATTGGTCTATTTTCTCTTACTGTCATAATACACATAACTAATGTATGAACGTGTGTCACTCTTTTAGTGTGCGCTACCATAGGTGCTGCACAAGTATCAGTGTGGGAACTTTTGAAAATCCGATATCTCGTAAACGACTCGCTGTAGAATCGTGCAACAAACATCACTGACATTCTACGTTACCCTTTTAACGTCAATAAAAAAGCGTATTATCACACAAAATATACGCTTTCTTAGTATTTTATTGTAATCTATTGATTGGCTAACAATACGAGCCTCTGTCTACCAACCCATTCTGTGAAAACCGCACAACAATAGCACTTTCCATTTCCGCAATATTCATGGTGCAAGTTTTAGGTGCTAAAAAAAACAGGAATTATTTTTTAAAAGCTATATATTTTCATATTGTTTACAAGACAACCTTATCCCCTTCAAAACACTCTCCATTACAACTAATACATTTGTCCCACTGGCGCTCCCACTGTTCGCAACATTTCTTGTAGTCTTCGTTGTAAATGGCTGACACTCCCTCCCTAGTTTCTTTCTTGACTTCTTCAGTGTTGTCAAAACTGTGTGCTTTCATGTCCCTTTTCATGCATGGAAATAAGAAAAAGTCGCACGGTGGCAGGTCAGGTGAGTAACGTGTCTAGGGCAGCGGAACCATGCCATTTTTAACCAAAAACTGTCTACCAGAGATGCTGCGCGTGCAGATGCGTTGTCGCGGTGGAAGAACCAGTCCCCTGTGTGCCACAGATCGGGTCTTTTTTTGACGAGCACTGTTGCGCTACCTTCTTAAAACTTCCAAATAAAAGATCTGACTGACATTCTGACCTTGGGGAACAAACTCTGAATGAACTATGCCCTTGACATCAAAAAAGCATATAAGCATCGTTTTGATGCTTCATTTGACTTGGCGCACTTTTTGGCGGAGTGACGATAACATCATCCGTTGGTTTGACTATTGCTTTGTTCCTGGGTCATAACCAAAGCACCATGAGTCATCACGTTTGACAGAATATCTGGATCAGTTTCAAACTGTTGTTTCAAGAGCGACACTTTTCAGCTCAACATTCCTTTTGAATGTCAGTCGCAACCCGAGGAACAAACTTGGCGGCAGCCCTTTTCATTCCCAGATCTTCCGCTAAAATTCGCTCCACGATAACGCACTAATCTCTGACAGCTGATCAACTGTCTGTTGACTGTCTGTGAGCACAAGCTCTCGAATTTTTTTAACATTTTGTCGATTAGGGCAGTTGATGGACGTCCATAACGAGGTTTGTCATCAGTCGACGTGTCGCCATTTTCAAAACGAGCAAACCACTCCTATACTTGAGTTTTTTCCCAAAGCGTCACCTTGGTAAGCTGTTTTCAACATTAAAACAGTTCGAGCAGTATTTTTACCCAGTTCAAAACAAAATTTGACAGCTGCACGCTGTTCACATAAACTTGCTATCATAAAAGTGAAACAAGAACAAACCAGCGTTAGCAAACACAATCACTGCAGATGAACAGAAAAGGCCCGGTCCACAACACAGGCGGCACTGAACTGGCAATGAATTGGCACTATACACGCCTAGCGGCAGAAATGCGTTCTACTCAAGCTCCGTCCAAGGGCAACGTTATTCCATTTTCCCTTTTTTTTTTCTTTTTTTTTTGGGTGCCCCCTCGTACATCTCTTAATTCGTCGAGTGCCCATAACGCCACCAGACGATTTCGTGTCTCTGGACCAGGAGCAAGCTGTGAGTGTAAGGCTAAATCTGGCCTCCCCAACACGACGTTACTGGACTGCAGCAGCAGCTGCGTGTGGACGTGCGGCAGCTACGTCTGAGACCTACCGAGAGGCGTGCAACACGTTCAGGACGTGCAGCGCCGCACGCTGGTGCACCGATGACCGGCGATCGCTCTCTCGCCTAACGGAGGGCCGCGCCGTCCCGTTAATCCCGTGGACGCCTGCGTGGCCGGTAGCGGCCGCTTAGCGCCGTACATCTGCATAATACCGCGCGGGCGCTGGAGGCGCGCACGTCGACGACCCGCCGCCGCGTGGCGTGCGGTATTCGCCGCTCCCATCGCCGTCATCCTAATACAGGCCAGACTGCCGGTGATTGCCGGCCAGCCGCTGCCGCTTAAGGTGGTCACCTGATCCCAGCAGACCGGAGGTGACCGCGGTGCAGAGGAGCGCTCGTCACCGCGAAATGTCCCAGGGCCACAGCGCAACACCTGTGGGGCAGCGGGCGGATTTCAATCAACAATATTCGTCACCGTATTTGCAAGAGCATGAAAACTATTTTTGCGCTCAGCCAGAAAGCGATGGAGAACGTGCTGACGATAATTTCCAGTGTGCAAGTCCACATTTTTCTTGCGCTCACTGAAAGAAAAGGTACCTACTTGCTGTTTACTCAGCGATACCGGGAACTATGACTGTAAATAAATGTTTTGAGCTCTAACTGCTTAACACGCTAAAGAACCAAATAAACTGGTGTACCTGCCTTACATCGCAGAAGTGCCGCAACACGACGTGGCATGGACTCGACTAATGTCTGATGCACTGCTCGAGGGAATTGACACCAAGAATCCTTCAGAGCTGTCTATAAATCCGCAAGAGTACGAGGGGTAGGGGATCTCTTCTGAACAGCACTTTGCAAGGCATTCCATGCTCAATAATGTTCACGTCTGGGGAGTTTGGTGGCCAGCGGAAGTGTTTAAACTCAGAAGGGTGTTACTGGAGCCATTCTATAGATTTATGGACGTGTGGAGTGTCGCATTGACCTGTTGGGATTGCCCAAGTCCGTCGGAATGCACAATGGACATGAATGGAAGCAGGTAATCAGACAGGATGCTTACGTACGAATCTAGACGTATCAGGGGTCCCATATCACTTCAACTGCACACGCCCCACACCATTACAGAGCCTCCACAAGCTTGAACAGTCGACTGCTGACATGCAAAGGCCATGGATTCATGTCGTTGTCTCCATACCCGTACACGTCCATCCGCTCAATACAATTTGAAACGAGACTCGTCCGACCAAGTGTAAGTAGGCAGTTTAGGTTTTTATATTGGTAACGCCACGTAGCACTCTGTATGAAAATCACTGGCTGTGCTGTGTGCAGTCTGTGGCTGGTTGGCATTGTTGGAATATTCGCTATGGTACTGTTGGGCAGTTGGATGTGAACAGCGCGTAGCGTTGTGCAGTTGGAGGTGAGCCGCCAGTAGTGGTGGATGTGGGGAGAGAGATGGCAGAGTTTTGAGTCCGTCAGAAAAAGGAAATTTGTGAGACTGGATGTCATGAACTGATATATATATATATATGGTGTTACAAAAAGGTACGGACAAACTTTCAGGAAACATTCCTCACACACAAATAAAGAAAAGATGTTATGTGGACATGTGTCAGGAAACGCTTAATTTCCACGTCAGAGCTCATTTTAGTTTCGTCAGTATGTACTGTACTTCCTCGATTGACCGCCAGTTGGCCCAATTGAAGGAAGGTAATGTTGACTTCGATGCTTGTGCTGACATGCGACTCATTGCTCTACAGTACTAGCATCAAGCACATCAGTACGTAGCATCAACAGGTTAGTGTTCATCACGAACGTGGTTTTGCAGTCAGTGCAATGTTTACAAATGCGGATTTGGCAGATGCCCATTTGATGTATGGATTAGCACGGGGCAATAGCCGTGGCGCGGTACGTTTGTATTGAGACATATTTCCAGAACGAAGATGCCCCGACAGGAAGACGTTCGAAGCAATTGATCGGCGTCTTAGGGAGCACGGAACATTCCAGCCTACGACTCGCGACTGGGGAAGACCTAGAACGACGAGGACACCTGCAATGGACGAGGCAATTCTTCGTGCAGTTGACGATAACCCTAATGTCAGCGTAAGGTAAGTTGCTGCTGTACAAGGTAACGTTGACCACGCCACTGTATGGAGAGTGCTACGGGAGAACCAGTTGTTTCCGTACCATGTACAGCGTGTGCAGGCACTATCAGCAGCTGATTGGCCTCCACGGGAACACTTGTGCGAATGGTTCATCCAACAATGTGTCAATCCTCATTTTAGTGCAAATGTTTTCTTTACGGATGAGGCTTCATTCCAACGTGATCAAATTGTAAATTTTCACAATCAACATGTGTGGGCTGACGAGAATCCGCACGCAATTGTGCAATCACGTCATCAACACAGATTTTCTGTGAACGTTTGGGCAGGCATTGTTGGTGATGTCTTGATTGGGCCCCATGTTCTTCTACCTATGCTCAATGGAGCACGTTATCATGATTTCATACGGGATACTCTATCTGTGCTGCTAGAACATGTGCCTTTACAAGTACGACACAACGTGTGGTTCATGCACGATGGAGCTGGTGCACATTTCAGTCGAAGTATTCGTTCGCTTCTCAACAACAAATTCGGTGACCGATGGATTGGTAGAGGCGGACCAATTCCATGGTCTCCAAGCTCTCCTGACCTCAACCCTCTTGACTTTCATTTATGGGGGCATTTGGAAGCTCTTCTCTACGCAACCCCGGTACCAAATGTAGAGACTCTTCGTGCTC
This sequence comes from Schistocerca piceifrons, assembly GCF_021461385.2. NCBI lineage: Eukaryota > Metazoa > Arthropoda > Insecta > Orthoptera > Acrididae > Schistocerca > Schistocerca piceifrons. Next base: position 73,956,404 of record NC_060140.1, read on the forward strand.
GTATTGTGGACGGCTGCGATACAATACGCCATTCTCCAGGGCTGCATCAGCGCATCAGGAATTCCACGCGACTGAGGGTGGATGCATGTATCCTCGCTAACGGAGGACATTTTGAACATTTTCTGTAACTAAGTGTTTGAAGTCACGCTGGTACGTTCTGTTGCTGTGTGTTTCCATTCCATGATTAATGTGATTTGAAGAGAAGTAATAAAATGAACTCTAACATGGAAAGTAAGCGTTTCCGGACACATGCCCACATAACATATTTTCTTTCTTTGTGTGTGAGGAATGTTTCCTGAGAGTTTGGCCGTACCTTTTTGTAACACCCTATATATATATATACATATATATATATATATATATATATATATATATATATATATTACGACTTTTGAACACTATTAAGGTAAATACATTGTATGTTCTCTATCAAAATCTTTCATTTGCTAACTATGCCTATCAGTAGTTAGTGCCTTCAGTAGTGAGAATCTCTTATTTAGCTGGCAGTATTGGCGCTCGCTGTAATGCAGTAGTTTGAGTAAAGAAGATTTTTGTGAAGTAAGTGATTCATGAAAGGTATAGCTTATTCTTAGTCAGGGCCATTCTTTTGTAGGGATTTTTGAAAGTCAGATTGCGTTCCACTAAGAATATTGAGTGTCAGTTTAGTGATAATCAGAATAAGTAAAGAGAGAAATGTCTGAGTATGTTCAGTTTTGCTCAGCTGTTTGAAAATCAAATAACGTAAGGGATTTACCAGCACAGTAATTCATTAATTTTTCTAAGGGGACGATTCACAAGCAACATGTTTCCAGTCATAAACAGTCCAAATTTGGTGTTGACAGGGCTAGGCGTGATCTAAAGCTTTGTGTCATGCAGTCATCAAGGGTACACGAGTGTGCTTTCGGCTCTGAAAGACCATTTCGATGATGTTTCGTTGAGTAGTTCGCACTCTCACACTTGTTATTTTTCGAAAGAGTTCCACTTCTGTCACGTTGAACGATTCGCTTCAGTCGTCGTTGGTCCCATCCTTGCAGGATCTTTTTCCGGCCGCAGCGATGGCGAGGATCTGATGTTTTACCGGATTCCTGATATTGACGGTACACTCGTACGGTACACCACGTTCAGACTCGCTTAAATCTTGATAACCTGCCATGGTAGCAGCACCAACCGACCTAACAACTGCGGCAGACACTTGTTGTCTTATATAGGCGTTTTCGACCACAGCGCCGTATTCTGTCTGTTTACATACCTCTGTATTTGAATACCCCATGCCTATACCAGATTATTTGGCCCTTAAGTACATATTCCATAAAAGTTCACATGAATAAGCATAACAATAATACTGATTATAATAATAATATCGCTGTCGTAAACAGCACCATTGTTAGTTCAGAGGCGAACTCTTTGGTGAGTCCCAACTAAAATGGTCTATCGCCCTGACTTCATCAAAGTTAATTGCTCGCCACAATAGTGTGAAGTAATCTCACCACTTGTCACACGGTTTTGTCAACATTACGGGCGGCAAACGAACTGTTACTTCCGCGAAGTCAAAGCGATCCAAGAAGGTGTACAGGTCACTCCTTACTTTTACTTACAACCGTTTGGCAGCTGCCTGGGTGTGACGTCATCCGAGGCACAGCGTATGCCGGCGTTTGATTGACGCGGACAGCTTGATAGAACGGTGCGAATTATATCTCTTTACTGGCTCTCTGGCTTGAAAAAGTTTCGGGTCGACTGCATTTAATCTTTGCAGGCTAGAATTTTTAGAACGGGACTGACTGTAGAACATGACCTCTGAACTACTTCTTTAAGAATCCTAGTATTGATTGTTATTTAAACTCTTGAAACTTGGTATATTTGTATTATCTAATTGATGTAATCAAGTAGTGTAATTTGAACTTTCTATCAGTAATACTAATGATACATGTCCGAAAGAACAGATACCATCTGTGACCGTGCAGGTCTCTACAATGAAATGATAGTTAAATCAAGACCCTAAGCTGCCGACAGACGTTGATGTACATCAACGGGGACAGTTGAAAATGTGTGCCCCGACCAGGACTCGAAACCGCTATCTCCTGCCTACATGGCAGACGCTCTACCCATCTGAGCCACCGAGGGCACAGAAGAAAGTGCAACTGCAGGGATTTATCCCTTGCACGCTCGCCGTGAGACCCACATTCGCAACTTAATGTCCACACACTACATTCGTAGTGTCGTGCGGCAGACAATGTTACCGAGTCCCGTAAGAGTTCGGGCAATGGGTGTGCATCCGTACAGAAGAAGGTCAATGGTCGGTTAGCAGTGGTCGTCTGTGCGAACAGCATGGCTTCCAAAATAGCAGTCAGCTCGGCTGTCATAATTGTGGAGTGTGGATCCAGCTTTTGTAGGCCATAAAGTATATAAATAATTTGAGTACAATACCCGCTGTCCTGATCATTTGTCAGGAGATTGTCAAAAATAGGTGGATGCATTACAGTAAACTGTAATTGCCAATATTTACAGAATTAAAATACTGTCAGAATGAAACATAGTTATGCAGTAAATTTATCATACACAAAATACCTAATCTTGACTGTTGTGACCAAGTCCTGTCAAAACTGAATTCTAACATACATTTTTACTGAAGTTTGTCTAACAGCCCCTGTTAAGACATTCATCTATAGAGTAGGAGTTGCCAATCAAAAAGTCTTTCAAACTTTGTTTAAACCGTGCTGATGGAAATTTATTGAACATGTGTGTTCCTGAATATTGGGCCCTATTTGGACCAAGGTAAGTGATTTTAAGATTTTATGTAGATTGTTCTTATTCCAAGTAGTGATACTATGTGTTGAGCTATTGGTTGCAACAAATTTCAGTAAGGAATAAATATACTGAGAAGTAGTGGTTAGAATACTAAGTTCCTTGAACAGGTTTTTACATGATGTTCTTGAATTTAGGCCACAAATGATTCTCATCACTCGCTTTTGCACCCTAAAAACTTTTACTCAGTTTGACGAGTTGTCTGATAATAGAACTCCGTATGACGTAATAGAATGAAAGTAAGCAAAGTATGCAAGATTTTTTTATTATATTTGCATCTCATACATCTGATATCATTCTCACTGCAAATACAGACTTGTTTAGGTACTTCAGCAGTTCGGGTGGTGTGACCTTCCCAACTGAATTTACTATCGGGTTGTGATCCCAGAAATTTAACATTGTCAACATCTTCGATCTGCATGTCTTCATATACATATGCTAGAAAGAAATCTCTTACAGGTTCTGAACTGCATACAGTGGGTCTTTTCAAAGTTAAATGACAGTGAATTAACTTTAAATAATTTATTAATGTCAGTGAAAATTTGATTAACAGCCATTTCTGAAACTGTACTTGAAGTGCTACTTATTGCAATGTTTGTATCATCTACAAGCAAAACAATCTTAACACCTGGCAATGTAAAAGACGAGAGGTCATTCATTTACACAAGAAAGAGCAACGGATGCTAGATGGAACCTTGAGGAATACAACATATAATTAATTGCCAATCAGATGAACACTGACTGCTTACTCCACAGGTATTTCGCAACGACACCCTTTGTTTCCTGTTAGATAAATAAGACTCAAACCTTTTACTTATGGACCGTCTGACAGCAACTGAATAAAACACAATTTTAGTGCCATACGCGTTTCGCCTTTATTTTCTGCAAGGCATCATCAGTGGCCTGGAATATGTACATATGTTAGCTATTTTATTTACATTTTTTGTCATTGTGCTGACAATTCCATATGTTAGCTATTTTATTTACATTTTTTGTCATTGTGCTGACAATTCCATGCCACTGATGATGCCTTGCAGAAAATAAAGGCGAAACGCGTATGGCGCTAAAATTGTGTTTTATTCAGTTGCTGTCAGACGGTCCATAAGTAAAAATTATTAATATACCGTAATATTACACGCAACTGAGGAAGACAGGACTATAAAAGTTGAAGACTCAAACCATTTCACAACACTGCCGATGACACCATAATATTCTAATTTACTTAAGGGATGCTGTGATTCATACAGTCAAAGGCTTCTGACAGGTCACAGAAAATGCGAATAGCCTCTAATTTGTTATCTAGTGAATCACCGCATTTACGCAAATCTAATGCGCTCTTTCTTTTATCATATGCAGCATTCGAAATTAGGGTGCGCATAAGATTCGATGGCGCATTACATTCAAGTACGAACTTGAATCCGTCGTTCACCGGCAACAGCATTTAGGTATTGTTCCTTACTTCTCAATACGTTGTTGTAATTATCATCTTCGTTGCGTTACTGTTTGTCTATTACTGCGTAGTGCGTTTGCATTAGGTACTCACTAAATGGAAGGCAAGCAGAGAAGAGCATCGTTTGATGCTACTTTCAAGCGCAAAGTAATTCTTTATGCTGAAAAATATGATAACGGGACGACGGGTCGAAATTTCAGTGTAGCTGAAAGTAACGTTCGCTTGTGGAAGAAACAGCAATTGGCATTATTTTGGAACTACCGCTACTGGAAGGAAATTCACTAGCCGTCGCAAAGGAAGACATCCTCATGCTGAAGTAAAAGTTTTCGAATCCGTCTGTGAAAGGAGGATGAATGGGCAATGGGTCGTTAACAACACCGCGAGAAACAAAGCTAAAAAGGTTGTTGTAGTTCTTAGTATGCCAGGCAAGATTTACGACTAGTCGCGGATGAGTTGATCGGTTTATGAAACGGACAGGCCTACCTCTACGAAGTCAGAACAGAATGCCAAAACCTTCCACGATATTTTGAGAAAGAACTTCAAGAATTTCAGCGGTATGTCATCACACTTCGGAAAGAAAAGAACTTTTCAGTGGGACAGAAAGCAGAGGCAACACTGACGAGAGGCCAGTTTAGCTTATATATGCCGTGTAATTACACTGTCGATGAGAAGGAGACGAAAGAACTTAACATCAGATCATCAGGGTGTGAAAAACAGTGCGTAATTATAGTGCTGGCAAACACAGCAGACGGACGTAAACATACCCCTTTCTTAATCTTCAAGCGGAAAACAGACCTCAAGACTACTAAAAAGGAAAAGCTGTTCCCTAATAACGTCATTGTTCGAAATTGAGAGAAAGGATGTAAGACTGGTTACGAAACGTACGGAACCTCCGTCCTGGTGGGCTTTCCCAACTAACCATCACTGCTTTCTCTTAATGCATTTCGTGGTCGTCGCACTAACGACGAAAAAAAGATCCACAGCCTAGTCAGTGACCACGCAGGTATTCCTGGGGGAATGACTTCCGTGTTACAACCTCTGGATGTTAGTATAAATAACCCATTCAGAGGTTACGTTCAGGAACAGTACGAAAAATGGTTTTGCGAACCAAATCGTGAACTGGATCCGACAAAATAAATTAAACGTGCTGTACCAAACATTATTGCACACTGGCTTTGGACTGTCTGGAAAAGCATCGAATCACCATTGATCTTAAAATCATTCAGAAAGTGCTGTATTTCAGATATACTGGACGGCAGTGAAGAAGATAGGTTCTGGAACGATACCGACAACGATGGGGAAAGAGGAAATGAATCTGTTTCTGATGTTTACTGCTTCGAGGACAGCAGTAATGATGATATCATGGTACTAGTCTACCACAGTACTATTACACCTGTTGGTGAGGGCACTTCGGTCGGATTATCGTCAATTTTCATCGTGATATTTCGCGGGGACACGTCGAGTCACTTGGTAGTATACGCGAACTGTCGTGGAAGCGTTCATAGTGTAATGTGTTTTCCTCAATCACCACTCTGCTTGTTTGCCGTAGCGTCACCTCATGTTTTTCACGACGACCAGGGAAGGCCAAGCGCAGTAACGGCGTAGTGAGGTAATAACGCTCATAATTTACTGTGTGATTGTTTACGTAGCAAGTAGCTAATCAAGGTAGGTGTTCCTTTTTAATAATGACTTAATGCCTGTGTTACTTAACAATGCGTCACTTAAAAATTACTATTATTTTGATAGTTCATGTATACATCCATTGTTGTGTAAAATAAATTTTGCCTACCAATGGCACGCCCAAAAACTCCTTTTTGATTATTTTAATTTTTAAAATTGGGATGCGCTTAACATTCGATGGCGCAGTAGAATCGCGTAAATACGGTAAGTATATTCTCACTGGATATATAAATAGATTTCTCTATACTGGAACCGTTAAGAAACCCAAACTGTGACTTGGAAATATATTATTTGCAGTCAGATGCTTAAAGAGACGCTTGAACACAGCATTTTCAAATATTTTTGAAAAAGCCGGCAAAAGTGAAATTGGTCAATAGTTCGGTGGTAACTGGGCCCATCTGCACACATCGAACACGCATCTTGATACTGAGACCGGAATTTCATTGCCGTTGCCTTTGTTGGGTCCTGTTGTCCCGCCCTGTTGATAAATCAGATGAACGGCTGAGCGATCTAGCTGCCATAGGGTGAGCCTTTCCGGCCTCTAGACACGTGCCAGCAACCTCGTACTGACATCAGGGAAAACTTTTGGTTTCGATGCACAATCGAATTTCACCTCGAGTCTCTGTCTATTGAAATCTTTCTGAAACACCGTGTGTTTACTGCTTTGCAAAAATAAACCTCCTTGACAACAACCCTATGTTGTGCTTATCGGGCTCATCTGTAAATTGGGTTACCCACTTCCTTTTTCAGTAGCAAACCCTCTCAGTCAGTGGCCGGTGGCAAAAAATTCACCAACTTTCTGTGCAGCGACATGCATGTGTCTTCACTCATTCGCAGGTTTTCTAACGGAATTTTAAGTCTTCAAAACATTGCAAAAGAATAATGTCCCGCCAGCGTGTACTGCACACTCTTTTCACGATGCGCTTAATTTTCTTGGGTTAATGAAGCAATGTAGAACGCATGAAAGGGCATGGACTAGATTTTTAAACTACTCTTCTTTTGCACTCTTCTCGTCCTCCTCCCACTTGCCGTTATCACTTCACTGAGAGCGGTAAGGAAGTCATAATATCTGCGTACTGAAAATACTACGAACGTACTGACGCTTAGAAAATCGAAATATGACGTGGCTAGCAAAATCGAATCGTTCCAAATATGTAAACACGTCATCAAAGAACCATTTGCAAAATTACGTTTTCGTATTACATAAGTGTCTCGCTTGTAAACGTGGTGAACAAGTACAACAGACGAAAATCAAATAAATTTATTATTCTTAGTCAATTACTTCTCCCGTGCGCCTCAGAAACAATTCATTTTCTGCTCTTGTCTTGCCATTCTATTTTCATAATTTCTTCACTCTATCACGAGCTTCTTCCTCCTTAGTTCAGACGACATGTTCTCGGACTCTGTACCTCGTCTTTCCTGGAACCACTTACAATTATGGCTGTTCATTCGTAATGCCTCTACATTACGAACTTTCGTTCCGGTTAATACCATCCTCGTCCATACTACTTAATTTCATTCATTCAAATAGTTCTGTGGTTGCTTTAAGGCAGCTGATGTAATTTTAAGAATCGTTTTCCTCGCCTCTAGCGGCCCAGTTATTAAGCCAATTATATCGTTGTTTAATATATTAACACAACACACATTATATGATATTGCTACTGTGAAATGTTGATGCATTGCTGACTTGTTTTTTTTTGTCTTTTTTTTTTTTAATTATAGTGTGTCGCTCCGATTAACTCAAATAAATAAACATTCCTTTTTCTTCGTTTAAATAGTAATATCGTACACATGCGCTGAGCACGATAATTATTGACAATCGTAGAAATTTGTATAGGATTTTTGGCGGAGACAAATAACTAATGAGGACTGTGGATTAATATTGTCAACAAATATCACGTCTGCAGACTTTTTCTTCTTGTGGCTTCAGGTGAGCGGTATGCATATGTGAAGTCAGCCACATCGATTGCTGTAGCACTGTAACTTCCCATCTAGGAATCTAGAGGCCAGTGTCCGTTTATTGAAAATATTCTGCAGTGTGGAGATAGTGCGGTTATTGGCTGTCGTGCAAGGTCCATGCCACTAGGTGGAAGGGGAACTCACAATTTGAGGAATGTCTTATGAATGCCTTATGAATTTGCAGTCTTTCCAGTTTTAAATAATTTTTTGCAGCCACTTTAAATACTTTTGAAGCATGTTAAGGCCCTTTTAGCCTAATTTTTGTCACTGAAGTACCACTTTGGGAATATTTGTATAGGTGTGAACTGCACATTATACAAAGACAGCAAGACAGTCGTGAAAAAATGCTGACTAAAACCGTAGCTGTGCAATATCAGAACCTAGGAACCTAGCCATGTGTTCACTATGTGAGTTAAAACTACATTTACGACTCGCACTGGATATTACGTGCACATTTTACGTGAATAAGTATGGTAACTTTGAAACTCTGAAACTTAGTAACGAATGATGATATCAGAAAAAGTTTCAACGTTCCGCGAGAAAATCATCTTAATAACGTGTGATAAAAATCTAAATGATTTTCGGTTAATAGAAATTATAGACATTACCACCCCCACAAATCCCAAAAATCATCCTTTTACGGGTGTATCTTGATAACGAACACAGATTTTCGAAAACGGGAAAAGGCATTTCGAGATGAATATCTGAAAAATATAGAGTTAAAATTTGAGCCATTTGCTATGGTTAGTTATATCAACAATTGCGGCTCAAACTCGGTAACTTTGAACCTCTGGATCACAGTAAAGGATAATGGTATCGAAAAACAGCTTTTATGTACCTCGAGAATATCATCTTAAGAACCCAATCTTAAACATTAATAATTTAGGTTAACGGTCGGCCAATACTTCAGAAGAAGATATTTTTACAAATATCTAAACCATGGTCATAATAAATCTTTATTTGCAACTGGTTGGCTGATTTTTCAGTCTAATGTTAAGATCGTATGATAAAAATTTCGACGATTTGTCATGAATATAAAGCACAAAAACGGACATCGCCGTATCTCGTTCTTCTCGTTCTTTTCTTATCTAAAGCTCATGAACTTGTAACGTATTACTATCTTTACGACGTTTCTCATCGAGCCATATACGTTATCTCGCATTTCTAGCTGCTTCTCTCACACAAATAATGATAAAAATTCAGAAATTCAGGGTCGCAACCAGCCCAAGCCCTTCTTAACCATTTAGAAAAAAACGGAGCTGGAAAATTATTAGTTTAATTACTTTAATAATTTAATTACAAGTATGCAAAATTATTTAAGTAGCCAGATAAACAGCACTCCAGGTCGTGCATGACGCAACTTGATTAATTCAAGATTGGAAATCCGAGTAAGTGGGTAAGATCAACACCACAGAATTTATCTTTCAAGTAGATTATTTATTGTATCTAAATATTTGGTTGCACATCCTAACTACACGTAACTGGTGCCTGACTAGAGATATCTAAGTAAGAATTACGCGAGGCTGTAACAGAGCACAATTTAGCCAGAGCAAGAAGAAACACAGAAAACGGGGGTGGGAGACAATGATACTATAATCTCCTTTGAATTCATACGATAAAAATATCTCAGCGAGATTCGCAGTACGATTCTATGCATGCGCTATTCTGGACAGAGGTTTAACCAATGTACGAGGCTGTGCGATAATTATTCAACATACTAACTGCGTCTGCTGCTTGCAAACGGCCGACCTAGAGCCCGTGGTGCATTCCGAATCAAACTGCTGTGCTGCTTTGTAGAAAGCGCACGAGAGAACAGATATTCTTACAAAAATTATAGCTCATTGAACAAGCAAACTCTTAAAATAAAGCCTATTGGGGTGCCGTGGTGGACCAGAAGGGTCATTGATTACCAAACACGTGGCACAAAATCGACACACAAAGACAAAAGCAGCTTCCACACTTTTAACACAAACACCAAAAAATTTCCTATTTAAAGCAATATAATTAATGTACTTTCGGAAAAATAACTCGCTTCGCACGCTTCAGTTAAGTTGAAGTTCTTAAGTATTTCAACAGTTAAATATGATGAAGTCCTAACTCAACCTGTTTCCTATCACCTGAAACTCCCCTTAAGAGCTACGATCCGTACTCACCAAGCGTTCACCGAAGAGTGCCCCTTTCTCTTTCGAGATTACCTAGCTCCCCGTGCAGCGGAAGCTACCAGAGGGGTAGCCCTCCGTCACCAACCTCACACACAAAAACAGCCTTCGACTAAGATGGGTAAACCTCTCTGTTCAGGTATTGGAAACCTAAGTTGGTCATCCTGTGCTCTCCTGCGAACGAGAAGCAACATCGTCTGCTCCCAGCAGCCGATGACCAACTCAGCGTTTCCCACAAAACAAAACCGGAACCCCACATTAAAACACGCATATAATATTCAATAGGCCTTACTTGAGTGCTCAGTCTTTCTGGAAGGGTTCATGAATTGAGCTAAAATCAGGTGGTAAAGTGAATAAGTTGTACCGAATTCGACAAGCGTCTTATGAAGCGACTTCACAGAGACGTTTCAAACTTTTCTGTGTTGTCCTGGAACCGTCTATAGAAAAATGGTGCTTTCATAGGTCGCCTGTGGTCCACCCAAGACCATACTTAATTCATAAGAACCAACCGATTTGCTCCATATGCCAGCCCTGGATCAAGAGTATAACATTTGAGTTTTGACCTTGTACTGTAGGACAGCGACAGTATGCCTTTTCTTCCCACACGTATTCCAATGGTCACTAGGCCAAGCAGTATCCAAAACACTTGACCCTTATGTCTGTGATCAATAGAAACCAAAATATGACCCTCTGAAAAATCGCATTTTCGCCTGGCTTATTGGAACGTACTGGTACCGTGCACTGTCATGCAAGGACCGATATTCCCGATGTGATAATTACAAAATTGTTAGTACTCCTCATACTAAATGTGCGACTTGTAGAGTGCTTTTGTCTCGCTACTGTGGTTAATGCTGTCTCTTAACTTCAGAGGAGACTGCCTTCTTGTTGAATCTGACCTGCGTTAGATGTTACAGCTATCTTCCATGTTCTTCCTTTGGTTTAAACCACTGTCCAGGATTTTGTAATTCTTTTATTTACTTGATTTTTCTATATCTCGTTTACAGAATCTTCGTGTTATCATTTTGTCATAAGATATCTTCAGTCCTATCTATTCCTCAAGTTATCTGAGGAAGAAGGAGGAGAGGAATACAAGTTGTATTCATCAATGTACCTTCCCTGTGCTCGGTACATTCGCTCCAACGACCTTGCAACTTTTTTTCGATGTCGTTTGCCGAAGGAAATTTGTCACCACTCTGCATAACACCCGTTTCTTATTCGACAAAACTTCTTTTCTCAGAACTGTTTTTGCAGATTAGGAATAAATAATAATATCACGTAGTGAAAATATTGGGAAGCAGGTGGCTTGGGAACTATTGTACACCTCCACCCTTACAATGGGTGTTGCTTGGGCGAAACAGATCTCACATTTTAGACTTTTGTTTCCTTTTGCAGAAGCTCAAAGCAGGCTCTACACGTTCTCCTCGGTCGAATTACAGGGAGCTGGGAGTAGGAAGGAGAGATTTCCGTTTGGTAATACTCTTACTTCGGAAAAAGTTCATCAGTTCCGGCATTTGCCTCACAACTAAGGCAAACAACCTGGGAAGCTAGTTTGGAACCTAGGTATTGGAGCTATTTTAATATGTGGTTTCCAGTTTTTCGCGTTTGCAGCTATTTCATTATTACACAATATTTCCTCACCTTATCTTGCTGTCTTCGTCAGCTGTAGAACACAGGTTTCGTTGCTCGCTGTTTGCACTCCTACGAAATAATTCCACTCTGGAAACAACACATGGCAGTGGCTCAGTCATTCCGTCGCGAAATTCCTTTTTCCAGGAGTGGGAGCCCAGTAGAATGTCTAGGAGAGCTGCTGCGAAATTAAAAATCTGAGGAGAGACACTGGCAGCAGTAAAAGTGTGTGGATGGGGAAGGTGAGTCCTGGCTGAATAGCTCAACTGGTAAGAGCATTGCCCATGATTGACAAATACAGAGGTACGAGTACAAACTACAGTTCAGAAACAGGGTTGGCACCTGCCGACAGGTAAGAAAAAGGAAGGAATATATGGGAAATATACATTTATGTATTGAACTGCATCACACACAGCTAGGAATCAAGTAGGCGAGAAAGTCGTATCTTCCAAGTGCAGGTATGGAATCGGATCACTGTGTGGTAATGACAAAGACAAAAGAAGGATATAAAAAGTAACGCCAAGGAAGATGGTGGAACACTGTCGTATCAAATTACGCACAGATACGCCGCGACAGGTAGCTCCCTAGCGATGCGAGCAGTCTCATTTCCTTGGTGTCCAGGATCCATGAGACCCAGGAAGCACCAGATACCGACATGCGGGCTGATTACCTTGTTCCTTGACTTCTGTACGGCATTTTCGATGCAGTTGCACACTGACGCCTAATGAACAAAATAAGAGCGTACTGAACATCAAACCAACCGTGTTACTGGACTGAAGAGTTTCTAGCACGTCATTATCAGCGTAGAGAAACCTTCAAACGTAAAAGTAAGCGAATGTTACAGAGTAATTACTTTTAACTGTGAATATGAATGACCTAGTGGATGACGTCAGAAGTTTAATGAGGCTTTTCACGGATGATGCTGTTGCGTACACAGATGTCGCAACGCTAGAAAATTAAAGTAAATGCAGGAAGACGTGCAGGGGATCGGCAGTTGAGCCCTGAACATAAACAACTGTAACGTATTGTACATAAATAAGCAGAAAGACCCATTATATTTTATTACACGATCGCAGAACAATCACTGGAAGCTGTCACATTAATAAAATATCTAGGACTGCGAGTACGGAGCTGTTTAAAGTTGAAATACCACATAAAACGAACCCCAGAGAAGGCAGATGCCATACTGAGATTCACTGGAAGAATTCCCAAGAAGTGCAATCCACCCACAAAGAATGTAGCTTATAAACGCCAGTATTTGAATTCTGCTCGTCATACAGGTTTCCTTACCAGAGGAAACATACAAGATCCCAAGTAGAGCACCGCGTTTCGTTACACGTTCAGTTAGTAAGTGCGAAAGCTTCACGGAGATGATGGCAGACGCTGGGAGAGGGGCGTCCTGAACCGCTGTATGGTTAACTGTCAAAGTTACGAGAACAAACGTTCCTAGAAGAGTCAAAAAATACACTGCTTCCTACCAGCTACGTCTCGCGAAGAGACCATGAAGACAAAATTAGAGAGATTCGAGTTCACAGGGGGCTTATCAGCAAACGTTCTACCCGTGAACCATTCTCTATTGAACAGAGGAACTGACTGACAGTGGTACACAAAGTACCCTCCGCCACACACTCTAAGGTGGCCTGCCGAATGCACATCTAGTTGTATCTGCCAACGAGTCGGAGGTCATTGTGGTAATTGTGTATTTCGGTGCTTGGTCGCGTCAAATATTGAACCCGAAAATTAGCCTACTTCACTCCAGTATCCTCAAGGCTGCTGCCATTCCTAACGATCCAATCCCATGGACAGATCGTCAGTTCATCTACTCACACCACGATTGAGGAAGGGCGGGTATTAAATCAGTGTCTCTATTCACAGCCGGTAGTCCCCGGGTATTTCTTTCTAAATCAAGGCTTCTATATGGTTTTCCAGACATCACGGAGTTCCAAGACAGCATCGCTGGCGTTTGGCAGTGATAGCGTATTGGCGGGGCTGCCGTCTCTGTGCCTATAAGCTTACGTTTTGAAGTTGTTAGCCTTGTTTCATCTCTAGTCGTAGGAATGGCGTCAAGACATAAAAAACAATGAGGTTTGTCGATGGCATTGTAATTCTGTCAGAGACAGCAAAGGGCAGTTGAACGTAGTGGACAGTGTCTTGGTTGGTTGTTTTGGGGAAGGAGACCAGACAGCGAGGTCATCGGTCTCATCGGTTTAGGGAAGGACGGGGAAGGAAGTCGGCCGTGCCCTTTGAGAGGAACCATCCCGGCATTTGCCTGGAGCGATTTAGGGAAATCACGGACAACCTAAATCAGGATGGCCGGACGCGGAATTGAACCGTCGTCCTCCTGAATGCGAGTCCACAGTGTCTTGAAAGGAGGATATAAGCTAAGATAACAAAAGCAAAACGAGGATAATGGAATGTACTTGAATTACATCAGGTGATGTTGAAGGAATTAGATTACGAAGTGAGACACTTAATGTAGTAGATAAGTTTTACTATTTGAGAAGCAAAATAACTGATAATGGAAGAAGCAGAAAGGGTAAAATGTAGGCTGGCAACGGCAAGAAAAGCGTTTCTGAAGAAGAGAAATTTCTTAATATTGAGGAGGGATTTGTCAGGAAGTCCTTTCTGAAAGTATGTATGTTGTTCAAATGCGTGTGAAATCTTATGGGACTTAACTGCTGAGGTCATCAGTCCCTAAGCTTACTGCTGTGTACATACTTCCGCGTAGTTAGCGTGTACACAGCTTTCCCACTTGAGCGCACCCCGCTAAACACAACAGCGCAGGCGCAGCGCTCGTCCGTCTCTGCACTACGAGATGGCGCTGCCATAGAGACGGACCAAATTCTGCTTCCGCCGATCCGCATATTAATATGTAACGCAGCCAATGAGATTGCTGCTAATGTAGAACCTTTTCTCCTCACGGATCACACTCACGCAGTGATTCATGAATGCGTGAGGTATTATAACGAGTGTACAGACCTCCAATTAGGCAGTCTGCATTTGTCTGCACCAGTCTGTACCAGTCTGTATCAGTCTGTACCAGTCTGCATTAGTCTATAGTCAAGTTTCAGTCTGCATGTAATAAGATTACCATATTCCTGTACATAGGCATGAAGATAAATGTATAGACAATTTTGTCAACTATCAGAGATATATGTGAGAATAAGATTAAGGTACCAATACCAAAGGAACTTCAGATTGTCGATTGTAAATAGCATCCAGAACCAAGTTAAGTAATTTTTATGCTTGTTATTATTTTAATAAATATGTGTGAAAATTAATCAAGTTCTGTTTAAAGTTGGTCACCGTCAATCTGCTACTGTATGCGGGCAAGTGGCATTTCTATCGTCTGACCTAACGGCAGAAGATAAACACGCCACGATAAGACCACGAGACATATTGCTGACACTCGCCTACTTCGTTAGAGCGACAAGTCAAATAATCTGATAGTGTGTGTACTGAAGGTCTTACAGTACGCACACCACACTTAAACAATACTTAATCTAAATTATCCTAAGGACAAACACACACACACCCATGCCCGAGGGAGGACTCGAACCTCCGCCGGGACCAGCCGCACAGTCCATGAATGCAGCGCCCTTAGACCGCTCGGCTAATCCCGCACGGCGAAAGTATGTATGGAGTGGAGCCATGTATGGAAGTGAAACACGGACGATAAACAGTTTAGACGAGAAGAGAATAGAATCTATTGAAATGAGGAGATACATAAGAATGCTGAAGGTTAGATATGCAGATCGTGTTAGTAATGGAGTTGTGGAGAAGAGGAATTTGTGGTACAACCTGACTAGAAGCCAACATACTACAGGTCTGAGGAGAGAGAAAATGCGAGAACACAGAAACTAAGTTCGACGAAACAGGTCTAAGAGCTTACTCTTGATTAATGATCACTACGATAACGAACCCACGTCGTTCGTGTACAGTCTGAGCTCTACCTGTGTTTCCTTCTATAGTTTATGTTGTGGTTTGGCAAGACAGCCAACCCACTATGAGAGGAAGCCGAAAGGCACGCGTTTTAGCTCACGCAGGCTGGCGTGAGGTCTGGAACAGTTAAAGGAATTGAGACTAGTAAAAAAAGTACGTAGCAGCTGGAATACTTAACTTTAATCCATAATTGGTGAACATCGCTCTTGACGGTACATGTTTTACAGCATCAATAGTAACTGGTAATGGCGCCTTGCTAGGTCGTAGCAAATGACGTAGCTGAAGGCTATGCTAACTATCGTCTCGGCAAATGAGAGCGTAATTTGTCAGTGAACCATCGCTAGCAAAGTCGGCTGTACAACTGGGGCGAGTGCTAGGAAGTCTCTCTAGACCTGCCGTGTCTGCAATCACTGATAGTGGCGACACGCGGGTCCGACGTATACTAACGGACCGCGCCCGATTTAAAGGCTACCACCTAGCAAATGTGGTGTCTGGCGGTGACACGACAGTTTACTTATAGCGTGGTCCCATAAGTAGTTTCTGAAGTCCATAACGGCCGTTGATATACGCTATGTGTGGTCGTTGACTGTAGAGTGTTGCAGATCCACTAGTGCATTTTAACATTAAGGTGATTCAAAAATGGTTCAAATGGCTCTGAGCACTATGGGACTTAACTTCTAAGGTCATCAGTCCCCTAGAACTTAGAACTACTTAAACCTAACTAACCTAAGGACATCACACACATCCATGCCCGAGGCAGGATTCGAACCTACGACCGTAGACGTCTCGCGGTTCCAAACTGTAGCGCCTAGAACCGCAAGGCCACCACGGCCGGTGTTAAGGTGATTCGGCTTTTGTCAATGACAAATAAAAACTTAGAGTTGCGTTTGTGTATTACCGTTCGCTACAAAAATAAAGATACCTTGCATCTGGATTAGTCAATGTTGTCAACTGAAGCGCCTAGAACCGCTCGGTCACAACGGCCGGCCATTACATCGTGTTTTATGAATTGAAGTAAGATTCATATAATATTAAGTTTCGCTGATGGTTAGTTACGTAGACAATTCAGTGCATCTAAATAGCACCAATTGCTAGTTGCGTTCGCTTACAAAACGCATTTATAATACACTGGTGTGGAAAACTTAAGGACGATAGTAACTTTCGCATGATGTATCATTGTCAACTAACATAGATGGATGGAACTTGGAGTACACATAGAAAACAACTGCCACAGTATAATACAGAAGGTAAATCAAAGAAATAAGACAAACATAAATGAGATTTTTATGACCAGGTCGTTAATACGCTGGAGGGTGTGTGATCACAACGGGCAGCAATGCTTGCTCTGCGACAGGTCCCCATGCTGCTCACAACATCTACATCTACATTTATACTCCGCAAGCCACCCAACGGTGTGTGGCGGAGGGCACTTTACGTGCCACTGTCATTACCTCCCTTTCCTGTTCCAGTCGCGTATGGTTCGCGGGAAGAACGACTGCCGGAAAGCCTCCATGCACGCTCGAATCTCTCTAATTTTACATTCGTGATCTCCTCGGGAGGTATAAGTAGTGGGAAGCAATATATTCGATACCTCATCCAGAAACGCACCTTCTCGAAACCTGGACAGCAAACTACAACGCGATGCAGAGCGCCTCTCTTGCACAGTCTGCCACTTGAGTTTGCTAAACATCTCCGTAACGCTATCACGTTTACCAAATAACCCTGTGACGAAACGCGCCGCTCTTCTTTGGATCTTCTCTATCTCCTCTGTCAACCCGACCTTGTACGGATCCCACACTGATGAGCAATACACAAGTATAGGTCGAACGAGTGTTTTGTAAGCCACCTCCTTTGTTGATGGACTACATTTTCTAAGGACTCTCCCAATGAATCTCAACCTGGCACCCGCTTTACCAACAATTAATTTTATATGATCGTTCCACTTCAAATCGTTCCTTACGCATACTCCCAGATATTTTGGGAAGTAACTGCTACCAGTGTTTGTTCCGCTATCATATAATCAGACAATAAAGAAGCCTTCTTTCTATGTATTCGCAACACATTACATTTGTCTATGTTGAGGGTCAGTTGCCACTCCCCGCACCAAGTGCCTATCCGCTGCAGATCGTCCTGCATTTCGCTGCAATTTTCTAATGCTGCAACTTCTCTGTATACTACAGCACCATCGGCGAAAAGCCGCATGGAACTTCCCATCACTATCTACTAGGTCATTTATATATATTGTGAAAATCAATGTTCCCATAACACTTCCCTGTGGCACGCCAGAGGTTACTTTAACGTCTGTAGACGTCTCTCCATTTAGAACAACATGCTGTGTTCTGTTTGCTAAAAACTCTTCAATCCAGCCACACAGCTGGTCTGATATTCCGTAGGCTCTTACTTTGTTTATCAGGCGACAGTGCGGAACTGTATCGAACGTCTTCCGGAAGTCAAGGAAAATGGCATCTACCTGGGAGCCTGTACCTGGTCCTTTCTGGGTCTAATGAACAAATAAAGCGAGTTGGGTCTCACACGATCGGTGTTTCCGGAACCCATGTAGATCCTACAGAGTAGATTCTGGGTTTGCAGAAGTGACATGATGTTGTTGTTGTTGTTGTGGTCTTCAGTCCTGAGACTGGTTTGATGCAGCTCTCCATGCTCCTCTATCCTGTGCAAGCTTTTTTATCTCCGAGTACCTACTGCAACCTACATCCTTCTGAATCTGCTTAGTGTATTCATCTCTTGGTCTCCCTCTACGATTTTTACCCTCCACGCTGCCCTCCAATACTAAATTGGTGATCCCTTGATGCCTCAGAACATGTCCTACCAACCGATCCCTTCTTCTGGTCAAGTTGTGCCACAAACTTCTCTTCTCCCCAATCCTATTCAATACTTCCTCATTAGTTATGTGATCTACCCATCTAATCTTCAGCATTCTTCTGTAGCACCACATTTCGAAAGCTTCTATTCTCTTCTTGTCCAAACTATTTATCGACCATGTTTCACTTCCATACATGGCTACACTCCATACGAATACTTTCAGAAATGACTTCGTGACACTTAAATCAATACTGGATGTTAACAAATTTCTCTTCTTCAGAAACGCTTTCCTTGCCATTGCCAGCCTACATTTTATATCCTCTCTACTTCGACCATCGTCAGTTATTTTGCTCCCCAAATAGCAAAACTCCTTTACTACTTTAAGTGCCTCATTTCCTAATCTAATTCCCTCAGCATCACCCGACTTAATTAGACTACATTCCATTATCCTTGTTTTGCTTTTGTTGATGTTCGTCTTATATCCTCCTTTCAAGACACTGTCCATTCCATTCAACTGCTCTTCCAAGTCCTTTGCTGTCTCTGACAGAATTACAATGTCATCGGCGAACCTCATAGTTTTTATTTCTTCTCCATGAATTTTAATACCTATTCGGATTTTTCTTTTGTTTCCTTTACTGCTTGCTCAATATACAGATTGAACAACATCGGGGAGAGGCTACAACACTGTCTTACTCCCTTCCCAAACACTGCTTCCCTTTCATGTCCCTCGACTCTTATAACTGCCATCTGGTTTCTGTACAAATTGTAAATAGCCTTTCGCTCCCTGTATTTTACCCCTGCCACCTTTAGAATTTGAAAGAGAGTATTCCAGTCAACATTGTCAAAAGCTTTCTCTAAGTCTACAAATGCTACAAACGTAGGTTTGCCTTTCCTTAATCTTTCTTCGAAGATAAGTCGTAAGGTCAGTATTGCCTCACGTGTTCCCGTGCTTCTACGGAATCCAAACTGATCTTCCCCGAGGTTGGCTTCTACTAGTTTTTCCATTCGTCTGTAAAGAATTCGTGTTAGTATTTTGCAGCTGTGACTTATTAAACTGATAGTTCGGTAATTTTCACATCTGTCAACACCTGCTTTCTTTGGGATTGGGATTATTATATTCTTCTTGAAGTCTGAGGGTATTTCGCCTGTCTCATACATCTTGCTCACCAGATGGTAGAGTTTTGTCAGCACTGGCTCTCCCAAGGCCGTCAGTAGTTCCAATGGAATGTTGTCTACTCCGGGGGCCTTGTTTCGACTCAGGTCTTTCAGTGCTCTGTCAAACTCTTCACGCAGTATCATATCTCTCATTTCATCTTCATCTACATCCTCTTCCATTTCCATAATATTGTCCTCAAGTACATCGCCCTTGTTTAGGCCCTCTATATACTCCTTCCACCTTCCTGCCTTCCCCCCTTTGCTTAGAACTGGGTTTCCATCAAAGCTTTTGATATTCATGCAAGTGGTTCTCCTTTCTCCAAAGGTCTCTTTAATTTTCCTGTAGGCAGTATCTATCTTACCCCTAGTGAGACAAGCCTCTACATCCTTACATTTGTCCTCCAGCCATCCCTGCTTAGCCATTTTGCACTTCCTGTCGATCTCATTTTTGAGACGTTTGTATTCCTTTTTGCGTGCTTCATTTACTGCATTTTTATATTTTCTCCTTTCATCAATTAAATCCAATATTTCTTCTGTTACCCAAGGATTTCTACTAGCCCTCGTCTTTTTACCTATTTGATCCTCTGCTGCCTTCGCTACTTCATCCCTCAAAGCTACCCATTCTTCTTCTACTGTATTTCTTACCCCCATTCCTGTCAATTGTTGCCTTATGCTCTCCCTGAAACTCTGTAGAACCTCTGGTTCTTTCAGTTTATCCAGGTCCCATCTCCTTAAATTCCCACCTTTTTGCAGTTTCTTCAGTTTTAATCTACAGGTCATAACCAATAGATTGTGGTCAGAGTCCACATCTGCCCCTGGAAATGTCTTACAATTTAAAACATGGCTCCAAAATCTCTGTCTTACAATTATATAATCTATCTGATACCTTTTAGTATCTCCAGGGTTCTTCCATGTATACAGCCTTCTTTCATGATTCTTAAACCAAGTGTTAGTTATGATTATGTTGTGCTCTGTGCAAAACTCTACCAGGCGGCTTCCTCTTTCATTTCTTAGCCCCAATCCATATTCACCTACTATGTTTCCTTCTCTCCCTTTTCCTACACTCGAATTCCAGTCACCCATGATTATTAAATTTTCGTCTCCCTTCACAATCTGAATAATTTCTTTTATTTCATCATACATTTCTTCAATTTCTTCGTCATCTGCAGAGCCAGTTGGCATATAAACTTGTACTACTGTAGTAGGTGTGGGCTTCGTATCTATCTTGGCCACAATAATGCGTTCACTATGCTGTTTGTAGTAGCTTACCCGCATTCCTATTTTCCTATTCATTATTAAACCTACTCCTGCATTACCCCTATTTGATTTTGTGTTTATAACCCTGTAGTCACCTGATCAGAAGTCTTGTTCCTCCTGCCACCGAACTTCACTAATTCCCACTATATCTAACTTCAACCTATCGATTTCCCTTTTTAAATTTTCTAACCTACCTGCCCGATTAAGGGATCTGACATTCCACGCTCCGACCCGTAGAGCGCCAGTTTTCTTTCTCCTGATAACGACATCCTCTTGAGTAGTCCCCGCCCGGAGATCCGAATGGGGGACTATTTTACCTCCGGAATATTTTACCCAAGAGGACGCCATCATCATTTAATCATACAGTAAAGCTGCATGCCCTCGGGAAAAATTACGGCTGTAGTTTCCCCTTGCTTTCAGCCGTTAACAGTAACAGCACAGCAAGGTCGTTTTGGTTAGTGTTACAAGGCCAGATCCGTTGATCATCCAGACTGTTGCCCTTGCAACTACTGAAAAGGCTGCTGCCCCTCTTCAGGAACCACACGTTTGTCTGGCCTCTCAACAGATACCCCTCCGTTGTGGTTGCACCTACGGTACGGCTATCTGTATCGCTGAGGCACGCAAGCCTCCCCACCAACGGCAAGGTCCATGGTTCATGGAGGGGGGGGGGGGGGGGGGGAGTGACATGATACGCGAGCAAAAAACATGTTCTAAGATTCTACAACAGGTCGATGTCAGAGATATAGGCCTATTGTTTTGCGCATCTGCTCAACGACCCTTCTTGAAAACTGGAACTACCTGTGCTCTTTTCCAATCATTTGGAACCTTTCGCTCTTTTAGAGACTTGCGGTACACGGCTGTTAGAAGGGGGGCAAGTTCTTTCGCGTACTCTGTGTAGAACCGAACTGGTATCCCGTCAGGTCCAGTGGACTTTCCTCTGTTGAGTGATTTCAGTTGCTATTCTATTCCTTGGACACAAGGTTGGAAACCAGTTCTTGTGGTAGGGCATTCCAGTCCTTCAACAGCTGTCAAAAATTGACGTGCTGCAAAATGTCACCCCAACGCACCTCTCACGTGCGCGATGCGATTTAAGCCGGGGGAACGGACAGGACATCCCATTCGCCGAAACTCCTGTCGATCCTCCACCACCGCTGATCGATGCGGTCGCGCATCGTCATCCACAATGAATGAATCCTTGAAAATACCCGTAGAGCGATGAGTATAGTGTTACTATAATGTTGACTGGAGAGTGTCAGGTGTTCAATGATTTGGAGATCAGTATGTCCATGCAGCATTATGCCTCCAGCACCGTAACATCTTGACCACCAAAACGATCATGTCCGACAATATTGCTGGGTGCGCTGCGCGTCCGCACCTCTCGCAATATGAGGGTATGTTCAGAATTACTACTCAGATTGAAACTGCTCTCATCCGAGAAGAGGACGTGATCACTCCTCGTGGGTCCAGGCCCTCTGCTCTTGGCACCATCGCAAACAGTGCCGCTGACATGCGGGTGTCAACGGAGCACAGCGTGCTGAACGTCGGGCAAAGAAGCCAACACCGCGCAGTCGTCGCACCACTGTGGTGCGTAAGACCATGTTCCTTGCACTGCTATTAAATGTGGTCGCAATTGCACCGCTGTTTGACGTGGGTCCGTTCGTGCTTCTTGCGTGCCCTATGTAGCGATCATCTGCTGTTGTAGATCAGGGTGTTCGACCACCTCCTCAGCTGGAGGTAGAAGTAACGGTGGTTCGGGACGCTCCGTATTTATGTGAAACAGTGTCTCGAGTAATTCCAAACTGCTCTTCTACAATCGTTGAACTTCGTCCATCTTCCAGTTTCCCCGTCAGGAGTCATCCAAGCATTGCCTCTAGTCCATGTTTTAATGAAGAACATAACCATAGTGCATAGTAACTGCACGTTGAGTGACACACACACTGTCTTTCCCCATTCATCACGTAACCTGCTTGCCCAGCGACTAACTGTACTGCGATCGACAGCAGCATCTCCATACACCTCTTTCAACCTCATGTGGATGTTTCCCTCTGTCTCGTTTTCACAGCACAGGAAATTCTATGACAGCACGTTGCTTCTGACGAACGTCAAGTGTAGCAGCCATCTTGAAGACATGCTGCGACGGCGCCATTCACGGGAACAGGTTGAACTAAAGTAAGTTTGAAAACAAGCGGGAAGGATGTATCTACACACTGTAAAACTTTCACACATGCAGAATGGAAACTGTATTTTTACAAAAATAGAGTGTGCGTTTCTTTTGTAGTGACCCTCGTACATTGTGAAAAGCGGTCTTTGTAAAATGAACAGTTCAACAAAAGAATGCATGTTAGCAAATGTGGTAAAAGTCTGGTTTCATGACGAGGAACTAGAAAACATTTGCGCTCACGTGGTCACCCTGTGCCAGAACGTGAGCAGAAGCTCAGTGAAGCAAATGAGGATACCTTAGTTAGTAATATCCAGTAAGCTACTAACTGCATTATGCGTACAGCAATAAATGAACAAAGTGTAATAGCCTTGACCCAATTAAATTGCACACTACTATATATCACTGCGAATAAGAGCCAGTTTTGACTTCCAGCACATGTTAGTAAAGCTGGCGATGATTTCTAAATGCGAAACCAGATACGAAAACTTGAACCACACGAAGGAAGCTAATACAGCAAGTACGCAAAAACGATCGGTATGGAAAGGGACGGAAAATGTCAAGAATATGACGAAGCAAGCTGGGTAATTTTTTCTTCCCCTCTTGTTTTGCATTCTGCTCCCTTAAAAGTAATTTTTTTTCATTTTTGAATTAATTACCATTAACTTACGTGAATATAATCTGCATTTTCATAGAAGGGAAAGTTTGGCCCTCAGTTTTTATAGAGTATGACACCAGATCTTTGTGCTTAGTTTTATATGTGTAATAGACTTCCTAATTTATTTTGACTAATCCTAGTTAGCATATTTCATTGTAGGGCGAAATCAATAACTGTTTCGTAACTTAAATTCTATTGTTGACGGTCAAACAAATATAAATTCTGTACTAATTATAAACATTTGGTGGAACAACTAATAGTATTCTTAAAATATTTATTTGTCTCTTTTCGAAAACATATCGGCAAAGCCAGCGCTTAATTAATTCCGAAGTAATTAACAGTTTTGTCAAAGGTATTGTTTGTGTAACGATATTTGCTAATTTCGTCATTTAAACAAATAATTTGGCATAACCCTCATAGGAGAAGAAACTGTTAAAAAGAACCAGTTTTTAGTTGTATTCAGTTAATTTAATGAGTTAAGTTTTAATTGCAATTTCTGTAAATTAAACATCGAAGAATGTGAAGTTTCAGTACTTATTATTGTGAGGATATATAAGAGCCGATCACGTAAATAATGAGGAGGTATTGAATAGAACTGGGGAGAAGAGGAGTTTGTGGCACAACTTGACAAGAAGAAGAGACCGGTTGGTAGGACGTGTTCTGAGGCTTCAGAGGATCACAAATTTAGCATTGGAGGGCAGCGTGGAGGGTAAAAATCGTAGAGGGAGACCAAGAGATGAACGCACTAAGCAGATTCAGAAGGATGTAGGTTGCAGTAAGTACTGGGAGATGAAGAAGCTAGCACAGGATAGAGTAGCATGGAGAGTTGCATCAAACCATTCTCAGGACTGAAGACCACAACAACAACAACATATAAGGGCCCAATTTTTGGTCCCGAGACAGTCAGTCCACGTCTGAGTTTCAGACGAGTAAAGCTGTTGGTTAGAACAACAACAATGCTTCAACTTAATTGAGAAATAAGTGTTACACAATTAGGCCGTGTGTTAAAACAATGACAGTGTCTGCACCTTACGTACCTTTCTATTCTTCAAGGACTGTGAACTTTGTGATTAGGTTTTTACTGCTCGTAGATGTTCAACAGGAAACTGTTGTAGCAGTATGTGGATGTTCATCTGAAAACTATTAATGAGGGCTTATCGAAAGTTAAGCAATAGTGCACTGGCTATATTAAATATGTATATGGGGGGTTGTAAAAAGTGAAAGTAAACAACTGTGAAACGCAAATGTGCACCTGTCGGCTATATTATTTACAGTATAGAGTACTGCACTTCCACCTCCTATTTTTTTCAGCCAGTACGTCGACACCAAGGACAAAAAAAGAAGAAATAACGAAGAAGGTGAACACGGTCACAAGCGCTTTTGCGTAATGGTCGAAAGTGCCTGTTACACTACATCAGGACCAACCTTGAATGAGATTTTCACTCTGCAGCAGAGTGTGCGCCGATATGAAACTTCCTGGCAGATTAAAACTGTGTGCCGGACCGAACTCGGGACCTTTGCCTTTCGCGGGCAAGTGCTCTACCAACTGAGCTACCCAAGCACGACTCACGCCCCGTCGTCACAGCCTTACTTTTGCCAGTACCTCGTCTCCTACCTTCCAAATTTTACAGAAGCTCTCCTGCGAACCTAGCAGAACTAGCACTCCTGAAAGAAAGGATAGGCTTAGTCACAGCCTGGGG
Source organism: Schistocerca piceifrons (assembly GCF_021461385.2). NCBI lineage: Eukaryota > Metazoa > Arthropoda > Insecta > Orthoptera > Acrididae > Schistocerca > Schistocerca piceifrons. Next base: position 73,981,770 of record NC_060140.1, read on the forward strand.
GATGTTTCCGGAATGAGATTTTCACTCAGCAGCGGAGTGTGCGGCGATATGAATCTTCCTGGCAGATTAAAACTGTGTGGTAGAGCACTTGCCCGCAAAAGGCAATGGTCCCTGAGTTCGAGTCTCGGTCCGGCACACAGTTTTAATCTGCCAGGAAGTTTCAGGGCTATCCTTTACTGTGTAGAAGTTCAGGGTTTAGCTTTAAAAGTAGTTTTCTTCTGAAGCAATCTATCTCGAATAGATCTGGTGGTCACAGTCGGTACTGTATTTGCGTAAATTGCTTTGAGTACGACAGAATTATGTCGCAAGCCTAATTACTGGAAACTCCCCTTGCTGGCCTCATTTTGGGGATGAAAATATTTTGCATCATCCTATTTCCTACCAGCTGTGTACGGAGAGACTGCGACCACATCATGTTAACAGATTCATGTACATAAGCGAAATCATCACCAAAGTACGGCGTTCAATCACCAAAGTCTTAAGAAGAATGACTGAGTCCTTCAAGGGCATGCCTCAGTCAAGACTCCGCAAGGAAGGCTTGTGACTAATAGGCCAAATTTTAACAAAATGTGACAGCATAGTTTGTTAATGAATCGCTCTCTCTCTCTCTCGCTGTGTATGTGTGTGTGTGTGTGTGTGTGTGTGTGGACGCCAGACCATGATTTACGCGAGGTAGAGACACGGAGACGTATGACTCCAGGGTCCAGTCGCGTCGTACGCCGCTCCTCCGAGACCAGCGGGCGAAGAGGCGTCTGGTGCGACAGGACTCCGCTCTCGACAATCGCAGTTGCGCCCTCGGCCGGTCGATGGCGCGTAATTGAGGCGGGGAGTGGGCCGCATGGCCGCATGTCGCCGATAATTGGGTTTGCTCGCGCCAAATGTCGCCGCGGACCGCCACCTGTCACTGCCCGCGGGGGACAGCGGGTGTAATGGGTGGGGGTGGGGGGGGGGGGGGAGGAGGCGACAGGGGAGCACGAGGCCTGTCAGCCGGCGGTCGCGAACTCACAGCCGGACCGGGGAGCGTGTTGGCCGCACACAGCTACGAGACAGCAGCACAAGTGGAATACCCTCTGTCGTCAACAGAGCGCGAACCATGTAAAAGAAGAGGTCCCTCTAATACAGAGCCTAGAGTACAGTCACGAAACAAATAACGATATAGATCTGGCAACCACAGCAAAAAAACTTGTACATAATGTGAAGGAGAATCGTTGTTGTTGTTGTTTTGGTCTTCAGTCCTGTGACTGGTTTGATGCAGCTCTCCATGCTACTCTATTCTGTGCAAGCTTCTTCATCTCCCAGTACCTACTGCAGGCTACATCCTTCTGAATCTGCTTAGTGTATTCATCTCTTGGTCTCCCTCTACGATTTTTACCCTCCACGATCCCCTCCAATACTAAACTGGTGATCCCTTGATGCCTCAGAACATGTCCTACCAACCGATCCCTTCTTCTAGTCAAGTTGTGCCACAAACTTCTCTTCTCCCCAATTCTACTCATTACCTCCTCATTAGTTATGTCTAAGCTATTTATCGTCCACGTTTCATTTCCATACATGGCTACACTCCATACAAATACTTTCAGAAACGACTTCCTGACGTTTAAATCTATGCTCGATGTTAACAAATTTTTCTTCTTCAGAAAAGCTTCCCTTGCCATTGCCAGTCTACATTTTATATCCTCTCTACTTCGACCATCATCAGTTATTTTGCTCCCCAAATAGCAAAACTCCTTTACTACTTTGAGAGTCTCATTCCCTAATCTAATTCCCTCAGCCTCACCCCACTTAATTCGACTACATTTCATTATCCTCGTTTTGCTTTTGTTGATGTTCATCTTATATCCTCCTTTCAAGACACTGTCCATTCCGTTCAACTGCTCTTCTGGGTCCTTTGCTGTCTCTGACAGAAATACAATGTCATCGGCGAACGTCAAAGTTTTTATTTCTTCTCCATGGACTTTAACACCCACTCCGAATTTTTCTTTTGTTTCCTTTACTGCCTGCTCAATATACAGATTGAATAACATCGGGGAGAGGCTACATCCCTGTCTCACTCTCTTCCCAACCACTGCTTCCCTTTCATGCCCCTCAACTCTTATAACTGCCATCTGGTTTCTGTACAAATTGTAAATAGCCTTTCGCTGCCTGTATTTAGCCCCTGCCACCTTCAGAGTTTGAAAGAGAGTATTCCAATCTACATTGTCAAAAGCTTTCTCTAAGTCTACAAATGCTAGAATCGTAGTTTTGCCTTTCCTTAATCTCTCTTCTAAGATAAGTCGTACGGTCAGTATTGCCTCAAGTGTTCCAACATTTCTACGGAATCCAAACCGATCTTCCCCGAGGTCGGCTTCTATCAGTTTTTCCATTCGTCTGTAAAGAATTCGCATTAGTATTTTGCAGCTGTGACTTATTAAACTGATAGTAATGTAATTTTCACATCTGTAAACACCTGCTTTCTTTGGGATTGGGATTATTATATTCTTCTTGAAGTCTGAGGGTATTTCGCCTGTCTCATATATCTTGCTCACCAGATGGTAGAGTTTTGTCAGCACTGGCTCTCCCAAGGCCGTCAATAGTTCTAATGGAATGTTGCTACTCCTGGGGCCTTGTTTCGACTCAGGTCTTCAGTGCTCTGTCAAACTCTTCACGCAGTATCATATCTCCCATTTCATCTTCATCTACATCCTCTTCCATTTCCATAACATTGTCCTCAAGTACATCGCCCTTGTTTAGGCCCTCTATATACTCCTTCCACCTTTCTGCTTTCCCTTCTTTACTTAGAACTGGGTTTCCATCAAAGCTTTTGATATTCATGCAAGTGGTTCTCCTTTCTCCAAAGGTCTCTTTAATTTTCCTGTAGGCAGTATCTATCTTACCCCTAGTGAGATAGGCCTCTACATCCTTAAATTTGTCCTCTAGCCATCCCTGCTTAGCCATTTTGCACTTCCTGTCGATCTCTTTTTTGAGACGTTTGTATTCCTTTTTGCCTGCTTCATTTACTGCATTTTTATATTTTCTCCTTTCATCAATTAAATTCAATATTTCTTCTGTTACCCAAGGGTTTCTACTAGCCCTCGTCTTTTTACCTATTTAATCCTCTGCTGCCATCACTATTTCATCCCTTAAAGCTATCCATTCTTCTTCTTCTGTATTTCTTTCCCCCATTCCTGTCAATTGTTCCCTTACGCTCTCCCTGAAACTCTGTACAATCTCTGGTTTTTTCAGTTTATCCAGGTCCCATCTTCTTAAACTCCCACCTTTTTGCAGTTTCTTCAGTTTTAATCTACAGGTCATAACCAATAGATTGTGGTCAGAGTCCACATCTGCCCCTAGAAATGTCTTACAATTTGAAACCTGGTTCCTAAATCTCTGTCTTACCATTATATAATCTATCTGATACCTTTTAGTATCTCTAGGATTATTCCATGTATACAACCTTCTTTCATGATTCTTAAACCAAGTATTAGCTATGATCAAGTTATGCTCTGCGCAAAATTCTACCAGACGGCTTCCTCTTTCATTTCTCTCCCCCAATCTATATTCACCTACTATGTTTCCTTCTCTCCCTTTTCCTACTGACGAATTCCAGTCACCTATGACTATTATATTTTCGTCTCCCTTCACTACCTGAATAATTTCTTTTATCTGATCATACATTTCATCAACTTCTTCGTCATCTGCAGAGCTAGTTGGCATATAAACTTGTACTACTGTAGTAGGCGTGGGCTTCGTGTCTATCTTGGCCACAATAATGCGTTCACTATGCTGTTTGTAGTAGCTTACCCGTACATCTATTTTTTTATTCATTATTAAACCTACCCCTGCATTACCCCTATTTGATTTTGTATTTATAACCCTGTATTCACCTGACCGGAAGTCTTGTTCCTCCTGCCACCGAACTTCACTAATTCCCACTATATCTAACTTTAACCTATCCATGTCCCTTTTAAATTTTCTAACCTACCTGCCCGATTAAGTGATCTGACATTCCACGCTCCGATCCGTAGAACGCCAGTTTTCTTTCTCCTGATAACAACGTCCTCTTGAGTAGTCCCCGCCCGGAGATCCGAATAGGGGACTATTTTACCTCCGGAATATTTTACCCAAGAGGACGCCATCACCATTTAATCATACAGTAAAGCTGCATGCCTTCGGGAAAAATTACGGCTGTAGTTTCCCCTTGCTTTCAGCCGTTCGCAGTACCAGAACAGCAAGGCCATTTTGGTTAGTGATACAAGGCCACATCATCCAGACTGTTGCCCCTGCAACTACTGAAAAGGCTGCTGCCCCTCTTCAGGAACCACACGTTTGTCTGGCCTCTCAACAGATACCCCTCCGTTGTGGTTGCACCTACGGTACGGCTACCTGTATCGTTGAAGCACGTAAGAAGAATCGAACAATTTAAAATCAGAGCTCGTAAAACAGTCTGTATTAAAACTGAGTCAGAGTCCAAATTCCCAATAGCTGTTTATTATGTTTTCACTGTATAGCGAACGGTTTCATATCCTGGAGATATATCTTCATGTCATGTAAAACTAATAATTAAATGGTTTAAATGGCTCTGAGCACTATGGGACTTAACATCTGAGGTCATCAGTCCCCTAGAACATAGAAGTCCTTAAACGTAAGTAACCTAAGGACATCACACACATCCATGCCCGAGGCAGGATTCGAACCTGCGACCGTAGCGGTCGCGCGGTTCGAGACTGTAGCGCCTAGAACCGCTCGGCCACCCCGGCTTGCCAAAACTAATAATTCATGTGTCACGAATTATAAGGTAGAAGTGAGCGTAAAAACACGTCATCCCGTGTAAAGCCTTGGATGAGACGGCAGATGGTCATCCGATCTGAACAATGCATGATCACTAGTGCATCTACAAAACACAGTCAAAAGTCGAGCCCCGACAGCACACGACAGTCCACATCTGAAAGGATAAAACGATCGTCAAAATTCATGGGAGAAACAAAGAATTAAAAGACACACAATTGTTGGCAGTCGTCAACATTCTGAAAGTGCTCCCCCGGTAGCTGAGTGGTTGCCGGCACGGTAACTCAGCGTGTTCGGTCAGAGGGTTAGCTACCCTCTGTAATAAAAAAAAAACTGAGTTAATGTATCAAGGACGAGCTGAAACGACTGTCATGCGACGTCCGCCCAGAGCACATACAACGAACGAAACGGACAAAATGAGATTAAAAAAAAAAGAAAGTGTTCAGCGCGACAGAATGTCAATCCTAAGGGTCCGGGTTCGATTCCCGGCTGGGTAGGAGATTTTCTCCGCTCAGGGTCTGGGTATTGTATTATGCTAATCATCATCATTTCATCCCCATCGACGCGCAAGTCGCCGAAGTGGCGTCAAATCGAAAGAACGGCGAACGGTCTACCCGACGGGAGGCCCTAGTCACACGAAATTTACATTTAACATTCTGAAATATACTGGCATGCGTGAAATAGAGCTACACGTTACAGCGCTGTTGTGTGTGGCTATGGTTTTATCCTATCATACGTAGATTTTCACGTGCTGTCACGGGCTCGTCTTTCGCCTGTGTTTTGGAGATGTATCAGTGATCATGCATGGTTCGGGTTGGATGCTCGTTTGCCGTTTTATCCAAGTTTTTACCGTGGAGTGACTTGTTTTCACGGACACTTCTACCTTCTATTTCGTGACACAGTTGGTACTAGTTTTACTTGACCTGAAGTTATAACTCCAGTGTTTCAAACCGGTCGTCATACAATGTAAACACAATAAACTGCTTTTCCGGATTTGGACTTTCACTCAATTTCAGTACAGATTGCTTTACTGATTTACCGTACCTGGTTTTCAATGGTTTGATTGTCCTTTACATCATGTACAGTCATGAAAGTCTGTATTGCTCGACCATACTATTATTGTACCTTGGAGAGAGTGCACTTCGGTCTCCTTATCGTCAGTTTTTATCGTAATATTTCACGAGGACACGCTGAACTACTTGATAGTGTATGCACAGTCGTCTTTTGAATCACTCACAGACTGTTGCACTTTCCTTAGTCACTACTGTACTTGTTACCGTAAAGTCACGGCGTGTTTACAATAACTAACGCGGGAAACCAAGTGTAATAATATCGTGGTCGGATAGTATGGACACTATGATGTTGTTGTTGCTGCTGCTGTTTCCAATACGATAGGACCGCTATGATGCACCTCTTCACACTAGTGTATCCTGGGTGAGCCTGTTCATATCTGCGTAACTACCACAGCCTACATCCTTCTGAATCCGCTTACTGTAGTCAAGCTTCGGTCACCATACAGTTTTCTCACCAGCATTTCCCTCAATTAGCAAATTAGCTCTGTGATGCCAGATGGTATACAACCGTCATGAAATGATTACAAATGTATATTTGTGGGTACGGCAGGCTAGTACTTTATTTTTATTTATTTCTATTGCAATTTCGGGTATTGCTACTGTAAAATATAGAGAAAAGAAACGAAACTTCCGAAAAAGTTCTATGCTATCGTTGTCGGAAGATAAGTGGGAATATCATTCAAAGACTTGCTTGTGTAGGTTGGTAGTGAAGACATCTAACAGGAAAATTAGGAATTTCAAAGTTGGCGACACTGTTAGTTGATTTAGGTGCATCCACTCGTGCTTTGCTGAATGTTAGGACAACAGCCGATGTGTATGTTAAAAATTTCCAGAACACCGTCAGCTGTAATTTCATGTCCAGTTTACTGGCTACCGGAGTCAGCATTACAATACCCAATGATCAGGCCCCCTATACCAGAGAGCAGCTGAATTTCCTCAGTGACATCAGTATGTATGTCCAATATGTACAATTCAGTGTGAGCAGGAGCTAGTGCAAGGTCAGGAACGTGTATACTGTACCCACTGAGGCGATTCGGTCGTTATCTTGTATAGAGAGCCTGATAATGCCGTATTGTAACGCTGAAACCAGTATCCAGTTAAATTGGAGATGAAATTACAAATGACTGTGTTCTGTGCATTTTTGACTGTCAGTTGATGTTTTGTTCCCTGTATCACAAACATCGGATTTGGTGCTCCAAGGCCGATTACGCAGATTCATTTTAACACATGGGCAATTAATTTTTTGTCAAACAGCAGTTGTTCGAAAGCTCTTCATTACTTCTGGGGGTATGACTTGAAGATTCAAAGACATCATTTTTAAATATGATGTCAGTGACTTAATGCATTAACAAATTAACCAGGTTCGCCAGTTTAATGTTGAAATGAAGTAATTACAGATATAACATTTTATTTTTGGAAAACACAATAAAGAACCACAACTCATTCAATATTTTTAGCTTTTGTTTTGAATAAAACTTTTTTGGACCAAATAAATTTTGTTTCCTAATCGCTTACATACACACAGATTTGATGTGACCCTGTTCACCACGAGAACCCTTCTCTTTTGGGTGAATAAAAACACCAAATTTGTATTTAGTTTATGTTTTAAAACCTAGAGCCAGGTCCCAAATAAATTTAAAGATAGGCACAAGACCTATAATTCCATACACTTCTGATTTTCATATTTCTTTTAAATTTGAACGCTTTCTGTTTAATCTATTTTACGTATTCAACTTCATGAACTGCTCTCATATATACATATGCAGAGAAATATATATACAGGCGCTAGACAGAACATGAAGCTAGTGCAAATGATGTCCACGTCAAACGTACACGAATAACTGCAACACCAGATAGAAACCACGGCGATTGTTCGTATGCTCCCAACTGCCAAACGAAATCACAAAAAGTAAAAAGTGAATTATTTGACGGCCGTAAGCGAAAACAACCGTATTTAAGTTTCCTACTGGTTGATAACGATCTCTTCTTTAATCACACGCCGGCCGGAGTGTCCGAGCGGTTCTAGGCGCTACAGTCTGGAACTGCGCGACCGCTACGGTCGCAGGTTCGAATCCTGTCTCGGGCATGGGTGTGTGTGATGTCCTTAGGTTAGTCAGGTATAAGTAGTTCTAAGTTCTAGGCGACTGATGAGCTCAGAAGTTAAGTCCCATAGCGCTCAGAGCCATTTGAACCATTTTTAATCACACTGTGCTAAAGTACCTGTCTTCTTATCTGTCTTGTAAAACAGCGTACTCCTTTCATATCCCTACGTGGGTACACTCACGACAAATATCTTCAGAAAAGACATTTTAGGCCACAGTCAGATTCGATACTAACAAAATTCTCTTTCTCCTGAAGACTTTGCTTACTACTGACAGTTTGAATTTTATATCCTCTTTATTTGTCATCGCTTGTTACTTTGTTGCGTAAACAGGAAGATTCATTTACATTTTTTATTGTCTCATTTGCTAATCTACTTCCCTCAGGGTAGCCTGATTTAATTCTATTACACTGTATTACCTTCGCTTTGCTTTTGTAGATATTCATTCCATTCGAGTCGCCTTCCCAGTCCTCTGTTGTGTCTGGCACAGTTCCTATGTGATCGTTTGATCTTAATCCCCTTTTCAGATAGCTTTATGGTTTGTTTTACCTCATGTTCAATAAACAGATTGAGCAAGGTAGTGGATAGGCTAAAAAACTTCCTTACTCCCTTCTCAAACAGTGCCTCCGTTCCACTACCTTCGAGTGTTAAAATTGTAGTCCATTTCCTGTACAAGTTGTAAATAAGTTTCATTTCCTATGTATAACATACTAAGGTAAGCTGACAAATCGTGCTATGTTCCAAGGAAATACGTTTGTCTTGTTTACTCGGTGTGCATTTACCTGTCAGCTACGGGGAATCGATAGCTGATAAAAAGATCAGCTGAACTGAATGAGCTACCTATTAATAATATGATAGCGACAGTATTGACTGCGTAAATCGTGTTAGCAGTTGGCACACGTCTTCAGAGAAATGTGGATTACTGGGCCGCAATATATTCCGCCTGCCTGAGTCTTATTGTTTATCAGGCAGTGTCAACAATAACGCTTTCCTTGAAAGCGAAACACACTGTACTCTTGTTCTGATCAGCTGCAGAATACCATTTAAATGGCAGGTGTTTCTGTTAGTATATTCGCAGTACCTCTGTAGATGAAGGAAAATTGACTGCAGTAATAATTAAGTAAAATACACGCTTCTTCTCGTAATGTCCCATGTACAAAACAACGTACTGATACACTGAAAAGTTTCAGAATCATTTGAGGCCAACTACATAGACGGACATAATGTACAATACCTCTGTCTGTTCTGCACTTACTTCATCTGAGGCTGAACAAGTAAGGTGCACCCAGTGGCCATCGCAGAATGCGATAACCGATCGGTAATAAATCAGAGCAGCTGAAGAACACCGAAAAAAAATTCCTTCTAATGGTTTTCATGTTTTCATGTTTTGCAAAACACATAACACCAATGGTTAGCGGTATTTTAGTAGTACTATATACTCGTGAGATACTGAATTACTTGAAGGGGATGTAGTTCTTTTTTTTGGGGGGGAGGGGGGGGGGGAACGCTGCATTTGTGTCACTGAAGAAAGAATACCGTGAAACAGAGAGTTGTGACCAGCAGGTTCATAAGAGTTTTAAGTGAGCTATTATTTGGCAAAAGGCTTAACGTGTGTTTAAAACAATCTGTGTTCACACATGCTGTAGTTACGGAATGCTATGTTTCTAAATGGAAATTGCAGAGGTGTCGTACATTCTTTCCTTATTGGTCATCGAAGCACATTTGCCAAGTTCCACTGAAGTTATTAAAGCGCAAGTGAATGGAACAGCTTTTGATAAAATTGTACTCTGAATGGCATCGGACTACTCCAGTGCGAGGAAAGCGAAAATGGTGTAGACTGTCCACACGTTGGCACTGATAAATATGAATACGGCTACATTACAACTGTTCTGTCAAGTTTTGAAAGTGGGACTGAGGTGCAGGCAGAATAAAGAGGATAAACGTTGAGGGGAATATGGTGAGCTGAGCCGGAGAGTTCATGCCTCTGAAGAAAAAAGTACCAGGTTTGAAGCTCGGTCCGCCACACAGTTTTCATCTGTGAAGAACTTTCAGTACTTTTTGGTATTAACTTTTCTAGCACACGTCGTTTAAGAACATAATATACCGACCTATGATAGACTTAAGTAATGTGATGAGCTTTGAGTGATAAAGTACTTTACTCTTCTTATTTCATTTCCGCCAACTAGGGACCATGGAATCCAGCTTTCTGTTTCCGAGCTTTAACTTTCTTAAACAACTGCGGTCTGTGGAGCCTCGTGGTAGAGGAGACGGTCAAAATAACTTGTTAGGATCTGGCAGTTACCTTCCCGCTACTGCAGGCTAGTTTCTCTTTGGTGTCTTTCAAGTGTGGCCTAGGGTATCGTTTTTGTTCAGATTGTACCTGAAGGCCTTCTAGAAGTTACGTGTGTTATTTCTCTGGAAGTCTTCCTTTGTCTCTGCTAATTGGCTGTTATCAGACTCACTTTATTGTTGATATTGAAACATTAAATTTCAAGAGAATGCTTCCGCTTGTTGTGGTCTTCAGTAATCAATATTGTCTTGTCAAGTTTCGTTGGAGACATTTGTTGTGCCGAGTGTTTTCGACAACATCTACCACCACATTGCCATCACTTTGCAACAAATAAACACGTACATACTGCTATAATGCCCACTCTCACTAACTGAGGACCATTTGATCCTAGTGTGTGTGCTCTGTGTATGCGTTCGTGTGTGCAGGAGAAATAAAGTGGGGTCCATCTTCAGTTAACTTAAATCTGAAAATTTTTGTTTTATAGCAGTGTACTGGACCGGATAGATAATAATTTAACTGATAGAAATTCAGCTATTATTTTATAGCCTAGAACTCGAAATTGGGGCTTTGCCTTTAGTAAACAACTGGACGTTGTCACCATTAACTCAAGTCATTGTTTCATCTCACAAGCATTAAATTCGAAACTTTTCGCAAATTCTGTACGTAATAATTCATAACGTAATCCATTTCGTCTCCGACAATGTTGTATGCTGGTGGGTGTTCGATTTTCAACAACTTCCACGTAGAATTGAGCAGACACTCGGGATGAGTACAAAAAAATTTTATCTGCCTGTGCTACCATTATTTACGATGTCCTCACCACAAGGTTATTAACAATGCTGAATTAAGTTTTAGTTATGTTGGAGAACCTAAAGAGATTCATAGAAGTTGAAAAGGTGTTCATGTTAAGATTTTAGTGCACACGGTGTTGTATAAGCATAGGACCTCTTAGTATGATCTGGTAACATTATATGTCAAGACAGTTGACAGACGTACACCATTATCATTCATTTCAGTTGTAGAGGGGATCATAGATGTGTCTCAAACTTCGCTAATTTAATTTATTAATGGGACTAGAATTTTAAGGAGACTTACCTTAATATTTTACTTCTTTATTTGAAATATCATTTAAATCAGTGCACAAAGTAAGTGAACAGAGCTTTTCAAAAAGAACAGAATCAGATCAATAAAACTATCCACGAGTAAGAGTAATTTAAGCGTTAATCCAACAATATGTTTCTAACACAATCCAGCGTATTTATAAGACAGAGGAATCAGAGTTGCAGAGACAAGAAACGGTTCTACTGGCATATTGTGAATGAGATTAACTGCCACAGAAACACCAGTTGGGGAAGAACCACGTCCAGAAATTGTGAAACACATTTGTACTATGTATTGGACTAAAATTGCTTGTACTTCAACTGAAGTCCTGGACTCTTCACTAGGTATGTGTCCCTAGTTATCTGTAACTCCGTGCCGCCGCACGGTTAACAGTTGCATCCATCGCTCTCTAGCCTACCCGCATCTGGCAGGCCAAACTGGACGAGGATGACGAGGTAGGTGGTGATGGCTGCCACACAGCTGGTCAGCAGCGACCTGTCGATGGTGAAGAGTCCCGCCGCGCTGTAGGTGACTCGACTGCTGCCCAGCTGGTGGGCGAAACTCTGCAGGCTGGTGTGCAGTCCTCGGGCCGTTGGTGCAGATGGCAGCAGCAGCAGCAACCTGTTCACCAGCTGTTCCGTGCGGTCTGCCTCCTGGACCACGGCGTGGCTGCTGTACGCTATGATGGCGAGACGCCACACTGACAACACCGACCACGGTATGCCTTCGAGCAGAGCCTGCCCTGTCGATCGGCCAGTCGACTTCCACAGAAAGTGGGCCAGCATAATGTAAACATTCGTTACAATGTTCAAAAAAGAACACAGTACTTCTGCAACATTCTGAACACCGTATGCAGCATTGACAGTCTTCGCGAGTTCAACAAGGAGACAATGAGTGTATTGTAAACTAGAGAGAGAGCGGCAGCAGTCAAATTTTAGCTCTGCTGGGATAGTGAATTTCATGGAATAATTCATCAACGTGTCAAAATGCTGTCTGCGTCGTGAAGGACGTGAATCTGTAGCAGGAAGTTTGAATGAAAAAGGTGGTAAAAAATGATTTTTATCTTTTACCACTGAGGATGATAGCACATTATCCAGCTTATCCTCTGAAGAAATACCAACAGCTTCCAGTAAACACTTGTTCATCTGGTGGAATCTCCTGCACAGCAATACATTAAGGGCGAAAAACTGCAGAGTTACTGTATGCCTTACACCATAGAAAAAGTATAGCGGAACTAAGAGATAAAATTGAAATCTAGATTGTGCTAGACATGTAAATGCACCGTACAAGAAAGCTGAATAACACAGAACACCAAACGTCGCCCAACGAACAAAAGTGGCAAATTTCAGATACTCCACCGCACTATTCCTGTATAGAAACATATCAACCGAAAACAGATTGGCGCACCACTTACTGACATGTCTCTGCTTTAGTGTAAGTCCACGTAGTATCATTATGCAACCTGTGATGTAACCAGCAAGAACATTGCATTCCTGGGTATACCACACTAAGCTATCCGTATTACCAAATATCTGAGATAACCGACATCCCTCTCCGTAAAACACCGCAAGAAGATTGCTTACAGTGATAAGTGCACAATAGCATCTTGCACGTATCGACACAGTAAATTCCGAAGCTTGTTTGTCGAAGGAAAGTGGAAAAGTTCCAAGAATTTTACAAAGCACTAGGAAGAATCGGGGTGCAGAGTATATTGATTGCGTCGTCTCCATCTCGACGAAACAGACAATCGTTGTACTGATGTAGGAACGTGTATTAACTCACTAGTGCAGCTCAATTAAAGAGAAATGTTTGCCAGTCACTTCCCTAAATGGATGATTATTGATTTCATATCGTCTCAAACATAAAGAACTTAGCGAAATTTTGTGTATTCATTCAACAAGAAATAACGTTGTAGATATCAGATAATTAATCTGCTGCCTCTGATGTATGTCCTATGGAGGCTATACTTACATTAAAAGGAACATTTTCTTACACCACAACTTGGAGCTCTCAGGATCACGTGTGGTTACATCATCGACTTAGCAGTGAGACAGTAAGTTTGAGGGAGATACCCAACGTAATTATCTTCCTTTTCTTTGTCAGATTCTTAAATAATCTATTTTGAAGTATTCTGTAAGCATAACAAGTAGTGCCACTTGCTAGTGGCGTCTAGTACATTATATGATCAAATGTATCCGCACGAAGTGCTACTGGACGTTAATATGGGGAGTGTCCGCGCTTCGCCTCTGTGGAGGCTCTAACTCTGCTGTGGACACTTTCAGTGAGGTGCCTTAATGTCTCTGGTGGCATTGCAGTCTATTCCTCCACAGGAGCCGAGAAAAGAGGAAGTAGTAATGTTGGATGCAGGGATCAGGAGAGAAGTCGACGGTCCATGTCATACCAAAGATGTACTAATGGGTACAATTCGGGACTGTCAGCAACCAGTCCCTTTCAGGCATAGTATTGCTCCCAAACATTTGCCTCACAGATGCTGCAGTATGACAGATTCCAATGTCATACTTATACAGTCAATAATAATATCCGAACTGTTCCTCTTTTGTACGCAATACACTATTGTGTAAAATGTTATATCCTTCGCATTAAAGGTATTCTTAAGCACAAAGAGGAGCCCATACCCTAACCACGAAAGACACTCCACCACAATAACAAAACGACCTTTGTAATTCACTGTTGGCACTACGCATCAACTCACGACAGATTTCTTCAACTGGTTTCATCCAGTTTTCTACAACCAGCCTCCACAATGTTCGATGGCTCTGTCTGTCAGTTCATATGGGCATGAAGCTGTGTTTGTTCCTTTCAGGGAATATGTATGCAAGTGATGTACTTAGATGACAGAGGGAGATATCCATCGCCGTGGATTACTAATCGCAAGATTGCTATGGAGACGCTAAGACAGCGAGAGAGACAGATAGATAGATAGATAGAGAGAGAGAGAGAGATTATGTGTGTGTTTTGTGTGTGTGTGTGTGTGTCAGAGAGAGAGAGAGAGAGAGAGAGAGACAATGTATGTGTGTGTATGTGCGTGTGTGTTTGTGTGTGTGTGTGTGTGTGTGTGTGTGTGTGTGTGAGAGAGAGAGAGAGAGAGAGAGAGAGAGAGAGAGAGAGAGAGATAGAAGAGAAATACCAGTGTGACAATAAATAAACTTTGTAAAGTGCAGATCTCAATAACTTCCTGAGCTTTTAACTTGTTGTTGTTGTTGTGGTCTTCAGTCCTGAGACCGGTTTGATGCAGCTCTCCATGCTACTCTATCCTGTGCAAGCTTCTTCATCTCCCAGTACCTACTGCAACCTACATCCTTCTGAATCTGCTTAGTGTATTCATCTCTTGGTCTCCCTCTACGATTTTTACCCTCCACGGTGCCCTCCAATGCTAAATTTGTGATCCCTTGATGCCTCAAAACATGTCCTACCAACCGATCCCTTCTTCTAGTCAAGTTGTGCCACAAACTTCTCTTCTCCCCAATCCTATTCAATACCTCCTCATTAGTTACGTGATCTACCCACCTTATCTTTAGCATTCTTCTGTAGCACCACATTTCGAAAGCTTCTATTCTCTTCTTGTCCAAACTAGTTATCGTCCATGTTTCACTTCCATACATGGCTTTTAACTTATTAAAGCTAAAAGCTGCATTTTTTAAAATAATTCTTTCTAAATCCCTAATAATAAAACGATATTTGTTATTGCATTTAAATGTAAAGATTAAACTACATCAGTAATTTTGTTTCACGCTACACTTTGTCCCATTTCTCTTCACGAATTCTTCCTGGCAACAGTTAATATTTAAAAAAGCCATTTTAGTCACATCACAGACTCTTACTAGCTGAACAACACACTTTAATATTGCTTGCATGGTTATTTTTGTGCATGATTAATAGTGTACTTCGTATGAATGTGTGTATAAAAAATTTCATGTTGCGCAAAATTTTTGTTCTGTGAATGCAGTGAGATACTGAAGTAGCTGGAGAAATATGGTACCAGAACAGTTTGCTTTGTTGCAACATTTCCCAAAGAACATGGGTCAAAGTACAGTGTTGTCACACCCCCCGAAAGCATCAATGGCCTGAGACAGTTTTTCTCCTTATCTTCGACGTTGTATCTCCATATCCTCTGTGAGCCCCACTGTTCTCTACAGACCAGCCACTTCGCCTAGCTTTCTCATGTTATGTGAAATATATGAATTATACTGTATTTACGCATTATCTGTCAGTCTTATCACCATTGGTTAATGGTTGATGAAAGATGTATCACAATTTATTGTCCAGTTAGTGTAATTAATGAAGTATCACATTCAACATCACTATTAATGACCTGTCACTTTCACCACCATTATCTAGTGGTAATGATTTATTACCCAAAAATAATGATTTTCCGCTACCAGTAGAAAAAGTCCCCCAAACCACTCTCCTTGTCGTACTAACGATCAGATTGACTTCTCACTCGTGTTCTGGTCACTGTAGTGAAAGGTTCATGACTAACCATCATACAGACTCCTCACTCATGTTCTATCATTTGCCTCAATCTTTTGTGCAGTATCGTTCTTTGCAACATACATAAGAGTATTATACCCAATGACATTTCTGCAAGCGCTCCATTCTATCAAAGCTTTCTATTGCTATTTACATATTCCTTGCTATTTGTTACAATTTTGCTGATTTTACAAAAAAATACTGAGTTGTTGAGGTCAAAAATAAGTGTTTAATAAATACATACAGTGCATTATTTAAACAATTCGCACACTTAAAAAATAGAGAGCTTACTATGGTCTTGAAAATTAATACTTAACATCGGTTAGATGTGTACTAACCTGGTGCTTAGGTGTATTAAAAGCAATGATTTCATATAGTAAGGTACGAGGGTCGCTGTAATTTTGCGTACCTAGCTTCAGCTGTTTTTCAACGTCAGAAATTTCTCAACGATGAAGCGTGCAGTTTTTTAAAAGCGTAAGGACGGCCAACATTACCAGCACATGTGATACCTACATTTGATGTTTAAACAACAGTAATTTGAAAATCTTTATTTGAGGCAGCTCGACACTGCGAACTGTCTCTGCGCACATCGAGCGCCTTGCCACCTTCTCAACGCAGGACTGCGCTCCTGTTCCACCAAGTCGGCTAGAATTCGCATGCACTCTGCCCCCAGCGGTGCAGTCCTTTTTGACGGCTGCTGCAGTCGCACAGCACAGCTCACATTACTACTAACTGACGCTGTTATCACGAGATTACACGGCCTCAGGTAATGCCTTCCGCCTCTTCCTGAATGGGAGCATATTATCTGTCCTCGGCCTGATAACTACCAGTTTAGGTACAAAACTTATTTGGCTAAAGCGCACGTCCATAGCAATGTATAATCTGCAGTTTGGGTGTGCTAGCTGATCAGAAATATCCGGGCGTTGTCTTAGCCACCGGAAATGCAGCACACCCATCGTAATAGTCATGATGTGCGTTTTCCCTGGTATTTCGGCAGATATTTGCAATTTGTAGCTGCAGTCAGCACAGCCCACTACTGCTCATCACACTGGAAACAGTAGATTTGTTTCCTGCTGTGAATGAAATGAGTTTACATGGCTATTTGATATTCGTTTGATTGATGTGTATTAACAGGGATCTGCTAAAGACTGCTCCAAAGTCCCATTGCAGGTTAGAGTTTCTAGTATGCAGCCATAGTCTGATTGAACCATCATGCAAGATACATAACACAGATTTACTCCATTACATGCTCCACAAAACTTCTCTCAGATGGTGGCATTGTATATATTCAAAATCAGTGTCTATACCTATACATTACTTTACGATGTGAGGTGTAATTTCTCCTTGTGGTCGTTTCACGAGATATACACACATCAAAAAAAGTTTTGCATTACCTCGGTTACGAGAGTTCCGGAAACTGTACAGAAAATTGGAATAGCGATCAACATTTCCGCTCTTTTTATTGCTCAAAAAAACCACACGTTGAATGCTGTACCACCATACACCGAGACCTTCAGAGATTGCGGTTCAGATTTCTGTACACATTGGCGCTTCTAATACCCACCAGCACATCCTCTTGCATTGATGCATGCCTGTAATCGTTGTGGCATACTATGCACAAGTTCATCAAGGCACTGTTGGTCCAGATTGTCAGACTCCTCAACGGCGATTCGGCGTGGAACCCTCAGAGTGGTTGGTGATTCAGGTCGTCCATAAACAGCCCTTTTCAGTCCATCCCAACATGTTCGATGGGGTTGATGTCCGGAGAACATGCTGGCCACTCTAGTCGAGCCATATCATTATCTTGAAGGAAGTCATTCACAAGATGTGCACGATGGGGGAACGAATTGTCGTCCATGAAGACAAATGCCTCGCCAATATTCTGCCGATATGGTTTCACTATCGGTCGGAGGATGGCATTCATGTATCGTACAGCCGTTACGACGCCTTCCGTGACCACCAGCGGCGAACGTCGGCCCCACATAATGCCACCCCAAATCAACAGGGAACCTCCTCCTTGTTGCACTCGCTGAACAGTGTGTATAAGGCGTTCAGCCTGTCCGCGTTGCCTCCAAACACGTTTCCGATGACTACCTGGTTGAAAGGGATATGCGACACTCATCGGTGAAGAGAACGTGATGCCAATCCTTAGCGATCCATTCGGCATGTTAATGCGCCCAACTGTACCACGCTTCGTGGTGTCGTGGACGTCGGGAGTGAAATGGCGCATCAAGCAGCCTATTGCGCACAGTTTGAGTCGTAACACAACGTCTATTGGCTGCACGAAAAGCATTATTCACCATGGTGGAGTTACTGTCAGGGTCCCTCCGAGACATAATCCGTAGGTAGCGGTCATCCACTGCAGTAGTGGCTCTTGGGCGGCCTGAGCGAGGCTTGTCATCCACAGTTCCTGCCTCTCTGTATCTCTTCTATGTTCGAACAACATCGCTTTGCTTCCATCTGATACGCCTGGATACTTTCCTTGTTGAGAGCCCTTCCTGGCACCAAGTGGTTGAACTACAGACAGCACGAGCCGCGTACCTCCTTTATGGTGGAATGACTAGAACTGATCGGCTGTCGGACCCCCTCCGTCTAATGGGCGCTGCTCATGCGTGGTTGTTTACAACTTTGGGCGGGTTTAGTGACATCTCTGAACAAAGGGACTGTGTCTGTGGCACAGTACCCCCCGTCAACGTCTATCTTCAGGAGTTCTGGGAACCGGGGCGATGCAAAACTCCTTTTGATGTGTGTATATCATAGGAAGTAATATACTGTATATACAGCGTGTTTCAAAACTACATCGACAAACTTCGAGGGGATGCAGAAAGTGTCTTGAGGAACAAAACTAGGATAGGAACCATGTTCAGAAACGTCATCCAACGACGCTTCAGAGCATCATAGCTATAGGGGCCAGTGCCAGTATACATACATATATACAGGGTAATACCCTGATGGAGTTACAAAGTTTCAGGGATGATGGCGAACGATAAATGTATCAATTTGGGTTAAGGGTCCAGAAACAAACGAGACAGAGCTGTTGTTGCTAAGACTGTGGTAGGGTAGGCAGCTTTCAGAGGTGGAAGTACGGAACAAAATAAGAAAAAATGTCCAGAAAACATGGACTCTAAAATGTATACCTGAGGAGCACTTGTTGAGTAGAAGAGATGAGTCTCTTGATACCAGTGATGAACAAACACTCATAGCTCTTAAGGTATATATATATATATATATATATATATATATATATATATATAGAGAGAGAGAGAGAGAGAGAGAGAGAGATATTCAGGTGAGAAAGCCAATAATCTCTTCAGTGCAGATGCACAGTAATCTCACAGTATTATAGGAATCGTCGAAAGTCCGCGAGTAATGAAGATGATGGAAAAGGAGCGCTACATTATAAGTATGTGGGTAATTTGTCTCTAATTGATGGTGTGATAGGGTAGTCTGTGCAGTTACAATGACCACCATGTCCAGATGCTGCAAGGTAGCTCAGCGTGTTCGGTCAGAGGGCTGCTCGCCCTCTGTAATAAAAAAACTGAGTAAAGGAATCAACGATCAACTTGAACGGATGTCTTGTGACATCCACCCAGACCAAACGCAACGAACAATGCCGAACAAAAATGCAAAAAATAGATGATTTAGTGGTCAGAGCCTCTGCTAGTAAGCAGGAGATCTGGGTTCGAATCCCAATGTGGTACAAATTCTCAAATTCCCTCATTGATTTCAATCAATGCTCACTCTCAGCGAAAGTTTGTAATATCTTTGTATATTAATACATAATGTGTTCAATGCTTTTTCTTTGATAATCCATGAACACCCTATCCACAGGAATTATCAAAGGAATTTCAGTGAGATCCACTCATGATACAGCGCTCAGGACCCCATGACAGATCATGTTTTATCAGATTCCATTGCTTAACTTTATTAATCAACTCTGGTTCCTTGGGAATGATCTGGCAGCAAAACTACATCGGTCAGATCAGTTAGGTGTGAAAGAGGACGACTCATGGGATCTCGCATGTTTAGCACAGCCTGTTCAGGTTCAGCACCACGTGATACCTTCTGATCGCAGTCAGAAATTTAGAAAACAATATGGAGGTCAGGCAAGGATTTTCTACACAAAAATTTTAGAAAACAAAGAATAGGAGCAAATAATTTTTTTCGGTTATAATGTAAGACAGCAAGTGCGAAATAAATACCTGTATTCCTTCTTTTCAGCAGGTATTCCATTATATGTATATGTTCTGAGCATTACCATCTGTGGATATGAATACAGCGTTGACCAGTAATGTCATATTTGGAAGGGTATACTAATATACTTGTGCAGTAACAAAAAATATCTGAAGGGAATATCCTAAGAATTAGCCTATAGCAGTGAGAAAAATTTAGTGAGATTTGGGTGATGAGCTGTACAATGAATGTATACAAGAAGAAAGATGTGAATGTTCAAAATCACAGTGATTCAGTAGAAAAGACAGATAATTTGTAGAAACAGAGATAGACAACATGATGCCTCAAGGTCCACAGAATGGAAAGAACATCATTAACAGAGAAGATAATGACACAAGGAGGAAATAGATGATGGGCATGTCCAACAAGATGATGATGTGAGTGAAGATGACTGTATGGAGAAACGAGAATTTACGAACTCAAGTAATAATGAACTCATGGGAGGGAGAATATATGAAAGAGTAGAGACACTGTTATGTGTAAAGCACATCCACCAACTATTCATTAAACGCCCATGCTTCAATTCATGGCTTTTACTGTGGAAAAAATAGAAACTATGTATAAAGATAGCCGTTGCAAATTGAGAAACGGTCTAGACAAATGGGTGAGGAAAAGAGAAAATCAGGAGGGAGCAAGGACGAAGAAACCAGGAGACCAGATGGGACTACTGTTGGTGCAACCTCCCATTGCAAATCAAAAAGTTAATGTCAAAGAGGAAAGGCAGAATGAACAGAATAAAAGATGCATAAATACGGCAGAAGACCAACTGGGCAAAGTCGAAGAACATTTTAAATGCAGTTGTGTAAGGCAATGGACGATTTGCGTATAGAGAATAGAATTATTATACAGGACCAAATACAGATTGCTCTCACAGAATTTGAGGGCATAGCCCCACTTCCAATATGTGAGACACGAGAATTTTGTTTGATATTGTATTTGAAAGAGAAGTAGCCGAGTATTTACGAGAAACAACAGACGCAAGTAGAGCCGTTATCAAAACATGTGACGTCGTAGGCTTTCCCGGCGTAATAATTCTTGAAAGCCTCTGATGCAGAGGCAGCAGAGGCGGCATTCTGCTGAATATGGCGACCAGATGGATCGCCCAAATATCGAGTCGAGATGATTTTAGGATCCGGCAGCTAACCCGAAGAGGCTTCCAAGTTGTCAAAACAGTATGGAGTTTGAAAGCATGAGAGGTAAGTGCGATGGAAACAACCAGTGGTACAGAGTAGATCAACTACTGTGTGCCACTTAGAAGAATTACTGATTACGAATATATCTGAGACAGAGGACCGGAAAGAGTAGAAAGAATGATT
The DNA here is from genome assembly GCF_021461385.2 of Schistocerca piceifrons. Classification (NCBI taxonomy): domain Eukaryota; kingdom Metazoa; phylum Arthropoda; class Insecta; order Orthoptera; family Acrididae; genus Schistocerca; species Schistocerca piceifrons. The sequence continues at coordinate 74,003,139 of NC_060140.1, forward strand.
GTACTGAAATGACAAAGGAGTCGTGAAGTATACGGTGTGGATTTATTTGGTGAGGCTGAGACACTGGGGTCGACCAGACTGACTGCAAACATTGGATGTAGATACGTGTGTACCATGAGTTCAAGGAGTACAGGAACTTGCTTCACCCTAAGACTTGGATTGAACAGTTCGATAATTTACATCCACCGCCACGGACAATGATGCATAAACTTGAATAAACTGACAGTTTATTCGAGGGAGAACTCGCTGTGAAGACGCAGCCAATGGCACTAAAGCGCATGACATATCATGAGTTTAAGGAGGCGTTTTTGACCAACTACTGGCCCAAACAGAAGTAAACATCAGTTAAAAATGAGATTATCATCGGCCGTGACTTTGGAGGGTCAGGACTGTGGAGCCCGGTGACATTTCTCGAAGAGATGCTGAATAATAATCAATTCTTGAATAACCACATGACGCAGAGGGGACGGTTAGGTTTTGTTTCCAAAGGATGCTCTGGCAGTACCAACATCGTTTGACTGAATACTGCAGTAATATAGACAAATTTAAGGGCCTTCTGTAGAAATTGTTTTTGTACATCGTGGCAACCAGTGATCACATCAGCTAGCAGCTCAGGGACATAACTTTAGCAGTACCACAACGACTACACCACCAATAAAGACATAATCAGTCACACTCCAAAGATGGCTGGCATTTCACGCCTTATCAACAGAACCATGCAGGATCGAGTAATTCAGAGGCCAGTGAAAGAATGGTTATAATGCTTACAATAATAACGGGGGTGAAAAATACAGATGAGACAGCAATGATCAGATATAGCATCGTCGACAAGTGGCAGGAATAACTGAATTGCTCTGACCTGTATATGAACTCGATTGTGGAGCTATCATCACAGTGACTCAGGAACTTCAAGGGCACAAGAAATATGAGAAATGTGAACGAGTGCAGAACGGAAAGTAAAAATTATATTGTCAACGAAGATTTATGGGAAGTGTTATGGAAGGGGAAAGAGACTATGTGGATGAAAAATGTACACCTGTTAGCAAACACAGAACATTAGGGGTATAAGTGCAGATACTGTGGTTACAGGTACCTTAATATGTACCAACATCAGCGTGTTAGTTGTTTTTTTTCTCTGCAGTTCACAGTCTTCTACATCTACATGTACTTCTGTACTTTGCAAATCCCATAAAGTGCATGGCAAAGGCTATGACCCATCGTACTAGTTATTTTGGTTTCTTCCCTTTCCATTCATTTATGGAGTATAGGAAGAATGATAGTTTCAGTTCCTCTGTGTGTGTTGTAATTGTTCTAATATTATCCTCATGATCCTTATGTGTGCGATATGCAGGGAGTATTTTCCTAGAATTGTCACTTAAATTCAGTTCTTAAAACTTTGTTTGTAGATTTCCTGAGGATAATTTACGTATATTTTCAAGAGTCTTCCAGTTCAGTTTTTTCAGTATCTCTATGGTACTCTTCCACAGACCAAACAAACCTTCGACCATTGATACAACCCTTATCTGTATACGTTTAATATCCCCTGTTAGTATTATTTGGTATGAGCCCCACACAGTTGAACAATATTCTAGAACCAGCGGCATGAATGATTTGTAAGCAATCTCCTTTGTAGACTGACTGCGCTTCCCCATATTCAAAGTGTACCACCTGCAGTACCATTGAATGTGCCTATGTCGTCATTTCATTTCATATCCCTACAAAGTGTTACTCCCAGATATTTGTATGAGTTGGGCGATTACAACAGTGAGTCACTGATATTATAATCATAGGATACTACGATTTTTCGTTTTGTGTAATGCACAGTTTTACAGTTTTGAACATTTGAAGTAAATTGCCAATATTTGCCCCACTTTGAAATCTTATCAAGATCTGAGTGAATTTATATGGAGCCTCTTTCAGAGACTACTTCATTATAGACAATGCTTCAGCTGCAGGAAGTCTGAGGTTACTATTACCATAGTCTGCACAGACATTAATATACAAAATAATTTACAGCAAGGGTCTCAACACACTTACTTGAGACACACCAGAAGCTACTTCTACGTTTGACAATGACTCTCAATCCAAGATAACATGCTGTGTCCTCCCTACCAAAAAGTACTTAATCCAGTCACAAATTTCACTTAATACCCCATATGACCGTACCTTTGACAATAAAGGTAGGTGTGAGACTGAGTCAAATGCCTTTTAGAAATTAAGAAATACTGGATTCATCTGCGTGCCTTGATCCAAAGCTTTCAGCATGCCATGTGAGTAAAGTGTAAATTTAGTTTCACATGATTGTTGTTTTCAAAATCGATGCTCGTTGACATGGAGGAGGTCAATCTGTTCAAGATGTCACATCGCGTTTCAGCTCAGAATATGTTCTAAAACTCTACAACACATTGGTGTCAAGAATACCAGATGGTAGTTTTGTGAATCACTTCTACTACCATTCTTGTAGAGGGGTGTGACCTATGCTTTTTTCTAAGAATTAAGCATGGTTTTTGTTCGAGGAATATACATCATAATTAGAAGAGGGGCTAATTCGGTTGTAGATTCGGTATAGAATCTGACAGGTATTCTATCAGGCCGTGGAGCTTTGTTCAGTTTTAACGATTTCATCTGTTGCTCAACACCACTGACACCTATTTCACTCATCTTTTCAGTGGTATGAGGATTACATTTGGCAATTCTCCTGTTTTTTTCCTCCTTAAAGGAACATTTTAAAACGTAGTTAAGCATTTCAGCTTTAGCTTTGGTGCCCTCAGTTTATGAAATTGAGGGTACCAAAGCAAAAGCTAGGGACTGGACACTAACTTAGGTGACACTAACAGCCTCTACATACGAAATACACGTTAGATAATTTACTAGCTGGTGGTTTCTGCACGTTTGTGACTGCATCAATAAGTGCACTGCATCTGTCAGTATAGACTAACCATTTTGTTTCCACACATCTATACTTCAACACCCAAGCTGCTGCCCTGGGGAAAATAAGCATTACTGGCTTGCCCTTGCCACATCCACCTCATCCAAATGGAAGTACCAAGCAAACTAAAAACATATTACTCCTAATCCCCATAATTATAAGTGTCCAGTGAAGTAGATATTGATTTAATGTTGTTCAGTTCTTTGTTATCAGTCGAAAAAAAAATCGCGAATTACACCCCTAGGTTTTGAAACCTTTCTCAGTTATGGTAACCAATTGTCAGCAGCATTGGACAGTGTATTTCAATGATGTGTCCTACAAATTGAATTGGTAGTACTAAGTTTGCATAAAATGAATGTAAGAGGGGGATACCCAGAAAGAGTACTGATGTGTGGAACCAAGTACAGTTCAGTTTTACATGTCAAGGAATACCCTAAAGTGGAATTCTTTGATTATACGAAACGTATCCATATCAACGATTTTAAGAATGGATTTATGCAAATATATAATGCAGTGATGGACCTAAACACAGATGAGATTGAAACTTCCTGGCAGATTAAAACTGTGTGCCGGACCAAGACTCTAACTCGGGACCTTTGCCTTTCGTAGGCAAGTGCTCTACCGACTGAGCTACCCAAGCACGACTGACGCCCCTTCCTCACAGCTTTAATTCCGCCAGTACCTCGTCTCCTACCTTCCAAACTTTACAGAAGCCCTCCTGCAGTCGGTAGAGCACTTGCCCGCGAAAGGCAAGGGTCCCGAGTTCGAGTCTCGGTCCGACACACAGTTTTAATCTGCCAGGAAGTTTCATATCAGCGAACACCCCGCTGTAGAGTGAGAATTTCATTCTACAGGTGAGATTATTTTACAGAATAGCAATGAGAATTGAATATATGTTGGAGATCACACAGTACAGGAAGAACTACCACAGAACTGTTCAAAATGGTATCTCCACCAAAGAATCGACTAATAGGGTACGGAAATAAACAACAAGAGGAAGAAGAATATTTTAGACCTCTGCTCCAGCAAAGAACACGAAATGAGGGGACAAATCGTGAAAAATGTGGAATGGACCCAGGAGGTGGAGAGATGTGCCAAAGCAGAATTATAAAACATTCTAAACTACCATTGTAGAGATACATCCAAATTAGTACCTAACACCAACTTCCATGTATGTTTTCAGTGAGACCTTACACTTAATTTTTTGTGTAAGCCCCACAGCGATTCCACTGCTATATAACAACCAGGTATGGGAAGAAATACAGAAGATGATGCAGTGGTCAAACTGGCAATATCCTCTTATGTAAATTCCTTGAGAGTGGTAGATAAAAGGGATGGGACAGCTCATCTGGTACTGGACAGCATGCAAGTTAATGCAGTAACTGAAATGGAGACAGATCAGGTGAAAATCTAGAGGAGTTGCTACAAAAGTTTTGTTGCATAAGAGTGTTTTCTTTCTTTGGAATTTGAGGTGAGTTACTGGCAAATTGAATTGGAACCATAATGCATTCTTAGTTATTGGTCGCTGTTATCAATTTAGATACCTTGGTTGACTGGGTACAGTGTCACATCACAATATACATAGATGATATGTCAATAGCAAATCTTTGTACACTGAAGGAATTGCTCACACCATTAAAATACAATGCAATAACAGAGAGTGTTTGGAAATTGCAGATTTGACATCACTAGTGTCAAATTCTTAGGACATGTGACAGACAGCATCGATATCTTTCTATATCCACAGAAGTTGAGGCTATATGATGTTGCACAGTTCACAACCTAAGTGACAACAGTGGCGATACCCTGGTCTAATGAATTCCTATAAGCATTACATGTGTATTGAGTGCCATGCTGAGACTATTTGAATTGACACGTGGAAAGACGAGCTGAGTCATACAGCACCGAGGATGCCAACAGTAGTGGCACCAATACTATTCCATCTAGATCTATCCAAAGATTTTTGTGGGATAACAGACAGTGCAAAGATGGGTTTATGTGTGGTTATTTTCCAAGAAATCGAAGAAGCAGGCGAGAAAAGATGTAAAATAATAGTATTTGCCAGTCAGGTGCTTGGAACAAAGAAAACAATTATCAGTATTGGAACTAGAGGACCTAGTCGTGTGGGGATTCAAAAAATTTACGTAATTTCTATATGGAAAGAAGGCGGATGTGGTCTCATCGCACAAGGAACTGCAATTTTTGATTGTGGAAAAGACAATGTAAGGAAGGTGAGGATGATGTGTACAGTATCTACAAGAATTCTAATCCATCATTATATATGTGCCTGGGGCAAAGAATATTGTGGCCGATGGGCTGTCTCTCACTCCAGTAGTATTAACAAACTAAGTAGGGGGAATTAAGAGGAAACCAATAAGTTTGTGCTATGTGGAGTAAATGACATTTGAGAATTTTATTACAGCACGTCTGGAGGACACTGTGAAGGAATAGGACAGTTACCCAATGTTGAGGAGATGAAAAGGAAAATAAAAATTAAAATGAATCAAATGGCTCTGAGCACCATGGGACTTAACATCTGAGGTCATTAGTCCCCTAGAACTTAGAACTACTTAAACCTAACTAACCTAAGGACATCATACACATCCATGCCCGAGGCAGGAGTCGAACCTGCGACCGTAGCAGCAGCGCGGTTCCGGACTGGAGCGCCTAGAACCACACGGCCACCGCGGCCGGCTAAAGTAATCTGTTATACTTAATTTGAGTCAAGCACATAATAGGCTGAAGAAATGTTACTTGAAATTACAGGTAACATTTTACTGCAAGACTATGGGAGGCAGAATCAGAAATGTGTTAGCCATTTGCAAACCATGCCTAAACTCAAAAGCATTAATGACGTCAAATTAAGTGCATTTGTTTCGCATCATACCAGAGAGATTAATCCAACGAATGACTATAGATTTAATGGAACCGTTCCCTCATACAAGGTGGTTTATAACTATATTTTGGTGATGTAAGAACTTATACTGAACTACGTAGCTTTGGTGCCACTGCAAAAAGTAAGAGCCAGGACAATTTCGGACGCATTCCACTAAGTATTCGTGAAACAAGCTGACACTCCTCCTAAAATCCGAGGAAAAGGATTATGAGAGACTTTGGTCGCTCTGCTGCTTATCATTAATTCTTACCTACAAGGGTAGTAACCCATCTCGAACGACTGAAAGCGAATAAAAACAATTTTAGGACATGGAGATGCGTTTGCCATTCAGCTTCAAAACACTGCATTTGTGTATGAGCTTTTGTGAGCAAGCGAAATCACTTCCGTGTGGCCGTAACTGTTGGTTCTTTGATTGCTCTGGGAGAAGATCATCACACTAGAACACATGAAACACTAGTTGACTTAATTAAATAAATGAATAAACGAGTTGCTTAAATAAGACATAAATCTTCGCCACTGGATTTCTTGGTATGTTACAACTGTTATTGACTACTAAAGCATCACTTGAAGCACAGATTAACGAACTGTTCTATTGTAGTACAATGTATCACATTTAAGTGGACAAGTCCATCAGATACTTTAACTATCACATTGGTCCTATGCTATGATTTAAGGCCTTCATATGAGGTCACGAACTGGGAATGAGCTCTTGCATGTTCGACACTATATTGACCTCAGCGTGAGGGCGCTGCTGTTGCTGTGAGGGGAGGTGTGGTCTCCAGGAGCGGCTTCCACATGTCGCTGTGGGTTGCAGCGAGCCCTGGCTAATATCAGCGGTATCGGTTCGTGTTGCTGGCTTTGATGTAACACAACAATCTCTGGACGGTAACACACAAGCCATGTTTGAAAGTTAACAAAAACGAAGCTACAGGAGCACAAGTCTATGAAGAAACAAAACCGTTTAACAGACAGTTGTGACGAGCAGATTCCCAAGAGTTATAAGTGAGGTATTATTCGGCAAAATGCTTAACATTAGCTTCAAACAGTATGTGTTCACATATGATGTACATGCAGAGTACTATTTCTCAAAACAAAAATTTTGAAGTTGTCGTACATTCTTTCCTTATTCACCATCGCAGTGCAAATGTAGGGTTTCAGTGAAGTAATCAAAGTACAGTGAAATCGAACAGTTCGTGGCAAGGATATAGGTGATGCACTCACTTTTGAATTTGTGCTTGGATTGCTGCAATGCAGGTACATGTAGCAGCTCCACATGCCGCCCTGTTAAGTGTATGTATTTTTCCGTTACAACTGTCCTGTGAAGGTTGAAAAGTATGACCTACGTGCAGGCGGAATTGAGAGTTTGCAGGATATGTGGTGAGCTGACCCCTATTATTCTTGCCTGTGGACAAAAAGGTACCAGGTTGGAAGTTCAAACCGCCATTTCGTCATACACTTTTAATCTGTGAAGAATTTTCTGTGCTTTTGCTGTTAATTTTTCTATTATACATCCTTAAAGAACGCAAAATACTAAACTGCCATTGTCTTAAGTAATATGATTAATTCCTCTTTGTCGGTCGTCTAGGGACCATGACAATTCAACTGTCTCCGTTTCTGTGCCTTAGCTGCCGCCTAATACTATTGAATTCGTTGATGTTCTTTTCTCTCTTGAGTCCACCCTTTCCCTGTCTTCAGTTTCGTCTTTTCCTGGAAATCTATGTGTGTTCGCCATTTTCCCTTAAGCAGGATACACTCCTGAAAGTCTGTAGCAGAAATTTTAGGTTCCCATAGATGAAAATAAGTTAATATCCTTTTACATATCCTCGTCGAGCTTTTTCATGTCACGTGCGTATAAAATGCAAACCAATTTTCCCGAATCACGTCACTTATCTTCCCCATGTTCCGATATAGTTCGTGGTTGTGATGATGTGTATTTGTTGCATAGATGACATACAGTGGCCAGTCCATGTTCAAAATCACTGAGCTCTCCTGCTCGACCGATTCAGCTGTTACTACTGCCCTAATAATGATATAATACTCTCCGTCATCTGTCATACTGGCAGGACCGCCTCCCGTGTTATCTTATCCTACACTGAAGCGACAAAGAAACGGGTATAGGCATGCGTATTAAAATTCAGATATATGCAAACAGGTAAAATAAGGCGCTGCGGTCGGCAACGTCTGTGTGAGACAAATAGTGTCTGGCGCAGTTGTTACGTCGGTTCCTACTGCTACGATGGAAGGTTATCAAGATTTAAGTGCGTTTGGGTGTGGTTTACAGTCGGCGCACGACCTATGGGACACAGCATCTCCGAGTAATGACGAAGTGGAGATATTCCCGTACGACCATTTCTCGAGTGTACCGTGAATATCACGAATCCGGCAAAACATCAAATTTCCGACATCGCTGCGGCTGGAAAAGGATCCTGCAAGAAAGGGACCAACGACGACTGAAGAGAATCGTTTAGCGTGACAGGAGTGCAACCCTTCCGCAAATTGCTGGGCCATCAACAAGTGTCAGCATGCAAACCATTCAAGAAAACATCATCGATATGGCCTTTCGAAGCCGAAGGCCCTCTTGTGTACCATTGCTGACTGCACGACACAAAGCTTTACGCCTCACCTGTGCCCGTCAGCACCGACAGTGGACTTTTGATGACTGGAAACATGTTGCCTGGGTGGACGATTCTCGTTTCAAATTGTATCGAGCAGATGGACGTGTACGGGTACGGAGACAACCTCATGAATCCATGGACCTTGCATGTCAACAGGGAACTGTTGAAGCTGGTAGAGGCTCTGTAATGGTGTGTGCAGTTGGAGTGATACGGGATCCTGACACGGCTAGATACGATTCTAACAGGTGACACGTACGTAAGCATTCTGTCTGATCACCTGCATCAACTCATGTCCATCGTGCGTACCGACGCGGACTTGGGCAATTCCAGCAGGACGATGCGACCCCCCAAACGTCCAGAATTGCTACAGAGAGGCTCCAGGAATACTCCTCCGAACTTAAACACTTCCGCTGGGCACCAAACTCCCCAGACATGAGCATTAATGCCTTAAAACGTGCTGTTCAGAAGAGATTTCCATTCCCCCTCACCCTCCCAAACCACCAGTACTCTTACGGATTTATGGACAACCCTGCAGGATTCATGGCGTCAGTTCCCTCCAGCACTACTTCAGACATTAGTCGAGTCCATACCACGTCGTGCTAAAGCACTTCTACGTGCTCCTGATGGCCCTACCCGATATTAGGCAAATTTACCAGTTTCTTTGGCTCTTCGGTGTATAAAGGCTGCACAGTGGATTTTAAGATTCATATACTTCTGTTCTAGCCTTACCTCATTTTCTAACTTCAAAAATGGTTTATTTGTCTCCACCATTACCAGATCACTTTTCCTGAAACACAGCTAAATACCACAGCAACAATCCATCTCACTGTCCCATTCCTTTCCTCATTTCAAAGGCATCACATATCTCTCCTCTGAACTTTACTTTGAGGTTGTATTGGTCATCCGGCCGGTGTGGCTGAGCGGTTCTAGGCGCTACAGTTTGAAAACGCGCGACCGCTACGGTCCCAAGTTTGAATCCTGCCTCGGGCATGGATGTGTGTGATGTCCTTAGTTAGTTAGGTTTTTAGTGGTTCTAAGTTCTAGGGGACTGATGACCACAGAAGTTAAGTCCCGTAGTGCTCAGAGCCATTTTTTTGTTTTGTTTTGTTTTGGTCAGAGTGTGTTACATAATCGATTCTGTCTTACTCCTGAAATAAAGGATATTGCGGAGACATGGCTTAGCCATAGCCTGGGGGATGTTTCCAGAATGAGATTATCACTCTGCAGCGGAGTGTGCGCTGAAACGAAACTTCCTGGAAGATTAAAACTGTGTGCCGGACCGAGACTCGAACTCGGGACCTTTGCCTTTCGTGGGCATATGCTCTACCATCTGAGCTACCCAAGCACGACTCACGCCCCGTCCTCACAGCCTTACTTCTGGCAGTACCTCGTCTCCTACCTTCCATACTTTACAGTGTGAAAATTTCATTCTGGAAACATCCCCCAGGCTGTGGCTAAGCCATGTCTCCGCAATATCCTTTCTTTCAGGAGTGCTAGTTCTGCAGGTTTAGCAGGAGAGTTTCTGTGAAGTTTGGAAGGTAGAAGACGAGGTACTGCAGAAATAAGGCTGTGAAGTCGGGGCGTGAGCCGTTCTTGGGTTGCTCAGATGGTAGAGCACTTGCCCACGAAAGGTAAAGGTCTCGAGTTCGAGTCTCGGTCCGGCACACAGTTTTAATCTGCCAGGAAGTTTCAATAATTGCGAAATTCTAACCACATAATTCAGCACACTCCTCAACTGTGAAGAGCCAGCTGAACAACTTCGGTCTTTAGAAATGCACCAAATTCTGATTTACTTCCACTTTTACTTGAAGAAATAGTGAAAATCATCAAATTATTAAAAAAATACAATAGAGCACCTGGCAGAGGTGGAATTACTGCAGATTTATGATATTGGACTGCATTAACACAATACCAAAAATTGACAGAATAATATGAGAAACTGAAAAACAGAGTAAAGCCCAAAAGAGTGGAAGAGCACCTTGGCACACCCGCTCTACAAGAAAGGAGAAAAAACGGATCCAATCAATTACAGAGGAATCTCACTTCTTTCAGTAACTTACAAAATCCTCTTTAAAGCTTTGCTGAAGCGACTTTAGCTGCAAGCGAACCCACAGACTGGAGGGTATCAGGCGGGATTCAGGAAAGGGAGACCCTGTACCGAAGAAATCTGGAGCCTGAAAACCATACGATGCCGCAATACTACAGTCGCATTTGAGGATTCTGAAAAATCTTACGATTCTATTGACAGACAAACGCTGTTTAATAGCCTAGAAGAATTAGGAGTCAATAGAAAGACCGGAGCTGTCATTGAAAAATCTTTATTAGGAATTTTCTCTAAGGTGAAATTCATGGGAGAAATCTCAAACCCATTCGAAATTAACTCAGAAGTCCCATAAGGAGACGGCTTATCGCCACTCATGTTCAACATCGTACTGGAAAAAGTAATCAGAAAACGGGAGACTCATGTCAAACTGGAAAAGAGAAAGGAAAAATATTCACTGTGAAATGCCTGACCTTTGCTGATGACATAGCCATATTAACAAAGATGAGTTCAAACTTCAGCTAGATAAACTACATGAAATCTTCTGTAAACCCGAACTCCAAATTTCCTTAAAAAAAAGAAAAAGACAAAGATCCTCAGTATATTTATACCAAATTAACTGGAAAATTCGCACTGAAACATACACTCCTGGAAATGGAAAAAAGAACACATTGACACCGGTGTGTCAGACCCACCATACTTGCTCCGGACACTGCGAGAGGGCTGTACAAGCAATGATCACACGCACGGCACAGCGGACACACCAGGAACCGCGGTGTTGGCCGTCGAATGGCGCTAGCTGCGCAGCATTTGTGCACCGCCGCCGTCAGTGTCAGCCAGTTTGCCATGGCATACGGAACTCCATCGCAGTCTTTAACACTGGTAGCATGCCGCGACAGCGTGGACGTGAACCGTATGTGCAGTTGACGGACTTTGAGCGGGGGCGTATAGTGGGCATGCGGGAGGCCGGGTGGACGTACCGCCGAATTGCTCAACACGTGGGGCGTGAGGTCTCCACAGTACATCGATGTTGTCGCCAGTGGTCGGCGGAGGGTGCACGTGCCCGTCGACCTGGGACCGGACCGCAGCGACGCACGGATGCACGCCAAGACCGTAGGATCCTACGCAGTGCCGTAGGGGACCGCACCGCCACTTCCCAGCAAATTAGGGACACTGTTGCTCCTGGGGTATCGGCGAGGACCATTCGCAACCGTCTCCATGAAGCTGGGCTACGGTCCCGCACACCGTTAGGCCGTCTGCCGCTCACGCCCCAACATCGTGCAGCCCGCCTCCAGTGGTGTCGCGACAGGCGCGAATGGAGGGACGAATGGAGACGTGTCGTCTTCAGCGATGAGAGTCGCTTCTGCCTTGGTGCCAATGATGGTCGTATGCGTGTTTGGCGCCGTGCAGGTGAGCGCCACAATCAGGACTGCATACGACCGAGGCACACAGGGCCAACACCCGGCATCATGGTGTGGGGAGCGATCTCCTACACTGGCCGTACACCACTGGTGATCGTCGAGGGGACACTGAATAGTGCACGGTACATCCAAACCGTCATCGAACCCATCGTTCTACCATTCCTAGACCGGCAAGGGAACTTGCTGTTCCAACAGGACAATGCACGTCCGCATGTATCCCGTGCCACCCAACGTGCTCTAGAAGGTGTAAGTCAACTACCCTGGCCAGCAAGATCTCCGGATCTGTCCCCCATTGAGCATGTTTGGGACTGGATGAAGCGTCGTCTCACGCGGTCTGCACGTCCAGCACGAACGCTGGTCCAACTGAGGCGCCAGGTGGAAATGGCATGGCAAGCCGTTCCACAGGACTACATCCAGCATCTCTACGATCGTCTCCATGGGAGAATAGCAGCCTGCATTGCTGCGAAAGGTGGGTATACACTGTACTAGTGCCGACATTGTGCATGCTCTGTTGCCTGTGTCTATGTGCCTGTGGTTCTGTCAGTGTGATCATGTGATGTGTCTGACCACTGGAATGTGTCAATAAAGTTTCCCCTTCCTGGGACAATGAATTCACGGTGTTCTTATTTCAATTTCCAGGAGTGTAGTATGGAAAAGTCTCACAGGTCGCGCACTACAAGTACTTAGGAGAAACCATCCAACCCACAGGATTGAACACACTCTTCAACACAGAAAGAATATTCAAAATGCAAAATGCGGACGAACTGAGATGGAATCACACTAACAAACGAGGAATATCTTATAACGTAAAACTGTGGCACTACAACACACGTGTTTTATCAGAAGGCTTCTGTATGGCATAGAGATACAAGAACGAAAAATTGTTAGGAAAATCTACAGCATTGTACTCCGAGATGAAACTTGGGTCAGACGGCCTAAAAGGAGCTCTACGAACACACACACATCAGAGATAAATTTAGGAAAAGACACCTCTATTTCTATGGAGACCTATATGTAGAGTAGCTGAAAACAGACACATTAACAAAATTTATAGCATCGTTAATGCAAGCAAATTAAAGACCAATGGAATAAAAGAAATAAAAGAAGACCTTCTACCACTGAAAATTTCAGAGGAAGAAAGTGAGGACAGAGAATAGTTCGTAGTAAAATAAAAAACAAGTAACTTCACCGCGTCCAGCCAAAGAAAAGACAGGAAAAAGTCGACAGACGAAACGAAGAAAAAACACAGTTAATTAGTGAAGACGGTTTGGTAAGAAAAGAAAGTGAAGCTATACGAGAGAGAAATATTGTCCTAATTATTAAAAGTATATTCCATTAACTCCTAACATAAATATTTCAAATTTCACAAGTGTACTTAAATTATTACAGTCAAAGTGTTGTCGTGTCATACAGTGGTAAAAAGACGAAGTAGTACATATGGAGTTAACCGGTCTGAAAACATTTGTGTTATGGCGGGGTTTTGGACTGAATAGGTTAGTTTAACTGATATTAAGTCCAGCTACGTTGTTCAGCAATAGCTTCAGACACAGCGAGATTGTTTTGTAGGCTAGAATTCAAAACAGGTCCATTGCCTTTGACAAACAAATGAGTGTTTGGGCAATTAATTCGATTCATACTGTTATAGATTTTCTGTATAAAACTGGCTTTTTTTTTGTCAGTTCAAGTTCACTTCGTTATGTCAAAATCTGATTTTCAACAACTTCCACATTAGTAACGTGTTACACAAGTACGCACACAAGTACAAGCAGATTAAACTGCCTGCATGACGATAAGTTACGACATTGCCTTCAGTAGAATATTAACAGAACTGAAAATTCTCAGCTGCGTTTGAGAAGCTAAAGACGCAATATATGGAGAGTACTGAAGTTGAAAAGGCATTGAAAAGGTGTATGTGTTAACATTTTGTCGCACCAGGCATTATGTAACTATAGGATCTCTTAGTATGCCCTGGACTGGTTACATGTCAAGGTCAGTGATGGAAGTAGACATTAGCACTCATTAATCTTTGTAAACTGAGTCATACATGTTCCTAAATTTCTTTAATTTAATTCATGAATTGCATTAGAATTTTAAGTAGAATTACCTTATTATTTTATTTATTTCATTATAATATCATTTTAAATCTCCACACAAAATCAGTAGAGTGTACTTTTCAAAAAGAACAGAATCGAGTTGTTAGCTGTGCAGTAATAAGAGTAATTTATGCACTCACCCCACTATTACATTCTCTGATACAATGAAACACAATTATAAAATTGGTGAATAACTGTCACAAAGACAAGGAACGATTCTACTTACATGTCGCTAGTGAAAGTGGATGCAACAGAGACGCCAATTGGGGAAGAACGAAGTCCAGAAACTGTGAAAGAAGGTTATTGTATTTTGTGGAAAGAAAAAGGTTTTACTCTAAACCGTAGAACTGGACTGTTGACTAGGTACGGTCTCTGAAAATCTCAGCTGGAGTTATCTGTAACTTCTCTCTGTGCCCCCACATGTTTAACAGTTGCATACATCGCTCTCTAGCCTACCAGCATCTGGCAGGCCAAACTGGACTAGGATGACGAGGTAGGTGGTGATGGCAGCTACACAGCTGGTCATCAGCGACCTGTCGATGGTGAAGAGTCCCGCCGCGCTGTAGGTGAGCCGACTGCTACCCAGCTGGTGGACGAACCTCTGCAGGCTGGCATGCAGTCCACGGTGCTCCACTGCAGATGGCAGCAGCAGCAACCTGTTCACCAGCTGTTCCGTGCGGTTGGCCTCCTGGACCACGGCGTCGCTACTGTACACCATGATGAACAGACGCCACACCGATAATGCCGACCATGGCAGACAGTCCAGTAGAACCTGCCCTGTCGAGTGACCGGACGACCGTATCCCATCTTCGAGGAAGTGAACCAACGTAATATATACATTCGCCGCAATGTTAAGGAAAGAACACAGTACTTCTGCAACATTCTAAACACTGTATGCTGCGTTGACAGTTCTAGCCAGTTCAACAAGGAGACAGTGAGCGTTCTGTAAACCAGACAGAGAAGTGGAAGCCTCAAATTTTAGAACTGCCGGAATAGTGAATGTTGGGGAATATTTCAATAGCGCAGCCAACTGCTGTCTACACAGTAAACGACGTGAATATGTCGCAGGAAGTTTGTAAGAGAAAAGTGACAGATAATGGTTTTTGCTTTCTATCACTGAGGATGTTAACACACAATCTAACTCATCCTCTGAAGAAATACCAACAGCATCCAGCAAACACTTGTTCATCTGGTGGAATCTCCTGCACAGCAATACATTAAGGGCGAAGAATTGCAGAATCACTGTATGTCTTACACTGTAGAAAAAATATAGAGGAACTAAATAATAAAATTGAAATCTATCTTTTGATAGACACGTAAATACACCGTACAAGATAGCTGTATAAAACATTACACCATACACCACTCGACGCACAACAATGGCAAATGTGAGGTACTCTGTCTCAATATTTCTGTACAGAAACTGATCAACTGTAAATAGACTGAGGCACCATTTTCTGACATGTCTCTGCCTTAGTGTAATACCTCGCAATATCATTAGGCAACCTGTGATGTATCCCACAATAAGATGGCAGTGTTGTGTGTGCCACACTAAACTGTCAGCATTGTTGTAAATCTGAGATATGCGACATGTCACTTCGTAAAACACAAAAAGTAGAATCATTACTGTCATAAGTATACAATACCATCTTGCACGTATCGACACTGTAAATTCTGAATTTTTCTTGTCGAAGGAAACTGGGACTGTGCCCAGAATTTTGCAAGGCACTAGGAAGAACTGGAGAGCATAATATATTGATTGTGTCGGCTTCATCTCGACAAAATCCGATACTTGTTACGGTAGGGTAAAACAGCTACTAGTACATTCGTTTGATAAACTCAGTTAAAGAGGCACGTTTGCCACACAATTTCCTAAATGGATGACATTGATTTCATATCAGCTCAAACATACAGCACTTTAGGAAATTTGGTAGATTAATCCAGCTTCGAATAAAGCCCTGGATATTAGATGATTAATCTGTTCTACGTGCTGTATGTCCCATGAAGACCATTATTTTAGTAAACAGAACATTTTCTTACATTAAAAACTGGTGCTCTCAAGATTATGTATTGTTACATCACTGACTTTGTAATGACAGGGTAAATTAGACGCAGTAACACCACATCATTTTTTTTCCTTTTGTTTGGCAGTATCTCAAATAATTAATTTCGAGTACACTTGGTTCAAGAATCATAAAAGAAAGTTGTATACCTGGAAGAATCCTGGCGATACTAAAAGGTATCAGATAGATTATATAATGGTAAGACAGAGATTTAGGAACCAGGTTTTAAACTGTAAGACATTTCCAGGGGCAGATGGGGATTCTGACCACAATCTATTGGTTATGAACTGCAGATTGAAACTGTAGAAACTGCAAAAAGGTGGGAATCTAAGGAGATAGGACCTGGATAAACTGAAAGAACCAGAGGTTGTAGAGAGTTTCAGGGAGAGCATAAGGGAACAATTGACAAGAATGGGGGAAAGAAATACAGTAGAAGAAGAATGGGTAGCTTTGAGGGATGAAGTAGTAAAGGCAGCAGAGGATCAAATAGGTAAAAAGACGAGGGCTAGTAGAAATCCTTGGGTAACAGAAGAAATATTGAATTTAATTGATGAAAGGAGAAAATATAAAAATGCAGTAAATGAAGCAGGCAAAAAGGAATACAAACGTCTCAAAAATGAGATCGACAGGAAGTGCAAAATGGCTAAGCAGGGATGGCTGGAGTACAAATGTAAGGATATAGAGGCTTGTCTCACTAGGGGTAAGATAGATACTGCCTACAGTAAAATTAAATAGACCTTTGGACAGAAGAGAACCACTTGTATGAATATCAAGAGCTCAGATGGCAACCCAGTTCTAAGCAAAGAAGGGAAGGCAGAAAGGTGGAAGGAGTATATAGAGGGTTTATACAAGGGCGATGTACTTGAGGACAATATTATGGAAATGGAAGAGGATGTAGATGAAGACGAAATGGGAGATAAGATACTGCGTGAAGAGTTTGACAGAGCACTGAAAGACCTGAGTCGAAACAAGGCCCCGGGAGTAGACAACATTCCATTAGAACTACTGATGACCTTGGGAGAGCCAGTCCTGACAAAACTCTACCATCTGGTGAGCAAGATGTATGAGACAGGCGAAATACCCTCAGACTTCAAGAAGAATATAATAATTCCAATCCCAAAGAAAGCAGGTGTTGGCAGATGTGAAAATTACCGAACTATCAGTTTAATAAGTCACAGCTGCAAAATACTAACGCGAATTCTTTACAGACGAATGGAAAAACTGGTAGAAGCGGACCTCGGGGAAGATCAGTTTGGATTCCGTAGAAATGTTGGAACACGTGAGGCAATACTAACCTTACGACTTATCTTAGAAGAAAGATTAAGAAAAGGCAAACCTACGTTTCTAGCATTTGTAGACTTAGAGAAAGCTTTTGACAATGTTAACTGGAATAGTCTCTTTCAAATTCTGAAGGTGGCAGGTATAAAATACAGGGAGCGAAACTCTATTTACAATTTGTACAGAAATCAGATGGCAGTTATAAGAGTCGAGGGGCATGAAAGGGAAGCAGTGGTTGGGAAAGGAGTGAGACAGGGTTGTAGCCTCTCCCCGATGTTATTCAATCTGTATATTGAGCAAGCAGTAAAGGAAACAAAAGAAAAATTCGGAGTAGGTATTAGAATTCATGGAGAAGAAGTAAAAACATTGAGGTTCGCCGATGACATTGTAATTCTGTCAGAGACAGCAAAGGACTTGGAAGAGCAGTTGAACGGAATGGACAGTGTCTTGAAAGGAGGATATAAGATGAATATCAACAAAAGCAAAACGAGGATAATGGAATGTAGTCAAATTAAATCGGGTGATGCTGAGGGAATTAGATTAGGAAATGAGACACTTAAAGTAGTAAAGGAGTTTTGCTATTTAGGGAGTAAAATAACTGATGATGGTCGAAGTAGAGAGGATATAAAATGTAGACTGGCAATGGCAGGGAAATCGTTTCTGAAGAAGAGAAATTTGTTAACATCGAGTATAGATTTAAGTGTCAGGAAGTCGTTTCTGAAAGTATTTGTATGGAGTATAGCCATGTATGGAAGTGAAACATGGACGATAACTAGTTTCGACAAGAAGAGAATAGAAGCTTTCGAAATGTGGTGCTACAGAAGAATGCTGAAGATAAGGTGGGTAGATCACGTAACTAATGAGGAGGTATTTAATAGGATTGGGGAGAAGAGAAGTTTGTGGCACAACTTGACTAGAAGAAGGGATCGGTTGGTACGGCATGCTTTGAGGCATCAAGGGATCACAAATTTAGCATTGGAGGGCAGCATGGAGCGTAAAAATCGTAGAGGGAGACCAAGAGATGAATACACTAAGCAGATTCAGAAGGATGTAGGTTGCAGTAGGTACTGGGAGATGAAGAAGCTTGTACAGGATAGAGTAGCATGGAGAGCTGCATCAAACCAGTCTCAGGACTGAAGACCACAACAACAACAACAACATCTCAATATGTACACCAATGTTCGGTAAATATAACAAGCAGTGTCATTTGTTACCGGTGCCTAGTGGAGTATATGATCACAAGTGTAGGGACACTTATTAGTGGACATTAATATAGAGTGTGCATCCATCCTTCCTTCGCATTTCTAAGGGTTAGAAATCTTAAACTTCCTGGCAGATTAAAACTGTGTGCCGGACCGAGACTCGAACTTGGGACATTCGAGTCTCGGTCCGGCATACAGTTTTAATCTGCCGGGAAGTTTCATATCAGCGTACACTCTGCTGCAGAGTGAAAATCTCATTCTGGTTAGAACTCTGCTGTAGACACTTTCAGCGAGGGGTGCGAAAGTCTGTAGACGAATGGCAGCCCATGTTTCCTCAAGAGCCGAAACCAGAGAAACTAGCATTGTTGCACGCAAGGATTTGGAGACAAGTCGACGCTCTAACCCATCCCAAATGTGTTCTATTACATTCAGGCCGGAAAATGGGCAGACTGTTCCATTTCAGGAGTGTTACTGTTCATAGACCATCGTCTCACAGATGCGACTTTACAACAGGGAGCTTTGCCACGCTGATACAGTCATTCTCTCCGAACTGTTCCTCTGCTGTACACAATACACAGTGTTGCAAAATGTTCTCATATTCTTCTGCAATTTGAGTTTTCTTAATCGCAAGAGGGGGACCGCACCCTAACCACGAAGAACTCCCTCATACCGCAACACCTCCGCCCGTGTACTTCGCTGCTGGCACTGCACATGATGGCAGGTAACCGTCTCCAAACCCATCCATCGGATTACCACAAGGTACAGTGTCTTTCATCGCTTTAAATCAGTCGTTTCCAGATGTCTACTGTCAAGTGACGTTGTTCTTTAACAACCTCAAGAGTCGTTCAGCGCTAATTACACAAATGGGTGGCTTTTGAGGTGCCTCTTTCTTTTTAACTACCTACACACAGTCACTGTAATAGCTGGATTGCTAATTGCACTTTGGAACTTACCAACGTTTCCCTCCGCTGATTTTGCGTGATTTTTTACAACCGCCCTCAGCAATGCACGAAGGTCCCTGTCGGTCAGTAAACGAGATCTGTCCGGTCATGGTTTGCCTGCGGTTGTTTCTTTGCGTTGCCACTTCACAATCACATCACCGGCAGCCGACTGGGCAGGTTCGAATCCTGCCTCGGGCATGGATGTGTGTGATGTCCTTAAGTTAGTTAGGTTTAAGTAGTTCTAAGTTCTAGGGGACTGATGACCTCAGATGTTAAGTCCCATAGTGCTCAGAGCCATTTCAACCGTTTGATTATGCTGTTACTGCTTCTCTAGTAATGACGTAATACTCTCCGTCATCTTTTATACTGGCGGGACCGCCTCCTCTCCTATCTTATTCCATACATACGTATTAAAGTATAGAGATATGTAAACAGACAGCATAAGGCGCTGCGGTTGGCAACGCCTACGTGAGACAAATAGTGTCTGGCGCAATTTTTAGGTCTGTTACTGCTGCTACGATGGAAGTTTATCAAGATTCAAGTGAGTCTGAGTGTAGTGTTAACAGACGGCGCACGAGCGATGGGACACAGCACCTGCGAGGTAGCGACTAACTGGGGATTTTCCTGTACGACCATTTCACGAGTGTACCGTGAATATCAGGAGTCCGGTAAAGCATCAAAGCTCCGACATCGCTGCGGCCAGAAAAAGATCCTGCAAGAACGAGACTAACGGCGGCTGAAGTGAATCGTTTGGCGTGACAGAAGTGCAACCCTTCCGCAAATGCCTCTACATTTCAATGCTGGGCCATCAACAAGTGTCAGCGTGCGAACCATTCAACGAAACATCATCGATATGGGCTTTCGGAGCCGAAGGCCCACTCTTGAACTCTTGATGACTAAACGACACAAACCCTTACGCCTCGCCTGGGCTCGTCAACACCGGCAGTGGACTTTTGATGACTGGAAACATGTTGCCTGGTCGGGTAAGTCTCGCTTCAAATTGTATCATTGTGTTCATTGTGAATTCCGACGGGCAATTCCAGCAGGATAGTGCGACACCCCACACGTCCAGACTTGCTACAGAGTGGCTCCAGGAACATTGTTCTGAGTTTAAACACTTCCGCTGGCGACCAAGATTCCCAGACATTAACATTATTGAGCAAGGTCCCGAGTTCGAGTCTCGGTTCGGCACACAGTTTTAATCTGCCAGGAAGTTTCGTATCAGCGCACACTCTGCTGTAGAGTGAAAATTTCATTCTAGAAACATCCCCTAGGCTGTGGCTAAGCCGTGTCTCGGCAATATCCTTTCTTCCAGGAGTGCTAGTTTTGCAAGGTTCGCAGGAGAGCTTCTGTGAAGTTTGGAAGGTAGGAGACGAGGTACTGGCGGAATTAAAGCTGTGAGGACGGGGCGTGGGTCGTGCTTGGTTAGCTCAGTTGGTAGAGCACTTACCCGCGTAAGGTAAAGGTCCCGTGTCCGAGTCTCGGTCCGGCGTGCAGTTTTTATCTGCCAGCAAGTTTCATTATCGAGCATATCTGGGATGCCTTGCAATGTGCTGTTCAGAAGACATCTTGGCCCCCTCGTACTCTTACGGGTTTATGGACAGCCCTGCAAGATTCATAGTCTCAATTCTCTTCAGCACTACTTCAGACATTAGTCGAGTCCATGCCACGTCATGTCGCGGCACTTCTGCGTCCTTACGGGGACCCTACAAGATATTAGGCAGGTGTATCAGTTTCTTTGGCTCTTCAGTGTAGGCCCATATTAGATACTGGTGTCTGGATACTTTTGATCAGATAGTGTCGCCGGTCCGACTGGTGTGTACGAAGCAACATACGTGGTTGTGTTTTGTGCACTGATCAGGTAGAACGTTATCACCACCGACCTACTATAGCTATAATTCCGTCCAGGCCATAGCAGCGTCGCTTGCCGAGGAATGAGTGCTAGTCAGACACAAGCACGGTTCATGTCGCATCAGTCAGCGTGCTGTCCGTGTTCGGACACTTTATGGAGATAATTCTATGACCTTATATGCAAATACTTTTCAAAGCATGTGATCCCTTGTTGTCAATTTTCTGTTCAGATAAGCTTCTACCGAGTTGCTCTTAACAGCTAGCCCATTATCACTCATATACTCTTGGCCATTAACAATGCTAGTATTGTTCTTCATTTCTTATTATTATCAGTCTCAAAATTAGAACCAGTCACGATGAACACTGTACTTCGCTTTTCTATGCATGATTTTTCAGCATAGGAAGTAGTTGACAGAGTCTGACCCATTTAACCGAGTCGCAGTTCTTTACTCTATAAAGTGTGATTATTTTGATTTCTTGTCTCTGTGAGCTATGACAGTGTGGATCCATATACCATAGCACGCCCTGGAGCAACGAATCGGCCCCTTGCACGTTTCTTATGTAATGTGTAATGGTCGTTACAATTATTTTGTTTGGGTTAAATCACTTTTTGCAATGTCTACTATAAATCGTTACGCAAAGTACGTCTTTCCGTTAAGGTAATATTCTAAAAATCCAATACTCAGATCAAGTTACTGATTTATTCATGAGTCTAAACATAATGCACTGGTGTGGAGAACATACCTTAGATTGTGAAATGCCCAAGTCGTTGAGAGATACGTCGTGTACTGGGGCTACGTTGAAGAGTATCCATAATATCCTCGCCACCGTCTTCACGGATCGAGCGCTCGTTCTGATTATGAACGCTAGGTAGAAAACCTGTCTCCCGTAACATTCGAAATACTCCACTAATGGTTCGTGCATTCGGAATCCTCCGTGTTGGACAATGTAAGCGATATTCGTTAACTGCAGCTGTAGCATTACCATCACATTTTCCATAAATAAACACCATATCGGCGTATTTCTCTGTCGTAAATTTGAAAGGCATTTCTACAAACTGCAACAGTTACTATGTGGTTTCACATAAATGCACTGTTGTTATTATGTTCTTTCACTGAACAATATAGAAAACTAACTCGTTTCAAGGTTAGGAAATGACCGAAACAACTCACTAACGGTTGCCAGCAATGACATAAACGTTTCTACATCCATAACGGAAAGTAAACAAATTTTCTTGGATAATGGTCTTTGCTTCTCTGGATGTTCTGGAAAACTACTGCAGATACATGTCTGGGACATGTTTCATTAGATCCTCCAGATTAATAACAACAAAATAAATGTAAATCGTGCTTTACTTAACCTCGTAGAGTTTTGCCATGGCTTCGTATTAGCGAAGTTGCTAAATTTCAGGCAAAATCTTTTGTTAGCCGTAACTAAACATTTGCGGCCCTATGTCGATATGAATTTTTTCCCTTAGTTTTACTTGTAGAATAGCATATTAAAATATTTGCATATCTTCGTGAATCGCCCTGTATAGCGTACTACAATTCCTACGGTTACAATAGAATTACTTCGTTCAGAAGTGGCTGATGCCATAACATAAGAATCAAACTCTTAAACATTGAAGCTAGCAGGTAAGTGTTCACATCACAGCTCTTTCTTTTCCGAAACAGAAGATGCGGAAAAAATAGTCGTTCCAGATTCACAGATGACAGTGCATATAATGCGCTCTAAACGCCTCCTGCTAATAAACAATTACTCTGATCAACACCTGGAACGTAAGGTACTGTCAACTGGCATTACAGAGCCCCCACCGAGAGATGGAATCCTAAAGGACTTAATATATCTGCCATCATTCTGTGTCTACACTCTTTATGCTGAAGGGCCATTACTTTTCCTTGAATGCTGAAAATTGTTTTTGTGTTCATGGAACTGTAATCAGTAAGTATAAGTTCAGTCTTAAGGGTAGGATGAGGTTCATAAGTTTGAGTTACTTTTCATTTTTCACGAGATAAGCATATATTTGTTTCGCAACTTCGTTAGATATGTAAATAATTCAGTACTTTGATGAATTAATATTTCAACAATACACAATATAAAAAAAAGTTTTCTCTTGATGGGTAAATAATTATTACGTTATAGTATATTTTCTTAATTCTTGCCACGATCAGGTTGAAAAATTGCAGCAGCTTAGCATCCCTTATGCATTGATTTACAGTTTACAATAATTGGCTACGAGACTTGAGCAAGATTGAGGTACTGT
Organism: Schistocerca piceifrons; assembly: GCF_021461385.2. NCBI lineage: Eukaryota > Metazoa > Arthropoda > Insecta > Orthoptera > Acrididae > Schistocerca > Schistocerca piceifrons. The sequence continues at coordinate 74,026,732 of NC_060140.1, forward strand.
TGCATACACATTTCTTTGTGAAAAAAAAAAAAACAGTGGAGCTCATCCGCACTCCTACTTGCAGTGTGACCATCAAAGAAGTTCTGCTGTCACGTCTGCATTTTTAGCAATTACATCGAGCAGTTCACAGGATGCGGGTCTGTTATGTCTGTAGGTCTGCGTAGGATTACGTACTATCACGGCCCCCAGGGTGACAGAAGTCTTCGAAAGTTATTTGAAGAAGACCCGTTTTAAGGACAGAAGGGGAAAAAGTGACATGGCAAGCGCTATGGGGAAAACATGTCTGCGACAGTCCGCCGGCCGGTGTGGCCGTGTGGTTCTAAGCGCTTCAGTTTCGAACCGCGTGACCGCTACGGTCGCAGGTTCGAATCCTGCCTCGGGCATGGATGTGTGTGATGACCTTAGGTTAGTTAGTTTTAAGTAGTTCTAAGTTCTAGGGGACTGATGACCTGAGTAGTTCAGTCCTATAGTGCTCAGAGCCATTTGAACCATTTCGCAACAAAAAATGGCTCTGAGCACTATGGGACTTAACATGTAAGTAGGCTGTTTAGGTTTTTTTATTGGTAACGCCACCTCTGTATGAAAATCACTGGCTGTGCTGTGTGCAGTCTGTGGCTGCTTTGCATTGTTGTAATTCTCGCCATTGTAGTGTTAGGCAGCTGGCTGTGAACAGCGCGTAGCGTTGCGCAGTTGGAAGTGAGCCGCCAGCAGTGGTGGATGTGGGGAGAGAGATGGCGGAGTTTTGTAATTTGTGATGAACTGCTATATATATTATGACTATTAAGGTAAATACATTGTTTGTTCTCTATTAATATCTTTCATTTGCTAGCTATCCCTATCAGTAGTTAGTGCCTTCCATAGTTTGAATCTTTTATTTAGCTGGCAGTAGTGGCGCTCGCTGTATTGCAGTAGTTCGAGTAAAGAAGATTTTTGTGAGGTAAGAGATTTCTGAAAGGTATAGTTTAATGTTAGTCAGGGCCATTCTTTTGTAGGGATTTCTGAAAGTCAGACTGCGTTGCGCTAAAAATATTGTGTGTCAGTTTAAGCACAGTCGTGTACAATTGTTCTAAGGGGACGTTTCATATGTCGACCCTTAGCCTAGGATACCTCACTGGAATCTTCTGATTTTTCCTTGTAGTTTGTGTAATTGGTGTAGCTTTTGTTTATTGTTAGCGCGTAATTATAGAGAGAATTTCCTTTGTAGTTGTAGTTTTTCATTGTTGTACACAGTTGTGGCATACATGTAGATTTGCACCAAGTATTTCGCAGTTGCAATTAACTAGATATTATTTTCAGTGCTATGTTAATGTGTTCTCTTGTTTTTGCTCTTCAAATTGGGCTTTTCTGTGTTATCGTGTGAAATATTGTGACAATAATGGCGTGTGAAAAACGTAACACTAGGCTACAAAGTAAACTGAGAAATAATAGTGACGACGAGCCTAGCTTATCAGCACCACTGTGTAATGAATTAACAGACATTCAAAGTAGTAATTTGGTAATTGTGCATAGGGAAATGGAGCGGGCGGCAAACAATGGCGTAGGCAGTGAAACAGGTAGTGAACAGGGAAGCATTATCGATCGATCGGTCGGCAACAGCTCGCCTCAGGAATACGAAATGACAGGACACAATCTTGCAAATACTGCAGATTCAGGTTTTGGGTCCTCACCGTTTTCTCAAATGAGTCAAGACAAATTTTCTGCTTGTCAAAATGTGAATGTTGCCGGTGCAAATGCACTGCCGAAAAGCGTAGAGGAACAGATTCCAGACACTAATGCATTGTTATTACAATTAATGCAACAAATGTGACAAAATCTTCAAAAGTTAGACACAATGGAACAGAATCTTCAAAAGTTAGACACAATGGAACAGAATCTTCAAAAGTTAGACACAATGGAACAAAATCTTCGGAAGTTAGACACCACACATGAACAAACACGTGAAGATTTAACTACTGAGTTACATAACATTGAATCGAAATGTCAAAAAGTCTGTAATGACGTAAAAAAACTCAAATTTGTGAGCATTTTCAACCTATTTTTTCGCGGCATGAAAATGTATTACAGAATCACGAAGCAGCCATAAAAGAACTGCAAACTATTGTTCATGAAAATCATGAGACCTTGCAAGCTAAATTTGACTCAGTTGCATCTACAGATTCGGTTACGCAACTTGCAAAAACTCAGGAAAACTTAAAGGACACAGTAGATACTCTGAAACTTGGTTCAGAAAAACACACTGAGGAAATAAGTACACTATCGGAGAAAGTAGCCGAACTTTCGGATCAGTTCACTAATTTATCTACGAAGGTAGATGATAATCTGAATGACACAAAACCGGTAGTCTTCACTGACACAGAAGAGTATGAACAAATTAGAAAAATCAAACAAAATCAAAATCAAATCAATACACAGTACAAAAGAGAAATCCGGGAAGTACAAGTTCAGTTGACGCAGGTAATACAAGAATTACATATTTCAGAGGACACTCGCGCTCCAATACGGGAAGAGGGACATAGAAATACGGAACAGCCACAAAATAATAACACAGCGCATTTCGGAAGTTATGAAAGAAATTGGCAATGTGCACCGAATTTTGAGATTGAACCGCCGACACGACGTAACAATGACCGACATGCGACTCACCGACATGATGATTTTGACTATAAGCTGTTCATTACTACACGTAAATTCAAAACATTTAAGAATTCTGGCAACGACATTCATCCACAAGCATGCCTCCATCAATTTTCTCATTGTTTTCCTCCCAACTGGTCATTGGAGCACAGGTTACAATTTATGTGCGGCTACTTGGAGAATGAACCAGCTGTAAGAATGCGATCGGTCATTCACGATTGTCACAGTGAAGGAGAATTTTATCATGCCTTTCTCTCAGCGTATTGGTCTCAAGCTACACAAGACCGAGTAAAACATAGCATCATAATGATGAAACGTTTCGAACAATCTGAATTTTCCAGTCTTATGAAATATTTTGAAGACATGTTGCATAAGAATCAGTATCTTTCAAACCCATACTGCCCCTCAGAACTCATCCGCATTTGCTTAATCAAATTACCTGAACATTTACGACATATTATTCTGGCAGGACGTTGCAAAGACGACATTGAAGCTTTTCAGGGACTCTTACAAGAATTAGAAATTGACACTGACAGTCGCGGGATGCGAAAACAGGAAAACAATCACTACAGGTCACATCCGTCACAATTCCATGACGACAGAAGCAATAACTGGACACGACAAGGCTATTGTTACAACGTAAATCGTGACCAAAACAGACACCACCCGTATGACAACCGTTGGCAGGGTAGTAATAATTACAGGGAAAGATCACCTCTCCGCGGTAATGACTATCACAGAGACAATCAGAGAAACAGGCAATATGGGAACCAAAATAATTATTATCAAGGGAGACAGAATAACTTCAGACGCAACAATTCAGCGCGCAGTTACGATTCAGGAAGAAGTTCTCCACCACTTAACCGACAAGAAAGAAACTACAGGAACTACCGACATGACGACAGACGAGATAATCTTAACGACAGACCTGAATTTCATCAGAACTGGCGGGATTCAAACAGAGCAGGGCACTTTCGACAACGTGAATTTGTAGAAGCTAGGTCTCCTAATCCCAATAACGACGCGCGCCAACAAAGGAACAGACAATGAATCGCGCCGCAGGCACCCACGTGCGCCGGCCGGCTCAGAGAAAAATAATATAGACGCTAACCTTGAGAAAAATTCCAGTATTCTTTACCGACGTATACCACATGATAATTGCATTGAAGTTGAAACTTTGCGTACTAGGAAGAGTAAAGGTTTACACCACATTTCACATGTAAAACCGTTTATTGAAAGATAATCTGCTTTTTAACTTAGTCTTTGGTATAAAATTTCTCACTTCACATTTCTAGTATGCTTTGTCAGACTTAAGAAAATGTTAACATGCAACAATGTTTGAAGTTTAATATCCAGTCTAGAACCTAGGGAACATTTTTAAACAGAAATTACGAATGCATTGTTATAGTGAACAGACGTCACAGTGTTATTGTGTGTGTACATTCTTGCTTGTTAGTTGCACGATTACGTAACGACTATAAGGCTCACATACTTAGAACATTTACCAGTACTGCTAATGACATTTTAATGCAACATTTTGGTTTACTTGAAATTTGGTGTATCATGAGGTAAGTACATTGGCTTCTGCAGAACTTAGCTTTCGGAGGACGATAACTACGACACTTCCACAGAGATTATCTTACAGCAAGACGCACATTTAGCGCTACAGGACACGTATTTGAGTGATTAATTTCGCACTTAAAACATGCATTTTTTAAGATATTTGAAGTACAATGATACAAAGGTTTTCAGTGATACATTTCATTTCATTGCTGTAATCTGTAACACCTGCGGGTATAATTACATTCATCCTCAGGGGGGTACATGCTTACTTTGTGTACCATGTGTTTGGCAAGCACAAGGAGCCCTAGCTAATATGGTATTTGCTTATACAACTTTACACATCGGTACCATATTTCTCTAACACACAAGTTACACAGCTATCTGATCATTTAACTGAGAGATAAACTTTTTTTTACTACGTCAGTGACACATGTTACGTAATTACACAGTTGGATAACTTCACACTTATGAAATTGTATTTTGTCTGTACTTTGTGAATTGTTCATATTTTTTCGGAACCATTCTGATACTATGAGAGCTTTGAGATATTTGGTATGGGATCATGATTTTTAAAGTGCGTTTGAGGCAGATGACACTTTTGACATGAGCAGAGAATTTTTTTAGGTTTTGAAATTATTGGAGGAAGCTACGACGATTTTGAGAGTTGACTGAGATGGTATGATATTATTACGACGACGATGTGTATTATGCTGTTGAGGTATGTTTATGATCAATAAGATGATGATACCGTATATGAGGAGTTTGATTATGCTACGTATTTCTTATGATGAAATACCGAAGAAGTGTCGACAAATAAGGTAAGGAATAATGAGTAGTGATTAGGGACTCTGATTTGTGGAAAAGGTTGTTGGAAACCAAGAATCGTACTTTAAGAGTTATGAAATGTGTGTAAATGCGTGAATGTATCACAATGCCGACGAAAATTTTTTTGGACACTGTTATATCAATAAGATTTTGTTTCTACAGATTTGTAACGCAAATTCTCAGCCTGTGAAAATATTTTTATATGAGACTGCCACTGTAGCGGAAACTGCTGTCGTAAATATTTCAGTAAGAAAGGTAAGTGACCGTGACGTAATTCGTTGTGAGCGGCCAGGTGTGCCAGCCACCTTGAGAAAACGCCATTAGGTGGTAGAAAAAAAAAGGGGAGGCCATTATCCTCGCTATCGACATTCCTTTGTAGAAAGCATCGTAAATACGACACCCTCAAACTTGAAAACATGATTACACTGTAGAGTTCTTAATTTATGATATTTACTGAAATGAAATGATGAGTAACATTTTATGTCTATTGTTAGTTGAAAGATTGTTTACTGCATTATGAAATGCCATATGGCTAGTGAATGACGTTTGACGCCTTGCTTTGCCTATTTTTTTTTAAATATCTAGTTTCTAGCTGCACTGCAGCATTGGTTAAAATAGAATCTTATAGATGTACTAATATAAATATTTTCTGTCTACAGATCGAGTAAATAATAATTTTTTTTTCAAAAAAATGAGGGAGCACAAAAAGACATTTACCTTCACAGGAACTGCATTCATAATTTTCTTTTCAAGTACTTGGTAATTTATTTTGTAGAATAAATTGTGATGCATCACTCTAGTATTAAGATGCGACATAGGTATTAGACATGGCCATTTTTAGTGTACTATTTTTTCTGCTTGAGCTTTGTCATGTTTAGGTATAAGTTATTTCATTTTCTTTTGTTGGTTAAAAGGCATAGTGCCACTGAATTTCAATTTGTGTTACTCGGCTAAGCCAGATTTATGTTTCTTGTTTGCTGCGCATTGCCTCATATTAGTTGTAATGTTGAATTGCTTGGTAACTTAGATTTACTGTAGCTTGCTTTGCAAATTTCCATTTTTTATCATTGCTGTTTGTGTTAATTGTTTTGTGCTGCTGCATTGCCTCGTCCCTTAGTTTAGCATCTGAGCTCAGTAGATTTACGTTAGCTTAAGAGGGGGTAGACTATATAAGAAACTAACTATGATAAATTGGAAGAAATGCATTGAGCAGATATAAGAAAATGGTTTGGCCAAAAAAAAAGTAGTGTACAGTGGAGAAAAACTATTTTGAAAGAAATATGAATAGAATACAGAAAGCAGGTATAGATAGGACTTTTTGGGAATAATGACGAATGAAGGGAGATCTCCAAGAAATAAAGAAAGTTTTGTTTGCAAAATACTGCAGTAAAAGAAACCCTGTCCTTTCCTTGTGTTATCCCACTATGTGTTTGTGTTCCCTTGTGTATTTGTGCTTTTCCTGTCTTTATGTGTTTAGCTAATAAGATTTATGTTGTAAAATTTTTCAAATACTATGTTATTTATCTTGTAAAGATGCTTAGACATTATTTATTCTGTTTTGTTTTAATGCTCATATGTGAAGTTGATGTTTCGAAAGTTATTCAGACCTTTTATGTATTTACTTATGTCATATTTCCTGTAACACTGATGTATATGTTATTTCTATTCTTTTGTAAAGCCTGTACTACAAATGTTCTCTGTATTGTTATGTTCTTTAATGATGTATTTTGTACCTTTGTAATTGTATTCTTATGTTATAAAATTGTAATTGACACCAGCTCATCATATTATTAATTTGTAAGTTACATTTCACTGCACACATTTCTGTTGGTCACAGTATATGGACAATATGTGAGAAGTAGGGACTGTTAGTGTTTGCACGTGTGTTGATAATTCAGCAAGGGACTGGATAACAGCATTGCTGGTTCTAAGGACAATTCCAAAACCTTTGTGAGTGCACAAGTGGTGGTTATGGACTTGCTATATTATCCGCAAGACTCTTCAATGGTGATTGTGCACCTGCATAGTCACAACAGATGGCTGCTGGCTATCTCTACAAGGACTACAGTGGGTCTGCATCTTTGAAGACCCACCAGTACCATTATCTCTACAAGGACTACAGTGGGTCTACATCTTTGATGATCCATCAGTACCATTATTTCTACAAGGACTGCAGTGGGACTGCACCTCTGGTGGCCCACCAATACCGTAATCTCTACCAGGACTACAGTGGGTCTGCCCTGTGATGACCAACCTACCAATACTCTTCAAAATTTCGACTGACTCTGCTGTGGATTTGCTCTGTTGTGGACCAATACCTGTCTCCATGTCAAGAGTCAGCACTATCTTTTCGTTGGAAGGACAACACTACTTCTTCAAGACTGCACAGAAATCCACTACTTCCGTGTGCTTTTTCTTTTACTGCTCAGACTTTGAGAAAAACACTGCAATTCTACTGTGATGAAAAATCTGGGCTGTCTTTATGGACTGTGAGAAAATTTTAGCTTTCGACCAACATTGTATCAATAAGTGTGTGCATTTGATATCTTTGTTATTGTAATTATGAAAAATTTTATCAAATCATTATTGGGCACTGCCAAAAACAATTTGTAAAATTTTTTGTGGGGAGCATGGGGGCTATGTATGTAGGCTGTTTAGGTTTTTTTATTGGTAATGCCACCTCTGTATGAAAATCACTGGCTGTGCTGTGTGCAGTCTGTGGCTGCTTTGCATTGTTGTAATACTCGCCATTGTAGTGTTAGGCAGCTGGCTGTGAACAGCGCGTAGCGTTGCGCAGTTGGAGGTGAGCCGCCAGCAGTGGTGGATGTGGGGAGAGAGATGGCGGAGTTTTGTAATTTGTGATGAACTGCTATATATATTATGACTATTAAGGTAAATACATTGTTTGTTCTCTATTAATATCTTTCATTTGCTAACTATCGCTATCAGTAGTTAGTGCCTTCCATAGTTTGACTCTTTTATTTAGCTGGCAGTAGTGGCGCTCGCTGTATTGCAGTAGTTCGAGTAATGAAGATTTTTGTGAGGTAAGTGATTTCTGAAAGGTATAGTTTAATGTTAGTCAGGGCCATTCTTTTGTAGGGATTTCTGAAAGTCAGATTGCGTTGCGCTAAAAATATTGTGTGTCAGTTTAAGCACAGTCGTGTACAATTGTTCTAAGGGGACGTTTCAAACATCTATGGCCATCAGTCCCCTAGAACTTAGAACTACTTAAACCTAACTAACCTAAGGACAGCACACCACACCCAGCCATCACGAGACAGAGAAAATCCCTGACCCCGCCGGGAATTGAACCCGGGAACCCGGGCGTGGGAAGCGAGAACGCTACCGCACGACCACGAGATGCGGACATTTTGCGACAGTCCGGACGAGTAGTAACAGCAGAAGCGGTTTTATTGCTGTCAACAAGAAATCTTGCAAGGATATATTTACGTTAGTAGCGGGTATTGTCCAGTGCTCGGCGCCTGTGTCGTAGCCAACGTTCGTCATAAGATTGTCAGTTTGGTCGATGAGAGATAGCGGTGTAGCTGAGCACGACGATGTCGTCTGGTTCAGATTCAGCGTCTGCGTACCTGTAACAAGCCAAGTCGTCATCTGACTGGTCAATCTCATTAAAAAATCGGCCTCTCTGTATGAAGGCTGAGTCGGGTTTTTTTGAGTTCCACGTGTATTCGGCTTCCCCGCTGTTGTCGGTTTGGTGGCTGTGTGTAGTCAGCTGGCAGTGCCAGTTAGATTTGCTGTATTGCACGGTCTCGCCGTTATTTGTGTGTGCTTAAGCTGAGATTACCATAGGGAGTAATTACCCATAAAGAAGAGTGTCTCTGGACCATAACACAGGCTAACGAGAAATTTTTTCTTGAAAAACGTTTTTTGCTTTGATAGCTGTCCCTCAGACCTCAAGAAGAATATAATAATTCCAGTCCCAAAGAAACCAGGTGTTGACTGATGTGAAAATTACCTAACTATCAGTTTAATAAGTCATAGCTGCAAAATACTAACGCGAATTCTTTATAGACGAATGGAAAAACTGGTAGAAGCCGACCTCGAGGAAGATCAGTTTGAATTCCGTAGAAATACTGGAACACGTGAGGCAATACTCACCCTACGACTTATCTTAGAAGAACGATTAAAGAAAGGCAAACCTACGTTTCTAGCATTTGTAGACTTAGAGAAAGCTTTTGACAATGTTGACTGGAATACTCTCTTTCAAATTCTAAAGGTGGCAGGGGTAAAATGCAGGGAGCGAAAGGCTATTTACAATTTGTACAGAAACCAGATGGCAGTTAGAAGAATCGAGGGGCATGAAAGGGAAGTAGTGGTTGGGAAGGGAGTGACACAGGGTTGTAGCCTCTCCCCGATTTTATTCAGTCTGTATATTGAGCAAGCAGTAAAGGAAACAAAAGAAAAATTCGGAGTGGGTGTTAAAGTCCATGGAGAAGAAGTAAAAACTTTGAGGTTCGCCGATGACATTGTAATTCTGTCAGAGACAGCAAAGGACTTGGAAGAGCAGTTGAACGGAATGGACATTGTCTTGAAAGGAGGATATAAGATGATCATCAACAAAAGCAAAATGAGGATAATGGAATGTAGTCGAATTAGGTCGCGTGATGCTGAGGGAATTAGATTAGGAAATTAGACACTTAAAGTAGTAAAGGAGTTTTGCTATTTGGGTAGCAAAAAACTGGTGATGGTCGAAGTAGAGAGGATATAAAATGTGGACTGGCAATGGCAAGGAAAGCGTTTCTGAAGAAGAGAAATTTGTTACCATAGAGTATTGATTTAAGTGTCAGGAAGTCGTTTCTGAAAGTATTTGTATGGAGTGTAGCCTTGTATGGAAGTGAAACATGGACGATAAATAGTTTATATAAGATGAGAATAGAAGCTTTCGAAATGTGGTGCTACAGAAGAATGCTGAAGATTAGATGGGTAGATCACATAACTAACGAGGAGGTATTGTATAGAATTGGAGAGAAGAGGAGTCTGTGGCACAACTTGACTAGAAGAAGGGATCGGTTGGTAGGACATGTTCTGAGGGATCACCAATTTAGTACTGGAGTGCAGCGTGGAGGGTAAAAATCGTAGAAGGAGACCAAGAGATGAATACAGTAAGCAGATTCAGAAGTATGTAGGTTGCAATAGGTACTGGGAGATGAAGAAGCTTGCACAGGATAGAGTAGCATGGAGAGCTGCATCAAACCAGTCTCAGGACTGAAGACCACAACAACAACAACAACAGCCGATCTTTATAAATTTTTATGAGCTGAATCCAAATCTAGCCTTAGCTTTTTGTATCACCCGTAATTTTCGACCACTATGCTTTTTATTATATAGTATAATATTCCTATGCTATACGGTAAATGGGGAAATTAATGAAACGCTTTGTTACACTGTAAGCATGGTTTGTATTTACAGTAAACTACTTAAAACAATGATATTTGCTAATAGAGGTTTCACTTGTCAGCTGGAATTGGTTTGTATTTTCATTCTCTTTTTTCTTTGAAGCCTCTCGGTGAAGTGACCAACAGTAGTCCCCCATCATGTTGGTGTTCCAGTGGCCTTGGTAGAGTTTTCCGATCACTAGTTTTGGATGACTCAATAAACAGCCTCCAGTATTCCGTTTTGTACTCAATACCAAACTCATTTATCAGACCGGGAACGTCTGAGCAGTACACTAAATCACTTCCTTGTTGAAAAAACTTGTAAAACTGCTGCTCTTCTTTCTATACATGTATATACTGGTTCCAACGGCAAATAAGTTCTTTTCTTTTAAACTAGAGCCAAGCAATTCAGCTTTCTCTTTCGTTAAGCTCAGATCCGTAACCAAATCGTTAAGCTCGGTCTGAGTAAACAATTTGGGCTCTAGACTTTCTGTATTACAATGGAATTCATCATCATCTGGTTCATCTAAATCAGATTGTACATCAGAAAATACTGCTGTTGCAATAGAATTTAAATCATTGGTGGTTCAGGAACCGGCAAATCTACACCATGCCCTACTGGTCGGATGGCGGACGCAGGGTTAGGGTAGCTTATTACCTTCTTGTTTTTCGAATTATGACCAGTAATGTCAACACTGCAAAAGTAGCAATCATCAGAAAGATTCCTTGGCTCCCACTGTATCATAGGAACAGCAAATCTAAAGGTTTTTTATTTCTCTTTTTTGGACCATTTTCTCAGATCTTCATCACACACATAACATACCTTACCTGGCGCCCAAGATTTATCTTGATCACCAAGTTTAGATCCAAAGTATGATAGATACACCTTTTTCACGAAGTGTGTAATGTTTCTTTGGTGTTTTTTAATCACAAATTCACCATAAATATAACAGAAACTGTCAGCAGAGATTTTACGTCCACGATTAGACATTGTACTGGGCACATGTACAGGAAACGGGAAAGTGAGGTTAGGTTGACAGTAAACAAAACACCAGCTGTTAACGCAAAAATGGAATAGTCCTTTTTTGCCAGCAAATGTTTTTCAGCAGTTTTACCAACGTCATCTACATTCATTACACCTCCTTTTTAAATTATTTTAACTATATAAAAGATTCAAATGGCTCTGAGCACTATGCGACTTAACTTCCGAGGTCATCAGTCGCCTAGAAATTAGAACTAATTAAACCTAACTAACCTAAGGACATCACACACATCCAGGATTCGAACCTGCGACCGTAGCGGTCACGCGGTTCCGGACAGAAGCGCCTAGAACCGCACGGCCACAAAGGCCGACAACTATATAAAAGCTCTTAAATTCTTTAAAATGTCGCTTTATTTAATAAACTGTAAAATGTGAAGAAATCGTGGGTGATACAGTTTTCTAAGTATAATATTTGGATTTCCTACCCTAAAAAACATAAGAATAAGATATTTTCAGCAAAAAAGTTTTTCCATCATTTGCCTGTGTAATGATTCCACCTGTGGTTGTGGTAGCATTGAGCCTGGTTATGGATGAAGGTGTTTTTCGAGTGTCTCGGTTTCCTGTACTGTTGTGTGGCGAGATTTTGAATACTGGCGAGAGGGCCTTAAGATGGTACTCATTGTGAAGGTCGGCGGTGCGTGTATATCGTGGAGCATTGCTCATGACACGTAGCACTTTGTTCTGTGCGACCAGCAGGCTCTGCACAGAAGTGTTGGAGCAGCGTATCCCCAAACAGGAGCTGCGTACGTCATTACAGGCGTCATAAGTTTCATGTACATAGAACTCGACAAGCTCCTGTTCAGTGTACTTTGTCTGTTACGTGTTGGGCAAGTCTCGCGTAAGCCTCGTTGGCGACGTGTTTTACGTTGTGCCCTCTCATGTGAGTTTCCAATCCATCCAGACACCGAAGTGTCTGACTTTCTCACAGCAACGTGTGGGGCGTGTGTGTAATGCTATTTGTTTGCAGAGTGACTGTTTTTGCAGTTGTCTCGCTCTGATTGTAAACAGAACAGCTTCGCACTTGTTGACGTTTACTTTTACACGCCATTTCCCGAACCAAGGCTGAGCTGTCCCAGGCGTGATGTCTGGGAAATGTAAATTAATGTTCGATGGCCTCCAGTCTTGCGCCAGGATGGCTGTGTCGTCCGCGTACATGGCAGTCATCGTGTTTCATGTAGCTGGACTATAGTTAACGTAACACAGGGTCAACAAGAGGGTCTCCAGGATGCTGCCATGTCTTACTCTGGCTTTGAGTACTGTGCCGTGTTGATTGTTTGCCCTGAATGTCAGTCTTGAAATATTTGCTGGTGACGTACGAGAGTCCGTCGGGGAATCCAGCGTCGCTAAGTTTACCGATTAGGCAGTTGTCCCTTAGGCGGTTGAAAGCCTTCTGGATGTCCAGGAAGACGGCTCCTGGAGCTTTGTTGGTGTTGTAGCCGATTGTTATGTGTTCTGCTATGCAGAGGAATTGTTGTGTTTTGGAGTGATGATTCCTGATGCCGAACTGCTCATGTCTCACGGAGTCGTTGTTGATGCAGAGCCTAGCGAGTCGTTTCAATATTATATTTTCAACAATCTTGTTGAGAGAGCTGAGCAGGCTGATAGGTGGGTACTTTTTTGGGAGGGCGTGGTCTCCCCCTGGCATCCTGGACATCAGGACCTTGGCCGCCTTCCAAAAGACAGAGAAGTGTTGGTGACGTGATGTGAGCTAGGTGTCGCACAGCTTTATCCTTGAACTTCTTGGGCACACTGTTTTGACTGCCATAGGGATCCTGACTGAGGTGTGCTTGATATACCACGTGATTTCGAGTCTGCTGGTTCGTCTCAGCTACAAGTCGTGTAACCTCCTGCCTGATCCGTTTCAAGTGTGAATACTGGTTCTGACGGAACGAAATTCTGTATGAAACGCGCTGTTTGTGATCAGGTCATTAGTTCTGCTTGGTCCTCAGTGGAATAGCCTGGTCCATCTGGCCCTTATAAAGTGGGTGTATAGTGTTTCTCCTCGGTCAAACAACGAGCTAGCTGCCACACACCTGTTGGTGTGGTTTCCAGCTCTGCGAGTGTCTTGTCCCACTGTGAAGTTTGAATGTTTTCCCTGTATCCTGTTGACATGCAGTTGATACAACGGACATCTGGTGCGCTGCCAGTACCTTCTGTTGCACCTACTGCTTATTTTTGTATCGTAGCGACTAGTTCAGATTTATATAAACTTGAATGATTCTTCCCTACTCAGCCAAATGTCAAAAGAAACCAAGGGGAAACCTTGCGAGAAGCTTTCAACCATACGTTACATCATGTCAAATTAATTGCATAATTATGTTAAAATTTTGAATAAGTAATGCCCCACATTTTTTTCGCACAACGTATTTATTGTTAACAGTCAGAATTTGGTGACAATATATATCAACATGTTTTGTCCACGTCCTATTTTTCTACATAGTCTCCATCACGTTATATGGACGTACACCAACGTTGTGGAAGAGTATGTATTCCCTGCTGGTAAAAACTCGTGTCCTGTAGGCGTAGCCATGTTTTCACTGCATAACTCGTCATCTTCAAAGTTTGTCCCCCGTAGAGAATCTCTCCGTCGGTCTCAAAGCTCTCCAACATTTCAGCTGAAATGGCCTTTCTTTGAATCTTCTGGTCCGATGTGAGCCTTCATGGAACCCATCGTGAGCATCTCTTTGAATATCCGAGAGTTTCGGTCATTGCAGACGCACTTCCAATGCTGATCGACAACTGTAGAGCCAATTGTCGAGTTGTGTTGTTCCTGTCGGCATGAATAATGGCATCCACATTATTCAGCGTGTCTGGAGTAGTGGCTGTGACAGGACGTCCCGAGCGTGGCTGATTATGGAGCTCTGTTTCTGCATTTCCTGAGGCTATAACATTCTCTACCCATCGCCCAACCGTACTCCTACCAACTGCAGCATAGCTATACACTGCACATAAACGTTTGTGGACGTTCACCACGGTTTCTTTTTCTGCACACAATAATTCAATAACAGCACGCTGCTTGTCACGTGTGTCGTGTGTAGACGCCATTTTGACGTAGTACTACGGTCCTGCCATCTGCCAGAACGGTTCGAATCTTCACCGGCGCACAGAACAAATATCAAATGTGAAGCACCAACAAGAACGTTTGTCTATGTATATTAACGGCTTTTAAAAAAATGCGGGACATTACTTATTGAACAACCCTCGTATTACACAGAATATACGTTGGTTCCTTACAATTTGGTCGAAGTTCAGCACGGGTACGCAGTTAAAAGGTTTTACAGAAAATACATAAAATTTGTTTTCGTGTACTGCAGTTAATGGTTCAGATAGTGAATACAAGTATTACAGCAATGTATTGCAGAGTTATTTTCTTTGGTCAAATGGTTTAGGAAGATATTTTCGTAACAACAGTATGATACGCAAGATGCAGTAATTCATTGAGCCGGCCGGGGTGGCCAAGCGGTTCAAGGCGCTACAGTCTGGAACCGCGCGACCGCTACGGTCGCAGGTTCGAATCCTGCATCGGGCATGGATGTGTATGATGTCCTTAGGTTAGTTAGGTTTAAGAAGTTTTAAGTTCTAGGGGACTGATGACCTTAGAAGTTAAGTCCCATAGTGCTCAGAGCCATTTGAACCAAGGCAGTAATTCGTTGAAATTTTAAGGTGCAATATTTGCGGTTTACTTATTCTAGGATTGAATACAACTGTGTAAGTTGAAATGACATGTTTAATGTTGCAATAATATTTGGGGCTCACATCTCCACTGCATTGCAGCTGGCTATAAGCTACGGTACTTAAACACTTCATGTTATCTGAGATACTATAAGTGCATTTTCATACCCACTTACATTCAGTATCTCACTGCTATGCCTGTTATTAACTGTTGAGCTTGTAAAGCAAGTGTTACTGCTGAGGTAATTTTCTTTAATTAAGTTGTAGTCAGATCAACTCCTAAATTTGATGCATAGTCAAAGCTTTTACAAGAAACGGCATAGATTTTCCAAATGAGGGCATATTTGAATTTACTTACACTTGTAATCCAAAACTTACACTGAGTAGCACACTTACAAATTCTGAATACAATAACTTCATTCATATGGAAACTTTTTTGTGGCTTTATTTCTTGTTCACAGCGAGCCCAGATGCTATTTTTTACGTGTTTATTCTGCAAAAGTTAAATTTCAAGCAAATGGTTTTGTTATGTCTGAAGAATTAACAAGATTTGTGTGTCACATGGAAACTGCATGCGTTGTCTACTATTTTGATGTCGAAATCACGCTTGTCTCGTACATCTTGCTCACCAGATGGTAGAGTTTTTTTGTCAGAGCTGGCTCTCCCAAAGCTATCAGTAGTTCTAAAGGAATGTTGTCTACTCCCGGGCCTTGTTTCGACTTCGATCTTTCAGTGCTCTGTCAAATTCTTCATGTAATGTCATATCTCCGATTTGATCTTCATTTACGTCCTCTTCCATTCCCATAATATCGTCATCAAGTACATCGCCCTAGTATAGACGCTCCATATATTCCTTCCAGCTTTCTGCTTTCCCTTCTTTGCTTAGAACTGGTTGGCCATATAAACTCTTGATATTCTTTTCTCCAAAGTTTAATTTTCCTGTAGGCAGTATGTATCTTACCCCTAGTGATATATGCCTCTGCATCCTTACATTTGTCCACTAGTCATCCGTTCTTAGTCATTTTGACTTCCTATAGACCTCATTTTCTGATTTGGGCGTTAAAACTAGCGTCCTGTATTTCATTCTGTATTAATAAGGAATGAAGTTGCTTCTGGAAAAGTGGATTGAAGTGTTCTTGTCCCCTCGGTATTCTGTATAACAGTCTTCTTTCTTCTGTTTTGGTATGGTGTACTACTGGTAAATGAACGTACCTGGTTATATCAGAGCTTGCATTTAGAGTAGTGCTTCTCATTCACGTGCCTTGCGTTTGTGTTGCCGAGTACTGTTCTGGATTTCCAGTTTACCTGTTGCCAGTCAGTAATTAAAAGTTTTTAAATTGAACTCACCACTGGACCACTTTCTGTCTGTTGTAACACATCATATAATTGTAGTAGACACTTTGGCCTGATTTTGCTAATTTATTCAGTGGAGAACAGATTTCTGCATCCTCCCGTTGGTGAAGATGAGAAACACTTTGAGGACAGTCGGGTGCAGAATCATATTCAAATGTCTCCTTGGTCTTAAATACATAGGAATATACAGTTTCCAAGCTTTCTCATAATTTTCTTAGAAAAGATGGATTTTGGATTTTCTGTGGTTTGAGCAGAACTGAAGAAGTAATGAACATTTCATGCTTCTAATATTAATTAGTTACTGCTTTTGACGAATAGTAAGTCTTTTCCAAGTGGTTATTTGATTTTTTTGTGCAGCAATGAAGAATTCTGAATATTTTCCTATGTGCTGATTTTGATTATTTTTTATTTACTTTTGGCTGTGAGGAAGAATATTGAATTTTACTGTTTTAAATTGGGTGGCTATGAGTGCTACATAGAAATTTTGGTGACAGTGAAAGATTATTTCCTTTTCCTCTCATCAGCTATTTTCGCTTGTGCTTATTGCGTTAATCTACATCTACATCCATACCCCGCACGCAACCTGACGGTGTTGGCGGAGGGTACCTTGAGTACCTCTATCGGTTCTTCCTTCTATTCCAGCTAATGTAGATTTGTACGCTATACTGAGAAATTTCACTGTTATTTTGGTTCTTTTAACAGTCACTATAAAATGGAGAAGATTATTGTAACAATAGATTAGTCAGAAGTTTAGGTGACTATTAGAAGTCTGACTTGGTGGCGTAGTATGATTCCAGTGACACTGCTTTCTGTCGATACTCAAGGTGATGAACATGTGCTGTCTGGTGATACTGACAGGATGTTGAAAATTCAGTTGGAGGGTGTTGAAGCTAGTGATCCAGATAAAATGATTCAGGAGATTAAGTTCGATCTGCGCGATATTATTAAGAAGATGCTTAGTGAAATAAAGTAGGAATCGCTGTAGGGAAGGCGACACTTTTTCCGCAAGGCACTATTGATAAAATTGAGAGAACCGGCATTTGAGACTGACTGTAGAACGATTCTTCTGCCACTGATGTACATTTCGCGTAAGGACCACCTAAGATGAGAGAAATTAGGGCTCGCACGGAGGCATATAGACAGTCATTCTTTTCTAGCCCTCTTTGCGAGTGGAAGAGGATTAGAAATGACAAGTAGTGGCAATTGGCACACTCTTCCATGCACAATACGGTGGCTTGTGGAGTATGTATGTAAACGTAGATGTAGCACCACGTCCCAAGCTCTCGTTACCTTAGTTTTCTATGCTAACTGACGCAAGTCAGTTTTTGAGGATAGGTGAAATTATGCCAGATCCATCGGAAAAATATTTTTTTTCGTCTAAATGTCACGAGAGGCGGACCCGTCAGTGTAAACAGAGACGAGGAATACTGTGTTGGTAGCAAAGTCAAATGTTGCTCAAGTATTTGTGGCGTTGAAAAGCCCAGAAAGGACTACATCTAAACCAGGACCAGCCAGACCTTATGTTGTGACTGACATGGACGGTCGAGTGCTGCGGAGGGTGAGTTTAAAATATGGCATAAAATCAACGGAAGGTATCATGTGGGTTCCAGAGCGCTACCAGCAGTCTAACTAGCACAGTGATTGTGCGTAGCGGTTTAAAATGGCTGGGGTGCACTGGCCAAACAGCTCAACATTAGGCACGCATTTTTTTAGTCAGTGCTAAGCGACGACTGAGATGGTGTAAAGAGCGAGCCACTGGATAGTGGGTAATAGGAAATCAGTTATTTGGAGTGATGAATTCCGTAGAGTGATCAGTCCTAGGGAAGGGTTTTGGTTTGCCGAACGTCTACAGAACGTTACCACATCCACAGCTCGTGATCTAGTGGTTAGCATTGCCGCCTCTGGATCGTGGGTCCCGCGTTCGATTCCCGGCCTTGTTGGGAATTTTCTCCGACCGGATACTGAGTGTTTGTGTCCTCATCATTTCAACATCATTTTGGGATATGGTGGGACTGGACTGAGAAAATATTTGAAGTTTGTATCGGCGCAGATAACCATGCGAAACGCTACCTAGCATCATGTGCAGTGCCAACAATGAAGGATGGAGAAGTTGGTGTTTCGTTGTGGACCCCCACAACGTGGGTTACGGTGTGTTCACCTTAAGATCATTAAGGAAACGCTAAATGTGGAAGTGTACAGCGTGCAGTAGGGGGACAGGTCGGAGTCGATGACTACGTATATCAGCATGTCAACGGACCCTGTCGTAAAGTAGCATCCGTGAGGCAGTGGTTTGTGGGCAGTAACATTCTCGAACTGGACTGACGTGCCCACAGCTCTGACCTGAACTCGATGTAAAACCTTTGGGATGGGTTAGGATGCCGGTTCCCCTCCACACCCCAGTGTCCAACACACTACCTTGTCCACTTTCGGCTCTTGAGGAAGAGACACAGCCATGCAGACAAAATGTTCAAATGTGTGTGAAATCTTGTGGGACTTAACTGATAAGGTCACCAGTCCCTAAGTTTACACACTACTTAACCTAAATTATCCTAAGGACAAACACACACACCCATGAGCGAGGGAGGACTCAAACCTCCGCCGGGATCAGCCGCACAGTCCATGACTGCAGCGCCTGGGACCGCTCGGCTAATCCCGCGCGGCCCATGCAGACATCTCACTGAAAGTGTGCTTGGCAGAGTTAAAGCCTCAGTGAAAGCGAAGGGTGGACACACCCCATATTAATGCTCGCTAATAGGTGTGCAGTCATTTTTGATGGCATAGTATGTAGGATGGCTATAATTAAACTTTCACTACTTGATGCAGTGTACACGGAAATCTATTAACCGTATGGCTAATTCTTTTTTTTTAATTTATTTGCTGCCGTTCACTAGTTCAAACAGGACATCCTCCTCTAACATTACTTTCCCTTAACGGTAGTTCTCGATGCCAATACTATTCTTCGAATTTTGGGCAGGTCAGTATTATCTCAGTTACTTTTCTGAAAACTTTGGTATAATTTTATACGCAGTGTGTTATATTTCAAGCTAAAATTCATGAAAATGAATTGATTATAATCGACAACAACTGGTTCAGAATGTATAGCTAAAATTATTTTTTGATACATTTGAAATTATGAACTATTGGCACACTTAAAATTTCTATTATTTATTACGCAATACTGTAGTCTTCACTATGTTTATTTTTGAATTCACTTATGACATAATAATCGAAAGTAATAATGTAACAGAAATTAGCAGAAATTCATTTATTACGAAAAATTGTAAACCTTTTGGAATATGGCTATTTCCGCTCAGTGTGAGAGTCGCAACCATGCCTCTGATGTGATCGGACGTAATTTTGTATTTTGTGAGAACAATGTAATTTCGACTTTGCTAGTGTGAAAAATCAAAGACTGTATGATATACTAAAATGCGAGAAAATAGATTTACGTAAAAACAAAAATTTGGCAACAACAATCTTCGAATTTATTTAATTTATTTAGATCAGTCGAACCGTGAGAACCTTCAAGAATCAGACCACTAGACACGAAGAACTGGAGCCAATTCTGCATGACAAGCTAAGTAAACTAGAAAGTGTATTGTAATCTTCGCTCCTCTCAAATCTTCATAAAAGACTTATGTGGGCAACAGATGGAATTGGGAGGGAGGGGAGAGATTACAAAGTGTCCTACCACCTAGTAACTAACACAGTTCGTATTTTCACAGTGTGGAATTGTACATGCCCAGAATGTGAAATTTATTTGATATTTATTATCTGTAACAAGGATTAATAATATTGCAGCTTTAAAAATTTACAGACTTAAAATTAATTAAGAAATGAAACTCTTCAAATTATCGATTTACGAATAGCAGGTAGAAATTCAGGAAAAGGCAAAAGAGATTATGGTATATCCCTTTATCTTATACTACAAATTCGGAAAAGTTTTCCAAAATAAGAAAATTTGTGCATTTACGAAAGAGAGATAGAGGCTAATAGGAAAGTATATAGATTTGTATTACAGAGCCGACTACCTACATACCTCGGGTGTTAGGGCTCGGCAAATCATCGAGGCTGTGCCATTCGAGAGGTGCAGACGCGTATTTGTATTAGTCTTATACTACATTTGTTGCAGGTTATAAGTGCTTTAGACAGAGCATAATTGCTACATTACTTTTTTTGCAGCTTTGACTTCCTTGGTTACTACGTGTTGTGTGCATGGAGCTTGTGATGCCTGTAAGGTAAAACCATATCTGAGTTTAGTAACCAATTGCATCATTTTCATTACGGGTATTATTTTACCTTAGCTTAATAAACAATTATATAATTTAAATTACACATATTCTTCAAGATGTTTATACACACATTAAAATAATTTATGACAGTTGATCCATTTCTGTGCTCCTCAGTTTAGCTTGTCTTACATCCAGGTCTGTATATTAATCTCACTGTGCATGTTTGCACCTGTTTCAGCACCTCAGTATGTTTCTTTGTTTCTGTCTGTGTCATTCCAGATATGCTGTTCCGGCGTGTGGCCAGCACGGTAACCCAGCGTGTTCGGTCAGATGGTTAGCTGCACTCTTTAACAAAAAAATTGAGTTAATGGGTCAGCGACTAACTGAAACGGGTGTCTTGCGACGTCCGCCCCGAGCAGAAACAACGAACAAAAACTAACAAAATGAGATTAAAAAAAGTGGTAGCGTGCTTGCCTCAGATGCAGCGAGTCCGGTTTCGATTCCCGGCCGGGTTGTAGATTTTCTCCGTCCGTGGACTGGTTGTTGTGTTGCCCTCATCTTTTTTCTCATCATCACCAACACGCAAGACGCCCAATGTGGCGTCATCTGCAATTAGACTTGAATCTGTCGCCGGAGTGGCCATGCGGCTCTAGGTCCTACAGTCTGGAACCGAGCGACCGCTGCGGTCGCAGGTTCGAATCCTGCCTCGGGCATGGATCTGTGTGATATCCTTAGGTTAGTTAGGTTTAATTAGTTTTAAGTTCTAGGCGACTGATGACCTCAGAAGTTAAGTCGCATAGTGCTCAGAGCAATTTGAACCATTTGAACTTGAACCTGCCGACCCAACTTCCCCGGAAGGGGCCTCCCGGCCAACAATGCCATAGAATTTCTTTTCTTCCTCTCCCTGTGTTTGTGTGTATGTGGTTGTTCTTGTTTCCATAATACGTGTAACGTAGTGACACATTATCGGTTATGTCATTCAGTACGCCCCAGTCGTTCGGCTGTCGTAGAATTTTCCTATGTTGTCCCATTCCGTTCGGGGTCGTATGTCTCAGTATGTCTCTCTCTCTCTCTCTCTCTCTCTCTCTCTCTCTGTCATAGTGCAATGTAAATTGACATGTTCAGGAGTTCCTAGTGCCTTACAAATGCACATGGGTGTTCGGCTGAGACTGAACCGATGGAGATGTTCTCGGAGATTTGATGTTTTACCGGATTCCTGATATTAACTGTACACTCGTGAAATGATCGTACCGGAAAGTCTCCACTTCATCGCTACCTCAGAGATGCTGTGGCCCACCGCACATGCGCCGATTATAACACCACGTTCAGTCTCACTTAAATTTTGATTACCTGCCATTGTAGCAGCAGTAAGCGGTCTAACAACCGAACCAGAAACACGATATCTTTTATAAGCTTTGCCGACCGAAGCGCCGTATTCTGCCTGTTTATATATCTGTGTATTTGAATACGCATGCCTATACCAGTATCTTTAGCTCTTCAGTGTATATTGTGTTGGGAGACCAGGTACTTTACAATCACGCATGTGTCTGCAAACAAGCGAAATCCGCTTCTACTAAGCATCAGTTTGCTTAGTTCTGTATTTACCATTCTACTTCCTACATAGTTCAATTGTACGATCTTCCCAGCGGGGGAGTATCTTGCGTATGCAAAGCTCATGGGTCCAGTTTCTTTGAAATCAAAGTAAACGCGCCCGTGTGCTCTCGCTAAGTCCTTGTAGACGCGGTTTAGGTCAAAACCTTCTCCCCTTCGTGTGTACGTGTGCATACCAGCCGCAGGAGTCTACAGAGCTCTTGTTTGTCAGCTGGGAGTTTCCTGTTGGTAGGAACATGCGATGACTCTGTTCTGCAGTACGGTAACATATTTTACTCCTTTAGGTGAGTGAGTTGTGTTACTAACCGTAGGGCAGTTTCAAATACACCTCTGTTTTCGAGGCTTCTTAAGCGCAGATTCCCTCAAGGTTACTGTAGTCAGTTGTTGTACTTTTGGCGTATTCCTGTTTATAGTTCGAATGTTGTGTTGTGCTGGTTTGCTCATTTGTGTTTGCCGTTAGTGCCTCTGTGGTAGTCGTATTTGCCTTTGTCATTCACTTAACACCCACGATTGCTGCTGAACATGCAAACAGGGCCCGTCAACACCGACATTGGACTGTTGGTGACTGGAGACACGTTTCCTGGTCGAACGAGTCTCGTTTTAAATTGTATCGAGAGCATGGACGTGTACGGTTATGGAGAAAACCTCATGAATCCATCAACTATGCATATCGGCAGGGTACTGTCAAGGCTGGTGGAGTCTCTGTAATGGTGTGAGGCGTGTGTAGTTGTAGTGATATGGGACCCCTGACACGTCTAGATACGACTCTGGCAGGTGATTCGTACGTAAAGCATCCTGTCTGATCATATGCATCGATTCATGTCCATTGTGCATTCCGACGGACGTGGGTAATTCCAGCAGAACAATGCGACACCTCACACATCCAGAATTGCTACAGAGTGGCTCCAGGAACACTCTTTTGAGTTTAAACACTTCCACTGTCCACCAAACTCACCGGACATGAACATTATTGAGCATATCTGGGATGCCTTGCAATGTGCTGTTCAGAAGAGATCTGCACCGCCTCGATACTCTTACGGATTTCAGGCACTGATAGAGTGCAAGGCGCATCTTGTTGCGGCACGTGTGCGTGCTCGCAGGGGGCCTACACGGTATTAGGCAGGCGTACCAGTTTCTTTGGCTCTTCAGTGCGTGACTACCGCAGGAGTAGAGGACGCCAATGCAGCGATTCCGGTGACAAATGTACGAATTACAGGACAAAAAACACGACTTTGTGTCGAACACTTTCTAACAACAGAAATTACACTGGGAAGTGAATCATGGTTAGTCACGTCATTATACCCACAGTACTCATACGGCATCGAACCCTTTGCAAACTCATATCATTAGCATAGACATTTCATTAGCAAACGAAACATTTGTAACACATATCACTGACTGGCAAGTACATGACAGCGCAAGACAGACAACACAAAGCTATCACAATGCAATAATTATACACACTGCTACGCATAGGTCATCCTACCTGAGATGTTTTGGGCAGCATAGGAATCTCTAGTAGGTTCCATTCTGTCGTGGACGCCGATAGTCGTCACATTGAGCAACGTTTGTAACGTGGAATGCAAATGTGGAACGGATTTAACCCTCTCGTGTGAAAATGAAAATGTGTTTCTTTCCATGGTTTATTCGTTATTTCTCTTCCGCATGTCCTTGTAGATGATTCCACAGAATTTCGTTCATGGGGTCACTCTCAAGTAATGGAAGTTCATTATAGCCAACCTGTATGTGACTTAGAATACGTGACCAATCAAACGAAACATTGTCTATTCTGAAGTTATATGATAGCTTCTTTTTCTATAGGTACTGTCAGAAAGTTCTTATGTACATAACCATATTCAGCTGGTTCAAATATATGGTCCTTTATATCCTTCCAGCAAAGTCAATGAAGCAGCCTCACATGACCCTGAGACTTCCAAATGCTGTTGTAAGAAAAATATGTCCGTTTAACGAAATATAAGGTGAATTTCGTCCATTATTCATACAGCAGAAGAAAAGATTAATTTTATGCTAGACAGAACGCTATTTCAGGATAATTTATAAAATATCTTTAAGTGCTCACTGTTTGAGCTGATACAAGATCGATAACTATCCAATTAGGAAAGTGCTTTGTAAACATTCCTCTTTAACTGGTCTCATGAAACTAACGTTTCAGTTGGATTTCTCGTGCCACTATAGTAAGTACAAGTATCTGACTTCGCCAAGATGGAGGCGAAACAAACATTGTATAGAGCACTTAAATTCTTCCTAGGGTTTTGCAATGTTCTTGGCACACTTCCAGTTTCGTTCGATAAGAAAAATTCGAACTTTTTTGTGTCGACACGGGCTAAATGCTATTGTGCACTTATCACTTTAATGAATCTTCTTTGGGTGTTTTACGGAACAGCACTTCGGATATTCCAGCTAAATGACAGAATGGACGGCTTGGCGTGGCATACACAAAACTTCAATGTTCTTAGTGGATACATCACAGGTTGCTTGGTGGTATTACGAGGTGTGACACTAAAACAAAGACACGTTAACAACTGGTGTATCAACCTGTTTTCAGTTGATGTATTTCTGTATAAGAACATTGAGAGGGAGTACATCACATTTGCCACTGTTGTGCATCGTGCGATGTTTGGTGTGATGTTGTATTCGGCATTATTGTACTGTGCATTTGCGTATATATCACTAACGAGATTTCGATTTGATCAGTTTATTACACTATATTTTTTCTATGCTGTAAGACATACAGTAATTCTGCAGTATCTCGCCCTTAATGTATTGCTAAGGAGGAGGTTTCACCAGGTGAACATGAGTTTGCTGTATGCTATTCGTATTTCCTCAGAGGATGAACTAGATTATCTGTTGTCATCATCAGCGATAAAAAAAAAGTGTTCCATGAAATTCATTATGCCAGCTGTTATAAAATTCGACGGTTGCAGTTCTCTGTCTGGTTTGCAGATAGTACATAGTCTCCTTCTCGAAATGGCGAAAACTGTCAACACGGCATTCGGTGTTCAGAATGTTGCAGAAGTAGGGTGTTCTTTCTTTAATATTGTGACAAACTTATACATTACGCTGGTCCACTTCCTGGGCGATGGGGCACTGTCGTGTGGTGAATCGACTGGACTGGTTCTGCTGGACTGCCTACCGTGGTCGGTGTTGTCAGTGTGGCGGCTCGTCAGCATAGCCCAGAGCAGCGACGCCGTAGTCCAGGAGGCCAACCGCACGGAACAGCTGGTGAACAGGTTGCTGCTGCTGCTGCCGCCATCTGCAGTGGAGCACCGTGGACTGCACGCCAGCCTGCAGAGGTTCGCCCACCAGCTGGGCAGCAGTCGGCTCACCAACAGCGCGGCCGGACTCTTCACCATCGACAGGTCGCTGCTGACCAGCTGTGTGGCAGCCATCACCACCTGCCTCGTCATCCTCGTCCAGTTTGGCCTGCCAGATGCGGGTAGGATAGAGAGCGATGTACGAAGCTGTTAACTACATAGGGATATGGGGAGAAATTTCAGATAACTCTGGATTCTTTCGGAGACACGTATCTAGTCAACAGTTGAATTGTTGATGTGCAGTTACCTCTGTTCCACTGCACAGCACATGATTCTACTGCACATGGTCCTTCCCGAAGTGGTGGCTCTGTAGCCGTTACTCTCACCAGTAGCCTGCAGATAGAATTTTCTATTACTGATGATGATGATCACATGTTCTTCCCCTTAGGCAGGTTTGTAACTACTGGTTCACTACTGTTCAGTCCCAATTTCCTGCCATTATCTGCATAGTTTCGTAACGATATATTTATCTTATTGCCGATAATCAACTGGTATAGTCTACTCCCTCTGGTTCTTTTTTCATTCAACATTCGTTCTAGCACATCCTTTATCACAGAAGATCTTCTCAGCCAATATCCTAGGTGATTTTTAAGTGCTACAAGTACTTGTCTTTTCTCGTTCAACCTTTGCAATCCAAACTCATTCCTTATTTCAACTGTCCACTTCATACCTCCGATTATTCACCAGACACACAACTCAAAAACCTGTAAGCACTTCTCATCTCTCTGCCGGAGTGAACATGTTTCTGCGCCATTTAGGGCGACAGTCCACATAAAACACTTTACTAATCTTTTCTTTAATTGTTTGTTTAATGGACCGCGTAACACTCTCGCCCTTCAGTAAAACAATCTGTTTACAATAGATGTCTTTGTTTTCAACTCCTGATTACATGTCATGTTACTGGTAATTTTTCGTGCTAGGTATCTACAGTTATCAACTTCTTCCTTTACCTAATCACGAAGTTTTACTTTTATCTTTCGTTATTGCTGTATTATAATCACTGCCATAGTCTTATTCATGTTTCCTCTTCATTCCATACTTTTCACAGGTAGTGTTCAGTTATTTTAACACATTATTAATTATCTTTTCGTTTTCACTCATCAAGATCATGGCACCAGTTTTACACATTTTATTGTCATTCTTTCCCAAAGCAAAAAGTAAGTCTCAGTGTAAACCAAGAAGGGAGCATCTATCACATAACTGGCAAAAAAATTAAAATTAAATACTAAAACATAAAAATAAAAAAATTATAAAATTTCATTTATGTAAAGTTATGATTAATTATTTTCAAATTGAAACTACTGTCACATGATTCCATTCTCTCATTAGCCCACAGAGTTCTTAACATTGCTGTCCATGCTATAATTGAACCCTCAGAGTCTCGTTCTTATAACTGATCAATTCCTCTGATGTGTTGGGCTGTCATCTTACAACAACTTCAGTTGCAACTGCGAAACTAGAGATTTAGAGCTATAGTCCTGAAGACAGAATGAAATACCCAGCCACACTTTTAGATCTGACACAAGAACTTGAAAATCGATTTCAAGAATTGTGAAAAAATAATCCAGATTTTTGTATTTATGATACCTTTTACGCATAGTATAAATACATTGCCATTAGATTTTCAGGTGGACTGCATAGAGTCGCAGTGTGACATAAAAACAGAAGAAAAATTTCATCTTCTATCTTTGTTGGACTGTTACAAATCATAACTGCCCAGAGACGAACATCTTTTGCCACACAGTAATGCGTTATATTTATCATCTTCGTTTGGAAGCACGTACATGTCTGAACAGTTATTTTCGAGAGTAAGGCATACAAAGAGTAAAAATAAAACAAAAATTTCAGATGGACATATTGAAAACACTACTTCGACTGAACCTAGTTCGTAGCATATCATGTGAGTAAAGGCAAGGTGTGTTTGGCACAAGCAATTCTTTCTAAGACTGTACTCATTCGTGGACAAAACTTTTCGGTCTCAAGTAAATATATTATATTCAATGTCAGAATATGTTAAAGAATTCTGCAGTAAATTGATGTTAAATATATTGGTCTGTTATTCTGTGGATCCGTTCTTTCGTCCTTCTTATACACAGGAGTCAGTCGCCTAGGACTTTGCGCTGGGCGAGAGATTTTCGAAAAGTGCAAGCTAAGTATGGGGGCAGTTCCGAACAGTACTCTTTATAAAACAGAATTGGTATTCCATCGGGATCTGGCGACTTATTTGTTTTCAACTCTACGTTGTTGTTGCAAAGCGTAGTTTAACTGTACTGGTTACTAAGAAATGACACAATTTGAGCTGAATGATAGCAAAATCAGTTTGAAACACGTAATTTGTGATGCAGTTGTAAGTAATACCTCCAGTTAAGGGTTAAGTTTCACCAAGCAAACAAACGTAAGTGCAAACGCGTTCCTAAATTGTCATGAGTGCAGAGAGCCAGAGATGTGGTTCCACTGTTGGACAATAGAAAGCATAAGTATAAAGTGGGGAAAGCTGATAACACCTGGGAGGGCCACGTGCTTGTCTCATGCCCCTGTGTACCGAAGGCCCCAGTGTTAAAGGTTAATACGGAGTTTGTGCCAGTTTCTTTGGGAAATTATGGTGCTACGGTGGTAGAATTTATCGAAAAGTTTACTCGACACAATACATGTCAACAATGAAATTTGACGAAGCAGTGTTAACCGCTGAACACCAGTGAAAGAGAAATCATTAACTTGAAATTTAAAATATACGAAATTTTCACTATACACTCTAAGAAAAAAAGAACCGACGCACCACGAAGGAAATATCAAACTGGACGGAAATCAGTGGATGTGATGCACATGTACAAGCAAACAAACAAATGATTACAATTTCAGAACAACTGAATGATTTATTCAAGAGAAAGAGTTTCACAGATTGAGTAAGTTAGTAACGAGTTGGTCCATCTCTGTCCCCTACGCAATCAGTTATTCGGCTTGGCACTGATTGACAAGATTGTTGGATGTCTTCCTGAGGGATATCGTTCTAAATTCTGTCCAATTGGTGCGTCAGATCGACAAAATCCCGAGCTGGTTGGAGGCCCTGCCCATAATATTCCAAACGTTCTCAATTAGGTATATATCCGACAACCTAGAAGGCCACTATAGGTCTGGCAAGCACGGAGATGAGCAATAGAGACTCTCGTCATGTGCGGGCTGGTGCTGTCCTGTTCAGATGTAAGCCCAGGATGGCTTCGGCCTGGAAACTCATCGACTGGAGCAGAATTGTCTTCAGTGGTGAGTCCCGCTTCGAACTGAGCCCAGATAACCAGCGAAGTGTCTCGAGACCCCCTGGACAGTCCGCCATGCCACCTGACAACGAGGAGTGATGGGGTGCTAGTTCTTTTCGTAGCAGGACACCTTCGGTTGTCATCCGTGGCACCCTTACATCGCAGTGGTACGTCGACGATATTCTACGCCTCGATTTATTACTCTTGATTTGAATACCATCCCAGACTTACATTTCAGCAAGATAATGCTCGCCCGCACATGGCGCGAGTTTCTACAGCTTGTCTTAGTGCTTGGAAAACCCTACGTTGGTCAGCTAGGATACCTGATCTTTCCCCAGTTGGAGATTTTATGGGCAGCGCCCTCCAACCATTTCAGGATTTTTACGATCTGACGCGCCAGTTTGACAGAATTTGCACAGTATCCCTCAGGAGGTTATCCAGTAATTCTTATCCATCAGTGTCAAGACGAATAATTGCTTGCAAAATGAGTCAGACGTGGTGTCGCGCCCCGGCACAGCCTCACTATACCAGAATGAAGTAAGTGCGAACTGTGTAGCGCAATCGGGACGTTAACGACAACGGGTTGGTTATAAATTGCTGTCAACCTTTATATCGGAGATGAGAGCGAGAGAATCTCCTTGGTTTGAAGCACATAAGTTTCCTGAGAATAGGTTACAGAATTGCAATAGGTAGAAAAGATTGGTTAGTTTCTATCAAGTTTATTCTCACATATACTTATGTGAGGTGTAGGACCATAAACTCCTTAGTAAGATTCAGTCTATTTATTCGGACTTGCTACTTCAAAGCTAATTGCCGGTACATATAAGAAACAAGTACAAGGCAATCACCTGTTCTTGGTTAGCACTGAAATCTCTCTAAGCAATTGAGACAAAGACTGACAGCCTCTGTTCAACACTACTCCAATGAAACTCTAAAAATCCTATTTGACCTGTAGTTTCTGAGTGTCCACCAGAGTCTATCACCGTCTTCTCATAGTTGGTCTTTATAAGCCGTATCGGCTGCTATTGGCCCATTCAGCCCCACTGGCGTCTCGCTGCAGAATCTCCAATCTGCCGGCACTGGCTCTGAATCTGCATCTGAATCTCTGCTTCTAGCTATTCCGCTACCTGGCCTTTTATTTCGTTTCTCATGTAGTTGGGATCACAAGAGTTAATTTGTTTCACACGACCCTTTGATTTCTGAGTGTTCGGATTGCACAAGAATGCCTATGGTTCCACACGACACTCTCGTTTCTAATTGGTCGGCTTGCGCAAGGATGCCTTCGGTTCCACACGACACTTTCGTTTCTAGCTGCACACAACTTAATTTGGTTCCACACATGTCTTTTCCGCACGTGAGTGACACTCTCTCTTGCTGTATTATCGCCGTGGTGTTTGCGTCTTCCATTGCGCAAGTTGGATTCATGCTGCTTCCTCTGGCAGGAGGTCAAACACTAAGTTATTTGATCAACAAGCCATACTTGGCAGCCTCCGCCGCTTATCTTGTCCCTACGTGCTGGTGGACTATTTCTTAATGTCGGCTGGCTGTCTGCGTATGGAGCCTGGACTCTTATTATGGTCACAAAAGCAAGAATAAAAATTAAAATTTTCTACAGTCACAACAGTGGATTAACGTCCTATTGACTTGCCCTTGTGAAGTTATTTGTTTTGAATAAACCGTCCAGTTTTTCTGACATTTTAATGATTTGTTTGTAATCACACATACCCTTTTCCTTTCCATTCGGATAATTCCTTCATGGTGCGTTGTTTTCTTCTCGCATAGAGCGTAGTATTCAATCACTCACAAGAACTTAAAGACTTAATGCTTAAATCAATCAGTACGAGTACATCAGGTTTTGAAAAGGCCTATAACCTTACGATAGTTCCTAAAAAAAAAAAAAAAAAAAAAAAAAAAAGAACAATATAATGTATGGGAATCTTCAGACGGATTAACACTGCGTTACAGACCGAGCATTTAACCCGGAAGGTCGCCCTTCAAAGGCACTGCTTGGCAGGCCTGTGTCACACACCTCCATCGGTCCCACATCCCCTTCCGTCCCCCTCACAACAACCACAATTCTGCCTGCACGTCTGTGCTGCAAATGCTTCACAGAGCAGTTGAAATGGGACAGTACGCAATGTCGTGGACGTTCCGACCCTGAACCTTCCGACCCGTGACGTCAACGCCGCGTTTTAGACCGCAAATATTTTCGTCGTGGCTTTTCCGACTTGCAAAGACAGCTGCAATTGGCTCTGAGCACTATGCGACTTAACTTCTGAGGTCATCAGTCGCCTAGAACTTAGAACTACTTAAACCTAACTAACCTAAGGACATCACACACATCCATGCCCGAGGCAGGATTCGAACCTGCGACCGTAGCGGTCGCGCGGTTCCAAACTGAAGCGCCTAGAACCGCACGGCCACTCCGGCCGGCCACAGCTGCAACAGAGGGGGAGGCTCTGGTCGGCAATACCAAGGACAAAACTGGTTGGTCGGAAGTACAACGGTATCCTACAAAGCGGTCGGAAACGCTACGTTGGCGAAATCACGGAGTACGTATGCTTGACAATAGCGATGTGTGGATGTCTTGCATAATTTTCCGAGTACCCCCGCTGCAGTAGCCCAGTACCAAAAGCCTGGGTGGTCACGTTACCCTGATCTTCGGCACACGACGTTCCATTCAACTGTGTCTGACCAACTTCACTGAAACACAAAATGAGCATTTAGATGACGAATAAACGAAAAAACGGACGACAGCAAAACAGTTTCTGTTTTGGGAAACATTACGATGTAATTACAGCAGGTGTTAACGTAAGTACCTCATCTATGACACTTGTTTATACCTGCTGGTTATAAACGTCTGTTACATGTTAATGTTTCTTCAGCAACTTCTTCTTATGCAGCCTTTATAATCCAGTGTTTTGCAGATAAATGATCTTGATGGGAAGCAGAGGGACACAAAAATGGTTCAAATAGCTCTTAGCACTATAGGACTCAACTTCTGAGGTCATTAGTCTCCTAGAACTTAGAACTAGTTAAACCTAACTAACCTAAGGACATCACACACATCCATGCCCAAGGCAGGATTCGAACCTGCGAACGTAGCGGTCTGGCGGCTACAGACTGCAGCGCCTTGAACCGCACGGCCACTTCGGCCGGCAGAGAGACACATCTCCGTTTCCAAAAACCATGTTTATTTAATTTAAAGAGTCCGATTTTCTATATGTTTCTTGAAGTTTGATACCTTTAACTCAGTGGCTTATGAGTGTGAAGTACTAATACAAGAAAAGTTTCACTTTTTTCTGTATGTGGCAGAAGAGGGAAATAAACACATAAATGAGATACACTTGACTCGACGTTGTTCAAGCAGTATGATGATTCACCAACGAGTTTTTTGACTGTTTGGTTGTCACTAGGTTCACCTGATTGAGATTTTGCAATCTGTTTTCACCTGTGGAGTTAGTCTCAGATGTTTCCGAAATAGTTAATTCTGTCGAAACAATGTTTTCGAGGGATGATGATACGAAAAGGATGGATTATATTACTATATTATTGTTATTGTTATTATTGTTGTTACAACCAATTTTCCTCCATCTACCGAGTCACTAGAGAAAATATGTGTGCGTCACACCTCATTAATAGAGTCTGAAACATATAACAAGAGTAAGGGGGTTTCATGTACTGTACGACTGCCTTTTCCGATCTTGTGCAGCAAACAATACGCCGGTGAGGCAGACCCTGTTTGCCGCGCACGCTACGGTCCGTTCCCCGGATTGTAGCGGGTCTCGTATCGCGTAGGTGCTGCCTTGGAAGGACGTCTGGGAGAGCAGTTGGGTTCTACAGCACAGCTGGTTGTTTTGTAGTATCATCTGTCCGCGGAGCGCTCCAAAAATCATAAAATGGCATCGCACTATCTGGTCAGACTAATGTGACCACCTGTCAAAAGACTGAGTAAACACCCTTTGCCCCTTTTCAGAGCTCTATCTTTTCCTGAGTATTACATGTATAAAAGTGACTGATGCTTTAATAGGAACATAAAATCATCAAGTTTGCATTTCGTATCTATAAATGTTCTATGAGTGCTGCTTTTGCCACACGGAATGCATCTTTTGCAGCGCGCACATGCGGGAAGAGAGTCAGAGAGGTTCTGGGCGGGACCAACAGGGACGTGAAGCCATTAAGATTCCAGTGCTGTGGCCAGCTGCGCCATATTTTTAAGATGAGAATCCATGGCGCCAACAGCCCCAGTCGAGATAATCCCACAGACTAGGTTTAAATCCGGGGAGTTTGATGACCAGATGTGCCCGGTAGACTCACGCTGGTGCTCTTCGAATCAGGCATGTACACTGTGGGCTTTGTGATACCTTGCACTGTCCTGTTGGTAGAGGCCACTGTGCTGAAGAAAACACAAGCTGCTCGTGGAACTGGACATGGCTCCCAAGGATAGATACATCCTTGTGTTCATCCATCATGCCTTCCAGAATTACGAGAACACCCAGGGATTGCCACGAAAACATTCCCCAGACCATAACGTTCCCTCCCCCGGCCTGAGCCCGTCCGACGATTGTTGCAAGGCCTTGCACACGAACGATCACCTGTCAGATGGAGCATAAGACGTGACTGACTCTGCAAAGGCCACCTGTCGCTACTCAGTTGCCGCGCGGTTGCGCTACTGGCGTGCAAATTAAAGCCTTTGTCTCCAATGAACAGCAGTCAGCATGGTTGCATGAACCAGGCTCCTGGTGCTGAGACCCGTACGCCGGAACGTTCGCGGAACGGTTGTTGAGGAGACACTGTTGGTAGCCTCTACGTTCATGTGGGTGATCAGCTGCTCGACAGTTCCATGTCCATTTGCCCGTACACATCTCTGCAGCTATCAAATGGCTCTGAGCACTATGGAACTCAACATCTCAGGTCATAAGTCCCCTAGAACTTAGAACTACTTAAACCTAACTAACCTAAGGACATCACACACACCCATGCCCGAGGCAGGATTCGAACCTGCGACCGTAGCAGTCCCACGGTTCCGGACTGCAGCGCCAGAACCGGTAGACCACCGCGGCCGGCTCTGCAGCTATCGTTCACCCCTGTCAACTATGGCCCGTGGTACAACACAGTTGTCTCGGGGCTTATTTTGGATAGCACCATTTTGCCAAGCAGGGTATACTTTAACCACGAGGCACGTGAACAGTTTACCCGTGGCCCGAAAGCCAATGATCATGCCTTTTTCGATGGCAGACAAATCGCTGCGCTTCCTCATTATGACAACGACTGCACTGCTTTTCGTTACAGTCCACTGCCAGTGCCGCCTGCCTTCTGTGAGTGGTTGTTGCACCTTGACATAGACGACAACCACACTGATGTGATGGACCGTGTAGGTAACAAAAGTTATTCTAATCCTGTGTAAACCAAAGTGGCTACAGCACACAGATTGACCAATTCAGATACTATTGTGAAGTACTGGTACTAGGTATGGTGGAGAGGGTGATCTTTCAGTGTTGTTTTATTTTGATGAAGCATAGTAAAATTTATACAGGTAGGTGATCTTGCAGGACAGTCGACGTTGGAGTGCTGAAAATTCTCATCATTTACAACAGAAGCATCTGCATGATGCGTGGAGAGGCGTGTAGTGTGTACTTAGTGCAACACGATTTATCGGGCCACTCTGCTTTCACTAAACCACAACTTCTGATAGGTATGTGAACAGAATGTTGCCACCTTTTTCCAGAGAACTAGCAACTAATTAATAATTATAACGTTAATGATCGAAGCAGAAGAAAAAATTGTTCTGCAGCCGGTCCTCGAACCCGGGTCTTCTTGCTTGCCTTTTTTTCCATTTTGTTCGTTGTTGATCGTTGTGTTTGGTCGTTGCGGAAGTCACATGACATCCGTTCGAGTTCGTTATTGGTCCTTTCACTCAGTTTTTTTTTTCTTTTAATTACAGAGACCAACCAGCTCTCTGACCGAACACGCTGAGCTACCGTGCGGGCATTAGGCAGAAATGCCAACCATTACACCACCGCAGTACAATGGTCAACATTGCTGGACGAACTATCCAAGTTTTGTGGCCTCAACTTGGGTAGTTAGTGCAGCAATGTTGACCATTGTACCGTGGTAGTATAATGGTTAGCATTTCTGCCTACCAAGCAAGAAGACCCTGGTTCGAGTCCCAGCTGATTCGATCATTATCGTAGATAATGAAGA
This sequence comes from Schistocerca piceifrons, assembly GCF_021461385.2. Lineage (NCBI taxonomy): Eukaryota > Metazoa > Arthropoda > Insecta > Orthoptera > Acrididae > Schistocerca > Schistocerca piceifrons. The sequence continues at coordinate 74,061,850 of NC_060140.1, forward strand.
GACTTAGGTGTCTCAGGGAAACCTTTTTTATTGTAAGATATAAAAAGTTATAACGTTATTACATTCTGGAAAATGCAAGAGCCCACACAGCCGACACTTCTACGAGAATATTAAGCGGCGCTTTTGATGACAGAAGCTTTCCTACACAGTTGCTGTACTGACATCGGACAGCAGTATCTAAATTCGCCAGTGGACACAATACCATTACTTTACAAGGTTTTACAGTTTGAACCTGTATCCAGCTGTGTTAGTAGACGCTAGCGTCATACCAGTGTGACGTGCTAAATAGCGCGAACGTGTTCTCAGCTTTACGTCCAGTTTCGCCCAAAGTCAGCTAAAGACGCCCACACGAGTCCGAAAGGTCCTCAGGATTTCCACCGATCGGACGCAGACTTTCCGGTATTGATTTCTGCGTAACGTTGGAGACCGTACTTGCGCGGAACACCCAACACATTGATCAGAACACCAGGGTTGGAACTAAATGCGACGCCTTGTCTGTAGATGCAGTAGATTTACAAGTAACGGATAACGTCACACAGTTACTATTCTGCTGCAGTGGTTTCACTTCTATTACATATGCTGGCAGCTTGTGAGAAAAACTGGTACGTGGCGTTTTGTTTTATTGTAATTGGCGTGAGCCATCGCATTCTGTCAGAAACCTATTTCGTAGCCGTATTTGAACATTACAACTGTTGTGTTGTTGCGTAAATGGATAAATATTAAGACAGAAACGACAGCAAGGCCCGATGCACAGTCTAGAAATATTTGTTCTCCTATAAACTAGCTGCCACCTTGAAAGGTGTGAGTGTTACTTTTTGCAGGAATTTTTCTTGTTTTGGATGTCTGAAATCGCGCTCGTAAGATCTGAATTGCGTAACGTTGAGTCTCGACAGAGATGCTCTGCCGCACAGGATGAGTGAGAGGTGATCTTTGCTCTGCCAAGATTCCCGTCAGATTTATCTGTCGATCGCGAGAGAGGAGAGAAGAAAGTTAGTTGAGCTTTGGTGTTAGACATGAAAAATCGAGTTTTGGTTTAGTATCAGCAAGGGACAAACAATTTTTGGAATTACGTTATGAATCAGTAGAGGACTTATTATGGAGAGAAAAAACAACTAATTTTAACCTTGGTACTAATAATGGATTACAGGTAATTACTAAGTTTGTGTTATTTGAGGAAGTGGTTCGATAATGCTGCTTTCTTGTTTCGTCAGACATACAGGCCAGGAATCTTTTTGCTTTTGATTGTTAGTTAGCGTTTATCGATCATTGAGAGAGAAATGGATGTTAGATTTAGATTATGTTAGATTTAGATTTTGGAATTTTGTGTAGGGAGAGGGTATACATGTGAAGCTCAGATTCTTTTTAATTCTTGGATTATTGTTACGTGATTTTTGAAATTTCGTTAAATTTTCTTCAGTCAAAGGAAATGAAATTGGAATTCGGTCCTTTTAAACCAGAGTCATTGTCCACATCGCAAGAGTGAATTAATTTGCAGTTTATTTAAAAACCGCTATTAACAACTATGAACCAAGAATGATAGCAATGTTTTTAAGTATGCGTTGCACCTCTGCGATACGTCATGCCATGGTTGTTGGTAATGTTACGTCCGATTCACTTCTATTGATGAGTCACCTTGTAGTGGACGTGATACAGCGTTGTACACGATAGTTCTGTATTCGAATCGAGAGCTTGCCGACATGGTGTTTACTTACGGAAAGGTTCAAATGGTTCAAATGGCTCTGAGCACAATGGGACTCAACTGCTGAGGTCATTAGTCCCCTAGAACTTAGAACTAGTTAAACCTAACTAACCTAAGGACATCACAAACATCCATGCCCGAGGCAGGATTCGAACCTGCGACTGTAGCGGTCTTGCGGTTCCAGACTGCAGCGCCTTTAACCGCACGGCCACTTCGGCCGGCCTTACGGAAAGGCAAATGGGAAAGGGCGGCGGGCAGCAAGATTGTATCAGGGGACCTATCCCCGTCGACAACAACCGCAGCATTCAATGTTGGCAACACTGTTTCGCCATTTCTCTGAGACAGGCTCGTTTCAGGAAGCAGGTAATCATGAAGGACGTACCTGAAATGTTCAGAATTGGAGGAAAATGTGATTAACACTGTGGAAGGTGACCACCGTATCAGTACCAGGCGGTTGACTCGCCAGTACAGGGTAAGGCAGGCGACAGTGTGGAACATTCTCTATGGTCATTTTTACTATCCTTATACTTACAGCGTGTGCAGGGCTTACTGGCTACAGACTTTCCACATGGGGAGCAGTTCTGTCACCGGTTTCTTCACCAGGAACCACGATTCCCGGATTTTTGCATCCATCCTCTTCAGAGATGAGGGCACTTTTACGTGTAGTGGTATCTTCAACTTTCATAATATTCATCTGTGGGATAGTATGCACAACCCCCGTGGTATGGTGGCAGCGAATCATCAGCATCGGTGCAGCCGGAATGTGTGGACCGAAATAATTGACGACCTATTTTAGGACCAGTCTTCCCTCCACGTCACCTTTCAGGCCGGAACTACCGGTTTCTTGCGGGGGACTCTGCCTTCCTTGCAGGAAGAACTGCCATTGCTGATTCGAAGGATTATGTGGCTGCTACATGGTGGTGCTCCAGCCCACTTCGCCGTTAACGTCCGGACGCATCTCAATCGCGTCTTCCCTGGTCGATGTATCGGATGAGGGGCTGCAGTTGAATGGTCTGCTCGTTTACGGGATCTCAACCCGTGCGATTTCTGGTTATGGGGCAGTCTCAAAAGTATCATGTATGCAGCGCCCGTTCCAGATGTGGAGACATTGGAGCAGCGTATTCATGCTGCCTTTGACACTGTTCGGATGTGGCCTGGCAGATGCGAACGTGTGCTAAGGCGCGTACTTGCATGTGTTGAGGTCCATGGGAACCATTTTCAACACATATTGTAACTGTGGCTGCGTGGCACAGAGCGTATTAGATCGCAGTCTCTGTAACAAAGTATGATTGAATAAATGGCCTCTTGCATGGAAACGATGCATTTCAGGACATAAGTTCATTAGACCGTTTTTGTTCCTCTCATCGATCAATCGATAGAGTTTGTACATGATGGAAAAAATCACCCTGTATTATTATTATTATTATTATTATTGGTGTTTTCCCTTAAAGAGCGCAGTTGGACTAAACTACATGGCCAAATTCCTTTTGCTGCCTTCCTTGCTGCCCAAACTTCCCTCATTCGCTCGCTGTGTTTCTGTTTCCGATCCTCTGTCCATGCTTCTTGTCGGCTTCGTGTCTTCGGCTTCATCTTGATTGTCTTTTTGGTTGCCCATATTTCTTTCATCTTCCGGCTGTGATCTTGCTTGCGTTCTTCGGTCCATTTTACGCCCGTTCGTTTGTCACAGTGTACCTCATGTAGTTTGCTTTTCTTAATGATGTTTCTGAATTTTGTTCTGTCGTTTACTGTGTCTGCTGTTGTGATGAGTTGCTTCAGGTCGTTTTTTACCTCTGCCACCCATTTGTTGTTTCCAGTGGTTACCCAGTCCAAGATCTGTTTGGTCAATCTGTATGATGGCATTTTGTATAGGTGTCCATAGAATTGTAGTCTCGGTTTTCTAATCTTTTCTGTGACTGTCTCCGTATGTTTGTATAGTTCCTGTGTAGGTTTCTTGATCCATATTCCACTGTTGTTAGTTGCGCCAAATATTATCGTAAGTATTTCCGTTCTACTTTTTCTAGTTTTCTGATACGTGATCAGTCCCCAAGAACTTAGAACTGCTTAAACCTAACTAACCTAAGGACATCACACACATCCATGCCCGAGGCAGGATTCGAACCTGCGACCATAGCAGTCGCGCGGTTCCGAACTGAAGCGCCTAGAACGGCTCGGTCACAGTGGCTGGCGCAGTGATTCTAGTTGCCCAGTATACTGACCTTGTTGATGAATCATAACGAGGTAACCTGTCTTTGATTTGTTTATAAATAGCCCAAATTTGTTGGTGGCCATCTGGTCATTTGCTTCAAATTGTGACGGGTCTCAGGCAACGAGATGATTTATCTGCTACCCTGTTAGGTTTTGCTCTCTGAGAAGATCACACATGTGAGTTTTAGAGGGAACTTTGAAGGGTTGCTAGTCGAAGGGAAGGATCTGGTACATCTAGCTTACTCAGGCAATATCTGCCTAATCAGCAGCTCTGAAGAGGAACTGACACAAAAGAGGAATATGATTACATTAATCAGTATGCATGTGACAGAAAATGGCCATTATTTGTACGAAATATTCATCAGAACCAGATCTCAAACAAACTTGATAACTTTCTTGATATCTTTATCCATTTCCGAGATGCAGAGGTTCAAAGTTATCCTACGTCTACGTATGAAGTACGTAAAATCCTTTGTGAGGCGAAAACGTAGTTCATAAAGTGACTGAGCGCGGAGAAATATGCTACCAAGTGTCTTCGTTATCTTCAGAAGCGTTCTGGGAACGTCATTTTGTAGTATTGAAACACATGCAAAACTTTTGTGCACGTAAAATCCTTTCTGATGTGTAAAATTAGTTTTGGATTGTTGCAGCTTCACATAAGTAAACTGTAAAAGTTTTACTGATTCATAAAGTTCTTCCCATATGAGCGACATGTCGTGCTGCAGCAGAGAAAAGAGGGGAACCAGCGGAAAAGTGGCGGAATCGGAGTACAAAAAGGCAAATGTGCTCCTATTTAAAAACTCTGACTAAAATGTGGCGTACCAGCTGTATGATACTTCCTTCCTCAGCACCCTTAAGAATTTTCCGAAAATTTTTGGCACATTCACGCACGTTTATGCCTAGGTAGAAGGAGACAGTTTCAGTGGTAAAGAGATGGGAAAGTAATAAAGACAGCAGACAGCGGTTATGGTATAGAAACAGCGAGCAATAGAATGGCATTGTGAGAAAAAGAGAGGCACAGTGGCAGTGGAACACGGTTGGAAGTGAGAAAACAGTGCTAGGAAAGAAAGAAGGAGACAGTGGGAGAAGAATAAAGAGGAAGAGAAAGTGGAAGTGGGAGAGAGCCAGTGATAACGACACAGTCAGTGACAATCAGAGCGAGGAAGACAGAGACAGTGACAGTGAGGACACAACAACATTGGAAAGGAACTAGTAAAACGGTAGCAGTAAGAGAGAGCAGGTAGGAGACGGTGGCAATGGGAGGAAACAGTAGTAGTAGGACAGCGCGAAGGAGACTGTGGCTGTGATACTGGCGACACTGACAGAGAGACGCGAGGAGATAATGATAGCGAGTTGGGCTGAGTGGGTGAGTAAGGATGGGCTGGCGGGAGTGGATGGGTATGAGTGAATTACAGCGGTGGACAAGTGAATGTGAGGGGACCTTGTGGAAGTGAGAGGTGAGTGGAATGTTAAAAAGAGGGCGAACATGCTCGCATGCCATACCACACTTTGAAGTCATAGTCTTTCAACGTGAACACATTCGCCTTTTTGTGCTCCGATACGAGCAATTTTCCACTGGTTTAGTATTGTCTGGTTCTTTGTTTATGATCTTTCCTATCACTTTTCTGTCAATGCTTAAATTTATTACTTATCTTTCCGCGTAGTTTTCAAAGTTATTTAATGAAAATACGTAGAAAATTATCGTTTATAAATTGTAAATTAGTGCCTGCGTCATCTGCTTCTGAAAGCGCAGACGCACTATAGTCAGATTATCTGTTTCTGTTGCTACCGACTGGCAATGGAAAAGAAAGAATAACCCGTACAGTGCTGTTGGCTGGGAGAGCTTTTCTGGCTGCCTAATCGCAGGGGGTTTTCCCCCTCAGGGCACAACGATGCCTTTCTATGCAGTGTATAAGACTTGTATCCGCAGTGCATCTGTTGTGCATAGGTGACTGTAACGTGTATATTGCGTTGTCATGAGTAAAGTGAGAGTGGAATAGGATGGTGGCACACAGTCTTATTATGTTAAGATTGTTGTACTACGTCTTCCCAAAGACACAGATAAACTCAGTTGGTCTTTCAGTTACGTCTGGACGCTACTACGGCTCGTTATGTTTTCCAATTGATATTTTTCCCGGAACTCGCTTGTTAATAGCGAAAGAAAGCTTTAATAGCAGTTGTGACACAGACAAAGATTTTTCCATCTTTCAAATAATTCATCCTACTTTATTCTGACTCTGGTGTGGATTATGGGGCTCGTTTTTGTAAGAACGGTCGAAATTTGATGAACTGATTGCAAACAATCTTGTAGTGACTGGATTTTATATGGAGTATGGATCGCCATCTATATTCCGCAAGTCATCCACTGGTGTATGGCAGAGGAGACATCCTGTACCACCGCCAAATTACCCCTATTCATGTTCCACTCGCGAGTGTTCCGCGTGAAGAACGTTTGTTGGTAAGCCTCTGTGTGGGCTAATTTCACGTAATGGACACTTCATGGCATATGCATAGGTAGAAGCAATGTATTCGATGACTCTCCTAGAAAAGTACGTTCTCGGAACTTTCACAGTGAACCATATCAAATGCAGGTCGCCTCTCTAGCAGCGTCTGCCGTTGTAGTTGGCTGACCATCTTCGTGATGCTTCTGCTCTACTAATGAGCCTGTAACGAAACGCGCTGCTCTTCCTTTGCTCTTCACTATTATCTCTATGAACGATATGCGATATGGATAACAGAGTGACGAGCATTATTCAAGTGTAGTTCGAACGGGGTTTTTGTAAACCATCTCCTTTGTGAGTGGGCTACACTTCGTGATGATTATTCGAATATCTGGTCATCTTCTACTGTTTTTATATGATCATTCCACTTTACATCTCTAGCTACAAGTACTTCTATATATTTTACATGTGCGATTCTTCTGCTATCATGTATTCATACACTAATGGATCTTTCTGGCTATTTAAGCGCACTACGTTCCGACAGCAGTCACGGCACTATGCGTCAATTCTCTGCAGATCTTCCTGCATTTCTCTGTAGCTTTCCTACCGGTCCAACTCTTGTGTATACCGCAGCATTACTAGTGAAAAGGATCATGGGAATTCCGACATTATCGACTATGTTATTTAAAGACTTTTTGGTCGGGAAGTTCCGGTTGAAAATATACAGAATTTGTTGCGGGACATCGTGGAACATTCCCGCTTCAGGTCTTATAGTTTCATGAAGTTCCGATAGGTGCCGGCACTATACATGGCGTTCAAAATGGCGCCCGTAACAGAGGTGCGTTCCAAGGAGAAGGCTGTCATTCAGTTTCTTTTGCCGGTAAGCCAGGACATTGCAGATATTCAAAGGTGCTTACAGTATGTCTGCGAAGACCCGGCAGTGAACAAAAGCACGGTGAGTCGTTGTCCGAGACGTCTGTTGTCACCGCAATGAGGTCGCCAAACCTGTCCCATCTCCCGAGGACAGACCGGCCACACACGGCTGTGACTCCTGAAATATTGGAACGCGCGGACGCCCTCATTCGAGGTGATCGACGGATTACATTCAAACACTTCGCAGCTCAACTGGTAGTCTCTGTTGGTAGAACTGACACCCTCGTGCGCGAGTGGTGGTACTCACGGGTGTGCCCGCTGCGTTCCTTGCCGCCTAACGGTCATAAAAAGGGTTCAAATGGCTCTGAACACAATGGGACTCAACTTCTAAAGTCATCAGTCGCCTAGAACTTAGAACTACGTAAGCTAACTAACCTAAGGACATCACACACATCCATCCCCGAGGCAGGATTAGAACCTGCGAACGTAGCGGTCGCGCGGTTCCAGACTGTAGCGCCTAGAACCGCTCGGCCACCTCGGCAGGCTAACGATCATAAAGAGCAGTGCTTCTGTGAGGAACAGCATGCGCAATAAGAGGCTGGATGTAACCATTTTGTGTCGAACTTCGTCGCAGGCGAAGAAGGGGTTTTTTGTTCGAAGCCCTACCTTATGATGCAACGATGAACTCCGAAGTACAGTTGTGGTCGGAAATTCCCGTTACACACTTCTAGGACGTGTAGAGGTTAGTGAGTACATCGTATTTTGAATAGGAACCCATGTGGGGAAACGTCATCCAACGAGACTATAGAGCGTCAAACTTACAGGCGCGGGCGTCTGTAAATCTACGTACACACAGGGTGATTCCGTGATGATGTTACAGACTTTCTAGGATGATGGAGAGCGATAAACGTATTAAGTAAGAATCGCTGTACCGGAAACGAACGAGTCTAAAGTTATAAACGAAAACCGTTCTGATACCTCTGTCAGTTGAATTCATGTACCGGTTCTTGTGTTGCGAAGAGTGTAGGGCTGGTAACTTCCAGTGGCTGTAGTGTGGATACAAACTAGAAAAAAGTCCAATAAACGTGGGCTCTAAATTGCATACCTGAGGAGCTATGACCATTCGTTCATCTTCGCTAATGTGAAGCACATGTCCTCTCCTGAGCAAGTGTTCATAGCTGTTAAGGGACGCACTTTAGAGCCCACGTTTATTGGACATTTCATCTCGTCTTCACTACCACCACTGACAGTTACCAATCCTACACTCTTCGCAACACAAGAACCGGTACATGTATTCAACTGTCAGAGGTATCAGAACAGTTTTCGTTTATAACTTTAGACGCGTTCATTTCCGGTACAGGGATCCTTACTTCAAATAAATACAGTTATCGTTCTCCATCATCCTAGAAAGTCTGTAACATCATCACGAAATCACTCCGTGTATACGTACAATTACAGACGCTCTATAGTCTCTTTGGATGACGTTTCCGGACATGGGTTCCTATTCAAAATACGATGAACTCACTCACCCCTTCAAGTCCTAGAAGTTTGTAACGGGAATTTCCGACCACCCTGTATGTTGTGTTACCCTCTGGAGATAGAAACAACTTCAAAGTGTAGGTCGCCACAAATGGTTCAAATGGCTCTGAGCACTATGGTCTAACATTCTGCGTGGTGTCTGCTGTTCTATGTCGTGTCTCCCTAACACTTTCGCGCAACGACGCTCTGAGCGTGTTTTTTTAGGGAAGTGACTAGTTTGAACGTGGGACCTGTTGCTGGTACGGAGACGCCAGACCACACATGACATGTAGAGTTCAGAAGAGTTCAGTGAGACTAGCGATGATATAACCAAATACTTAATGATTTCAGCGTCAGCTCCACTGCACTCCCCGTAAAAGAATCTTAATACTAACTAAATTTAGTGGAAGGGGTTCAAGGCTTTCCTATTTTTAGTTAGCTGGTAAAATAACGTCGAAAAAGCAGTTAAGTTTACTATTGTTAATTTTATTCTACTCACAAAACATTGTTTATAAATTGCACTATTGATAAAAGGAAATATTATAATACAGGGTGATAAAAACCAACTGCGTTCAACAAAAATGTGAACGAATATTCCTTGAATGGGATTCCAAGTTCTACAATGGATCGAAGGATGACCTATGCCATATCACATCTATAATCTAGGTTTAAATTAAGTTTAACTAAAGAGAAAGCTATCAAAATGGTCTACAGTGACCCTCAATTATCTTTAATTACTTATCTAACTAGTCGTAAATTACAGTGGCTGATGTGGCTTCTCAATAATTATATAACAGAAAAATCATCGCGTTTCAGATTTAACTTATGTAGCAAATGTGAATACCATGAGCTTTAATTGACAATCGACACTAGTATTACGCAAAACGGGGGTGTAACAGACGAGACTCCTGCAGTTCTGAGTGAAGCTTTATGCGCTGTTATGCGGCATCGCGTGCGTTCATTACCTTGTCGGTGTTCGTCAGCGGGCGTCGGCAGGCGCAGCACCATACGGTTCGCCGTCTCGGAAGCAACTCTCGCCTAACTTCTCCTTACTACAATTTACCGAAGTTGGTTTTAAAAAAAAAACTATCTGGCTGTGTTTTCATCTGACCAATCAGTGTCTCAATGTTAACCTTAAGCTCCGCCTACAAAAATTATGTGTATCCAATGAGAAACGTTATACTTTTCGTGGTGGGGTAATGTTTTTAACGTTTGCAACGTAACAGAGACGCGAAAAAGTCTCACGCTAAAACTTGCAGCTTGTGTCGCCCTTTTAGTGTTATCGTACGATCTATACTGTTCTTCTGGAGGGCTCTCTCTTTTAACATGGGCTAGGGTGTGGTCCTGGCGGTTACTTTTCGTGGTGGGGCAATGTTTCTAACGTTTGCAACGTAACAAAGACGCGAAAAAGTCTCATGCTAAAACTTGCGGCTGGTGTGGCCCTTTTAGTGTTATTGTAAGATCTATACTGTTCTTCTGGAGGCCTATAGCTTTACATGGGCTGGGGGGGGGGTGGTCCTGGTGGTTAGCTGGCGACGTGGGTGTCCGTCCCTTATCGTAGGGCCTTCTAGCTTAACACGGTTCTGATCTCGGCTTCTGTTCTCGTTTCTCCCCTCGGAACTGCGTCTGTCTCACGGTGGGAAGGTATGACATGCATTTAGGCAGTCCTGTGTTAGTCTGTGGCATTCCATTTGCTCACTCGTTACTTGTATTACTTTGGTTACTTTAATGTCACGATTTATTCGGAGCTATGTGACATACTACTGGATTTGCTTATCATGTCAGGGTTTTCATGGAAGGTGTTGAATTTGCCTGACACCTTACAATGGGACTTAACTGCTGTGGTCATCAGTCCCCTAGAACTTAGAGCTACTTAAACCTAACTAACGTAAGGACATAACACACATCCATGCTCGAGGGCGGATTCGAAACCACGACCGTAGCGGTCGCGCGGTTCCAGACTGTAGCGCCTAGAACCGCTTAGCCACCCGGGCCGAGTGGTCGCCACAAAAATGCAAACGAATTTCTCCTTCTCCATGATAAATCAAGGCGCACACAAGTCTGCGCATCCGAGACGAGGTCACAAAACTTCATTAGGCTGTTCTTCGTCACAAACGCTACATCTCGGATCTCGCACTTTCCGACTTTCAACTGTTTGGCCCAATGAAGACTGCAGTACGTGGCTAATGGGGAGGTTATTGGTGCCACAATACGTAGGCTGCGACGTCGACCAGTAAAGTGGTACCATGTGGGCATACAGGCCCTCCCAGGAAGGTGGCTATTGGCTGTCGCACAGAGGGAAGATTATGTTGTAAAATAGAGTTTTGTAGTCAAAAGAGTGGAGAATAATGTGGTGCGTTGGAATCCCAAATAAAACCAATTTGGAATGAGATTTTTACTCTGCAGCGGAGTGTGCGCTGATATGAAACTTCCTGGCAGATTAAAACTGTGTGCCGGACCGAAACTCGAACTGGGGACCATTGCCTTTTGCGTGCAAGTGCTCTACCAACTTTTTTTCCACATTATTCGTTGTTTATCGTTGTGTTCGGTCGTTGCGGACGTCACATGACATCCGTTCAAGTTCGTTTGTTGACCCTTCCACTCATTATTTTTTATTACAGAGGCCAACCGGCTCTGACCGAACACGCTGAGCTATTGTGCCAGCTATTGTTCGTTGCGTTTGGTCTGGACGGACGTCACAAGACATCCGTTCAAGTTGTTCGTTGATACCTTTACTCAGTTTTTCTGTTACAGAGGGCAAGCAGCTCTCTGACCGAACACGCTGAGCTACCGTGCCAGCTTTTTCCATTTTGGTCGTTGTTGATCGTTGTGTTTGGTCGTTGCGGACGTCACATGACATCCGTTCAAGTTCTTTTGTTGATCCTTCCACTCAGTTTTTTATTACAGAGGCCAACCAGCTCTCTCAACGAATACGCTGAGCTATCGTGACTCACGGCCGATCCTCACAGCCTTGCTTCTGCCAGTACTTCGTCTCCTACCTTCCAAACTTAACAGAAGCTCTCCTGCGAACCTTGCAGAACTAGCACTCCTGAAAGAGAGGATATTGCGAAGACATGGCTTAGCCACAGCCTGGGGGATGTTTCCAGAATGAGATTTTCACCCTGCATCGGAGTGTGCGCTGATATGAAACTTCCTGTCAGATTAAAACTGTGTGCCGGACCGAGACTCGAACTCGGGACCTTTGCGTTTCGCGGGCAAGTGCTCTACCAACTGAGAAGTTTCATATCAGCGCACACTCCGCTGCAGAGTGAAAACCTCAGTCTGGAAACATCCCCCAGTCTGTGGCTAAGCCATGTCTCCGCAGTATCCTTTCTTTCAGGAGTGCTAGTTCTGCAAAGTTCGCAGGAGAGCTTCTGTAAATTTTGAAAGGTAGGAGACGAGGTACTGGCAGAAGTAAAGCTGTGAGGACGGGCCGTGAGTCGTGCCTGGGTAGCTCAGATGGTAGAGCACTTGGCCGCGAAAGGCAAAGGTCCCGAATTCAAGTCTCAGTCCGGCACACAGTTTTAATCTGCCAGCTGTCAGGAAGTTTCAAAACCAATCTGATTTAAAAAAAAAGAATGTGTTGCATTACTTATTGGATGCGTCTCGTATATTACGAAAACTAATTATCTGATGACAGTCCCTTGGTGTATTCCCGAAATTATGTTCACCTCTGAAGATATTACTGCACTAAAAATGACATGCTGTGTTGTGTTTGCTAGGAACTCTTTTTCAGTCCAATCAAAACGGCTGGTCTGATATTCAGCATGTTCATATTTTGCTCATCAGGCGGAAGGTTAGCGTCGTCGTCATTATCCCCACAGTTGTACAACGAGAAACATTGCTACGAGCGGTATTTGCGTACATAATGATACGGCAGTTGACTCGCGGCTCCCACTTGGTACGTATTCATTACGACAAATGTGGCGGCGCGGACGAGCCAGCCGATCAGAGCAACGGATGACCGCAGCGCAAACACACAGGGGGACGCCGCCGGCGGTCACCCGAGACGCCCGCGGAAGCCGAGCAAACAACATTGATCCGCGAGCGGGTTCCCGTTACCATGGCAACCACACAGCTCGTGGGAAAGGCCGCGGGGCAGGGGTGCGGGGGATGACGGAGTGGGGGGAGCGGCCGCCGTGGCAGGTCCGTCATTAGCTGGCGGCAGAGGAGCCAATCAGCGGGCCTAACGAGTGTGGGCTGCGCTGTAATGCGATTCCGATCAGGGATACCGCCAGGGAGGCCCGCGCCTGCTTGCGCAGCGGCCCGGCCGGCGCTTATGCCGTAATGAGTGGCTGCCAGCGAGCTAACGAGATGAATTGCCCGCGCGTACTTCATTTCTCGAAAAGTACCTGCAAATACGGGATGGAACACAGTAATGAATAGCCGGTCTAAGTATGATGTTACGGCTCAACTGTCTGCCTTACAGTGCTCGTGTGCTCTTCCCGCTTCAGCACACCATGTACGAGTATAAGCCGGAAAGTAACACCAGCAGTTTACTCCTCTTCTAATTTACAAGTGAAAAAAGAAAAAAATTACACAATATGTAGTCAAAACTAGGACTGTTGATAGAATACAGACATATCGATCTATCGACATTTTTCCATTCAATATCGATACGCAAACAAATAATTTTACACCGATATAGCGATATCGAAATGCCAATGTCGAGTACTGAGATGTTTATTTTATATGTTTTCCCAATTTTCGATAAATATTTGAAGTTGTTCTTTTGAAATTGCAGTAGAACATGATTTTACTTTCACTGTATGAAAGAGTCTTACTATTTTTTGAGCTTTCATCACTTCCCGTCTTTCTCTTTGACTGTGTGAAGTAAGTCAGTTGTACACATCAAAAATAACAATGGTAATTACTGCACAAACAGCTCTCTCCATCACCATGCAACAAGAGGTAGACTCAACTTACATTTCCCAAGAAAAAATAAACATAAAGCTCAAAACAGCATCTTCTACCAAGGAATTAAAACTGTACAATAAATTACCAAAAGAGATTAAAGAAATTGTAAAAATACACTTATCTGAAAAGGCAGCTAGAAAGTACCTGTTATGCAATACATTTTATTCATTGAAGGATTACTTAGCTAAAACAGAGTAGGGGTTTGATTAAAAAAAGTTATACAAATAAATAATAATAAAGATGATTACAAAATAGCCAACATTCCACATAACACCTTCGCTGTGTGGTTTTTTCCTCCTTTTTTCCTTTCTAGAGATACTTACCGCCAAGCTATGCATAGCAAAATACCAACACCTCTTCCTCTTTCTGAGCTCAACATCTCATTCATTATGGAGGGATGCTGACTCAGATTTCCAGGATAGCAAATGGGAAGTTGCGGTACAGAAAATGGCCCAGAGATCACCAGTGTGTGTGTGAGTGTGTATGTGTGTGTGTGTGTGTGTGTGTGTGTGTGTGTGTGTGTGTGTGTGTAGTGAGTGACGTGTTACGAAACAATATGTGTATAGTGCGTGCAGTGTCTCATAGTGAGATATTGGTGAACAGTGTGGGTTTACATTATTTGCTAAGTTATTTGTAAAAAAAAGTATTGTATACCAGGAGTAAATCTAGTGATTGTCTCTAACTAGAAGTCTGTAAATATATGTGCATACGAATTAGCTTATTTTAAATTGATCTAACTCTGTAAATACTTTGACATGTCCTATATCCTTGTAAAAATAGATCTACCTATGATTAAAGCTACTACTACTACTACAAGTGTAGATGGAACATAGAAGAAGTCTGATTGCGCTGGTGCTGGGAGGGGGAGGGCGGGGGGGGGGGGGGGATGGCCGTGTGAACGGAGTAACAAGATATCCGATGTAAAGAAATATCACAACAGTTGCGTTAAAAATTTTCTTCACATCGGCATTCTTCAAAAACAGTTGCTGAAACTGATGAACAAAAATCTAAATGACAAGACTGGTCTTTGCTGTGAACGGAGACGTGCGAGGGCTCACCTAATCGGCGCTCGGTGCTACCAACAGAAATTGCAACGTTTAACTTCACCACACAGTTTTGGCACTACAGCTGCTAGGTCGCTGGCGTTTGCAGAAATGAAGAAACAGGGAAGTTGACAGGGACATGATGTGTTCCAGACAATCCGATGTGTAATGAAAACGAACGACGGACCAATCTGAAACGTGGGACTTAGGGAAAACAGGAAAAGGTGTGGACGGGGCCTAATCAGTTACTATTGGTTGCACAGTAAACACATACACTTTATTTAAGGAAATAATTTTTCAAAAACCATCATTTAAAAAAAATGACTGTAACGCAAGCTACACTGATGGCTTAAGGCCTTATTCAGAAAAATTCAAATAATTTGTCACCTGAAGGTCACATACAATAGGAATAATTTAAACAAAATTGACACAGACCAAATAAAGAAGGGAGTGATCCACAGACAGTGCCCCAAGGATCGACCTGAGAAAAGTCCCTACAGCTGCTTAACCAGTGAGACAGGCAGCCCAGTGTTATACTCACTTAAGAGGACGGCAACTCAAACCAGTCACAGTTAAACGCAAGACCAACACTCTCGCAAAATCTACCTAACGTCGGATGCCCAACACACGATAGAATAAAACACACTAACTACATACGGGTCCACGAAAACAATACCACAAACAACTCAAACAATGCTAAAACCAGTCACGGCGGAGCAACAGGGACGAAACACAAGTCGACACAAACACAGAGGGCCCAGAAGTGATCGGAAGACCAAATACACGTCATCCGATGGGACGATCCACCGAACGACCATCCAACGGTCGTCCCCGCTCAAATCAGACAAGGGGTAGATCGACTGACAGCTTATCGCCATGAGTTCACTTCTGCGGACAGACATACACACACACAAGTGAAGATTGCACTAATCGAATATCGCGATCCATTCAACTTTCTGAATTCGGACCTCGACGTGGTCTGACAAGGGGAGGTTGCCATGAGAAAAATATTAAATAAGCAACGGAAAGATAACGTTCCATGTGCGGCTGGTCCCGACGGAGGTTCGAGTCCTCCCTCGGGCATGGCTGTGTGTGTTTGTCCTTAGGATAAATTAGGTTAAGTAGTGTGTAAGCTTAGGGACTGATCACCTCAGCAGTTAAGTCTCATAAGATTTCACACACATTTGAACATTTTTTTGATAACGTTCTACGAGTCGGGGCGTGGAATGTCGGAAGCTTGAATGTGGTAGGGAAACTAGAAATTCTGAAAAAGAAAATGCAGAAGCTTATCTAGATATAGTAGGAGCAGTGAAATGAAGTGGAAAGAAGACAAGGATTTCTGGACAGATGTGTATAGAGTAATATCAACAGAAAATGGTATAACAGGAGTAGGATTCGTTATGAATAGAAAGGTGGTACAGTGAGTGTGTTACTGTGAACAGTTCAGTGATAGGGTTGTTCTTATTAGAATCGGCAACAAACCACCACCGACAATGTTAGTTCAGGTTTACATGCCGACGTCGCAAGCTGAAGATGAAGAGATAGAGAAAGTGTATGAGGCTATTGTAAGGGTAATACAGTAAGTAAAGGCAGATGAAAATCTAATAGTCATGGGGGACTGGGATGCAGTTCTAGGGGAAGGAGTAGAAGGAAAGGTTACAGGAGAATATGGGCTTGGGACAACGTGAGTTCTGGAATAAATTTCAGCTAGTAATAGTGAATACTCTGTTCAAGAATTACAAAAGGAGGAAAAGCCGGGTGATATAGGATGATTTCAGTGAGATTACGTCATGGTCAAACAGGGATACCAAAATCAAATACTGGATTGTATGGCGTACCCAGGAGCAGATATAGAATTAGATCACATTATAGTAGTGATGAAGAAAAGGCTGATGTTTAAGACATTAGTCAGGAAGAATCAATACGTAAAGAAGTAGGATGAGGAATGACGAGATACACCTGAAGTTTTCTAAGGCTATAGATACAGCAATAAGGAGTAGCTCAGTAGGCAGTACAGATGAAGAGGAATGGGAATCTCCAAACAGGGCAATCACAGAAACTGGAAAGAAAAACACAGGCACAAGGAAGGTAACTGTGAAGAAACCATGGGTAACAGAAGAAATACTTCATTTGAAGCTTCCTGGCAGATTAAAACTGTGTGCGCCGACCGAGACTCGAACTCGGGACCTTTGCCTTTCGCGGGAAAGTGCTCTCATCTGACCTACCGAAGCACGACTCACGCTCGGTCCTCACAGCTTTACTTCTACCAGTATCTCGTCTCCTACCTTCCAAACTTTACAGAAGCTCTCCTGCTGTTCAATCTGTACACCAAAAAAGCAATGATGGAAAGAAAAGAAAGGTTTAGAAGTGGAATTAAAATTCAAGGTGGAAGGATATCAATGATATGATTCACTGATGACATTGCTATCCTGAATGAAAGTTGTAAGGTGTCCAGATTTTATGGACTTTACATGAGCTTGATCCATCACGATAGTATGATACAGAATTGGCTGGCCACTGTGGCCGAGCGGTTCTAGGAGCTTCAGTCCAGAACCGTGCTGCCGCTATGATCCCAGGTTCGAATCCTGCCTCGGGTGTGGTTGTGTGTGAAGTCCTTAGGTTAGTTAGGGTTAAGTAGCTCTAAGCCTAGGGGACTGATGACTTCAGATTTTAAGTCCCATAGTGCTTAGAGCCATTTCAACCATTTTTTTGATACAGTATGACATCCTCAGAAAATAATAATTATATTATATCAACAAAATGGAATTGCAGTAATCTCATGTACTGAAAACTAACAAAACAATATCTACCAATTTAAAGGACAGGGGCATGCATAAGTAAGTTACAGCCAAACCCATTTTGGAGATGAACCGAGCGGGTGGTTAATGGCATTGGAAAACCCCACTTAATAAGAAAATGGCGAGCTTCAGCGCAGAAAGCGATAAGGCCAGAACAATACATTGTTCCTTTTAACGTAAATAAGGCCAGAACCGGGACCAAGGGTAAATGGCTGGACGGCTTTAACAGAGCTAGGGGGCGAGCCAGCAAGAAACACAAAATTCATCTCTAAGAAGATGGCGATTTGCTGATGCCATACTGGGTGAGGCAGACACGAAATGGAGGGGAAATCCCCATTATATAAAAGCATTTCGAGAACTAAACTTTCTAAGAATCTCTCTTGTCTTGCGGTGTGTCGAAAATAGCGAGGACATTGTGAACTTTGCTTCTGTGAAGTGAGGATCATATACTTCACGTATTGTGGTGAAAGGTAGCAAAGAGGTAGTGAATTATTCCCGTGGGAATTTTTGTGGACAAAGAAATTGTGCATGTCACTCCAACCCTTAGTGGTGTGCAATAACTATTACTTCAACTAGGGAAGAATTAACGTTCTACCGAATGCAGCAAAGTTGAGACTGAGTGAGTGCAGTCAAGGCCAGAGTAGGGAATTAGCGTTGCAGATCCAGCACGGGGACAACGCCGTTGCAGATCCCGCTTGGTAAAGTACCATCACGCATTAGGCCACAGTAAATGTTGAATTGAGATTTTGCTCACTCCAATTTGCATATGCTTTGATCATATAAGAGCAAAAGCTAGGATACTAACCTACCTTTATATTGAGTAGGTGAGAGTTTCTTGTTGGTTTAAAAAGTAAAATTATTCTCCACCAATTCAGTGCATTGACCAGCTACGCCATCATAGACGTAAGTTAGCTGATGAAGAATTTTAATCATTCTTGCCTGTGGTAAAAATTTTCATATGCAGAGATAACGAATTTAATAATCGCCAATACATTATGTCCAACAGTTAAATATTTTGTTATTGATTGTTGGAAGTAATTGAACATTATTGCTGTGTATCACTTGAACCCTGAAAGTATAGTGATAAATTAAACGTGGAATGAAAAAGGGAATAGCTGCTTTGTCTTTCTAGAATGGATCCCTACCTTTCAGTTTTATTAATTTACGCATTCTAGTTACATGACAGCAGCATTTCTAATTGCACCCAATATTAGCTGCATTACAGGGCCAGGTTCATATTTATCTAGAATGTCTGTTTAACACCCTGGGCTTGAGAAGAGAGTTCAAATATTTTGTCCATTTGCGAGCTTCACAAAGTGAAGAAAAATTACTTGATCTGCTGAATGAATGAACAACCTAATGAGTACAGAATATGGACTGATAGTAAGTCGAAGAAAGACAAAAGTAATGAGAAGTGGCAGAAATGAGATCAGTGAGAAACGTAATGTCAGTATTGTTGGTCATGGAGTAGATGAAGTTAAGGAACTCTGCTGTCTAGGCCATAACATAACCAATGACGGACGGGGTAAGGAGGACAACAAAAGCAAACTACTAATGGCAAAGAAGTCATATCTGGCCAAGAGAAGTCTACTAGTATCAAACATAGGCCAAAATTTGAGGAAGAAATTTCTGAGAATGTAGGTTTGGAGCACAACATTGTATGGTAGTGAAGCATGCACTGTGGGAGAACTGGAACAGAAGAGAATCGAAGCATTAGAGAAGTGGTGCTGCAGACAAGTGTTGAAAAGTAGGAGGTCTGAGAAGGTAAGGAACGAGGTGATTTGCTCAAAATCGGAGAGGAAAGGAATTTGCGGAAAACACTGATAAGTAGAAGACACAGGATGATAGGACATCTGTTAAGACGTGAGGGAATGATTTCCATGGCACTAGAGGGAGCTGTAGAGGGCAAAAGCTGTAAATGTAGATATCCATATCCATCAAATAACTGAAGATGTAGGTTGCAAGTGCTACTCTGAGATGAAGAGTAGAAAAAAAAAAAAAAAAAAAAAAAAAGCTCTGCTTGTGGAGTCCATATTGACCAGGAGGGAACTGGATCTGTGCAGAGGTTTCCTGTTCAAAGAATAAGAAGGAGATCGCGAGGTTCGTTAGAACGATGAATTTCTTTCGAAAATTCGTTCCGAGTTCCGCGCAACTGGGTGCTGGGCTTAATCATTTTGCGACGTAAGGTCGAACCTTTTCTCTGTGGGGCATCGCAACAGGCTTCATTTGAAGCTTTAAAAACGGCATTGGCTAACGTTCCAGTGTTGAGTGTTCCAAATTTTGATAACCAATTCGTATTACAAACGGGTGCAACGGTGGCTGGGATCGCTGCCGTTTTACTGCTAGAGGAAGCGAGGGAGAGAAAACCCATAGCTTACGCCAGCCGAGCTCTATCTGAGGACGAAAAGAAATAATCTGTGTACGAGTTGTAAGGCTTGACCGTCGTTTTTGGTCTTGGAAAGTTTAGATTCCATTTCGAACATAGGCCATTTTTACTAAAAACGGATAAGCAAGCTTTATTGTGTGTGTTAGCGCGTCCGCGTAGGACAGGGAGGCTAGCGAGATGGGTGGTATGAAGATATCCATTCTGTTTTGTGGCTCAGCACATTAGGAGCACCGATAACCAAGTTGACGACGCCCTAAGTCGATGTTTCCACCTGAGGAGGAAGCCGAGGGGGCAGCGTTTTATACGGGTAGTGAGAATTTAGCCGGAGTTATCCTTGGCGAACTACCTGAATTGTTTCGTAACTTTGGCGATGAGCAGAAGAACGACACGAAGTTAGGGGTGAGTAAGAACCGCGCTGAAGCGAGTGATATAATTCCAGCGTACTTGCTGTGCAAGATTACACTGGAAATTTGGTATGTTTTGCAAGCTGATTCTAAACTACCGCCCTGACAACACTCTTTAAATAGCAAACCTTCTAACTGACTACTTGCCCCATGTGTATGCTGAATTGATTCTGCCCTATAGCTGTGTTTGTTGTTGATAGCCTGCATTAGAGATTATCTCAGTTATCAGAATATAAATGAACTTCAATGGCTGAAATGATGTGACTGTCATTATTTTGTCAATTTTAGAAGAGTAATTAATATATCACCACTGGACTGATATTTTATAAACATTATGACACCAGTTTATTGCTTAGGAATTGGGCAAAAGTACATGTTAAGCGTGATGAGGAAAATAAAACATGATCTGACGGCAGCACAAATGTTATTGAACACTTAACTACACTGTATGGCCGTTGGTTGGTGAAGAATAAGGTTTTTCTGATTGAACTATTTACTCTGGCTCAAAATCTGGGTAACACAATGAAAAATTATCAGAGTTGACCTTGATGGATTTATTCTACGCAAACGTTATACTACGTTGAAACTTCCTGACAGATTAAAACTTTGGGCCGGAGCAAGACTCGAACTCGGGACCTTTGCCTTCCGCGGGCAAGGGCTCCACCAACTTTTTTTTTTGCCTTTCGCTGGCAAGTGCTCTACCAACTTTTTTTTATTTTTTAAGGCCCTCATGGTTAAGTGCAGATAATCGCAGGTAAAGAAACTTCCTACCAAATTAAAATTATATGCCGGACCGAGACCCGAACTCGGGACTGCAGAAAATTGCACACTATCACACAACGCATTAACCATATACAGTAGTTGTTCCCCCCCCCCTTTTTTTTCAGGGAGGTCAGGGCGTGGTACACGCCGCACTAGCAGTGGGGTCTCTTCACGGCACTGCCAGTGCGTCGAGGCCTGTTGGGTCATAGCACTAAGTGTGCAGAAATCTTAACACAAAACTCCCATTCTCCGATGTAACAAAGACAAAGAAACCTCTTCTCTGAGTAGAAACTGAACACTGATAAAACTTAACAGTTCCTCTTGAATCACACAAATATTTTGGAAGTCGAAAACGAGTAATTTGATGAGCTACCCAAGCACGTCTCACGACCCGTCCTCACAGTTTCAATTCTGCCAGTACCTCGTCTCCTACCTTCCAGGCAAAGGACCCGAGTTCGAGTCACGGTCCGGCACACAGTTTTAATCTGTCAGGAAGTTTCATATCAGCGCACACTCCGCTGCAGAGTGAAAATCTCATTCTGTTATACTAAGTTGTTGCAGCTGAGAACAAGTGGCGAGACTGTGATCTTATTTGCCCTGACAAGCCGGAAAAACAGCGCAGTAACCCTTTACTTCGACGTGTGGCGCTGCCTGAGGTGTCGGTCGTGGTTCAGGCATCTGCAGAGTAGCTATGTGTGGCCCCTGTAATTCCCTATCACAGGCACGAAATATGCAAAGTCGCGGCTAGCTGTCTGTTTGACGGATCGCAGTTACTCTATCACGGAGCCCTGAAATCAGTTTCCAGCTCGTGACACTCCCTTCGCAGATCATACTGTGGACCAATTTTCACTCACTTATACACCAGTGCGGGCAAGGAGATGAAACGTGAAAGATGCAGACTTTTCACGAAAAAAAATTGCCCTTGGCACAATTTCCTGAGACAACTGAGGTTTAAACTGTTGGTACAGCTAAGCCCTCGTCGTAGGCTAGTTGGAGTCACGTTCAGCACAATGTCCCAAGTGTCCCCTACCCCCCGCCCCACCCCCACTCATAACGAAAGTCAGGACCAGAATTTTCTCGAGACCAGAGTCTGAATCTGAAGATACACTCCAGACAGCAGTCTGAATTGAAAGACCAAGTATCTCCTCTCCTCATTTTCCACCAAACCTACCTACATCTACATCTATATTCTGCAAACCACCGTGAAGTGCATGGCAGAGGGTACGTCCCACTGTGCCAGTTATTGGGGATTCTTCCTGTTCCATTCACGTATGGAATGCAGGAAGAATGATTATTTGAACGACTCTGTGTGTGCAGTTGTTATTCTACGATCCCTGAAGTATATTCCAAGAGTACCCATTTAAAGATGGGTCTTGAAACTTTATTAATACACTTCCTCGGATTAGTTAACGTCTGTCTTCAAGAGTGCCAATTCAGCTCCTTCAGTATATCTGTGACACTTTCCCACGGTGTTAAACAAACCTGTGACAATTCTTGTTCCCTTTCTCTGATACGTTCAATATCCCCTGATAGTCCTATTTGGTATGGACCCCGTTGTTGTTGTTGTTGTGGTCTTCAGTCCTGAGACTGGTTTGATGCAGCTCTTCATGCTACCCTATCCTGTGCAAGCTTCTTCATCTCCCAGTACTTGCTGCAACCCACATCCTTCTGAATCTGCTTAGTGTATTCATCTCTTGGTCTCCCTCTACGATTTTTACCCTCCACGCTGCCCTCCAATGCTAAATTTGTGATCCCTTGGTGCCTCAGAACATGTCCTACTAACCGGTCCCTTCTTTTTGTCAAGTTGTGCCACATACTCCTCTTCTCCCCAATCCTATTCAATACTTCCTCATTAGTTATGTGATCTACCAATCTAATCTTCAGCATTCTTCTGTAGCACCACATTTCGAAAGCTTCTATTCTCTTCTTGTCCAAACTAATTATCCTCCATGTTTCACTTCCATACATGGCTACACACCATACAAACACTTTCAGAAACGACTTCCTGATACTTAAATCTATACTTCATGTTAACAAATTTCTCTTCTTCAGAAACGCTTTCCTTGCCATTGCCAGTCTACATTTTATATCTTCTCTGCTTCGACCATCATCAGTTATTTTGCTCCCCAAATAGCAAAACTCCTTTACTACTTTAAGTGCCTCATTTCCTAATCTAATTCCCTCAGCATCACCCGACTTAATTCGACTACATTCCATTATCGTCGTTTTGCTTTTGTTGGTGTTCATCTTATATCCTCCTTTCAAGACACTGCCCATTCCGTTCAACTGCTCTGCCAAGTCCTTTGCTGTCTCTGATAGAATTACAATGTCATCGGCGAACCTCAAAGTTTTTATTTCGTCTCCATGGATTTTAATACCTACTCCGAATTTTTCTTTTGTTTCCTTTACTGCTTGCTCAATGTACAGATTGAATAACATCGGGGAGAGGCTACAACCCTTTCTCACTCCCTTCCCAACCACTGCTTCCCTTTCGTTTCCCTCGACTCTTATAACTGCCATCTGGTTTCTGTACAAATTGTAAATAGCCTTTCGCTCCCTGTGTTTTACCCCTGGCACCTTCAGAATTTGAAAGAGAGTATTCCAGTCAACATTGTCAAAAGCTTTCTCTAAGTCTACAAATGCTAGAAACGTAGGTTTGACTTTCCTTTATCTTTCTTCTAAGATAAGTCGTAAGGTCAATATTGCCTCACGTGTTCCAATATTTCTACGGAATCCAAACTGATCTTCCCCGAGGTCGGCTTCTATCAGTTTTTCCAATCGTCTGTAAAGAATTCGCGTTAGTATTTTACAGCTGTGACTTAACAAACTGATAGTTCGGTAATTTACACATCTGTCAACACCTGCTTTCTTTGGGATTGGAATTATTATATTCTTCTTGAAGTCTGAGGGTATTTCGCCTGTCTCATACATCTTGCTCACCAGACGGTAGACTTTTGTCTGGAGTGGCTCGCAAGGCCATCAGTAGTTCTAATGGAATGTTGTCTACTCCCGGGGCCTTGTTTCAACTCAGGTCTTTCAGTGCTCTGCAAAATTCTTCACGCAGTATCGTTTCTCCCATTTCATCTTCATCCACATCCCCTTCCATTTCCATAATATTGTCCTCAAGTACATCACCCTTGTATAGACCCTCTGTATACTCCTTCCACCTTTATGCTTTCCCTTCTTTGCTTAGAACTGGGTTTCCATCTGAGCTCTTGATATTCATACAAGTGGTTCTCTTTTCTCCAAAGGCCTCTCTAATTTTCCTGTAGGCAATATCTATCTTACCCCTAGTGAGATAAGCCTCTACATCCTTACATTTGTCCTCTAGCCACCCCTGCTTAGCCATTTTGCACTTCCTGTCGATCTTATTTTTGAGACGTCTGTATTCCTTTTTGCCTGCTTCATTTACTGCATTTTTATATTTTCTCCTTTCGTCAGTTAAGTTTAATATTTCTTCTGGTACCCAAGGAGTTCTACTAGCCCTCTTTTTACCTACTTGATCGTCTGCTGCCTTCACTACTTCATCCCTCAGAGCTACCCATTCTTCTTGTACTGTACTTCTTTCCCCCATTCCTGCCAATTGTTCCCTTATGCTCTCCCTGAGACTCTGTACTACCTCTGGTTCTTTCAGTTTATCCAGGTCCCATCTCTTTAAATACCCACCTTTTTTTTGGGACCCCAGGGTCCCAAAAACTTGAGCAATATTCTAGAATCGGTCGCACGAGTGATTTGTAAGCATTGTCCTTAGTAGAATGACTGCATTTCCCCAGTATTCTGCCTATAAACCGAAGTCTACCAACTGCTTTACTCACGACATAACCTATGTGATCATTCCATTTAATATCCCTACAAAGTGTTATACCCAGGTATTTGCATGAGTTGGCCAATTGAAACAGTGATTCATTGATATTACAGCCCTAGGGTACCAACTTTTTCGTTTTGTGAAGTGCACAGTTTTACATTCCTTTAGAGCACGTTGCCAATCTCTGCACCACGTTGAAATCTTATCAAGGTCTGAGTGAATATTTATGCATCTTCTTTCAGATAGTACTTCTATATAGATAACTGCATCATCTATTTGTTACGG
The DNA here is from genome assembly GCF_021461385.2 of Schistocerca piceifrons. Taxonomy (NCBI): domain Eukaryota; kingdom Metazoa; phylum Arthropoda; class Insecta; order Orthoptera; family Acrididae; genus Schistocerca; species Schistocerca piceifrons. The sequence goes on from NC_060140.1 coordinate 74,086,986, forward strand.
TGCTCGCTTATTTCCAAGTCCGTATCGATCCTAGTGCTGAGTTTTCACTCAGATGGCGCTTTGGCGTTAGGCGGTTGTTTCCGTGTGTGATCGCTGGCCAGGGTTTAGCTGGAGGCGTGTGAGGAAGGAAGAGGTGGCTGCCTTGGCGTGAAGACAGTTCGGCTCGGCTGGGGTTGTTTGCATCTGGACGCCGAGTGGGGCCCGATGGGAAGACCTGACCGTGATTTTACGGCGAATAGTGTGGACAGCGGCGTGATGTGCCGTTTAACCTGATTCGCAAGGGGAGCAAAATCTCGCCTGTTTTAGTTTGTCGAGCTTGAGTTTGAAACACCTTCTATGTGCGGCGGGATGTCATTTCGTCCTCCTGTCTCTCCAACGCTGGGACTGCTATCCTCGTTTACCGTCCCACGGATGTACACTCCTGGAAATTGAAATAAGAACACCGTGAATTCATTGTCCCAGGAAGGGGAAACTTTATTGACACATTCCTGGGGTCAGATACATCACATGATCACACTGACAGAACCACAGGCACATAGACACAGGCAACAGAGCATGCACAATGTCGGCACTAGTACAGTGTATATCCACCTTTCGCAGCAATGCAGGCTGCTATTCTCCCATGGAGACGATCGTAGAGATGCTGGATGTAGTCCTGTGGAACGGCTTGCCATGCCATTTCCACCTGGCGCCTCAGTTGGACCAGCGTTCGTGCTGGACGTGCAGACCGCGTGAGACGAGGCTTCATCCAGTCCCAAACATGCTCAATGGGGGACAGATCCGGAGATCTTGCTGGCTAGGGTAGTTGACTTACACCTTCTAGAGCACGTTGGGTGGCACGGGATACATGCGGACGTGCATTGTCCTGTTGGAACAGCAAGTTCCCTTGCCGGTCTAGGAATGGTAGAACGATGGGTTCGATGACGGTTTGGATGTACCGTGCACTATTCAGTGTCCCCTCGACGATCACCAGTGGTGTACGGCCAGTGTAGGAGATCGCTCCCTACACCATGATGCCGGGTGTTGGCCCTGTGTGCCTCGGTCGTATGCAGTCCTGATTGTGGCGCTCACCTGCACGGCGCCAAACACGCATACGACCATCATTGGCACCAAGGCAGAAGCGACTCTCATCGCTGAAGACGACACGTCTCCATTCGTCCCTCCATTCACGCCTGTCGCGACACCACTGGAGGCGGGCTGCACGATGTTGGGGCGTGAGCGGAAGACGGCCTAACGGTGTGCGGGACCGTAGCCCAGCTTCATGGAGACGGTTGCGAATGGTCCTCGCCGATACCCCAGGAGCAACAGTGTCCCTAATTTGCTGGGAAGTGGCGGTGCGGTCCCCTACGGCACTGCGTAGGATCCTACGGTCTTGGCGTGCATCCGTGCGTCGCTGCGGTCCGGTCCCAGGTCGACGGGCACGTGCACCTTCCGCCGACCACTGGCGACAACATCGATGTACCGTGGAGACCTCACGCCCCACGTGTTGAGCAATTCGGCGGTACGTCCACCCGGCCTCCCGCATGCCCACTATACGCCCCCGCTCAAAGTCCGTCAACTGCACATACGGTTCACGTCCACGCTGTCGCGGCATGCTACCAGTGTTAAAGACTGCGATGGAGCTCCGTATGCCACGGCAAACTGGCTGACACTGACGGCGGCGGTGCACAAATGCTGCGCAGCTAGCGCGACTCGACGGCCAACACCGCGGTTCCTGGTGTGTCCGCTGTGCCGTGCGTGTGATCATTGCTTGTACAGCCCTCTCGCAGTGTCCGGAGCAAGTATGGTGGGTCTGACACACCGGTGTCAATGTGTTCTTTTTTCCATTTCCAGGAGTGTATATCGATGGGCTACGCTGCTCTGCGTATTCTACTAGACGCTGGTGACGGAAGTGCGTCGTTCAGCGGCACGTTAGTCTGGGTGCTTTATGTTTGATCTTCAAGTGGCACTCCTTAGAGTTTGCCTTGCGCAGTTAGATTGGAGTTTATTTTGTCTTGTGGTGCTTCCGCTTTCCGTCAACGAAGGTTAAGCTTGATTCGGCACTCCGTACGTCGCTTGGCACCTCAGCAGGCGGGTCGGAGCCACCTTAGCGACTAAACGGAAGCCTTTGGAATGAGAGGTCTTGTGTTTTGCATAGTGATCATTAATTGTTGTTCTGGTATTAAGTTGGCTGAGTTTTCTTATGGATATCTGGATTTCCCGGGATTTGGTCTGTTGTCCGGCCCGGACTAGGTCTCGTTATTTTAAAGGTCGATCCTTGTTTTGGCTTAGTACGATTTTGGTTTACTGCCTGGTGGTTCTGGTAGTACGCCGGGTCGCTGTGGTTGTGTTGCATTTTGTATGGAGCCCTGTGCTCGGAGCCGTGGAGTACCATTTGTGTGAACTGCTTCACTGGGGAGTACTGATCGGGCCTTTCCTGGTCCACTGCTGTATATTATTTTAAAGTAACATTATCACTTAAATGATTTAATTCTTGTTGCGTTAATTGCAACTTGGGTACTGAGAAATTTAATCTGTTAATTACCGGAAGACCTTAAGCTCATAGTCATATGATGTGATTTTCTTAAATTATTGTATTTTTATGTCATGTCATTCTTTTGTTAATTTGCTGATCACTGGTGTACTGTTCCAAGTATTAAAATGTTTCAGGTAGCTATTACTTGGGTGGAACGCGCGGAACCGCAACAGAGAGTGCCTTGCGTGTCCGTTGTCGGCGCGGCCTGGTGTCCGTTGTTTGTTTTGGTGCACCTGAGTTAAGTATTGTGTTGCCTCCTCCCTTGCGGACCCGTCGTGTTCTTCTCATAAACATTTCCTTCGAGGCATTTTAGTTAATTTTATGCTAGTATTTTTTTTATTTCTTACATTGGTAAAATTGTTCGGCCTTCATTATGCACACTGTTTGTCATAGAGGAGTTGATGTGCCATTGTAATTTATTGAACTCCATTGTGTGCCCTTTGTGATGCATATTGTTTATTGATTGAGTATGGCGAATTATAATGTCTCATATATCATGATGTGCGTGTGTAATGGCGCAATAAATGGATGATTGTTATTTCTGTTTTGGCGCCCTTCATGCCTCCTTCCTTGTCCCTATTGGTACGCTATCCTTGTACTTGTGTTGGTAGACCACATCACTGTTAATACTGTCTGACAGGTTATTAATATACAATATAAACACCAAGGGACCCTACACACGTCTCTGGGCAGTTACTTCTACATCTGACGATGACTCTCCTAGATAACATGCTGGGTCGTCCCTACCAAAAAGTACAGTCACAAATTTCATTTGATAACCAACTATGATCGCACTTTCGCAATAAGTGTAGGTGTGGTACCGAGTGAATGCTTCTTGGATATCAAGACATTCTGCGTCGACCTGATGCCTTGATCCGAAGCTTTCAGTATATCATGTGAGAAAAGTGCGAGCTGGGTTTCACATGATAGATGTTTCTGGGATCTGTGCTGTTTGGCACTGGGGACGTCATTCTGTTCAAGATCTCCCGTTATCTTTGAGTTCAGAATATGTTCTAAGACTCTAGAACAAATCGACGTCAGGGATATTGGACAGTAGTTTTGTAGATAGCTTTTACTATCCTTCTTGTAGACGGGTGAGAACTGTGATTTTCTCCAAGAATTGGGCACAGTTTTTTGTTCAAGGGATCTACAATGGATTATAGTTAAAAAGGGGCAAACACAGCCCCAACTTCAATAAAGAAACTGATAGCGATTCCGTCGATCACTGGAGCTTTGTTCAATTTTAACGATTTCAGTTATTTCAAGACACCACTGACTCTAATCCTTATTTCATTCATCCTTTCAGCGGTACGAGGATTAAACTATGGCAATTCTCCTGGGTTTTCCTTTGTAAAGGAATGTTTGAAAACGGAGTTAAGCATTTCAACTTTTGCTATGTTACCCTCAATTTCTGTTCTTGTCTCATTCGCTAGGGCCTGGACACTAACTTTCGTGCCACTAACAGCCTTTACATACGACCAGAATTTCTTTGGACTTTTGGAAATGTCATTTCATAATATTCTGCTATGGCAGTCATTGAACGTACCACGTTCTTATCAAGCCCACCACTAACAAAATTGTAATTTTCCCAATTAATTGTTGGATGATTAAAGTCTCCACCGAAGGTTACAGTATGATTGGGTAACTTATGTACAAGTGAGCTGAGGTTTTTTCTAAATATTTCGGTTACATCCGAACATGAGTCTGGTGGGCGACAGAAGGGTCCAGAAATCATTTTATGCCCACCCGTGATACTAAGGCCGGCCGTTGTGGCCGAGCGGTTCTAGGCGCTTCAGTCTGGAACCGCGAAAGCGCTACGGTCGCAGGTTCGAATCCTGCCTCGGGCATGGATGTGTGTGATGTCCTTAGGTTAGTTAGGTTTAAGTAGTTCTAAGTTCTAGGGGACTGATGACTTCCGATGTTAAGTCCCACAGTGTTCAGAGCCATTTCTTTGAGTCTTGACCAAACAATCTCACATGCAACATAAATTTCTACCTCAGCAGACTTGATTTTCTTGTCTTCTGCGACAGATACACCACCTCCATTTCCCATTTGCCTATCATTTCGGTATGCACTAAATTTTCCCCCAAAAGCCTCACTGCTATCAGTTTCAGATTTCAACCAGGTTTTTGTACCTAGTATTATGTGAACTTCACTACCTTTCATGTGGGCTTCAAACTCCGTCATTTTGTTGCGAATACTTCTGCAGTTTACCATTAGGATTTTTACACTCTCACGTGAGGGAGATATTTGTTTTGATCTTACACTGATACTTCTGGGTGTCCTACAACTATCATTATCTGGATTGGATGGAGAGTTGCCTAATCTAAAAACCCCTTGTGTGCATCCCGCTACCTGAGTAGCAGTCTCTGATGTACAGTGCACACCTGACATATTTAGTGAAATCCTGTAGTTCTCAGCTCTATGTCGCAAGACCAGGAAGTCGCAGACTAGCTTGTCACAGAACCTTCGAAGTTTCTGGTTCAGTCCTTCCACTCGAGTACTCGACTTAGAACCAAAGGGCCACAACCAGGTTTTGGGACAATGCTGTAAATTGTGAGCTTCGCTGAAACTCCATGTGCTTGTCTGGTCCACTCAACCTTCTCTGCCAGTCACTGGAATGACCCAACAATGGTCTCGGAGCCCAGATGATTAGTATCATTTTTCCCAACGTCCGCCACAATCTGCAGGGTTGGTTGCACCCTGTTTACTCAATGGCTGGCGGAATAGCTTCTTCAAATGCTGATTGGGCCTCCAGGCATACACACTGAGTGCACCTGGTTTTCTTTCCTGTTCCTTGCCGCTAGTTCCCTCAGTTGCAGTTTCAGTGAAAGACAGCATTTCAGACTTGTTGGTTAGGAGGATCAGTACAGCAACCTGAGTCCTCCCTGTCTCCATCCACACTGTCGAGGACGCCTAGATCTATCATTTCCACGCCACTCACAGTCAAGTGGACGGGTAATGATATATCCTGCACTTTCTGCGTAGGAGACAGGTTCCACAGGAGAGGACAATACTTATGGTACCTCTTGAATGGGTATCACAGGTACATGACCCCCAAAAGTTCTTCCAACATACTAATTCGCAACAGCTGCCAATCGTTTAACGGTAGTCAAGGCGATTTCCAGCTGCTTACGCATGTAACTGTCTCATCCCGTGTGTGCGAACAGCATTCACAATTGGGCTGCATTTTGGCTGGTGAAATGTATTACAAGGCAGTGAACAAATAACTTTAAATTAAGCCTGGTGATGACCTTTTAATCTGTTGAGCTAAAAAGTTGTTAATTGCCTATAAGAATTGATACAGATACACAAAAACGAGATTTCTATTATGGCAACACAAAAACGAGATTTCTATTATGACAACACAAAAACCTGGAATAAAAGTTACTGGTTTTGATATTAATTATAGTTGTTAGGAAATTCGAAAACTGAGTTAATTTGCGACAAATGCAGATAGTATATATGGCTACGACTCTTTAAGGAAAAACTATACGTAAGACAATTTGTTAGTTAGAAAATCTGGCACAGTAACAAAATCACAAATTGCTCATAGATTAAGCAAAGGACAATGATAACTTCTGAAAATTCTCACAGAGCACGAATATTTGCTTTGATATGCAATGAAATTCACCGGCGATGTATTCTTTGGCTGAACTGTAAACCATAAATGCTGATTTTCTACGAAATAAGTGACGTATCCAAAACACTGGTACTGGTAATTTTCGAAAATATGGTTTTGTAAGTATCCGAAAATTCTCAAACTAACCATCTATCATGGAAATGTACAATGAAATAAGAGAATGTATTGAACAAAAATCGACCTACTAATCCGAATTTTTTTTTAAAAGAGCGCAGTTTAGGTGAGGCTTACAACTGACGATATCAGTAATAGTTTACCGGAACACTCACGAATGTTCGAAATTTCACACTATATCAAACAACCAATGAAAGATTACACAAAAGTGAAACAAACAGTAAAATATGCAAATCCAGAACATTAAACCAGCACATGATCTAGTACACGCGGGCTCACAGAAGGGAAAATTCCTAAGTGAACTTTTATAAATAAATAAATGTGCGTATTGCACGGATTTTTCACTTAGCTGATTCTGTGCACTCATCTACACTGGCTTGCCAAGGAAGAACACTGCAACATTAGTTTATCTCGATCAGAATCGCTAAAATGTGCACCATCATCAAACCACGTCTTCTGCTGTTGCATCTAACAACAAATCAGTAAACTCCACAAAAGTATCTAGAATGATATTTTCACTCTGCAGCGGAGTGTGCAAAGGTCCCGAGTTCGGGTCTCTGTCCGGCACACAGTTTTAATCTGCCAGGAAGTTTCATATCAGCGCACACTCCGAAGCAGAGTGAAAATATCATTCTGGAAACATCTCCCAGGCTGTGGCTAAGCCATGTCTCCGCAATATCCTTTCTTTCAGGAGTGCTAGTTCTACAAGGTACGCAGGAGAGCTTCTGTAAAGTTTAGAACGTAGGGGACGAGCTACTGGCAGAAATAAAGCTGTGAGGGCGGGGCGTGAGTCCTGCTTGGGTAACTCAGATGGTAGAGCACTTGTCCGTGAAAGGCAAAGGTCCCGAGTTCGAGTCTCGGTCCGGCACACACTTTTAATTTGCCAGGAAGTTCCACAAAATTAGTCCTGCAATCGCCCTCACAAGTGTTTTATGGCAATCACAAGACTCCATGAGCTCTATGTCTCCCCTCTAACTCATCTGTCCCACTCACCGGCCAATCCTAATCAAAATTGACAATATTCTTCTCTTTCCAGTAGACATGGGCAGTTCCTGACTTGCAAATTTCTATGCAGAAAGGAGGACACATTGAACTCCCAACATTTTTTTTTTTCACAGCCAGTTTAGGCAGCATTTTGTTTTGAGTTTCCATACAGTTCTAAAGTGAACAATACCTTTATCAGGGAAATCATTATCCGAACAGCCGGAAGGTTTCGTGTACCAACATAGATCATTTCAGAGCCGCTGTAAGTGTTGTGTTCCTTCTGAAATTGGTTTGAAAGCCTGAGGCATTCCAAAAGAGACTCTGCAGGCCAAGGGATGACACCACCTAACGGCTCCTTCGATATCGTCTGGTCCACGGTGATCAAAGGAACTCGCGAACTTGTACGACCGCCATCCCTGTTCACAAAGGGCACTTAGGACACTGCCGTAATGTATTGGCTGGGCGATCTAGAGTCTCTTGCACCCCTGGCCTCTGCTGTGGAAAGAGGCACCTAACATGTAGGCCCAGGTAGGCCGCTTTTTCCACCTTGCCAACTGAATGCATTGTCTGCACACCGTGAGAGAAATTCTAGGGCCCAGCATTCTGTCTCCAGTAAGTGCTAATAGCTGCATGTGGCTTTCACGCCCCAGACGCTCACTGCAAAATTTACTGTTAAATGACCAAACTGCCTGCTTGTTCTCAACTCCAGCAAAATACTATTCGAAGGAGAGCCACCATAAAGACCCCACAAGCACTGACAATGCTTGCTCGTGCTGACAACTTCACATCATCATACACACACACACTCACTCACACACGATGAATGGTGAAAAATCAACATTAAATTGTACCCTGGAAAATGGAGAATAGTGAGAGAGTGACTCATCCTTTATCAGCTGAATAAAGGAATCTTGTGTTACAGAACCAAGAATGATTGGAAACCTAAGATCTGCTTCCCCAGCCAATTAGTCGCAGCCATCTTCAAGTACATACATGAATCCACATGTGGGGGACACCTGGGTACGTTTCAAACAGTCAAGAAGTTTAGGGATAGCTTGTCGTACCCTAACCTGAATCAGGATTATAGGCTTTCAATAAGCCATGGTCTGGATTGTCGGAGAGCTAAACCCAATACCAATTCGAGAGAGCAGAGACCCCCATCGAGAACGTTTTTATTGACTGTGTTGGACATCTCTCACACACTAACAAAGGAAATAAGTATTCGTTGGAAGTTGTTGATGCGTTTTCTCCGTTTGTGTGGTTGTTTTCGAGTAAAGTAATTACCTCCAAGGTCACAACACAACATCTGTCTAAGGTTTTCTCTATTTTCGGTGTATCTAGGGTGTTGGTGAGTGATAATGCTGTGGCATTCTTATCCAGAGAATTTGAAAGGTTTTGTTTTGAGAGTGCCATCCACCATGTGACGACCACACCGTACTATCCTTGCCGAACGTGTCAATCGCCCCTCAAATCTGCTCTCATCACATTTCATTGAAAAAGTCAATGTCTATAAGACCAATAAACTGGATGACTCACTTTTGCGAAGAAAACTGCTCATCACGAACCGCATAAGGCAACACCTGCCAATCTGATGTTGGCTGTCCCTTTTAATTAGCTATTGTCTAATTTTTAGTCAATTAATGACATCTTGTCGGTCGATAATAGTATCAAGACTATTCAAAGAAGTTGAGAGGCAGGTGGGGAAAACATTCTGCATGCATAATGGTAGGAGTCCCATCACTCTGCACATTGGTAGTCTTGTATATTTGAAAAATATTTTGATGCGGAGTAAAGGCACCTATAAGGTGACGTCCAAGATGATGCCAGGTTTTTTGGGATCATATGAGGTTATCAAGGTGCTGTCTCCAGTCACATTCCTGGTGGTGAGGTAGAGAGCACCACGAATGAAGTATGAGAATAATTGTATCAAAGAGCTTGTGTGCTACTGTGTGATCAAGGGATGACGACTGTCGACTTTAGCAAGTTATTCTTGATCAGAAGCAGTCTTCTCTCTATTATGCACCACCAAATTCAGGAAAAAGTCGCCCCGAGCCATAAGCGACAACAGAGAACGTTTTACAACAGATCGATGCTCCTTCATATTACGCTACCATCGTTTCTTGAGAAAGGATGTTTTGACATCTGGATTCTAGGTCTATCACATGGCCACTATTATCGTCGGACTGAATTTCGTAAAATTTCATTTTGTGGCGATTGTTGGTGGGAAGCTGTTGGGACCTGGCTAGTCGCACTGCCGGTCTACCACATGTAGGGTGGCCGGAACAGCAAGGGACGAGGCTAGTAGCACAAGCGATGCTTTCAAGCACTAGTGGCCTTGTGGCCGTTTATTAGCTCCCTATCCTCAGTGACATCACCTCGTGTGAAATACAGGAAATGGCTTCAGAGGTAAGAGTTGTTGCTTTTCAGACATTGTTCTTCAACATGTGGCGCTCTGTCGACGTGCCTTGTCACTAATTACTGGAAGTTCTACCGACAGAAGCTTCCCACACGCTAAATATCCAAGCTGGCAGACTGTGGGCGTATAACACATGGTATGAGAACTGCTGTGCCTTCGCTACAGCCTGTAATACTTACTTTCTATTTTTAAATTAATAAAACATACACTGATGGGTCAAAACATTATGAGCACCTACTCAACAGCTTGTTTGTCCGTCTTTGGAACGAAATGCCTCACTTATTCTGCTTATCACGGATCAGACAGTTCGTTAGTAGGTATGTGGAGGTATGTGGCTTTAGATGTCTACGCACAGGAAATGTAATTCACGTAAATTTGCGAAGGAGGTGATCGCCCAATAGCGATTCACATGGGTTCCATTGGATTTAGATCAGGCAAATTTGGTCGCCGAGCCATCAAAGTAAGTCCACCATAAACTCCTCAAACCGCTCTAGCACCGTTCTGGCTCCGAGGCACGGATAATTGTGCTGCTGAAAGATGGCAACAGTGTTGGGAAGACATCAACCATGAAGGGATGCCGGCGCTTAGGAGCTGTCAGCGTGTCTTCGATTACTGCCAGCGGTCCCGGACAAGTGCAGGAGCATGTCTCCCGTAGCGCAAAACTACTCCACCAACCTGCATCAGTGGCGCGCTTCACGTCTCGAGCTGTCGTTCACGTCGATGAACATGCCCCATTGACCTAGTGTAGCAAAAATTTGATTCACCAGAGGAGCCGACACCTATCCGTTGATCGACGCTCGAATCTCGATGTTCCCGTGCCCACTACAATCGTGATGGACGATGTCGTTGTGTCAACATGTATACACGAAGGGGTGGGTTGTTGATGAACTCCATGTTCAAAAAAGTACGCTGAACAATGTGCTCTGGAACAGTGTACGTTCACCAACGTTGAGCTCTTCCGACAGAGATGTCACAGATCACCATCTATTCTACTTCACAGAGCAGACAAGCCTCTGAACTCCACGTTCGGTGAAGAGTCGTGGACGTCCTATGATTTAGCGCCTGTCATTCTACCTCTCCGTAGATGCTCACGACAGTAGTACGTGAACATTCGACCAGCTTCGCCGTTTCCGAGATACTCGTTCACAGGCTCTATGCAATAATATTCTCTCCTTTGACAAAGTCACTTATCTCAGTGGATTTCCTCATTTTCAGCCCTTATCTTCTCTACGATGATTCTACATCAGTCTCTGCTGCGCTTACATACTTTTCATAGCGCGTCATGTGCCCACTACGTCACCAGGCAGCATCCAAAGTCGCGGTGGCAGTGTGCATGATGTTTTGGCTCATCACTGTGTATAGCGTCTATAAAACACATCACTGGTGCAAACGAATTTTCCTTCAGTGAACGATAATAATAAGAATAGATAAATATACATTCTATTTAGAGTGTAGAGGAGAGTGGTGAACCTTGGTACAATCGACAGCTGCACTGCAATGTTCGCTCAGCAAAAACTCGACAACACACGGAGCTCTATCAGAGCAGTACGGCAGATGACAAACGAGCAGCATTATTTTTCCCGTTCTTGCAGTAAGTCACTGTTAAGGTGAATTCAAAGAAAATTTATACTTTAGTCGACCATCTTGTCGGGCCCCTTTGATATTTTGCGTTTCCTATGGATTGCGTTCTCTTGCTCTGAGCATTTGCTGCAAAACTTGCAAAAAGACTGACGTCCACAACGTAGATAACAAGTTCAGACAATACCGGTAATACATAAAACCATAAAAAACGAGGTATTGCGTCTCCACATAAGGCTGTACGTAAGAAAGAGCGACACTTTTCTTACGTAATGCCACTGTGTTTCATTTGAACCGTCACAAACACTTCTAGAATATTTGGTGGTAAAAGTACGAGTGGTAAAGAGTACATATCAAACTTACAGGTCCCTGAAACAGAAATTCACCATTCCTTCACGAGGCAGCGCATACGTCATCATCTCCTCAGTTCCATTCTGGAACCTCATGACAGTAGGACGCTTACAGCCCAAGAAAATGCGGTAAATCGCTTTTGCACGTTTTCGAGTAAACTTCTTCTAGTTTTGAATGTTAGATGAACCTAAATTTTAAAATTATATAAACTCGGTACCGGAACAGACATCTGTAAAATTCCAGTTGTAGTGGGACGAAATTAAGCGTCACCCATCCACCAAAGTCAGCCCAGTTTGCAGGTGACTATAAGTTTAATTTAGTTTTGTTTATGTGTTTTCTTATTATTTGTAATAAATGTGAATTATCTAAAAGTTTGTATTTTTTTATGTGTTTCATGTACGGAGAGGTCGGCGCAACGAACGGGGACAGCATCTTCGTTGCCGCGACCAGAGAGGAAATTGCTGGCCGCTATACGTCGCGGGTCGACAGCCAAGGAGCAACAGAAGATCCTGGAACCGAGTTGTTGCGTCGTGCTTCTAAAAATTAAAAATGAAGTTTTATACTCTTTTTGTACAACAATGACATCATATAGATCTTAATCTTATTGAAATGTTAGTCACTGTCTGTCAACGCTCAAGTTCACATCTGTATGTGTAGGAAGCTAATAAAATAGTGTATGCTACTAAAGTTGAAACACGTGTCTTGAAGATTTATTTATGAAGAGTTATGTGAACGGATTAATAATATATTTGACAAGATTATTGATTCAGACAGCGTTGGCCAACACTTTGAATCTAAAAAGTTTATTTAATGGGTGATTCTGATATCGATTAGATCAAGATAACGTGTGTCGATATAATTTTCTGAGGAGAAACAAACGAAATTTAAATTCGAAAAAGTTACGAAAACCAATTGGCCCAAGTGATGTAATTCTCTGCACACGACTCAACTGATGTTTTACAGTTTCGTTCAAGAACCATTCTATGACAATTTAAAAAGAATATGAATCATTTTTGAAGTGGGTTGTAACTGACGTACGTGACGAAGTCTGCACATGGTCATATATCAAACAAAAAACTAAGGCGTCGTTACACCGCACCGTGGCGACCGTGACAGGACTTGTGTGCAACTAAGGCACACAGGTACGAAACAAAGCATCAAGAGTCCTTCGGAAGTCAACGCGAGTTTTCGTGGAGCCTTCACCAGCCAGCGGCGACTTCGTGGGTGCGGGCATCTGACGGAGCCGCAGCCAAGCAGTACGGTCACGCAGTTGTTCCACGAGAAGGCGCATCTGTTGGGCAGCAGCTGAACGCTGCAAACCTCGACAACCCTTTTTCTCCCTAAACTAATAGGCCCAGTACGTCAGCTGCGGGGCGTTCCTCCGGCTGGTATTAGAGGTGTTGCTGAGGGCTTCGCCTGTCTACGGCGGTGCCGGGCGTGGTTGCAGCTAGCGACGTTTCCGGTGTTCGACTCAGCGTCCTGCCGGTTGCGGAAGCGGGGTCGCAGCATCTCAGCGGCTGCATCGACGGCTGTTACATCTGCAGCCCATAGCAGCACACTAATCATCGAGAACTACAAATTACAATATTAGTGTCCGGTGAGTTTGTTTCAAGTTGGAAGTGGAGTGTTGTACATAGGAAGGGTGCTTTTACAGGATTGTTGATTACAAGTCTGCGTGTGTAAATAGTTAATATCTTACAATAATGTCGGGAAGTGAAATGTCAGACGAAGAGCAATCTATGTCCGATAGGAGCATGAGAGCCCTTTTTAGGGCGATCGCTAAATTAAAACAATCTAACGAGGAATCTACTGCTAGATTAAAAGAGGAACTAAAACAGGAATTAAAACAGTCTAACGAAGAATCTACTGCTAGATTAAAACAGTCTAACGAAGAATCTATGGCTAGATTAAAACAGTCTAACGAAGAATCTATGGCTAGATTAAAACAGTCTAACGAAGAATCTATGGCTAGATTAAACCAGTCTAACGAGGAATCTACTGCTAGATTGAAAGAGGAACTAAAACAGGAGTTAAAACAGTCTAACGAGGAATCTACTGCTAGATTGAAAGAGGAACTAAAACAGGAGTTAAAACAGTCTAACGAGGAATCTACTGCTAGACTTAAAGGGGAGCTAACAAAATCTACAGACAGGTTACAGGAATATCTTAATGAAACCAGTCGAGAATTAAGTGATAAAATAGAGTCTTCTAAAGTTGAAATGCAGGAAAAATTAGTAGGACTTAGTAATAAGATTGCCGATAATTGTAAAAGGTTAGAAGAACATATCCAGGAATCGCGCGAGGAAAAAGCTCGCATGCGAAACGATATTACTGACTTAACCGACAGACTAGATAGTGTCAATATCTTAGTTGTAAATGAAATACAGAAAAATAACGATATGTTACGAGATGAATTTTCTATGCAAACGGAAACTGTTCGTAGAGAATTATTGGAATCTATTAAAGAGGTCTCTACCAAACCTGTAGAGATTTCTTCAATAGATAATGTAGAATTAGAGACATTAACTCATCAAGTAGAAAAGGACCATACCGAAATCGAAAACATGAAATCTTTAATTACTGAAATATGCAGTAACCTTGAGACTGCCAAAGATAATAATATTGACGAAGGTACAGAGCGTTCACATCGTGAACACAGTGAAGAATCGATATTAGCTAGTCGCGTATCCAATACAGAAATGCGGATACAGGAAATTACTAAACGGTTACCGGAATTAGATAATAACGAGAACATTTCAGGTAGCAGAGGTAATAACATAATCAGAGACAACAGTCGCATCGAATTTGCTAGCTCGGACGACAACAATATGAATAAAGCAATCACGGCAAGCCAATCCGATGCAACTCCGTCTCTGCAATCTAAACAAAATCCGACTATTTCTCTCGCAGAATGTCTGGATGACATAACGACAAATTCAAATGTAGCAAGTCGATTTCCTGTATTTAAACCAGGAGGCGAACTTCACCCTATAATCTTTATAAAAGCTTTTGAAACATCATTATCTCCTAAATGGAGTAATGAAAAACGCATTCAATTTGTAATAGGACATTTAGAAGCAGAAGCTGCGGAATGGGCAGTACTGCATAGAAATGAATTCAGGGATTGGGATGATTTTGTTAAGCAGTTTAAACAAAATTATTGGTCAAGACGAAAACAACAACACTTAACTTTAGAGTTGTTAGCCCCTCCTCCATATTCTAAACGGTGGAGAGGTTATAGGAATTATTTTGAATGGTATTTAAACCGCGCTAAATTAATTGGAGACCTAATGATTGAAAGTCATCTAATGCGAGTCCTAATTATTGGATTACCGTATTATGTAATGGAAAGAAAAATGTTATTCTACGAATTATAGGTGAGCCTTTACTAGCTGCTTTACCTTGGCCACCAGTAAATGAGATCCAACAATGCATCCCAGACGAAAACGTTGGCGAACAGATCGTAAAAAATGCCGAACGGAGAATTAAAAGTTATAATCAACAGGCTATAGAACCCTTATTTCAGGTAGGAGATCTTGTGTTAGTACGATCTCATCCTAAAAGTTCTAAGATCGGTAAGGAATGTAGAAAATTCTTCTTGATCTTTGAAGGTCCATATGTTGTACATAAGATTGTACATCCCAAAGCATTACTTCTTATGGAACCTTCATCAGGTGTAATTAAAGGATTATATAGTGTTGATCAAATGAAACCCTTCATTCCTAAATAAGTTAATATTTAGTATATGTTACACACGGAAGAGCGTTCATAGTTTATTCATGTGAAGTTTTTCGTGATAGTTACGTGTTATTTTAAATAAATGACAGAAAGCTTAAACATGTGTTCTACAATAATCTACTGGTACTTCAAAAAGAGAAAGATAACCAAAAGGGGGATTTATATGGAGGAAACTTTGCTCTTAGGTCTAAAGGAATTTTGCGTATTTTAAATTTACTCGGATAGTAGGAACCAAAGGGGATGGTTAATAGTTTTAGGGACCATGGGCGTCCAGAGCTATATGGCTCACGAGAACATAGCAGAGTGCCTTTAATAGAGGTTTGTAATAGTGTTAATATAGAACACACCAAATGGGGCTCTCTCGCTTGTTTCTCCTAAATAAATGGCCATTACCCAACAAGGTGTCCGAAGGTAAAGAGAGCCGTGCCGAGATTCCAAAGAAAGTTTTGCTTGATTTCTTCTTGACCTCAGGCATAAATAAGGCATTAGGGAAGAGGATGACGTAAAGTAAATAGTACTATTAGTTATTGTGAGAAACTTATTAGTAATATACATTCTTGAAAAGAATAACTCTAGTAAATAAATGAAACTGAAACTAATCTATCACAATTTGAACGCTCTGTCCTAATATACAACGTTAAAGAACGTACTAAATTAGTATTTATTAGCAACTATTAACTGAAGAGGAGCAATCTCCCTATATTCGGTTACGAATTACCATAAGAGCACAATTAAGAGTAAATGACAAATAGTCACAACGATATCGTATTAAAAGGATTAAATCTATCTAATAGCAAGGACTCTAGGTTACGTAAAATGTGAGGAAAATGTATTAACAGTTAAATATTGTATATTGAACAGTTTTAATTCCGGTTAAAACCTGACAAACTGAGCTTGTGGGTGGGGTATGTAGTGGGACGAAATTAAGCGTCACCCATCCACCAAAGTCAGCCCAGTTTGCAGGTGACTATAAGTTTAATTTAGTTTTGTTTATGTGTTTTCTTATTATTTGTAATAAATGTGAATTATCTAAAAGTTTGTATTTTTTTATGTGTTTCATGTACGGAGAGGTCGGCGCAACGAACGGGGACAGCATCTTCGTTGCCGCGACCAGAGAGGAAATTGCTGGCCGCTATACGTCGCGGGTCGACAGCCAAGGAGCAACAGAAGATCCTGGAACCGAGTTGTTGCGTCGTGCTTCTAAAAATTAAAAATGAAGTTTTATACTCTTTTTGTACAACAATGACATCATATAGATCTTAATCTTATTGAAATGTTAGTCACTGTCTGTCAACGCTCAAGTTCACATCTGTATGTGTAGGAAGCTAATAAAATAGTGTATGCTACTAAAGTTGAAACACGTGTCTTGAAGATTTATTTATGAAGAGTTATGTGAACGGATTAATAATATATTTGACAAGATTATTGATTCAGACAGCGTTGGCCAACACTTTGAATCTAAAAAGTTTATTTAATGGGTAATTCTGATATCGATTAGATCAAGATAACGTGTGTCGATATAATTTTCTGAGGAGAAACAAACGAAATTTAAATTCGAAAAAGTTACGAAAACCAATTGGCCCAAGTGATGTAATTCTCTGCACACGACTCAACTGATGTTTTACAGTTTCGTTCAAGAACCATTCTATGACAATTTAAAAAGAATATGAATCATTTTTGAAGTGGGTTGTAACTGACGTAGGTGACGAAGTCTGCACATGGTCATATATCAAACGAAAAACTAAGGCGTCGTTACACCGCACAGTATCCTCTCCGATCTTAGTTGTGTGAGTTCTTTGCATATTACCGAAAAAAGAAATAGCGGAATGAGGTAAAGTACGCTGGTCTAACGGGGCACACCCCATGAAGGAATTATATGTCAACTTTTACCCCATAACATGTACCTTGTCTTGCGTAGTCCCTTCTAGCGTAATCAGACGTTTTTTATAGGCGTTCATTTACCTCAACGCCTCGTTATTCACTTTACAGACCTTCAATTTTCCGTAGTTTTTGTTCAGTTGGATGGTCGTTTCTTCAAGCAAACCTACGTCTCAAGCACGCTTCGAGTATAATCACGCCTTTCAGAGAGGCATTTTTTTTTCCAAGTAACCGACCGCTCTATCAACTCGACAGCCATTAACAGACCGCTCTACCATCAAGCTCTTGGCCTTATTGATGGTGGGAGCTCAATACGACAAGCATTCAAGGCTACTGGATTTTTGGAGGCTGCCTTTGAGAATACTTCTTATGTCCGGCAAAGCTAATGAGCATATCTTTTTCACTGGAGGAAGAAAAACTACGGTCACAGGTTCGAATCCTGCCTCGGGCATGGATGTTTGTGATGTCCTTAGGTTAGTTAGGTTTAACTAGTTCTAAGTTCTAGGGGACTAATGACCCCAGCAGTTGAGTCCCATAGTGCTCAGAGCCATTTGAATTTGAAGAAAAAGAAATAGTGCAACGTTTCCCTCCATAAAAGTTGTTTTGGACTTGTATTGTACGGAACTGGGGACCTAGAAACGATAGCCGTATGTGGAGACAGTGTTTGCGCAGCAATTGCCGGCATAGTGTAACTGATGTTGAATAAGGGGAACCAGCCCGCATTCGCCGACGCACATGAAGAACCACCTTAAAAACTATCGACAGACTGGCTGGTACACCGAACCTCGACACTAATCCGCCGGGCAGATTCGTGCCGGGGACCGGTACGCCTTCACTCCCGGGAAGCGGTGCTTTGGACCGCACGGCCAATCGGGCGGGCCTGTTTTGGGCTCACTCTCAGATCACTACGACATTTGCTATTTGCATTCGACGAAAAGTAAGCAGTTCCTAATTTCTTTATTTATTTATTTGTAATGCTTTTTATTTTCTTCAGTTGAGCTAAAAGTACACATTGCATACCCACAGAATGGCCTAAAACTACGCAATATTATTTTTCAAGAAAATCTTTATTACTCCTTTTAATAATAACTCGATGGTAATAAAACTTTTCGCAATGTTAGCAAGATGACAAACTAGGTGTTACATGCGTAATTGATATAATATTGTAGAAAGTTTTAAAAATATTTAGTAAAACTGAAAATTTTTAGTTTTAACCCACTTTAGATGTAACTTCTCTTGAAGATATTTAAATTAAAAGTAATAAACCTCCAAATTTCTGGTGAATCGGAATATCTGTTGACCTCCTTGTGTTCACTGAGTTGTTATGATGTTTCCCTGTCTATTTGTAGCCTGTTTGACATTCGGTCTCCTTAAGTCAGAAAAACATGTGTAAGATGTATTAAACTATTGATAAGGTCTATCCATAAGTATATAGGTCAGCAATATTCATTCCCGAATTATCAGAAAATATGTCTAAAATTACGACTACGAAGAGAACATTACAGATGGAGCTCATGGTGAGAATGGCAAAGGATCCATTCTGGTACTCGACATTAGACAAATCACGGAAAACCTAAAACTGGATCGTCAAGACGGAAATTTGAACCATCATCCTTCCGAAAGCTTTGGTTCTATATGCTGCTGTAGCAATTACTCACTGCCAAACTGGTTTTCTTTATCGAGTTACATTCTAAGTTGCAACCACAAAAATTAGTTTTGTTCGTTTTTTTTTCCTGCTAATCATTTCGTATTAGTCTGTGTTTAAAATTAAATATGGAGGCTGTTGCTCGCTTTATGAAAAGCTAAGCAGCAGTTACGAGCTGGCGGCAAATAATCCCTGTCCGCTAGGTGGTGCAACGCTCACGGAAAAACGTGAAAATGTTTAGAGTGCGCATTTTGCACAGCGCGAAATATTTTCGCGTCGGATTCTTCTTTGGTGATGTGTCGGAGACGTGATTTGCATGATGGGAAAAGATTTCACCACCTGTCTCTCGTCAGTGCCAGCATCCAGAAGATAATTACAGTGCTTTGCTTTCAGCTTGCTATTGCAGTCGTTAGCTCTCAAAACATGGCATTAAATCTTAGGCACCCACGAATGATCGTCTTTCTTCGAGGTAGACCTCATGCCATATTTCATCATGAGACGTTAACGCACCACGTAATGCCTCTTACTCCAGTCCCGAGTTGTTTCATGTACAGACCCTCTAGTAGGACACTTTAGAAGCGTTCCTTCACATATCTACTGCAAGTTCCTTCAACTGGCTTCGTAGTTCAAAGTGCGTATTCGGTAAGACATCCAGTAGCAGCTGCTCTGTCAGTGTCACTGTATCTCGTGATCGAATATTATGCCAGTGTCTCTATTGATTTTCACAGGAAAGCTGTTCCTGTAAGGCTCTGAAAATTTATCCATCGAAGACCGTTTTGTGTGAAATCTTTCCCAATCCTCGATAGTTTTGGACATTATACTAATAGCAGTAATTTTCATTAATAACTTTTTGTCGCAAGAGAACGGGAGGTGAATGTCATTCAGTGACGTGTCTTTTGACGCCGCTTGAATCAGAGGAAAAGAACCACAGAATGGCTAACGGTGGAAGACGCTGCACGCTGCGTAGTGCGCTTCTCGAGTGTAATTTCTTGTCTCCATGAGGCTGCAATACTTGGATTATGGTTTTGCACAAGACACTGAGAAAAGGAAAGAAAGATGCAGAAGAAACTGTTGGCTGGGAGACCTTAAATCTTTGGTTTGGCCTCCCTAAATGGCAAAAGTTTTCTTCACTGCGGTATGTGGGGACTTTGTGTTAATTATGCTAGATGGATACATACAGGGTGACAATTGTTGAACTGTATGAACAAAAAGCGTAACTTAGTTACAAACTACGGCTTGAACACACCTTATTCAACATATAAACGTCACTATAGATATTCGGACTTAGATCATCACGTGTTCGATATGCCTGCCATCACTGGCGATGAGATGGTGCAGACGAATAGCAAAATTCTGCATGGACCGCTTAAGTGTAGGAAGATTGATGCTGTCCATGACCTCATGAATGGCTGTTTTTAACTCATCGATGGTTTTGGGGTTATTGTTGTACACCGTGTCTTTAGTATAACCCCACAAAAAGGAGTCACACGTGGTAATGGTCTCAGGTGCCCCAGAGACAGAATGCGGGCCCCAAACTGCTCCTCCAGGACATCGAACACTCTCCTGTTTCGATAGGGTCGAGCTCCGTCTTGCATGAAACACATCTCGCCGATTCAGTCCGGAAACGCGCGACCGCTACGGTCGCAGGTTCGAATCTTGCCTCGGGCATGGATGTGTGTGATGTACCTAGGTTAGTTAGGTTTAAGTAGTTCTAAGTTCTAGGGGACTGATGACCTCAGATGTTAAGCCCCATAGTGCCCAGAGCCATTTAACCATTTGAACATCTTGTCGAAATCAGGGTAACTTTGGTAATAGGGATGAAATCATCTTCAAAAACCTTCACGTACCGTTCGGTTGTCACCGTGATATCAGGGAATATCGAATGCATCCAATTTTGCTTATTGAGGAACCCATCCAAAGGAAAATGGGCTTTGTCGCTAAACCAAACTATATACCCATACTTCAGATGGTTCAAATGACTCTGAGCACAAAAAATGGGAGTGAACAACTGAGGTCATCGGTCCCCTAGAACACAGAACTACTTCAACGTAACTAACCTAAGGACATCACAGACATCCATACCCATGGCAGGATTCGAACCTGCGACCGTAGCAGCCTAGACCCACTCGGCCACACCGGCCGTCCTATACGCATACTAATTCCCATCACGTCCAGAGGCCAACAGCGTAGTTTGAACGTCCTAAGGCAAACCGTTCAGAAGTTATGATGATTTTCTTTCATATAATTCAGTAATTATTACGCTGTATGATAGTTATGATTGTACTGTGTGCCGTCGAATAGCGACAAGACTGCCGCTGGGTTTAACGTCCCTATCGGATAGCCATTATCACTCTCATATGCCCCCACTACATAAACACTGCAGAGAGGTTTGGAATTTAATCCAGGCCATTGATGCAAAGTGGTGGCCAAATATTTGCTCCGAAAATTTCTACCACCAGCTGGATTCAAACTGGTTAGTCCCGGTCCAACACCACCGTACAGGCGTGTGTTGGAGAACTCGGCTACGTAGGCAGGTAAGGTAGTAAGCATTTCAGTTAGACGGAAGCAACGACATGATGAATGCCTTGATAGGCTGCGCAAACCACGAAACGGTTCGCAACTACCGGTTCTCGGGTTTAGGAAAACGTCGAAAGCCTGCAAAGGAGACACGTCAATCATTGAGCAGTATCTGTCTCTCTCCCCTGGCAGGTACAAGCGCAGTAACTCACAAGAACACTTAACGACCCGTGCGCGCTCTTCCCCTGACAGGCGGCCCGACTGGGAACTCCGGCAACGGTCGGCAACCTTCAGCCTTCCCGCCGACGTCCTCGGTTCGTTTCGGACTGTAATTGCCAGTGCAGCAGTTGGTTAACTGGTTTCTTTCCTGTGTCACAGTGGAACTGTGACCCACAGTGAACGTCCTAAGTACTTCTATAGGTCAGCATCCTCAAGGAATGAAGATTAGGGTTTAATGTCTTCTTGATACGGACTAGTAATAGAACCCAGTACGTTGTCCTCGATGCTGAGTGTTCATCGGAGGTGAGGGAGGGTATCATCTGGAGTGCCCCAGGGAAGTGTGGTAGGTCCGCTGTTGTTTTCTATCTTCATAAATGATCTTTTGAATAGGGTGGATAGCAATGTGCGGCTGTTTGCTGATGATGCTGTGGCGTACGGGAAAGTATCGTCGTTGAGTGACTGTAGGAGGATACAAGATGACCTGGACAAGATTTGTGATTGGTGTACAGAATGGCAGCTAATTCTAAATATAGATAAATGTAAATTAATGCAGATGAATAGGAAAAAGAATCCCGTAATGTTTGAATACTCCTTATAAGACACTAATACAACCTGTGCTTGAGTACTGCTCGAGCGTTTGGAATCCCCATCAGGTCGGATTGAGGGAGGACATAGAAACAATTCAGAGGCGGGCTGCTAGATTTGTTACTGGTAGGTTTGATCATCACGCGAGTGTTACGGAAATGCTTCAGGAACTCGGGTGGGAGTCTCTAGAGGAAAGGAGGCGTTCTTTTCGTGAATCGCTGCTGAGGAAATTTAGAGAATCAGCATATGAGGCTGACTGCAGTACAGTTTTACTGCCGCCAACTTATATTTCGCGGAAAGACCACAAAGATAAGATAAGAGAGATTAGGGCTCGTACAGAGCCATATAGGCAGTCATTTTTCCCTCGTTCTGTTTGGGAGTGGAAGAGGGTGAGAAGATGCTAGTTGTGGCACGAGGTACCCTCCGCCACGTACCGTATGGTGGATTGCGGAGTATGTATGTAGATGTCGATGCAGTTTCTCAGAAGAAAGCGGTAGAGGAAATTGACCGCGAGCTTATGAAAAGAAATACCTCTACAGACCCCTGACCAATTTCGGAAATTCGCAAAATTCGTAACTCATAATGGTCTGATATGGATTTGAAAACAGCTCCGCCAGAAAAAAAGTCCTGGTTCCTAACCGCTGTGGTAGCTCACTCAGTATGGACTATTGGACTGAGTGAGAGATTTAAGAGTTTGAACTCAGACGCGGATATACAAGATTTTTTAAAAAGCTACTGGAGTAGTAATGGTAAGAACTAGAAAAAATATCGTGTGGACGTTAGTGGAAACAAATATTTTTTTTAAATGAGGGTCTTTTAGCGTGTCACTGTCACGACTGTCCGAACTGCAGGAGGTGCTTAATGTGGTTACCATTCATTCAGACTGTGGTGTCACCACCAGACACCACACTTGCTAGGTGGTAGCCTTTAAATCGGCCGCGGTCCGTTAGTATACGCCGGAAACGCGTGTCGCCACTATCAGTGATTGCAGACCGAGCGCCGCCACACGGCAGGTCTAGTCTAGACACTCCCTAGCACTCGCCCCAGTTGTACAGCCGACTTCGCTAGCGATGGTTCACTGTCTACATACGCTCTCATTTGCAGAGGCGGCAGTTCAGCATAGCCTTCAGCTATGTCATTTGCTACGACCTAGCAAGGCGCTATATTGAGTTACTATGTGTTCTGAACAGATAATATTGTGACTCATGTACCGTCAAGAGCGACGTTCATCATTAATACACTCCTGGAAATGGAAAAAAGAACACATTGACACCGGTGTGTCAGACCCACCATACTTGCTCCGGACACTGCGAGAGGGCTGTACAAGCAATGATCACACGCACGGCACAGCGGACACACCAGGAACCGCGGTGTTGGCCGTCGAATGGCGCTAGCTGCGCAGCATTTGTGCACCGCCGCCGTCAGTGTCAGCCAGTTTTCCGTGGCATACGGAGATCCATCGCAGTCTTTAACACTGGTAGCATGGCGCGACAGCGTGGACGTGAACCGTATGTGCAGTTGACGGACTTTGAGCGAGGGCGTTTAGTGGGCATGCGGGAGGCCGGGTGGACGTACCGCCGAATTGCTCAACACGTGGGGCGTGAGGTCTCCACAGTACATCGATGTTGTCGCCAGTGGTCGGCGGAAGGTGCACGTGCCCGTCGACCTGGGACCGGACCGCAGCGACGCACGGATGCACGCCAAGACCGTAGGATCCTACGCAGTGCCGTAGGGGACCGCACCGCCACTTCCCAGCAAATTAGGGACACTGTTGCTCCTGGGGTATCGGCGAGGACCATTCGCAACCGTCTCCATGAAGCTGGGCTACGGTCCCGCACACCGTTAGGCCGTCTTCCGCTCACGCCCCAACATCGTGCAGCCCGCCTCCAGTGGTGTCGCGACAGGCGTGAATGGAGGGACGAATGGAGACGTGTCGTCTTCAGCGATGAGAGTCGCTTCTGCCTTGGTGCCAATGATGGTCGTATGCGTGTTTGGCGCCGTGCAGGTGAGCGCCACAATCAGGACTGCATACGACCGAGGCACACAGGGCCAACACCCGGCATCATGGTGTGGGGAGCGATCTCCTACACTGGCCGTACACCACTGGTGATCGTCGAGGAGACACTGAATACTGCACGGTACATCCAAACCGTCATCGAACCCATCGTTCTACCATTCCTAGACCGGCAAGGGAACTTGCTGTTCCAACAGGACAATGCACGTCCGCATGTATCCCGTGCCACCCAACGTGCTCTAGAAGGTGTAAGTCAACTACCCTGGCCAGCAAGATCTCCGGATCTGTCCCCCATTGAGCATGTTTGGGACTGGATGAAGCGTCGTCTCACGCGGTCTGCACATCCAGCACGAACGCTGGTCCAACTGAGGCGCCAGGTGGAAATGGCATGGCAAGCCGTTCCACAGGACTACATCCAGCATCTCTACGATCGTCTCCATGGGAGAATAGCAGCCTGCATTGCTGCGAAAGGTGGATATACACTGTACTAGTGCCGACATTGTGCATGCTCTGTTGCCTGTGTCTGTGTGCCTGTGGTTCTGTCAGTGTGATCATGTGATGTATCTGACCCCAGGAATGTGCCAATAAAGTTTCCCCTTCCTGGGACAATGAATTCACGGTGTTCTTATTTCAATTTCCAGGAGTGTAGATTAAAGTTAAGCATGAAACTACTTACGTCCGCTTTCTGAATTCTAATTCCATGTCATGTTCCAGACCTCACGTCAGTATAGTCTTCCCTCCTCACGCAAGCCTGCGTGAGCTGAAACGCGTGCATTTCGGCGTCCTCTAGTAACACGGTGTTGGCTCTTCTGCCAATACCACACAGACACATACTTCCATCTTCTTTCTCACAGAATCACTGACTTGTGCGAGCATATCCGGTTGACCTCACATGCATTGCACCTAAGCACTTGTAGCATGTGTCGATGGGTCTAAGGGATTAATCATTAATTTTGTAGTCATAATTGGAAAAGCGCCAACCTGGAAATAATATGACAAAACAACATGACATACTGAAAGCTTTGGATTAAGGTACCGTGTGTATGCAGTGTTTCTTTACTTCCGATTAAGCATTTCACTCAGCACCACACCTCATGTGGGGTATCAAGTGACTCTTGTGACTAGACTGAGGGCTTTTTGGTAAGGAGGGCGCAACATGTCCTCTTAGATGGAGTTTGTCAGCTGTACAAGTAACTTTGCGTGTGCCCCAGGGAAACCTGTTGGGACCCTTGCTGTTCATGCTGTATATTAGTGACCTTGCAGCCAATATTAATAGTAAACATCAAGCTTTTTGCAGATAATACAGCTATCTACACTCATGCTCATAAATTAAGGATAATTGCAGAATGTGGTGCCACACAACATGGCTAATAGCGTAGGCACAGAGGCAACACACGACACAGATCTGTAAGTCCATGGTATTGGTGGTAAGTTGATAAAACCGTCCCGAAACACATGTGCTACAAAACGCCCCTGTTTCCTGCGCATGTATCCCTACATCAATATAGGACATGATCACCGTGCACGCATACACAGGCCGCACAACGGTTTGGCATGCTCTGGATCAGGTGGTCGAGCAGCTGCTGGGGTATAGCCTCCCAATCTTGCACCAGCGCCTATCAGAGCACCTGAAGTGTCATAGTTGATTGAAGATGTGCAGCGATACGTCGACCGAGAGTATCCCAGACGTGCTCGATGGGGCTTAGGCCTGGAGAACAGGCAGGCCACTCTATTCACCTGATATCTTCTGTTTCAAGGAACTCCTCCACGATGGCAGCTCGGTAGGGCCGTGCGTTATCATTCATCAGGAGGAAGGTGAGACCCATTGAACCCCTGAAAAGGCAGACACACTGGTGCAAAATGGCGTCCCTATACACCTGATCTGTTAAAGTTCCTCTTTCAAAGACATGCAGGGGTGTACGTGCACCAATCATAATCCCACCCCACACCATGAAACCACGACCTCCATACAGGTCCCATTCAAGGACGTTGAGGGGTTGGTATCTTGTTCCAGGGTCACGCCAGATGAAAACCCGGCGAGAATCACTGTTCAGACTATACCTTGACTCATCCGTGAACGTAACCTGGGACCAGAATGAAATTTTCACTCTACAGCAGAGTGTGCGCTGATATGAAATTTCCTGTCAGATTAAAACTGTGTGCCGGACCGAGACTCGAACTCGGGACCTTTGCCTTTCGCGGGCAAGTGCTCTACCACTAAGCTACCCAAGCACGAGTCATTCCTCGTCCTCACAGCTTTAATTCCGCCAGTACTTCGTCTCCTGCCTTCCAAAATTCACAGAAGCTCTCCTGCCAGCCTTGCAGAACTAGCGCTCCTGGAAGAAAGGATACTGCGGAGTCATGGCTTAGGCACAGCCTGGGAGGTGTTTCTAGAATGAAATTTTCACTCTACAGCGGAGTGTGCGCTGATATGAAACTTCCTGTCGGATTAAAACTGTGTGCCGGACCGAGACTCTAACTCGGAACCTTTGCGGAGTTCGAGTCTCGGTCCGGCACACAGTTTTAATCTGACAGGAAGTTTCATAACCTGGCACCACTGTTCCAATTACCATGTACTGTGTTCTTGACGCCGGGCTTTACGGGCTCTCCCGTGACCAGGGGTCAGTGAAATGCACCTCGCAGACCTCCAGTCGAATAAATCATGTCTGCTCAGTTGTCTGTAGACTGTGTGTCTGGAGACAACTGTTCCAGTGGCTGCGGTAAGGCCCGAGCAAGGCTACCTGCAGTACTCCGCGGCCGTCTGTGGGCACTGATGGTGAGATATCGGCCTTCTTGTCGTGTTGTACACGTTGGACGTCCCATACCGTAGCACCTGGACACGTTTCTTGTGTACTGGAATCGTTGCCATGTTCTTGAGATCACACTTTGTGGCACACGTCGGCCCCGTACTATGACCTTCTGTGTTTCAGCAGCCTCCAGTCGCCCCAGTATTTTACCCTTCATAACATTATCAATATGTGAGCCATTTTCAACACACAGTCACCATTATCACGTGAAAATGACTGCACACTTACTCGCTGCACCATACTCTGACATGTACCGACACACCTCTGCGTTTGTGGACTGCCGCCAGCGCCACCGTGCGACGACCGCAGGTCAAATGCACCACATGGTCATACCCCGACGTGATTTGAACTCGCAAACCGACCACCATAGCGTTGTCTCGCCATGTATCAGCATTATCCTTAATTTATGAGCATGATTGTATAATGAAGTTCTATCTGAGAGAAGCTGCATAAATATTCAGTCAGATGATGATAAGATTTCAACGTGGTGCAGAGATTGGGAACTTGTTCTAAATGTTCAGAAACGTCAAATTTTGCACTTCACAAAACGAAAAACTGTAGTATCCTGCCTACCCCAGTCGGAGGTTTGAGTCCTCCCTCGGGCATGGGTGTATGTGTCGTCCTTAGCGTAAGTTAGTATAAGTTAGACTTAATAGTGTGTAAGATTAGGGACCGATGACCTCAGCAGTGTGCTCCCATAAGATCTTACCAGAAATTTCCAATTTCCGTAGTATCCTGTGACTGTAATATCAGTGAGTCACTGCTGGGATAGCCCAAATCGTAGAAATACCTGGGAGTAACACTTTGCAGCGATATGAAACGGAATGATCACATAGGTTCAGTCGTGAGTAAAGCCGGTGGTAGACGTTGGTTTATTGGTAGAATACTGGGGAAGTGCATCAGTCTACAAAAGGGATTATTTACAAATCACTCGTGCTATTAAGCCTAGAATATTGCTCAAGTGCGTGGCACCAGTACCAGATAGGACTTGAATAGAAACCCCAATAACTGGTAAAAATTTGTAAATCTGTCGTAAGATCTTATGGGACCAAACTGCTTAGGTCATCGGTCCTTAAACTTACACACTACTTAATCTAACTTAAACTAACTTACTCTCTGGACAATACACACACCCATGCCCGAGGGAGGACTCGAACCTCGGAGGGAGGGAGCGGGGGGGGGGGGGGGGGGCAGCGCGGACCATGACAAGACGCCCTAAGCCGCGCGGCTACCCAGTGCGGCTAATAACTGGTACAATGACCATGCACCTCGCGGCCGTTTGCAGAGTATAGGTGTAGATGTACATTAATCAGTTATTAATTGCTGATTTCTGAGGCATGCCGTTGAACCTCTTCGGCCAACCCACCTGTCATCAGACGTTTGTGTTAGGTGCTGTATGGGGTGGAAAATGAGGCGGTACCTCTTCATCCATAAACCACATCGCTTGTCTTTTTGAAAGAGTAAAGTTCTCCAAAAGCGCTGGGAATTTGTAGTGCAGAAGTTCTGTATGCCAAAGTGCGTGGTGGCTTTCGTGTCCATATCGAGATCTAGGCATCAGTTTTCATTTCATACTGGCCGGCTTAACCAACCACAGACTTTCGCTTAGCTTAAAGCTACTATTACCAGCATACGACAGGTAGAATGTTTAAAACACTACTGAAACAAAATGTCGTATTCAATCTCAAATAAAGAGATAAATTACAGTCTTCAGTTACATATGCAAAGAAGCTCACAGTTTTGCAAATGTAACTCCGCTGAAATAGATTTCAAAGAGTGTTTAGGTTATTATCTACGAATTTATATCCTGAACTCGCTGTGCGATTAACTGGAGAACGTAATTCACAATAAATAAAGAAAGACACGAGACACCGATGCGTATACCAAGCCCTATTAGAACTCCACACAAGGTGTGGTACAGTTATTTTACAAAATTTTGGATCTGAAGGAGTGATGAAATGGTGGCTTAGGAAATCACACTCCAGGCTGTATATTCCTCCTCGAAATACACAGTAAAGTATACAAAATAACTCGGATTATAAACTGGTTCCATTATGTTACACAATAGTGAAATCACTAATATTAGCAAGGTCAAATTACAGTCTCCAGCTCAACCGCGAAGAACTTTTCAATACATAACGAAATTTTAATAATTAAACCCAAATTTTCAATGCTTCATTAACTCTCTTGGTTAATTACTTCATGAGAAAGCTACTGAATCAGCTCTGAAGTGCGAGACTGGATTATGTAGCTATTTATCAACCATAAAATCACCCCCTCATATTAACGATTACGGAAATAATCTAGAGGTGGTACAGAGTATCACAATATCTATGGTAACAATAGGAGTTAATCTGCAGCCCTACTTTCTTTACATAGATCCTCCAAAATTGCAAATGCAAATAAATGAACATACACTTGTCATAAACACGTAATACTAAACATAGCTAAATTGTATATGACGAATGTTTGCTAAATTTTACTGTCAATATTTAGTTACTTTTAGATTTATGATTAGATTTAATAAATTTCAATTTCTTTTAATGAACTGTGCGATAGTTAAATCTAGAACTTTTCGTAACTAGACTCATCCGGTAAATATTTTTACAATTCAAAATAAACCTTTCTCATGGTTTCATAAGAAAATGCGACAGTTTTTTCTTTATAATTGTGAATCTAGTTATAGCGCAGGTAACATGACTTGGGTGAATAACAGCCTTTATACCCACGTAAATTAAACTGTATTGATAGAACAAACAGTAAATACTGATCCATGAGATTTATAATAGTAATGAAAATGGTAGATTGCCCTAGAAACAACAATGCGACGCGTTGCATCAGTGTTCATGAGTATGACGTGGTTTTAGGCATAGGGTTTACACGGGTAACACGTGACTCTTCTTTCAGTTAACACATACCACAGAGCTCTGTTTAAATATTCTGTATCTTCACCAGAGAAGAGAACGACAATCCGAGGTGATAAGTTCTTATGACCGTATAGATTTTAGCCTCGTATCCAATGAGAGATGTGCACATTTGTACGGCCGACTACTGCCCGGTGCTTTGTTCCCATTTGAGACGCTCTCCACACATCATCCACCTTTTCATCGGCGCTTCCCTACACCTCTTCGTTCCGCATCGTTAAGATTCTAAATATTACTCCTGCGGTACAGAAACATAATAATCACGAGGAGTAACAAAATATACACAAAGTACAAGCAAAATATTTTCTATAAACGATTGAAAATTACTAATGGCATGAAGTGTTAGGGTACCAGGCAAGTGAGAGAGGTACCGTCAAATAATGACACATCGAGCAGCGAAACATTCAGCGGTAACTGAGCGGCGTCATGGATAACCTTATGGCATGCTGATGCTTTTGTTTCGTCTGCGGCATCAGCACTGAAATAAACGTCAGCAGATATGGCGCCTAAAGTGTAGGTCCATGTGATCAAGCGGCCGACAATACCAATCGCGGAAGTATGTATCGTTCCCTAGAAGACCAGCTAAAATATTGGAACGACCGCTCTCTGCAGGTCCTGTAGAACCAAGAAACACGATCGACTGGCCAAAGTGCCACTACTTTGTTATGACCAGCATAAATGGGTTCTGAAAGGACTTTTCTGGGATGGTCTCCCATCGGTCTCTGGATACTTTTTACCGCGAACGTATCTGTACATTAGCGCTTGCTTTCGTTACAAAAGGAGTTGATGTCGGCAGAAATCACCACCTTGGCAATAATTTTGAATTTATTCGGGCCTGTATGTAGCGATTCACAAATATAAAGCAGAACTACTCGTGTACCTTGGGAGTTAGCTGTTAAACAACCACTTTCAATGATAAATTTCACTTTCTCTGTATTTTCACTACCTCGGTAAATAATGATCGCATCATTACTACCAAGGTGTTTCTGTCCCCGATATCGGCTATCTTTGAAGTTTTCCTCTGCGAGGTTTGCAAAAGGGATAATAAAACTCCTCTGAATATCCTAGAAAAAAAGAGACACAAAATCGGCTTTTGCTTTGTTTATAAACAAATTCGACAATTGCTTCGTGTAGGGAACCACACATTAGGACGGGCACGGTGGTGATCTGAATTCCTCTCGTTGTGAACACGAATCGGGTCTCTTCGACAATTGAACCACGTCGATCAGCAGTTAGTTGTTCCCCACACGGCGATCTCTTTGTAATCTTATTTTTCCTCTCCCTGTTATGGAAGATATTCCGGCTCATCTACCGACATGATTCACATGATTTTGTTACACTTATCTACTCCGCCACCGTCGCTGAAATAATATTTTGTTGATAGCAGCAGCACGATCACCTACATCCGTATAGTCGTAAAACTGTTTAGTTAAGGGCCACAAATGCCATTTCGCAATATAGTTGCTGAATACACACCGACTGATTCCTGATTCCGTCGCTGGATTTCCTTGCCGCGTCTGTCCCGTAAGTAGATTCCCAACCACAATAATAGTTATGAAAATGAAAACAGTCACACGAAATGAAACATTGCGGTGTTCATGCAAGCAGTACGCTCTACTTATTTCCTACCGTTTTCTACACATGCAGCAACAGTGAAGACATATGAGTGGAACACATACTAATACATATCATATCACTTAAAAGAAAGGGCCTAATTCCTGTCGGCCGAGTGGTTCTAGGCGCTTCAGTCCGGAACCGCGCTGCTGCTAAGGTCGCAGGTTAGAATCCTGCTCGGGCATGGATGTGTGTGATGTCCTTAGGTTAGTTAGGTTTAAGTAGTTCTGCGTCTAGGGGACTGATGACCTCTGATGTTAAGTCCCATAGTGCTTAGAGCCATTTGATCCATCTAATCTCTGTCCACTACGACTCTCCTAAAGTCGGCAGGTTCGTTTCTTTTGAAACTGCCCTCAGAAATCTCTAGACAACGGCCTTCCCGCAGTGGATACACCGGTTCCCGTCAGATCACTGAAGTTAAGCGCTCTCTGGCGTGGCCGGCACTTGGATGGGTCACCATCCGGGCCGCCGTGCACTGTTGCCGTTTTTCTGGAAGCACTCAACCTCGTCATGCCAACTGTGGAGCTACTCGACCGAACAGTAGCGGCTCCGGTCACAAAAAACCATCATAACGACCGGGAGAGCGGAGTGCTGACCACACGCACTCCTATCCGCATCCTCAGCTGAGGATGACACGGCGGTCGGATGATCCCGATGGGCCTCTTGTGGCCTGAAGACGGAGTGCTCAGAAATCTCGAATCGATAGAGAAGCATATAATTTTAGCCAGTGATACTAACATGCATTTTCTGTACAGCAGACACTCCAATGTGAAATTCAAGTGCATTGTTTCTTCTTCAATTTTGGCCTTACGTCAGCTTGCGCCTACCCATCACACTCTCAAAGATTTGCTGCGAAATCCGCAACCAGAGTAATTCGTACCTCTCAAGTATCTGCACCTGACATGTCTGGCCATGGAAAAATTTTCATGACGTACTTTCTAGACTGTTGCAGAAAAAACCCACAACTGATTGCATACCGAGACTTCGAACGCATTAATTTATCTGAAAGTGAGGCGTGGGAAGTAGTTTGGGGGATGTCGTCTATTGCCTTATCGGACTGTGACGAAAAATTTCGTGGGTTTACTACTTAACTTGCTATGACAAATATGCTAACCTAAAATCTGGAAAATAAGGAGCAAACCTGCACCTTGGATAACTGAAGAACTGAAACAGGTCATGAATCTAAGAGACGCTGCACATCGGGCAGACGCACGGAGGAAAAATCACATTTCTTACAAGCGGAAACAGAACGGAGTCAGTCAAGCTGTGAGAAATGCTAACCTCCGAAATGCCGATACATTAACTGACGACAGCAACGGACCGTGTTGTTGGTATAGGCAAAGAAAAAGCTGCAGCTGGTCGCATTGTCCCAGCCTAGGAACTGGACTAGTATTTCACATTAACTACACCCAGAACAGAACCACATACGAAACAGAGACTTTTTGGTTGCTTCATCGGGGTAAACGACGGTAGCAACGAAAATTTCTGTCTCAAGCATGGTACTGGCAATAGCGTCAAAAAATCCTTCATGCGTATAAGATCAGCATATACTGGACGCGACGGCATCACTGTAGTAATGATTAAGCTTGTTACTGACTCACTACAGCCCACCATAACAGATATTTTTAGCAACTCATTAACCACAAGTGTTTTCCGTGAGGTCCGGAACCGTGGGGTAGTTATGCCACTACATAAAGACTTCGACATTGTTGGGTTGGACGTATTACTTGCTAAACTTAGGAGCGCAAATTTCTCTCCAAGTGCAGTGCAGTACCTGTTCGTACCTAACGTCTCGCCAGCAGAGCCTCGTGTCCGGAACCATAGAGTCACAATGGAGGCAGGTAGTACCAGGATTGCCGCGCGGGATTGGCCGAGCGGGCTAAGGCTCTGCAGTCAAGGACTGTACGGCTGGTCCCGGCGGAGGTTCGAGTCCTCCCTCGAGCATGGGTGTGTGTGTGTTTGTCCTTAGGATAATTTAGGTTAAGTAGTGTGTAAGCTGAGGAACTGATGACCTTAGCCGTTAAGTCCCATAAGATTTCACACACATTTGAGCATTTGAGTACCAGGATTCGGCATTAGGACCTATATTCATTGTATGTCAGATGTGTGTCACCAGTTTTGACTTACTGTAAACAGCACATGTATTCGAATGGCTTCCAGTTGTATCAAAGTGCAAAACCAAAAAAGGTAAAAGACTGCTATCGGTAATTTCAATACTGACTTGTGTGCGCTGTTGGAATGGTCACTGGATATAGGATAAAAGCTCAATACAATCAAATGCCGAGCGGTCCTAGTAGGTAACAATAGGCTCTTTAGTACGAAATATCACGACGACTTACAATCTTTAATGTTAAATGGTACAAAAATAATCTTCTGTCCTTCAGCAAATAGTCTAGGAGCAATAACAAATGAAAAGCTAAATGAGGCCGGTCACACAGGGACAATGTGCAATAATACATCAGCATCTCTCCGTGCTCTATTAAACAATAAAAAGCTCTTGCTTTTCCACCTGAAAAAGAAACTGGTACTAATCAAAATACTTCCGACTCTTGATTACAGTGCTGTTGCCCTGCAAGCTCTTTCTCAGGGAAGCTCACGGTGCCTGATGAACGTCGGCGTTCGATGTAACCTGTGATGTTCGACTCTTTGATCACATTCCACCGTCTTATACACAGTTATCCTGGCTGTATGTAGACAAGTGCAGATACGTCCATATACTGTCTTGTCAAGGTATACCGTCGCTCATCAGAAATCGACCTTATCACTTTCGTCTGAAAACCATGGCAGAAACACATGTTCCCATCAGAGCAAAACCATTTTTGTCCCATGCCATCACTCAGCGGCTTTCTCCAAGTCCTTTTCCATAATAGGAACCCGACTCTGGAATGACCTCCCTCATTATATTACAAAATTGAATAAAATCTGCAACTTGAAAAGACAGTTAGGGACAATCTTCTGAAGCAACAGTAAGGTCTGCCGTTGACCCTGTATGCACTCATTGCGTTACATCCTTCTTTCCAACCAGACCTTCCCTGTTTGCTAATGCTCTTAGCTGGTGCAGTCTACCTAAACTTCTTTCCCTCGTCACTCGCTTTGTCAGAAATAGCCTTTGTACACCCATGAGATTCCATATGGAAACGAACCTGACTCATTGACGCAAAAGTACATTTTGTATCTGCCAATATCACTATTACTATTATGGCTATTATTTTAGCGGCATCATCAGAAGCTATAATAGTCGTTCTGCCAGTATTAACTTTGTTATTCTTAATCACTGCTATTTATTCGCACGCCCTCTATATATGTCTAGATCATTTTTAGTTATATTGATTCCATGATATTACTATCTTCCATATTAAAATTATCGTTATTTCTTAAGCTCTGAGCTAAACTCTGTCCGAATTGGCCTCGAGAGGCCCAAACGTACCGACCGATCGCCGTATCATCCTCAGCTGATAGGCGTCTCCGGATGCGTGTGGTCAGCATCATGTCTTTTCCTACATTATTGATATTCCGACCTGGAATTTCCATTGTTAAAATCATATTTCTATCAATTTAAATTGGGAGCTAGAAACTTTCAAAGTGTTAATAGTGGATGTAGCATGCTGTGCTTTACATAATACTTGGTTGTGTGTAGATGGATGTTCTTATAGAAGAATGCTGATGTAAGTAAAGTGTTAAAATGTGTGCACATATTATTGAATGCACAACGCAATGTGCCTTCTAATCGACTAGCGGACGAGATGTTACGTCGACGGTGTCACAGAGCGCCAAGCTGCTCGATGTGCCCTTTGAAGTCATCTGGAGTTCTGGGTTCAGGGACATAAACACACTCCGCAAAGGGAAATCACTGTTCTCAATAGGGCGATCGTGCGCGCCATTCCTGACGACCACGGCGCCCCAGCCGTCTTCCAGGCAATCTGTTGTTCAGTTCCTGCACATCACACGCAGTATGGGTTGGGTAATGATCGTGCTGCAACCACATATGACTTCTAATGTCTAGACGGACATTTTCAAGGAGAGTATCTAAACTGCCGAAGATAGAAGATCGATACATCTCACCTATCAGTGTACCTGCAAAGCGGCGTGGACATGGTTCCATCCCCAAAGAGTCCACACCATACATTAATTGACGGTCGACAGACCATGCCCACCAACGATTTTCTGTGGAGCAGTAATGTATATTGTTACGGTTCACTTCACAATAATTTGTGAACATCTCCTACTGTGCACAGCGATATATCTCGTCACATTGTACTGCAGTTTCACGTGGTCACACGTGACTCGACTTATTGCTATGTAGCAGCGAGCTATGTGCCTGCATATAATTCCCCAAAAACAGAAGCTGACAGTAATAAGTGTAGAATGATTACACAGTGCGGGTCTCGTTTAAAACCTGTTGTTGTTGTGGTCTTCAGTCCTGAGACTGGTTTGATGCAGCTCTCCATGCTACTCTATCCCGTGCGAGCTTCTTCATCTTCCAGTACGTACTGCAACATACATCCTTCTGAATCTGTTTAGTGTATTCATCTCTTGGTCTCCCTATACGATTTTTACCCTCCACGCTGCCCTCCAATACTAAATTGGGGATCCCTTTGTTGCCTCAGAACGTGTCCTACCAACCGATCCCTTCTTCTAGTCAAGTTGTACCACAAACTCCTCTTCTTCCCTATCCTATTCAATACCTCCTCATTAGTTATGTGATCTACCCGTCTAATCTTCAGCATTCTTCTGTAGCACCACATTTCGAAAGCTTCTTTTCTCTTCTAGTCCAAACTGTTTATTGTCCATGTTTCACTTCCATACATGGCTACACTCCATACGAATACTTTCAGAAACGACTTCCTGACACTAAAATCTATACTCAATGTTAACAAATTTCTCTTCTTCAGAAACGATTTCCTTGCCATTGCCAGTCTACATTTTATATCCTCTCTACTTCGACCATCATGAGTTATTTTGCTCCTCAAATAGCAAAACTCCTTTACTACTTTAAGTGTCTCATTTCCTAATCCAATTCCCTCAGAATCAACCGATTTAATTCGACTGCATTCCATTATCCTCGTTTTGATTTTGTTGGTGTTCATCTTATACCCTCCCTTCAAGACACTGTCCATTCCGTTCAACTGCTCTTCCAAGTCCATTGCTATCTCTGACAGAATTACAATGTCATCGGCGAACCTCGAAGTATTTATTTCTTCTCCATGGATTTTAATTCCTACTCCGAATTTTTCTTTTGTTTCCTTTACTGCTTGCTCAATATACAGATTGAATAACATCGTGGAGAGGCTACAACCCTGTCTCACTCCCTTCCCAACCACTGCTTCCCTTTCATATCCCTCGACTCTTATAACTGCCATCTGGTTTCTGTACAAATTGTAAATAGCCAGATGGTAGAGTTTTGTTAGGACTGGCTCTCCCAAGGCCGTCAGTAGTTCTAATGGAATGTAGTCTAGTCCAGGGGCCTTGTTTCGACTCAGGTCTTTCAGTGCTCTGTCAAACTCTTCACGCAGTATCGTATCTCCCTTTTCATCTTCATCTACATTCTCTTCCCCTTCTATAACATTTCCCTCAAGTACATCGCCCTTGTATAGTCGATCAATATACTCCTTCCACCTTTCTGCTTTCCCTTCTTTGCTCAGAACAGGGTTTCCATCTGAGCTCTTGATATTCGTACAAGTGGTTCTCTTTTCTCCAAATGTCTCTTTTAATTTTCCTGTAGGCAGTATCTATCTTACCCCTAGTGAGATAAGCCTCTACATCCTTACAGTTGTCCTCTAGCCATTCCTGCTTAGTCAATTTGCACTCATTTTCTAGACGATTGTATTCCCTTTAGCCTGCTTCATTTACTGCACTTTTGTATTTTCTCCTTTCGTCGATTAAATTCAATATTTCTTCTGTTACCCAAGGTTTTCTACTAGCCCTCGCTTTTTTACTTATTTGATCCTCTGCTGCCTTCACTATTTTATCCCTCAAAGCTACCCATTCTACTTCTACTGTATTTCCTTCGCCCATTCCTGTTAATTGTTCCCTTATACTCTCCCTGAAACCCTGTACAACCTCTGGTTTAGTCAGTTTATCCTGGTCCCACCTCCTTAAATTCTCACCTTTTTGCAGTTTCTTCAGTTTTAATCTACAGTTCATAACCAATAGATTGTGGTCAGAGTCCACATCTGCCCCTGGAAATGTCCTACAATTTAAAACCTGGTTCCTAAATCTCTGTCTTACCATTATATAATCTATCTGAAACCTGTCAGTATCTCCAGGCTTCTTCCATGTATACAACCTTCTTTTATGATTCTTGAACCAAGTGTTAGCTATGATTAAGTTATGCTGTGGGCAAAATTCTACCATGCGGCTTCCTCTTTTATTTCTTCCCCCCAATCCATATTCACCTACTACGTTTCCTTTCCTCCCTTTTCCTGCTATCGAATTCCAGTCACCCATGACTATTAAATTTTCGTGTCTCTTCACTACCTGAATAATTTATTTTATCTCATCATACATTTCTTCAAGCCGGCCGAAGTGGCCGTGCGGTTAAAGGCGCTGCAGTCTGGAACCGCAAGACCGCTACGGCCGCAGGTTCGAATCCTGCCTCGGGCATGGATGTTCGTGATGTCCTTAGGTTAGTTAGGTTTAACTAGTTCTAAGTTCTAGGGGACTAATGACCTCAGCAGTTGAGTCCCATAGTGCTCAGAGCCATTTGAAACATTTGAACCTTTCCGTAAGTAAACACCATGTTGTTTGTAGTAGCTTACCCGAACTCCTATTTTTTTATTCATTATGAAACCTACTCCTGTATTACCCCTATTTGATTTTGTATTTATAACCCTGTATTCACCTGACCAAAAGTCTTGTTCCTCCTGCCACCGAACTTCGCTAATTCCCACTATATCTAACTGTAACCTATCCATTTCCCTTTTTAAATTTTCTAATCTAATCCCGATTAAGGGATCTGACATTCCACGCTCCGATCCGTAGAACGCTAGTTTTCTTTATCCTGATAACGACGTCCTCTGAGTAGTCCCTGCCCGGAGATCCGAATGGGGGACTATTTTACCTCCGGAATATTTTACCCAAAAGGACGCCATCACCATTTATCCATACAGTGAAGCTGCATGCCCTCGGGAAAAATTACGGCCGTAGTTTCCCCTTGCTTTCAGCCGTTCGCAGTACCAACACAGCAAGGCCGGTTTGGTTTGTTTGTTTAAAACCTATCCCATTTCAAAATTTTTATCAGTCATTTTCACTCCCGCTGCAGCTCTTGTAGAACGTCCCAACAGCGAGCAGTTTAAAAATTAAACTTGACAAAATAATTTACTTACATGATATTTTAAAAAGCTGACACGAGGATCGTGGTGTACTGCAGCTGAAACAGACACCTCCATCGCTTCACTTCTTGCAGGTCTTCGTCTGTTACTGCTGCGCCTTCTCAAACTATTTATTTCCCCAAGTCGTTGTACAGCATGTACGAACGTAATGGTGGCCGGAGTTCTTCGAACAGGGTATCTCACAGCATACGCCACGGCTGCTTCATTGGCATCTTGTTGGCATTCGCCGAACATCAGCAACATGCCAGCCTACTCGCTGGACGTGTATTCCGTGTTTATTCGACGTCTGAATCCGCGGCACGGGTGTCCACGAGAAATGCGGCCCCCACAACGAACTACTGGCGTCACATCCACATCTTCATCTACTCTCTGCAGATCACATTTAAGTGCCTGGCGGAGGGTTCATCGAAACACCTTCACAATTCTCTGTTCTTCCAATCTCGTATAGCGTGCGGAAATAACGAACACACATCTTTCCGTACGACCTCTCATCTCCCTTATTTTATCGTGGTGATCGTTCCTCCTTATGTAGGCCGGCGTCAACAAAATATTTTCGCATTCGGAGATTTGAATTTCGTGAGGAGATTCCTCCGCAACGAAAAACGCCTTTATTTTAATGATCTCCATCCGAAATGCCGTATCATTTCAGTTACACTCTCTTCCTTGTTTCCCGATAATACAAAACGTGCTGCCTTTCTTTCGACTTTTTCGATCTACTCCGCCAATCCTATCTGGTAAGGATCCCATATCGCGCAGCAGTATTCTAAAAGAGGACGGATAAGCGTAGTGTAGACAGTCTCCTTAGTAGATCTGTTACGTGCTCTAAGTGTACTGCCAATAAAACACAATGTTTGGTTAGCCTCCCCCACACCATTTCTTATGTGTTCCTTACAATTTAAGTTCTTCATAATAGTAATTCCTAGGTATTTAGTGGAATTTATGGCCTTTAGATATGACCGATTTATCGTGTAACCGAAGTTTAACGGATTCGTTTTGGCACTTATGTGGATGACCTCACACTTTTCTTTATTATTATATTTTCGCATCATACAGATATCTTTTCCAAATCGTTTTGCAATTTGTTTTGATCTTCTGATGACTTTACTAGTCGATAAACGACGGCGACATCTGCAAACAACCAAAGACGGCTGCTCGGATTGTCTCCTAAATCGTTTATATAGATAACAAACAGCAGAGGGCCTATAAAACTACCTTGAGGAAAGCCAGCAGTCACTTTTGTTTCACTCGACGACTTTCCGTCAATTACTACGAACGGTGAACTCAATGGCAGGAAATCACGAATCCAGTCACATAACTAAGAAGATGTTCCATAAGCACGCAATTTCACTACAAGGCGCTGGTGAGGCACAGTGTCAAAAACCTTCCGGAAATTCAGAAATAAAGAATCCATTTGAAATCCGTTGTCAATAGCACTCAAGACTTCATGCGAGTAAAAAGCTAGTTGTTTTCACAAGAACGATGTTTTCTGAATCCGTGTTCACTGTGTGTCAATCGACCTTTGTCTTCGAGGTAATTCATAATGTACGAAAACAAAATATGTTCCAAAATCCTGGTGCATATCGACGTTAATGATATGGGCCTGTAATTTAGTGGCTTGCTCCTACCACCTTTCTTGAAAATTTGTGTGACCTGTGTAACTTTCCAGTCTTTGGGTACGGATCTTCCGTTGAGCGAGCGGTTGTGTACGATTGTTAAGTATGGAGCTGTTGCATTCAGCATACCCTTAAAGGAACTTAATTGATATACAGTTTGGGCCGGAAGATTTGATTTTACTAAGTGATTTAAGTTTCTTCGCTAGTCCGTGGATATTTACTCGTGTTGGCAGCTGTTCTTGATCCGAATTCTAGAATATTTACTTCACCTTCTTTTGTGAAGACATTTCGGAAGGCTGTGTTTAGTAACTCTGCTTTCGCAGCACTGTCTTCGATAGCATCTACATTGCCATCGCGCAGAGAAGGCATTGATTGTGTCTTGCCACTAGCATACAGTTCTGCTTGTCAATAACCATATTTCTGTTGCGTACGAACCAGTATTACAGCAGTCAAATGGTTCAAATGTCTCTGAGCTCCATGGGACTTAACTTCTGAGGTCATCAGTCCCCTAGAACTTACAACTATTTAAACCTAACTAACCTAAGGACATCACACACATCCATGCCCGAGGCAGGATTCGAACCTGCGACCGTAGCGGTCGCACGGTTTCAGACTGTAGCGCCTAGAACCGCTCGGCCACTCCGGCCGGCTACTGCAGTCAGGCGATGCAGAGAACATCGGTCGCGAGGTTCCAGCAGCGAGGCTTTAGTACGTATGTACACTTAGCCAGTCACTCATCGTAAGTGTTTTGACATGTTGTTTATAATTGTTTTCAGCTTTTAATACATGTAGTCACATATGTTTATCTAATTCAATGATTTATCATGAACAATTTGTCGTGTTGTTTACCATTATTTTCAATGTATTACTACAAGAGAGTTACTGCAGGCGTAAGATTTTGGAGTCCACACTGTGGACCGTGGCACTTTAATATATTCAATAAAACTTCTGCAATTAGAAGTATTGTGCAGTGTTAATTCTGAGTAATTCCATGTTCCTTTCCTTTAACTATGCAGTGTGTGACGGTTACGTCTCCCCTGTGCAACTAATACAAAATTTTTTTGTGTAGTCCTAAACGACCTGTAGAGACACAGAAGTAACATACATTACTGTCAACGGTACCCAGGACCAGTGACGTTAACAAAATATCCATGTCCCTGGCGCCACAGAGTGTGTCTTTCAGAACCCTTTCGTACTGAGAGTCCTTTCCACGCCATAGGAGACACGAAGTACACACGCAAATAAAGGCATTGGTGAGGTTTCAATTCAGTAAATTTTTCTTGAATTTGTCATCCAAAGTTTGTTAACATCTTAAAAAATATAAATGTTAGGGTGTCTTTTCTGAAAGTATCTGTCTTGGGAGCAGTCTTGTA
Organism: Schistocerca piceifrons; assembly: GCF_021461385.2. Lineage (NCBI taxonomy): Eukaryota > Metazoa > Arthropoda > Insecta > Orthoptera > Acrididae > Schistocerca > Schistocerca piceifrons. The sequence goes on from NC_060140.1 coordinate 74,128,842, forward strand.
AGTAAGTTAAAACTTAATGATGAACAAAACATACGAGAGAAGAATGGAAGTGCTTGAAACGTGACACTGCAGAATACTGCTGGAAAATAATGAGGAAATACTGATAAATATTGAGGAGTGCTGAAACTGGGGAAAAAAGAATCGCATCGCACAACTTGAGTAAGTCTTCCGAAATAAGAGTGATTTCAGGTGCGCCGCAGGAGAGTGTTAATTCCATAAATTATCTGGGAGTAGGCATTGGGAGTGATTTAAAATGGAATGATCATATAAAGTTGATCGTCGGTAAAACAGATGCCAGACTGAGATTCACTGGAAGAATCCTGAGGAAATGCAATCCGAAAACAAAGCAAATAGGTTACAGTACACTTGTTCACCCACTGCTTGAATATTGCTCACCAGTGTGGTATCCATACCAGATAGGGTTGATAGAAGAGATAGAGAAGATTCAACGGAGAGCAGCGCGGTTCGTTACAGGATCATTTGATAATCGCGAAAGCGTTACGGAGATCATAGATAAACTCCAGTGGAAGACTCTGCAGGAGAGACGCGCAGTAGCTCGGTACGGGCTGTTGTTGAAGTTACGAGGACATACCTTCACCGAGGAGTCAAGCAGTATATTGCTCCTTCCTACGTATATCTCGCGAAGAGACCATGAGGATAAAATCAGAGAGATTAGAGCCCACACAGAGGCATACCGACAATCCTTCTTTCCACGAACAATACGAGACTGGAATAGAAGGGAGGACCGATAGTGGTACTCAAGGTACCCTCCGCCACACATCGTCAGGTGGCTTGCGGAGTATGGATGTAGATGTGGATGTAGATGTAGAATAAAGTATCGGCTAATGGGGGACATAGTGAGGAATCAATGAGTTGTTAATTTAGTAATGGAGGGAAATATGTGTGTATTGTTGGGAATGGGGAGGAGAGGGTGGAGAAAACTGTAGAGGGGAACCGAGGTTTGATTGCAATAAGCAGTTTCAAAGGGTTGGTTGTCCTGTGTTGAAGAGACTTGCACGAGATCCACTGGCGTGTATAACTGCATCACGATAGTCTTCGAACTAAAAACTCTTACGTTACTGATACCGTAACAGCTAGAATAAAGCGACAGAAGGAGTCAGATTTTGCACCGTCACTGGCGGTCACCTTTGCCAACATCGGACAAGGAGGCGGGGTGCGAAACATATTATTAAAACGCGCCGATCGTTGTTTGTTTCCAGTGAGGGCGACAGGCGGAGTAATTAACCGCGCAGAGACGCGGCCTGACACGAATTTCACCGGCGGCGCCCTTGCACAAGACCTGTCGCCTGTCACCCTACATCACGGACCGTGGCGGCCGTGTCACAAATGGCGTCACAGTCGGCCTGACAGCAGAGGGCCGCCGACAAAGCGAGCCGCCGGCCAATTTGCGTGCCGGGGACCCGCGGGCCTAATGAGCACGGCGGAGGCAGCCTGCAGCCTCCAGAAGCCGGCCAAGTGGCGCCAGCGCACCTGTGCGGGATTAGCCGCCAGTGGCGGCCCGGGGGACTGCCCCCCGACCAGGGCTGCCACCCTCGCCAGCTGGCGGCCACCCCGCCTCGAGTGGCGCGCGCTTCACTTTTGTTGCGCGCGGTTTCGATGCGTCAGCGCGACAATGGGGTGCGGCCGCCGGAGGGGTGGGAGGTCAAAAACCTCCCGGGCGCGCCCTCATAAGCGGACCGTGATGGGCTTTTTCGCTCGCTGCAATAACTGGCCGCGCGTCGTAATAAATCGGGTCGACAGCTGGTCAAACTACTCGATCGCCGGCAGGGGGAGCGCAATATATGTATGTCGAGCCCACCGCGAGTGGGCGGGCCGCTTCCTGTCGCTCTCTGCAAACACTCGCCTGTCACACGGGGCGCCGCCTCTCCGTGCTGTGACTGTTACACCGCGGTGCGACCGACGTAACAATAGTCCTCCACTGTCGCCTAGGGCACAAAGTAGTAGGCTACTGCGCATCGGACTAATATCACTACTGGCCATTAAAATTGCTACACCACGAAGATGACGTGCTACAGACGCGAAATTTAACCGACAGGAAGAACATGCTGTGATATGCAAATGATTAGTTTTTCAGATCATTCACACAAGGTTGGCGCCGGTGGCGACACCTACAGCGTGCTGACATGAGCAAAGTTTCCAACTGATTTCCCGTACACAGACAGCAGTTGACCGGCGTTGCCTGGTGAAATGTTGTTGTGATACCTCGTGTAAGAAGGAAAAATGCGATTCATGACGTTTCCGAATTTGATAAAGGTCGCACTGTAGCCTATCGCGAATACGGTTTATCGCATCGCGACATTGCTGCTCGCCTTGGTCGAGATCCAATGACTGTTAGCAGAATATGGAATCGGTGGGTTCAGGAGGGTAATACGGAAAGTCGTTATGGATGCCAACGGCCTCGTATCACTAGCAGTCGAGATGACAGGCATCTTATCCGCATGGCTGTAACGGATCGTGCAGTCACGTCTCAATCCCTGAGTCAACAGACGGGGGCGTTTGCAAGACAACAACCATCTGCACGAACAGTTCGACATGGCTACGGTGCTGCTTCACAGACAGGAGTACCTGCGATGGTGTACTCAACGACGAACCTGGATGCACGAATGGCAAAACGTCATTTTTTAAATTTTTTTTTGATGAATCCTGGCTCTGTTTACAGCATCATGATAGTCACACCCGTGTTTGGCGGAATCGCGGAGAACGCCGTACTTGCGTATCACCCGGCGTGATGGCATGGTGTGCCATTGGTTACACGTCTCGGTCACCTCTTGCTCGCATTGACGGCACTTTGAACTGTGGACGTTACATTTCAGATGTGTTACGACCCGTGGCTCTACCTTTCATTCGATCCCTACATTTCCGCAGGATAATGCACCACCACATGTTGCAGGTCCTGTACGGGCCTTTCTGGATACAGAAAATGTTCGACTGCTGCCCTGGCCAGCACATTCTCCAGATCTCTCAACAACTGAAAACGTCTGGTCAATGGTGGCCGAGCAACTGGCTCGTCACAATATACCAGTCACTACTCTTGATGAACTGTGGCATCGTGTTGAAGCTACATGGGCAGCTGTACCTGTACACGCCATCCAAGCTCTGTTTGACTCAATGCCCAGGCGTATGAAGGCCGTAATTACGGCCAGAGGTGGTTGTTCTAGGTACTGATTTCTCAGGATCTATGCACCCAAATTGCGTGAAAATGTAATGACATGTCAGTTCTAGTATAATATATTTGTCCAATTAATACCCGTTTATCATCTGCATTTCTTCTTGGTGTAGTAATTTTAATGGCCAGTAGTGGATTCAGGACCTGGCAGCAGTCATTTTCTTAATGCTGCAGATTAACTTTAGATGAGCGATGGTATAGAAACAGACGTGTGACGTCATAAGGTGGGTCGAGGCAACCACGACAGAGGCTGCCTCCTTCACACAGCCCGAGTGGAAAATGGCGGCAACAGGAACTACTTGCGCTATGATTGACTGTTGCAGTGAAAGCTACAGGGAACTATCCTGTGGTCTGTACGCCAAACCACTTTTTCACATTTATTGATAGTAACTAAATTAATCATCAGTGACAGTCCAAAATCAGATTGGTAAAATGACCCTCACCGACACGAAATGTCAAGTCAATGTAAAAGCAAACCGCAGCAAAGAATTTAGAGTTAACCAAGGGTTTTGAGATGGGAATGTGTTATCCATCCTACTTTCCAACATACTGTTGGACAGAGTGATGAGGAGGATGGAGATCAAAAAGAGAGGTGGCACATTATTAGCCGTCCGAACCAAAATCTACCGTTTCCTGATGATGTTTGTGTGCTGTCTAGAAGATTAAAAGAGCAGGAACGAGGGGTTTGGAGACTAGAACAAGACGTGCCTCTTCGCTTCCAGTAAAAGCGCTGGCGTTATAGAGAAATAAATCAAGTTGACTGGAACCAACTATGGGGGATGTGAGAAGTTCCAATACTTGGAAGCCCTGGCAACCGATGATAACAGCGTAAGAAATGAAAGTAACGATTGCCCTGGGAAATAGAGCTTACAGGGTCCTGCTTAAGATTAGTCAGTAACGAAGTCTGAGCGGAAAATGGAAGTTGACTGCCTATCGAAAGGTTATGAGGCTGGTAGTAATGTATGGCTCAGAAACATGGGCAATGTATGTGGAAGAAGAGAAGCTCCTAACAAGAAGAGAGAGGAAAATACTAAGAATGATTTTTGGTGCAGTGAGTGAGGCAGTGCAATGCAGAATACGGAAAATAAAGGAACTCGAAGACTGGACAGTAATGCTCACCTAGTTTCTGAAATGAAAAACAGATGAAGATGGCTGGGTCACGTAGAGCGAATGTCAGAGGATAAATCTGTCAAGAAGGTATAACTGTCACTATAGACGCTTATATCATTCGAATACTGCTTGTCATATGAAAATTGTTATTTCTTAGGTAATATTGATATAAAAAATGTACTGTTCGTGTGAATCCCAGGTCCGACGTAAAAGAGAGCCTGATGTCCCTAATCAGATAAGATTAAATAAATACAGAGGAAATCCGTGAGGCAGAAGGTGCAAAGAGAGACAAAGGAAGCGACGGCTGGATGATGTGGAGAATGACTTGAGAAAGATACGAATAAGAGAATGGTGGGAACGAGCAGGACATCACCAAGATGGGTCTTCTATCGTCAGACTGGCCAAGTCCCACGTGGGCTGTAGCACCAAGGACTAAGTAGTAGTAAGTGATAGTCCACACAGTAGCATGGGAGGCTCTCTCAGTACTGTACTGTTATGACGTAATGAGAACAAAATTTTAGAATTAATGTTAGAGAGTCAGATGATATACTAAGGAGACACAAACCACTTGGTGCGTCATAGTCAGTGTTACGAATGAGCAGCCAAAAAAAATGGTTCAAATGGCTCTGAGCACTATGGGACTCAACTGCTGAGGTCATTAGTCCCCTAGAACTTAGAACTAGTTAAACCTAACTAACCTAAGGACATCACAAACATCCATGCCCGAGGCAGGATTCGAACCTGCGGCCGTAGCGGTCTTGCGGTTCCAGACTGCAGCGCCTTTAACCGCACGAATGAGCAGCCAGATAGTTGGTTCGCATCAAACAGGAAGGGCGCGGCTAGTTTCGGTCATCAGCCAACAAAGCAGATCACAGAAGGCGAATCACCTGACACTTTCATCGCAAATATTGCGACAATGGAAAGTGCTACTGATGTGTGGTTTTTACAGTCAGGAACTCGTATGATTAGCCAATAAATAGATTACAAGAATACTTAGAAAGTACGTCTTTCTGCAAACGTACATATTCCAAATCGAACAATGCCTGTTGACATTAACAGACTAAAAGCAGGGTAAATTAGAATCGCAGTTGTATTTGTTGTAGGATTTAGTGCGAATCGTTTACGAGATATCGTATTTCACAAGTTTCCGCACCGACACTTGTTTGTGCCATTTACCCTGCGTAGTTCCCAGGTACGATGTTACGTTTGCTTACAGTGTGCTTATGCGTTCCTAGAGTGCACTGTGACTTCCTAGTCAGTTTGTGTGCGACAAAACAAGCAGAAGATCGTGAGTGGGCGATGGGAGTTAACAACGCAGAATAAGCCGATATGCTCATGCTGTGGGGAGAATGTACAAAGAAACTAGTTCGTTCTTGTACGGTGTATGCGGCAAGATAACCCAACAGACGTAAACCATCTCAGACATTATTTATCAGTCTTCGTCAACCAGTTACGTGAAAGTGGTAGTATAAAACCTAGACGCCGTAACAGAAGGAAACAAGTGACGAGAGAAGAGTAGGGTCGCGTGGAGTGGCCGCGTGATTAGAGGCGCCATGTAACGGATTACGCGGCCCCTCCCGCCGGAGGTTCGAGTCCTCCATCGGGCATGGCTGTGTGTGTGTTTTAGTTTGAGTAGTGTGTAAGTCTAGGGACCGATGACCTCAGCAGTTTGGTCCCTTAGGAATTCGCATACATTTGATCAGAAGAGCAGGAAATTAGCGTTCTTGCTGCTGTTGCAGTTGATCCGCACGTTATCTGCCACAAAATCGCACGAGGAGGTCGAATGAGTTAGGCAAGTGCCCCTATTCATACTCCATCGACATAGGTTCCATTGAAAGGGTACAGTACCGCCCGACATTGAAAATAGGTACAACATACTTCATTATTTTTGTCAGGACAACACATTTTTTTGTAAAATAACTCAATTTCAATTAATACAGCGAAGCCGGATACCAGTGTGGGAAAGAATGACAATTTATTTATTTAATTGATCACATGTGCACTCCCACAAAATAAATCCCTACATCCAGTTTGGTGAGATCTGTGAAATGAATGAATGTATGGTCGTCTGTTAACCGCAGATAGTGAATGTGAATATATGATCATGTTTGAGACGATGGACCAAAGAGATGAAATTTACCTGAGCTTTGAGCGCCTGAAATGTGGCTGACCAATACGGTAGCAAGGTGCTCCCCCACTTCGGCAGAGGTGTGAGAGGACCTGAAGAACGGCCACGTTTCGGCACTCTGCCGCTGGACCTTGTGCTGTTAAGACCTGTCTTAGGTGTGCTCCGTAAAGACAAAAGAGTGGAGACATGGTATGCATGTGGAATACTTAAGAGTAGTTTGAAATAATAATTTCTCTATTTCAGGAACTTTTGTGGGGAGAATTAAATGTCAGGCAGGTAATATTAATGGGATCATAGTAATCTTCGGAAGTGACCAACGGTCGCAATGAAACCACGTGTAGCAATAAGTTGAAATACTTCCGTGTGCTTAAGTTAAGCTGAATTACTAGCATGTGTACTATAAGTTGAAATATTTAAGAAATAGCGTGTGCAGGACTTGAAATTAGAGGCGAGTACTTCCACGTGGTGAGTACTGTGTGAGTCTCAATCTGTGTATGAGACAAAGGATAAAGAGAAGTACTCGTCCATGGTATCAGTTGAAGACTCGCGTGTGGGATGAATATGTTCTTAATGTTACTTTGCGTGATATGATTCCGTGTGACGCTATATTTAAACTCTGAGAGAGAATCAAGGTGAGTCGGCCGTCTATTCAGCAACGCCACTTGGCTTGCATTGCACAGGAAGACGTGCATATATCTCCAGAGTTCATAGTAGGAAAGTAGAATTACGAAGTGGGGCAGTGTCGTGTGAAACTGGGATAAATATTAATTGAAGTGGGAAAGCTAAAAGTGATAATGTTGTGACTATTCCCTGTCTTGTATTTCATGTTGCAGTGTGGTGTATGTCATGTAATTTAAGTATGTGTGGTTTGCATGGGAGAGTAGCAAGGTAGTTTCAGAGGTAGTGGGTATGCATGTTCCTTTTGTACCGCTCGGTCTGGAGGAAAGTTTCGTGATGATGATTGTGAGAGTCAAAGTGTGAGATATAGCAAAAGATCCACCATCCTATCCAGAAAGTGCACTGTAGCGTTAAATAATTACGAGACCATAAGATAGAGATTCACCATTGTAAAGCCATGCCCACTGGGCGGAATTTCTCACGTGTTATTGTTGTAGGTTATAGAATTTGTGTGTTTAGGTTATAGAATTTATCGGAATAAATAAGATAGTGAAAAGAAAAATATTGGTGGCCTTTTCCTTCGAATTGTATGTTGTCATGATATCCAGAATTTATAATGTGTGCGCCACTCATATTCAGTGCGATGGGCACGTGTTGATAAAAACCGTTAAATAAAAAAAGAAGGAAAATGTGGTATTGCTAGTGCGTGGTGAACAGTCACAGTTCTGTAAATTACTGATAGTCAGATGCGCGTTTCCGTTGCGTATTACTCATATCGCAGGATAATTTGTAACTTAATTGTGAGTACAAGAGTTCATGTTACTCGATAAATAAGAATGAATCCACTCGCTTGGCAGACCACTCATCTTGCAGGCCTGACTGCTTGATGCCACAGTATGAGCAAGGCATGTGGGTGCCTCTCACCATTTCTATTACATTTCTCTCCTTCAAGATCATGACAGTCATATTTACATTTATACATGGGCATTAAAATGTATCATGTATCTTTTTTAGTAATAAGCCACATTTACCAATAATGACCAGGTTAACCTACCAAATATGCACCATTAGCCTGTTGAGAAACCTCGTTGATTTCGTCAGGTTTTTAACATCAGAGTCCATGGAGTGTAAACGTATGGTGCGGAATAGTGAACCATCAGCCTCATATGCCCGTTTTTCGTAGACGGAACACTGAATGCGCACAAGTTTCGCAGCCTCCTAGCAGACCATCTTCCACGGATGCTAGAAGACGATCCTATGCAGACTAGGAGGAACCTATGGTACCAACATGATGGCTGTCCGGTCCATAGTGCACGAAGTACTACAGCACGTCTTCACGAATTGTTTGCAAATCGCTGGACTGGACGCAGAGGACCTGCACCTTGGCCGGCCCATTCCCCGGATATGACACCCGTAGGCTTTCTTCTGTGGGGAAAGCTGAAAGACACTGTCTACAAGGATGAACCAAATGCATTACCAAATGCATCCGATGATATGCGACGACGTATGACTGCAGCCTGCTCGAATATCTCCGCTGAAATGCTAGCACGTGTCCTGCAGTCGTTCCATACCAGACTGGAAGCGTGTATTGCTGCTGCCGGTGCTAATTTTGGGCACAACCTGTCATGGTCAATTGCTTCGTTACTGTTCACTATCAACATCTTAATTTTAGTTTGATAATATCAGTAGGCATTGTTCCATTTAAAAAGTGTATGCTTGCACAAAAATACACTTTCTAAGTATTATTAGCATCTGTTGATTGGCTAACAATAGGAGCCCAATCTATTCTGTGAATACAGCACGTCAATTGCACTTTCCATTTCCGCAACATTACCGGTGCATGTTTTAGGTGAGTCATCCTATATTACGAGTTCAGGAATGTCTAATTCGTATTATGATAAATTAATAATACGTATTCTCCAACAAGAACGCGATAGATTGAATTTTGACTAGTGAGACTGGTAGAAGATTTATCACGCGAACTTCATAGGCGTGCACATGGTGACGCAACATTGTAGAAATCACTTACTTTGACGGGATACGTTTATTGCAAAAACTGCCTGACATCCCTCTAAACTAACGGCTTCATTATCTACATGAGGTAAAAGCCTTATCCCATTTACTTTCTCTCTTGCTTTTGCTCCCTTATGTCTTCCGTCTGATCAGTTGGTATCTTTTATTTTTTGTCGGGTTTGATAATATAGCTATATTCTGTGCTCCTCTGACTCGGGAGTTGGGATACCTTAACAATAAAAGGCAGTGGTCTGCAACGTACAAGGACAAAATTAATTTTGTGTATAACGTGTCGCTGAGAAGTAACATAGCTCGATGAAACTTCGACAACACATACCAAGAACTACTGAAAGAAATACACACCTAGACGAAAAGACATGACACTTTCATTCAAAGACAATCCCAAAGAAAGCAAGTGTTGACAGATGTGAAAATTACCGTACTATTAGTTTAATAAGCCACGGCTGCAAAATACTAACCCGAATTCTTTACAGACGAATGAGAAAAACTGGTAGAAGCCGACCTCTGGGAAGATCACTTTGGATTCCGTAGAAATGTTGGAACACGTGAGACAATACCGACCCTACGACTTATCTTAGAAAATAGATTAAGGAAAGGCAAACCTAAGTTTCTAGCATTTGTAGACTTAGAAACAGCTTTTGACAATGTTGACTGGAATACTCTCTTTAAAATTCTGAAGATGGCAGGAGTAAAATACAGGGAGCGAAAGGCTATTCACAATTTGTACAAAAACCAGATGGCAGTTATGTTAGTGGAGGGGCATGAAAGCGTAGCAGTAGTTGAGAAGGGAGTGAGACAGGATTGTAGCCTGTCCCCGATATTATTCAATCTGTATATTGAGCAAGCAGTAAAGGAAGAAGAAATAAAAACTTCGAGGTTCGCCGATGATATTGTAATTCTGTCAGAGATAGCAAAGGACCTGGAAGAGCAGCTGAACGGAATGGACAGTGTCTTGAAAGTAGGATATAAGATGAACATCAACAAAAGCAAAACAGTGATAATGGAATGTAGTCGAATTGAATCGGACGATGCTGAGGACTTCAGTCCGGAACCGCGCTGCTGCTACGGTCGCAAGTTCGAATCCTGCCTCGGGCATTGATGTGTATGATGTCCTTAGGCTAGTTAGGTTTAAGTGGTTCTAAGTCTTGGGTACTGATGACCTCAGATAGTGCTTAGAGCCATTTGAACCATTTTAGACTGACGTTGGAGAACTCTGTTTTCGGCGTTAAGTTGTTCCCTTCCAAGGGGCACAAGCAGATAAAGGCACCTTGTGTTAGGTAGACACAATTTTATAATAAACTATGAATGAATTGTTAAGTTTTCAATTTATTACTTTTGCCTTTATTTCCTTTCACTTTTAATATACAGGGTGATTCAAAAAGAATACCACAACTTTCAAAATGTGTATTTAATGAAAGAAACATAATATAACCTTCTGTTATACATCATTACAAAGAGTATTTAAAAAGGTTTTTTTTCACTCAAAAACAAGTTCAGAGATGTTCAATATGGCCCCCTCCAGACACACGAGCAATATCAACCCGATACTCCAGCTCGTTCCACACTCTCTGTAGCATATCAGGCGTAACAGTTTGGATAGCTGCTGTTATTTCTCGTTTCAAATCATCAATGGTGGCTGGGAGAGGTGGCCGAAACACCATATCCTTAACATACTCCCATAAGAAAAAATCGCAGGGGGTAAGATCAGGGCTTCTTGGAGGCCAGTGATGAAGTGCTCTGTCAGGGGCTGCCTGGCGGCCGATCCATCGCCTCGGGTAGTTGACGTTCAGGCAGTTACGGACAGATAAGTGCCAATGTGGTGGCACTCCATCCTGCTGAAATATGAATTGTTGTGCTTCTTGTTCGAGCTGAGGGAACAGCCAATTCTCTAACATCTCCAGATACTGTAGTCCAGTTACAGTAGCACCTTCGAAGAAAAAGGGACCAAAAACTTTATTGGCTGAAATGGCGAACAAATGTACAACTAAATGAAACTTTATAGCTCCCTTAATTCGCCGACAGATAGTGCTTAGCTCTGCCTTTTGTCGTTGCAGAGTTTTAAATTCCTAAAGTTGTGGTATTCTTTTTGAATCACCCTGTATGATAGAAAAGCAGACAAATAACGAGCTTTTGTGTAAAATTTGTATTGCTCTTTTCTTTAGTTATTTGGGATGAAAAATCAGTTTCATTTTCAAATGTACGTATTTGCTTTGTTACAGGAATTTCAGTGAAATAGATTCTTTGCTGACGATGGTAGAAATGTCTTTCAAAAAATTCAGACGAACGATTTTTGATTGATTTCAAAGCACTGGAAATTTTACAGTAAAAAAATTACCCATTCGCGAAAAGAGATTTATTAAAAAACCGGAAATACTAGTACTGCTGGTATAGTAGATCGATACACCAGTTGTTTATTCCTTTGTATCCCTCCTGGAAGGCGGCGCGTGGGTCTGCTCCTGTAAACTGGTGGGTACGCCGAATGTAGGAAGTGAGTGGGAGCAGGAAAAGGTGAAATGCTTCGGTACTGTGTTTAAATTGAAAGTGTTATATCCTAGCCAGTAATGCCACCCGAGCCCGCTGCCAAAAGGTTGGCAGCATCAAAGTCCGGACGCCGTCCGCATAAGCAGCGCCAGCGAGACAGCAAATCGCCGCAAGTCTGCGCCCGCCACCGCTGGCTTCTGGCTTCTTAAGCGCTGGAGTCGCGAGCGCTAGGACGGTACTGTATTCGCCGCTCAGTTGTATACTCGCCACCGAATTGTGTACTTGCTAGTCAGTTGTGTGTTCATCGCAGCAGAGTTGTTGTTTGTCGTCAGCCGACGCTGACCTAGCCGCTCCGACTCGAACTAGACAGATTTCTGTAGACACGGGGTTCACTACTGTGTTACTGTATCTTCGTTAGTAAAGATAAGTACCGACTTTTATTTAATCAGAGTGTTTGGGTTTTCATCTTTCTGTTCACTGTTCCAGCGGACCGGTCGGCCCGCTATTAAAAGTGTGGCGGTGACTTCGTAAGCCGTTTCTACAGCGAATTGCTTGTCGCTACGAACGCCGCCACAAAAGAAAGCACCTTTACTATAGGGAGAATGTGAATACATAAATTGTAACTTAACTTTGGCTGAGATGAGCACGTAGGTGCGAAGCTATACATCAGTCAGGCCTAACATCGGCTAGAAGTTACAAAGGTAAAATCTGTAGTGGCTCGCCCACTACGAAAATGAAACAATGTTGCTAGGTCGTCTCTTCGGAATCAAATGGGCAGAATCCGGAGCGGCGCTCGTAGAGCTGCACAACGCCGGCTAGAGGGCGCTGTCGTCGGTGTCGGTGTCGTAGTGCCAACCAAGAACTTGTATCTACGCCGTGGCATCGTAGCTATAGCTACCACATATCCAGTTTGTGGTGTCACCGCCAGACACCACACTTGCTAGGTGGTAGCCTTTAAATCGGCCGCGGTCCGTTAGTATACGTCGGACCCGCGTGTCGCCACTGTCAGTGATTGCAGACCGAGCGCCACCACACGGCAGGTCTAGAGACTTACTAGCACTCGCCCCAGTTGTACAGCCGACGTTCATAGCAATGATTCACTGACAAAGACGCTCTCATTTGCCGAGACGATAGTTAGCATAGCCTTCAGCTACATTTGCTACGACCTAGCAAGGCGCCGTATTCAATTGATAATTAATATTATGAAGCATGTACCGTAACGAGAGATGTTCTACAATTGTGAATTAAAGTTAAGTATTATATCAACTACGTACTTTATCTGCAATTCTCAAGATATTGTCCTGTTCCAGACCTCACACCAGTCAGCTTGTAATTAAACGCGTGCATTTCGGCCTCCTCTAGAGAAACAGTGTTGGCTCTTCTGCCAACACTTCACAGTTATTAGGAAAAAAATTTAAAAAATGCTAGAACCGATAGTAAACAAATATAAAAAAATGTCGTTTATTTGGAACAAAAATACAGGTATCTGTTTTAACCGGTCGGTTTTTCCCATCCCTACCGTATATTGCACTTCCTGGCTCCACTCACGGGTGTGACGTAACGCCGGCGGGAAGCCACGTTCTCAGGGCAGTGCGTGAGGTGAGTGCGGCGTTACTGTTTCCGCGTTCCCAGAACGCGAGAGCGAGGCGTGAAACGGAAAGCGCGTGTGAACGGCGCCGCCTTTGTGCGGGGGCGGAACCGCCAGGGCAGGGGAGCACTGTGCGTGTGATCCAGGGAAGCCGCGGGCGGGACAATGCTCCCGCGAGCAGGAAGGAAGCGGGCCCGGAGCGCTCGAGGACACTCGCGAGGGTGCTGGAGCGGGAAGCGGCGCCACGCCAGGCCGGTAGCCCGGCCAGAGCGAGAGTGGCGGCAGCGGCAGCGGCGGCTGGGTGTTACCTGCCTCCAGTAGGCTCTGTTCTACAGCTACTACGTGGTACTTAACAAAATATATAAGAAACTATCAGCCTAGACTGTGGTAATGAGACCAACCTTTACCTAGGTTTCAGCCCAAATAATTGAGCCTTCTGCAGAAGATATACCTGAGTCTATAATTTGTCTGGAAATAAAACTAAAACAGACCATGCCCTCGTAGACAAATTATAGATTCAGGTATAACTTCTGAAGAAGGCTCAATTATTTGGGCTGAAACCTAGGTAAAGGTTGGCTTCATTACAGCACTCGAGGCTGATAGTTTCTTATACACTACTGGCCATTGAAATTGCTACACCACTAAGATTACGTGCTACAGACGCGAAATTTAACCGACAGGAACAAGATGCTGTGATATGTAAATGAGTAGCTTTTCAGAGCATTCACACAAGGTTGACGCCAGTGACGACACCTACAACGTGCTGACATGAGGAAAGTTTCCAACCGATCTCTCATGCACAAATAGCAGTTGACCGGCGTTGCCTGGTGGAACGTTGTTGTGATGCCTCGAGTAAGGAGGAGAAATACGTACCATCAGGTTTCCGACTTTGATAAAGGTCGGATTGTAGCCTATCGCGATTGCGGTTTATCGTATCGCGACATTGCTGCTCACGTTGATCGACGACCAGTGACTGTTAGCAGAATATGGAATCGGTGGGTTCAGGAGGGTAATACGGAACGCTGTGCTGAATCCCAGCGGCCTCGTATCACCAGCAGTCGAGATGACAGGCATCTTATCCGCATGGCTGTAACGGATCGTGCAGCCACGTCTCCATCCCTGAGTCAAGAGATGGGGACATTTGCAAGACAGCAACCATCTGCACGAACAGTTCGACGACGTTTGCAGCAGCATGGACTATCAGCTAGGAGACCATGGCTGCGGTTACCCTTGACGCTGCATCTCAGACAGGAGCGCCTGCGATGGTGTACTCAACGACGAACCTGGGTGCACGAATGGCAAAACGTCATTTTTTTTGGACGAATCCAGGTTCTGTTTACAGCATCATGATGGTCGAATCCGTGTTTGGCGACATCGCGGTGAACGCACATTGGAAGCATGTATTCGTTATCGCCATTCTGGCATATCAACTGGCGTGATGGTATGGGGTGCCATTGGTTACACGTCTCGGTTACCTCTTGTTCGCATTGATGGCACTTTGAACAGTGGACGTTACATTTCAGATGTGTTACGACCCGTGGCTTTACCCTTCATTCGATCCCTGCGAAACCCTACATTTCAGGAGAATAATGCACGACCGCATATTGCAGGTCCTGTACGGGCCTTTCTGGATACAGAAAATGTTCGACTGCTGCCCTGGCCAACACGTTCTCCAGATCTCTCACAAATTGAAAACGTCTGGCCAATGGTGGCCGAGCAACTGGCTCGTCACAATACGCCAGTCACTACTCTTGATGAGCTGTGGTATCGTGTTGAGGCTGCATGGGCAGCTGCACCTGAATACAACATCAAAGCTCTGTTTGACTCAATGCCCAGGCGTATCAAGGCCGTTATTACGGCCAGGGGAGGTTTTCTTCTAGGTACTGATTTCTCAGGATCTATGCACCCAAATTGCGTGAAAATGTAATCACATGTCAGTTCTAGTATAATGTATTTGTCCAATGAATATCCGTTTATCACCTGCATTTCTTCTTGTAGCAATTTTAATGGCCATTAGTGTATATCAGTTATCACGACTGTTGACTGGGCTGCAATGTTGAAAGTACTAATATTTAACAAAATATCCATGTTTAACCATCGATGTTTCAATGTCGATACTGAAGTCTCCGAAACATCGCAACAGCGGTGATGAAGATAAAAAATTTGACCTTTGATTTCGGAAAAACAGGCTATTGGTTTATCATAAATGGACATACAACGAAGGAAAAAAAAATCACAGTATTAAGGAGGAGTTGTATGACATAAATGAAAGTTGGTACTCGTGTTTCTACACCTAAAAGGTCGGTGTCTTTTCAAATCAGGCCCTAGTAGTACCACTATCAGGATCCCAGTCACGTTTGCTTTAAATACACGCTATAAGACCGTGAGCGTTTGTTGCCTTTGAGAGTCGACGTAGTGAGTTGATGTTCATCCAGAATGCCTTTAAGGCGATAAAGACGCCATTATCAACACCTCCCAGAGCTTGAGTAATAGGGCTACGAGAAGCTGGATGTTCCTTCTGCAATATTGCAGAAAGTCTTACCAAAAACGTAGCCACTGTACATGACTGCTGGCAGCGGTGGTCACGAGAACGTACGGTCGCAAGAAGAACGGGCTCCTGACGGCTACGAGGCGCTACCAAGAAGGAAGACCATCGTGTTCGGCACAGGGCTCTGGCGTATCGTGCTACATCTGCGGCAGCAATTTGAGCAGCATTTGACACCACTGTGACATGACGAACTGTTGTTTACTTCAAGGAAATCTCCGAGACATACGTCCTATAGCGTGCATTCCAGTGATCCCAAACCACCGTCATTTGCGTCTTCAGTGCTGTCAAGGTAGAGCACGTTGGAGGGCAGGGTGGAACTCTTATGAAAGCCAATTTTACCTTGGCCGGGTGTTGGTTAGAAAGAGACCTGTTGAGGCCTACAACCAACCTGTCTGCGAGCAGGGCATTATAGACATATCTAGTTACGGTCTGGGATGCGATTTTCTATGACAGCAGGAGTACTCTCGTAGTTAACCCACGCACACTGACTGCAAATTATTAAGTCGATTCTGGTGATTCCGTTGCGCTGCCAATCATGAACAGCATTCCACGAACTGTCTTCCAACAGGATAACGCTCCCCCACATACCACTTTTGTAACCAAACATGCTCTACAGAGTGCTCAATCAGTTTCGACTCAAATTTTTTGAATAAGCAATATACCACACTGCGTTCAATATGCTTATCACTCATATATGACAGCCCAGCGCAGTCCATCTCTTTCTCCTGCCCGTTTCCAGATGGGTGTGGGAGGAATGGTTGGTGGGGAGTGGTGGGGAATGGAGGGGGAAAGGAGAGAGGGTATTAGGTATGAGGGTGGCAAACAGCGCCCCCTCAAGATGGTGTTGTGAACTACACAATAAATTTGAATTTCGCGCCGTTTTCTCTTAGGGACGCCATCTTGGATTTCGTCACAGGAGGGGAGGGGAGATGGTGGTGGGGAGGCTGGGTATTCGCTGAGGAGGACCCACATGTCAGCTGGGGAAATCCCATGATGTCATAAAGGGTAGTGGGTAATTAATTGACCAATTCATTTGGAAAATTAATTTGATATCAGTTTGACATCAAACGTGTGGTAGAACCGATTATGTTCCACTTCTACCATAGAACTCAATATGTCGCATATATATTTCAACTTCATACGTCCACCCGTTTCTGAGAAAAATTATTTTTAATCCTACAATGGTCCTGTTTTTACCGATTGATCTACAGAGTCATAAAAACAGCGATTGACACATCGAATATAAGCGTATTTTGCAGGCTACTTTTTAGGTTTGTCACTGACTTTTCCGTCATTGAAATGTTTTCTAACCATGTCTCAACGACATCAGAGCAGCGTTTATAGGAACAGAAATAGCATTTGTAACAAAAAGTCATACATTGCAGTTTGCTCTCGTGCTCGCTGGTGGTAAAAAAATCTTAAAGAGACTGACAAAAAGACTCAGTTGATTACTGCTGTTGAAAAGCATTATAATGTGGTTTCAACAAAGTATAGTAGCTAGTGACGAGGTAAGAAAAGAAACAGCCACCAAATCAATTAAAGAACTATTCACTAGATAGAATTCAACGTTCTATATGATTGAAAGACTTTTGCAGGTGCACGCTGCGATTAATAATATATTTAACTGGCATGCTAGTGTACCACTCATGCTAACAGCTGCACGTTAGATAGATGTAGCATGTGGTTCTGAAATTCTGCGGTCTGCAGATGTGGCCAACTGGTGAAATTTACGTAAAATAGTACGTTAGAGGTACCGTAGTAATGTAAACCCAGTAACTAGTAAGTTGCATGCAAAAACACCTGGTTTGAAACAAGCACAATCTATTGGAGATACTCTGAAGAGTAACATCATAAGAGAAATCAAAATGCGCTTACTACCAGCGTAATATGTTAACATGCTAGACATATGAACCTTGCTCGATCCTACATTCAAGAGCATTTGCTTTCATGGTGCTTTAGGACATTTGAAGGCAATCAAAAACCATCAAGGATTTGCTAGCAGCTGCTGAAACGTTATTAAGGATGGGCAACACGGCGATAGATTACAGGAAAACAAGGAAACCACGTTTGCTTTTTGGAGTGAACATTATAAAGTACGTCAACAAAGGACAGTTGTCAAATCGAAATCAGCTTCGCACATTCTTACTCTACAATGACGAGAGACAGAGGCCTCCTTTCTTGAACGTAAAGTCTGTAGATCTAACACACAGCTCGCAAAAGCCCGCTATTGTTTGAGATTCTCTCAGCCCTCTGTCTTAGGCAATAATTTTCTGAAAATTACATTAAATTACAGACTCCTCGATTCCTTCTATCCCTTTTCTGAAGAAAGTTATGAGACTGTAGGAAGAGAAACGTAGAAAATTGTGAAGACTGCCCAGAGCCAAAATTCCAGGATGCAAGTATGTACACTAAGTGATCAAAAGCATACAGACAACCCCAAAAACATATGTTTTTCATATTAGGTGCAATGTACTGCCACCTACTGCCATGTACTCCATATCAGCGATTTCAGTAGTCATTATACATCGTGAGAGAGCAGAGTGGTTCGCCCACGGAATTCACGGACTTCGAACGTGGTCAGGTACTCGGTTATCACTTGTCATACGTCTGTACATATGATTTCCACACTCCTAAACATCCCTAGGTCCACTGTTTCCGATGTGATAGTGGAGACGTGAAGGGACACGTACAACATAAAAGCGTACAGGCCGACCTCGTCTGTTGACTGACAGACACAGCCAACAGTTGAAGAGGGTCGTAATTTGTAATAGTCAGACATCCATCCAGACCATCACACAGGAATTCCAAACTGCGTCAGGATCCCCTGCTAGCACTATGACAGTTAGGCGGGAGATGAGAAAACTTGGATTTCATGGTCGAGCGGCTGCTCGTAAACCACACGTCGCGCCGTTAAGTGCCAAATGGTGCCTCGGTTGGTGTAAGGAGCGTAAACATTGGACGATTGAACAGTGGAAAAACGTTGTGTGGAGTGACAAATCATGGTATAGAATGTGTCGATCCGATAGCAGGGTGTGGGTATGGTGAATGCCCGGTGAACGTCATCTGCCAGCGTGTGTAGTGGCAACAGTAAAATTCGGAGACGGTGGTGTTAAGGTGTGGTCGTGTTTTTCGTAGCTGGGGCTTGCACCCCTTGTTGCTCTGCGTGGCACTATCACAGCACAGGACTACTTTGATGTTTTAAGCACGTTCTTCCTTACCACTTTGAAGAGCAATTCGAGGATTGCTATTGGATCTTACAACACGATCGAGCACCTGTTCATAATGCACGGCCTGTGGCGGAGTGGTTACACGACAATAACATCCCTGTAATGGACTGGCCTGTACAGAGTCCTGACGTGAATCCTGTAGAGCATCTCTGGGATGTTTTCGAACGCCGACTTCGTGCCAGGCCTCACCGACCGACATCGATACCTCTCGTCAGTGCAGCACTCCCTGAAGAATGGCCTGCCATTCCCCAAGAAACCTTCCAGCACATGATTGAACGCATACCTGCGAGAGGTCATCAAGGCGAAGGGTGGACCAACACCATACCGAATGGGCGCCACGAACTTGTAAGCCATTTTCAACCAGGTGTCCAGATACTTTTGATCACATAGTATAGTTGTAAATTGCCTAGCCGTTGCCCCAGATGACTGGCTGCGTAGTAAGCTAAACTGCGGAGACATGTACAGTACTTAACCAAATAGGTGCATGAGAAGCTCAGACACCTTTACTCGATTCTCAAAATACAAAATACTACATGAAGAAAGCTGCCGAGGTCCGAGAATGTAGAAGTAAGGAAATATAATAAATTATTACTGTAAAACTGGGGAACACTGAGACACTGTTACCACTTTTTGTAACGTAGCCGTATGCAAATGTGTACTGCGACTTTTAATCTCCATTTGTGCAAATTTTTGTAACATATCCCCTTTAATTTTGACGACAACAAAATTTTTATGAGCAGTTATGTATTCTGAATGTAGAATATTTATTGCCACTATGTCTCCGTACCTCTTACTTGCATGAAGTCTAACACACAGAAAGCAGAGTTAAATTCATCTGTCGCAAATATGATCTGACCGAGTATTCTTTATGAGACTCAGTTTTAATTTTATTACGAATTTGCTCAGTTTTATAAGTTTTACTTTATCAATACACAGAATAACATTTGTCACAAAATTTGCCGATTTCATAACATTTATTTTCCTAACTTCTTGAAATTCCAAATAATTATAAGCCTATTCTGTCTGAAAAAATAACAATGACAAAAATTTAACTGCATTAAGAAAGTTAACAAAACTTTTACTCACTTATTTACACATCTGTTCAGTGGAACCACGCGAGAAAAAAAAAAAAAAAAAAAAAAAAAAAAAAAAAAAAAGAAGTTACAGCACTTACGCCGGACGGTGTGGCCGAGCTGTTCTAGGCACTACAGTCTGGAACCGCGCGACCGTTACGGACGCAGGTTCGAATCCTGCCTCGTGCATGGATGTGTGTGATGTTCTTAGGTTGGTTAGGTTTAAGTAGTTCTAGGGGACTGATGCCCTCATACGTTAAGTCCCACAGTGCTCAGACCCATTTGCACCACTTTATTGCACTTAATTTAACACAATATCCTCTAAACAGGGCAATCACTTCAAACTCTTGGACACTTTCTTACAAGTGCTGTGGAATGAGAAATACAAAATCACGACACACTTAATATAGTATATTGAACAGCTGTAGGTTAGAGTTGGAATCAAACTCATAACGCAAAATAAAACTTTGTTTTTTAACGAACTATTCACAGATGTCCCTTATTTCAAAAATGAGATTTGTTTTCCATAGTTCCAACTGTCACACTCGTTTCTGCAGGTGTGTGTAGTGTCACAAAGTTACTTCTATAATCTACAGAAACAACGTTTTCCTCTTTCCGATGATTGAACATAAGTTTTGTAAAATTTAATTCGTATCCAGAATGGCCTGCACATGTAACTTATTTATCCTTCAGGTTTATGGGCAGCAGTGTAAAGTTTCCAAGAAGCCTACAAACAGGTTTTTCCACTTGCAAACAAAATGACTTTGCGTCCAGCTCAAGTGTAATGTGATATATGAAGAAGAAACGGCCATATTTTAATTTGAGTTCTTTTTTATACTACGTAACGTTGTGAGGCATATTTTTTATCATTTTAATTGTGTACAATAAGCATATAACTAGAGTTTATACACCATTAAGAAACTGTTTGTTGATTAAATTCTGGAAATACACTCAAAGGCCGGCCAAGCGGTTCTATGCGCTACAGTCTGGAACCGCGCGACCGTTACGGTCGCATGTTCGAATCCTGCCTCGGGCATGTATGTGTGTGATGTCCTTCGGTTAGTTAGGTTTAAGTAGTCCTAGATTCTAGGGGACTGATGACGTTAGAAGTTAAGTCCAATAGTGCTCAGAGCCATACACTCTAAGACAAAAGCAACACACCACGAAGGAATTATCCAAATAGGATAGCGGGTAAATGGGTACATGTGATGTACATCTACAGAGAAAGAAAGATTATAGTTTTAGAAAAGTTGGGTAATTTATTCAAGAGAAAGAGCTTCACAAATTGAACGTGTCGATGACTTATTGGTCCACCTCTGGCCCTTATGCAAGGAGGTATTCGGCTTTGCATTGATTAATAGGGTTATTCGATGTCCTGTTGGGGGATCGTGAGAAATTCTATCCGATCGGTGCATTAGATCGTCAGAATACAGAGATGGTTGAAGGGGCCTGCCTTTAACGCTCCAAATGTTTTCAATTGGCGAGAGAGCCAGCGATCTCGTTTGCCAAGTTAGAGTTTGGAAAGCACGAAGACCAACAGCAGAAACTCTCGCAATATACGGGTGGGCGTTATCTTGCTGAATTGTGAGCCCAGGACGGCTGGTTATGAAGGGTAACAAAACTGGGTGTAGAATATGGCCGACGCACCGCTGTGCTGTAAGGATGCCGCGGGTGACAACCAAAGGGGTTCTGCTGTTAAAAGGAATGGTACACCAAACCTTCACTCCCGGTTGTCGGACTGTACGGCCGACTACAGTGAGGTTGCTATCCCGCCACTATCCGGGACGTCTCCAGACACATCTTCGCTGGTCATCAGGACTGATTTCGAAGCAGGACTCATCACTGGAGGCAATTCTACACTAGTCAGTGTGATTCCAGACCATCCTTTCACCCAGCAGATGAATCTTTCTGTATCCGCATAAAGTAGCTTGCGGTCAGTGAAGTTCGGCTTTGAAAAGTACAAATGGAGCTTGGAGATGTCAAGGACATACATATTGATAGAGACAGGCTTCGTGAACCGCACTGAAACCTTGGCACCTCCGCAGCGCCTTCGTTGAAGATGGTGATCCATTTGAATATTTTGTCTGGTGATGATATCTCTTGTTCCACAATGTCCAAACGGTAAACTAAATGAAATTCTCGGTGTTCTCCAACATTTTCCATGGTTTTTCCGAAAATTGAATTGTTCATTAACTTGTAAAAGTCTTTTTCATCATCACACTTCACGAGAGTTCTCTGTTCAGTGTTTACATCAATGTACTCCTTCAATCAACAACCCTGCTTGAAGAAGATGCCCCGGATCATACAAACAAGTTTCATCGCAAACATGAAACACTGATGGAGGTTTCTGTAGCGCAGAATATATCCCTGCCCCAGTGTTTTCAGCAGCTTTGGCGTGGAACCTTCATGCGGGATTAGGGGCTCTTCATACAGCGGCAAGTCGTGGCTCTCCTCATGCAAATGGATGGGATATGCCTGTTCTGCCTCCAGAACAGGTCCCTCACCAGCATCCACAGCCACATCATGGACCCTTTCCTTCAGTCTGGCGATATCCCCTTTGGATGTCCATCAGAACCATCCAAATGGCAGACTTTGTTGCATGGTGTACCCTCAGAGGCTCTTTACATCCCGGTAAAGGATGTAACTTAAATCGTCAGGTGCGTCATTCTCCTCCTCACCCATTTGCGGCTTATTCGCCTTGGCGTACCTGCGCACGCACTGGCGAAGTCCCCAGCGAATACCACGCTCGAAGAAGAGCACCATGTTACCACCGTTCAACAGTTCCATGCTGACATGTGTTCTTCTTAACATTGTGTCCCATGAAAGTGCTGGCACAGAGAAATAGAAAATAGGATCGAGACAGTATGTGTCGAGGCATACATTTCAGAATTTCTCAGAGATGTCCGTGAGCAGCTGTACATCCATGTTCAGTCAAACATACACCGTGTAGTCATGCTCCCCATCTGTCATTGCAATACCTGTTAGTTTACTGGAGAATGGAGTTAGATCGGGCAACGCAGTTTCGTGAAGGCGAGACATGTGTATGCAGCGAAGCGAATCCAGGAATCGAAGCGTTATTCGTTGTGTGATTTTCTTGAAGAAAGGGGAATGTACTTTTTCAGGGTTTCGGGGATGATAGTGACCGTATCATCTTTCAAACTGAAAACACTAGTGCTGAACGAGAAAGTGTGAAATATAGCTGCTCAAATTCTGAAAGAAGAATGGCATGTGCCATGAAAGTTGGTACTTCAAATTGCATGCGTTGCGAGCTGCGCCGCTCGCCGTTATATGACAATGGTTTTTGCGGGGTGTTTCCGCATTTCTATCCAACTGCAGCGCACAAATATGACATGCTATCACATATGATGCGTGCCTTTCTGTGAAGGTAGTATGGGAGTGGTGTCGTTTTCACAACGCGCCACAGGATCTAGGAGGCATTGAAAGTCACCAAACATTACGAAGTGTATGACTCCTGGTGCTGGGCGTTCTTAGACCTCAAGCACTTTTTTTCGCGGTAGTCATGTCCACACGTACCTATTCCTGTCTCAAGCAATCAGTAAGATGCCTTTCAAGATGATTTCTGTTGGTAAACGAGCTGAGACATCTACAGCAAAACAAACTAAATAGCATATTTTTTATAGTTGGGAGAAAATTACGCTGCTCATGCTTGACTCCTTTGTTCTGCACATTGTGCCCACGATCATCATCTTCTGGCTTGCTATCATCATGAACTTCCACGTTGTGCTCGTGAATTGAATAATCCGGGTTTTGCCTCTTGAATTTTTGTGGATCCTGGAGTCTTGAGTAAAATGAGATGCCTTGGAAATTTTGATGCCCACAGACATCAAATGTTTCGTATTTACTTCTACACTCAGAAAGGAGACGGTACATTCCATCGCTAGCCGGAAGCGATCATGAAAAGCAATATACATTCTTCCCATCTAGATTCTGGACATTAATACATGCCTGTTTAGCAGCAATATTTTTCAGAAGAGGGATGAAACTGGACGTCCCATGACTGCAACATAGACATGTCAGTATACAGGTTGCTCAAAAAAAAGTTGCTAACTCTTTGAGAGGTGGTAGTATCGAAACAGGGAAAATCCAGTTAACATGGCTCCGGAAATGCATACTCTCAGATAAGTCCAAAAATCACGGGTCAGTAAATACATACTTTCTGCGATAAACACATGTTTACAGGAGTTCATCGTGGCGTCCATTCATGACAGTGCATCCCCTCTGCCATCCGGCGGATGGAATGACTCAGTCTTTGAAGTATACCTGGCTGTTGAAGCTGTTCAAGCACGTATAGCCCTATTAATCTACGCTTGCCCATACGTTGATTGAGAATTGGTGTTGATACCCCCTTTCCTGATTGCTTGTGGAGAAAATGTAAATGTGCTACACCATTTGTACCTGTAAACAGCCCAACAACAGTAAACACACAAGTGAATCCGCGTTTAGAAGACAGCAAATCACCATGATCCTTACCCAGGATTGACAGTACTGTAAAATAAGGCACACACACACACACACGATAAAAACTAGCCTACAACACTACTCGCACCACACAACTGTCTGCAGACCACCTAATGGTAGGCATAGTACTGCGAGTAGGGCATCATAAACACCCCGAAGAGACGCTTGACGGAGCGCCAATGCAACGACTGTGCTAACATCCGCACCCAGGAGTCGCGCAGCCTTTTCCATAAACACGTGTTTATCTCGCAAAGTATGCATTTCCGGACCCATGTTTATTGGACATATTTTTCTTGTTTCGAAGAGTACTACCATCTCTCAAGGAAACTGACACTTTTATTTGAACACACTGTATATAAATCTGGAGTACACATCTGAATATTTTACCCGATCCTCTTTCCTTCATGCTGCGAAAATGATCGAGTATAACACTCTCGACAAAAGTTCTGAGCCATTCTGCTACCCAATAGCGCTGTGACATCACACCAGCTCTCCCCAAATCTTTTGACAATCCCCTTCTACCCGCCAGCATCACTGCCATGTTTCGGCGAGAGCGTGAGCTCATAGTACAGATGTGTATTACACTTAATGACAGGACAATGTGGATCGTCGATGACTTTGGGGAACATCCTTTCCAAAACGCCTTGGCACGCATCGAGAAAAGTGGAAGGGTTTTACTAGCCCACAGTCAATTTGCCAGTGCGGGCTTGCGAGTTCCTGTCCCCAGAAATGTCAGCAGCCACAGAATAGTTTGTTGCGGCTGCAGTATTTAGTTGGTATTAGTAATGAGCGGGCAGGGGTGCTGATGCTGCAAAGTGCAGAATGATGTCGAACAGATGTTTGATGCTGTGTAACTCCATGACCATTGAAAAACAGTTCAAGGCGTTGTTCTCTCGTCGTCATCAGTCCATATGATGGTGATTACGAAGACCCTGGCGGCAGTGGTGTTTGCGGGCATGGTGAATCGACAAAACGAGCTGGGGAAATGAACGCATCATAGTCAGGTCATGTGCTGCTGCAGCTGCAATTTCGTCACCCGTAACCCCCTCCATATCAACTGCACAGACGGAAGGAGGAAAGAACTTAGTATCACGTGTAAGTTAAAAATGATGTATATGCATTCATCTATAGTATTTCACTTACCTTCTAAATTAGCAGAGTCCAAGTAATCCGACGAGCCCCTTGACATTTGCAGCGATGTCTTGCAATATCAGATCCTGCTGATCGATCGCAGTATTATCATCGCGTGTGTCTATAAATGGATGACCATATTGACTGCGAGATGGTCTAGGACACGACTGCATTGGCAAACGGGCAGGTGTCATCAGTCCATACCACTGCGATGAAGGCGAACCCGACGGTGGTGGTAGCTTGGGAGCGGCGATACATCGCAGATGAGGTGTCCTGGATGGCAAATGCATAATCTTGTCAGACCATGGACTAGTTGTAGGAAGCGTGTCTATGAGTCCGCACATGTCCATCACACCTGCAACAGAAGAAAAAACTAAACGTCAGAATGCAGCTATAATGAGCACAAATAAACATTAAAAAATCATTTTAAATACATACGAGGGTCACTCCAAAAGAAATGCACACTATTTTTTTAAAATCCATTTTTTTATTCTACATGTCTGAAAGTTTTAGTGTGTAGATACATCCTTTACGAACAATATTTTCATTTCTCCACATAATTTCTATCCCTCTCAACTGCCTTACGCTATCTTGGAACCAGCGCCTGTATACCCGCACTGTAAAATTCTGGACCAACCTGTTGGAGATACTGTTTGGCAGCGTGCACAAGGGAGTCATCATGTTCAAACCTTGTTCCACGAAGTCTTTCAGTTTCCCAAAGAGACGGTAGTCACATGGAGCCAGGTCAGGACTGTAAGGCGGGTATTCCAGTGTTGTCCATCTGAGTTTTGTGATCGCTTCCATGGTTTTTTGACTGACATGGGGCCGTACATTGTCGTACAACAGCAAAACATCCTGCTTTTGCTGATGTGGTCGAACAAGACTCAGTTGAGCATGAAGTTTTTTCAGTGTCGTCAATGCATCAGAATTAATGGTGGTTCCACTTGGCACGATGTCCACAAGCAAGAGGCTTTCGTAATCGAAAAACATCCTAGCCATAAATTTTCCATTTTTTTTCTTAGGTGAATTTGCATGATGCCACTCTATTGATTGCCTCTTCGTCTCTGGTGAAAAATGATGGAGCCATGTTTCATCACCTGTCACAATTCTTCCAAGAAATTCATCTCCACCATTCTCGTACTGTTCCAAAAGTTCGCTGCATACCGTTTTTTTTTTTTTTTTTTTGTTCCTTTGTGAGCCACTGTCAACATCCTGGGAACCCACCTTGCACAAACCACTTTTAACGTCAACACTTTCAGTATTCTGCAAACACTTCCTTCCCCTATCTCAACGTAGCGTGACAATTCGTTCACTGTGATGCATCTGTCAGCAGTCACCAATTCGTTATCTCTCTGCACATTGTCTGGAGTGTGTGCAGTAGGAGGCCTGCCGCTGCGAAGACAATCCTCAATATTGCCGCGCCCGCTTTCATCACGTAACCTGCTTGCCCACCGACTAACTGTACTGCGATCGACAGCAGAATCTCCATACACCTTTTTCAACCTCTTGTGGTTGCTTCCCACTGTCTCGTTTTCACGGCACAGGAATTGTACGACAGCACGTTGCTTCTGACGAACGTCAAGTGTAGCAGCCATCTTACATGCTGTAACGGCGCCACTCATGGGAACAGGTTGAACTACGTTTGAAAACAAGCGGGAAGGATGTATCTGCACACTGTATACCTTTCACACATGCAAAATGAAAACTGTATTCTTACAAAAATAGTGTGCATTTCCTTTGGAGTGACCCTCGTACTTATAAGACCACTGGAGTGAAACTGGGATCGTTTGTTAGCTCTATCATTTCCATTATAGTGTTTCATCTCTGCTGAATCTATCCGTGTTTCGATGTTGCTACCAGGAAATCTCAGACCGGAATGACTTCTCTCGTTGAAGCGACTCATATTTAAAACCGAAAACGACTTTTCTTTGATTATTTCAACCAATGGGTCACTTGGTTTTAGGCGTGAAGGTGCCTCCTTGTAGCTACGGGTAGGCCCCCAATATCTCACATAATACGGCATTGTGAACGGAGGGAAAAAAAATTGCAGCACCAACAAGCAGATATCCTACATATAAGAAAGTTGGTAGTCGTGCTTCTACATTCGAAATACTAGGTCTGTTCCAATTTCGCTCCAGTCTCCTAAGTCTGGAGCTAATAGCGCCACTATGAGGGTGCGTGTCATGTTTGCTTTAAATACGCAGTGTAAGGCTGTGAGCGTCTTTTACCTTTGAGATGAGGCGTGATGAGTTGTCACTACTCAAGAATGCCTTCAAGGCGACAAAGGCGATATTATCAACACCTCACTGAGGTTTAACGAAGTCGCGTAATAGGGCTACGTGAAGCTGGATGTTCCTTCTGCGACATTACAGAAAGGCTTGTCAGGTATGTAGCCACTGTACATGATTGCCGGCAGCGGTGATCACGAGAATGTACGGTCGCAACAAGACTGGACTCTGGACGGCCACGTGGCACTACCGAGAGGGAAGACCATAGCGTTCGGCGTATGGCTCTGGCACATTGTGCTGCATCTGCAGCAACAATTTGAGCATAAGTTGGCACCACAGTGACATAACGAACTGTTACAAACCGATTATTTCAAAAATAACTCCGACACAGACTCCCTGTAGTGTGCAATCCACCGACCTCAAACCATCGACTTTTGCGCCTCCAATGGTATCAAGCGATAGCTAAATGGACGGCAGGTTGGAGGTCTGTTGTGTTTTCCGATGAAAGCTGTTTCCGTCTCGGGGCCAGTGACGGCCGTATGTTGATTAGAAGGAGGCAAGTTGAGTATCTGTAACGAACCTGTCTGCGTGCCAGATACACCGGACCCACATCAGGAGTGCGGGGTACGATTTCATATGATAGCAGGAGTATTCTCGTGGTTATCCCACGCACGCTGACAGCAAAACTGTACGTCAGTCTGGTGATTCGACCTGTTGCGCTGCCATTCACGCACGGAATTCCAGGGAGTGGCTTCCAACAGGATAACGCTCGCCCACACACCGCTGTTGTAACACGCTACGCTCTACAGAGTGGCGACATGTCGTCTTGGCCTGCTCGCTCACCAGATCTGTTGCAGTCCAGCACATATGAGACATCTCCAGACGACAGCGTCATCCACAAACAGCGTAACTGTCCATGTACGGACCGTTCCAAGTACGACAGGCACGGAATTCCGTTCTACAGACGAACTTCCGGTACCCACACAACACAATGCAGACGCGTTTGCATGCTTGCATTCACCATTCTGGCTACTACGCCGCTTATTAATGTGCCAGAAGTTCATATTTTGGATGGCTTAGCTCGCACTTACATGAACCGTGATCTTACAATATAAATCATTTAAATACGTTGCCCAGACACATGTGTTCGCGAAATTTCATTACTCTGCATCAATTAGTAATTGATCTTGGGATTTTGTTTACGTCTGTATACTTCAGTGCGGATATGACTCAGTTCATCAAATACGCACCGTTTCCACTGGTCAAAAATTAAGAATTTTCCGACGCTTCAAGACTGCCTGCACAAGGCTACTAACGCTTCAGAGAACGGTGATAAGGAATATAACAATGTTTTAGTAACACGCCTTTTCCAGGCGTTCGTTAGAGAGAAGGTCATGGATGTAAGCACCAGGCGTCGGTCAGAGTCCGCTACATACCGCTTCCGCAGTAGTATATTAATAACAGTAATGGAAAGCACCCACCCATGGACCTTGCCGTTGGTGGGGAGGCTTGCGTGCCTCAGCGATACAGATAGCCGTACCGTAGGTGCAACCACAACGGAGGGGTATGTGTTGAGAGGCCAGACAAACGTGTCGTTCCTGAAGAGGGGCAGCAGCCTTTTAGTAGTTGCAGGGGCAACAGTCTGGATGATTGACAGATCTGGCCTTGTAACACTAACCAAAACGTCTTTGCTGTGCTGGTACTGCGAACGGCTGAAAGCAAGGGGAAACTACAGCCGTAATTTTTCCCGAAGGCATGCAGCTTTACTGTATGGTTAAATTATGATGGCGTCCTCTTGGGTAAAATATTCCGCAGGTAAAATAGTCCACAATTCGGATCTCATAGCGGGGATTACTCAAGAGGAGAAAGAAAACGCGTTCTACGAATCGGAGCGTGGAATGTCGGATCCCTAAATCGGGCAGGTAGGTTAGAAAATTTAAAAAGGGATATGGATGGGTTAAAGTTGTATATAGTGGGAATTAGTGAAGTTCGGTGGCAGGAGGAACAAGACTTTTGGTCAGGTGAATCGGGGTAGTGCAGGAGTGGGTTTAAAATTAAAAAAAAAAATAGGAGTGCGGGTAAACTACTACAAACAGCGTAGTGAACGCATTATTGTGGCCAAGGTACGAAGTCCACGCCTACTACAGTAGTACAAGTTTATATGCCAACTAGCTCTGCAGATGATGAAGAAATTGATGAAATGTATGATGAGGTAAAAGAAATTATTCAGGTAGGAAGGGAGACGAAAATTTAATAGTCATGGGTGACTGTAATTCGACAGCAGGAAAAGGAAGAGAAGGAAACGTAGTAGGTGAGTATGGATTGGGGCTAAGAAATGAAAGAGGAAGCCGCCTGGTAGAATTTTGCGCAGAGCATATCTTAATCATAGCTAACACTTGGCTCAAGAATCATGAAAGAAGGTTGTATACATGGAAGAAGCCTGGAGACACTAGAAGGTATCAGATAGATTATATAATGGTAAGACAGTTTTAGGAACCAGGTTTTAAATTGTAAGACATTTCCAGGGGCAGATGTGGACTCTGACCACAATCTATTGGCTATGAACTGTAGATTAAAACTGAAGAAACTGCAAAAAGATGGGAATTTAAGAAGATGGGACCTGGATAAACTGACTAAACCAGAGGTTGTACAGAGTTTCAGGGAGAGCATAAGGGAACAATTGACAGGAATGGGGGGAAGAAATACAGTAAAGAAGAATGGTTAGCTTTGAGGGGTGAAATAGTGAAGGCAGCAGAGGTTCACGTAGGTACAAAGACGAGGGCTAGTAGAAGTCCTTGGGTAGAGAGGAAATATTGAATTTAATTGATGAAAGGAGAAAATATAAAAATGCAGTAAATGAAGCGGACAAAAAGGAATACAGACGTCTCAAAAATGAGATCGACAGTGCAAAATGGATAAGCAGGAATGGCTAGAGGACAAATGTAAGGATCTAGAGGCGCATATCACTAGGGGTAAGGTAGATGGTGCCTATAGGAAAATTAAAGAGACCTTCGTCGAAAAGAGAACCACTTGTATTAATATCAAGAGCTCAGATGGAAACCTAGTTCTAAGCAAAGAAGGGAAAGTAAAAAGGTGGAAGGAGTATATAGAGGGTCTATACAAGGGCGATGTACTTGAGGACAATATTACGGAAATCGGAGAGAACGTAGATGAAGATGAAATGGGACATATGACACTGCGTGAAGAGTTTGACAGAGCACTGAAAGACCTAAGTCGAAACAAGGCCTTGGGAGAGCCAGTCCTGACAAAACTCTACCATCTGGTGAGCAAGATGTCTCAGACAGGCGAAATACCATCAGACTTCAAGAAGAATACAATAATTCCAATCCCAAAGAAAGCAGGTGTTGACAATGTGAAAATAACCGATCTAACCGTTTAATAAGTCACGGCTGCAAAATACTAACGCGAATTCTTTACATACACATGGAAAACTGGTAGAAATCAACCTCGGGGAAGATCAGTTTGGATTCCGTAGAAAAACTGGAAAACGTGAGGCAATACTGACCCTTCGACTTATCTTAGAAAATAGATTAAGGAAAGGCAAACCTAAGTTTCTAGCATTTGTAGACTTAGAGAAAGCTTTTGACAATGTTGACTGGAATACTCTCCTTCAAATTCTGAGAGTGGCAGGGGTAAAATACAGGGTGCGTAAGGCTATCTACAATTTCTACAGAAAGCGGATGGCAGTTATAAGAGTCGAGGGGCATGCAAGGGAAGCAGTGGTTGGGAAGGGAGTGAGACAGGGTTGTAGCCTCTCCCCGATGTTATTCAATCTGTATATTGAGTAAGCAGTAAAGCAAACAAAAGAAAAATTCGGAGTAGGTATTAAAATCCATGGAGAAGAAATAAAAATTTGGAGGTTCGCCGATGACATTGTAATTCTGTCAGAGACAGCAGAGGACCTGGAAGAGCAGGTGAACGGAATGGACACGGTCTTGAAAGGAGGATATAAGATGAACACCAACAAAAGCAAAATGAGGATAATGGAATGCATTCGAATTAAGTCGAGTGATGCTGAGGGAATTAGATTAGGATATGAGACACTTAAAGTAGCAAAGGACTTTTTCTATTTGAGGAGCAAAATAACTGATGATGGTCGAAGTAGAGAGGATATAAAATGTAGACTGGCAATGGCAAGAAAAGAGTTTCCGAAGAAGAGAAATTTGTTAACGTCGAGTATAGATTTAAGTGTCAGGAAGTCGTTTCTGAAAGTATTTGTATGGAGTGTAGCCATGTATGGAAGTGAAACATGGACGATTAATTGTTTGAACAACAGGAGAATAGAAGCATTCGAAATGTGGTGCTGCAGAAGAATGCTGAAGATTAGATAGGTAGATCACATAACTAATGATGAGGTATTGAATGGAATTGCGGAGAAGAGGAGTTTGTAGCACAACTTGACTAGAAGAAGGGCTCGGTTAGTAGGAGATGTTCTGAGGCATCAAGGGATCACAAATTTAGTATTGGAGGGCAGTGTGGAAGGTAAAAATCGTAGAGGGAGACCAAGAGATGAATACAGTAAGCAAATTCAGAAGGATGTAGGTTGCAGTAGGTACTAGGAGACGTAGAAGTTTGCACAGAATAGAGTAGCATGGAGAGCTGCATTAAACCAGTCTCAGGACTGGAGACCACAACAACAACAACAACGGAAAGCAGTGGCAATAATTTTTTCCTCCACTAGAAAGGCGTCACGAGATACTTACAACCGTCCAGAGACATCGAGCAGCGGCTGTAACACTGAGGCTGCCTACGAACCTGTTGCCTTTATCTGATGATTGAGGAGTGTGGATGTCTCAAGTCGTTACCAACCTGTGACGCGTATTTTTTTAAAAAAATGCGATAAAAACCTAAATGTTCTTACCAGCAGCACTCTGCGAGGGGTGTTTATAAATTGTTCTGTGCTATTTTATATGAGAACGAGTTAAGACGGTCGATTAATAATCAAAATTGTAGACAGACGGGTGTATTTGGCCCCCACACGTCACTGTTTAGTCAATTATTTATTTCGGTAGCAGAGACATATGTCTAAAGATTAAAGATGAGAGCACTTTCGGTATTATCCTCTCATTGTGGGTGTAATTACACCATATATGTGGGTTTGTGTTCGTGTGTGCGTGTGTGTGTGCGCGCGCGCGCGCGCGCGTGTGTGTGTGTGTGTGTGTGTGTGTGTGTGTGTGTGTGTGTGTGTGTAGGAGCACGCGCGTTCATTTCAATAATAATGTATGAAGGTAAAAAAAAAAAAAATGTTAGAGTACAGAGACACGAACTCACTCGCTATAACGACGCAGGGCACCACTGAAATAGAAGCGTTGGGAGGTAGACCTAACCTACCGCACCATGATATGGACAGTATCACCGCTGACAGCATCTTCATTCTTCTCTCTCTCTCTCTGATCAACGTGCGTTCATTCTCCTCCAAAACACTCAGCTGTGTGTGTGTGTGTGTGTGTGTGTGTCGAATTCAGTAAATATTGTCGCGTGGTTTGAGGCGTCATGTCACGGACTGCGCGGCCTCTCCCGCCGGAGGTTCGAGTCCTCCCTCGAGCATGGGTGTGTGTTGTTCTTAGCATAAGTTAGTTTAAGTTAGTTTAGGTAATGTGTAAGTCTAGGGACCGATGACCTAACAGTTTGGTCCCTTAGGAATTCACACACATTTGAACATTTGAGTAAATATTCGACAACTGATACTGTGGGACAGAAAAAACGAAAAATCGTTAATTCAACATTAATCTTTAAAAAATTAGGCAGTCATATGCGGCACCCATGCAAACTTTTCGTGATTACAATCTTAGTAGACTACTGACCATTAAAATTGCTACATCACGAACATGACGTGCTACAGACGCGAAATTTAACCGACAGGAAGAAGATGCTGTGATATGCAAATGATTAGCTTGCAGAGCATTCAGATAAGGTTCGCGCAGGTGGCGACACCTACAACGTGCTGACATGAGGAAAGTTTCCAACCGATTTCTCATACACAAACCAGTTGACCGGCGTTGCCTAGTGAAACGTTGTTGTGATACCTCGTGTGAGGAGGAGAAATGCATACCATCACGTTTCCGACTTTGATAATGGTCGTATTCTAGGTTATCGCGATTGCGGTTTATCGCATCGCGACATTGCTGCTCGCGTTGGTCGAGATCCAATGAGTGTTACCAGAATATGGAATCGGTGGGTTCAGGAGGCCTCGTATCACTAGCAGTCGAGATGACAGGCATCTTATCCGTATGGCTGTAACGGATCGTGCAACCACGTCTCCATCCCTGAGTCAATAGATGGGGACGTTTGAAAGACAACAACCATCTGCACGAACAGTTCGTCGACGTTTGCAGCAGCATGGACTATTAGCTCGGAGACCATGGCTGCGGTTGCCCTTGACACTGCATCACAGACAGGAGCGCCTGCGATGGTGTACTCAACGACGAAGCTGGGTGCACGAATGGCAAAACGTCATTTTTTCGGATGAATCCAGGTTCTGTTTGCAGCATCATGATGGTCGCATCCGCGTTTGGTGACATCGCGGTGAACGCACGTTGGAAGAAGCGTGTACTCGTCATCGCCATACTGGCGTATCACCCGGCGTGGTGGTATGGGGTGCCATTGGTTACACGTCTCGGTCACCTCTTGTTCGGACTGACGGCACTTTGAACAGTGGACGTTACATTTCAGATGTGTTACGACCCGTGGCTCTACCCTTCATTCGATCCCTGCGAAACCCCACATTTCAGCAGAATAACGCACGACCGCCTGTTGCAGGTCCTGTACGAGCCTTTCTGGATACAGAAAATGTTCGACTGCTGCCCTGGCCAGCACATTCTCCAGATACCTCACCCACTGAAAACGTCTGGCCGATGGTGGCCGAGCAACTGGTTCGTCACAATACGTCAGTCACTACTCTTGATGAACTGTGCTATCGTGTTGAAGCTGCATGGACAGCTGTACCTGTACACGCCATGCAAGCTCTGTTTGACTCAATTCCCAAGCGTATCAAGGCCGTTATTACGGCCAGAGGTGTTTGTTCTGGGTACTGATTTCTCAGGATCTATGCACCCAGACTGCGTGAAAATATAATCACATGTCAGTTCTAGTCTAACATATTTGTCCAATGAATACCCGTTTATCATCTTCATTTATTCTTGGTGTAGCAATTTTAATGGCCAGTTGTGTAGTAACATCAGTATGTGTGATACATGTATATTACTTCTGGAATAAATCCAGTTTTAATTGCATCAACATATTACTGCGATTCCAAGTACATATCACTGGCCTTGGAGTGAACTTGTAGCTTTCTAGAGAAATGTCCGGTAGATCTCCAGACACACTGATATAGTGCTTATATCACAAAAAATTTCGGATAGTTATTAAGTATAAATACGGATATCCTGTATGACCATGATGTATCTGTATTTTGCCAAATTTTTGTCTTTCTTTCGATTTTCCATATTTTTGCGTTTTATATATTTTTCCAGATTTCACTTGGCAAGTATCGCATAGCTTCAGCCATACTCCAATAGAGAAGAGAGATGTGTAGTGTAAAGTAGTCTCTTTAGTAGATTTGCTGCATCTTTATCAGTGTTCTGCCAAAACCAGGCAATATTTGGGTAGCGTTTCTCACGACATTTTCTGTGTGATGGTTCCAGCTAAACTTGTGCGTAATTGTAATATCTGTACCTACAACTTACAACCATAAGAGGGCCACAAAAGAAAGAGTGACTCACTGTAGGCAAGAAAAATTGTATCTAATGCACGGTACTTGTAAGTCAACATGCGTATCAGATCAGCATCTACCCTACACAAATGCATCATGGAGCAAATGATGAAGATTATTATT
Source organism: Schistocerca piceifrons (assembly GCF_021461385.2). Lineage (NCBI taxonomy): Eukaryota > Metazoa > Arthropoda > Insecta > Orthoptera > Acrididae > Schistocerca > Schistocerca piceifrons. The sequence continues at coordinate 74,164,529 of NC_060140.1, forward strand.
GACGCACTACTGCTCACTATATCAGAGTCCTTCAATCATTCCTTAACCACAACTGTTTTCTTTGAGATCTAGAAACAGAGACTAGTTAAGCCACTGCCTAAACAGGACATTTCCATAGCACCCGTTAGTTACCGACCTATTTCCTTTCTTCCTTCATTGTCCAAGGCTATATAGTCTACGACCAGCTAACAAAGTACCTAACTACATACACCGTAGTAGACGAATATCAATCTCTGTACCGACCTGTGTGCACAATCAAAACCGATCCAGGATACAGGTTTAAAGCTCAACCCATCTAAAACCCAAATGTATTGGTTGGTCATTCTAAGCTCTTTAGCCAGAAATGTGGGGAATTCCTATCATCTTTAACCGTAAATGGGACAAATACAAAATTCTCTCCCGCAGCAAGTCAAGGAGTAATAATAGATGAAAATCTAAATCTGACTGAGCACGTGACTGTAATGTACAAGAAGGCATCGGCATCCATCCACGCCCAACAAAAATAAAAATACCTGTTCCCTCTTGACCTGAAAAAGAAACTTGTACAAATACTTTACTTCCATTCATTGATTCATCATCATCATCATCATCATCATTTAACAGTTCCAGTTTCATGGGTACTGGTAATGAGCCTCTTCCACTTCGTCCTGTCCAAGTACACCTGTTCAGTGAGAACATCATCCACTGTCCATCCTCTGGTCACTAGATCAGCCTTAATCAAATCCATCCATCGGGTTCGAGGTCTTCCTTGAGGTCTTTTCCGATCCACCTGTCGTAACAAATTTGTTTGACTGTTCTAGTTGGCTCCATTCTCATCACATGCCCGTACCATAGAAATCTAGATGCGCCAATTCGATCTAATAGGGATGTCTTTATTCCGGCTTCTTTCCTCGCCTCCTCATTCCTTAACTTGTCCATCTTGGTCTTCTGGATGGTGGATCTAAGAAATCTCATCTCTGATGCTTGCACCCTTGATGATTTTCTTTTTGTGAGTGTACATCTTGCAGTACCATATGTCAATATTTTTATGAAATAGCTCTTAAACATCATCAGTTTAGCCAGTTTTGGAACCAAGTCATCCCATAAAAGTGATATTACTTGTTGGTAGAATTACATCTTTTTTGCACTTTGTTAGTGATTTCATTTCTGACCAAGGTATCGCACGAGATTACACTTCGAAGGTAAGGATAACTCTAGTTAGTGGTCTCCTAGTTTTACACTTACTGGTTGTCCATCTCTGTTGACTGCCATCACCACTGTCTTGGTCTTGCTGATGTTGAGGTTATATTTCTGGAACTGAGATTTCCATTCATCGAGTCTGATCTGTACTTCCTCTTCAGTTTCACCCCATATCATGATATCATCAACAGAGGCAAATGCATTCAGTTCACCTGACTTGTCCTTGACTTTCTTCATTATAGTATCCATAACAGTGATGAACAGTAGTGGAGACAGTGCACTTCCTTGCTGAACTCCACTTTTGGTTTCAAACCATGATAATTGTCCTTCCCCAATTTGTACATATCTGAATTTTTCTTATTAGTTCTTCAAGCACATTCTTTTTCCTCGGACATTCCCAGATCTTATCTCTTATAACACCATCATAGGATTTTTCTATATCCAGGAATAAAATAACCTGGTGATTGCCTTTTTCCCGATACTTTCCATCAACATGTGGGTGCTAAAAATTAGAGCTATTGTTGATCTGTTACTTCTGAAGCCATATTGTTCCTCCTCCAGCTGTGGTTCTATGATAGTTCTAAGTCTCTTTTCTATGATCTTCTCACGTATTTACAGCCCATGAGACAATAGGGTTATTCCTCTATAGTTGGTGAGTTTCCAATAATTGACGACAGCGATGTTATCCTAGAGGGCGTTTCTCAGGAAACTTCACGGCGACTGCAGCTCGTTATGAAAGCCTGTGTCTGTTATTTCAGTGATGTTCGACTCTTTGATCACATTTCACCATCACATGCGCAGCTATTCTGACTGCGTGCAGACGAGTGCAATGATTTCCATACCCTCTGTGTTATCTACTGTCTTACGAAGGAACACTGTCTCTCATATCTAACCCCGACCTTAACGCTCTTATGTGAGCAACACGGCAGAAACACTTGAACGTCGCAGAAAAATCCTTTCTGTTCCACTCCATAGTTCATCAACTTTCTCGAAGTCCTTCTCAGTAGCTGGAATAACCTTCCCCATCGTATTGAAAGGGTACAGTACCGCCCGACATTGAAAATAGGTACAACATACTTCATTATTTTTGTCAGAACAACACATTTTTTTTGTAAAATAACTCAATTTCAATTAATACAGCGAAGCCGGATACCAGTGTGGGAAAGAATGACAATTTATTTATTTAATTGATCACATGTGCACTCCCACAAAGTAAATCCCTACATCCAGTTTGGTGAGATCTGTGAAATGAATGAATGTATGGTCGTCTGCTAACCGCAGATAGTGAATGTGAATATATGATCATCTTTGAGTCGATCCTTTGGCCACCTTTGGTGGGACCAAAGAGATGAAATTTACCAGAGCTTTGAGTGCCTGAAATGTGGCTGACCAATACGATAGCAAGGTGCTTCCCCCACCTCGACACAGGTGCGAGAGGACCTAGAGAACGGCCACGTTTCAGCACTCTGCCGCTGGATCTTGTGCTGTTAAGACCTGTTTTAGTTGTGCTCCGTAATGACGAAGGAGTGGAGACATGGTATGCATGTGGAATATTTAAGAGTAGTTTGAAATATTAATTTCTCTATTTCAGGAACTTTTGTGGGGAGAATTAAATGTCAGGCAGGTAATATTAATGGGATTGTAGTAATCTTCAGAAGTGACCAACGGTCACAATGAAACCACGTGTAGCAATAAGTTGAAATACTTCCGTGTGCTTAAGTTAAGTTGAATTACTAGCGTGTGTACAATAAGTTGAAACATTTAAGAAATAGCGTGTGTACCATAAGTTGAAATATTTAAGAAATGGCGTGTGCAGGGCTTGAAATTAGAGACGAGTACTTCCACGTGGTGAGTACTGTGTGAGTCTCAATCTGTGTATGAGACAAAGGATAAAGAGAAGTACTCGTCCATGGTATCACTTGAGGACTCGCATGTGTGATGTTCTTAATATTACTTTGCGTGATATGATTCCGTGTGACGCTTGATTCAAACTCTGAGAGAGAAGCAAGGTGAGTCGGCCGTCTATCCAGCAACGCCACTTGGCTTGCATTGCACAGGAAGACGTGCAAATATCTCCAGAGTTCATAGTAGGAAAGTAGAATTACAAAGTGGGGCAGTGTCGTGTGAAACTGGGATAAATATTAGTTGAAGTGGGAAAGCTGAAAGTGATAGTGTTGTGACTATTTAGTGTTTTATATTTCTTATTGCAGTGTGATGTATGTCATGTAATTTGGGTATGTGTGGTTTGCATGGGAGAGTAGCAAGGTAGTTTCAAAAGATTAGTGGGTTATGCTTGTTCCTTCTGTACCGCTCGGTCTGGAGGAAAGTTTAGTGATGATGATTGTGAGAGTCGAAGTGTGAGGTACAATAAAAGATCCACCATCCTATCCAGAAAGTGCACTGTAGCGTTAAAAATAATCACGAGACCATAATATAGAGATCACGATTGTAAAGCCAGGCCCACTGGGCGGAATTTCTCATGTGTTATTGTTGTAAGTTGTAGAATTTGTGTGTTTAGGTTAGAGAATTTATTGGAATAAATAAGATAGTGAAAAGAAAAAGATTGGTGGACTTTTACTTCGAATTGTATGTTGTCATAATGTCCCGAATTTCTAATGTGTGCGGTGGCCACGTGTTGACAAAAGCCGTTAAATAAAAGACAAAAAAGAAAATGTGGTATTGCCAGCGCGTAGTGAACAGTCAGAGTTCTGTAAATCACTGATAGTCAGATATGCGTTTCCGTTGCGTATTAATTATATAGGAGGATAATTTGTAACTAAATTGTGGGTACGAGAGTTCATGTTACTCGATAAATAAGAATGAATCCACTCGCTTGGCAGACCACTCATCTTGCAGGCCTGACTGCTTGATGCCACAGTATGAGCAAGGCATGTGGGTGCCTCTCAATATTAGAGTACCGAATAACATCTCCACCTTTATAAGACAGTTAATGACGTTTCTACTAAGGCAACAATAAGGATTATCATTGTCCCTGTATGCACCTTCTGTATCCTTCTTTCTAAACAGATCTTCCTCATTTCTCAGTATTCTTAGCTGGCGCAATCCACCCCAATTGTCCTTTTCCCAGAAACCGTAATGTCAGGAAACATATATGTTGTAAACCTATAAATCCTTTTTATGTCTACCACTATCATTACTGTTATTATTGTCATTATTATTATTACAGTATTATTATTATTGATATTATTATTATTCCTATCATCAGTATTAGTGGCAGCAACAGCAGTAGTACCAATACTGCCAGCTTAGACAGTATTAGTTCATAGTCAGTATTATTTATAAATATTACCACTTCAGACACTCAGATCATTTTAATACTATTTATCATATTGAAATTGTTATTTGTTAGGTATGATGTAAAAGGGGTACGAAATGTGTGAAAGGCTGATTCGATGTAAAAGATGGCGTAAAGGCAGTGATGAAGTCAGGTTATATAAATAAATACAATAAATAAATAGATATGGAGTAGAATTTACAACCTTTCAATTAGTGTGATTTATGTAACGTAATTTCTTTAGTATTCGTGTGAACACCACACACTTTTTATACAATGTGTTTGAAATTCCAGTTACAAACTTCTAGAACTTGTAGATTAGAGTGAGTACATAATACTTTGAATAGGAACCCATGTCCGGAAACGTAATGTTTCCGTTCTACGACGGTTTCAGTTCAGATGTGTAACGCGTGCACGTCTGCTAAGGGAAAGAGAAAAGTCCCAGTGTTGCTTGTCACGGTATGCAATAGGGTACATAGGATGAAGGTCACGTGATGTCACATAACGTCCGGCCGACCGAAGTGGCCGAGCGGATCTAGACGCTACAGTCTGGAACCGCGCGATCGCTACGGTCGCAGGTTCGAATCCTGCCTCGGGCATGGATGTGTGTGATGTCCTTAGGTTAGTTAGGTTTAAGTAGTTCTAAGTTCTATGGGACTGATGACCTCAGAAGTGAAGTCCCATAGTGCTCAGAGCCATTTGAAACATAACGTCCGCCTTGCTCCGAGAGTTTAATTTCCGAGACTCCTGCAGAGACAGAGGAAGATCTGCTGGCACGAGTTCTGGCCGCTGTACTAGGAACTGGAGAGACACCAGGTGTGCTGAGGAGTGCGCACCAGAATATGCTTCGTAGGTACAGTGTCTGTAACAACGTTGGTGGTCGCCACATCGAGCCGCTGTTGTAATGTATCATTACTGTTCTGTACGTACGGTATGTTGGGTTCTCTTTTGTTCTGGTATGATATAAACACGTAATGCTTAGGTGTTAATACAAACACATTTGTTTAAGTGATAAATGCATATTTCCTTCGTTTCCTTGCGGACTGTTGCTTAATGACTGTACTGCCTCACGCCTAATTCAGCTCCTCAAGCAGAAGTGGAGGAGTTAAAGATCTGTAATGATTCCGTCGTTGAATGGAAACGGTACTTCCCGGACATGGGTTCCTATTCAAAATATTGTGTACTCACTCCCCTCCATAAGTCATAGAGGTTATTAACAGCAATATGCAAACACACCGCATATTAGGGTCACTTTCCAATTTTCCCACTTTGCGGGTACCGTGTCTAAGTCATTTTGTCATTTGTTTCGAGCTATTGATGGCTTTACTAGACGACGGAGGAAAGGAAGATTGGATTCAACGTTTCGTCGACATCGAGGTCATTAGGGACGGAGCAGAAGTTCGGATGGTGTCAGGGATGGGGAAGGAAATTCGCCGTGCCGTTTTAAAGGGATCATGCCACCATTTGCATGGTGGGATTAAAAAAAATCACGCAAAACGTAAATCTGGATGGCCGGACGCGGGTTTCAACCATCGTCCTCCCGAATGCGAGTCCTTGCTCCGTTTGCTAGACGATAGGTGACAACATCTAAGGGAACTGATAAACTGTCTTCTAAATCGTTCATATTGCATATGTAAATCAAGAACAGCAAGGGCCTGTGAAGCTAGCTTGGGCGACCCAAGACATCAGTTTCATTAGATTATTGTGACTAGATGGAGGACTTCTTGGTAGAAAGAACGCAGCATGTTGTCTTGCATAGAGAGCCATTGACAGATGCAGAAGTAACATCGGGTACGCAGGGAGGTGTGTTAGGGCACTCGCTATTGATTTTGCATGTTAATGACCTTACGGACAGTAAGGTACTTACGGACAGTAGGTACTATCCATTCGGATCTGACTACGATTTCAAACTGGTGCAGAGACGCAATTTGCTTGAAACGTTCAGAAATGTAAAATTGTGCACTTCACAAGACAAGTCACAGTCTGTCAGCTCGTACAAATACCTGAGTGCAAAAATTTTTAGGCAGTGAAATGGAATTATATCATATGCTCAATCATGTGTATACATCGCTTCATGAGTAGAGCTTTAGCACATTGCAATGAGACTACAAAAGAGATTACTTACTAAACACTCGTGCGACCCATCTTAGCATACTATGTAGGTGTGTGTGGTACCTGTACCAAATAGAGCTAACTGGGAATATTGAGTGTATACAAAGAAGAGCAGCAGGTGTGGTCACACACTTGTTTCACGCATGGGTGAGAGCCATGGAGATGCTGAAAGAACTGAGGCGGCAACTGCTTGAAAATATCTATCTCGTGAAAACCTACTTAGAAAGGTTCCAGAACCAATTGCAAGTGACGAATCTGGGAATATACTTATACATAACCCCATATCAACGTATTTCAAAAATTCGGGAACACTTTAAAAATGTTATTGTAGCCGACTGAGTAGAATTACAAAGTAACAATAAAAACAATTTTAAAGGTTAAGCCATCCGGGGTGGCCGAGCGGTTCTAGGCGTTACAGTCTGGAACCGCGCGACCGCTACGGTCGGAGGTTCGAATCCCGCCTCGGGCGTGGATATGTGTGATGTCCTTAGGTTAGTTAGGTTTAAGTAGTTCTAAGTTCTAGGGGACTGATGACCTCAGCAGTTCAGTCCCATAGTGCTCAGAGCCATTTGAACCATTAGAAAGGTTAAACTTGTAAGTTTTTTCCAACAACATTCAGTTCATGTACACTCCATATGGGTACCATGTGTGATCCTACAAACGTCGACGCGGTAATCGAACTCTGCCACACACGACTTCCGCGACTGTGGCTGTCACTTGTACAGTTCTTCTTTTCAGCTCCACAACATCACCTTGAAGAGCAGGGGCATAAACAATGTCCTTCACATAATCCTATAAACATAAATCACAAGGCGTAATATCCGGGGACGTAGGAGACCAGTGTAGCACACACTTGTCTGTTGCTCCACCACGACCAATCCAACGGTTGGGTACCATTGGTTTCAGGTATGCCCTAACGTCACGGTGAAAACGTAGGGAATGCACCACGTAACTGAACAACAAAGTTCCCTGATTCTGTTTGGAATAATGGCATTAACCAGTTCTGCAAGATCTGAAGGGTTGACTCTCCAGTAACAGTTTGTTCTTCAAAGAAGAAAGGCTCATAAAGTTTCTTGTCAGGCATGGTACAAAAAACGCTGATGTTGGGAGAATCTCGCTGGTGTTGAACAATGTTGTACGGATTTTCTGTTTTCCAGATAATACAAGTGTGTTGTTTACCTTTCCATTTCTATGAAATGCTTCCTCGTCCGAAAAAAATTATCGAATTTTCAAAACCCGAATCGCTGTCCTTTGTCTTTCGGATATAACTTCTGCACTAACTATAGTCTGTATGGCTTCATGTTTAATTTATTACGCCAGAAACGTCACAGTTGCTGTCATTTTCAACTTCCGTGAAGCTCTGCGTTATTTGCGGGAGGTTTTCAATCTCTGCTTTAACGAGAAGAAATCTGCAGCTGCTAGAATTTGATAAAACAAAGACTGCAACGGATGTCTAATGAATATTTATGATGAAGTAGAGATTTTGCCGGACTCGTCGTGAAAGCTTCTCTCATTCGATCAGTGACATTAGCATTAACACCTGACAGACCACTTTACTTCTTATGCAAATAAAATGATACAATTTCAGAGACCTCACTGGTCTCGTACAGATATCATTTTATGCATATAGACTGACGCAGCGAGTGAAACTTTGTACAAAGGCCGGCAATCGACCCCAGATCTCCTGCTTGCTAGGCAAGTGTGTTAGCCACCTCTATTCATGTGTGAGAATCACTTTAAAGTAGACTATGGCGGCAGGGAAAATTTGGATCGAGGAGGGAGGCGTGCCAAGGTAATCCGTACAGTCGTGTAAATTGCTGTGGCAATGTCGCTCAGTGGCTAACGCACCTGCCTAGTAAGAAGGAGACCTACGTTCGATTCCCAGCCTTGGTACAAACTTCCACTCACCTCTTCAGTCTACATACATAAAATCACTTCCCTTCTTGTCACACAAGAACTTTATATTCCAACTGCAGACAGCCGGCCGGTGTGGCCGAGCGGTTCTAGGCGCTTCAGTCTGGAACTGCGCGACCGCTACGGTCGCAGGTTCGAATCCTGCCTCGGGCATGGATGTGTGTGATGTTCTCAGGTTAGTTAGGTTTAAGTAGTTCTAAGTTCTAGGGGACTGATGACCTCAGATGTTAAGTCCCATAGTGCTCAGAGCCATTTGAACTGCAGACTGCTGTTCTCGTTGGCGCCACTTCCCCGTACTTCATCATAAATATTCATTAGACATCCGTTGCAGTCTTTGTTTTATCAAATTCTAGCACGCAGAGAGCCCTCTCAGCTGCAGGAAGCTCTATATTGAGTATAATAGCACCTAGCGAGTATACATGGAACTATACGTCGCATTTGCAATGAGAAAAAAAGACTTAAAATTTACTCTTTCGAATTATGAATATTATTAATTTGTAAAGCAACTCATTCGAATACGATAGATTTTTTTAAGTGGCCCCAGACTTTTGGCACACACTGAATACAGCTCCCGTTTTTACATACAGTCCATACAGAGGCTTCTAAGTGACCATTCTTCAGGCGCTCCGTACGTTAACGGAACGGGCAAAAGCCCTAATAACTGCTACAATCCGGCATACGTATATCTATATCTATATTCTGTTAACCAGTGTGAAGCGCATGGTAGGCGGTACGTCCCATTATACTGGTTATTAGGTTTTTTCCCGTTCCATTCACGTTCAGAGCACGGAAAGGATGATTGTACAAGTGCCTCCGTCCGTGCATTAATTAATCTAATTTTGTCTTGTCTTCGTGATCATTACCGGGGTGACACATAGGGGGTTGTAGTATATCGCTAGAGTCATCATTTAAAGCTGGTTCTCGAAAGTTTGTAAGTAGACTTTCTTGGGATAATTTACGTCTGTCTTCAGGCATCTACCAGTTCGGTAGCATCAACTGCTCTGTGACACTCTCCCACCGATCAAACAAACGTGTGACCATTCGTGCTGCCCTTCACTGTACATGTTCAACATCCCCCGTAAGTCGGATGTGGCACAGGTCCCACACGCTTGAGCAGTACTCTAGGATAAGTCGCACGAGTGATTTGTAAGTAATCTCCTTTGTAGACTGATTGCATTTCCCCAGTATTCAACCAGTAAACCGAAGTCTACGACCTGTTTTCCGCACGAATGACCTTACGAGTTCACATTCCTTTCTTTTTTTTCTTGATCATCAGTCTACTGACTGGTTTGATGCGGCCCGCCACGAATTCCTTTCCTGTGCTAACCTCTTCATCTCAGAGTAGCACTTGCAACCTACGTCCTCAATTATTTGTTTGACGTATTCCAATCTCCGTCTTCCTCTACAGTTTTTGCCCTCTACAGCTCCCTCTAGTACCATGGAAGTCATTCCCTCATGTCTTAGCACATGTCCTATCATCCTGTCCCTTCTCCTTATCAGTGTTTTCCACATATTCCTTTCCTCTCCGATTCTGCGTAGAACCTCCTCATTCCTTACCTTATCAGTCCACCTAATTTTCAACATTCATCTATAGCACCACATCTCAAATGCTTCGATTCTCTTCTGTTCCGGTTTTCCCACAGTCCATGTTTCACTACCATACAATGCTGTACTCCAGACGTGCATCCTCAGAAATTTCTTCCTCAAATTAAGGCCGGTATTTGATATTAGTAGACTTCTCTTGGCCAGAAATGCCTTTTTTGCCATAGCGAGTCTGCTTTTGATGTCCTCCTTGCTCCGTCCGTCATTGGTTATTTCACTGCCTAGGTAGCAGAATTCCTTAACTTCAATGACTTCGCGACCATCAATCCTGATGTTAAGTTTCCCGCTGTTCTCATTTCTACTACTTCTCATTACCTTTGTCTTTCTCCGATTTACTCTCAAACCATACTGTGTACTCATTAGACTGTTCATTCCGTTCAGCAGATCATTTAATTCTTCTTCACTTTCACTCAGGATAGCAATGTCATCAGCGAATCGTATCATTGATATCCTTTCACCTTGTATTTTAATTCCACTCCTGAACCTGTCTTTTATTTCCATCATTGCTTCCTCGATGTACAGATTGAAGAGTAGGGGCGAAAGGCTACAGCCTTGTCTTACACCCTTCTTAATACGAGCACTTCGTTCTTGATCGTCCACTCTTATTATTCCCTTTTGGTTGTTGTATGTATTGTATATGACCCGTCTCTCCCTACATCTTACCCCTGCTTTTTTCAGAATCTCGAACAGCTTGCACCATTTTATATTGTCGAACGCTTTTTCCAGGTCGACAAATCCTATGAAAGTGTGTTGATTTTTCTTTAGCCTTGCTTCCATTATTAGCCGTAACGTCTCGTCCCTTTACTTTTCCTAAAGCCAAACTGATCGTCACCTAGCGCATTCTCAATTTTCTTTTCCATTCTTCTGTATATTATTCTTGTAGGCAGCTTCGATGCATGAGCTGTTAAGCTGATTGTGCGATAATTCTCGCACTTGTCAGCTCTTGCCGTCTTCGGAATTGTGTGGATGATGCTTTTCCGAAAGTCAGATGTTATGTCGCCAGACTCATATATTCAACACACCAACGTGAATAGTCGTTTTGTTGCCACTTCCCCCAATGATTTTCACACCCCTACAAAGTATTTGTAGGAGTTGTCTGATCCATCTGTGAAATATTGAGTTTTTTCGTTTTGTGAAGTTCACAGTTTTACATACAAAAAAAAGAAAACAATGAAAGAGCGGAATCGAAAGTATTTATTTTCCTCCGTGAACCGCTAGTGGGCTTGCAAAGTCTGCGGCTTGTACAGTATCAGTGTGGGGCAATGTTTAGCGCTGCCTGGCAGACGCGACATTGTCTGCGGTGTGGGCGCCCCTCGCCGCCGGGCGTCGGGACGCCAAGAAGGCGCAGAGCGGAGAGCAGTGAATCAGACGCCGGATAGCGGAAGCGTCGCTAATGCTCCCCGAGCGCCCTGGTCCTCTGGGGGGTGAGGGGGAGGGCAGGGTGTGGCCGCTGAGTCAGTGAGCGGCCGGCGGCGGCCGACGCCCACGTCGGTGGCCACCGCTCTGCAAACAGGCGCCCGCCAGGTGAGTCGCGCCGCTGTCAGCGGGAAGCCACAGGATCCCCAGCAGCTGCGGCAGGGGGGGCGTGGCCGGAGGCGCTTGCTACACTGCTTCGTCATAAAAACCGGAGGCACTTCCACTCTCAGAGCTGCAATAGACACACAGAAATCTGATGCCATGCAGCACCGGCTTCCTGCCACTTAATACTTCTCTCAAAGTGCAGTGCACGCAGAATTTGCAAGTAACCTAGAAGCCGACAACTGAGTGTTATCTTGACTCTTTATTCACACGATTTGAGTGCTGTTGACTGGGAGACTCCATATTTCCGCATTTTCGGAAGGCTTTTCACATCGTCTCTCATGGGCGGCTTCTAATGAGATTGCGGACCGATAGAATACTGTCTGAGTTGTGAGGCAGGATTCGTCATTCCCTTTCAGAAAAGTCACAGTTCGTACTTTCGTTAAGAAGTCTAGGTGTGGAACTGAGTCAATTGCTTTTCGGAAATCAAGAAATACTGCACCTACGTGACTAGTTTGATCCATGGCTTTCAGGATGTCATGTCAAAAAAATCGAGAGTTGGATTTCATACGATCCATGTTTTTAGAATCCATGCTGTTCGGTATGCAGGTCATGGCTGTCTGAGATACGTCATTAAACTTGAATTCTGAATATGATCTAAGATTGTACCGCAAATGGGTGTCAAGGATGTCAGATGGTAGTTTTCTGGAGGATTTCTGGTGTTCTTGTAGACGGATTAGCCCTATGCTTTTTTCCCAGACACTGGGCGCACGTTTCTGTTGGAGGAATCTGCGGCATTTTATGGTTAAAATGAGGGCTAACTGGATCACAAATTCGGTTTAGGGATGAGAACGCTGCATCAGCTTGGCGATCAGGGTAACCGGCAGTCGTTCTCCATCAGTCGCTATCATTGCGGCTCAGCCGCGCTTCCAAGCTCCATACGTCCACCAGATGCCTCTTTCCTCTTCAATTCTGCCCATGCGCTTACATTTCCGGTAGCGCAACTACACATGCGAATATGTGGGTGCATAATTTCCTCGAAATGAAGGACGTGCGTAAATGCGCATTGGTTCCCAGGTTCAGAGGCTATCTCCAGCGCTATATAGCTGAGGACAGGCAGCTGGGGGCCACGTGTGATTCGTTGCGTAGGTTATGCTTTAATGCGATTTATGTGCAATAATGTCTGTTATCTCCAAAGAAAACACCCTGAAATTTGTCAATGGTACAAAGAGAAGGTACTTGGAATGCCGCTCCTAAAGATTATTTTAATAAAAATCTGAGACTTAATGCCCAGAGCATGAAGTATTGGCCAAAAAGTGTCCCCTACATCACACAGAGAATATGACAACTCTCGAAGCAGGAAAATGGAAGAGAAGCTGCGGTCGAGATAATGGTGAGACAGGGTTGTAGCTTCTCCCCAAGCTATTCACTCTGTACACTGAACAATCAGCAGAGGAAACGAAGGCAAAATTTGGAAGAGTAATTAACGTTCAAGGAAAAGAAATAAAACTTTAAAAGATTGTCAATGATATTTCAGTTCTCTCAAAGACGGCGAAGGACATGGAAGATGAGTTCAAAGAAATGAATAGTGACTTGGAAGTAGATTATAAGATGAAAATCTACAAGAGTAATCCAAGAGTAATGGAGAGTGTAGAGGAATTAAATCAGGTGATTCTGACGGAACTACATTACGAAATGATACAGTGAAAGAGTTATATGTCATTTATTCAACAATGTAACTGACGATTCCCGAAGAACAGAGGATATAGAATGTAGATGGACAATAGCAAGAAACGCATTTCTAAAAACGTGAAAAATGGACTTCGCATTGTCGAATGCAGAAATTTGGTCAAGGTAGCGGGGGGCCATTGTGGCGGGGGAACTGAACACACAGGAATTTTGGATCACCGCGCCGTCTCCAAATTCTATAGAATAAACGAAAGAGTTGCAAAGTTTTTGTTAAAAAAAAATCAAGGAGAAACAGGTATATTTATGTGTGTGTGTGTGGGGGGGGGGGGGGGGGCTGCAGCTCCGTAGCGATTTGTAAACATCGAATGTAAATTTAAATCATGGAAAGAGCTTCGTGAAACTCCTTGGAGTGTAGCCTTGTACGAAAGTCTAATGTCAACCGTAAATAGTACAGAGGAGTTAGAAACATTTGAAATATTGAAGCGTGCTGCTGCGGAATAATGGTGAAGGTTAGGACATCAAATAAAGAGGCATTGTTTAGAAACGGGAAGAAAATAAATGTATGTCACAACTTGACAAAAAGAAGGGGCTGGTTGTTGGACACTTCTTGAGATATCAAGGATTCGTCAATTCGGTAATCAAGGGAAGTGTGGTGAGGGAGGGGAGGGGGCGTTAAAAGTAGTAGAAGTAGACTAAGGCTTGACTGCAGGTTCAGATGCGTGTAGGTTGCAGTAGTTATGTAGAGATAAAGAGACTTGGAGAGTATGGCTAGACTGGAGGGCTGTATCAAACGAGTCCTCTGATCGGAGCACAACAACAACAGTTTATATACATTCGTTTTAGAAGAGAAATAGCTTCATCTTCAGGCACAAGACGTCGGGAATCGAGGTACACCCTAAATACGTATTATATATAATGAGTGCTCTAGTTAGAGAGTCATGGAACGTAATATGGGAAAGACAGATTAGACGCCATGCGAGTGGGAGTGTTTACTGCAATCGACAAAAATATTATCTGTATTGAGGCAGAATATGAGTTTGATTGTGGAGTTACATGGGCACATGTAATAGGTCTCGGTAAAATCAAGCTATTTTGTTGGTTGTTTTCACCGGCCACTCGATTCCGTCATGAGAGTTTTCAGAGTAATTCAAAGTCTATTCTCTGTAGCGCTGAGATACCCAGATCATACAACATTAAGTGGAGACAACTTTAACTATTGAGTGGGACGTCTCTGGATTCATTGCAGGGGATACTGAAAAGCAGTTTGCAAAGTACTTGTGAACGTATATTCCGACAACCTGCATGAAACAGAAATACTTTAGACCTTGTAGCTGCAAAGAGGCTTGACATTATCGACAGTGTCAGTATAGAGAGAGGGTTAGTGACACCACAGAGGCGATGGTTACTAAAGTTAATAAACCGATCAAGAGTGTTACGGCGTGAAGTGAAGCGCCTGCACGCCAGACGGGAACGAGAGAGGAGAGAGGAGAGAGGGCTGTGAAGGAGACGTCAGCCAACTGCACCGCTGACCGACCCCTCTCCAGGACGACAACGCGACAGCAACGGCCTCTGAGCGAAGAGGACATAAGCGCCACGCCCGACTGGTGGCGGCCCAGTTCTACGAGAAGTTTAAAGGCGCGCGACCTGGATATAAGCGTCAAAGCCCATTACTTTGCTCGTAAATTCTATGTAGCTCAAACCTGGAATTGTTATGATGAAGAGATCTCTTATTTTGTCTGTTGCCCTTTGCTTGTGACACATCTGTTTAGCACAAAGTTAAGTATTGTATTTTTTCCTTTTGTAATAAACTCAATAATACGATTTGTTTGATTGTTGTCTAGAAACCCGAGATGCAGGTATTCCGGACACCCCACATTTGACCACTAGGCAGGATTCAACAAAGAAGCCTCGGAGGATATTTTTGCTAGTAAGAGCGGATAAGTAGCCGTTAGCATCCCACTTAGGTAGTGAATAGCTATCATTTAGTTGCGGTATGACGGACGCAGAGTAATTATGATTAAAATTTAAACTGATTGTAAGCAGAACTCCTGTATAGAATGTGCTGAGGAAGTGGAATAAGGACGGAAAATCGGAAAATGCAGAATGTTTGTACAAACGTGCCATAGTTTTGCCGTCGCACAAACTCTAGCATGCAGGACATAGTAATAGGCGTCCCCGACCCCGGACTTGAAAACAACTAAATCGCCAAGTCCAGATGAAATAGCAATTCGATTTTACAACGAGTGCTCTACGGTACTGGCCCCTTACTAAGCTTGCATTTACCGTGAATCTCTCGACCAGTTCAGAGTCCCAAGCGACTGGAAAAAACCGCAGCTGACCCCCATATATATACGAATCGTAGCAGAGCGGAACCGCAGAATTACACACCAACAATATACTTAACATCGGTCTGCAGCAGATTTCTTGAACGTATTCCACTTTCGAATATAATAAATTTCCTTGAGACAGAAACGCTTTTGTCCACAAATCAGCACGGATGCAAAAAGCGTCGCTGGTGCGAAGCTCAGCTTGCCTTTTTGCACATGATATCTTGCGAACCATGGATAGAGGGTAGCAAAAGGATTTCATTGTTGTTGTTGTTGTGGTCTGCAATCCTGAGACTGGTTTGATGCAGCTCTCCTGTGCAAGCTTCTTCATTTCCCAGTACTTACTGCAACCTACATCCTTCTGAATTTGCTTAGTGTATTCATCTCTTGGTCTCCCTCTACGATTTTCACCCTCCCCGCTGCGCTCCAATGCTAAATTTGTGATCCCCTGATGCCTCAGAACATGTCCTACCAACTGGTCCCTTCTTCTAGTCAAGTTGTGCCACAAACTTCTCTTCTCTCCAATTCTATCCAATACCTCATCATTAGTTATGTGCTCTACCCATCTAATCTTCAGCATTCTTCTGTAGCACCACATTTCGAAAGCTTCTATTCTCTTCTTGTACAAACTATTTATCGTCCAAGTTTCACTTCCATACATGGCTACACTCCATACAAATACTTTCAGAAACGACTTCCTGACCCTTAAATCTATACTCGATGTTAACAAATTTCTCT
The DNA here is from genome assembly GCF_021461385.2 of Schistocerca piceifrons. Taxonomy (NCBI): domain Eukaryota; kingdom Metazoa; phylum Arthropoda; class Insecta; order Orthoptera; family Acrididae; genus Schistocerca; species Schistocerca piceifrons. The sequence goes on from NC_060140.1 coordinate 74,180,903, forward strand.
TCTTCAGAAACGCTTTTCTTGCCATTGCCAGTCTACATTTTATATCCTCCCTACTTCGACCATCATCAGTTATTTTGCTCCTATATTTCCGAAAATCGTTCGACACTGTACGCTACTATGGACTGTTAACGAAGGTAAGAGCATATTGAGGAGATTGCCAGACATGTGAGTTCTTCGAAGACATCTTAAGTAATAGAAACTACTACGTTGTTTTCGACGGCGTCCATCAGGAGTGTGAGACAGGTTCGCTGTTAATCTCCACATACATAAATGATCTGACAGAAATGGTTAACAGCAACCTGCGGCTGTTTCGTGAATATGCTGAAGTGTACAGAAACTTGTTGACATTCAGTGACTGTACGAGGATACAACATGACAGACAAAATTTCTGCTTCGTGCGATGAATGGTAGCTAGCTGTAAATGTATAAAAATGTAAGTTAATGCAGGTGAGTAGGAAAAACTATCCCATAATATTCTGAAACAGTATTAGCTATGTCTTGCTTGACACGGACACGTCGATTTAATATCTATGTGTAACGTTGCAAAGCAGTAAGAAATGGGACGAACATGTAAGGACTGTAGTAGAGACGGTGAATCGTCGGCTTCGGTTTATTGCTAGAATTTTAGGAAAGTGCGGATCACTTGTGATGTAGTCCAGGTATAGAACACTAGTGCCACCCATTCTTGACTACTGTTAGAGTGGTTGGGATTCCCACGAGGTCGGATTAAAGGAAGACATCGAAGACATCCAGAGGAGGGCTACTAGATATCTTACCGGTAGGTTCGATCAACAGGCAACAATTGTGGGGATGCTTTGTGAAATGGGAATTCCTGCAGTGAAGGAAGGCTACGATTTTCAGGAGGAACGTTACTGAGAAAATTTAGAGAACCGGTATCTGAAGTTGACTATAGAAAGATTCTACTGAGGTCATGGTATATTTCGCTTAATAATAAGGAAGATAAGAGAAATTAGTGCTCATACGGAGGCATACCGTCATTCGATTTTCCCCCATTCTGTTTGCGAGTGGAAGAGGAAAGTTAATGACTAATAGTGGTACAAGGTGCCCTCCGCCACAAACCATGCGGTGTCTTGCGGCATGTATATGTAGGCACAGACGTGCTTTGGAAAAAAAAAATATTACCGTATTCTGATTTTCTGATTATGATGTTAGAGAATTTGGGTAATAAGAAGCAAATGTATCCAGCCAGTGGTACAAGGTGCCCTCCGCCACAAACCATGCGGTGTCTTGCGGCATGTATATGTAGGCACAGACGTACTTTGGAAAAAAAAAATATTACCGTATTCTGATTTTCTGATTATGATGTTAGAGAATTTGGGTAATAAGAAGCAAATGTATCCAGCCATGTAGAAGCAAGGGCCAATACACATACTCATCATCACAGAAGCTAGAAGAAGCCCGAAACAGAGTCATATCACGTATCTACAGTAATTTTGTCTGTTTTGTCTTTAGACACACTAGAATATAGGCTGAGTGCGTAGAACCCATACCAGATAGGACTAGTAGGCAATGTTGAAGTATGCGCACGAGGACAGCACGAAATGTCGGAGTGGGAACCACAAGAGAACATTCCGGAAATGCTGGAACACCTGAAATGACAGACTCTTGAAGCTCTTGAAGATAGACGTCGGCTATCCGGCGAAAGACTACTCACAAGTGGTAACAAGTGTGAGGCATCTAATAATGTACTACAACCCCCAACGTATCGCTCCAGTAGTTCCATGTGGGTGGGTTAAACTGACTACAGCGCGCACAGAGAAATTACTCACGCAGCCCACATGCGAATGGAACCGAGAAGACTTTAATATATAGTACAACGAGAAGTACCCTCTCCCATGCATGTGATGGTTGTTTGCACGGCATATATGTGTTTGTAGATGTAGATGGCGGTGTAGATGTAGATAATTGCGTTATGAACACATTTGGTTCCATATTGATCTACAGTGAAGGAACGGTGTATGCTGCTATAGCTTCCTTCTGCACAGATTACATGAACAAAGTTATTTCCAACAGCGCGTACCAGGACAGCGCAGCCTAAAGCGCCATGTGGCGCTTGCACTTAGATCCCTCTACGAGGCGAGGGAGGCTGAGGGAGTCAGAGCACGCAGCTCTCTAAAAATTCCCTCGTGCATTTCTTCCCCGCCCGCGCCTGGCGAGGGGTTGGCCGGCAGTCAGTCTGCCAGCCACCCTTCCGTCTGCTCTTTTGCGCCCCTGCGGCCGCGGCCATCTGCCATTGCGAACCACACGGGCGAATCCTTCGGAAACTGATATCTTTACTCTTTTATTTATGGCCTAATCCTCAACAGTGCGGTAATCCATTGAGGAAACATCATCTCTGTAAGTGAGACGCAGTTTATCATTTCTGGAATTCCCCTATGGCATCCGAGTTCCTGTTTGTCATATACAGCGCTGTCACGTTTTCTTCTGTCTTCTTTCCCCTTCAGCTCAATGTGAAAAAAATCTTTTCGCTTTTAGCACAGGAGTGTTAGTTTCTGATGTACAACAGGAGATGTGTACTTTCGTTATTGTAGCCTTATCACTGGTATCTGCGACTGTAATGTTGATACCTAGCGAATTAAAGACATTTAAAATCATGCAGTTAAACAAGTGGATTCATATTTTCAGAAAATAACATACAGCTCATTGAAGTTTTTGATTTAGTCCGATCACATCCTTTATGTCTAACAAAAGATGCAGCTTGAGATATGGGGAAAGCTATGAAATGTCACAGCTCTCAGTTGGAAGCAAAATCTGTAACTACACCCTGTAATAAAGGAAAGTGGCTGCGTCCAATTGTCATTATTTGGGTGATGGATTCGGGAGAGGGAACCATACAGCGAAGTCATCGATCCCATCGGATTAGGAAAGGATGGGGAAGGAAGTCGGCCGTGCCCTTTCAAAAAGACCATCCCAGCATTTGACTGAAGCGATTTAGGGAAATTACGAAAAACCTATTCAGGATTACCGGACGCGTGTTTGAACCGTCGTCCTTCCGAATGCGAGTCCATTGTGCTAACTACTGCTCCACATCGCTCGATCCAACTTTCATTCAACTGAACTGCACAGAAAACAGTATGAGGTTTAGACTCGAAACGAATAACATCACAGAACTGTGCGATGCAATTGTACAGGAAACAGTAATCAGTGGCTGTTATTTTCATTTGATAAAGTACATTGCTGCTATCAACTGCAGTACCAAACCATCCAACATGACTGAATATAGTTTTATATATGTTTCTATTGCTACTTGTAAGACTTGATTGTCTCAATTCAATAGAGTTCTCACCAACCTCCTGAAACGAGGCTGAGTTGATAAAGCAAGAACGATGGTATCCTGAGTCTAGCAGCGTGAGTTGACTGATACGAGAGGACTCGATTGGTGTGCGGGCGCGCGCGCGTGTGTGTGAGTGTGTGTGTGTGTGTGTATTAACTTTAGAAACAACTAGCTGCAGTGTCCAGCGTCGTCCGGGATCTTAAATATCTGCCACACAAAGTGATTTCGCTGTGCGTTGCTGATCCATTGCATATTTTAAAAATGACTGTCCAAATGTTTATTAGGGGATCGTACAGAAATTTGAAACAGTTGGCCAAGAACTTTTAGAGATTTTCGGTAACAGCTTTCACCTTTGTGTATTACATGTATGTTTCCAGTCAGATTACGAAATCTTACGTAGGCAGTGATCTTCCTCTTGCCGTGAATGTAAAGACCGCAAAATTTCATCAAGAAAAGACTAAAATTGTAGATTTATATGAATTACAAACAAATAAACCGACACTCTGCTTTGTGTATACAGGGTGAACATAAATAAAACCGAAAAACTGCAGGGACGGATTCCTGACTGGAAACAAAGAAAAAAGGTCCTATGAACACATGTCCGGAAATGCATCGTCGCCACGGTAGATGGTGCAGACGAACGACAGTTCCTCTGACCACGTACCGCGTGTTCCTTGCCCGCTACAGGCTGTGTAACTGATGCAGCGTACTGTAAGCAGTAGATTGGCCCGGTATTCATGTCGGCAACAAGCCGAGATGGTGTTTGTGTACGACTAAGCAGATGGTAACGGTCGAGCTGTACCAGAAAAAGTACCCTCACAGAGTTGCATACAAATATTAAGGACAAATTCAAATGGGTCTGAGCACTATGGGACGTAACATCTGTCATCAGTCGCCTAGAACTTAGAACTACTTAAACCTAACTAACCTAAGGACATCACACACATCCATGCCCGAGGCAGGATTCGAACCTGCGACCGTAGCAGCAGCGCGGTTCCGGACTGAAGCGCCTAGAACCGCTCGGCCACAGCGGCCGGCTATTAAAGACACATTTATTTATTTCTTTGTCTTCTATCTTCAATTGTTAGGCATTTGCCTCTTATGTCCTCTTGTTCAGTACCTGTATTGTCCGTGGTTACTTTCTGCTTCACCTCTCTACCTCTGTCTTTATCTACCTATTGATCTTTTCGAAAACGGTCGATACTTCGGCACCGTTTCGGGAATTCTATTTTCGATCATTTCTGTGCAATGATCTCTCCATTTGTTTCCGAACCCTTGATCTGTTCATTTATGCTTTTAAGTACTTCTTCTTGTCTAATTGTTGTATTCCTTGTATCCTGTTAGACAGTTTACAGCCAGCTACTCATTTTCAAAATCTCATTTCCGCTGCTTGTATTCTTCGTTCATTTTCATTTCTTACTATCCAAATCTCAATGACATAAATTATAAACGGTATCACCATTTTTTGCAGAATTTTATTAGGGTTCCGTATCTCTATATTCATAATTATTTCCTTACTAGGTCAATTTCTATGCCTCATTACCAAGTAGTTTGCTGTATCGTTGTACAAAATTATTCGTTGCGTTTGGTTTCGTTTCGTTTATCACGTATCTCGATTTTGTAGAGTTTCTGTTCGATCGGCGGCTTTCGGGTTTCACAGTAAACTCTGAACCGCACTGAAGCCAAATGGTTGACGTCATCACCTGCGTCTTCGATCAATAACGGCCTCGTATTCCGCCATCTTGGGAGGAAACGCTGCAACGGTACATGAATATATGAAGCAAGCAGGGCGTGTCACAGCCTGAAAAGTAACGAGGGCTGCCAATTGCTGTCGTTTTATTGCTTCGGCCGTGATGGGTAGCACGTCGCACTCGCTGCTCTTCCGTGTACTGCGGAAAAAATTGCGGCAGGAAATCGTGAGACGTAGAGATATTGTCTGCGAGACAGACGTCCGGATTCCCACGTGCAATTGGGTGGTTGCACATTTGCCTTTCACACGGGAATCTTTCCACGGGATTCTGCTGTGGGAAACATTACGCTGAGCTGGTATTTGTGCGCTTAGCATTTATGTTCATAAATATTTGAATCTCTCAAGGGAAGTCCTTAATATCTTCAATAAATATTTTACTGTGTTGCATTTTGGCACACGAACCAACCCTGTAATGATTAGCCGTGAAAATGCTTACTGAAAGCAATACTGAACCATCATAAACGTGGTTAACAAGCTACCTTTTGGGAGCTCTGAAGAAAAAAAATCTATAGTCGTATTCACAAGGTTTCCAAGAAGTACAAAACTCTGTAAAAGGCAGATTGCAATTTAGTTCAAAAAACCTGAATAGTTCAACAGCTGACAGAAGAATAGGCATAGGTTGAAACTTAAGGAGTCACTACTGTCACACTCAGTCTTTGAAGTGTAGCGATTTTGTGTAACTATATTCATAAAACTATGTGTGAAATCTTCCGCTAAAAGTATTCATTTCTGGCGTTACGTACCAGGTACTAAGCTGCTTCGCCGTGTATTCATATTTCGGTATTTCCTGAGAATGTAATTAAAAGTAGGATGGAGATATTCTCTAGTAGATTTTTAAGATAAAATACGTCGAAGTTTACGATTGCCCTAAAGTGATCAGTACTTAAATTGAAATTTTGATATACTCAGCGTACTACAATGTAATTTCGACTTTTTTTCGTGGAGGTGCTAATCGGAAATTAACTATGTTTGCCTTATGTTGCAGATGTATGCCTTTATATTACAATACGTGGCCTTTTATAAGTTTAAGATGCTCTTCTTTTCCTAGTTATTTTATTTGTATTACTAGCTGAGACACCCGGCAATTCCCGGGCATTCATTAGACAATTTTCTATTAGAAAGAGAAAAAAAAGTACTGTGTTTGCAGCGTAACAACGAAAACATTTCATTTCCATGTAATCGTGAAAACACATTTGAAATTATGAAACAGTTGTACAAAGAAATATGTATTATGTGCAAAGTACTATAACACGGATAATTTCTGTACACTGGGTCCAGCTGCTTCGCGTGTCTACAACGCTATTTTTGGCAACGCCTCTTCATAGCTCTGTAGACGACTATTGATTTCACCTACAACCGTTTACGCTTCGCAATTGAAAGCTGTCAAAAGCGCAGGCAGGTGTCAGGGTTTTCCTTAAATTCGCACTACTCTAGGAGTGTCTTCGAGGCAAAGAATAAATGTATTAAACCCTCACATATGTTGCTGCATTTTTCATCACGACATACAACCTAAACAACGTGTCGTACAACGCTATATTTGTGTAGGTACATTGGTTAAAATGGCTCTGAGCACTATGGGACAACATCTGAGGTCAGCAGTCCCCTAGAACTTAGAACTACTGAAACCTAACTAACCTAAGGACATATCACACACATCCATGCCCGAGGCAGGATTCGAACCTGCGACCGTGGCGGTCGCGTGGTTCCAGACTCAGACGCCTAGAACTGCTGGGCCACACTAGCCGGTTGTAGGTACATTCAGCGGCATATGTGGATACTGTCTGAGAAATACGTTGCGAATGGATTTAGTAGCAAAGAAATAAACTTATGCGTCAAGCACGGTACGGACGTTTTTCAGCCATCTCAGTGTTTATGACGTCATATGTCAAGAAATACGATAGATAAGTGGTTCTTATCTCCACAGCGATTGTTGCCTGAGAGCAAGGGATATGTCTACCCAGTTTGGTTGAGATCGGTCCATTGGTTTAGAAGAACACACACACACACACACACACACACACACACACACACACACACACACACACACACACACGTGCTTATATACGTTTTATAGTATGTATAGACTTAATAGGGAGCAAAGTGGCTTTCGGAGTGTAGAGGTAGTAGACAACAGTTTCCCTGGCGTGAAGGGAGACACCTTGATTACTAATAAAAATAAGGGCTATAGTGAACTCCAAGAACACATCGTGCAGTGAAAGTTCTACTAAGTATCTAATTTGGAGGAAATCCCCCGCAGGCCAGTAAAGCTGTGGACAAAGGAGTAAGTGCACTTGGCCTGAGCGACTAGGAACGTTTCCTGAAACTTTCACTGAGTGTTCAAATGGCCCTGAGCACTATGTGACTTAACATCTATGGTCATCAGTCCCCCAGAACTTAGAACTACTTAAACCTGACTAACCTAAGGACATCACACACATCCATACCCGAGGCAGGATTCGAACCTGCGACCGTAACAGTCGCGCGGTTCCGGACTGAGCGTCTAGAACCGCGAGACCACCGCGGCCGGCTGTTCGGTTTCGTGACTGGATAAACAAAAGGCGGTAGATTGGTTGCCCAGCGATCTTGGTGAAAAGAATTGTAATGGAAGACACAAAAAGTGATTTTAATTATCTTAGAATGCCAACAGAACAGTGCATGTTTCTTCTAAACGCACTTAATACTGCAATAAGGAACAAAAATACTGTAATGCCTGAAGCATACTCGCCAAAACTAAAATTACAAATCACGTTGTGTGCAATATACTGCCCAGAACACCCGTTCTCCTTGAAAGTGCAATTTAACTCGCTGACGATACATTTACACTAACACCAAATTTAATTCAGCCTTTTTCCACTGAGTTTCGAAGAAAAAATATAGCCCACCAAGTTGTGGAAAATGAGTTTGGAATTGCCGTTTCCAAATTTCGCTTGTATGAAATACCATTGCCACTGTGGTACGCGTAGAAACAGTTGTCAAAATTGTCACAGCTACAAGTACGACTCATAACGGGCAGAGTAAAACTGGTGTCAAACAACACGCACAACACAGCTAACAGAAAAGGAGCACGTCGATAATGGAGTTTACCACTAAGGAAGAAGGAGAAGTAAATGCAAACCCACAATAATTATTCGAAATAGACTGCATGGAGGAGAGAACTTCTTGCAACAGACTTTCTTTAAGATGGGTCTGTACAGCGGCAGCATTTTAAAGTTTAATGATATGTACTATAATTTCTGAACGGGAAGCACTACTGTGACTTTCAGATAAATGAATATTGGATAAAGAACTGAGTTTTCCACATTTGTATAGCCTTTCCTCCTGTCAAAAAATTTTCCTTAAAAAAGAATCGGCCAGTTCGAACCATGGGATTTTAGTTTTATAGAACTACGCTCTTCGCCGGCCGGAGTGGCCGTGTGGTTCTAGACGCTACAGTCTGGAACTGCGAGACCGCTACGGTTGCAAGTTCGAATACTGCGTCGGGCAAGGATGTGTGTGATGTCCTTAGGTTAGTTAGGTTTAATTAGTTCTAACTTCTAGGAGACTGATGACCACAGAAGGTGAGTCCCATGGTGCTCACAGCCATTTGAACCATTTTCAACTACGCTCTTCTATATTTTACATGGCAGTATCTTCCTTGAGTCATTTATACACACTCCTAATTGAATGGAACTTTCCCCACACCTCAGACATTGTCAGTCCATCCATGTTCATACGGCCTCGAGCGCAGGAACACGACGTTGCTTTCTTTTGTAGTCACCATCATCGAAATCTCACAAACACATAAGCATGGCACTGATATCCAAAAAGCGGACAATTTCCTCCGTTTCTCACTACGTATTTCAGTTTGTTTCCACTATACCGACACACCTAGCCGCAAGACTTATGCAATCACTGTTTCCGAAGTTGGGACAAGTCGAAAGCGTTTAGTTTCACCAACGAGTTGCGCAAACGCACGCCGCGAAAACACAATGGCCGGTAGCGCAGTTGCGTGCGATCCATTGTCGCCGTGTAAACTATTCTTGTATCGAAATTGTGCTGCGAGCCATAGCGCCAGCGCGTTGCGCAGTTGAGAAAGTCGTTGGTGAAACTATACAGTTTCGGGGCCTTCCAACTTTTATGACATGAAACTATCGGTTGCGTGTGTTTTTAGGTTTAAATACGACATCGAGTTAGAAATAGAGAGTTGTCGGCTCTTAGGCAGTTACGCGATGCATAGGTGCTTGCGAGACGTTAATCATGATCATAGTAGAATAGAAGCTTTCGAAAAGTGGTGCTACAGAAGAATGCTGAAGATTAGATGGGTAGATCACATAACTAATAGGATCGGGGAGGTGGAGCTCGTGGCACAACTTGCGTAGAAGAAGGGATCGGTTGGTAGGACATGTTCTGAGACATCGAGGTATCACCAATTTAGTATTGGAGGGCAGCGTGGAGGGTAAAAATCGTAGAGGGAGTCCAAGAGATGAATACACTAAGCAGATTCAGAAGGATGTAGGCTGCAGTAGGTACTGGGAGGTGAAGAAGCTTGCACAGGATAGAGAGCATCAAACCAGTCTCAGGACTTAGGACCACAATAACAACAACAGTAAGAGTAAAGTACTACACAGCACTGCAGATGATACGGTTCTTCGTAAGATGAACGTCGAAGGATTGACGACATCAGCGTTACTGAGCAAACTACATTCAGGATGAAATAATAAAGTTAATAAAGTTCTCTTTTAGGAATTCTGAAATTGTTGTGGAAGCTCTGGTGTCAGTATGAAGCCTTGCCGAATCCACTGACTAAATAGCCGGCTTCGATGGACGCAGAACTGTGCAATTACGGAAGATATCCAAAGAATGCAATAAGGAATTAATGGCGAAAATAGAAAATGTAAAGTGTACGAAGCGAAAATCTTTTATATCTGAAATTGGGAGGAAAGGAACTTCCCAAACAGGTGGTATTACAAATATCTGAAAGATATTTGGAACACGATATGGATATTTGCGCAAATGAACGCAATGTGGTCTGCTCTTTCAATTCCAACGATAATCGTTATTGGATCTTCAACTCTGTTAAGAAGATTCGTGAATTTTGATTTTGACGTCAATCCCAGGTGGAGAAAGTAGCTTCTGGTGTCTTACAACGGGGTCGCTGAACATATCCAGTCTTGGATCCAAACTTTTTTTTTACTGATTTCAAGCAAATAAACACGAACTTTTCCACTAATATTGGTTAAAAACAGTCTTGGTTGTATTTTTAGTTTCTTATTTTTCAACGATGCGTTTCACATTATTTATGCATCTTCAGGTTATCTTTTCTAGATGGAAGCGAGAGGCACCAAGATCTGCGTAACGCGTTCCCGTTCACAGGAGCGAGTAACCGAGTAAGATGGGGGCTCAGGTAGTAAGCATAATGCTTACTACCTGAGCCCAGGTGGTATCTTCCATCTAGAAAAGATAACCTGAAGATGCCTAAATAAGGCGAAACGCGTCGTTGAAAATTAAAGAACTAAAAATACAATCAAGACTGTTTTTAACCAATACTGTTAAGCACTGGTTTGCTGTATACCACATATGGATTGGAAGAATTTTCCACTAATGACTGAAAAGCCCACCTTATTTCCCGATATTTCTGTAGCTTTTCTGGTACTCAAAAAACTTTTAAACTGAAGTGTACATTGATGTTGCCGTGTGGACAGCCATTTACGAAACTAATTTCGAAACGCTGGTTTCATGAAATGAGTTTCGCAATTTCTGTCTCCGTGTAAACGAGGGTTAACAGCCGCAGTGCGCATTCCGACGTAGAGTGTCTATATGGAGCTACGGTAAGCGACAAGAGAGATGATAGTAGCGCAGAGGCTGAAACGTCTCTATGGACTCGTTTCATACACGCTTGTCTCACTGGATTCTGTGCATCCTATTCTGTCCACCACCTGATTGCGGATTAATCAAACTAAGGCTTATTAAATGACATCATGTTTCATTTTTTTTGTGTTCCGTAGGAAATCATGACCTGTATTTATTACGTTCCAGCACGCCCTTGTGAAATTTGGCGTTTACTGTTGTTCTCCTTGGAACGAACCCTAATAATAGTAACTACCAGTACCGGAAAACACAATAAGCACGGCTCTGATATTTGATTTTGACCGGCGTGCCTTTTTAGGGCGAGGAGAATCAATGGTTTTCCGTTGGGAACTCTGAATTTTTTTTCAGGGTCATATCCACAGATTCAAGTTTGATCTGCAGTTACAATTTTGGAGATGAAGTCCAGATATGAATGAAGGCGATCCTTCAACTGAAACACGATTTTTCTTTTGTTCGTCAGTCAGAGGTCTGGGCACAAATTTTGCACTCACTCGCTTCATTTGCAAATTATCGGTTAAAATGCTTCACATGGACCCGTAGAAAATGCCAAGTTCTTCGGTAAGCTCTCTAATTGTCACTCGCGTGTTTGATTGAACAATTTTTGCCACTATTAGCACGTTTTCTTCAATGTTTTAGGCTACTGGACATCCCGAGCGTTGCTCGTCTTCTACCGACCCATTTCCGCTTGAAATAGCTCACACCACTTGTGAACAGTCTTCAGAGTTACAGCATTAACTCCGTAATCCAATTTCGAAATTTTATCAGTTTCGCTTTTGCAACTTGAAACACTACTTAACGTTCGCATGTTGTTCGAAATCCACGCGCGACAGGCGAGGTAAACACAAAGTCGCTCTAGCGTTCCTGGACGCTGACCGACAAGTCGGAAAGAGTTCCAACTTGACGCTGCCTGTTTTAACGGATTAGCCTGTCGGATAAATTACATCATATTGTCGTAACATCAGCAGTTTCTGCTGAAAAAATTTCATCCACGGCATTTTTTCTTCACAGCTATATTGTTTGTCTCAGGGATATACTGTAGGTGTGATCATTCTCGCGGAGTGTGGACTAATTTCATACATGTAACAATATCTGCATCTACATAGAGACTCCAGAAGCCACCGTCTGGTGCGCGACGGAGGGTAGCCTGTACCACTACTGGTCGTTTCTTTTCCTGTTCCACTCGCAAATAGAGGGCAAAACGAATATCTGTATGCCTGTGCACGAGACATAATCTCTCTTACTTCATCTTCATGGTCCTTAAGCGAAATGTACGCCGGTTTCAGGAGAATCGCTCTGCAGTCAGCCTCAAATGCCGGTTCTCTAAATTTTCTTCTTGGCTCCTCGGAGAGAATGTCGCGTTCCCTCCGGTGATTCCCATTTGAGTCGCCGAAGCATCTCCGTAATACTTGCGTGTTGTTCGAACCTACCTGTAGCAAATATAGTATCTCGAGTCTGTATTGCTTCGATGTCCTCCTCCTATCCGACCTGGTGCGTATGCAAAACAATGGAACAGTATTCAAAAACGGGTCGCATTAGTGTCCTGTAGGCGGTGACTATACAGATGAACTACACTTTCCTAAAATTTTCCGAATATACGGAAGTCCACCATCTGCCTTCCGAATTACATTCCTTACATGTTCAGTTCATTTCATACTGCTTTACGAAGTCAAACCTAGGTATTTCATCGACGTGACTTGTCAAGCAGCACACTATTAATCTCTATGCGTGCATTAGGGATTGTTTTTCCTACTCATCTGCATTAACTTAATTTTTTCTACATTTTGAGCCATCCACCATTAACCACACTTTGCAGGATTTTTCGCTGTTCGGAGTGGAGAGCTGGCGTAATTAAATGGCGAGAGTGAGCTAAATACCATTTACGACAATGATGGAATCTGAAGGAATGATTTAAAATTTGTGCTGCGACCAGGACTTGAACCCGGGTCTCCTTGCATACTAGGCAGGAATGCTAACCAACAGATGACTGCAGTACTATGGTTAACGTCACTGCGGGTGTACTTAACTCCAGTGCCCTCCCCGACACAAATTTCAATTCATATCTTCGGCTTGTTTTTCCCTTCTTACATCTTGTTGGGAATGGCATTGGAATAAATTTCCTTAAATTTACGTCTATGGTCACAAACTTTTTGTTCACAGATTACCGGTGCAGCAGAAAACTAGTGTATGCCTACGGTAGCGACATCTGGTTAATTTGCAACACAAACATCTTGTGGCTACTGTAGGGCGGCTTGCTTTGATCACTAGAGCTATTGCCAACATGACTCGTGCATATGCTGTTATTTACATGTATTTGACGATGCTGGTGCTGATTTTGCATTTAACATTTGACGATGCCACTATGGCTGCAGTACATTAGGACACTGTTTTTATAAAACACAGGTATTCTTCTTCATGTTTAAAGCACACAAATGCATATATATGTCAGTAGTACTTTTTATTACGGTCTATTTATTGTTTTTAAGGTGTAGACAACCTGCGAGTGTGTTTATGTTTTCCCCATATTTTTTGCTGCAGATCTGAAGATGGTCATTATAGACCGAAACCGGTAATCTGTGAACAAGAAGTTTGTGGCCATAGAATTAAATTAAAGGATATTTATTCTATATACGGGTCACTGTTTTTTTTTTTCGTGACAATGTTGTGAAAGGCATTGGACTTGAGTAGTCCATGCAGGAATGTTATCCAATGTGCTGCGTGTATGTAGTAGCCTCTTGCCTAGTAACCAAGGAGCCCCGGCTGTAGCACAGATATTAATTCATTTCTTCAAACTCCATTATTATAGTAGATAAAGATGAGACTTACATGTCTCGAGGAAAATTTAATAATAAGATCTACAGATGAATACCATTTGTTAACAACAGCATCCCTTAGATGAAGCCAGTACTCTTGGCTGGCTATAGAGGGCCAGCCAGCCTCGTGGTTGCAGGACTATCAGCTGAGCACCACGGTTTCTCCAGTCATCAGCTCTGATCTCAACCTGCGACTAACACAGGTATCAGGCAGCGGCCCATTAACCATTTCCCAAAGCCTTTAACCACAGTGAACAGTAGTTTATCCAAGAGAGCGATACAGGCAGACTGTGGAAGTACTGTGGATAGTAAAAACTGAACTGAAATTATGAAAGCAACTTCATTTCCTTTAAAGCCTCAATAAATAGGAAGAAACAGCTTAAAGAATCTATCCTGACACACTGACATTACTATCTTTAAAGTATATCCAGTCATTAATAAAAGTTGTACTCAATAAAATACTATAATTAAACTGATCAAAATGAAATATGAGTTTAATTACTTCGGCCCCGCGGTTAAGATTCGCAATACGCGTAAAGCAAATACAACGGTCATGCACACACACTGGACATCAACCACTACAAACCACACACGTACAATACGATTACTAATACCTATCTCACTGGCTTGTCATGCAGCATTGCGCTTTAGCTCGTTACTGGCCAAACACCAAGACCTAAACAAATCGCGTAGCGGGGTTTGATGGCTGAGGACAGCTTAAGATAAAGTTGTGCTAAAGAATTCTTGCTTAACAGCCTCACTTCTGTTTTAAATTAACTTAAACCAAAAGTAAACAGTAACTTCAATTATCGTGGTACACCACTTCTAAGACTGAAGATGTGGCCATCTGAGGAGCAAGTGATTCTAGATTTTTTTCCTTTTTTTAAGAATTTGAATACACTGTGACCAGCATTGAAACAGCACTCTGGCACAACACGCCTTAAGCCTCGATTTTACTTAGACTGATGCTGGACACCACTATCACACCAATAACGTTTAAAACCTACAATCCTAACGGTATATTACACGGTAACCAAAGTTATGATTACAGAGAAGTCTTTCACAGCATCGCCCAGCTGGGGCTAAACGTAAACGCTTCAATAATTTAGCAAAATTTGATAAGCCCTTGCACAGACAACACACACTGAGAGGATGTGTTAACCACATTCCCATGAAAGTAGAGCAACTCTGGCGACCCTTACCGCAGTAAACAAAACAGAAAAAAAAACTGAACGAGCTAAAACTTCTAGTAACTTCGGGAAACCAGACCAGTACTAGCAAGTTACACAACAACGACGGTACAGCTAAAAGCGCCACACTTCGTGATACAACTTCGCATCAGTCTCAAACAACACTAAATTTGTTCCGCGTCGATTGGTACTGCACAAAATCCATATCACCCAGCAGTGTTTGTTCTATAGCGCAGACTGTCCAATGGTTTATGCAGTTCTCAACGTTGGCTGTCGGTAGTACAATCAAACCACGTTGTACTACCGATCCCCATTCTACATTAAAAGTGAACACTCGGAGACACAGTGAGACTAAAGGCTTCAGCAGCGGATGACTATATAGTAGATTCATCTATGCATTACCCAGTCTTAGAAGGCTGGACAAATCCTACTGACTGCTACAACGACGTTAAGAACTCTCATCGGCAAACAGAATAAATCGCCAGTCAACTGCAACGTTCGAAAAACCAACCTTCTTTCAACACACAATTCTTCTTTTGCATTATCAGTACCACATGCATAATACACACATCAAAAGTGTTTTGCCTCACCCCGGTTCCCAGAATTCCTGAAGCTGTACGTTGACTGTCCCTTTGGCTGTTCACAGATGTCACTTAACCCGCCCAAAGAGGTAAACATCCAAGCACGAGCAGCGCCTATTAGACGAAGGGGTCCGACAACCGATCATTCCAGTGATTCCACCAGGAAGGAGATACACGGCTCGTGTTGTCTGTAGTTCAAACATGCCAGGACGGTCAATACCGCGCTTCAATTGCATCCGCATTGTTACTTTGTACCAGGAAGGGCTCTCAACAAAGGAAATGTCGAAGCGTCCTGGAGTGAACCACAGCGATGTTGTTCGGGCATGGAGGAGATACAGAGAGACAGGAACTATCGTTGAGAAGCCTCGCTCAGGCCGCCCAAGGGCTAGTACTGCAGTGGATGACCGCTACATACGGATTATGACTCGCAGGAACCCTGACAGCAAAGCTACCATGTTGAATAATGCTTTTCGTACAGCCGCAGGGCCTCGTGTTACGACTCAGAACTGTGCGAAATACGCTACATGATGCACCACACCTGACGTCCTCGGCGAGGTCCATCGTTGCAACCACGACACCATGCAGCGCGGTACAGATGGGCCCAACAACATGCCGAATGGACCACTCAGGATTCCCATCACGTTCTCTTCACCGATGAGTGTCGCATATGCCTTCAATGTCGGAGACGTGTTTGGAGGCAACCCAGTCAGGCTAAACGCCTTACACACACTGTCCAGCGAATGCAGCAAGCTGGAGGTTCGCTGCTGTTTTGGGGTGGCATTATGCGGGGTCGACGTACGGCGCTGATGGTCATGGAAGGTGCCATAACAGCTGTATGATAGCTGAATGCCATCCTCCGATAGTGCTACCATATCTGCAGCATACTGGCGAGGCATTCGTGTTCATTAACGGCAATTCGCGCCCCAATCGTGCACGTCTTGTGAATGACTTCCTTCGGGATAAATACATCGTTCGAGTAGAGTGGCCAGCATGTTCTCCAGACATGAACCCTATCGAACATGCCTGGCATAGATTGAAAATGGCTGTTTGTGGACGACGTGACTCACCAACCACTCTGAGGGATCTACCCTGAATTGCCGTTGAGGAGTGAGACAATCTGGACCAACACTGCCTTGATGAACTTGTGGATAGTATGCCACGACGAATACAGTCTTGCATCAAGCCAAGACGACGTGCTACAGGGTATTAGAGGTACCGATATTTACAGCAGTCTGGACTGGCACCTCTGAAGGTCTCTATGGTGGTACAACGTGCAATGTATGGTTTTCATGAGCAATAAAAAGGGCGGAAATTATGTTTATGTTGATATCTATTGCAATTTTCTGTACAGGTTGCGGAACTCTAGGAACTGAGATGATGCAAAACATTTTTTGATGTGTGTAAAACAATTCCTTTAGACGTATGTTGGAAAGAACTTAGTGGAATTCGCAGTTCACTCTTGCCAGCTGTGTCCCCAAAAGGAAAAAGACTTAACATCCATGCTACGACGCGGTACTACCGTACACCACATTGTCGGTTCATAAACAGGAGGGGTTACAGGTAGTAATTCCCAAAGCCAAATGCCGCTATCTGCTTGCTCAAGTGCTCCTCACTTCTCACAGAGGATGCTCCACCGACGACGGGAGTTGAAGGCCAAAGCCACCCACGTTCGGGCACGTGACCTGAAACCGGCGGAACGATGAACATCCGGCAGCACGCCAACGAGGAACCTTGTCTAAGTCATCTGATATCATCCTCCGACAGTCTCTCAATGATGACACCTTCCCCTACACCACAGCATCATCAGCTAACAGCCGCAGACCGCTGCTTACCCCATCCGCCAGATCGTTTATGTACTTAGCGGTCCTATCACACTTCCCTGGAACACTCCTCAGGATACCCTTTTCTCTGATGAACAGTCGCTGTCGGGTACGACATGTTGGGTTCTGTTACGTAACGAGTCTTCGAGCCACACACACATCTGGTATGCTATTTCATGTGCTTGTACCTTCGTTGACAAATCGGCATAGGTGCGCTGTGTAAGACGATTAATCTAGGAATATGGAATCCTCCTATTGCCCTTCATCTGTGGTTTGTAGGATCTGATGTGAGAAAAGGGCAAACTGAGTTTGGCACGAGCGATGCTTTCTAAAACCATGCTGATTTATGGAAAGAAACTAGCTGTGCAAGTGGACTTGCTTCTTGACGAAAATAACCGTATGCAGTTATTATTGTGAGAAATTTCTTATGTACCACGGTGGGATTAAAAGAGCAAATTACTTTTTTTCAAATTGTGGTATAACTTTTCTGCCGTTTATGCTAGTTAAGGTTGATAATTGTCATTGACTGAAAAAATAAATAAATGACAGCTGAAGGTTTCACCACGAATTTTAACAGTAAGAAGCTTTTCCCTCTCAAGGAAATTCATTATGTTCTAACTGAGAATATGTTCAAGGATTATGCAGCTAGCAGTCGATATAGACACTGATCTATAATTTTGCAGGTCCATTCTTTTACCCTACTTATATGCGGGAGTCACCTACGCCTTTTTTCCATTCGCGAGGGACGTTGCACTACGATAGAGATTCTCAATGACTGCAAGCTAGGAAAGGGGCCATTGCAGCAGTTACCCTATGTAAAACCGAACTTGGATTCAGTCAGTACCTGGCGACTTATTTGCTTTCTAGTCTTTGAGCTATTTCTCTACACTAGCGATGCTTATTACTATATCCTCCATACAAGACAAACGACGGTATTTCTGTACGGTTCTCCTGCGTGAACGATTCCTTAAATGCGCAATTTAAAACTTCGTCTTTTTTTTTTTTTTTTGCTGTCTGGTCAACAAGTGGCTAGACACAAATCTAATCACTCATTACTTACGCCAGGAATTCTCTCGGGTTTTCGACAAGATCTATTACTAAGGTATACCGGTGGTAGGAGGAGGTACCCAAAAAAGCCTGAATTATTACAGCTAATACATTTGTCCCGTCGGTGCTTCCACTGTTTTGAAACATGTTTTGTAGTCATCTTTAGAAATGGCTGACAACTCCTTCCTTGGTTTTTTTGTTTTTTTCTTCAGTGTTGTCAAATCTTGTCCTTTGATGCCCCTTTTCATGCGTGGAAATAAGAAAAAGTCGCATTGAGCGAAGTCAGAAGAGTAAGGTACGTGGGGCAGAAGCACCACACTGGACTCGCATTCGGGAGGACGACGGTTCAATCCCGTCTCCGGCCATCCTGATTTAGGTTCTCCGTGATTTTCCTAAATCGTTTCAGGCAAATGCCGGGATGGTTCCTTTGAAAGGGCACGGCCGATTTCCTTCCCAATCCTTCCCTAACCCGAGCTTGCGCTCCGTCTCTAATGACCTCGTTGTCGACTGGACGTTAAACACTAACCACCATCACCACCAGAAGCACCATGCCATTTTTAGCGAAACATTGTATAACAGAGATGGCTATGTGTGCAGGGGCGTTGTCGTGATGGAAGAACCAGTCTCCTGTCTGCCACAAATTGATCTTTTCGACGAACACTGTTGCGCAGTATTCTTAAAACTTCCAAATAAAAGGTCTAATTGACGGTCTGACCTAGGGGAAGAAACTCTGAGTGAACTACGCCCTCGGCATAAAAAAAAGCAAATAAGCATTGTTTTGATGTTTGATATGCCTTGACGACGGTTTTTGTATGGGGTGACGATGTCTTCCACTGGCTTCACTGTTGCTTTGTTCCTGCGTCGCAACCACAGCAGCTGTTTTCGACAGTAGAACAGTTTCAGCAGCTCCAGTAATGACCTTTGACAGAAAATCTGGATCAATTTCAAGCCGTTGTTTCAAAGCAGGACATATTTCAGCTCGACGTTCCTTCTGATTGTCAGTCGGAACCTAAGGAACAAACTTGGCTGCAACCCTTTGCATTCAAAAATCTTCCGTTAAAATTCGCTGAACCGA
Organism: Schistocerca piceifrons; assembly: GCF_021461385.2. Classification (NCBI taxonomy): domain Eukaryota; kingdom Metazoa; phylum Arthropoda; class Insecta; order Orthoptera; family Acrididae; genus Schistocerca; species Schistocerca piceifrons. The sequence continues at coordinate 74,200,318 of NC_060140.1, forward strand.
GCTCCAAGGAAACCCACTATCCTCTGACAGTTGATCAGTTGTCTGTGAGCACAAGCTCTCGAATGTTTTTCAAAATTTCCGTCGATTCGGGCAGTTGATGGACGTCCAGAACGAGGTTTGTCATCAATCGACATGTCGCCATTTTTAAATCGAACAAACCATCCGTACACTTGAGTTTTTCCCTGTAGCGTCTTCTTTGTAAGCTGTTTCCAACATTAAAACAGTTTCAGCAGTACTTTTACCAAGTAGAAAACTAAGTTTTACAGTTGCACATCGTTTACTTAAACTTGCCATAGGAAAAAACAGTAACACAGCAGACTGATTTGGCAATGGGTTGCGCTGTACACGCGTAGCGGCAGAAAACCTGTTTCTTTATTTTTCTTTCTGTGAACGCCCTCGTAGTTGTAAGGTTCCGCACGATCTTCTTCTAGACACACGAAGTTCCTTTCACTTTCGCCTGTCGTCATTTGCGGATTCCCCGGAAGACTACTGTTTTCCCTCGCAACTACAAACTATCCACTCAGCCTCCTCGGGACGGCGTTACAGCAGACTACAGTTCAATTCTTTAATCTTGGCGGTACGCGCATGCCCACCCAGACGCGGGAGATTGCTGCGTTGCCAGTTGCACACGCCAAGCAAACTTAACGTTTAGGGGGGAGGGCGCAGTTTATGAAGTAAAGTCACCTCGGCCGCATTAACACTTTCGCTGCTGCAGAGACGTGCTCCCCGCATTCCGCGCTGTGCGCGATTTTGTCGTCACTGCACTGCTCGCCTGTGTAGACACATGGTGTTCCGACTGCTTTGGCACACTTATCATTCGATTTCACAAAAACTATTTGGCCCAAAAATTTGATTTTTACACATCTTATTGACTGATACCTTCCCTCCATAAATGACTTAATTTTGTTTCGATGTTCAATGCAGTTATTGTGCGACATTAAATGTAGTAAACCACTGCACGAAATTTTGAAGAGTTTGCAGAGATAAAGGTACATAGCTTATACTTTCCGTATGGTTGATTTCAGTTGCCACTAGAAATTTCAAAAAATTACATTCAAACGAATAAAATTCATGAAGTAAGACACTTCGATATTGTTTTTAAATAAAGAAAGTATTAAGCATCAAATAAGGTTTGAACTCGGGACCTTTCACATAGCAGCTAAATAGATTAACCGTTACGCTAACGTGGCTCGTGATTCAGTGAACATCCTGAAAGACTTTAAAGTAGGACGCAAAATACCGACAAACACTGTTGGTATGACCGTGAATTACTCACGATTCGTTGATGTACAATAGGAAATAAACAATTACTGCTGTTCTTTATTGCGAAAAAGCGGTTAGTGAGAATGATACGAACACCTTTCCTTGCTATCACCTGAATTAGGAGGCTTATTGCTTGTTTGGTTTAATTAATTAATAGAATATGAAGCAACTAGTATAAAGAATGCTTTTTCCATACTTTCTATAAAAGAAATTCTGCTATCAAGACATTGCTTTCGTTCAGTTACTTGATTTATGACTGAACGTTTCTAAACTGAAGACACTCGTCCGTGCTCTGCACTGCAGTCGAGCTCTGGCAACGTCGTTCTCTGTTCATTGACTGACTGTGTTTTGTGACGTCAGATGCGCAGAACGAACCTAAACTCCGCCGCCGTCATAAATGACGCGTACTTTAAGAGCAACACTTCCCTTCAGTCGCTGCTATCTTGCTTGTTCCCATCCTTTTACAACATAACCGTAACCTCAGAAACAACGCTGGCAGCCCGCTGTGTGGGAAGGCGGCTGTCGCCGGGCGCCCGCCACGGCCCTCCGCTTCCTGCCGCCGCCGCTGCTGCGTCCAGTTCTGCCACAGAGGCACGTCTCCTACCTGCCAGGTTCCCACGCGCTCGCGGGCTCCCGCCTGCCCTGCGTGGCGTATCGCCGCTGCGGTTTCCGCCAGACCGGCGCTGTACATCGGCGCGCTGCCAGATTTCTCCCAATTCCGAGCCGCTTTCGCTCCGACCGCCACGACGAGCCCAAAAGAGAGAGAGAGAGAGAGAGAGAGAGAGGGAGACTTTAATATCGACGGCTTGCGGTGGCCGCTGGTACGGCCGCGGACGACGACCCCAACCGCGCAGACGCCGGCGTGACGTAGAAAGTAAATCACGCGGTCTCCTAATTAGCCGGCCTCTTCCCTGACATTTTGAAAGTAGCTGCGGTTAGCGGTGGCGCGGCTGAACTTTTCAGGGGGATCCGCGAGCGCCGGACGCGCCTGCGAAAGCCGTGCACTGTGTGCCGCCGTTACTGTAGTGCGCGCCAATGGTGGGACCGTCCCGCCGTGTCGTCACCGGCTGCCCCGGGGGAAGAGGTGGCCCACTCTCGCGTCTTTACAGACGAATGGAAAAACTAGTAGAAGCCGACCTCGGGGAAGATCAGTTTGGATTCCGTAGAAATATCGGAACACGTGAGGCAATACTGACCCTACGACTTATCTTAGAAGAGAGATTAAGGAAAGGCAAACCTACTTTTCAAGCATTTGTAGACTTAGAGAAAGCTTTTGACAATGTTGACTGGAATACTCTCTTTCAAATTCTCAAGGCGGCAGGGGTAAAATACAGGGAGCGAAGACATATTTACAGTTTGTACAGAAACCAGATGGCAGTTATAAGAGTCGAGGGGCATGAAAGCGAAGCAGTGGTTGGGAAGGGAGTGAGACAGGGTTGTAGCCTCTCCCCGATGTTATTCAATCTCTATATTCAGCAAGCAGTGAAGGAAACAAAAGAAAAATTCGGAGTAGGTATTAAAATCCATGGAGAAGAAAAAAAAAAGTTTGAGGTTCGCCGATGACATTGTAATTCTGTCAGAGACAGCAAAGGACTTGGAAGAGCAGTTGAACGGAATGGACAGTGTCTTGAAAGGAGGATATAAGATGAACATCAACAAAAGCAAAGCGAGGATAATGGAATGTAGTCGAATTAAGTCGGGTGATGGTGAGGGAATTAGATTAGGAAATGAGACACTTAAAGTAGTAAAGGAGTTTTGCTATTTGAGGAGCAAAATAACTGATGATGGTCGAAGTAGAGAGGATATAAAATGTCGACTGGCAATGGCAAGGAAAGCATTTCTAAAGAAGAGAAATTTGTTAACATCGAGTATAGATTTAAGTGTCAGGAAGTTGTTTCTGAAAGTATTTGTATGGAGTGTAGCCATGTATGGACGTGAAGCATGGACGATAAATAGTTTGGACAAGAAGAGGATAGAAGCTTTCGAAATGTGGTGCTACAGAAGGATGTTGAGGATTAGGTGGGTAGATCACGTAACTAATGAGGAGGTATTGAATAGGTTTGGGAAGAAGAGAAGTTTGTGACAAAACTTGACTAGAAGAAGGGATCGGTTGGTAGGACATGTTCTGAGGAATCAAGGGATCACCAATTTAGTATTGGAGGGCAGCGTGGAGGGTAAAAATCGTAGAGGGAGACCAAGAGATGAATACACCAAGCAGATTCAGAAGGATGTAGGTTGCAGTAGGTACTGGGAGATGAAGAAGCTTGCACAGGATAGAGTAGCGTGGAGAGCTGCATCAAACCAGTCTCAGGACTGAAGACCACAACAACAACAACAACCGCGAGTGCCGGACGCGCCTGCGAAAGCCGTCCACTGTGTGCCGCTGTTACTGTAGTGCGCGCCGCTAGCGGGACCGTCCCGCGGTGTCGTCACCGGCTGCCCCGGGGGGATGGGTGGCCCACTCTCGTGACCTCAGATTCTCGGACACGGGGCAGTACTGTGGGCGGAGAAGTCGCTTCCACTGTTTTTGGAGAGTGGCGCGCCTTGTTACCAGCGGTTCAGTTTGTAAACGGTTTTCAAATCGAGGCCACATAAATTCTGACGATAAAGCCTGCACTTCTAGCTCTTCTTGGTGTGATGAACGGAAGGGAGGATTTAATGTCCTGTTGACAACGACGTCATTAGAGTCGAAGCACAAGCTAAGATTAAGGAATGATGAAGAAGGATGTCGGCCGTTTTCTATCAAAGGATCTATTGTAGTACTGCCTAGCCGCGTGGAGTGAACGCGCGGTCTCAGGCACCATGTCACGGATTCAAAAATGGCTCTGAGTACTATGGTTCAAATGGCTCTGAGCACTATGGGACTTAACATCTGAGGGTATCAGTGCCCTAGAACTTAGAACTACTTACACCTAACTAAGGACATCACATTCATCCATGCGCGAGGCAGGATTCAAACCTGCGACCGTAGCGGCCGTGCGGTTCCAGACTGAAGCGCCTAGAACCGCTCGGTCACACCGGCCGGCATGTCACGGATTGCGCGGCCTCTCCCGCCGGAGGTTCGAGTCCTCCCTTGGGGATAGATGTGTGTGTTGTTCTTAGTATAAGTTAGTTTTAGTTATAAGGTGCCAGGACATGGGCACTTACACGTTGGATTACCGACATTAGTATTAATAATAAAGGGACTGGCAAAGGCATCAGGTCATGACTCTATTGAATTACGATAAATGTGAGGCACTCTCGAGCAGTATTCCCAAAATGTCTGCATGATTAAGTCGCTAACTTAAAGCGTTGGTGAAAAGTATCGGAAGTTCAGAATTGTGTTATATGAGTCTGCAGCTGGCCGTAGCTCGCCGGGCCGCCGTGGGAGGCAGGTAGCGGTCAACGGAAACGCACTACAATACGGAGCTTTTGGAGATAGCCCGGCATAAGGAGCCACCTGTGCTGGGCGAAGACTGGAATTTCGTTTGCCTAGGGGCGTCATTACCTACTCGGTCATTGGGTAGACCTCAGTGGAGGGATTTCGGCGATGATAGAGCGTTCGACATTGGCCGAAACTGAGTATTCTTCCGCCGCGTTTTCGTACGCGTGGGAGACGGGAGAATTGTGGGGAGAGAGGACTTCGCCTTCAGCCATCGAGCGGTACGGACTTGGAGACGGCGTCTTGGCCATCGTCTTCGAAGGGAGATACGCGGTTTGTATCGCAGCACTGCACCAACGCGTGTTCCGCGCAGAGTTCTGCGGTTAGAGCTATTTGTGTGTTCGGAAGCGAGGTTTTCACCAACGCTTAACCACTTCCGACAACGTACCTAATATTCTCTTATCCTTGCGAGGTGCCGAGTATTGTCAACGTGACTGCCGGTAATAGGGGCGCGTAATTGGAAATTGTTAATGTGCCATTCTCAGCAGTGTGTGGGTTGACAAAGAAATTCACATTTTTTTTTTTTTTGTAAATTTTGTCAGTTGTGGGGGATATCAAATTAAAATGCCAGTATTACAATCGAATTATCGACTTCATTGGAGCTAGCACTTACCCTGTCCCAGCAAGCTTTACATGTACTCTAGTCACTACCAGCTTGCCCAGACAGGAAGGAAAGAAGGTTTGCGGTCTCCTATGTCAGCGACGGACAAATAAGCTTACAAAGTAGTGTGTAAGTCTGGGGACCGATGATCTCAGCAGTTTGGTCCCTTAGGAATTCACACATTTGCCTAAAGCAAGAAAAATCATGGAAAACTTAAATGTGAATGGAGACTTGAGCACTGGCCAGAAAAATACACTCTAAGAAACCACGAATGAGTTACGAAAATTGATTAAAAATTGATATTCATAGAGATGTCGATAGAAAAGGCAGATTTGTAAGCTTTAACGGCCGGTGGATGAACGTGTGACGCTACAGCGAAATTTCACCGCGCAGCTGGCAAGCATAGTACACAGGGGACATGTCGACATCAAGACATAAAGTCTTTGCGAATTTCATTCCGTGTACTCAGTTGGAAAGTACAGGGTGACATTTATTAAACTATATGGAAAAACGCAAATTAGCTACAAACTACGGCGTTCAAACACTTTATTCAACATGTAAACGTCACTACAGATATTCGGATTTAAGTTATGACATGTTCGATATGCCAGCCATCATTGGCGATGGTGTGGCACAGACAAATGGCGAAATTCTGCATGACCCGCTGAAGTGTCGCAACATCGATGCTGACGATGACCTCCTGAATGGCTGGTTTTAGCTCAGAATCGGTTTTGGGGTTATCTCTGCACACCTTGTCTTTAATATAGTCCCGAAAAACGGGGCGGCATGTGTGCAGATTCGGAGGATATGGCGGCCAATCGAGGTCCATGCCAGTGGTGTATGGATACCCCAGAGGCAGAAAACGGTCCCTAAAGTGCACCTCCAGGACATCGCACACACTCCTGCTTCATTGTGATCGGTTGGCCCAAATGGCTCTGAGCACTATGGGACGTAACTTCTAAGGTCATCAGTCCCCTAGAACTTAGAACTACTTAAAGCTGACATACCTAAGGACATCACACACATCCATGCCCGAGGTAGGATTCGAACCTGCGACCGTAGCGGTCACGCGGTTCCAGACAGTAGCGCCTAGAACCGCACGGCCACACCGGCCGCATATGTAATCGGTCTCCGTCTTGCATGAATCATATCTTGTCGAAATCAGGCTTACTTTGGATAACAGATATGAAATCATCTTCCAAAATCTTCACGTACTGTTCGGTAGTCATCGTGCCATCAAGGAGTATCGCACTGATTATTCCGTCAATGGACATTACACACCACATAGTCATCGTTGTGGGTGAAGAGACTTCTCGACGCGAAATGCGGATACTCAGTCCTCCAAATGCACCAATTTTGCTTATTGACGAACCCATCCAAATGAAAGTGGGCTTCGTCGCTAAACCATAGCAAGCGCATACTAATTCCCATCATGCCCCGCGACCAAGCCTGCAGTTTGAACGTTCTAACGCAAACCGTTCAGAAGTTATGATGATTTAATTTCATATACTTCAATAATTGTCACCATCTACCTATGCCTTGCAGACAGACGCGTGAACAACATACGCAGATGTCAGCATTTCAGAGCAGACACGTTGTTGGGCTCAAAGCAGCCGGTTGGAGTAATCGGCGAAATGCTCGCAATTTGAACAGAAGCGGTACCACTATTCGACGATGTTGGCAGGAATGGGTGAAGCATGGTGCCTAGAAAGAAGCGGCCGATCTAGAAAGACGACGCAACATGGAAACCGAGAAATTATCAGACGGGTGTTCAAATCCCATTATCCATCATTATCGTCGATCCGATGTGCTTCAGTGACCACAAAGATTATTAATTGATTGCTCACAGAAAAGGAACTAAGCTCACGTTCCACCTTGCGTCCACTACCATCCTGTTTGCAATGGTGTCTGACACATTCAGCATGGAATGTCATTGACTGGAATAGAACTGTCTTCAGTGACGAGTCCCGCTTTGAACTAAGCTCCAATAACTAGCGAAGACGTCTGGAGACGCAGCAGACAGCGGTGGCTACCAGCTTGACTGTCGCACGACATACGGCCCTACATCCAGGACCAATGGTCTGGGGCGCCATTTTGTTTCATAGCAGGAAACTTTTGGTTATCATCCGAGGCGCACTTGTAGCGCGCCCCGTTTTGCCGCACTTCGCGGCAAGCCATCCTGGGTTTACATTTCACCAAGATAATGGCCGCCCGTACACGGCGAAAGTTTCCGCTGCTTGTCATTGTGCTTGCCAAACTCTACCCTGGACAGCCGAGAACGTTATGGGCAAGGCCCTCCAACCAACTCGGGATTTTGACGATCTAAGGCGCCAATTGGACAGAATTTGGCACGATATTCCTCAGGGGGACATCTAATCTACATCCATATGCCGCAAGCCACATGACTGTGTTTGGCGGAGGCTACTTTGAGTACCTCTACCGGTTCTCCCTTCTATTCCAGTCTCGTATTGTTCGTGGAATGAAAGATTGTCGGTATGCCTCTGTGTGGGCTCTAATCTCTCTCATTTTATCCTCATGGTCTCTTCACGAGATATATGCAGGAGGGAGCAATATACTGTTTGACTCCTCGGTGAAGGTATGTTCTCGAAACGTCAACAAAAGCCCGTACCGAGCGTCTCTCTTGCAGAGTCTTCCACTGGAGTTTATCTATCATCTCCGTAACGCTTTCCCGATTACTAAATGATCCTGTAACGAAGCGCGCTACTCTCCGTTGGATCTTCTCTAAACTCTTCTATCAACCCTATCCGGTACGGATCCCACACCGGTGAGCAGTATTCAAGCAGTGGGCGAACAAGTGTACTGTAACCTACTTCCTTTGTTTTCGGACTGCATTTCATTAGAATTCTTCCAATGAATCTCAGTCTGGCATCTGCTTTAGCGACGATTAATTTTATATGGTCATTCCATTTTAAATCACTCCTAATGCCTACTCCCAGATAATTTATGGACTTAACTGCTTCCAGTTGCTGACCTGCTGTATTGTAGCTAAATGATAAAAGATCTTTCTTTCTATGTATTCACAGCACATTACACTTGTCTACATTGAGATTCAGTTGCCATTCCCTGCACCATGCGTCAATTTGTTGCAGATCCTCCTGCATTACAGTACAATTTTCCATTGTTACAACCTCTCGGTATACTATAGCATCATCCGCAAAAAGCGTCAGTGAACTTCCGATGTTATCCACCAGGTCATTTATGTATATTGTGAATAACAACGGTCCTACGACACTCCCCTGCGGCACACCTGAAACCACTCCTACTTCGGAAGACTTCTCTACATTGAGAGTAAGGACATCCAACGACTCTGTCAATTAATTCCAAGCCAAATGCACTTACGCGTTACTGACTTGCTAAATTTGTGAAGCTCTTTCTCTTGAATAAATCATCCAGTTTCTCAGAAATTTTAATCATTTGTTTATCTGTAACTGTACATCACGCTTGGCGATGTCTGTCGCGTTCGGATAATTCTTTTGTGGTAAGTCGTCTTTTTTTGAGAGTGTATGATCAAGTCGCTTAAAAGACCACACTGGTCGATTAGTAGTGCTGGAAATGATGTATAACTCGTACCGGGTGGCCATGTGACTCTCCACTGCTGACGTAAACCGTGGAACCGAAGCAGTATGTAAATCCCTGTCAGTTGTGCGGAAAAGGCGCAACGAGATGGTCGACGTGTAGTCTCGACAGACGGCACAAAGGATCCATCGTGTTTGAAGGTGGCTATGAGCACACCGTGAAATATGGTGCCAGATTTGTTGATGGATCAACGCGGACTGTCCAACCGGTCTTTAATGAATGTTGTACAATTCATTCCATTGTAATGTGACGTAAGAAACAGTAGTTGTGAATATATCCTAGCCGTCACGGACCTTGTGTTGTTCCTACCTTCGGAAAGTTTATTTCCCAAGATTCACTCCATAGTCTGGCTGAGATTGCAGTAGATAATGCATGACGTAAGAGATGTGGTGAGAGGAAGAAAACAGATGATTCAGTGAGTACTAATTCCGTTACAAAGTGCGCCAGTTTAGCAGAGGAATAATCTACCTCGTTTCCGACACAGGAGTCAGTGCGCCAAATTTCTTAGATTAATTCGTAAATATTCAGTACATCTTAGGATAATTCTCATTTATTCTTCCTTTTTAGTTGCTCTTTTTAATTAGTTTCCTTGTTCCGATCACTCTGGGTCATTTTTAGATCTAAGTAGTTGCATCAGCAAACTGTCTTGTCTACTCAGAACCACATTTCAGAGTTTCGTGTTTTGCAAAAATCATGTGTGGTTCAAATGTTCAAATGTGTGTGAAATCTTATGGGATTTAACTACGATGGTCATCAGTCCCTAAACCTACACACTTCATGTCCTAAATTATTCCAAGGACAAACACACACACCCATGCCCGAGGGAGGACTCGAACGTTCGCCGGGACCAGCCGCACAGTCTATGACTGCAGCGCCCAGACCGCTTGGCTAATCCCGCGCGGCATATGTGGTTCTGAGTAGACAAGACGGTTTGCTGACCCAACTACTTAGATCTGAAGATCATCGAGAGTGATCGAAACAGGTAATGTAAATAAAAATGTGGAATTGAGAATGAAAAATAAATGAGAATTATCTTAAATTTCGATGCAACTGATTAATCTCTCAAGACGATTTTGTCGGCTTTGGTAATTTAGTAAAGTGTAATTTAGATATTATGGTTTATCACGCTGAAAACGCTCTCAATAGTAGGCCTCAGTCTACTTTATTTCAGATTTCAATTTCATAGCAATTTTCATTAACGTTAGGATATCGCTATTCGAATGAAGCTTTCCGTGCGTCTTCGGTTCCCGCCAAACGTGGGCTACGAACTAAAGTTATTCGGGCTGTCTACTCAATCTGGGGCGAGGAACTGAACGGTATTTTTTGTGTTATCGGCCACAGAATTAAGGTCTCGGATGCGTGGCACGTAATATTGTATTCAAATAACGCGATTCTGCATGCAAAGTAAAGAAGAACACAGTGATAGTGTATGGAATTTTTGTGACCATATTGTCTACAAGACTTAATGTGACTAATTGTAATATGAACTGTGAAACTTGTGACTACGTACTCGAACGTACGCAAAATGTCTTATTACTAATTTATAGTTTTATCTGCTTCGTGTGTTGTGAATAAATAAAAGCTACTGGCATCCATAGTTTGGAACTCGTCAGATCATTCAGTAGAATTCAGAGTGTCAGCCATCTCACAGTTATTTCACAGCCTCAGTGCAAGATAAACGAACTCGTGACCTGAGCTCTACATGTACTGCGAGAGAACGACGTCTATAGAAGGGATCAGGTAAGCGAAGCGTAATAAAGTCTCTGTGTTCTGCCTCGAAGCGTCAGAACACGACTTGGACCCTAGCATGTCCTGCAATTCCAATACAAATGGAAATAGTTACATGTCATTCGTTGTAACACGAAAGAGGATAAGCGAAGGAAGAATTAATGTGGGGAATAAGTTTTGATTTGGAACCAGACTATTGTCGTCACATTCAAAAGTTAGCTAAGTTAACATTTGACTTGATGGGAACTCCATTATACCCTCATTTTCAATTCATTTTCATTTCCTTTCCCGCTATCTCTCTTTTCTTCCTTTTTACCGCCGAATTTGTTAACGACGATCGGTTTCAAACCCGACAGTAGAATGCTGTTCTCAGTGAACATACGTACACCTCAATCAGTTTCCGATATCACGTTGCAAAGGAAAGTGAATGCAACGCCCATTTGGAGTCGGATACCTCACAAAAGGCCATTTCTCACAGTGTTGGAAGGTGAAGGGCGGGAAATTGTAAAAAAAAGAATTTATGTATAAATATGTACACAATTTATTGTCAAAATCATTTCTTTTGATTGAATTAGAAGTGTCCATTGACACCCGAATATCCGCTATCCTTAAGCACCTCTCTGAGTTTGGCTGGGTACTACTTCACATTGAACTTCTCACACTCTTAAATAAATTGCGCAACGCTTTCTTACAAAATACTGACAAAAATTATGTCGTCGAGTTTCAGCAAGAAAAAGTAACCAACTCCCAAATGAATCTGGTAACTTTTGAATACAGCACAGTAGCATGGAACTCAACGCATTTATCGAATTAAGGCCCTATATTCTGCCGAGTAGCGCTATCATCACACCCAAAACGACAGTGAAAGCGACTGCTGCCTGCTGACTGTCTGGTTGCGACTCCCGCACCGCCAGTAGACGCTCGCTGCAGCTCGGAAACCTGCCCACTCACTTGGACCAACACTGTGCGTAGTACTCCTGTGTGAACTGCTCCGGTATCGTACCACGTGCGAGTGAGATCAGCTGCTTGCCCACTGGCCAGGTTAAGACACAGTCTCACTACAAGCACGCGACAGTAAAAGAGCAGTTCTAATATCCAGCTGCTCTTAGAGATTCTTAACTTCCCCACTGTGCTTACAGGCTGACGAATATACAGCTCACAGAGACGCGCTGATACATCTACTCCATAATCAGTCGGAGTCTAAAGGCCTCTTTATTGTGCACAAGATAGCGCACACAGAGACACATGTTCTCAGCTCCCGGAGCTCAGACCCCGACTGCTTTTTGCACAAAAACTCACAGCTCCGCTATTGCATATGAACAGCAGAAGTACCACACTTCCCTGTCCAGTCACAGGGTTCGTCTCTAACCGATTGCTCCCTTCGTACTTCGAGTCATACAGCCATCCGTCAATCCGTACTTGTCCAAACAGCAGTTCAGTAGAAATTTTCAGTAAATCTTCCACTTGCGCATAATATTTCAGAAGAGTCAGTGGCCGCTGGTTTGTGTTTTTTTTTTTCTTTCTTCTTTCAAATTTAAGCTGATGAGGTTGGGCTGGGGCGGCGCTGGAGCCGTTTTTCCGCACCAGGCTTCGCTTCCCACTCCACTTTCCACAGACTCTCACGGCCCTAGCCCACAGAAACGCGCGTTGCTAAGAGATGGCTTTCAGACAACATGCCTGCGTCCCGTGCTGTACCATTGACTCCGGAGCGTAGCCGCTCCCAATGAAGCCCCGCTGAGAAAGCCTGTGCAAAAACGCTGTTCCGTCCTTGCTAGACACCGCGGTGCGGCAGCACCTGTCGTCTTTTCCCGTGGTTTCTCAGAAAAAAACATTGTGCCGTATTCCGTCTGCCAGTTATCACTTGAGCACGCAATGCAGGTGATTAGTGACGTCAGCCTCACTGTCAGTGTTCGGTAGACCAGCAATACAGAAGCAGGTCAGAGCTTACAGTTGACATATAGTATGGTCCGACTAGTCGCCTTTTGCCTGTGTCCAAATCATGCAAGACGCCCAGTACAGTGACGGCCCAATCAGGCGTTCAACCTGCAGTGTCGACAGTGTGTAACTCTGCCCGGAGGTGGTTCAGCGATATTTTTCTGGTGTTTTTCGTAGCACGACTTGGGCCCACTCACTCAGATTGCCACGCAGAGCGTTTATTTTAACACTCTACACCTACATCTACGTAGATACGCGGCACGATGCGGGGCGGAGGGTATCCTGCACCACTACTTGTCTTTTCCCGTCCTGCTCCACTCGCAAATAGAGCGAGGGAAAAGCTACTGTCTGTTCTAATTTCTCTTGTCCAGTCTTCGTGGTCCTTACGCACAGTGTATATTGGCGGCAGTAGAATCGTTCGGCTATAAGCTACAAATGACGGCTCTCTATATTTTCTCAATATCTTTTCTCGAAAAGAACGTCGCCTTCCATGCAGGGGTTCCCATTTCAGCTCCAGAAGCATCTCCATTGTACTTGTGCGTTGCTCGAACCTACTGGTAGCAAATCTAGCAGCCAATCTCTGAACTGCGTCGATGTCTTCGGACTACTGTCGATCCCAAACACTCGAACAGTACTCAAGAACAGATGGCATTAGCGTCCTATATACAGTTTCCCTTACAGTTGAATCACACTTTTCCAAAATGCTCCCAATAAACCAAAGTCTGCCATTCACTTTCCTTACCGTAGTTGTCACATGCTCGTTCCATTTCATATCGCTTTGCAACGTTACGCCCCGACGTTTAAACGAGATTAATGTGTCAAGCAGGACACTAGTAATACTGTATCCTAACATTACTCGTTTACTTTCCTACTCATCTGCATTAACTTACATTTTCCTACATTAAGAACTAGCCGCCATTTTGTCTTCATCATCTTGTATCTTCCTACAATCACTCAACGACGACTGCCGTACACCACATGCGTCATCAGCAAATAAGCGCCGATTGCTACCCACCATGATCGCCAAATCATTTATGTACACTCCTGGAAATGGAAAAAAGAACACATTGACACCGGTGTGTCAGACCCACCATACTTACTCCGGACACTGCGAGAGGGCTGTACAAGCAATGATCACACGCACGGCACAGCGGACACACCAGGAACCGCGGTGTTGGCCGTCGAATGGCACTAGCTGCGCAGCATTTGTGCACCGCCGCCGTCAGTGTCAGCCAGTTTGCCGTGACATACGGAGCTTCATCGCAGTCTTTAACGCTGGTAGCATGCCGCGACAGCGTGGACGTGAACAGTATGTGCAGTTGACGGACTTTGAGCGAGGACGTATAGTGGGCATGCGGGAGGCCGGGTGGACGTACCGCCGAATTGCTCAACGCGTGGGGCGTGAGGTCTCCACAGTACATCGATGTTGTCGCCAGTGGTCGGCGGAAGGTGCACGTGCCCGTCGACCTGGGACCGGACCGCAGCGACGCACGGATGCACGCGAAGACCGTAGGATCCTACGCAGTGCCGTAGGGGACCGCACCGCCACTTCCCAGCAAATTAGGGACACTGTTGCTCCTGGGGTATCGGCGAGGACCATTCGCAACCGTCTCCATGAAGCTGGGCTACGGTCCCGCACACCGTTAGGCCGTCTTCCGCTCACGCCCCAACATCGTGCAGCCCGCCTCCAGTGGTGTCGCGACAGGCGTGAATGGAGGGACGAATGGAGACGTGTCGTCTTCAGCGATGAGAGTCGCTTCTGCCTTGGTGCCAATGATGGTCGTATGCGTGTTTGGCGCCGTGCGGGTGAGCGCCACAATCAGGACTGCATACGACCGAGGCACACAGGGCCAACACCCGGCATCATGGTGTGGGGAGCGATCTCCTACACTGGCCGTACACCACTGGTCATCGTCGAGGAGACACTGAATAGTGCACGGTACATCCAAACCGTCATCGAACCCATCGTTCTACCATTCCTAGACCGGCAAGGGAACTTGCTGTTCCAACAGGACAATGCACGTCCGCATGTATCCCGTGCCACCCAACGTGCTCTAGAAGGTGTAAGTCAACTACCCTGGCCAGCAAGATCTCCGGATCTGTCCCCCATTGAGCATGTTTGGGACTGGATGAAGCGTCGGCTCACGCGGTCTGCACGTCCAGCACGAACGCTGGTCCAACTGAGGCGCCAGGTGGAAATGGCATGGCAAGCCGTTCCACAGGACTACATCCAGCATCTCTACGATCGTCTCCATGGGAGAATAGCAGCCTGCATTGCTGCGAAAGGTGGATATACACTGTACTAGTGCCGACATTGTGCATGCTCTGTTGCCTGTGTCTATGTGCCTGTGGTTCTGTCAGTGTGATTATGTGATGTATCTGACCCCAGGAATGTGTCAATAAAGTTTACCCTTCCTGGGACAATGAATTCACGGTGTTCTTATTTCAATTTCCAGGAGTGTATACGCCGGCCGGAGTGGCAGAGTGGTTCTAGGCGCTACAGTCTGGAACCAAATGACCGCTACGGTCGCAGGTTCAAATCCTGCTTCGGGCATGGATGTGAGTGATGTCCTTAGGTTAGTTAGGTTTAAGTAGTTCTAAGTTCTAGGGTACTGATGACCTCAGAAGTTAAGTTGCATAGTGCTCAGAGCCATATGAACCAGCCATTTATGTATACAGAGAACAACAGCGGTCCTATCACACTTCCCTGTGGCACTCCTGACGATAACCTTGTCTCTGACAAAACTCGTCGCCGAGGCCAACATTCTAGGTTCTATTATTGAAGAAATTTGGAAATATATAAATATGGTATCTCCTTGTTGGCCTTCATTCATAGTTCTCAGTACATCATGTGAGAAAAGGGCAAGCTGACTTTCGCATGAGCGATGCTGTCTAAGACTATGCTGATTCGTGGACATAAGCTTCTCAGTCTCAGGAAAGATAATTATATTCGAACTGAGAATATGTTCAAGTATTCTGTAGCAAACAGAAGTTAGGGAAATTTGTCTATAATTTGCGGGTCCGTTTTTTTATCCCTCTTATACACTGAAGTCACGTGCGCTTCTTTCCAGTCGCCTAGGACATTGTGCTGGGTGAGAGAATTCACGATAAACGCCAGCTAGAGGAGGGGTCAGTGGTGTATTCTTTGTAATATCGAACTGGCATTCTACCCGGACCTGGTGATTTATTCGCTTTCAAATCTTTGAGTTGTTTCTGTATGTCACATATGCTTATTACTATGTCGTCCATACAGGAGTCTGTCCGATGGTCAAATGACGGTACGTTTGTACGGTTCTCCTGTGTGAACGATTTCTTGAGCGTGAAATTTAAAACTCCGGCTTTCGTTTTGCTGTCTTCAGCTGCCACACCAGACTGACCAACAAGGGATTGAATTGAAGCCCTAGACGCACTTAGCGATTTTGCATACGACCAGTATTGTGTTCTCTGCCAGATCTCTCACTAAGATATCACGGCGGTAGCTGTTGTAAGCTTCGCGCATAGATATTTTCACAGACGCACGAATCTCTACTAACCTTCGCTTGTCGTCATTTATGCATTCCATTTGGACAGAGTGAAAAAGCCACTGATTCCTCAGCATCCGCCAAATGTTGTTATTAAACCACCGCAGATCTTTTCCATCCTTTATCTACTTACTAGGTACGTAACTCTCCAGACAACGATTTACAATCTGCTTCAGCTTTGCCCATCATCCTTCGACATGCATCTTAGTGGAACGAAGTGAAGCCAATTCACTGTCTGAGACGTTAATAATTGCTTATGTGCTCTATCTAGCAGAAACATTCTCCTAGCCTCCTTGGCTAATTTGTTAACTTTCGTAATCATAGTTGCTATAAATGATCGCTAATCCCAGTTCCTGTACTGACATTGTCGATGAGGTCGGCCAGTTTGTAGCTGCAAGGTCTAAGATACAGGGTGTTTCAAAAATGACCGGTATATTTGAAACGGCAATAAAAACTAAACGAGCAGCGATAGAAATACACCGTTTGTTGCAATATGCTTGGGACAACAGTACATTTTCAGGCAGACAAACTTTCTAAATTACAGTAGTTACAATTTTCAACAACAGATGGCGCTGCAAGTGATGTGAAAGATATAGAAGACAACGCAGTCTGTGGGTGCGCCATTCTGTACGTCGTCTTTCTCCTGTAAGCGTGTGCTGTTCACATCGTGCAAGTGTGCTGTAGACAACATTGTTTATTCCTTAGAACAGTGGATTTTTCTGGTGTTGGAATTCCACCACCTAGAACACAGTGTTGTTGCAACAAGACGAAGTTTTCAACGGAGGTTTAATGTAACCAAAGGACCGAAAAGCGATACAATAAAGGATCTGTTTGAAAAATTTCAACGGACTGGGAACGTGATGGATGAACGTGCTGGAAAGGTAGGGCGACCGCGTACGGCAACCACAGAGGGCAACGCGCAGCTAGTGCAGCAGGTGATCCAACAGCGGCCTCGGGTTTCCGTTCGCCGTGTTGCAGCTGCGGTCCAAATGACGCCAACGTCCATGTATCGTCTCATGCGCCAGAGTTTACACCTCTATTCATACAAAATTCAAACGCGGCAACCCCTCAGCGCTGCTACCATTGCTGCACGAGAGACATTCGCTAACGATATAGTGTACAGGATTGATGACGGCGATATGCATGTGGGCAGCATTTGGTTTACTGACGAAGCTTATTTTTACCTGGACGGCTTCGTCAATAAACAGAACTGGCGCATATGGGGAGCCGAAAAGCCCCATGTTGCAGTCCCATCGTCCCTGAATCCCCAAAAAGTACGGGTCTGGGCCGCCATTTCTTCCAAAGAAATCATTGGCCCGTTTTTCGGATCCGAAACGATTACTGCATCACGCTATCTGGACATTCTTCGTGAATTTGTGGCGGTACAAACTGCCTTAGACGACACTGCGAACACCTCGTGGTTTATGCAAGATGGTGCCCGGCCACATCGCACGGCCGACGTCTTTAATTTCCTGAATGAATATTTCGATGATCGTGTGATTGCTTTGGGCTATCCGAAACATACAGGAGGCGGCGTGGATTGGCCTCCCTATTCGCCAGACATGAACCCC
Organism: Schistocerca piceifrons; assembly: GCF_021461385.2. NCBI lineage: Eukaryota > Metazoa > Arthropoda > Insecta > Orthoptera > Acrididae > Schistocerca > Schistocerca piceifrons. Next base: position 74,217,955 of record NC_060140.1, read on the forward strand.
TGTGACTTCTTTCTGTGGGGACACTTGAAAGACCAGGTGTACCGCCAGAATCCAGAAACAATTGAACAGCTGAAGCAGTACATCTCATCTGCATGTGAAGCCATTCCGCCAGACACGTTGTCAATGGTTTCGGGTAATTTCATTCAGAGACTACGCCATATTATTGCTACGCATGGTGGATATGTGGAAAATATCGTACTATAGAGTTTCCCAGACCGCAGCGCCAGGCACCTCGTCGTGCACCAACTGGCCGCTAAGTCAGCCGACCTTAAATCCAGCTAGATACCTGGGACTACTTGAAACGTAGCAGTCTGCCGCGCTGACCACTCAGATATCGAGGCGGACAAGAGGTTTCCAATCGTGCGTTGGATGTAATGCATAAATGCCGACAGGCAGCGTCTTAAGTGGGCCGCTCCTGTTTTACGATATCCGGCGAAAGAAAAACATTAAGTAGACCAACAAAAAAGATGTAGAGGTGGTCTCCGTGAGGACATGATCATCATATCAGTGTACTAGGTGACTGACGACAGACAGCTAAGGCAGAACACAGCATTAGTGGAGCCTGCTGTCGAGGTCTGATGGCGACACGATGACGATTAAGAAAAGAAAAATACAGCTGACATCTACGAAACCTCTTCGTTAATACTTATATGTATTTCAAGATGAAAGCTATCTTTTCTGCGCTCTACAATTGTACTTGAAGATCTTCGCCGTACTCTGAAGAAGAGGAGATACATTAGTGGGAATTCCCCATTGCATTGACAAATAAGTGGGAGTGAAATACACAATGTAACGCGAAACTATATACGGCACTTCATATTAGGTTTTGCATAATTTAATGTGCTGCATGACTGTTAGTTCGTCATCTCCGTCTTTTACAACGTTACGATTAATTCTTTATTGAATTTTCGTATGTGTTACAACAAACTAAACGTAAGTAAACACTGGACATAATCAAAGACGTTCTGTTCTGCAGATATTCCGTGTTAGGAAAGTTAAACTGATGTTAAGGCGGCTGGTCCCGGCAGAGGTTCGAGTCCTCCCTCGGGCATGGGTGTGTGTGTTTGTCCTTATGATAATTTAGGTTAAGTAGTGTGTAAGCTTAGGGACTGATCACCTCAGCAGTTAAGTCTCATAAGATTTCACACACATTTGAACATTTTTTGATGTTAAGGAATGTCTTATACTACTGTTCAGGCACCGACCTGTTCTGTTCTGTTACCCGAAATAAAACGTATATTTAAATAATTTTGTCATCATCTTAGTACTGGATGTGACCTTCATAAATGCAGGATAGCACGCTACGCTTTAATCTTCTATTATCGCAATCGGTCACCTTTACCACTTTGGCTATCCTAGAAAGCTTCCCATTCAAACCAAATTCCCACATGTCGCACACTACATACATGGTATCTCCTGCCCATTATCCTCGTTGCTTCCAGTCTCACCTGATTTCCGCAAGACGTCGAACGAAGAGTGCACCCGCGCTGAAGGTATTATTACTTGCTGTCAAGGGCGGATATGTGTTTATGTGTGTAGTGTTTGTTCTTTCGGACATGTCAAGGCGCTGGTGGAAGAATGAATGGCCGTGGTACAAGAACTCGTTACCAACGGTGTGACCAGCATGGTAGCACACTGCAGAGTATGCATTCCTGTCCATGGTGTTCACACAGCCTATTAAAAACCATGTTCCACCTTTTGTATTGCTTAGTGGACGATCGTGAATCGCGATGACGTTAGTATTATTATTGTCACTGAACAGAAGTTTCACTTTTGTTCGTCACATTATGTATTTCTTTCAGTTTCTTTCCGTACTATATAGAAGCAGTCCTTCGTATCTATCATCGATGTTTCATCGAGCTATGTTACGTGTTTGTGACAAATCATGCGAAAGTTACATGCGTCCGTATATTTTGCACGGAAGAGTATGTTTATCACAGCAGCTGTTACTACAGTCAGTTCCTCCTGGCGCCGACACTGAACGTTATTGCTGGAAGCTCGAGATTTTAATGTAATTTGACGCGGCAAGAAGACTCCGAGTGTTTCATACACTAGCGTTTTTGTATTGCATTCCGTCTACCACTGGTCCTTGCGGAATATATTAAGGATCTGTTGAAGCGATAGTGAACTTCCTGTGCCAGTCAGCGTAGCTTAAAGTGTTGCTAGCTTGTGGTGATGCTATACTTAAATAACCGGATAACTATAGGTAGTACTCACGCTTGAAAGTTCCGTACATTCTTAGATATGTATATAGAAAGTTCATCTATAGTTGCTAGAATCACAATATGTGACATAAACGATTGCACTGAGTTGTTGTTGTTGTGGTCTTCAGTCCAAAGAAAGACTGGTTTGATGCAGCTCTCCAAGCTACTCTAACCTGTGCAAGCCACTTCATCTCCGAGTAACTACTGCAACTCACATCCCTCTGAATCTGATTACTGTATTCGTCCTTTGGTCTGCCTCTACGATTTTTACCACGCACGTTCCCACCAGTACTAAACTGATGATCCCTTGATGCCTCATAATGTGTCCTGCGAACCGATCCTTCTTTTAGTCAGGCTGTAACACAAATTTCTCTTCTCTCCTATTCAGTACCTCTGCATTAGTTACGTGATTTCCCCATCTAACATTCAGCATTCTTCTGTAGAACCACATTTCAAGAGCTTCTATCCCCTTCTTGTCTAAACTGCATATCGTCCATGTTTCACTTCCATACATGGCTACACTCCATACAAAATACTTTCAGAAAAGACTTCCTGACAGTTAAATCTGTGCTCGAAGTTAACAAATTTCTCTTCTTCAGAAACGCTTTACTTGCCATTGCCTACTTCAACCAGCTTATTTTGCTTCCCAAATAGCAAAATGCATTCGCTACTTTAAGTGTCTCATTTTCTTTTCTAATTCCCTCAGCATCACCTTGTTTAATTCGACTACATCCCTTTACCCTCGTGTTACTTTTGTTGGTGTTCGTCTTGTCTCCTGCTTTCAAGACAGTGTCCATTCCATTCGACAGCTATTCCAAGTCCGTTGCTGTCTCTGACAGAATTACACTGTCATCAGCAAACCTCAAAGGTTTTATTTCTTCTCCCGGGACTTAAGTTCCTACTGCAAATTTTTCTTTTGTTTGCTTTACTACTTGTTCAATATACAGATTGAATAACACCGAGGATAGGCTACAACCCTGTCACACTCGCTTCTCAACCACTGCTTCCGTTTCGTGCACCTTGACTCTTATAACTGCCATCTGGTTTCTGTACAAATTGTAAATAGCGTTTCCCTCCCCGTATTTTTCCCCTACCATCTTTAGAATTTGAAAGAGAGTGTTCCAGTCAACATTGTCAAAAGCTTTCTCTAAGTTTACAAATGCTATAAAGGTAGATTTGTCTTCCATGAGAAGTTGTAGAGTCAGTATTACCTCTCGTGTTCCTACACTTCTCCGGATTCCAAACTGATCTTCCCCGAGGTCAGCTTCTATCAGTTTTTCCATTCTTCTGTAAAGGATTCGTGTTAGTATTTTGCAGCCGTGATTCATTAAACTGATAATTCTGTAATTTGAACACCTGTCAGCATCTGCTTTCTTTGAAATGGGGGTTATTATACTGTTGTTGAAGTTGAGGAACTTTTGCCTGTCTCATACGTCTTGCATTGACTTAGACACCGTCAAGGGAGAGTAGATCTTAGTATTTGACATAAATTTTAACGTGCCACGTCTACCTGTTCCTGAGAAAAAGCTGTCTTAACAGACGGACAGACAGACGAGCAACAAATTTATCCTCTAAGGGTTCGATTTTTATCGACTGAGGTATGGAGTTCTAAAAATGTGAAAGTGGAAATCTGTTGACAAGTTAGCGATCGGCTCAGATGTGGTCAATGCTAGACGAGGATCACTTGTAGGTAAATCTTGACGATCACTCACAGTGTCTCAAATACTTGCCATAGGCAATGCTCCTGAGCTCTTAAATTACTTAAAACAGATATCTTAAAACTGTTAAGGGCTGTCATATTAATAATTATTAGCATTGTCGACATAAGAGTGCAAGTTTATCGTATGGTGCGGTGTCATATCACCACTTCAGCTCAACTGGGCAACGTCAAGATGTTCTAAGTGTTGTGACTTGGCAAGACAGCCAAGCCACTAGGAGGTAGCCGAAAGGCACGCGTTTAAGCTCACGCAGGCTGGCGTGAGGTCTGGAACAGGTAAAGTAATTATACTAGCAAAAAAGGTACGTAGCTTCTGGAGCACTTAACTTTAATCCATAATTGGTGAACATCAGTCTGACGGTACATGCATCACAAGATAAATAGCAAATGATAATGGCGCCTTGCTTGGTCGTAGCAAATGACGTAGCTGAAGGCTATGCTAACTATCGTCTGGGCAAATGAGAGCGTAATTTATCAGTGAACCATCGCTAGCAAAGTCGGCTGTACAACTGGGGCGAGTGCTAGGAAGTGTCTCTAGACCTGCCGTGTGGCGGCGCTTGGTCTGCAATCACTGACAGTGGCGACACGCGGGTCCGACGTATACTAACGGACCGCGGCAGATTTAAAGGCTACCACCTAGCAAGTGTGGTGTCTGGCGGTGACACCACACTAAGAACGAAACCGATCGTAGCACAATAAATGTATAATTACACAGATGAGGTCCTTTTCTTCAATTATTATCTTAACTAGGCTAAGCTCAATGAAGCTTTCAAATAACACTTCTAAAATGACTGGTCTCTGTTTAGCGATGAGAGTGTGGTTACCGATTTATGCGGCTTAACTCGTTCGTGCTATTGTGAGCTTTATCCAGAGTCACTTTTACTCTATACTATGATCACTCTTAACATCGTAATCTCTCGTCAGCAAAGTGAACTATATTGTAAAACTACGCCTAAACTTGTACATCAACTATCTATCGTCCCATCTTATGACGAAAATATTTGTCGAGCAGTTGATTTAAGTTATGAACTAACTGAAAGCAATAAAAAATGTTAACATGACAGTTTTTGGTGGCTTTTAGATGTCTTTTCTGCAAAATTTGCGGTGATTTTTCATTTGTTCTCTTCTTCTTATCCTTATTCCCTAATTATGCATAATCTTTGAACAGTAATGGGCAAGTGAAGCTGCTTCGGCAACACACCTGGGATGTACTGTTAACGTTTATACTTCGATATTTGCGGAAAGAGTATTGCCTAAATCTGGAGAAATTTCCGCTTCGCCTTTACTAACTGCTGAACAAACAATGTATCTACTGGTGTCGGAGAAGACCCCTGAGGGTTAACTGCTCCCTTTAAGATGTTGGCTTTGTTTTGCTGCTGGCTTTCTCAAACACGTTTTCCCTTTATAGTGCTGTAAGCTCCTTTATGGCCATTTCAAGTGCCTCTGTAAAGTAACCGCGTCCGCATTTGTGCAACTCATTAAATACTTTATTACGCCCAAGTGAGTCAGCAGGTCCAGTTGGCTGCTTTGTACGTGCGCTTCTTGCTGCGAGTTGGGAGATGTTTCGTGACTCAGTTCAGTTTCTCCTGCATACCGGGCGGCCGTGGAGTCTAATTGTACTCGCAAGCCGTCCACCTAGCGCGTCTAGGCGACTGTACAACACGAGAAAGCAAAAAGAAACTTAAAGTCTCATTTGTTAGGTACTTTGCAACATGCACAAGCCAAATGCACTTTAAAATGCATTATGATTATACCTCATTTAGCAAACTGATACCGGACGCGGCCCATCATCAATGACATCTAATACAGAGGACGGGAGAGGAACATTTCTTTGGTAAGATAAATTGATATTATTTGACGACCTGATGTTTTAAGTTTAAAACTAACTGAAAGAAAACAATATTAATACAGCGGTTTTTGGGGGGTTTTAAGGTATCATTTACATTTACAATGATATCTCATCCTTTCTCTTTCTCTTACTCTTATTCCCTAACCATGCGTAGCAGTTACCATAAAATGCTACTAGCGAGCGTGGAATTGTAGAGCTTTTTTCTAAATTATCCTTTCAAGCTCCACCTTGGGATGAAGAAGAGGCTTCTTTATTTTTCTAGAAATGTACGATATCAATCCCCTAAACGATTTTTGGGTCATAAGAAGAAATAAGTTTCCAAAACATTTACCTGAAAGGAGATTTTGTTCTCGAAAATTTCATACTTTTCTTGAAGAGTTAGACTTTCTGCAAGATTTTAGCCTATTAGAAGATTTTGCGATTTAAGAAGAATATTAGCCTCTAAGTATATTTTAATTGTCAAGAAGAACAGTAAGTTGCAAAAACTTTAAATTGCTTTTAACAGCAAACGAACTATTTTGTAACCAAAAAACAGCTGTAGAAGAATTATTACTTTGCTACCACATTTCGCGTCAGAGGAGAATTTTTGGGTGTTAGAAGACTTTGAGTTTGAAGGACACTTTTCGCTTCGAAGAATATTTTAGTCGTAAGAAGAATATTAGTTAGCTAAAACGTTAAATTACTTTTATTTGTGTTGAAGCTATTTTCGACTTGCTTTGCTATGCCAAAGATTTAGTTCCGTTTATTTTGTAATCTGGCCACAGAAAGTCAAAATTCGAGCAAAATAAGTGAGCAATCGCCACACTAAAAGGTCAAATGTCCGGTTTTCGATCCTGAGTTGGCCTTAGAATTTTTTTTCTCTTTTTTGCCTCTTCTAATGTTTTCTTGTGACAAGTTGCAGAGTCGTCGGAAGCCACGCTAAACTGTAAGCCCATCCTGGAACTGATTGGGTAACTCAGCACAAAGGTAAGTGGAAGAGAAACGCGACACATCTCCAGTGGGACGGGGCCTAGTGTAGTATGCAGTGTTCAGTCCAACCTTCCGGTTGAGAATAGTTTTTCTTCATCTGGAACAGAAGTTTCAAATGTATGTTAAAGCACATGTCTTACATAAGCATAGACGCCTACGTCAGCAACAATCAATTAACTGCAAAACAATTTTGAAGGAGAACTGAATAAGTGTGCAACACTTTGCCTTGGTTGGACGTTATGTGTCAACTTGCTTTGTACTCCATTTGATCTGAATTTTGACAGACGTTTTACACTTAGAACAAAAACTGACAAATGGATTGGAGTTACTTATTTGTCCGAACAGACATTGAAAGTAGATCCCGCACATTATTATACAAGTCTTCTGCATTTTACGATGGCTGTGCCCGCTTTATATTTGTCAAAACCTTTCTCATAACAGATGAGATGATCGTCACATGGCATGAGACGAGGATGTCCACCAGGATCACACGCTTCTGGTTCTGTTTTGCACGTAGGGACTTCAGAGAGCAAGCTACACATTGTAGAGGTGAGTACTGCAGACCCAAGCAATAATGGTCCAAGCAAGAGCAAAGCTATCAGTAGAAATGAACTAGGAGATCTGGGATAGGCAGCATTACACATGGTGAGGAGATACCCAGCATCCTGTATGTTAATTCTGAATAACTGAAAAGAGAGAGAGAAAGAGAGACAGAGATTCTTCGGAGACAGGTGGTTGCACTGAAGCTCCCGGGCTTTCCTGTACTTATGGTAAGTATTAGTGATGAATAAGTCTACTGTATCCTTAACACCAATATTACAGTGTCGGCCATAAATTACTGTGCCTATGAAGAATGTTTAAGAGACATAGCATGATCAGAGTTCCCCAAGCAGAAAGTCAACGTTAAGGAAACTGTTCTCGGGAAGGCAGTAGAGGCGAAGAAGCAAATGAGGATAGATTTCAAGTGTCAGTCACGGGAAATACGAGCGAATTTTCTGATTATACCACCCCTCACACTGTATGTGGTGCTTGACCGTGATATCATTAATTACTATAAGATGCCTATATACTTTGAAGTACGTCTGATGGTGGCTGAAACTGATAATGGGACTTTCAACTAGCATTTTAAATGGCTGAAAACGACGGAGAGAGATTGCTCCACTGAGCTTAAAAATGTGGTATGCATAGCATGTGTTAAACACCATTTGAACATGTGGACGTAGATATGAATTAGTTGATAAATGACAAGCTAGGACAGCTTAAGCTGACCATAGAGACAGAAAAGTCTTTGAAATTTTAGCTTAACATTGTGCAGTATTCTGCAACGTGTGCTGTAAAATTAAGAATTTTGTGTATCACATCAAAGTTAAACCACCCAGGAAGTTTTTTGTGCATCCGTATTCAATCAAACTACAATATAAGGAGCAAGTTGCAAAGGAGCTATGATATATGGTCATGTAAGGAATTACTGAAATCACAATCAGCTCTTCCAGTAGACCATAAATTTTCATCTCTAAAATGGATGATTTGATTTAGCTCGTGCTTGACTACTGCCAAAACAGTACTGTTATTAAGACTGAGATCAATAGTTCTGAGATCCTGGAGGAATGACTACGAAGATTCCACAAGGTGTAAGTACCCACCTAATCTGACCTGAAGGCGAATTATTTCCAGGCAGGATTGCATTGTGAGTCCACCAATATAATGCTCTCCTATGTTTCACATGCTGTTTCCAATTCATAAAGCTACTGCTCTCTCATAAAACCTCATCAGAAGCATTCATTAGAGGTTTGAATGACTACATTCCAGAAGCTCGGCGCAAATGGGTAATACTGTACGTCGATTATGTTCTAATTGGAGAGAAACCTTCGGACAACCACAACAGGACTCTAGGGCAATTGTTACTAGTATTCAGTGACCGTGGAATAGTGGTAAACCTCGTGGAATCTTAGTTTTGTCACAAGCAAGTTAACTTTCTAGGTCACGTAATTTCGCAGTAAGGAATTCAGTCAGGCTCTGAGAAGTTTTAAGAAATTGGGTCTTATGCTGTGCCAAGGACTAAGCAGCAATCTCTTACATTCTTAGGTCTTGTAAACTTCTACAAGCGTTTAACTGACATGACTGCGACTACACCACGCCTCTGTCAACTCCCGAGCAAGAACAACATTTGCTCATAGGACGAGGAACCGCAGAAAGAGTTTGCGGCACACAATTCAGCCAATCGCCTTTCCGAGTCATATTTTAACTAAGCCTGAATGTATTATTCAGTTACGGAACACGAAGTCCTTAGTTTTGTGGGGGCTTATAAAGTTATTTCCTGTTTAGGAGGCATATGAAAGTGCATTGCAGCCAAGGAGTGCCACTGTTTCTCATGGCTTAGCGTAGTGGTTACTAAACCTTCAGGAACTCAAGTTCAGTGTCGTTTATAATTTTGGAAAGGATACCATAGTAGAGGACGCTCTGTCACGTGCTTCCACAAGATTAACGATCGAGAATGATGGGGAACTTCTCGAGAATGTTTGAAATCAGATGTCTAAAATGGGTATCCTTCGAGAAGTTCGCTGGAGTTATGAAGTCCTGCAGCAAACAGCACAATAATTGCTTACTACAAAGACTAGGCGGAGAGAAAAGAATGAAGACCTCATCAGGCAGTACTACCTCGTCAGGAATTCAGGCAAAGACAAGTGGCTGCTGTGCATACTAGAAGAGATAGTTAACAAATTAATTTGGATAATTGATAATTAATTGAAACCCTCTGCTGCCGACAGGTGTTGATATACCTCGGTGGGGACAGGTAAAAATGTGTGCCCCGACCGGGACTCGAACCCGGGATCTCCTGATTACATGGCAGACGCTCTATCCCTCTGAACCACCGAGGACACAGTTGGTAATGTGCGTCTCACGGGAAGCGTGCAAGGGATAAATCCCTGTAGTCGCGCTATTCATCTGTGACCTCGTTGGTTCAGAGGGTTAGAGCGTCTGGCATGTAATCAGGAGATCCCGGGTTCGAGTCCCGGTCGGGGCACGCATTTTCAGCTGCCCCATCGAGGTATATAAACAACACCTATCGGCAGCTGAGGGATTCAATTAATTGTCATTTAGTCTAGAGAAGCTGCACGGTCATCAATGGTATCTGTTCTTTCGAGAACAGTTACTATCTTCAAATTAACATAGAGTTACACATATTTTGGCGCAAATAAGTGCTTCGCTACGCTAAGGAAATTAGCAGATTTTTCAAGTAAAGAGACGAGAATATAGAAGTTCCAGAGACTTTCAAGGCGTGCTAACGTGCGGAGCCAGTAACGGCATTGCACGTAACTCCACTCTTTCTGACTTTACCAGCAAGGTTATTTGGTTAAATGCCAAGATCAAGGCGTGATTATCAATATCTATTGGTCATTGATGAGCTGATATCAGAATACATCGTCTTTACGCCGTCCAAAGCACTACCGGCAAAGCAAAAGAATGGGAAAAGTGAGCAAAGTAAGTGAGCAAAGTAACATCAGACAAGATGCCTCAGTACAGGTCTAGACAACTGCAAAATCATCTAAGCCAGAGGAAGATCACCTCTATATCTACATCTCATTATCGATCTGTAGTCTAATGCCACAGAGACGATTATGTGCGAACTGGGGAAGATGGTTGATTATATCATCGTAGCCAACATAGAAACTAGGATGTCTGCTTGGATGATTTCCAGGAAATCATTAATGGTTTATCAGATGGAGCAATGGACTGGAACCTGTGCTGACCTTGAAGAAGAAGCAGCAACCAGATAAAATTACAGAAGTAGTCAACTTTTCACCTGCCAGAAAAGAAACGCGCACAGTCGTCATGTGGACGGTAAGGGCAAGTGAAAGTATTAGAAATGTTGCAGGAAGAAGGAAAGCGAACCAGAAAGAGAAACTTTGAGATATACAGGGTGAGTCCGTAACTATTGCCACCAACAATAATTCCGAGTACCGAGCGAGGTGGCGCAGTGGTTAGCACACTGGACTCGCATTCGGGAGGACGACGGTTCAATCCCGCGTCTGGCCGTCCTGATTTAGGTTTTCAGATTAGATTAGATTAGTTTTTCGTTCCACAGATCCGTGTTGAGGAGATCCTCGTGGATGTGGAACATGTCACTTTTTTTAAGCTGAAATAACAATACTAATAGTATGAATATATACAACACATCATTTGTTTCTATTAAAAAATTCGTCAATGGAGTAGAAGGAGTTGACCACTAGTAAGTCTTTCAGGCTCCTATTAATCTGATCTTTATTTGTAACTAAATTTTTTATGTTTGCTGGCAAATTATTGAAGATGAGTGTTCCTGAGTAGTGGACCCCTTTTTGAACTAAAGTAAGTGCTTTTAAGTCCTTGTGCAGATCATTTTTGTTCCTGGTATTGTATGTATGAACTGAGCTGTTTGTTGGAAAAAGAGATATATTATTTAGGACAAATTTCATTAAGGAGTAAATATACTGAGAGGCAGTAGTTAGTATACCCAGTTCTTTGAAGAGGTTTCTACAAGACATCCGTGAGTTTACTCCACAAATAATACGTATTACATGCTTTTGGACACTGAAAACTTTTGTTTGACTTGAAGAGTTACCCCCAAAATATTATACCATATGACATTATGGAGTGAAAGTAGGTAAAGTATGCAAGCTTTTTTATGTCGCCTATGTCTGCTAACACTCGAATTGCGAATACAGATTTGTTAAGGCGTTTCTGCAGTTCTGTGGTGTGCTCCTCCCAACTGAACTTATTATCAAGTTGTAATCCCAGGAATTTAACACTGTCAACCTCTTCTATCTGCTATTCTTCGTACTTCATGCATATGCTGGGTGGAAACCTCTAACAGGTTCTGAATTGCATATAGTGAGTCTTTTCGAAGTTTAATGTCAGTGAGTTGGCTTTAAACCAGCCAGTCCATGAAAATATCATTAGCAGATCTTTCTAGAACTACACTTGACATACTATTTATTGCAATACTTGTGTCATCTGCAAACAAAACGAACTCTGCTTCTGGCAGTGTAACTGATGAGAGATCATTAATGTACACAAGAAAAAGCAATGGCCCTAAGATGGATCCTTGTGGGACACCACATGTAATTTCTTCCCATTCTGATGATGACTGATGACTTATTTCACTAGTCCCTTGCACTGACACCCTTTGTTTCCTGTTAGCGAGGTATGACTTGAACCATTTTGGAGCACTGCCTATGACGCCATAGAATTCTAATTTATGTAAAAGGATGTTGTGGTTTACACAATCGAATGCCTTTGACAAATAACAGAAAATACCTGCTGCTTGTAACTTGTTACTTAATGAGTTAAGTACATTTTCACTGTAGGTGTAAATAGCCTTTTCGATATCAGAACCCTTCAGAAATCCAAACTGTGTTCTTGATAATATTTGTGGTCAGATGGTTGAGAAGCTGCCTGTACATTACTTTTTCTAAAATTTTTGAGAATGCTGGCAAAAGTGAAATCGGTCTGTAGTTTGATGGCATCTCTTTATCCCCCTTCTTGAATAGAGGCTTAACATCTGCATATTTCAGCCAGTCAGGAAATGTCCCAGATATAATTGACTGGTTACACAAGTAACTTAGAATTGTACTAAACTCACAAGAACATGCCTTAATTAACTTTGTTGATATTTCATCGTAACCACTAGAATGCTTTGTTTTTAAAGATTTTATTATGGAAGTTATTTCTTTTGGTGACATATTCATGTACCTGAAGCTATTTGTAAAGGCTAGTTTCAGACATTCAAGGGCATTATTTACTAATCCTGACAATCCCATTCTATCAGTAACGGATATAAAGTACTTGTTAAATAGATTTGCCACACTATGCCCATCAGTTACTAATCTGTCATCTACCCTTAGTGCTATTTGATCCTGTTCCTTTCTGGTTCTACCAGTCTCCTCTTTCACTATATCCCATATTGTTTCTATTTTGTTCCCTGACATTGCTATCTTCTTCTCGTAGTGCATTTGTTTAGATGTCTGAATTAATTTTTTTAACATTTTACAGTATTCCTCGTATTTAGCTAAATTATCAGCATTGGAGCTATTCTTGGTCGACAGATACATTTTCCTTTTTGTCTTACAGGAAATCTCCTTGTGTGATCCATGGTTTTATTATAGACTTCTGTTTAATTTGAGTAACTTTTAGAGGAAAACAGTTTTCAAACATAGTACCGACATTATTCATGAATGTGTTATTTTTTCATTCATCTCATAAGAACTATAAACATCTTTCCAGTACATATCTTTGAGCAGTTTGCTAAAACACTCAATTTTTGGTTGATTGAATACTCTCCTGTACTCAGATTTAGCAGTCTTGATAATCTGCTTAGAATTTACATCTAAAACAAGGAGCTGCATGTCATGATCTGATAGTCCATTTATTACAGGTTTTATGATATGATTTTGTTCCTTTGATTTGTCTATAAAAATGTTATCAATGGCTGTCCTTGAGAATTTAGTGATCCTAGCTGGAAAGTTCACAGTTTGAGTTAGATTGAAAGACAACATTACCAACTGCAGTAAATGTTTACTGCAAGATTTAATTAGAAAATCTGTATTAAAGTCACCAGCAATCAAAATTTCTTTGTTTCTTACTGTTAAATAACCCAAAAGAGCTTCTAGATTATTTATGAATACAGGGTTATTACAAATGATTGAAGCGATTTCACAGCTCTACAATAACTTTATTATTTGAGATATTTTCACAATGCTTTGCACACACATACAAAAACTCAAAAAGTTTTTTTAGGCATTCACAAATGTTCGATATGTGCCCCTTTAGTGATTTGGCAGACATCAAGCCGATAATCAAGTTCCTCCCACACTCGGCGCAGCATGTCCCCATCAATGAGTTCGAAAACATTGCTGATGCGAGCTCGCAGTTCTGGCACGTTTCTTGGTAGAGGAGGTTTAAACACTGAATCTTTCACATCACTATACGTGAAACTTGCCCGTACGCGTTCAACCGTTTCTTCGCTCACTGCAGGCCGACCTGTTGATTTCCCCTTACAGAGGCATCCAGAAGCTTTAAACTGCGCATACCATCGCCGAATGGAGTTAGCAGTTGGTGGATCTTTGTTGAACTTCGTCCTGAACTGTCGTTGCACTGTTATGACTGATTGATGTGGGTGCATTTCAAGCACGACATACGCTTTCTCGGCTCCTGTCGGCATTTTGTCTCACTGCGCTGTCGAGCGCTCTGGCGGCAGAAACCTGAAGTGCGGCTTCAGCCGAACAAAACTTTATGGGTTTTTCTATGTATCTGTAGTGTGTCGTGACCATATGTCAATGAATGGAGCTACAGTGAATTTATGAAATCGCTTCAATCATTTGTAATAGCCCTGTAGATCATAATTTCCTGCAGGTGCTCGGTAAATAGTTATTATTATGTAGGATCTGTTATGGAACTCTACTTCTGTTGCACATGCTTCTAGATGCTGCTGTAAACAGAATTTATTAATGCCAATGTTCTTGAATTTATGGCAGTTTTCAATAAATGTGGCAACTCCTCCTCCATCCATATCTACTCTGCAGAAGTAGGAAGCTAGCTTAAATCCTGAAATGTCTAACATACCTATACCAGTGGTCACTTGATGTCCAGAGAGGCAGATTATGTCAATTTGGTTAGATGAATTCATTTCATCGATACAAATGAGTAGTTCATCAACTTTATTTCTGAGCCCTGGAATGTTCTGGTGTAATAAAGATAACTGATACTGCATACTAATGGGATTATAACTGCTTTGGTGAAAATGAACTGGCAGTTTCTGATTACTTTCTGTTAAACATTGTTTAAATGGAGGCTATATGCTAAAATCTGACTCCTGTTCATCTGTTTTCTCAAACTGAGTGTGTCTGCCAATATCTCTTAAAACTCGTTTTCTATCCCCCTTCCCTATCCTAAAAAAGGCATCCCTCTGACACCTGTGACCACTAGTATTTTACCACTTGTGACAGTCCCCCCCCCCCCCTTAAGTTTTCTGCAATCAACCCAGACAGTTTTCCCTTTCGTTTCCTATTGAGGTGAAAACCATGCCTAGTGTAGTCCCACCTATCAATAGCATCCACAGGAATCAAACCAATATGGGACCCTATATCAGTCCCAAGCAGCAACTTCAACTCCAAGTTCACCCTCCCTACAGAAGAGTTCAAATGAGGCCGATCATGGTGTCTCAACACAGACACCAATCCCACACTCGTATGCTTCGTTGCTGATGCTATCTTCACCAGGTCACTCTCTATGGAATATTCAGAGTCTCTGTCAATGCTGTTTCCCGGACGACCCACTATAACCACGGCATCCTCCTTCGTGAAATCCTTGCATAAAGAACCTATATCCTCTGTTACCTGACCCAGATCTGCACTAGGCTTGAAAAAGTTTGTGACCTGGTATTCTGGACCTAGATTTTCCTCCAGTAGTTGGCCAACACCTCTACCATGGGAACTACCTAACAACAGAACTTTCTTTCTCTTTACAAATTTCCCTACGTTTTTCAAGTCCTTGAAAGCTTGTTGTGCCCTTTCTACAGCTTCAGCTACATGAGGCTCATCCGATTCTGACTGAGGCAACAGGTCAAATCTATTTTCAAGATTTATCACAAAGCTGTCTGATGCTCTCCTTTGCCTGTTCCCCCTGTTACCTGTTGCCACTTCCCACCTCTGTTCACCCTTATCCCTCTTTAACCTGTCCAGATCCTCACTTGCCTTGTCTAGGTCAGCTTGAAGAGCTGCAATTTTCCCTTCCTGTTCCAGTATTTTCCTATCTCTACTGCAGATTCTACAATACCACTGGTGAGCCTCATTTATGTCCCCATTTACCACGCCACTACATTCGCCACAATGAAAGAAACTATAACACCCATCACACCATCCCCCGGAACTAACGATCCTACGGCATGTCACACACTTCTCACTCACGGCAAAAACAGAAATAGTATAAGCTGATTTAAGTACTGACTAATACGTAAACAAAGGACCCTAGAAACTATTCAGGCAGATATAAATAAATTGAAAGAGTAATGAATAAAAAACACTGGTGATTACATGTAAGTTGAAGGCACTGTTTACTTACGATACGAGCGCGTGAAATTAAGCCTAAAGTCTGAGCTATAGGGGCGAGAAGGAAAATGAACTTCTTACCCCGTTTAATCTTATTTAACACTTCACTAACACTTCCACTAATGTAACAACACTTATAATATAATTATACCAACTGGAAACGTTTACCTATAAGTTTAATTCACTGCTTACTTACGATTCGCGCGCGTGAAATTAGGCCTAGGATTCGTGCTACAGGCGCGAGAAGAAAAATACGCTTCTTACACCGTTTAATCTTATTTTATACTTCACTAAAACTTTCACTAATTTAGCAACACTTATATTATATTTATAACACCTGTAGACGTTTAAAAATAGCTTAATAACGACACTTTTTATAATTATTTAGTGCAGCAAATACTCGAAGAGTCCGCGTCGGCGCAGTGTTGCTAAATCGCTCCAGGCAAATGCCGAAATGGTTCCTTTGAAAGGGCACGGCCGACTTCCTTCCCTAATCCGATGAGACCGATGACATCGCTGTCTGGTTTTCTCCCCCAAAACAGCCCAAACCAATAACTTCGAAAGTATGATAGGAGCTGAAAAGGTTGTGGGACAAAAGTTGCATGGGACAACGGGGCCTATAATATGACGTGGGCTTTTTGTTTCTAACTGGGGTCACTTCAGAGATATGATGGTCAACCTGTTTTTTTTTAATTAGATGCTATAATTTGGTACTTATTTCCTGATAGCGGCTATCGAGACGAATTCAGTGACGTGTAAAAGTAAGGTCTTTGAAGGTCAATAGAGGTCACAAAAGTGGCATGAACGTCCATTTACAGAAGGCGTTCGAAGCTATCAGAAAATAAGTACCAAACTACAGCATCCCATTTAAAAAAAACAAAGTTGACCTTCATACCCATGACGCGTCTCCACCTACCAACAAAAGACCAACGCCATATCATAGCCTCCCATGCAACATTTGTCCCACAAACGTTTCAGCTACTATCATAGTTTCGGAGTTATTCCAGGTGGAAATAGTTAGTGACTCACCCTGTATACATGGAGCTTGGGGACAAAGTGTTTATTAAGGCTCACCATCTATCAATCAAGAGAAAGTTCCTCTTCAATAAGCTTTTTAATAGTCTGTTTTGAGTTCACAGAGTACTGCTACGAAACTTAATCAAGGAGAATCCTTACGTACAAAGAGACTTAATAGCATTTACAACCTATCAGATTAAGAAATATAAAGAGTAGCTCGATATCTGAGCATCTCGTAAATTAGTATCTTAATTAAGTATAAGTCAATGTTAAGGTACCTGTGGTCAGTATGATTGTCTTGCGAGTTGTAATGTAATGTAGTTGACAAACAGCTCTTATGGGTTACTTCGCTGTGTGAGCTGTTAATTGGGCACTAAAGGAAGGGGTCTTGACGTAGTCACAAGGAAGGAGAGAGATCGATAATTCTGAATTATCAGTTATGTGAAGAGCAGCAATAGCCCAGATTAACTAATGAGAAGTACACGGTAGCTGGCAGATAATGTATCGAGCCAAGTTTCATAATATCTGTATGTGGATGCCAGTGTCCCTGCACATGGATATAGAGGTAAGGTTGCTTAAGTTTTTCTTTTTTTGTGTGTGCTCAGTAGAAGTAAGTTATGGGACCAAGGATAATCGATTATCTCTGAGTTCTGTCCATGTTTTTGCTTGGAGCATCTAACTTTTTGGTAGTGACCAAGTGTAATTTAACCATAAGGAGGACATCGAACCTTCAATATTAATGGAAGAGAGATGAAAACATCATGCTTACGCAGTCATATGAAAGACAAATAGACCTGCGATAAGGAAAACGTGTAAAGAAGAGAGACAGTAATTGCAAGGGTAACATGATTGTATATCTATCTCCGAATCTCCAAGAAGGTTCACGTCAGTATCTATGTTAGCCACAAAATATTACCATTCAGTGTATTACTTCATGTCATACTTAATCATTTATGTAGTTTAAAGTGTATATTCGCAGCGTGTAGGAACAAGATTCTGTCAAGAGAAGAGAGAGACCACAAAGGGATTATCATGCGGGAAAGGAGGTGCTGGGAGCTTTCATTTCTGCTTGTTGCATGTTAGTTTATTATTTTGTCCATTGGTAGTAAACTTGTTTGTCTTGTGTATGTAGATTCATGGCCAATCATCGTGTATATTGTTGAATGAAGTTTTTCATGTAATTACTTCTAATGAAGGCTCACTGGTAAACAGAGCTGGAAAGTATACTGACAGACTATAACGATGCATTTCTCTATCGACATGCACAGTTGGAAATGGAAAATTGGGAAGAGAAAGTAGTTCGGTATATAGTGCCCTTATCAAAGTGCTTATGCGGCTATATCAGGGTGTGGGTTTTATGGTAAGTCTCAACAACCCATTCCATATCCCGAGAGAGGCTTTCCTTTCAGTTTTGTGGAGTCATGTTTACCTTTCTTAAAGAGGATAAGTTTTTTATGTTACTTGTCATATTATTTGCTGAATAAGGGGCGTTCAAAAAGAAACGAGTCGGAGTCTGGAATGCGCAAATTGGTGAAAAGAAGGTAATATCGTGGCGTGTGTAACGAGGTGTGGTTCCAACCAGAGCGTGGAAGCTCACAGCCCGTCGCTGGAGGGCACGCGTGTGCGTCACGTGACTATACAGAGACATCATGGTCCAACGCTGGCAGTCGCATTGCAAACAGTGACATGGAGGCGTCAAAAGAAGAGCAAAGATGTGTTGTTCGTTTTCTGACAGCGGAAGGAGTAGGAGAAACGGACATTCATCGACGAATGTCACAAGTGTACGGCGAACACTGCATGTCCCTTGCAAGGGTCAATGCTTCGCACAAGCTCTTCAGGGAAGAACGGTTGACGTTAGCCAATGATGTGCGGTCTGGAGCATCACACTACATTACAGATGACATCGTCCAGCTGCTGGATGCGCTCATTACTTAGGACCGCCGAGTGACAGTGAAAGCCGTCGCCGCCGTGATCGGATTGAGGGTGGGAAGTGTTCACACCATCTTGAAGGAACGACTGCACATGCCCGAAGTCTGTGTCCAATGGGTGCCCCACAGTCTTCAACCACATCAGGGATCATGTCGAATGGCCCACAGTCTTGCTCATCTGCAGCACTATTCTCGGGAAGGGAATGCGTTCCTGGCACAAGTGGTGGCTGTAGATGATTGATGGTATCATCACTTCGAACCAGAATCTAAATGACAAAGTCTCCACTGAAAGCATCCAGGGTCACCAGGACTAAAATAACCAATGCCATCTACACGAGTGCAGAAAGGGTTATGCTGGCGTTCTTCTTTGACCAAGATGGCCTCCTTCTGATTCAATTCCTGCAGCACGAGACACCATTGAATGCCCAGCGTTACTCGCAAACCTTGACCACCCTTCGCCAAGCGATCAAATCAAAACGACCAGGCAATCTCACCCGTGGGGTCATTCTGCTCCATGACAATGCAAAGCCTCATACGGCCAACACAGTCCTGGCACTCCTGCAGAAATTCAAATGGGAGGTTCTCGGCCAGCCTCCATAGAGTGCGGACCTCTCTCCCTGTGATTACACCATTTTTGGTCCCCTTAAAAAGGCTCTGAGGAGCAAACGATTCACATCGGACGTGCGGAACTGGTTAACATCGCAGCCCCGTGAATTTTATGAGACAGCCATTCACCAACTTGTGTCACAGTGAGACAAGTGTCTCAACAGCCAGGGTCAAACATGCAGGTACTGGTTTCTGTAATTACGCCTCCGACTCGTTTCTTATTGAATGCCCCTTATAAAATGACTAGCTCGAAATTTCTTTCAGATACGTGTGTACAAAGGACGACACACTGTTTTAAATTATTGAGCTTTAGATTTGAAGGTAAATGAAAGATATTTCAATTGATTTTTATGTAATTACAGTCTAGGGACTACCGAGTTCTAATTCAATATTTGTTCCCTCGTAAAGGGTTGGTATCCTGAATTCAATATTTGTTCCCTCGTAAAGGGATGGTATCCTGATCAAATATTTATGTGTATAGACAGGCTAAGTGCTGCATTTTCAAATGTTGTGAGGTGCTCCCAAATGGTTGGGAGAGCAATGGCGAACACTGGGACAGTTCTAGCAGAAATAATGTGGAACAGTTGCCATCAGCCGCATTCCTTGCAGCCACATCAGCCCTGCTCTCTGGAAATGCCAAAACCACCTGTAGGATATAAGGTTGCCTATACTGCGGTCAGCTGACGGCCAGGAAAGCACAGCGAAGCAGAGGCCACCAGTACCCTGGTGACGCTGGTTGGGTGAGATGAACCTCCACCCCCTACTTGTTGCTGCAGCTGTAGCGACCTGTTCTACGGACAGTGTTCGCTGGGGTAACACCAGCCAACAAGCAGACGTAAGTAGAGGCATGCTTCGAGCCACCTGCATCCTGCCCTGCTCCTTTTGACCTCGGCCGCTGCTCATGAACGGGCCCCACCAGAATGCAGAAGCTGACCACACTACTACCCAAGTGGCCGTCCAGCCCTGGGTGTTTTGTCTGTGAGAATGAGCACTTCAACAACACGCAGCCACGAGAACGAGGATCTCACGAGCTGTAATTTGTAGTTGCAGAAACATTTTCTCTGTTATTGCCACTGCGCTAGTACTGGCTGAACAACGAGAGGTGCTGATACTTGCCACGGTTCGTAATGACATGCACTTGTGCCCACTAAGTGGTATGAAGTGCAAGGCAGCAACTAATTTACTACCAATCCCTTCCCCCATGTTCTTCATTCGGTGTAGAACGAGGGAGATGATAAGGCAGAGATTGGACAGTAATGACTGTCATACTATGGGTAATACTAATGAACGGTAATCTCTAACTAACACATGATCTTGTGGACATATTTGCAATTAGTAGCATTAGTAGCAGTGTAGAGCCTCCATTCCCCTAAGGCAACTTTCCTTTTTTTTTTTTTTTTTGTTTTTAAAAAAAGACAGGTCCACTTCAGACAGCACAAATAAAAACTTATGAACAATAATTGTAGAATAGGGATCGACGATTAAACATTGTATTTGCTAATTGCGAATGGGAGCCTACATCCAATTGTGGCCTTGGCATGATATTTTGATGGAAGTAAAGAGACAGTGTGCATAAAGGAGACGACTTAGAGATGCCCCCTTCTCATTAACTCCATCATCGCGTTTTGTTCATAGTACGGCAGTGTGAGAAGAAACATCAAAACTTTAGCAAACCCAAACCATGTTCTCACTTTCAAAAATTACAAGCTGTGTTTTGATGTGTGCAGAGATAGTGAAGTGAAATGATTAGGAAACGCACTGCATCGTATGTCAACAGTAAATGTGTAATATTTCTTTGTGTATTTTTGTTCGTTTTTTTCAGTGGTTCTCATTTGAATGAAAATCATAATTTGTATTATGATAGTTTGTCTATTATACATTTCTTCATAAAAAGACCTTGAATTAATAACGATTCAAGAACGTACATATATTGAATTTTGTCCAGATGAGGACCATGCTTTTATTTATCTAGTTATTAGTGGTCATCTGTTTTATGTTTGACAGATCTTTGATGAGTGACACCATTTTGTGTCCCCTACTATTGTTATTCGGCAGATTAATATTTCTTGCAATACAGACACGCCTCTATACTTTGTATGTGATTTATTTTTACAGTTATTTAATGTGCATGGTTGTATTGTTTACCAAATTTAAGTTTGTCTTCAGTAATCTCATTTTATGTTAATAACTCATTCTGTGCTTCAGAAAGCAGGTAAATATCACATTTCAGTTGTTAGTTGTGTACAGCGTGCGTGACAGCTGGAGTCAGAGTTTTTCAAATTTGGAAATTTGTGGTAAGGTCTTATAGGACTTAACTGCTGAGGTCATCGGTCCCTAAGCCTACTCACTACATAATCTAATTAATAGAAACCCTCAGCTGCCGACAGGTGTTGTTGATATACCTCGATGGGGACAGCCGAAAACGTGTGCCCCGACCTGGACTCGACCCGAGGATCTCCTCCTTACATGGCAGTCGCTCTATCCATCTGAGCCACCGAGGACACAGATGAAAAGGGTGACTGCAGGGACCTATCCCCGAACTCTTACGGGAATCGTCACCTTAGTTGGCGCGAGTAAGGAGTGGATGGGCAAATATCTATTAGGTACATTACGTATGTATGAATTTTGAGAAATGGTTCATAATGATCCTGTAAGGAATGTTGAAGAATCATCTCATTGCTAAGGGTTTGCATTTTTTGACAACGTTTGCATAGTGTACATGGTATTTAACAAAATTTTCATGTTGGTCACAAGACTTATGGTTCCCCATCGTGGTGTCATCATTTAATTAGACGGGGTTAAGAAAAGAGTGTCTAAGAAAAAAATCCCTTGTCCTTACTATTATATTTCCTAAACGTGTGTGAGTGCTAGGTTATACGGACAGGGTGTCCAGAAAAGGGCTCCCTGATTTCAAAATTAAATATCTCGAAAACAAAGATTGATAGAGGAATGCAGTAAACGGTATGTTTATTGTGAAAGCTGTAACAAGTTTATACAGCAGTTTGAAATAATAGTTACAAAAGTTGCTAACAGATGGCGCTGTACGCTGTACAGCTCATATCAGCATACATAAGTGAAATAATCGTACGAAAACAATCTTTGCAAACAGTCACATCACAATGAAACTTCCTGGCAGATTAAAACTGTGTGCCCGACCGAGACTCGAACTCTGGACCTTTGCCTTTCGCAGGCAAGTGCTCTACCATCTGAGCTACCGAAGCACGACTCACGCCCGCTACTCGCAGCTTTACTTCTGCCAGTATCTCGTCTCCTACCTTCCAAACTTCACAGAAGCTCTCCTGCGAACCTTGCAGAACTAGAACTCCTGAAAGAAAGGATATAGCGGAGACATGGCTTAGCCACAGCCTGAGGGATGTTTCCAGAATGAAATTTTCACTCTGCAGCGGAGTGAGCGCTGATATGAAGCTTCCTGGCAGATTAAAACTGTGTGCCCGACCGAGACTCGAACTCGGGATCTTTGCCCTTCGCGGGCAAGTGCTCTACCATCTGAGCTACCGAAGCACGACTCAAGGTTCGCAGGAGAGCTTCTGTGAAGTTTGGAAGGTAGGAGACGAGATACTGGCAGAAGTAAAGCTGTGAGTACCGGGCGTGAGTCGTGCTTCGGTAGCTCAGATGGTAGAGCACTTGCCCGCGAAAGGCGAAGGTCCCGAGTTCGAGTCTCGGTCGGGCACAAAGTTTTAATCTGCCAGGAAGTTTCATATCAGCGCACACTCCACTGCAGAGTGAAAATCTCATTCTGGAGTCACATCACAATGTTTTCAAAATGTTCACCATTGGCACTACAGAGATGACGCAAACGAAGAATGAAATTCGCCATCACATTTCACAGTGTCTCAACCGAAATGGATTCACATGCCACAGAGATCGCCGATTCAAGCTCGTCCAGCGTGGCGGGATGCTTCGGGTTGACCATGTCTTTCATTGTGCCCCACAAAAAAAGTCACAGGGAGTCAAATCCGGCGAATATGGAGGCCAATCCATGCCTGCACCAGTAAATTTGGGATATTCCAAAGCAATGACTCGATTCCCGAAGTATTCCTCAAGAAAGCGAAACACTTGTTCGGTCCGATGTGGTCGGGCTCCATCTTGCATAAACCATTCAGTACCTGGTCGATCCTCTAACGCTTGCTGTGTGGCAACAAATTGTTCCAAAATTGCAACGTAACGTGCACCAGTGACCGTTTCTCGAATGAAAAAAGGGCCAATAATGCCTGTGCTGCATACTGCAGCCCATACAGTAACTTTAGGAGAATACAGGGATTTCGCTTCACACCAATATTGCTTTTCGGAAACCCAAAATCGCCAGTTCTGTTTATTCACGTATCCATTCAGGTGGAAGTGTGCTTCATCTGTAAACCAGATGCAGCCAACATCAAATCCTCCACTATCAATCATTGTGAGCATCTGATTAGCAAAGGCAACCCTTTGTTGCACAGCTTGTACGGATATGACCTGGTGCGTTTGAATTTTGAATGGAAACATGTGTAGGCTCTTTCTCAGTATTTTCTGCGTGCTGGAACGCTTCAAACCAGTCTCAGATGCAATTCTACGGACGGATGACATTGGATTCCGCTGAATAATTCCAGAAACTGTAGCGATATTTTCAGGCGTAACTGCGGTTTGCTTGCGGCCAACATGCCCCACTAGATCATCAGTTACGCTGCCTGTTCGTTGAAATTTTGCGAAGAGCGTGCAAATGGTTTTCGCATCGGGTCCTTTTGGAACATTAAATCGTGCTTGAAAATTTCGCCTTGTTGCCGTAGGACTCTCTTCTAACCTGTGGTACTCTAGCACCAGAAAAACGCTTTGTTCAATGGAGTACGTGGTTTTAATCTCTTCCTTCGGTACGCTAACCTCCTTTCACGTTTCAATAGTGGAACTGATCGCTCTGGGCTTCGTATCACTATTTATACTAGGCATTACGTACGGCGATTAGAGCGCCATCTGTTAGCAGCTTTTGTAACTGTTATTTCAAACTGATGTATAAACTTCTTACAGCTTTCACAATAAACATACCGTTTACTGCATTCCTCTATCGATCTTTTTTTTCTTCGAGATATTTAATTTTGAAATCAGGGAGTCCTTTTCTGGACACCCTGTACGTGGATGTAACAGCAAATGCGTGTACGTTGGTAAATGCTGGTGGACTTATCTGGTTCAGCTTCTAGTAGGGCCGGGAAATGGGAAATGAGTTTAATTTTTCGAAGCTGTCTTAGAATGCCAGTTAGGTGGAGTAACTGATTGCCGAAGATTTCTTTATGTATAGCCTCACGATTGGTTCCCTCAGTTTCACTTGGAAGCCAAGCGTTATTTCAAATTTTCGACAAATTTAAGTAAAAGAACCTGACATTGTTTCTCCTATCTTATGGTTGGCGGAAACGCCTTGTACCCGTGAAAAATTAGTCTTGCCGGTTGCTCAGTTCGCCGCCTCTAAGTTTCATTCTAACTCCGTGCGTGAAGTCGAGACAGGGTGGATTTTGTAAAGAGGTAATCAGTCGCTGCTCTGAGGTCTTGGGAGTGTGACGTGCCACTTCTGTGAGCAATTGGAAGATGATTTTGAATTGAAGTCATTTCAGGTTTTTGTGGTAGGAACTTACTATAATTTTATAAATCTCGTGTCACAACCATTATGGGAATCTAGCAAGTGATATGTTTGCTGTCGTTTCACTAGATTCAGACAGGACTGACCTTGTCCTATATCTGGTCACAGTTCGACTCCCGCATGGTGGGCTTGACTAAGTTTCGCGCTTCTCTTCGGCGTGAGTCACAAGGCAGTTTTGACGCTTCAACCTTTACTACAAAAGGTTTAATTTTGCCTTCGGTTATTCTGCACATGTTTCAATCTTTGTGTGAGAGAATATGAGCATTCATGCTGCGTTCCTTAAATAACCTAATCCTCGTAGAATAATGGTGGTTAATATAGTAACAACCAGATACCTCTTATGGAACCATAGTGTTACGATTTTATGCAGGGTAAATGTTTACTAAAGTACGTCTTTTGGAATCAACTTATTTCCTTAAACTTTTCTCCAGTGTACACTACTGGCCATTAAAATTGCTACACGAAGATGACGTGTTACAGACGCGAAATTTAACCGACGGAAAGAAGATGCTGTGATATGCAAATTATTAGCTTTTAAGAGCATTCACACAAGGTTGGCGCCGGTGGCGACATCTACAACGTGCTGACAGGAGGAATGTTTCCAACCGAATTCTCGTACACAAACAGCAGTTGACCGGCGTTGCCTGGTGAAACGTTGTTGTGATGCCTCGTGTAAGGAGGAGAAATGCGTAACATCACGTTTCCGACTTTGATAAAGGTCGGATTGTAGCCTATCGCGATTGCGGTTTATGGTGTCGCGACGTTGTTGCTCGCTTTCGTCGAGATCCAATGACTGTCAGCAGAATATGGAATCGGTGGGTTCAGTAGGGTAATACGGAACGCTGTGCTGGATCCCAACGGCCTCGTATCATAAGCAGTCGAGATGACAGGCATCTTATCCGCATGGCTGTAACGGCTCGTGCAGCCGCGTCTCGATCCATGAGTCAACAGATGGGGACGTTTGCAAGACAACAACCATCTGCACGAACAGCTCGGAGACCATGGCTGCGGTTACCCTTGACGCTGCATCTCAGACAGGAGCGCCTGCGATGGTTTACTCAACGACGAACCTGGGTGCACGAATGGCAAAACGTCATGTTTTTTCGGATGAATCCAGGTTCTGTTTACAGCATCATGATGGTCGCATCCGTGTTTGGCGACATCGCGGTGAACGCACATTGGAAGCGTGTATTTGTCATCGCCATACTGGCGTATCACCCGCCGTGATGGTATGGGGCACCATTGGTTACACATCTCGGTCGCCTCTTGTTCGCATTGACGGCACTTTGAACAGTGGACGTTACATTTCAGATGTGTTACGACCCGGGGATCTACCCTTCATTCGATCCCTGCGAAACCCTACATTTCAGCAGGATAATGCACGAGCGCATGTTCCAGGTCCTGTACGGGCCTTTCTGGATACAGAAAATGATCGACTGCTGCCCTGGCCGGCACACTGTCCAATTGGTCAATGGTGGCCGAGCAACTGGCTCGTCACAATACGCCAGTCGCTACTCTTGATGAACTGTGGTATCGTGTTGAAGCTGCATGGGCAGCTGTGCCTGTGCACGCAATCCAAGCTCAGTTTGACTCAATGCCCAGGCGTATCAAGGCCGTTATTACGGTCAGAGGTGGATGTTATGGGTACTGATTTCTCGGGATCTATGCACCCAAATTGCGTGAAAATGTAATCACATGTCAGTTCCAGTATAATATATTTGTCCAATGAGTACCCGTTTATCATCTGCATTTCTTCTTGGTGTAGCAATTTTAATGGCCAGTAGTGTATATACCAGTACACAATTCCAACCCTTGCGGTCACTAACCTCATTTACATTGTAAGAGTAAGATCCTGAGAACAATTTACTGCAGTTAATTCTCTGATCGATCGATCTGAAGTCCAGTAGTTACCGTAAATTCCCGTTGCGTGGTAGTTTGTGACAGGACAAAGGGCCAAATCCAATTAATGTTTGTGAGACTTCATATGGCGTGTCATTCAGTGGTAATTAGAAAATGATACGCAATGTTTTGTTCAATACGAAGCTTGTGGCTACGAAAAAGTCCATTTTGTGCGGCAAATTTCGTCCCATCGGAGACCCAGTTACCAACGTTTAGCCCTCTCCCATATTTTATAAACAGTGAGTGGCTTTTATCTTTAAAAAAATTTATATTCGTAATTATGAAGGATATGAATGAGATACAGTTACCAATGTTTAGACATGTTCCGTATTATATAAACAGTGGGCGGCTTTTATCTTAAGAAAAATTTTATATTCGTAATTATGAAGAACATGAATATAGAATGAGATTTTCACTCTGCAGCGGAGTGTGCGCTGATATGAAACTTCCTGGCAGATTAAAACTGTGTGCCCGACCGAGACTCGAACTCGGGACCTTTGCCTTTCGCGGGCAAGTGCTCTACCAACTGAGCTACCGAAGCACGAATCACGCCCGGTACTCACGGCTTTACTTCTGCCAGTACCTCGTCTCCTACCTTACAAACTTTACAGAAGCTCTCCTGCGAACCTTGCAGTACTAGCACTCCTGAAAGAAAGGACATTGCGGAGACATGGCTTAGCCACAGCCTGGGGGATGTTTCCAGAATGAGGAGAGCTTCTGTAAAGTTTGGAAGGCAGGAGACGAGGTACTGGCAGAAGTAAAGCTGTGAGTACCGTGTGTGAGTCGTGCTTCGGTGGCTCAGTTGATAGAGCACTTGCCCGCGAAAGGCAAAGGTCCCGAGTTCGAGTCTCGGTTGGGCACACAGTTTTAATCTGCCAGGAAGTTTCAACATGAATATAATATTACAGAAAAAGTGGTGAATCACTTGCCACAAAATATTAAAATAGTACTTTCGGTATTTCAGAATACTGTTCTGTTACATTCCATACTAATTTAACTAATACAGTACAGGATGCTCTTACTGTTAATCTAATCGGACTGTATGTGTGCTGGCGTAAGCATTCGTCAGCACATCAATCAGCAAAGATGGAGCGCGAAGACTGATAAATAGGTGCAGGATCACGAGAGAGGCCAGAGACACACTGACATGCAACATGCCGCCAATGCCTTCTCGCCAGCAAGTATTTAGGCTACCCGAGGACCTAACTGACTCACTCTTCCAGTTGGCATCGATCAGTATATTTACAGAGCAGGCTCAGTTCACGCCACAGGCTACAAGAGAATGTAGTGACCAGATTAGTGCTTGTAGTGGGACTCACGGTAATAGCAAGGTTACAGATATTGTCTGCAAGAGGACTGTTACTGATGAGCTTGTACCACTGATCATGGACACTATTCCAGTTAAGTACATGTTCGAGTTGAAACGTCCCCTTTTTAAAAATTTATATACGGCTATGCTTAAACTGACACAATATTTTTAGCGCAACGCAATCTGACTTTCAAAAATCCCTACAAAAAAAATGGTCCTGACTAACATTAACCTATGCGTTTCACAAACCGCTTACCTCACAAAAATCTTCATTACTGGAACTACTGCAATACAGCGAGCACCACTACTGCCAGCGAAATAAAAGATTCAAACTACGGAAGGCACTAACTACTGATAGGCATAGTTAGCAAATGAAAGATTTTGATAGAGAACAAACAATGTATTTACCTTAATAGTCATCAAAAGTCATAATATATATAGGAGTTCATAACATCCATTCTTACAAATATCAAAACTCCGCCATTTCTCTCTCCACATCCACCACTGCTGGCGGCTCACCTCCAACTGCGCAACGCTACGCGCTGTTCACATCCAGCTGCCGCTGCCCAACACTACAATGGCAGACAACAATGCAAACTAGCCACAGACTGCACACTGCACAGCCAGTGATTTTCATACAGAGAGCGCTACGTGGCGGCGGCGTTACCAATATAAGAACCTAAACAGCGTTATCAATATAAGAACCTAAACAGCCTACTTACATAGCCCCCATGCTCCCCACAAAAAATTTTACAAATTGTTTTGGGCACTGGGCAATACACATTTGTTAAAATTTTTCATAATCGTAATTACAATAACAAAGAAATCAAATGCACACACTTATTGATACAATGTTGGTCAAAAGCTAAAATTTTCTCACAGTCCATAAAGATAGTCCTGATCATTCATCATAATAATAATTACAGTTGTTTTTCACAAAGTCTCATTAGTAAAAGAAATTGCACACAGAAGTAGTGGATATCCATGCAGTCTTGAAGAAGTAGTGTTGTCCTTCCAACGGAAAGACAGTGCTGACTCCTGACATGCTGACAAGTAATGGGCCACAACAGAGCAAACCCACAGCAGAGTCATTCGACGTTTTGAAAAATATTGGTAGGTAGGTCATCACAGAGCAGACCCACTATAGTCTTGGTAGAGAGTATGGTATAGGTGGGCCATCAGAGGTGCAGACCCACTGCAGTCCTTGTAGAAATAATGGTATTGGTGGGCCATCAAAGATGCAGCCCCAATGTAGTCCTTGTAGAGATGGCCAGCAGCCATCTGCTGCGACTGTGCAGGTGCATAATCACCATCGAAGAGTCTTGCAGAGAAGATAGCAAGTCCATAAACCACCACTTGTGCACGCACAAAGTTTTTGGAATTGTCCTTAGAAGTCTTGCAGACAATATAGCAAGTCCATAAACCACCACTTGTACACTCATGAAGTTTTTGGAATTGTCCTTAGAACCAGCAATGCTGTTATCCAGTCCCTAGCTGAATTATTAACACACGTGCAAACACTAACAGTCCCTACTTCTCACATATTGTCCATATACTATGACCAACAGAAACGTGTGCAGTGAAATGTAAGTTACAAGTTAATAATATAATGAACTGGTGTCAATTATAATTTTATAACATAAGAATACAATTACATAGGTACAAAATACATCATTAAAGAACATAACAATACAGATAACATTCGTAGTAACACAGGCTTTACAAAAGAATAGAAATAAACATATACATCAGTGTTACAAAAATAATGACATAAGTACATACATAAAGATCAGAATAACTTTTGAAACATCACCTTCACATATGAGCAACAAAACAGAATAAATAATGTCTCAACATATTTACAAAGTAAATAACATAGTATTAGAAAAATTCTGCAACATAGCTCTCATCAGCTAAACACATAAAGACAGGAAAAACACAAATACACAAGGGTACACAAACATATAGAGGGATGACACAAAATGAAAGGACAGGGTTTGTTTTACTGCAGTATTTTGCATGGAGATCTCCCTTTGTTCAACATTTTCTCCACTGTACACTACTTTTTTTTTTTTTTTGGCCAAACCATTTTCTTATATCTTCTCAATGCATTTCTTCCAATTCATCATAGTTAGTTTCTTATATAGTCTACCCCCTCTTAAGCTAACTTAAATCTACTGAGCTCAGATGCTAAACTAAGGGACGAGGCAATGCAGCAGCACAAAACAATTAACACAAACAGCAATGACAAAAAAAATGGAAAATTGCAAAAGTGATGAGTTTATTCATTTCAAAGCATACGTGAAGAGCAACGAAATAAAAACTTCCTCCCTAAATACTTTGAACAGAACGTTGCCTGAAAACCACGTTCAAGAACAGTTCCTAACTTGGAGATTGCATAACGAATATTTTTGTTGATCGCTGCAAATAACCGTTCGGCCGAGTGCTCTTTCTCACTCCTCAAAAGACTCAAAAATTATTTGCGGCCATTCATGTCGCATGATCGAGTCAACAGCTTTGCTGTCCTCTCCGTGAATAGAAGACGTGTATGGAAAAACGGGCTAACCCTCAAATGTAAAAGTTTGAGGTAAGTGTTGCCGTCTGTTGGTGGATACGGCAACTATCAATATTGACAATGGTCTCACCCCTAAATATCACTTACGACTGAGACAAATGTCAATTTTGATCGTTCCCTTGCCCAGCAACAGACGGCAACACTTACCTCTAAGCTTTTACATTTGAGGGTTAGCCCGTTTTTGCGCGCATGTCAGCTCATAGGCTACGAAGATGAGATCGACTGATTCGCTGCAAAGGAAGCACACCGTTAAAAGCCTTGCCTGAATTGAGTGTAGGGAGTCCAACACGCATGTAGTTATTATTATTATCCTCATCATTATTATTACTGATACTGTTATCAGAAGTATTAGCAGCAGTCGTAGTATTCAAATACTTCGTGGTACATTTATATCGCAATAAGGGGCAGAAGTCTTTGCTTATCTAAATTCGCCGTTGCTCTTAAGCATAGCATGGGCATGGGCCTCTACTGAGAAGTGACAGGCTTGCTGGGTATACTGAATAGGAATTTAGTACTGTAAAATCGGAAATCTTTCCCTTTATGTGAATCAGTAGACTTTGAAGACTTGGGAGCAAATCACTAAAAGCGTGGTTTCTCTCAGATGTGCATATCACACACTTTGTGAAACAGAGCACTTAGTGACTTACAACATTCATTACACATCACTTGAAACCTATTCAAAACATTTTCTCTCTGACTCCCGCTCGAATAACACTCGGATAGGAGAAGAGTTACGATTATGTGAACATACCGTTCTCCCGCGTTATTCAGCCTGTAGAAAGAACAAGAAATAAATGAACCCAAGAATAAATATGGGAAAGCGACCACACCGACACCGAAACGGAAGATAACAGAGAGAAGGCCGAAATACTGAATTCGGACTTCCGAAGTTGTTTCACCTCGGAAGATCGTAACACTGTCCCTCCTTTCAATCGTCGTACGAAAATCGAAATGGCAGTTATTGAGATAACCGATCGCGGAACTGAAAAGCAGCTACAGTCGCCTAGTAGAGGAAAGGCTTCAGGACCAGATGAGATATCTATAACAGTGCATAAAGAATGTGCTTCCCTTCTAGCACTAGTTCATCATAGATCGCTTGACCAACAAAAGGTACCTAACGACTGGAAAAAAGCGCGGTCATTGCCGTTTTTAAGAAAGGCCGTGAGAACCACACAATTATAGACCTATACCGTTGTCGTCAATCTGTTGTAGAATTATGAAACATGTTTTAGCAGGCCGGTGTGGCCGAGCGGTTCTAGGCACTTCAGTCTGGAACCGCGCGACCGCTACGGTCGCAGGTTCGAATCCTGCCTCGGGCATGGGCGTGTGTGATGTCCTTAGGTTAGTTAGGTTTAAGTAGTTCTAAGTTCTAGGGGACTGATGACCTCAGATGTTAAGCCCCACAGTGCTCAGAGCCATTTGAACCATTTGAACATGTTTTATGCTCAAGAAATATGACGTTTTTGGAAAAGGAACATCTCCTCTACAAAAATCAACATGGATTCCGTAAACAGAGATCCTGTGAAACTCAGCTCGCTCTGTTCCTCCATGAGATCCACAGCGCAGTGGACAACGGCACTCAGGTTGATGCCATGTTCCTTGATTTCACTAAGGCGTTTGACGCCGTCCCGCATTGCCGTTTAATGAAAAAAATACGGGGTTATGGAGTATCGGAGCAGACCTGCGATTGCATTCAAGACTTTTGAACCTTGAATTTACTATCAAAATCTTTTCTTAAAGAATTTACTTTATTTACTAGCGATTCATCAAGAAAATTAACACATTTAATCACACTAGGTGAGCGTGGAAGTAGTTACCAGGAAGTAACTGATGGAAAATGAAATTACTTTTAAAAAATGTGAATTTTATTCCTAAAAGCTTTTTCAAAAACAGATTTATATTCATAAGTAGAAAAGCACCCTCTAAATATCAAGTTACAATTTTATTTAGAGGCAGAAAAAACAATATTAACATTATGAGCATTCGGGCTGAGAAGCTTGCCTGCTCCCTTTCAACACGGCCGTAGGCATGACTGCTCACAACAACCTCTGAAAGAGTACACTGGTGCAAATCTGCAACACACCAGATAACTTTAAACAAAAAAAAATTTAACAACTCAAACAAACACGTGAACTATGCACCCCGTAAGAGGGATGGAAATGGTACAACACTCAAATTATTTGCCACCGAAAGTGCAATTGGTTTCCCTTTTTTAAAGGACTCTTACGGTGGAAGGGTGGCAACCTTATAACCTAAAATGGCTATTTAAAAAAAACAACCATAAAATGCAGACTTACATAAAATGTACAAAATGGCTCTGAGCACTATGGGACTCAACTGCTGAGGTCATTAGTCCCCTAGAACTTAGAACTAGTTAAACCTAACTAACCTAAGGACATCACAAACATCCATGCCCGAGGCAGGATTCGAACCTGCGACCGTAGCGGTCTTGCGGTTCCAGACTGCAGCGCCTTTAACCGCACGGCCACTTCGGCCGGCCTAAAATGTACAACATGCTCTAATTTACACATATACCACCTCGCAAGATGATAGGCAAGATGTAAACATATTTCAAGAATTCGGCCTTTAAGCAATAAATTCGTTAACACCGAATCCGACAAACACGACAGATTGACAAGGGGCGGGTGTTTACTAAACAATCCGAACCGCAGATTGCTCTAACCTCCATAATTCCACAAGGAAAAAAAGGACCACCCAATTCACGAACACCCACCTTCGCGCAGGTGGGCAAACGGAGAAGAATGGTGGGACGACCCCAAAACAAAGCGGCTGGTGACCTCACCAAGAAAACAAGTAGAAGTTAACAAGTAAATGAAACAACGTATCTCCAGTCACTTTACTTCTAATAAACTGCGATTTCTGGCGAAGACCTGGTGCAGCACTCCCCACGCTCTCCCGAACCGGCCGCTGTCAGCCGGTGCAACGGACGCAGGAAGGCGCGCCGATCTCACGGCGTCGCAGCTCGCCCCGGCGAACCCGATGTCGTGGTTTCGTCCTCTTGCTCTCGTGTGAACCTCGAAGCCACTACTCCTTTCTATACGGCGCTGCCCACTGGGGGCCTCCGTTGTGCCGACCAACCGACCGATCCAACCGCCAATGACCATTGCCCGAGCAAATCGAGCACACTGGCGGCCTAACGCGCAGACTCAGATGCAGGAACTCAGCCCCGACCGGACGACCACTGGCTGAGTTCTGTTACTGGCGGCGTTGCAAGACTCCCATTTTCTGGCTTTAAGGTTTGATCCGAACGACAGACACACTAGCACTCCGACGACAGGCAGACACTAACTGCCGCACAAATGCCAAAGGGCGACAGACCAGCAACTGGTGACGCGAACACCTAGCCTCACTCCGACTGACCAACTCGCCGAGACTGACAGACTCAGACTGACCCCCTACCGAGCTCATAGCGTCCCTTAAATGCACGTGAACAGGCAACTTTTCCCCTTTCCCACCAGAGGGAGACCCAAACCTGCGATTGCCACATCGGCGCCACCGCCAGCAACGGAGGGCGACTGCTTTACACTACGCGCTGCGGCGCGCTTTTCAAAACAGCAATTTTTACTACGGCTCAACTTTCTTGCAGTTACAATTGAACACGTGGGTCTTAACGGAACAAAACCGACAGATGTAAATGTAATTTCCGGAGTACCACAGGGATGTGTGATAGGACCGTTGATGTTTACAATATATATAAATGATCTAGTAGAAAGCGTTGGATGCTCTTAAAAGCTATTCGAAGATGATGCAGTTATCTATACCAAAGTAGCAACGCCAGAAGATAGTAAGAATTTGCAGAACGACTTGCAGAGAATTGATGATTGGTGCAGGCTCTGGCAGTTGACTCTGAACGTAAATAAATGTAACATACTGCGCATATATAGGAAAAGATATGCACTGCTGTACAGCTACACTATTGATGACAAAGAGTTGGAGACGGCGTCTGCAGTAAAGTATTAAGGGCGTAACTATCCGAAGCGACCTTAAGTGGAATGAACGCATCACAAACCAGACACCAGACTCAAATTCATCGGAAGAATCTTAAGGAAATGTAACTCATCCACGAAAGAAGTGGCTTATAAGGCGCTTGTTCGCTCGAATCTTGAGTATTGTTCATCTATTTAGGATCTCTATCAGGTGGGACTGATAGAGGAGGTCGAGAAGATCCAACGAAGAGCGGCGTGTTTCGTCACGGGATCGTTTAGCTGTCGAGAGAGCGTTGTGGAGATGCTAAACAAACTCCACTGGCGGACGTTACAAGAGAGGTGTTGTGAATCACGGAGAGATTTACTACTGAAATTTCGGGACAGCACTTTTCAGGAGTCGGACAACATATTGCTTCCCCCCACATACATATCGCGTATTGACCACGAGGAGAAAATTCGATAAATTAGAGCCAATACAGAGGCTTACCAACTATCATTCTTCCCACGCACTATTCGCGAGTGGAACAGGATTGGAGTGATTAGATAGTGGTACCGAAAGTACCCTCCGCCACACAGCATTAGGTGCTTTGCGGAGTATAATATAGATGTTCAAGGAAAGGAAATGAAATTTTAAGTTTTGGTAACGACATTGTAATTCTGTCATATACTTTTGAAATGACTTGGGTTATCAGTTGAATGTAATGGCTTGTATCTTGAGAAGACGTTATTAAAAGAAGTTCAACGAAACTAAAAGACGAAAATGGGGTGAATGGAAGTTAAATAGTGGAACTTGTGGAGTGGTACACTAGGAAATGAGATGCTGAAAGCATTTGAAGAGTTTTACTATTCGAGCAACAAAAATACCAATGATGCCGGAGGAATTGAGAATATAAAACGTAAAATGGCAAGAGCAAAAAGTGATCTTGAGAAAGAGATATGTTGTAGCATGTAAGTTAAAGTAAAATGTTAGGAACTCTTTTCTTAAAGTATTTGACTGGAGTCCAGCTTCGTAAAGAAGGGGAACGTAAAAGTTAATGGTAAATGCAAGACCAGAGTAGAAGATTTTGAAACGTTGTGCAGCATGAGAATGTTGAAAATGAGGTAGGTGTGCTGGTGTCTAATGGGCAGCTACTGAATATGCTGGGGAGAAAAGAAATTCATGATAGAGGTTGACAAAAGGAAAGGGTAAGTCGATAGGACATGTCAAGAGGCCTCAAGGAACGATTAATTTCATTTGGAGGGAAGCAGGGGTAGGGGATGGGTAATGAGGGGTTGGGAGGGGAAGGGGGGGGAGAGGTTTCTGAGACAGACCAGTGTTCGACTACAGTATGCAGCTTCATGTGGGTGTAGGTTGTAGTTATGCGTAGGTGCAGAGGCTTGCAGAGGACAGATTACCGTGGAGGGCAGCTTGAAATTAGTCTTCTGAAAAATACCCACAATAACAACAGTTTTGTACTCTTCAAAATACGACTACTTCAGCTCTACAGCCCACAGTAGCTTCACCGTGACAAGCACAGACGTAGCTTATACGCGGAGATGTCAATTTGCATAATGTCCTGAGCGTGCGCTGATTTCTCTCTAGTACTCGATACCGGGGGCACTCCTAGCTAGGTGGTCGACCCGCGGACATCACTATCTGCGCGCAAGACTGCCGAATTAATTTCGATTACGGCGCTTTTAAATCAGTAGACCAGCCGATCGTAAATTTAATGGTAGTTACGGCTCGGCCCGGTAATCGCCGGCCTTTGGGAATACCGCCGTTAATCTACGAAACTGCGCGGCGGACGGACCGAAAACTCCCCGGCGCCAGGCGGCCGGATTACCTGCGAGGAATTCGGGACGGCCGCCTGCACTATTAGAGGCTGTTAGCCGCCTCCTGATTGGGGGCGGCTCCGCCGGACTCTCCAGCCGCCGGCCGCCCCCATAAATCCGCATTATACCCGCGCATCAGTATCGCTTACGTTTACGACCCCTAAACATGATCATCAGTTCGTCCGCTCGAAATTTATACGGCCGCCGGCAGCCGCGGGAGAGACAGACGTACTGCCGCCTGCAGGTGTATAGTCGTCCGTACCAGGTAACCAGAGGCCGAGGCGTCGGGAGCAGTTTTACGATAATGGTGCGTTCCCGCTTCGCCCGGTAAACAGTGGGACAGGTGGAATAGTAATGATCTTGTTGACATGTTAAACACTTCTCTTCCTCCTTCCCCTCTCCCCCCCCCCCCCCTCTCCATCCTCTCTCTCTGGAGTTCCTGATTCAATATCCGTAAGAGTTCATATTTTAAATCACACAAGTTATGACACGGTGTTCGACATACATACGCAACCAGTTTTCCCAGGGACAACATGCAAGAAAGTTACGGTAATGGGCGGAACGACCGTTTGTGGTTCGCAAGCTTGCAGCCCAGTAGTGAATGAGTCACAGCAACTAAACTTCCACAGCGAATAAAATTTATTTTCGGTTTCCCATTGTTAGAGTAAATATTTGGATGTCCGTAACTGTGAATAAATTACGTACTCTCTCAGAATAGGTGCTACTGACTTATTATTACTTTGCAGACGAATGGGTATGCCTTCATCTCTGTTGTCGATTTCACATCGGTCATAGCACGATGGTTCTGTATGCGAACTGCCTTATTTTGAAAGCGACATCTACTGTAAGGAAATGAAGCGAAATTTGCGTCGCTTCGATAGGTTACCTACCATCTATGAAATCGTGGCCCCGCGGGATAGCCGCGCAGTCTCAGGCGTCTTGTCACGGTCCGCGAAGCTCCCCCCGTCGGAGGTTCGAGTCCTCCCTCGGGCATGGGTGTGTGTGTGTGTGTTGTCCTTAGCGTAAGTTGGTTTAAGTTAGATTAAGTAGTGCGTAAGCTTAGGGACCGATGATCTCAGCAGTTTGGTCCCATAAGTCCTTACCACAAATTTCCAAATTTATGAAATTGTGCGAATTTACTTACATTACAGCATAGGTTCTAAATAGAACGAAAATTACGTGCACTACAAGAGAAATTACCACCAATTTATAATCAGAAAGCACTGAAACCGAACATATGTCATTCCCCATTGATTTCTAAAACGTTCATTCGTATATAGTTACGACACAAGCAGAGAATGTTGATCACATTTTCCCGCACTGGCGGAACTTCCTGTAAATTTTCCGGCCATCATTTTTACATATCGTTGTTATTTAAGGAAAACTAACGTGGCAAGTTCTAACATTCTGCGTGGTATCTGTTCGTTCTATATCGTGTCTCCCTACCACTTTCGCGCAACGACGCTCTGAGTGTGTTTTTTAGGGAATTGACTAGTTTGAACCTGGGACCTGTTGCTGGTAAGGAGACGCCAGACCACACATGACATGTAGAATTCAGAAGAGTTCAGTGAGACTAGCGATGATATAACCAAATACTTAATGATTTCAGCGTCAGCTCCACTGCACTCCCTGTAAAAGAATCTTAATACTAACTAAATTTAGTGGAAGGGGTTCAAGGCTTTCCTATTTTTAGTTAGCTGGTAAAATAACGTCGAAAAAGCAGTTTAGTTTACCATTGGAAATTTTATTCTACTCACAAAACATTGTTTATAAATTGCACTATTGATAAAAGGATGGTAAAAACCAACTGCGTTCAACAAAAATGTGAACGAATATTCCCTGATTGGGTTTCCAAGTTCTACAATGGATCGAAGGATGACCTATGCCATATCACATCTATAATCTAGGTTTAAATTAAGTTTCACAAAAGAGAATACTATCAAAATGGTCTACAGTGACAATCAATTATCTTTAATTACTTATCTAACTTGTCGTAAATTACAGTGGCTAATGTGGCTTCTCAATAACTATATAACAGAAAAATCATCGCATTTCAGATTTTTACTTCAAGTGGCAAATGTGAACACCATGAGCTTTAATTGACGATCGGCACTAGTATACGCAAAAAGGGGGTTTAACAGATGAGACTTCTGCAGTTCTGAGTGAGGCTTTATGCGCTATTATGCGGCATCGCGTGCGTTCATTACCTTGTCAGAGTTCGTCAGGGGGCGACGGGCAGCACAGCTCCGCTCACCTCGCTGTCTCGGAAGCGACTCCCTCCTGACTTCTCCTTACTACAATTTACTGAAGTTAGTTTATAAAAAACGATCTGGCTGTGTTTTCATCTGACCAATCAGGGTCTCAATGTTAACCTCAAGCTCCGCCTACAAAAATTCTGTCTATCCAATGAGAAACGTTATACTTTTCGTGGTTGGGCAATGTTTTTAAAGTTTGCAATGTAACAGAGACGCGAAAACGTCTCACGCTAAAAACTTGCGGGTGATGTGGCCCTTTTTGTGTTATCATAAGATCTATACTGTTCTTCTGGAGGGCTCTAGCTTTTATCATGGGCTGGGGGGTGGTCCTAACGTAACAGAGACGCGAAGAAGTCTCACGCTAAAACTTGCAGCTGGGGTGGTCCTAGTGGATAGCTGGCGACGTGGGTGTCCAGTCCGTCTCTTATCGTAGGGCCTTCTAGCTTAACACGGTTCTGCTCTCGGCTTCTGTTCTCGTTTCCCCCTCGGAACTGCGTCTGTCTCACGGTGGGAAGGTATGACATGCATTTAGGCATTCTTGTGTTAGTCTGTGGTATTCCATTTGCTCACTCGTTACTCGTATTACTTTGGTTAATTTAATGTCACGATTTATTCGGAGCTATGTGACATACTACTGGATTTGCTTATCATGTCAGGGTTTTCATGGAAGGTGTTGGATTTGCCTGACACCTTACAAAGTGTTCCAGTTTATCATGTTCTAGTGAATGGTCTCTGTTTACTGTCGATTTGTTTACAGCTATTTTTGACAGAGACAAA
The DNA here is from genome assembly GCF_021461385.2 of Schistocerca piceifrons. Taxonomy (NCBI): domain Eukaryota; kingdom Metazoa; phylum Arthropoda; class Insecta; order Orthoptera; family Acrididae; genus Schistocerca; species Schistocerca piceifrons. The sequence goes on from NC_060140.1 coordinate 74,257,525, forward strand.
CTTCATTATGCTTTCGGGTGCATTCATAATTTGCATTTCCTTTTGTTTATATTAGCTTTCTATGTCTAAAATTGACGGAAGTAGGCCGCTCACGTACAGTCACACGCTAGAAAAATGAAACAACTGCGTAGACAAATAACCTCATGATGAGACACATATTAGACTTGCTGAAATTTCAGCGACGGTATAAAAACAGCCGGAACTGTTCTACCTACAGCTTCAAAAACAGTACCAGTGAAGCCCCCACCCCATGTATAAAAAAGCTTCAAACCCCTGATTGATTTACAAATACATTAATGTGTTGAATATTTGACGTTATAAAGTTTAGGAAAGGTTTGAATCTGTGTTTCATGGTTGTTGAAAGTCGCTAAATGCTCTCATTATGAGACACGGGGTGGGTACAGTCTGGTAATTTGTGCTCCAATTTAACCATGCATCTCTATCTTTATGACGTTATGTCTCCTCAACTATATGTCACACAACGATAGAATTACGTTGATACATTCAGTTATATATGTGGATATTGTCTGCAAATTTTTCGCGAATACTGTTAGTAGTAAAGAAGTAATAAATTACAACATTATGCCTTTACTGTACAACAGTGAAATTGTAGTAAGCGACAAATCTTTTTTCTTTCGTTATTTTGTGGTAGTATTCGAGAGAGGCCTACGGCCTTGCCGCAATGATAACACGGGCTCCCGTCAGTCACCGAAGTTCAACGCTGTTGGGCTGGGCTAGCACTTGGATGGGTGACCATCCAGTCTGCCGAGCGCTGTTGGCAAGCGGGGTGCACTCAGCCCTTGTGAGGCAAACTGAGGAGCTATTTGATTGAGAAGTAGCGGTTCCGATCTCGGAAACTGACATACGGCCGGGGAGCGGTGTGCTGACCACATGCCCCTCCATGTCCACATCCAGTGGCACCTGTAGGCTGAGGATAGCGGCCGGTCGGTACCGTTGGACCTTCATGGCCTGTCCGGACGGAGTTCAGTTCAGTTCAGTATTCGAGAGAAAAATTTACAAGTCTGAAACTAGGTGTAAAGGCTCTGATATCAAATGCCTGGTAAACATGACCGTGAGTAATTTGTGCGCCGTGTGTTACGCTTTGTCAAGACACGTACACGCTATCTAACTGAAATATTTGTCTTATCGTGTTAAACCTACAAAAGATTATACCTCTTAATGGGCAGATTATGACAGAATTTTAAATTTTTTAATGCTGTCAGTAATTACAAGAAACAATGAAAATAAAATATTTGTTACTCACGCAATCTGCAACTGCGATACAGCACCGTGCGCTGGACAAGCCATTTAGTTATACAGGTTGTTAGGAAAAGAATACACGTATTACAAAGAATGCACATGTTCAGAAAAAAAAAACAGAGCAACTACAAGAACTAGACATAGGACGTTCATATTTACAGGATACGCACATTAGTATGTTCTGCAGGAATGATTAGCATTTCAGTCACCTCGGGTCGGCATGTAACCTGCTGCCTAGTGGGCACGGGTTCCTCCCTGGGTCATAACTTGTTCCATGCGAGATGGCATCGACGCGTATGGCGTCCTGTGGTATGGCCATCCACGCTGCCTTCACCTGATCCCGAAGTCCATCTGTGGTGGTTGGCATTGGGTCATTGCGCTGCACCCGTTGTCTCACCATATCCCACATACTTTCGATTCGCGACGAGTCTGGTGATCTGAAGTGCCAGGGCAAAAGGCTGACATCCTGTGGCACCAAGAAGGCACGTGTTCGTGAAGCAACATGCGGTCGTGCATTGGCTTGCTGAAAACGGCGTCTGGGATGTCGTGCAGAAAGGGTATGGCTACGGGTTGCAGGATGCTATTCACGTAGGTCACATTGGTCACACTGTCCTTGGCACGCGCCAGAAGTCATTTGTGTTTCTACCCAACAGCACTCCATACCATAAGGCCTTGAGTAGGCTCCTTACGTCTTGTGCGAATGCAGTCACTGTGATGTCATTCCCCCTGTCTGCAGCGAAACAAAATGCTGTCATCACTTTCAAACAAACGGAACCTGGATTCGTCCGAAAACACTATCTGATGTCATTTTTGTCCGCAGCGGCGTTGTTCCATACACCAGTATGTTTCTACATATTCGTCAAGGGTAGGCAGAGAAGTGGACGACGCGTACGTAACCCATGCCGTGATAAATGGCGATTCCTGATTGTGTACGACGTGCTACACTGTTCTACTGTTGCGCCAGAGTCGAGGAGCACGCCGATCTGCCCTGCAATGCCATTCGGACGGGGTGTTGATCTTGGCGGTGGGGAAGGGCTGGGGGAGGTGGTTGTTATGGTCTGATGGTCTGGGTGATTCGACCGACCCATCTTGTGTTTTAAGGGCCTTCCGTGAACTTCTGCACACACCCGTTGCACTAATGGAACACTTCGTCCTACACGAGCAGCAATTTCTCGGATGGATGCATCATATTCTCTCACGCCAATAATTCGACCTGCTTCAAACTCACTGATTTGACGGTACGGTTTGGGCGTACGTCTGCGAGGCATCCTGCGCGTCTGCTCAAGTCGCGCTGATCCAGAACCTTCGGTTTGTGGCGACAACGAGAGCCGCAGGCACATTTAACCGGTAGGTGGTGTTACGTCGCTATATCGATGTTGACCTTGAATCTGAGGGTCGATATGGTTCAAATGCCACTCATTTCTACAGAACATACTACTATACCTATCCTGTCAATATGATCGTCTCCTGTCTCTAGTCGTTCAAGCTATTCTGATTTTTTTTCCGTACATGAGTGTATTACGTGGTCCAAACTATCGACTGCTGTGCCACGGCTCGGTTATTGGGGGAACGAATACATTGCCTAGTTGATATTCATTGCCGCTGCACATCGCTTGTGTTCTGTTTGCTTGGTTACCGTTACATGTTGTAAAATGGCTATTCCGCAGCAGAAATCATTTTGCGTTCTCGAGTTTTCGAAGTGTAATTCCGTGATTACATTGTAAAGACTTTTCTGGTTGAGGTAACAAACAGATACTGCGAATGATCAAATGTTCGAAGATTGTACCGACTGTTTTTAGACACATGATGTGTATGAAAAGAAAAGAATCTTGGCCGTCTTTGTGTTTCCAAAACAAATGTCGCACGAATTCAAACAGCTTTCCAACGTAGTCCTACAAAATCAACTCGTCATGCCAGTCGGGAGTTTCGACTGCCCGCAACAACAATTTGCCATGTTTTGAGACATAAGTTAGTTATGAAGCCGTACAAGTTACAGCTCTTACAAGCTCTATGTCATGGCGACAAAGGGAAACGTATGTCATTTTTTGACAAACTTCGGTATGCTATTCACAATGATAAAACTTTCACACAACGCGTTGTGTTAAGTGATGAAACGACTTACCACCTGAGTGGGAAAGTAGACAAACATAGTGTTCGAATTTGGGGGCTATAGAACTCAACTGCACGTACTGAACATGTTGGAGATTCACCCGAAGTCAATGTGTTTTGTGTGACATCCCACTCATCTGTTTATGGGCCATTCTTCTTTGATGAAAACACGTGCAACGGCGAGCAGTCCCTTCAGATGCTACAATTATAACTACATTTTTCAACGAGTCGGGGCACCCCCTCACTGGAGTCGCCAAATGAATGACCATCAGAATGAAACTCTGCAGAGCCGCTGGATTGATCGCCAAACAGCCGGCGACTTAGAACTTCTCAGCTGGCCTCCACAGTCATCGAAAGAGACGCTCTGTGACTTCTTACTGTGCGGTTTGATTACTGACAACGTTTCTGGACCAACACTAGCACAGAACCTAGAAGAATTAAGGAACCGGACCCACACTGCAATGACATCAGTGACGATTGAATGCTTAGCCGAGTGTGGAAGGAATTCGAGTATCGATGTGATAATGTTCGTGTCGCAGACGGAGAACATATTAAACATCTGTGATCTAAACAGATTTGTAAATAAATGTCCCAAGTTTCATAGTTGTCTGTTTTACACTTTAATAGATATGTGCGTTAGAAGTGGTATATACAGGGTGTTACAAAAAGGTACGGCCAAACTTTCAGGAAACATTCCTCACACACAAAGAAAGAAAATACGTTATGTGGACAAGTGTACGGAAACGTTTACTTTCCATGTTAGAGCTCATTTTATTACTTCTCTTCAAATCACATTGATCATGGAATGCAAACACACAGCAACAGAACGTACCAGCGTGACTTCAAACACTTTGTTACAGGAAATGTTCAAAATGTCCTCCGTTAGCGAGGATACATGCTTCCACCCTCCGTCGCATGGAATCCCTGATGCGCTGATGCAGCCCTGGAGAATGGAGTATTGTATCACAGCCGTCCACAACACGAGCATCAAGAGTCTCTATATTTGGTACCGGGGTTGCGTAGACAAGAGCTTTTAAATGCCACCATAAATGAAAGTGAAGAGGGTTGAGGTCAGGAGAGCGTGGAGGCCATGGAATTGGTCCGCCTCTACCAATCCATCGGTCACCGAATCTGTTGTTGAGAAGCGTACGAACATTTCGACTGAAATGTGCAGGAGCTTCATCGTGCATGAACCACATGTTGTGTCGTACTTGTAAAGGCACATGTTCTAGTAGCGCAGGTAGAGTATCCCGTACGAAATCATGATAACGTGCTCCATTGAGCGTAGGTGGAAGAACATGGGGCCCAATCAAGACATCACCAACAATGCCTGTCCAAACGTTCACAGAACATCTGTGTTGATGACGTGATTGCACAATTGCGTGCGGATTCTCGTCAGCCCACACATGTTGACTGTGAAAATTTACAATTTGATCACGTTGAATCGAGGAAGCACAGTACATACTGACGAAACTAAAATGAGCTCTAACATGGAAATTGAGCGTTTCCGGACACATGTCCACATAACATCTTTTCTTTATTTGTGTGTGAGGAATGTTTCCTGAAAGTTTGGCCGTACCTTTTTGTAACACCCTGTATATTTTTGGAACATCCTGTAAAGGTAACAGAATGAGGCCAGAGGCCACGGAATAATCAACATTTTGGCTAAGCATTTAAAGGACTGCAGTATGATGAACAAAGGTGCTACACACAGTATGCAGGTGTTAGCATTGGAAAAAAAGAAATGGTGTGTAGTTACTGTCCAGCTAAAGAGTTTATATCAGACACTGCTGCTCAATTATTTCTGTTTTTTCTCTCTTTTTCTAGTTTCTGCCGCGCGGGATTAGCCAAGCGGTCTGGGGCGCTGCAGTCCTGGACTATGTGGCTGGTCCCGGCGGAGGTTCGAGTCCTCCCTCGGACATGGGTGTGTGTGTTTGTCCTTACGATAATTTAGGTTAAGTAGTGTGTAAGCTTAGGGACTGATGACCTTACGAGTTGAGTCCCAAAAGATTTCACACACATTTGAACATTTTTTTTCTACTTTCTGTCATGCGACCCGCCACGGTTCTTTCTCTCATGTCAAATTCTTGAACTCAAATTATCACCTACACTTAAAATGCCCAATTATTTACTTTACAAAATTGTTTCACACACGACTAAGAAGCCGTGAGCGACGATATGCAATGGCAGGGAGGCACGGTCATATCGCCGGATGTTCTCCTGTCCGCTGTTCAATGTGGCACATCATTTTTAGCCGAACCAGACGAGTTACGAGCGACGTTGGGGAGAAAACTATTGTGCCTTTTAACACTTGTAGCTTCTGTGTGAGTAGCACCTGCTAACAAATTTGATTGTATCGACTGGCCAAGTCAGGTACTCCTGACCGACGTCAGTATTGCAACTATAGCCAGTACATGATCCTTAAACCCTCTTCCTTCTGATGCAACATGCCTATACGTCTGGGGGTATTTGAACTGGCAGACCAATCGACGTTGGAGTTCTGAAAATCTTCATCAATTACAAATGGTTCAAATGGCTCTGAGCACTATGGGACTTAAGATCTGAGGTCATCAGTCCCCTAGACTTAGAACTACTTAAACCTAACTAACCTAAGGACATCACACACATCCATGCCCAAGGCAGGATTCGAACCTGCGACCTTATCAGTAGCGCGGTTCCGGACTGAAGCGCATAGAACCACTCGGCCACCGCGGCCGGGTCTCATCAATTACATCTAGAGCTTCTGCATTATGTGCCACAATTATTTGTCCGATCTTTTCCGCCAACCCATAATTTCTGATGATTACTTGACCAACATACTGCAACTTCTTAGTAGCTAAGAAAGAGAAGTATAGTTAGTTTTTGCAGTACAGTGTAAGAGTACACACGAACAGGATGTCTATGACAGTATTATGGGGTATTTTTGGTGGTCAGAGTTATCCTCTACACTGCACTCCCGTTTTCATGTCATACAGAGGCTTTTCAGGTAACTAATGAGCATTTTCAGAATTCCAATATTGACTGGTCTGCACTTACATACTTTGATACAGCCACGCATCAGATTAAAAGAGCATACATTCTAATTTACGTCTTCAGTTAATATTTTTGCCCTCTATGGATCTCTCTAATACCATGGATTTTATGTCACGATGTTATAGCCACATGTTCTATTAACCCATCACTTCTCGTAGTAAATCTTTTCCATAAGTCAATACCCTATATCGTATTTTATCTTTCAGCTTCTTTCCATAATACAATATATCAGACTGTCCAGTACTCACCTTTCCCAGTTTTCCCAAAGCCCATAATTAACTTAAGCAAAATGCTGTGCCTCAAACGTACATCCTCAGCAATTTCTTCAAGTTAAGGCCTATATTTACTAGCAGCAGACTCCTTTTAGTAAGAATGCGTTGTCTGCCTGGCTAGTCTGCTTCTTATCTCGTCCGTAATGTTTTACTTTGCTTTCCATATTGAAGAATTCCTTCGTGTCGTCCTCGACATAAAGACAATTTTGATGTTATGTTTGTTCCTAATTTCATTTCTGTTATTCCTCACTACCTTTGTAGTTGTTCCATTCTCTCTCAGTCCGTGTTATGTGCCAGTTAGACTGTTCATTCCATTCAACAGGTACTGTGCCCATCCTTATTTTCACCGAAGACAGCAGTGTTATTAACGAGTCTTACGATTGACTAGCTGTTAGCCATGGCTGCGCTCGCACGTCAGTAGTTTTGTTATGATGCGTGATGGAGAGTAAGAAAGGTACTGCACGTACAGGAACGTGAGCGGCCCTCACATAAGTGCCTGTACGAGTAGACAGAGCTCGTGACGAGCACCCTCCATCTCCTCCCCTGCCACTCCCCCAACTACCCCGAAGCACTGCGACGTGGCACACGCAGCGACTCGCGTAGGGACGTGGACAGGAGTATGCATCCATTCATCTTGCTATTGAGGGAGCTATACATTATACAACGTGAATATTACGTGACAAATTTATTAATTTTTAACATAATTAATGTACATTGCTGTAAAAAAGGATGTCTCACTTCCTACTTCACCCTCTTACAGGCTTATTTTTTTATTACTTTTTAAATTGCCTAGATTCTTTATGAGAGTTCAAGTTATCCCCATATAAAATTTAAGCAAATCGGATCAGCGACTTCGTCGTGAAAACGCAAAGTTTTGGTAAACATTTTTGGAATACAGTGATCAATATATTATTATATTTTGACTAAAGTTCAGTCTTGATCACACCAGATAAAGATTAAGAAAGTAGTCGATGAAAATATTCACCTCTTGACCCCTGAAGAAAAGAATATGATGAAAAATATGAATCCCCAAATACCTAAATTAAGATCACAGATTAAACTGTATAAAAAAGAGAAATCTATACGACCTATTGTCATTTACAAAAGTAGTCCTTCATATAAACTAAATATGAAACTTAATAAAATTTTGAAAGCATTCTATATATATGACAGCAATTTCAGTATCAAAAACAGTTATGAACTAGCACAACAAATCCACAATATAGACATTCCAACTAGTGCAAGTTTCGCCTCATTAGATATTAAAAATTTGTATACAAATAAACCCATTAATGAGACGATTAATATAATTAGTGATAACTTAGTACAATACAAAAATATGACTAAAGACGAAATAATCGAATTTATAGAACTGCTTGAATGCACTTTAGATTACAACTATTTCTCTTTTAATACTAAAATCTGTTGTCAGGAAGATGGCTTAGCAATGGGCAAGTCTTTGGCTGGGACAGTTGCAGACATTTTCGTGAACCACACTGAGACGCACTTCCTGAAAAATAACCCTGATATCGCGAATAAAATCATATATTACAAGCGATATGTAGATGATACATTATTGCTTTATAATGGTTCAAAAGATGAAATTGAGAAGCTTGCTATAAAATTAAACTCTATGCATCCGAAGTTACAATTTACGGTTGAGCATGAAAATCGAAAATCTATTAACTACCTAGATCTCACTATAACTAATAACAATGGGAAACATTTCTTCACCATATACAGGAAACCTACAACCACTGATGCTATTATTAATGCCACATCATGTCATCCTGATAAGTATAAAAAAGCATTTTTTAAGTCTATGATACACCGAATACTAAAATTACCGCTAGAAGCTAATGAGACTAAAAAAGAAATGACCATCTGAAAACAAATTGCAAAAACCAACTCTTTCGACACACGACAGGTAGATATCATTTTTAATAAAGTGCAACAATCACAAAGTACTCCACTAATAGGTAATCCAAAATATATGAAGATGACATATATGGGAAACATATCAGATAGAATTACTAATTCATTCAAAAATTCTGGAATAACAATAGCATTTACAACTGACAATACTTAACAACAAAAATTAAGACATACCGTAAGTAAAGATAATGGAAAATTTACCAGATCAGGAGTGTACAAGATCCAATGTAGAGACTGTGAGAAAATATACATCGGCCATACAGGTCGAAATTTTGCTGTAAGGTACAAAGAACATATGTTGGGTACCTCACGAACAAAGTCTGTATTCAGCCATCATATAGCATTCAATAATCATGCTGAGGGGACAGTAGAGCAGGATTTACAATTTCTTCGTTATGCAAATAAAGGCTTACTTATGAATATCTTAGAAGAAATCGAGATATATGCTCATTTGAAAACCAAATCATCAAAGCTGCTCAGTGGACAATTAGATTTTCGCGAAAAATATTTTTACGACCTTTTTGACGAAATTTTATAATAAAAGCACCTACTCTTTTGTTTTAAAATATAAGACTAGTTATACCCATGGCAAAAGCTGTGTATGTAAAATATGCTGTACAACATATAAAAATTGACATTGACATTGATTATTATAAAAACTATTAGATTGATGAGTTCCAAAAATTTAATCAGCGGTCTCATCAGTTATTCAGACATACATAATGCGGAACGTACTCTTGGCTGCTACCCTACTGCTATAAAGAATATTGTTATGAAAACTACAGTTAAAGTAAGACGATTCTACAACATCCATCAAAGATGCAACTGTGATGTAGGCGACTCGGTATAATTGATATATACCACAACTCCAAGGTCTTTCACATCTTTGATGTAACTGACACTGTAATAGTATTATGGTTGCCCATAGAGGACACAACTATTACACATCGTAGTTTACTGTTTTTATTTAAAATATAAATAAGCTGTACACATACTAACTATCTGTTAATCAGACATTTTAAATGAATCAATATTATGTTATTAGTATATTTCCTACTTTTATACTTTGACGATGGCGTCATATTATGAACGCTGATTGGCAGTTGTGAAGTAGTGTGACAGGAAGTAGGCGGAGCCTCTGCATATTTAAGCTCGTGCTCAGCACTCATAACCATCAGTTGACTCCATACCAGCTGAGGAGAGCTCCACATACCAACCTAAGAGAGCTATGGGTATAATTAATTTTATTTTATCTTGTTAAATTTTGACGTCATTAGACACTTTCATTTCATTTAAAGATTGGTTTCTTGTATTTTCTAAAATTAATCCACAGGTCTGATGATGGTTGTGTAAATATAACCGAAACCGGTTACGTATGTCATTGAAACATAAATGGTGTGATCAAGACTGAACTTTAGTCAAAATATTAATAAAATTGCCTAGATTCTTTCTGAGGGTTCAAGTTATCTCCATATAAAATTTAATCAAATCGTTTCAGCGAATTTGTCGTGAAAACGCATATGATCATATTAGTATGTGAACAAGAAATAAGCACATTGAGAATTGTACAACCATTGTATCCATTACGTTGAATCGTATTACGTAGACATTATCAACCAATAAAAGCATTTTCACTAACGTGATAGAGTTCAAAACTCAACGAGAAAACTGCTTTCTCAAAGACTAAAGATTGTTTCCTATTTCCCATAATGTGGTGTGTGTACTGTAAGACCTTCGGTACACACACCATCAGATTATTTGACTTGTCGCTCTAACGAAGTAGGCGAGTGTCAGAAATATGTCTCGTGGTCTTATCGTGGCGTGTTTATCTTCTGCCGTTAGGTCAGACGATAGAAATGCCACTTGCACGTTTAGAGTAGCAGATTGACGGAGACCAACTTTAAACAGAACTTGATTAATTTTCACACACATTTATTAAAATAATAAAAAGCATAGACATTACGTAACTTGATTCTGGATGCTGTTTATAATCGACAATCTGAAGTTCCTTTGGTCTTGGTATGTTAATCTTATTCTCACAAATCTCTGATACTTGACAAAGTGTCTATACATTTATCTTCATGGCTATGTACAGGAATATGATAATCTTATTAGGCGCAGACTGAAACTTGACTATAGACTGGTACAGACAAATGCAGACTGGTACAGACTAATGCAGACTGACTGATCGGAGGTCTGTACACTCGTTTTAATACCTCGCGCGTTCATGTATTACTGCGAATGAAATGAAATAATATCCCAGACCATCACTCCTGGTTCTCGGACATTATGGCGGGCAACAATCAGGCTGGTACCCCATCTCTGTCCGACGCGTCTACAGACACGTCTTCGGCCGGAGATCTCATTGAATGGAGCAGTATTGTCTTCAGTGAAGAGCCCGCTTCCAGCTGAGCTCCGAGGACCAGTTAAAAGGTGTCTAGAGATGCCCCATATAGGAGTGGAATACCATCCTGACTGTCACCCGCCATACGGCCTGACATCGAGGACTGAGGGTCTTGAGTGACTTTTCTTTCCGTAGCAGGACCCGTTAGGTTGTCATCCACGGCACCATCACAGCACAGTCGTGTGCAGACGCTATTCTACGCCCCATCATCTTGCCCTTTTTTGCCAGCCACCCTGCGCTTAAATTTCAGCAAGATAATGCCAGCCCACACAGGGCGAGGGTTTCTACTGCTTGTCTTCATGGTTGCCAAACTCTATCTCGGCCATTTAAGTTGCTGGATCTGTCCCCAGTCGAGAACAGTTGGATCATTTGAGTCCTGCACCCAACTCGGTATTTTGACGATCTAACGCGCCATTAGCACAGAATTTGTCACGATATCCCTCAAGAGGACATTCAACAATTCTGTGAATCAGTGCCAAGCCGAACAACTGCTTGAATAAGTCCCAGACGTGGATCAACGCGTTCTGGACTTTTCTTGAGCTCTGTTGCTGGAATTAATCATCAAATTTTTCTTAAATTGTAATCATTTGTTTGTCTGCACATGTACATCTTATATACCAATTTTCATTCCATTCGGATGACTCCTTCGTGGTTAGACGGGTATTTTTAGGTGTATTTCCAGCATTGCTTCTTAATGTAAAGATTGAACCCGTGGGAGGAAGAGTGCGTGTGCTTTCTCTCCAACACAGCAGCCAGTTACAATTCAATAGCTGACGAGAGTAATTCGGCGCTGCTCACTGCTGTTGGGCAACTCGGCCGCCCCAGCTGTTGAGCGCATCGCCGGATCCTCTATCCTCTTCCCGCTGTGGTGACGCAACACGCGCGCCGCCCGGCCTGTCCCGTTGAGCCCGGCTGGTCCGCTGTGGTCGCGCGGAGACGGGATGGAGTCGTGAGCGTTCGTCACGAGCGCCGCGGCGCGGCGCGGCGCGGGCGGAACTAATGAATCCGTATTAGGCCGCCGATAATGGCTGCGGCCCGTGCGGACCCACGGCCGTTATTAGGAGCGCGCCCGGCTGGCTACGATGTGATTTGTATCTCGGCCGCCGCCGCGCAGGTGGTCCCGCTCGTACGCTTCCCCGCTATCCGAGGCACAGTGGTGGGCGATCGGCGCGCAGTGGTAACATACGCATCCTCCACCGAACAACTCGAAGGAACATACAAAGAATTTTTCACCATGTCGTCAAAAATAAATAAATAAATAAATAAATTGGTTCAAATGGCTCTGAGCACTATGGGACTTAACTGCTAAGGTCATCAGTCCCCTACAACATAGAACTACTTAAACCTAACTAACCTAAGGACATCACACACATCCATGCCCGAGGCAGGATTCAAACCTGCGACCGTAGCGGTCGCGCGATTCCAGACTGTAGCGCTTAGAACCGCTCGGCCACTCCGCATGCCGTCCACACCTTCGTCACCAGGACCATAAGGCGACTTAGGTGGGCATGGGGTTTTCATAGCGGACCATGTGCCCTTGTGCCCCCAAAGAACATTTTACTGACATTTTTTACAAACTATCCTGGCTATACACAAAGAAATGCTTCTAAAGAAAGAACTCGATATCTGTGTTGTTGGGTAAAAACGGAACTGATAGAGACTCTCTCCAAGATATGATTCTCACCATTTCATGAGCAGCTCTCAGTCGTTTACTGTGCAGCAGCAGACGTATTCCTGACAGCCAACACGTGGACGCTACTGCGAAGCTGCAGCGTGTGGTACGATTAGCAGAGCTAAAATCTGCAACACGTTTTCAGCGGCGTGCAAGACGACAATGGAACGTGGATCTTGCCACACGTAAAACCATTTATCAGTGGGACAGAACTTTAACAGTAATGTGAAGTTTGATTTCAAATGCTGGAAAACATCCTCAAAGGCATGTGAACGAAAAGACGGTGGAACCTGTACGCCAAGCATTCGTCTGAAGCCCACGTCAATCCATTAGACGAGCTAGTAGCGAACTAGCCGTCTCTGTTCAATGGTGCACGGTATATATTTTGCATCACACTATGCCTGAGGATCACAGCAGACAATGTTACTTTGCTGCTGAAATGTTGCATTGCATAGACGAAAACAACGGATACGTCAATGCAGTACCATTCAGTGATGAACATAGCTTCCAGGTCTGCAGCAAAGTTAACCAACGTAACTGTCGAATATGTGGAAGTGAGCCTGCAGCAGAGGAGACTGAATATGAAAAGAAAACACCAAAAGTTAATGTGTGGTTGGGATCACATAAATATGGTGTGACTGGTCAAATTTTTGTGGACTCTGCGATGACAGGGTACACATTTCCCGACATGTTGGCGAGCTATGCAGTCCCACGGAGGCCTCTCGAAATTATTTTTCGAGAGGATGCCACCCCATCATGGGGATGTTATCACATTTATCCATGACACGTTGGATCGGGAGGGTCGGTCCCACAGCCCAGCCCCTCGGTCTCCCGCTGTGACACTGCAGGATGTCGGTGTATGATGGTTTATCAAGGACATTGTTTACAGAACAAGGGTTCGAGATCTGCTAGATCAGAGACAACGGATCTACGCTGCAGTTGAGGCCATAACACCTGCCATGCTTATGACCATGTAATGAGAATAAAAGTACCGTTTCCATGTATATCGAGCTACAGACGGTGCCTAGATTCTACTGCACCAACATTCATAAAAACATTTGAGCTCCTGTATACAAAGGTGGACAAATGAAGTTATAAATCTTTATAGGATCTGAAATATAATTTTGTATGTCTCTAGGTCACACACCCTTCATTTTCACACATTTTGATGAGCTGAAAGACACTGTCCTTCTCAAATAGTCCACATTTCAAAGGTCCAGGATAGAAATGAAACAGCATATGCTAGAGCAACTCAAAGAATTTTGTTTAATAATCAGCAGTATACCTCTACATATGAACCATTTGTAGCACAAGGAATATCGAGACTGTATTCGTGTTTTTGCCATATTCTTCATAACATGTCCTCAGTGTTTGTTGCAACAGCGACGCCTTAACATAGCAATATCGTCCACGAATCCCCACAAGAACAAATCCAGCGGGTTAATGTCAGCTGAATGTGGTGGCCCGGCGGTGGGTCCTCGGTGTCCGGTCCAGCGACTGGAAAATTTACTATCCAGGAACTTGCGAACAGCCGTTCACCACTGCAGCAGAGCTCAATTTTGTTGATTGATGTTGTTGGGTTGCAAGCTCAGTTCAGAGAGTATACAAACTGCTCCAGCATGTCCAGATATAATGATCCAGTCACTGTGTTTTCTGCAAAGAAAAATGATATTAACACGCACCAGACGTTTAGTTTAGGACTGTCATGGGGCATATACAATGTTAGTGTGTGGATGTTGTTAGATTATGCCCATTAACCGTTCGTGATACAAGAAATGTTGCGTCATTTGAGAATAAACATCTTTCTAGGAAGTTGACTTTCATGTCAGTACATACCAATGTAAACGTAACAAATTGTTGTCGTCATGGTTTATCGTTCAGCATCCAGTGTTGCAGAATTTGCACTTTCCAAGCATACACACGAAGACAGCAGTATAACACACGATGCAGTGTTGCTCTGGGAACATTAAGTTGCCTAGATGCCTGCCGATTTGACTCAGGTGGGCTTCTGAGAAACTCTCGTGTAACGGCCTCGACTGTCTCTTCCGAAATACCACGACGTGCACCGCCAGAATGTTTCAGAAACACTTCCAGTTGCCAGAAACTTACAATACCATTCCTTGTTTGTTTCTATAACAGATGGGTCACACCCATACAACCTACGATAATTTGTTGGCACAGTAAGGGACGATTTTGTTACTGAACACCACAGCACTGCTTGCCTGCGCTGCTGTAGAGTCGCCCTTTTAACTTCACGCGCTCATGCTGCACTCTGGCGACTATAGTCGGTACGTCTTGCGCGAAAATATAAATTCTTCGAAATACTCTAGCATATTGTGAAACTTGTTAATCGTATCTACAGTATTTTCTTTGTTCCTGTGCCTTTGAAATGGGGGAGGTCTGAGAGGGACCCCCAGTATTACACAATACGAGATACGCCTGGTGGCATTGCAGGCACATGACGCTGTAATGAAGGAATCCAGTCGGAGCAGAGACGAAGTGGGAATCATTGCAGCGGCGATATGGCTATAAATGCGGAATTCCACCCACGCAATCGGCTTTGACAAAGGGCACGATAATCTCTGCAACGGCGCAGCTCCTCGTCTTTCGGCGTACTGCTGTCGTGAACGTCTATGGAAAGTTGTTGAAGGACACTGAGACCAAGAGCAGGGTACAAGGTGTTGGACGTCTGCGTCTCGCATTAGAACGTGGCGGTCGGAGTTTTTAAAGCGAGATGTACGGTGATCAAAGGCAGATATGACGACAGAGTACGCGCAGGCAAGAAGTACACCGTTCAAAGCACGTTCCTGAACATGAGGACTGCTCGATGCATATACCAGGATTCAGACGCAGGCTGGTGGAAGAGTTTTTCTATGGCGCAACCGTCCTCAAAGTAGGGGGCGCTCCCCCACGGGGGTCGCAGAGAGTCATGGAGGGTGGCGCTAGGTTTCATTGAAATATTTGTATTTCATGTTACGTAAAAGGGAACTTCCAGGGAAAAAAGCTGCCAGCGTCAGATTCTCATTTCTGTGAACCAAGTTAACTTATTGTCTTACTTCACAAGAACTGACCAGCAGATCCCGTCACCTGGAATGCTGAGAAATTTCGCGAGTAGTATTTCATCCACAGGCTCTGTCAGCTATTATCTGCAGGATTAGTTGCCTGTCAAACATTTAACAACCAGTAATGACTATAGGCCGCTTTCAATGTGCCATTTCCTTGCAACACTGACAACAAGAACAAATTGTTAACTATAGACATGGCAACTGTTCACGAGATTTCAGGCAGGCTTCGGAAGACGGTTTAAAGATAATGGGTCAGCGGGAAGTTGAATTATGATACGTGCCAGTTGAAGTACTTCACCGGGTTTAAAATAAAGTAATACATCTTCCGTCATTCGCATGGATAAGTAGCTGATTGGCAGTGATAGCGAGAGATCCCATGGAAGAGATTCACCGAATGTCCCTCGCCCACCGAAAGTACGGAGCTGTAAAAAGGAAAAGCTTCGAATTTACTTAAAGGACATTCTTCCACTGTCTATTTCGCTGTTCCTGTCAGCAAAGTTTGTTCTAAGTGCAGAACTAGAGTGCACAAATATCAAGATGATAATCTGACATTAGGCTTTGCCCGAAAGATTTTGAATAATGATGAACAATCACAATGTGTTCTTTGTTTGGAGAATTTAGCCGCCAGTAGTTTGAAGCCTATAAAACTAAAGAGACACCTGCAAACAAAACAGCCATATCGTGTAAGCAAACTCATCGAATTTTTTAAGTGTTGTAAACAACAACGAAAAGGAAGTGTCAGATCCCTCAAAAAACTCTTATCATTTCCTAAGAAAGCCTTAAGACTATCCCAAGAGGTGTGCTACCTAATTGCAAAATAAAATCATCACCTGTTATTGGTGCGAATTTTTTTCCTCACAGTCGTCGAAATGTACGATAACATGGATGAAGAAAGATTTAGCAGGAGTCCGAAGACGACACCACTCTGCGGTGATAGGTGTTGAGTCGTATTGATGAAATACCCAAGGACAAGAGAAATCAGTTGCTGTCACGTCTTCATTGCGGCCCAAAATTAACCTGCAAATTGGTGACATAGCTGCTGCAGGAAATCTTCCCGATCATCTTGTTTTTGTACGTTGCTGTTATGAAAACGAAATGCACGAGGACTTTATCTTTTGTAAAGCTCAAGAAGATAGTTTTTTCTCGTGAATACTTCTTTTGTTGACAAGAATCTGCCATACGCAAATTGTATTGGTGTACGTACCAATGGGGCCGTAGTATTCACTTGAACTAAAAGGAGACTCATGGCAAGAGAATGTGCTTTGTCTCCTTCTATAAAATTAACAGATTGCATGACAAGCGAAGGCATTGAATTCTGAAGTAGTACAATCGAAAGTCAGTAAAGTTCTGAAAGATTCAGTCGATACTGTACATTTTGTGAAAAGACGAGCTTTAAACAGTAGGGTATTTTCCATTATTTGAGAGGGGATGGATTCTACTCATGATTAGCTTCTATTGCACACGGAGGTACATTTGTTGTCTCGTGGAAAAGTCCTTCGTCTCATTTTGGAGCTGAAGGACGAACTTCGTCTTTTGCTATTGGACAGTAGTAAAACACTCGCTGCTCTGTTTCAGGATGAAACATGGCTTGCGAAATTGTGGTACTTGGCCGGCGTTTTGAGAAACTGAATAATCTTAAGGCATCACTTCAAGGCCGAAATAGTAGCATCATCTTTTTAAGGTAGAAAGTGCTTGCGTTTTAGAGAATACTTGGACTTAGGAAAACCCAGATAAGGAAGGGCAACTGCGAGATGTTTTCTTGTGGAATTGGCATAGTATATCTCGAAAACCTTTGTCAAAAATTCGAGAATAAATTTCCAGATCATTCATCTGAATATGACTGAATCCACAATCCGTTCGGTACGATCATAACGCCATTTGTTAACTACTAGGACGGGAGGAGCTAATAGAACTCTCAAGTGATAGAACACTTCGAAATAAATACTTTAGTGTGTAGCCACTGAATGAATACTCCAATTTAACAGGAAGAGCAGTGGACGTGTTATTACCCTCCGCACCAATTTAGTTGTACGACGACATTTTTCGCAAAAGGCATTCATCGAGACGTCAGCAGCTGGAAGGGGATCTGAAAGTCGTTGTTTCAAAGATCCCACCAAGACTGGATTTATTTTCGTCACAAATTCAAGCGTACACACCACACTAAATGTGCAAATGTCAGAAAATTTCGGAGCTTTGAACAGTATGCATTTTTACTACTGTTTATTTTCTTTTTGAATTATCGCTTTGAATACAACAGTTTTTCGGCTGACATTTAAATATGGATTAGTGTTCCATCGTCGTGACAGTTAAATATTAAAACATTGCAAATGAATTAAAAGCTACATAGACGGAAGCAGTTAAGCTTTAAGTAACTAATTTGTACAAAAAATTTGTAGCGAAACACACATATTTACTCAGTTCCAATAACTGTACAGGCAGCCGCAGTTATTTATAAAGTAGTTGTAATGTTAGCTTTAGCCGCCTTTAAATATTACAAAGGTATGATAACTTTAAAAAAAAATGTTTGTCTGGTGTTCTTGAAAGATGTTGCTGTTGTCTCAGTCCTGAGACTGGTTTGATGCAGCTCTCCGTGCTACTATATCCTGCGCAAGAGCCTTCATCTCCGAGTAACGACTGCAACATACATCCCCCGCAGTCTGCTGACTGTATTCATCCCTTGGTCTCCCTCTGCGACTTTTATCCCCCATGCTTCCCTCCAGTACTAAATTCGTGACCCCTTGATGCCTCAGAATGTATCCTTCCGTCCGATCCCTTCTTTTCGTCAGGTTGTAAAACAAATTTCTCTTTTACCCAGTTCTGTTCAATACCTACTCATTAGTTACGCGATCTACTAATCTAATCTTCAGCATTCTTCTGTAGCACCACATTTCGAAAGTTTCTATTCTCTTCTTATCGTCCATCTGTCATTTCCACACGTGACTGCACTCCATACAAATACCCTCAGAAAAATCTTCTTGACACTTAAATCTATACCGGATGTTAACAAATTTCTCTTCTTCAGAAACGCTTTTCTTGCCATTGCCAGTCTACATTTTATATCCTCTCTACTTCGACGATCATCAGTTATTTTGCTCCCCAAATAGCAAAACTCATTTATTACTTTAAGTATCTCATTTCCTAATCGAAATCCCTCATCATCACCTGATTTAATTCGACTACATTCCATTATCCTCGCTTTACTTTTGTTGATGTTCATCTTATATCCTCCTTTCAAGATACTGTGCATTTCTTTCAACTCCTCTTCCAAGTCCATTGCTGTCTTTGACAGAAATACAGTGTCATCGGCATACCGGACCAAGAGGCGCCGTGAGCTCAGACCTGTTTCTGTTAGCCGCCAGTTAATGGTTCTCGTGGTGACTGAAGCGCCAGTTGCACGTCGGATCGATTATAATGATGAATCCGGCGCTCTGAATGCTCGGCCCTCTCGTTCAGTCTTCTCTCCACGTCGACCGCTCCCTTCTTGACGCTTTTTTCAGCCATGGTTCTCCCATTCGTGCCAAAATCATGGAATAATGCCATCTCTCCTACTCAGATGTCGGGTGATTCGCCGATTACTCCAACCCGCTTCTTTGAGATCGACTACTCGTTCACTCTCAAATGTTAACATGTGCGTATATTGTTCACGCACCTTTCTTCGAGGCATAGTTACTGTCCAGCTGAATATGCGGAATGAAGTTCGCATAGATCTGATAGTCTGATGTCTACAGATCAGCTTAATCCCTTTGACAGCTGTGCGATGAAATTGCTCTGCAAGTCACACATTCAGCCATCGGCTGCCGAAATTTACAGTTTTGCCTTTCCCGCCAATACTTGTACGAATAACAATTTGTGACTAGTTTGCATAGCTCCTTCATGGTGTGTCCTTTTTTGTCTTACAGTGTAGTATGGTTTTATAAGCACACAAAAGTATCTACAATCAAAGAAAAATATCCCAAATTGACGGCCTGTTGAGACCACTCGGAGTCACTTGATGTATAGCCCTCAGACCACCGTCAAATGGTCGAAGTGAGCAGTCCTTAACAATGTGCTCTGTTGCTTACCCCTCCGCTCGGCAGTCACAGTCATCAGCTGAACGGAAATCTCACTTCTTCAAGGTGTCACCGCAGCTCCCTTGAGTTGTCATGACGCGGTTCGCTTTTGATCAGGAGTGGAGCGGTAGTTGAAATCCCTCACCCTTCTTTGTTGGATCTTGAACCAGGTGAGCATTATTGGGTGCCTATTCGTTCCAGCGTTGTGGCCTTCGAGGTCACGTCGAAAGAACTGATGCTTTCTGAATCAGTCAATGGTGGTTTGCATGATTTCAGACTTGTTCTTAGTGAATCTTTCAGGTGATCTTACAAAGCGGAGTCCTTACGAGAAGTGATGTTAGCTTTCTCCGTCCGTAGATCTGGCGGACCGAAGTTTGCTAGGACGGGTAACCACTGAGTGGGAGTAGATATAACAGTACCAGTGATGCGTCCTCATGGCTTCATTAAACTGCACATCAATCTTTGTTGTGTGGGCGCTGTTTTCCCAAACAGGAGCGCAATATTCACCAGCAAGTACACAAGAACGAGTGCAGCATAGCATAGAGTATCGGTGTCCGGCCCCCTACTGCTTCTGGAAATCTCACAAAGCTCACTCTTCAGGTAAGTTTTTTTAGATAACTTGATGCTCTGCAGTTTGAATCTCAAGGTCAGATCTAGAGTGATTCCCATATATATTCTATTGTAGTTATGGAATATTTCGATTCCGTCGAAAGTCGCATGTATTTTTCTTTGGGAGTCATTATTATCTAAATGGAATGCAGGAACCTCAGTTTTGCTTGGGGGTGCGCCAAAGATTCCATTTGAGCAAATAATCGCTCAAATTCGTCGAATCAGTTGTCAGCACATTCTCATTTGCGTAAGATCTTTACTCAGGAAGACTAATGCTATATCGTCTGCATACCGTATTTTCATTGAATCCGTGTCCGGCATGTGAGGTTAAACAGAATGGAGGCCATAACTGATCCTTGACGTACGCCGTTATTTAGAGTCACCCATCTGGTAGTTCCGTAAACAAGCAGGGTATGTACACTGAAGCGCCAAAGAAACTAGTTTAGCCGGCCGGTGTGGCTGACCGGTTCTAGGCGCTTCAGTCTGGAACCGCGGGACCGCTACGGCTGCAGGTTCGAATCCTGCTTCGGACATGAATGTGTGTGATGTCCTTAGGTTAGTTAGGTTTAAGTAGTTCTAAGTTCTAGGGGACTGATGACCTCAGATGTTAAGTCCCATAGTGCTCAGAGCCATTTGAAACTAGTATAGGCACGCGTATCCAGATACAGAAGTATGTAAACAGGGAGAATACGGCGCTGCGGTCGGCAACGCCTATCTAAGACAACAAGTGTTTGGTGCAGTTGTTAGATTGGCTACGGCTGTTACAGTGGCATTTTAAAAAGATTTAAGTGACTTTGAACGTAGTGTTATTGTCGGCGCGCGAGCAATGGGACACAGACTTTCCGGGGTGGCGATGACGCGGGGATTTTCCGGTACGACCATTTCATGAGTGTACCGTGAATATCAGGAAATCGATAAAACATCTGCTGCGGCCGGAAAAAGATCCAACAAGAACGGGATCAGCGACGACTGAAGACTAGCGTTCAACGTGACAGTAGTGCAATCCTTCCGCAAACTGCTGCAGATTTCAATGCTGGGCCATCAACAAGTGTCAGAATGCGAACCATTCAACGAAACATCATCGATATGGGCTTTCGGAGCCGGAGGCCCACTCGTGTACCCTTATGACTGGACGGCACAAAGGTTTAGGCCTCGCCTGGGCTCGTCAACACCGACATTGGACTGTTGATGACTGGAAACTGTTGCCTGGTCGGACGATTCTCGTTTCAGATTGCATCGAGGGGATGAAAGTGTCCGGATATGGAGACAACCTCGTGAATCGATGGATCCTGCGTGTCAGCAGAAGACTGTTGGAGCTGGTGGAGGTTCTGTAATGGTGTGCAGCCTGTGCAGTTGGAGCGATGTGGGACCTCTGATACGTCTACATACGTCTGTGACGGATGACACATACATAAGCATTCTGATCACCTGCATCCTTTCATGTCCATTGAGCATTCCTAAGGACTTGGAAAATTACAGCGAGACAATGAAACGCCACACACGTCCAGAATTGCTACAGAACAGCTCCAGGAACACTCTTCTGAGGTTAAACATATCCATCGGCCACCAGACTCCCCAGACATTAACATTATTGAGCATGTCTGGGATGCCTTGCAACGTGCTGTTCAGAAGAGATCTCCATCCCCTCGTACTCTTTCGGATTTATGGACGGCCCTGTAGAATTCATGGTATCTGTTCCCTCCAACACTATTTCAGACATTAGTTGAGTCCATGCCACGTCGTGTTTTGGCACTTCTGCGTTCTCGCGGGGGACCTACACAACATTAGGCAGCTGTGCCAGTTTCTTTGACTCTTCAGTGTAGTTTCTCTTGTTTCGTTAAAGACGTTCTTTTAACTAACTGCCTTTGATTCACGTGAAGGAAACATACAGAGCAGAAGCAACATTTCCTCTTTACCCCTTGTTTTTATCGCCACTGCGGCGGAGCAACTCATCGTTTTCTCCTTATACATTTGTATTATTATTTCGTTATTTGCGTATGAAATCACGAAATTCCATATAACGCAGCAGTACGATTTGTGTTCGAAACACAGGGAAATCCCTCAGGAACGCATTCAGAACCTAAATGATTGAATGCAACGGCGTATAGCAGCTCTAATTGCAGCGTATGGTGGCCACACGGCATACTGAATAGTGGGTGTCAAAGGACATGTACCGATTTGAAAAGGTTACTTATCATGTACCTAACCTGTGGTATTAAATAAAGTGAATTCATGCGTTTCCTTCTTGGTTTTGCAATTTCCACACACGGTACTGTAGAAGCATGTGAGAATCTGAAAAGATTGTAACCTTTGGAAATAGAATACACAAATATATTATGCAATAAATGTATGACGCTTACTGTGAAACCTAGTTGAAATTTTGCAATTAATAAACGCTACTGTATCGCCTAACTTGTTAAGAAACATTCTTGTAGTAGGGAAAGAAAAAAAAAAGGAAAAGTTCAAGTGTGTGTGAAATCTTATGGGACTTAACTGCAAGGGTCATCAGTCCCTAAGCTTACACACTACTTAACCTAAATTATCCTAAGGACAAACACACACACCCATGCCCGAGGGAGGACTCGAACCTCCACCGGGATCAGCCGCACAGTCCATGACTGCAGCGCCCAAGACCGCTTGGCTAATCCCGCGCGGCGGTAGCTTTCTACGGACAAGGTTGATAAATAAAAAAGTAAAATATAAAAAAGAGTAAGCGAGTTTCGTATACAAGACGCAAAACTGAGAATTTGCGACGCCAGCTAATACGCGACACGATGGACTGAGCTTATCGCCCTCTAAAATGGTTCAAATGGTTCTGGGCACTATGGGACTTCACATCTGAGGTCATCAGTCCCCTAGAACTTAGGACTAGTTAAGCCTAACGAACCTAAGGACATCAAACACATCCATGCCTGAGGCAGGATTCGAACCCGCGACCGACTCAAGCGCCTAGAGCCGCTCGGTCACAGCGGCCGACCGCTCGCTGGAAGGCATCTAAATTACGTAGGAAACTTTGACGGTCTTTTACTCCGAAACGGCCGAGTATCTATTGACAAGCCGAGACACGAGTTCGTTTGTTTTGTCTCCTCTTCCACTGAGCGATGTTTCTGGGAAATCTGGCTGTGGCACTGGTCGTGTTCTCCTCGTGACTACTGACCCCACAGACCGAGGTGGCGCTGTGGTTAGCACACTGGACTCACACTCGGGAGGACGATACTGTTCATATCCGCGCCTGGCCGTCCTTATCTAGGTCTTCTGTAATTTCCCTAAATCGCATCAGTCAAATGCCGGGATGGTTCCTTCGGAAGGGCACAGCCGATTTCCTTGCCCATCCATCACTAATCCGAATGGACCGATGAACTCACTGTTTGGTCCCCATCCCAAAATAAACCAAGCACCTACTGACGTTCTCTAGTGTACGGAACTAAAGTGTCCCCTATCTCAGCAAGTGTTTGCAGCTGTACGTATGTCTATGGATTTTTTTCTATACCCGGGCCGCTGAAACATGTCACTTCAAGGTCACTCCCCAAGCGCCGTAGATTTGGTAGTTCAACTAACAAACAAGTGAGGAACGGGAGCCGCCGCGTCCACTGAACCAATAACAGCACTGAACAAAAGCTGATTCCGGCGTCGACGGTACCACGTTGCCGGCTTCCGTGTAAACATTGTATGTTAGTGCGCGAACGCCTGCTGTTGTGTTGTGTTGCCGCCTCGAGTACAGTTTTTGTTTGTTAAACAATGTCTCCAAAACGATGTCGTTCACCAAGCGACAATCCATTGCGCCGTGGAGTGCCATTAAATAGTCAGTCTTTGGAATTGCTGCGGAGGACGCGTGAGTTTTACGAGCAAGAAAAAGAATTTGTTTCTGTACATGGTCATGCGTCGATTCCTGCCGATAAAGTTTTAGATGTACCTCGAAAACTCTAGGACTCAGTGAGAGAACAGTTATAAGGAAATGGGTTCTACTTCAAGACTTACAAGACAGTGAAATAAACAGTGTGGAAGAAAGCCCCTGTGGAAGAAACAGTGTGTTTTTAAGTACTCTGGGCAAGAAAAAGAAGTAGCTTCGTGCCCGCATCTCGTGGTCGTGCGGTAGCGTTCTCGCTTCCCACGCCCGGGTTCCCGGTTTCGATTCCCGGCGGGGTCAGGGATTTTCTCTGCCTCGTGATGGCTGGGTGTTGTGTGCTGTCCTTAGGTTAGTTAGGTTTAAGTAGTTCTAAGTTCTAGGGGACTTCTGACCACAGCAGTTGGGTCCCATAGTGCTCAGAGCCAGGAGCTTCGTCCTATTACAGATATTGATTCTTTCCAATCCGATGCGATTCGTCGGCACATATACTATATAATATAAAATATACTGGCCGGCCGAAGTGGCCGTGCGGTTAAAGGCGCTGCAGTCTGGAACCGCAAGACCGCTACGGTCGCAGGTTCGAATCCTGCCTCGGGCATGGATGTTTGTGCTGTCCTTAGGTTAGTTAGGTTTAACTAGTTCTAAGTTCTAGGGGACTAATGACCTCAGCAGTTGAGTCCCATAGTGCTCAGAGCCATTTGAACCATTTTATAAAATATACTATAAAAGGAAAGAATACCCCACAATAGCAAAGTTGCTAATTTCTTTAAAAGAAATTGAACTTTTCTCAGGGGGGAAATCGTCACTTAAGATGATATTAAAAAGTATGGGCTTCCGTTTTATAAAGTTAGATGGACGAAAACTGTTACTAGAAAAAGCTCATGTCGTTGCAGCTCGTACTATTTTCTAACACAAAATTGTAGGAAAGGGCATGCACTCAGTCATATGTTTAGACAAAACCTGGATCAACGCTGGAGAATCAGTTGAGAAATGCTGGACAGATGGTACTCCGAATATCAGTGGTCATCAGCCAACAGGAAGAGGATCACGATTAATTGTGGCCCATGTAGGATCTTCAAATGGCTTTGTGCCTGAAGGACTTCTAGTTTTTCGATAAAAGAAAAAAAATCGGTGACTATCATGGGGATATGGACCACCCACTGTTCCTACAGTGGTTTAAAAATTTGTTGCTCCAGTTTAGTATTTCGACAGTTTTTGTGATGGGCAATGCACCGTACCATTCAGTGATTTTAGATAAAGCTCCCGCCACTAGTGACCGTAAAGAAACTATGGTGCAGTGGTTGCAGGTGAGAGACATTGCTGCGGACATGAGCATGACAAAACTGCTGTTATACTCGCTCGTGACGCCTAAATATGTTGTAGATCAAATTGGAAGCGAACAGGGTCACTTGGTAATTAGGCTACCGCATTATCACTGTCATTTTAATCCAATTGAATTGGTTTGGAGTGAAGTCAAGGCGTACATTAGAAGTAACAACAAGACTTTTACTATAACAGAAGTGGAAAGACTGCTACGTGAAGGTCTTGCTACGGTAGACGCTACCTCATGGAGGAAAAAAGTAGACCATGTTGCTAAACTGATAAGAGAAGCACAGACTGTAGATGGCATTATAAATGAAAATGAACAGTTAATGATTTATCTTAATGATAATGGTGATGACGAAGACAACGGTATGGCACCGATTCCGATGACAGTGAAGGAGAACTGGATGGAACTGCGCCATTGACATCGTAAATTGGTGAGTGTAAATGTATACAGAATTAATTCTTTTTCTCTCTGCATTGGGGTAGTCTATGTATGTTATGCTTTATTTCTTTCTGTGAGTGTGGATAGTGTGTTATCTGGTATGCATAGATTTGGATTATTATACGACGTTTTACATGCAGCTGTTACTGTAACAATTTGGACGACTTTTCATAGATATTGTCACTAACTTCAGGTGTTGTTATTTCCCGGTTTAATATACTATCAAACGCTTAGTCTCCGTCGTCGTTCTCTCTATTGTTAGAAAAACGTACTTTGTTGCACTTACGTATGAACGTTGACTGTAGCTTACATTTACAAAACGTACTTCGGAGTAGTGGGCGTGTGCGGTGGCAGCTATTGCAACCTCGCAATCGCAGTGTAGCCAACCACACGCGAGCTGTCAAGTGACATGTTTCACCGGCCCGGGTATACTTTAGATCACTACTGTTTCCAGTAAGACGATGGGACACTTTTCTTAAACAGTCTCTAGATACGCGCTCGCTCCTGGCTCCGGCTCTCTACCCCCTGGCAGTCAGTCGGCCGTGTAACGAGCAGCAGCCATCCGCCCGCAGCCGCCGGGGCCACAATGAGCGTATCCCGTGTCACGGCAACGGCAGCGGCACCCCCTCTAGTGCCAGGGGCGACATGCATGCCGCATTAACTTACACGCTCCCCAGCCAGATAAAACTTTCATATCGCCGGCCGTCTGTCTCTCTCGCGCTTTTAATTGGACGACCCCGGGCGGTCCCCGAGCGTGGGCGGGGAGCCACGTGCCGCGGCATGCGCATGCGCCCGCCATCTTGGATCCGGCGGCGTAGGAGTTCCGGGCGAGGGGGTTGAGGGCGCGGCACACCCCGCCGTGGTCAATACCATTAACTCCGGCGGGCGGCGCGCAGATCGATCAAACTCGAGAGGGGGTGCGGCGCCCAGACGCGCGACCGAGACGCTAACGTGGTTTCGGCGCGCGGCGTCTACGCGGGACTCGGGCTGAGATTGGATTGCCGCTCCACCGGCCGAGTTTGTCTACAGAGCTAAGCGGCGACCCCATCCATTCCATTAGCGCGCAGGTTTTGGTTTCGTGCGAGGGGCAGCTCCTCGTCCCCTAAAGGCACCCTCTTGTGATTTATGACGCGGTACTTCAAATCTTGACTGCGTCTGTAGTGGAGCGTACCGTCAAGTCTCGAGAGATCAAATATGATACTGCCTTCCACATAAGCAGCGGAATCAAAGGCAGAGTTCACGAACTTAAATCTGGCTGCTAATGTTATCGTACATATGGAGCGGCGCGCGATCATGTTTCCACAAAATGACAAAGAACAAAACTTAACTTGTAAATCGCTGTAGATCTGAGACTCAGTACAGTGGTGGACAAAAATATGGAAACAGTGAGAGGAGCACTCATTTCAAAATAAATTCAGATACTAGCCAAACCTACAGGTTGCGCTGTTATGTTTGGCCGTAAACGGCGTCTGTACTACCGTCAGGCGTTGTCACAACAGTATCCTGTTTGGTTGCGATCGCATTACACTGAGATAACGTAAGCCATTGGATACCTCCTAATATCGTGCGTAAGTCCTTTTTCGCGGCATACACCAGCAACTCGACGTGATATGAACGAACCAAGTTGTTGGAAGACCCGTGCAGAAATATTGAGCCACACTGCCTCTATGTTGTTGTTGTTGTGGTATTCAGTCCTGACACTGGTTTGATGCAGCTCTCCATGCTACTCTATCCTGCGCAAGCTTCTTCATCTCCCAGTACCTACTGCAACCTACATCCTTCTGAATCTCTTTAGTGTATTCATGTCTTGGTCTCCCTCTACGATTTTTACCGTCCACGCTGGCCTCCAATACTAAATTGGTGATCCCTTGATGCCTCAGAACATGTCTTACCAACTGATCCCTTCGTCTAGTCAAGTTGTGCCACAAACTTCTCTTCTCTCCAGTCCTATTCAACTATAGCCGCCCACAATTGCGAAAGTGTTGCCGGTGGAGGATTTTGTGTACGAACTGACCCCTCGATTATGTTCCACAAATGTTCGATGGGGTTCGTGGCAGCCGCTCGAATTGTCCAGTATGTTCTTCAAACCAATCGCTAGCAGTTGTGGCCCGGTGACAGGGCCCATTGTCATCCATAAAAATTCCATCGTTGTTTGGGAACATGAAATCCATGAATGACTGCAAATGGCCTTCAAGTATCCGAACATAATAGTCTCCAGTCAATGGTCGCTTCACGTGGACCAGAGGACCAAGTTCAAAAAAAAGTTCAAATGGCTCTGAGCACTATGGGACTTAATTTCTGAAGTCATCAGTCCCCTAGAACGTAGAACTACTTAAGGGGATCCGGAAAGGCTCAAAATCATGAAAAGTTCAATTTTTACTTTTTTGCGTTTTCTGAATCTGCAGATATATAATTTATTCAATTCCGAAGACTACAACTATTTTTAAATTTTTTTTGAAATGTGTTCTACATGGGCGTGACCCACTGTGGCGCTGTTAAACTGCTGTCAAATGGTGTTATTATTAACGTCCGTGTTCATCAGGTACATTTTAGTGATGTGAGATAAAGTATGTGTTGTGGCTAACCTGTGATGGCTCAATATATATCGCTGGTGTGATTGTCGATTGTTTCATGTTTATTTACTCTGTCGTTATCTCGAAAATATTCGTAATTAATTCTGTTTCTTGAGTCTCTGTTTTGTTGAAGTATAATAATGAGTGAAAGTAAACTTATTAGAAATCCTCTGAAGGCTTTTAAGAAAAGGAGAAATGTTGGAAAGCCAAAGGTATGTGTTATTACTGTAAACAATAAAGACGATAACCAAGTGAGTGAACCTAACCTCTCAAGTACACCTGCCCATAGCAGTCAAAGTGGGAAAGAAAATACTTCACAGAAGAAGCTTGGTTCAATGAGTGAAAACTATGAATGTTTTATGGGCGAATCGGATGTGAATGAAATATTTGATATGTCGGTTCTCAAAGGAATTTTTTCAAACTGTGTAACATGTATTCATTGTAGTGAAGTTGGTCTGGAACTCTCCATAATAAAGCACGTAGGACTTGCTAGTGAAATACAACTGAAATGTGATAAGTGTTCATACATGACCACCTTTTGGAACAGTGTTGCAGTAACTGCAACTGAAGAAAATGGTAGCAAAATCTACGAACACAACGAGCGATGCTTGCTTTAGACAAGGAACGCCTTCGGGCTGCAGACAGGGCTGTAAAGTGTCTAGAAATACAAGCAAGAGTAAACAGCAGGAGGAACAAGAGGCAGCTGGAGGAGGAGTTTGCAGAGGATGAAGATAATCCATCCTATGGACCTGGAATGCACTAAAAAGTTAATCCAATCTTTGTCGCTCGATTCCCAAAACTTTTATTTTCTCATACTAATTACATGTTTTCTAAGGATCTTCCACACATATTTGTTTCAAACTTTCAGTAAATGTTACACAGTACCTTCTGCATAATTTAACACAGCCTTTTTCCAAAAAACTGTATATTTTTGAATATATAAATAAAAAATTGCAAAAAAAGTTGTGAATTTTCATTACAATTGAAAAAAAAACATCTTTAATAACTGAACTAAAATTTTGTAAAATCCCTGTGTTAAGTTGTAGCCCATACTCCAATAAATAATCTGTAAAAAGTTCAACTTCCTACCTCAAATACTTTGTGAGAAAAGATGTAATTTATAAGCGTTATTTTAACATTGCAAGTATAGGGCGTTCCGGAGCCCCTTAAACCTAACTAACCTAAGAACATCACACACATCCATGCCCGCGGCAGGATTCGAACTTGCGACCGTAGTGGTCTCGCGGTTCCAGACTGAGGCGCCTAGAACCGCTCGGCCACACCGGCCAGCAGAGGACCCAATTCATTCCGTGTAAACACAGCCTACACTTGTACAGTGCCTTATTGAGAGCCTATGTCCATGGCTTCTGCGCCACACTCGAACCCTAACATCAGCTCTTACCAACTGAAAAATGGACTCATCTCACCAAGCCACGGTCTTCCAGTCGTTTAGGGTCGAACCAACATGGCCACTAGCCCGGGAGGCGTTGCAGGCGATGTCGTACAGGTAGCAAAAGCGTACTTTCTTCGTACGTCCCACATTGATTAATGTGTTTATTTTACGCAGTGTTCAATGTCTATTAGGACTGACAACTCTACCCAAGCACCACTGCTCTCAGACGTTATGTGAAGGCAGTCTGCTGAGCCGTGCTAAAAATTGCTGTTTTGAAGAGCGCGCCGCAGCGCGTTGTGTGAAGCAGTCGCCCTCTGTTTCTGGCGGTGGCGCAGCTGTGGCAATCGCAGCATTGGTGTCTCCCTCTGGTGCGAAAGGGGAAAGGTTGCCTGTTCACGTGCATTTAAGGGGCGCTATGAGCTTGCCAGTCGGCCTGCCTGTATACAGGTTTCAAAACGACAATAAAGAAAAAAAAAAAAGAACTTGCCAGTCGGTCAGTCTGGGTCAACCTCTCGTCCCCAGCTGGCTAGTCTGTCTCTCGTCCGCATTTGTTAAGCAGTTAGTGTCTGTCTGTCGCTCGGAGTGCTAGTATGTCCGTCGTTCGGATCAACCCTTAAAGCCGGCAAAATGAGAGTCTTTCCACTCCGCCAGTAAGAGAACTCAGCGTGTGGTCGCCCGGTCGGGGCTGAGTTCCTGCGTATGCGCTTTAGGCCGCCAGTCTACTCGTGTTTGCTCAGGCAATGGTCATTGGCGGTTGGATCGATCGGTTGGTCGGTCACGCACTGAGACACAAGATGACGTCCGTCTTGAGTCCCGGCGCATGTGAGGTCGCCAAGTGAGTCCAGTGGGCCGCGGCATATAGCGAGGGGCAGTGACTTCGCGGTCAACACGAGAGCAACAGGAGTGAACCCACGACATCAGTGTGGCCGGTGCGAGCTGCAACGCCGTGAGACGGGAGATCGGCGCGCCTTCCTGCGTCCGTTGAAGCGGCTGGCAGCGGACGGTTCGGGAGAGCGATTTGGGGGTGCTGTTCCAGGTCTTCTCGACAAATCATAGTTTATTAGAAGTTAAGTGATTGGTGATATGTTGTTTGATTTACTCTTGTTAAATTCTATTTGCTTTCTTGGTGAGGTCACCAGCCGTTTTGATTTGGGGTTGTCCCACCATTCTTTTCCGTTTGCCCACCCGCGGGAAGGTGGTTGTTTATAAATCGGGTGGTCCGTTTTTCCCTTGTGGAGTAGGGGCGGGTTAGAGGAACCTGCGGTTCGGGTTGTTCGGTAATCTCTCTATCAATCTACCGTACGTTAGTAGCTGCCTCTGTCATGTTTGTCGGATTTGGTGTGTTACCGAATTTATCACTTGGAGTGTAACGGCCTAATACCTGAAATATGTTTTGATCTTTGGAAACTTTGATATTATTGCCTATGATCTTGAGAGGCGGTATCTGTGTACTGTAGAGCATCTTAACTATTGTTTGGCCAACCTTGTAGAATTTTATATAAGATTGCATTTCATGGGCCTTTATTTAAATGATCATTTTAGTATATAAAGTTGCCACCCTTTCACTGCAAGACTTTTCTTAGAAGTTAAAATCAAGTTGCACCTTCGGTAGCAAGGTTAATATTTTAATTGTTAGTGTTTTGTGCCATTTCCATCCCTCCTACAGGGGGTGCATAGTTTGTGTGCTTGTGTAAATTGTTATAACTCTTAGTTTAAAGTTGTCTGGCGTGTTGCAGATTTGCACCAGTGTAGTCATTCAGAGGCTGTTGTGAGCGGTCGTAACTACGGCCGTGTAAAAAGGGAGCGGCACGGTTCAAAACATGGCTCTGAGCACTATGGGACTTAACTTCTAAGGTCATCAGTCCCCTAGAACTTAGAACTACTTAAACCTAACTAACCTAAGGACATCACACACATCCATGCCCGAAGCAGGATTCGAACCTGCGACTGTAGCGGTCGCGCGGTTCCAGACTGTAGCGCCTAGAACCGCTCGGCCACAACGGCCGGCGAGCGGCAAGGTTCTCTGCCCGAAACCTGATACCGTCAAAACTTGTTTCTTTCTGCCTCTGAATAAATTTTAACTTTGATATTTAGAGGGTGCTTTCTGATTATAATTTTAAATCTGTTTCTTTTAAAAAATGCTTTTAGGCACTATTAAAGTGAATAAAATTCCCATAAAAGGAATTGGTTATGATTTCATCAGTTACTCCCTGGTAACTAATTCCATGCTTACATAGTGTGATTAAATGTGTTAATGTTCTTGATGAATCGCTAGTAAATAAAATAAATTCTTAAGAATATTCCTTGAAAATAAATCACGGTTCACTGCTATTGCGTTTTTCGTGGTGAGAGGTAAAGCCCGGAATCTGGTATTCTCGGCGCACTCTTGACACTCTGTATCTAGGAATATTGAATTCCCTAAAACTTTCCAAAAGAGAATATCCCATGCGTCTGGCTCTAACTACGATTCCGCTTTCAAAGTTTGTTAATTTCCGTCGTGCGACTAAGATCAAGTCGGAAACGACGTCGCATGAATCCTCCGAGTACAAATGACAGTGTCGACAACGCACTGCCCTTTTATACCTTGTGCACGTGGTAGTATCGCCATCTGTATATATGCATATCTCTATCCGATTAGTTGTGTCACGTCAGCGTATATCGGACCTAAGTGAATTCGTAAGTGATAAAACAATGGATCTCGTACGGGGAGTACCTCCAAAGCGAAGATAGCACAAATGTTTGGTGTTTCAAGAGGCACCACATCGAAGATTTACACCGCATACAGGGAAAGCGGAAAAACATCATCCGATGAGTCACAACACGCGCGAAAGTGTGATGGATGGTCACTGAAGGGCATTGAGATGGAATAGGAGTGAACGACAGCTGCCAAAGGCACTGCAGAACTGGATGTCACACTTGCAAAACCTGCCAATGTCAAAACAACACAAGGGGCCTCGGCAAGCAGGGAACTAGAGTTCCAAAACTACGTATCAGTGAAAAGTAGTCCCAAGTCTATAAAACCTGGAGTATGGAGCAATGGAAGACTGTCATTTGCTGGGATGAGTCTCGTTTTACACTGTTCCTAATTTCTGAGTGAATTCACGTTCCAAAAGTGATACATGTCGGGTGTCTAGTGTTGATTTGGGCAGCCATCTTGTGATATTTCACAAGCCACATGGTAACGCTGCAAGTTCGCAATTACTGATAAACATTATGGGACCATTATGCCTGATCAGGTCCATCGCACTATAGAATTTTCGTTTCCCAGTGGTTATGCTTGTTCTAAGAAGTGTTCCAGGGCTGGTTTTGTGAGAACTAGCATGAAGTGTCGCATCTTCCCTTGCCGCAGCAGCCACCAGATCTCAGTATCATTGAGTCTTTGTGATCAACTTCAGGATGGAGGTAACGTGATCGCTAAGCACCTGCACGTGTCACTGTTTTGCAGGAATAATGGTACAAGTACGAGGGACGTTTGAAAAGTCCGTGCAAAAATAAAAACTACTTACGAATTTGGGGTAAACCTTTTTTATTTTTTAACGCAGTCTCCTTTTGGACTCATACACTTCGTCCTATGCTGTTCTAATTTGTTTATCCATTCCGAATAATAGGAATTGTCCAAGTCTGCAAAATAGCTATCAGTTGCTGCAATCACCTCCTCGTTTGAATAAAATCTGCTAGCCATTTCTTCAAATTGGGAAACAAATAGTAGTCCGAGGGAGCCAAGTCTGGAGAATAGGGGGAACGTGAAACGAGTTAGAATCCTATTCCATCAATTTTGCGACCACAACAGGATTTTTTTGCGGTCCAATCGCCGGCGTTTTTCTTGCATCTCGGTTTTCAAACGGTCCAATAACGATGAATAATATGCACCTTCAATAGTTTTACCCCTTTCCAGATAGCCGACGAGGATTATGCCTTGAGAGATCCAAAAGACAGTCGCCATAACCTTTCCGGCCGAAGGAATGGTCTTCGCCTTCTTTTGCGCAGATTCTCCCTTGATAACCCATTGTTTAGATTGTTCTTTGGTCTCAGGAGTATACTAATGTATCCATGTTTCACCCACAGTGACGAAACGACGCTTAAAGTCCTGCGGATCATTCCTGAACAGCTGGAAACCATCCTTGCAACACTTCACACGATTCCGTTTGTGGTCAAGCGTGAGCAATCGCGGAACCCATCTTGCGGATAGCTTTCTCATGTCTAAATGTTTATGCAAAATATTATGTATGCGCTCATTCGAGATGCCCACCACTAGCAATCTCACGCACCTTAAATCTTCTGTCATTCATCACCATATCATGGATTTTATTAATGATTTCTGGAGTCGTATCTCCACAAGGCGTCCAGAACGTTCAGCATCACTTGTCCCCATATGGCCATTCCGAAAATTTTGAAAGCACTTACAAACGGTTCTAATCGAAGGTGCAGAGTCACGATAATGTTTACCAAGCTTGTCTTTAGTCTCCTGAGGCGTTTTGACTTTCATAAAGGAATGTTTAATCACCACATGAAATTCTTTTTCGTCCATTTTTTGACAATCACTCGACTTTCTTGATTCACACGAATGCCAAACACAAAGAAATAGACCAATATTGCTGAAACTTGGTGTGTGTTCTTTCCAAAGACGCTACTAACTAACCATGACCTCGATACGCGCTGGTGGTGCAATCTCTCGGACTTTGCACGGACTTTTCAAACGCCCCTCGTATTCCATCGAAAACCATAGACGACGCGTATTTATCCTTCAGAGATGACTGAATCTGTTTTGAGTGCAAAAGGTTTTCCATCATCATATTACGCATATTAATGCGTTGTGTTTATTCCTTTTCTGATATCTTTGTCCACCCTCTGTACGTTACACTATATTACGAAAGGAAGGTGTTGCGAATGGACACCACTGGCGTTGCTGTATCACCTCGTCGATGTTTCGATTAGAATTACACTTATTGGGTCACATCTACTTCCGCCGCCTTCTCTTATGAAATAAATCAGTAGGTTTTAAACTAAGAGCAGAGCCACTAGCTGCAGCGCTTACGTAGACTAGCATTGGGCGTGCCACATATTGTGTGCTTATGGCGTAATATACACTCAATTATGTAATATTTAATTTTTCATGCAATGACATACCATTATAACACGGAAAATAGAAATCAAAATTGCTACCAAAATGAAACATCATAACGACAGTGGGGTAAAATGAGAAGAAATTTAAAGGAGTAATGTACAACTTAATCTCAAATTACACAAACCCCCACATTTTTCATTGTATGAGGCACTAAGGAAAGTTATAGTAAGATGAAGCAATAAGTAGCGTAACGTGTTTCTCTGGTAAAAAATATTGAAAAACATTAAGCTTTCAAAATGTTGTTAGAGGAGGCAATCAACAATGTCCCTTTGTGATAACATAGCTTATTGTGTTGGCGCAAGCTGTCGCCAGCACACCGGTCGGCAAAGATATAGCGCGAAGTTCGATAGCAAGTGCTGGATCAAGTGCACCTATCACGTGAGAGGCCAGAGGCACACCCACAAGCAACAGGCCGCCAACGCCCTCCCGACAGCAAGCATTTAAGCCGCCGCCGCTGACCGGAGGGTCTCACTAGCTCAGTCACTCAATCACTCGATCACTCCAGTTTAGCACCTGTCATTCATTGCAGTGCGGGCTCAGTTCACGCCACAGGCTACGACAGTCTATAGAGCCAGATTATAGCAAGTTTACCAATTGTGTCAGTAAGAGGACTATTACAGATGAGCTTGTACAACACATGGACTCAATTGAAGTTAAGTAGCAGCTATATGTCAATGTAAATAAATTACCGTGTTAATTCACATGTGTATTTGTGTTGTAGCAAGAGGATACTGGCCACCCATAGTAACATCCCCTCCTTTGCTTTCTACGGTACAAGACTCTACAATGCCGACGAGGACACTACACTTATCAAAGAAACAACGCCAGCTCGTAAAGAAAAGGAAACTATTACGAGGCGAACGTAAGAAAACAAAGCTTCTGAAGAGTGTGGAATGTTGGTAAACAAGGTACCGTGGCAAATTACTAAACGGTCGCGCGCAACGACTTGAAATCATTAAAGATTTCTCGATTTTAACTGTTCGTTTAATAGGTAACCATCTATCCATATGGCGTGCCTAAAAATCTAATTCCTCTAATACATCCAGTCTCCACCACTTCCACTCTTTATGCTGAATCTCGATTTCTTATCCTCTTCTCGTATTATGACCTGACGTTAACGACTTTTGTGTGAACGTAGGATTATGGATATTGATACCACTTTTACACAACTGATGTCCTTTACATCTAACACTGAAAGCCTCCCCTTTGTCCCATATAGAATACTGGCATTACGTAAACATCTGGACCACATAGGTTCAAATCGTATGGCTCTAAGCACTATGGGACTTCGCATCTAAGGTCATCAGTCCCCTAGACTTAGAACTACTTAAACCTAACTAACCTAAGGACATCACACACATCCATGCCCGAGGCAGGATGCGAACCTGCGACCGCAGCAGCAGCGCGATTCCAGACTGTCGCGCCTAGAACCGCACGGCCACATCGGCCAGCTGAGCACATAAGGGCCGTTCGTGGTTTCTGTAGACTGTAGTCAGAAGAGAATGCTACTTTGCAGCCATATTTATTGACCAGCAAACCTCTAATCCTGTATGAGATATTGCTCTTGAAAGGTACTGAAATATAACTATCACTTTCAATTTTCCCGCCTACGGCTGTAAATCCATTTCGTGTTTTCCTCTCAAAAATTTTTTCTACCATGCATTGATCGTATTCGTTATAAGAAGCCTACAAGTTTAGTACCCAAAACTTTCTGTATTTTTATCGGAAATAAAGGTGTTACTAACAATTTGTCCATTTTATTTGGACTGTTGAGCTCCGTGGCCGTGGATAATGATATTTTACTATAAAAATACAGCGACCAGCCACTTTTTTTAATGCGTTTTTTTTATGCCAATATTCATTTCGGGTTTGCACCCATCTTCAGCAAATTACATGTATCTTCAGTTTCTACAGTGGTACAATATCGACAGCAGTTTGGATGCTGCAGCTGGCCTGTGCAAAAGCAACGATTCCAATCATTTACTTCAATTTCGCGAGTTTGAAGTTACGCACTATCAGTTGTTCATTTTACTTACATTCTCCTCACCTTCTTTTTTCTTGGCTTTTCTTCTTTTTTGTAACAGCACAAACACGTTTTGTCACGTACTTTACATAAGCGCACTGCGTTATCCGCCGTATTGTCGACTGACAGTTTTTGTTCACATACAAGCAGTTTATCAATGGATACTGCAAAACTAACTCAGAATGATCAGATTGCCATACGCCACAAAGTTAACAATTTTATCACCAAACAAATAGAGAAAGGAAATAATAATAATAATAGCATAAAGCACCATGACAGTACAATACTTAAAAGCGTTAACAAGAAACTAAGTGACAATATAGCTTTAGTAGTAAAAGCAGATAAAAGCAATGCTATTGTTGTCATGTATGTAAGTGAATATGTAAACAAAACCATTGAATTTTTTAGTAACAATAATATAGTAGAAATTCTGTCTGATCCCACTCTTAAGTTACAGAATAAACTTAAAAATATGATGAAAGAAAGTGATTTCCTCTTAAATGCAAAAGATATACATGAATGCACTGTTATGAACCCTTATGTACCACGTCTATGAGCACAACCTAAGACCCATAAAGTCAACTGTCCCATATATCCAATTGTTAATTCTTGGAGCAGCCCAACTTATAAAATCAGCAAGAAACTGACTGAAATCCTTAGCAACACATTCAAATTCGAAGAGACATACTCAGTAAAGAACAGCTATGAACTTATTAATTGTCTAAAGGAAATTCAGATTCCTGATACTGCTAGGTTTGCATCACTTGACATCACAAATCTCTACACAAACATACCGGTCAAAGAAACAATAGAAATAATTCAAAACCATTTACTTAAA
Organism: Schistocerca piceifrons; assembly: GCF_021461385.2. Taxonomy (NCBI): domain Eukaryota; kingdom Metazoa; phylum Arthropoda; class Insecta; order Orthoptera; family Acrididae; genus Schistocerca; species Schistocerca piceifrons. Next base: position 74,295,500 of record NC_060140.1, read on the forward strand.
CTTAAAAATATCGCATTACCGGAAATATAGGAATTCATTGATCTATTAGCACTAGTACTATCACACAACTACTTTTCTTTTAATGACAAAGTGTACCAGCAGAAAGAGGGCCTGGCTATGGGTAGCTGCCTTGCCAGTTTGCTTGCTGATATTTTCATCAATAACTTAGAATGTAAATTTTTTAAAGAAAACGCCCAGATAGTAAACAAGATAATTTATTACGAAAGGTATGTCGATGATATAATAATTTTATTTGATGGCACAGCAGAAATTGATAACCTTGCAAAAGAAATGAATAAAATGCATCAGAACAGCATCTTCACTGTAGAACACCAACAGAAGTAGGTTTAAATTTTCTGGATCTCTGCATAAGTAGCTCCAACAACAAACACAAATTTCAAGTATACAGGAAACCAACATACACAGATAACACAATTAATAAATCATCCTGCCACCCGGATAAACATAAGATGGCTTCATACACAGCAATGCTAAACAGAAAGCACAAAATACCACTAGAACCAGCTGACCAAATAGAAGAACTAAACACCATCAAAGCAATTGCTTACAATAACTGTTACAATCCAAAATTAATAGATGAACTAAACTCTAATATAAATCCCCACTTAATCAAATACAATAACAAAACAGCATTAAAGAATACCACAACAAAGCCAAAAGAAAACTATGTAAGCTTGCCACTTGTAGGAAAACTGTCATATAAAATAGCAAACCTGTTTCGAGGAACAGATATCAGAATGAGCTACTATACAAATAACAAAATAAAGGACAAAGCTATCCATAACATTAAAAATTATACCAAACGGTACAATCAGTCAGGAATATACAAACTTAACTGCAAGTCATGTCCAAAAACGTAGATAGGCAAAACAGGGAGAAACTTCAACATACGTTTTCGAGACCAGATGGATGCTCTTCGTTTAAAAAACTTAAATAAATCCACATCTGCCCAACATGTAGCAGAAGAAGAACATCGAGTAACAGACATATCCCATAGCCTACAAGTTCTCCACCTAGCCAACAAAGGAAAAATAATGAACCTCCTAGAAGAAATCGAAATTTATTCACATAAACATGCATCCCCTTCTGACCTACGTAACGACCAAACAGAGTTACCAAACCGAATATTTCTGAAAAACTTCCACACTCTACTTATCAAACCACTTACTAAGCACAATCAAGAAATAACATAATCTAATGTAAACCCAACAAATACATGTAATAATATACAACATAAAAAATCTTAATTCTATCTTTGTTACATTGTAAATGTATGATTTACTGCTTTGTATAATTGTGTTATGTTAGTTTATTATCTTCAATACAGCCTAAGTAACAAAAAAAGAATTGTATGTATCGTTCTTAGAATACTTCTATCATCCAAGTCAAAGTTCAGTAAACAGTAGCTTATCCAGAACCTCAAAATTTTCGTAAAATATAACTCTGTCCATTGATAAGCTGCTTGTGTGTGATCAAAATCTATCAGTTGACAACATGGCGGATAACGCAGTGCGCCTGTGTAAAATACGTGACAAAAAGTGTTTGTACTGTTACAAAAAAGAAGAAAAGCCAAGAAAAAACAAGGAGAGGAGAATGTAAGTAAAATGAACAACTGATAGTGCGTAACTTCAAACTCGCGAAATTGAAGTAAATGATTGGAATCGTTGCTTTTGCCCAGGCCAGCTGCAGCATCCAAACTGCTGTCGAGATTGTACCACTGTAGAAACTGAAGATACATGTAATTTGCCAGCTGAAGATGGGTGCAATCCCGAAATGCATATTGGCATAAATAAAATGCATTAAAATAAGTGGATAGTCGCTGTATTTTTATATTAAAAAAAAGAGGTTGCTATTGCACAGTTTATGGGTGAGTGAAAAGAGGACATCTTGTGGGACTCGGAGTGCATTGAATCAAATGGTATAATTTGATCCATAGTAGATGGAATGTGGGAAATATCTAATGCTATTCAGTCACTCGTAACTGCGAGTTGGGCATCTTAAAGATTTAGTTCGTGGTTTTCGTTTTGCAACTCACAAGTAAATTTAGTTTTTTCATGAAAACTATTGAAAACTTCAAAAAGGCGATCAACTTCATCTTCTGTCCCATTACATGCAAATAAAATATCATCAGCATACCTGGAATACAATTAGTTTTGTAAGTGCATGACTCAAAAAATGTTTCTTCCTAGCGTATCTGTAAAAAATATTGGCCAGAACTCCAGCTAACAGATTATACACTGCAAGGCCATCTGACTATTAATACAGCTTTCCAATAAATTTGAAATAATTGTATTATACCATTACTTTTAAGAGCAGTATTAATTCTATGATCTGTTCACTACTTATTTGCTTTTAATTATCCCTCAGGAACTTCTCTACTATTTCTAAAGTAGTCGAACTGGCACACTGGTGGAAAGGTTAGTAACTTCGATGCGTCATCTTCTTTATAGATGAGCTACAGTTTACGAAAATCCACCCAGTAAAATGGTCGACCATTCGCCTTCCCTACTACCAAGCTGACATGCTCATTCCATTTCATATTCCACCGTTGCGCCTACATATGTAATCGATGTGACTGTATCAAGCAGCACCTTGTTAATGCTCTTCTCTAACGTTACACGATTTTTCCCTACTCCTTCGAATTAATTTAAATTTTTCTACATTTAGAGGAAACTACCATTCATCTCAGCAACTAGAAATTCTGTCCAACTAATCTTGTATACTTATGTAGCCACTTAACGACGAACTGTCCCGGTACACAATAGCCTGAACAGCAAACAGCCACAAATTGCTGCCAAAGCCATAAATTGTGGCCCACGCTATCCATCCCATCATTTATATATACAGAGAGTATACAGAGAGTAGGAACGGTCTTGTGACAGTTCACTGACCGAGCGAGGTGGTGCAATTGTTAGCACGCTGGTCTCGCATTAGGGAGGACGACGGTTCAAATCCGCGCCCGGCTATCCTGATTTATGGTTTCCCAGATTTCCCTAAATCACTTCGGGAAAATGCCGGGATGGTTCTTTTGAAAGACACAGCCGCCTTCCTTCTCTATTTTTCTCTAATTCGATGGGAACGATGACCTCGTTGTTTGCCGGCCGCTGTGTCCGAGTGGTTCTAGGCGCTTCAGTCCGGAACCGCGCTGCCGCCACGGTCGCAAGTCCGAATCCAGCCATTTTGAACCTCGCTGTTTAGTTCCCCCCCCCCCCCTCCCACAAATCAACCACCCAATCAACAGTTCATTGTTCATTGGAGTCCACCTGACGATACCCTTGCCATCGCCCGACTCACATATCTAGGAATCTAGACCGTACGCTGGGAACTCTGGAACACTCTGCAACGGGGACCGTGTTAAATGGTTTTCGGAAATATAGAAATGTGAAATCTGCTTGTTACCCTCCATCCATGGTTAGTAGGATGTCATGTGAGAAAAGGGCAAGCTCAGTCTCGCTCGAGCAATGCTGTCTAGATCCGTACTGACTTATGGACAGATTTTCTTTCTCCAGGAAATTTATTACGAGTATATTCGAACTCAGAATGTGTTCAATATTCTGCAGCAAACGATGTTACAGATATCGGTCTCTAATTACGCTGGCCTGTTCTTTTCCCAATCTTATATGCAGTAGTTGCACTTTTTTCCATTCACTTGGAACTCTGCGCTGGGCGATAGATTCGCGACAAATGCAAGCACAGTAAGTGACCAATGCCTTAGAGTACACTCTGAAAAACAGAATTAGGGTTGCCAGCCGTTGTGGCCGAGCGGCTCTAAGCGCTTCAGTCCGGTACCGCGCGACTACTACGGTCGCAGGTTCGAATCCGGCCTCGGGCATGGATGTGTGTGATATCCTTAGGTTAGTTAGGTTTAAGTAGTTCTAAGTCTAGGGGACTGATGACCTCAGATGTTAAGTCCCATTGTGCTCAGAGCCTTTTGAACCATTTTAGAATTAAGGTTCCTTCTGAAACTGGCGGCTTAGTTGTTTTCAACTGTTTCGGCGGCTTCTCTAGCGCGGATTCCTATTTATGTGTCCAATGCTGGAGACTGTACGACAGTCAAAGGACCGTATGTTCGTACTGTTCCTCTGCCTGGATGATTATATAAACGTGGAATTTAATAGTTGAGTTTTCCTTTTGCTGTCACCAGCAGAGTTCAAACTGTCATAAGGGCACCCCATATTAATATCCATTAATAGGTTTACGCGTACTTTTGATCAAATAGTATATATGTCAAATAGTAGTTGATCGTTCAATAAGTTATACAATAGTTTTTTCTCACCAAATGTCGGTTTAAAAAACGCAGAATTTTCTATGCGACATTGCGGAATATTCTCACTTGAGCCCCTATCTTTTCATGGAGTTGCGATAGGTGGTAGCACTGTACACTGCCTCCAAAATGGCGTCCGTAACTGAGGTGCATTCCAAGCGGAGAGCTGTCATTGAGTTTCTTTTGACGGAATACCAGAGAACTGCACATATTTAGAGGATCTTGCAGAATGTCTACGCATATCTGGTAGCGGACAAATGCACGGTGAGTCGTTGTGCATAAAGGCCCACACAGTAAGATAGTGTAAGGCCGTCGCATTGAACGGAGATTATATTGGAAAATAGGGTTTTGTAACCAAGAGAGTGGGGAGTAAAGTGGCGTTTTGAAATCCTGAATAAAATTAACCTGCTTTCAAAAATAAAATGTGTTGTATTACTTATTGAAAGCCCCTCCCATATCAAGCGTTTTCAAGCACTGTAAGAAAAATGTGTGAAATCTTATAGGACTTAACTGCTAAGGTCATCAGTCCCTAAGCTTACACACTTCTTAACCTAAATTATCCTAAGGACAAACACACCCATGCCCGATGGAGGACTCGAACAACCGCTGGGACCAGCCGCACAGTCCATGACTGCAGCGCCTTAGGGCGCTCGGCTAATCGCGCGCGGGTTAATGTAAGATTTGATGAAGTAAACGTTTCTACGACTTAAGAGTTTCCTCTGTGGAATAGAAGTAATTGCTTCAAAAATGGTTCAAATGGCTCTGAGCACTATGGGACTCAACTGCTGAGGTCATTAGTCCCCTAGAACTTAGAACTAGTTAAACCTAACTAACCTAAGGACATCACAAACATCCATGCCCGAGGCAGGATTCGAACCTGCGACCGTAACGGCCTTGCGGTTCCAGACTGCAGCGCCTTTAACCGCACGGCCACTTCGGCCGGCTGAGGAAGTGCTTCAATCCAGTCCGAATTTCCACCATATTCTCCTCGAGATATATAACACGCTTTGGCAACCTGTTGAATACATGTGCAGTCAGCAATCTGACACCTTTCTACACTAAGCCCTCGAAATCTTCGCGATACAGTTGTCAAAATACCAAGCTATTGAGAAGCATGTTCTGGAACTAACACCAGATATGAGTATTATAACATGTTCTGTGTTCTTTCACATATTACTCCTGTAAGCTGCAAGTGCCCGAAACATTGTAATGTAACTCTATAATAAGTGGAAACGTACAGACTAGACTAACTTTTAAATCTAGTCTAGCAGTAACCATGCTTACTACAAACGTAGCTGAACAATCACGCTTATTTCAGATAGAAATGAACTACGGAGCACCATTAACTCTATGCCGTCGGTTTTTAAGGTTGTTGCATAGCACCAAAAACGTAACATTATTTGAAAATACTGTTATTTATGGCTTGTGAGCCTCCACGAGAAGTTTTGATTCGGAGTCTTGTCAAAATTGAATAACTCATTTATCTTTAACCATGTGTTTGTATTTTAAAATATTTCATTAATATCTTTCCAATAAGAACTCAGATACTTTGTTTCATATACCTGTATCATCTCGAAAAAGGGGCAAAATTTTCATCTTCTGACAATGCAAGTAGAAGAGAATTTGCGTATTTGAGGATCAACAGAGATCCCAATACAGAATCCTGAGGTACACCATGTCTGGTCACAGCACATAGCATAGAAGCTATATTCAAAATAACGACAGTGTAAAATTCTGTGAAACACGTCACCCCGTCTCGTTTATTGTTCAGTTTGGGATAACGTGGAAGACTTCCCTTGATGCTGCTGCAATGGACTTAATACCTGCTACAGGTCGATCGCGGACTCGTAAAAGGCCGTTCTTCCATCTTGATTTGCATATCGTGGGAGCCATAAAAGTCAGAAGGGGGCAGCGTCCTCGATGCATGTAGATCGTTACACAGCCACAAAGGCGACCGCCGACATTTTATCGCTAATGCCTGCTCCGAACCTGTTGCTAAACTGTCCGTACTAGGCCGTGGATTTTCCTCTGATGACAAAAAATCGCACATTTCTGCAGTTTTCTCTGTCAAATTACCCGTTGGCCAACTTGCAGATCATTCAGTGACTTCTGAAAGTAGGTGTGCTGCAAAATTTGAGTGACATCGAAGTGCAGAACTGGATGTTTGTTTTACCTCGAAGGAAATTTTGTGATAATTCTTAGAGGTGTTCCATAGCCAAGCTGAAACACTGAAATGGGGTCCCTTATTCCTTGCTTAAAGTCTACCTGCGAAGTTTCGTTGACGGATGGATCGCTGTGTCTTTGGAACGAATGTCGGATCATTGGGGAATTTTATGATTAAAAAGGGTTCCTCATCCTCTTCCTCTAATATCCATGCTAAATTCTGATGATAAAAATATCTTCCCCCCATTTGCATTCGAATCGGCTACATAAAGATGGAGTGCCGTTGTCTGAAGACGTTGCCTCTGCCAACATGTCACCAGAGTGTTTTCACAGAGCAAGGAATCACCTTGGTAAAATTTTTCAGTCGTAGCTTCAATCTGCACATATACATCGTAGTTCTTTGAGACTTGAAAAGGTCTCTGGAATCATATGGTTCCATCTGACTGAAAACGACAGTGGTCTTAGCACACCGTCATCCGCTCCGAAACTGGATTTATTGTGCAGTTTTGCTCCCTGTGATTCTAGTAAAGCCAATTGGTACCCTTAAAGAGCGACAGGAAATCCTATACTAGTCCCTTATGAGACACGATTCTTGTATTGTACAGATTCATCCCCCCCCCCCTCCCCCCACGACACACACACCACACAATAGCATACCCTTAAGGGCTTCTTTCTCTATATCCACACTTTGCAGGTGTTTCTTAAGGTTCCCATGGCCAGTTGTAAGTCCTATCATGATTTTAATCTGTCTCCCGTTCATGATATCCAAGATTACAGAACTTCACTTGAGACGTAGCTTCAGCATTATTACCTTACTATGATTTGGTTTTGGATCATAGTGCAATATTCTACGTGATGCCTCCTGATGCAGCTACGTAATGTTGATTTTACCATCGCCTTAGTGATGGTTCGGAAGGTTCCGGTCCAATAAATTAACTCATTGCGCCTGAACTGGCCGGCCTCCCAGCTTGTTCATTGCCTCTAATTCCTCTGTGACTGGTCGTAATCTCCTCTCTCCTTTCTAATTCCAGCTATCGTCTACGATAAGCAAAGTCTTTTATGAAAAATTTGAGAGGAACGAAGATTACAATAAACTTAATAATAGAGTTTCGTGTGGAGTTGGCTCCAGTTGTTCTTGTCTAGGGGTCTGATTCTTGAAGCTGAAATTGTCACATTTTAGGTCCTTATGGTTGAATTGGTCTATATTAATTTGAAGATCGTTGTTACAGAACTTTTGTTGTTATGTTAATATATTTTGTCACATTTTAGTATATCATACAGTCTTTTGAATTTTCTGATAAACTGAGCCGAAATCAGATTGTTCGCCGAAAATATAAAAATACGTCCGATCACATCAGAGGCATGCTTACTAGTACTTCAGTATGCGGTAATAATCATATTCTAAATGGTTTACAATTTTTCTTGAGAAGCGGATTTATATCAATTTCAATTGTTATTTTAGTACTCAACTGCGTGATTAATAATAGAAATTTTAAGTGAGCCAAATAATTCGTAATTTCAAATGTTTCCAAAAAAGAAAGATAATATTGACTGTACATTCAGCACTAGTACTTACAGATTGTAACATCTAAAATAAAGTAATTCCTTTTCATGAACTCTAGCTTGATATATAACATATTGTGCATAAAATTATATAAAAGTTTTCAGAGAAGCAGCTGAGATAATACTGACCTGTCCAAAATTCGAAAAATAATGCTGGTATCGACGACTACTGTTGAGGAGAAGTGTTGCTAGATGAGGATATTCGGTTACACGGGGATCCGCAGCAGGTTTACCTGTTGCATTCCCCTAGCCTCAAAAGGGTCTCATCGTACTCTGAAACGTTCTTCGATCTCGTTGCAGGGCTGATAGAAATTTTAGAACTGCTTAGTTGCCGGAATAAATATAGATGCTAAGAACTTTGTAACACCTGCGCAGATTTTCCTCTGCACACACTCTGATAGCAGATGTTTCCGCTTTCCTAGCGAGATAGCTCTCTCTATGCTGTACTACCCTATAACCCGACCGCAGCGCCTTCGTCTATCTTCGCCCCATCAGTAAATCATACTGTGCCTCCTAATTGGTGTCGTTCCTCGTTCTTCCACTGCGCCATCTTCCAATTGTTGCTCTGAAAACTTTAACCAAGCAGCTGGAAATTATTGTATGGTCAGCCGGAATTTCTACAACCATTCATACATTAACCACACTAGTTGTTTTGGTTTGGTGATCTCGACATCCTAAAGGTATCCAGTAATTTCCAGTTATTAACCTGTATGCCCCTGACGCTGCCTACAGTGCAACCCAAAGATGTAAAGGGGACACATTCAGCATGACAAAAAGTAAAAACACCTACAGCTTTCCTTATGATTTTATTTTATTTTGTCGCTACCAGTTTCGACGCTTCATTGCGTCATCTTCAGGCTGTTTTGATGCAGTACAGGTTGATACGATCCCAATAACCCATCAGTTGCCAGCGTTACTGGATTCGCAGATAATGTGTCAGCACTCCGACCAAAATAAAATAAAATCATAAGGACGGCTGTAGGTGTGTTTAATTTTTTGTCACGATAGTAAACGGCTGTTGTCCCAGAGACGTCCTGCTAAAAGGATGGACATACAAAAACATTCAGCATGGTCTCCTTCCGATCAGGGGCTGTGCTGCTATTTCCCTGCGCCTTGCCAAACTCCTTAGTAGCCACCTTCTATTCTACTTATTTCAACCATACTGTAGCCCCATAAATTGTCATAGGTCTTATCACAACGGTGTGTATCCAGTACATTAGGCCATTCTAGTGCTCATAAGAGTAGCTTTTGCCTTGGAACATACATTCTTTATGTGAGGGGTGCAGGATAACTTCGCAGTCAGGGTTACCCCTAGATAGGAGACTATCCCTTCTACTAGCATAGTTTCGTCGATGAATTTACAGTACGTGCGCTGAGCATGCTTCCTCGTAAATGACACTACAAGAGTTTTCTTGGGACAGACCCTTAAAGCCTGTTTTCTGCACCAGTTTTGCACGATTTTCAGTGTGCGTTGTGGCATTGTTCTAAAATTACTAGCACATTTTCCGAGAATTACTGTGACTAAATCGTGTGAATTTCCTTGGCAAAAGTAGCTTTTAGTATACAACTATTCAATGAGATTATTCACAACTAGTTCCCACAGTAGAAGCGACATATTGTCCTTTGCAGACATCTGCTGGTCATGTTGATTACTATTTTCTCATTCATTATGGTGGCTTCTACCATTCTTTTAGTTAGCATGGTCTTAATCCACCTGCATGTGGTGTTTTTAGTGCTGTGCCCTTCTGAAGTCCGAAGTATGGATTCAAAGGTCGTACTGGTAAAAGCCCCCTCAGTATCCAGGAAGGGGAAGAGAAGAATTTCCTGAAATTCTAGAGCTTTTTCCACTTTCCCTACAAGTTGGTGAAGTGCTGTTTCACATGATTTGGGTGGTTGATATGTAGATTGGAAGGAAACTTCAGTTTATTTATTTATTCGTATGGCTCACATCCAGTTTAAAATTACAGATATATAACATCAGTAATACTACACATAACAGGAATATGAAAATACAAACCTATGTATAAAACTAGATAAATCTCAGTATATAGGTTTCTAACCCATGTAAGAGCCATCATCATCAGCTTTCATGAGGTCGCTCCAATGCAAGGGGCATTCATCTCTAATGTGTTTGAATGTCTGTTTCAGAGACCCACCGTCACAAAACGGAGATTCTGTAGCTCCCCATTTGTAAAGCGAGTCTGCTCATCGTCCATGCCCAGTGCGAACTTTGTTCAATTTGACCCACAGTTTCCTGTCTCGTTCCGTGCCAGCAGTATCACTATTATACCTTTGGAAACACTCACACTCTTCAGGATTTTCAAGAATTTAACAGCTCTTGTTCCACACGTCTTTGGTACTGGCATCTAATTCTACTGCTTGCCGTAAAAGTGGTATTCTTGAACGGAATCTATTTCGTCGTATACTTGGTATGTCTTCTTGTATGGGTACTTCCAGGTACTTCTCCTGTAGCTTGCGGTATTCCCTAAGCAAGGCCTCACTTCCGCGGATTGCTGGTGGATAGATGCTGCTCGGCTGAGGAAGCCAATAAGTCAGTGTTGGTCGTATTGTCCCAGTTATTAACCACATAGTGTGGTTCAACCGGACGTCGATCAAGTTGGTGTTGCAGCAGTTTAGTGACACCGGGGCACAATACTAGGCTGCTGAGAAGACCAGCGCAACGGATGATGTGCGCAAGGTACCTGCTGAAGCTCCCCATGTGGTTCCAGACAATGTTTGAATAATATTGTTACAAGTTTTTATCTTGGCAGCAGTATTTTCAAGATGTTTTCTATGTGAAAGGGTGCGGTCAAGGATGACACCAAGGTATTTAGGGTACTTACTATGGCAAAGAGTGTTTCCGTTACGTTTCGCTCTGAGTTCCGCGTTAGATTGTTTGTTTGTCAGATGGAATTTACATACTTCAGTTTATCTTATATTGGATTTAAGTCCCCACTTTGTTAAACAGGCGCTCATAACGGATAGATCTCCTGTGAGAACTGTCTTCGCTTGTCCAAGATCCTTGGTTCTACAAGCAAGAGAGATATCATCGGCGTAGCAGAATTTTGTTGACCTGGTATTTGGTAGACCGGAGATACATAGGTTGAATATTTGAGGGGGCAAAGATGGAGCCCTGTGGTAGACCATTACTTAATATCCTCTTCTTGCTCACATTTTCTCCCAAGTGAACACGGAAATATCGATTGTTGGAAATTGGAAATTTGTGGTAAGGTCTTATGGGACCAAACTGCTAAGGTCATCGGTCCCTAAGCTTACACACAACTTAATCTAACTTAAACTATGTTACCCTAAGGACGACACACACACTCGTGCCTGAGGGAGGACTAGAACCTCCGAAGGGTGGAGCCGCACGGACCGTGACAAGACACCTCAGAACTCGCGGCTACCACGCGCGGCTATCTATTGTTTATTATGGTGTTAATGAGAGTTACAGTTTTTCGGCATCGCATTGTTTTCACTAATTTGTATATCATGCCTCCTCTCCAGACTGTGTCTTGTGCCGCAGTTATGTCTACGAACGCGACAGATGTCACATTTTCTTGGAAGTCGGCCTCTATGAAAGAGCCAGTACCTGGTCACAGCAACTTCTCTGTAGTCTGAAACCCGCTTGCTCAGCTGGGATATGTTCCAGAATGAAGCCGCTAATTTTGTTATAGATGAGCCTCTCCAAGAGGTTATAAGTACAGCTCAAAAGGGAAACTGGACTGAAACTTTGAGGGTGGTCAGCTAGTTTACGTGGTTTCAAAATTGCCACTATTTTCGTTTTCTTTAGCTCGTTGGGTAGTGCTTCAGTATCTAGCATGTTGGAGAAAAAGCGGACCAGCCATTTCTTTCCATCATTACCCATGTTCATCAGAAATTCCGGGTGTATATTATTCAGACCAGGTGCTTTACCATGTTTAGCTTGTTTCAAGGCTTCATACAACTCAGTCAGTGTATATGGTGAAGAGAAACTGGATTCGTTTGGGGAATGAATTTTAGAACGGTGAGTTCATGTTTTACTTCAGAACGTTTGTGGCCAGGAAATCCAATATCTGCTCTGGCTGTCGATTCCTTATATCTCATTTGGTGTTACCCTGGGTGCACGTGTAGTATTCCACTACGGACGCGAGTTAATTTACACCCCGGAAATCCCGGTTATCCTCTTTTTCATAAAGTGCATAATAACGAGTTTTTCTAACATCTTTCGAAGAAAGAAGGACAGATTGATCGGTCTCGTATCCTTAGACTTGGTATGGTCAGTTCTCCAAGGCGTCGGAATGAAAACTACCCTCACTCTCCTCCAAGAATTCAGAATGATTCCTGTCGCTACGCTGTCCTAAACGGCCTGCATAAGAAGCTAATTAGGCCCCCTCCTGTTTGTTGCAGCAGATGTGAAAAGATTGCATCTGGTCCTGGTGACTAGAATGGATAGAGCGTTCCCACTGTCCACTGGATTTTTTATAATCAGCACATTCATTGGCAGATATCCATTTTTTTCCTTTGAACCGATGCCGCTTAGGAACTGACTAGTGGTCTATATAATTTGACACAGTGCACTGAAGGAAGCGAATCTGGCCGAGCACATCCAGCGACTCACTTGCTGTCCTTCTATACCCACCATCGTCCTGCCTTAGAATACTTCCTGGAATAGTCGGATCCTAGTGAGAATTTCGTGAAGTCTAGTAGAAGTAGCTGCAACTTTCACTTCCTCAGAAAATACCTTCCAGGATGATACCTTCTTTTGTTTGACCGCATTGTTGTATTCGACATGGGCCTCCTGATATTTTGTCTATTGTCCTTTATTTCTTCTAAGGGTGAACAGTCTTGTTACCTGGTGCTTTTACAATTCCAGACTGCTTTTCGGCCAAACTACATTTCTGTTTGTAAACTTCTTGGTAATTGGACTGTTTTCTAAGTATGAGGGTAGTGGCAGATGTTTCTGTGTCTGCCATTTTCTCAAAATCTGCTGGGCTCCCTATCGAAGTTCTGACTTCAGATATGCTTGAGTTTACGTCTTTCCTACATAGACACTAGTCTTGGCCTAGGATTTCTATAGACCATAACGCCACACACCATTATTTAATTTAACGAAGTGTTAGAGCAGACTCAATAGTTAATTACTTCTTCTCTTTCAATGTTCCTCAAGGTAGGTCCCCTACCCCTATTCAAGATTTTCGAACTAGAACAGATATCTAAGTAGCTGCTCACTACACCTGTTGGTGTCATTGTTTCCCCGCACCAGGTTCTGAGCGTTGGTACAGAACCAACCAGCAATTGTTCATTCTGCTGTGAGCAGCCGTCTGTCAGTGTCCTCACTCTCTGGAGGAAGACTGTCCTGTTAAGAAAGGCGCTCTGAAGTTGATACAGTTTACCTCGTACTTCTTTCTTCACGCTGTTTCACACTGATAGCCACTAAGTCGCAGAGGTCCGAGTTCGGCGTGGTTGAAATTCCATCCTTAACATAAATACTTGTTCTGGAGTTCTTTATATTTCCAGCAGAAATCAGCTTACTTCCAGTTCGTCTGAAGACTGAAACGCCTCCTTAGGTTCCTAGATCAGAGCTACGTCCACCTCCTGTCTTCCCAGAAGACGATTCAGGGCGGCAGTCGTCCCTTTACTGTGTTGTAGGTTTATCTATAACCCTTGTAGCCTCCACCTTGCCACTATGGTCGCTTCCCGCGTCTCTGGTAAGCCTGAAGGTCACCTGCGAGAACTCTCAATTTGAATCCTGTTCTCACACTGACTTCAGGGAATTTACTCCAAGGGTTTGACCGTCCAATACAACCTTTCAGTTGATTACCTCTGTCGAGACATTCCGGTTCTGCATCGAACAGAGTCTTAGAAGGAGTATCCTTAAGAAGTTTCGGTACCAAAATTGATACCTTGCGGACCATCTCCTTACGCCAGTCCACTGTTCCCATCCCTCGCAGACAAAGATAAGATCATCCTTGTTCAGAAGAACCACTTGAATTTAGAGCTTGGATTTGCGTCCTGTTCGGTCTTCACGAAGAGAACCATGTGAACAAGCTCCATCTGCTGTGAGGCTATACCGATCAGGAGACATCCCTGTTGGATAACCGCTGTCCTAACAACTGCAATCTATATTTTTTACCTAGTTTTTTTCTGGATGCGTTTATCCAGAGAAGTGGGTGTGTTAAGTGTCTCCTTTCTTCTCTTGTTACCTGCCTTACAGGCAGATAGAAAGGGTCTGAGTACCTCTTCGCTCTGAGGCTTTGAGACCGTCTTCTTTTGGAGGTCTTGGGTTCAAGATCCTTAAATGCCCTCCGTTTATGTTTAGGAATCTGTTCTTTGAAAAATTTCCTTCTATGAGTCCCAGACAAGGATTTGATCTTGAGCTGGTACAACTTCTCAGTGACGATTTCCACGTCTTGGACTGATCTATCGCCCAAACCAATTGCACAAATAGCTTCCATCGACTCCATCCGCGATGTTTGTGTGTTTGAGGTCTTATCAAGACCTTAAGTTTTTATTTTGTTTTGTTCAGCGATCTCCATTTTGGCCCTACGGGAACTGTCGACGCCACGGAACCCCACGCGGTGCAAAAGCTAATTACTCAGGAAGGTCCCCTGGTATCCCTGAAGCTCCGCTAATGACACATCTTCCCGTGTGCCACTCACAGCTTGGTACGGGTCGCATCACATCTTGGGTTGGGTATGCTGCATGAGTAGTTGCGGAAGGACGATGGGAGAGGATAAGGGAGAGATGGGGCGTTCTGGGACATTCTTCGTCTGTTTCACCAGCTCAGGCACATCCGGCTTGGGAGACCCACCCAGCAACAGGGCCCTCAGCTTCACGCCAACACGGAAACCTCTCCGCCCACTCGGTCAGTACATCAAGGCAGTCTCCACCTGAGTGTGGTTTGTCCCCTGATCCACTTGTTTGACTTCTGTCTTTCCTAGTAAATCCCCTCAATTTTTGGGTGGCTTTCGCGCCAAGAGGTGATGACGGACAGCAACCTTGCCGTAGACCAGACATAGGCAAACTCTGGTGACCCGCGGGCCTCATTCATACACTAAAGCTCCCGGGCCGCCTGAATACGTGTCGCAGCAACAGTCACCTAGCGGGTAAAGTCAAAACTATAGCGTCCATGACGTTCATGTTTCTCCGGGAACGCACTGATGTGAATCTCGCCACTTTCCCGACACACCACGCTAAACGCATGTTTGCGAGCACATTCCTTTGTCCACTCAATCTTCTGATGTTTACATTTATCTACGCGTCTTGAACATTATTTCTTTATTACGACGTTTTACAACATCTGCCTTACAAGTAACCTTTGCAAAAATTCTGCAACACGATTAGTAAAGCACCAATGTTCACGACACGTAAATAAATATAAGTAACTGTAGATGGAATACCAGGCTTCTTGAAACGTCATTATGGAACAATAAACGCCTATGAAGCAACTGATTGCAGCTATTTCACTATAAATTACCTTACTGTCAACAGTTTCAATCATCTGTTAGGACCGGAAAAGAATTATTTACTAATGTTAGTACGAGAAAGAGCAATGAAACGAAATATGGTATTCAGAAAGACAGTTCCTTTAAACAATCAATTAAGAGTAAGTTAAGAATTTTAGACTACAGACAGGTAAAGGGAAAGTTTGAAATCCAGTATGTTAATATGAAAAAAAACTATTAGTCATCTGGCCGCGCGGGATTAGCCGAGCGGTCTGTGGCACTGCAGTCATGGACTGTGTGGCTGATCCCGGCGGAGTTTAGAGTCCTCCCTCGGGCATGGTTGTGTGTGTTTGACCTTAGGATAATTTAGGTTAAGTAGTGTGGCAGCTTAGGGACTGGTGACCTTAGCAGTTATGTCTCATAAGATTTCACACACATTTGAACATTTTTTGATATTAGTTATGTTTTTTTAAATATTTGTTCGAGATTCATTTGATGACTAATCGCATTGGCTTGGGTTGTTTCTGTAAACCAAGCTATCATTTGTTCGTTCATTTTAAAACGTTTGAAAGTCTCAGTCGCTTGAACTAACAAGGGGAGGCCGCCAATTGTGAAATTCAGATTTGATTGATACTGCGCATAATAAAAGCTCATGGCCAGAGGTGTAATGTGGCAAAACACCAAGATGCACTTCTCAGCCGTTGTCGAGAAAATCGACAGTTAAAATAAACCGTTGCGGTGAAATACTCACTACGCTTGAAATTTGTCTACAGCGTCGTGGCGCAGCGGTAAGCGTTCGGGTTCGTAATTCGAAGGTCACCGGATCGAGTCTTTCGCCATGCAACCTTTTTTTTTTTGGTATTTGTTTTTTGTAATTCAAATGTGTGTATACATACACACATACACACACCCACATATATATATATATTATTCCCGGCAATCAGTTGCAACAATTACGCATATAATAAGTTGTTGAAAGTCGTTTGTCGTGGAAAAACTGGCGACTTCGAACATCATTATGTTTTCCACAAACAAAGTTGTATTTCACAAATGTTATTAATTGTCTTCATAATGTTAACCACGTATAGTTAACGGAAGACGTAGAAACGATATTCCGAAACGAATACGTATAGCGTAAGTCAAACGTTCGGATTAGAATAGAAACCCCACGAAAACAAATTTGCTGTGGCAGGTATGAAATATAAACTCCGTTACTCGCTCGTTACACTTGAAGGACAGGTGTTGAATGGGCCAAAACGAGCCGCCGCATAACAGCGTAGTTGCCTGCTAACTTCGAAAGAAGGTAGATGCGGTCGCTAGCGCAAGTTGTAACATCGTCGAAAATCAGTGCGGACGTGAGAGCTTTGGTACACCCTGTTAAACAAACGGAAAAATGGAGGCGGTACAATTGGAGAGCGATCCGCCTTCACCAACATGCATAAGCAATTCATTAATAGTTTATATATATATATATATATATATATATATATATATATGAAATACAAAAAACTAATAATTAAAAATAATGTTGCATGGTGCGAGAGTCGATCCGGAGACCTTCGGATTACGAACCCGAGCGCTTACCGCTGCGCCACGACGCTGTAGACAAATATCAATCGTAGTGAGTATTTCACCGCAACGGTTTATTTTAACTGTCGATTTTCTCGACAACGGCTGAGAAGTGCATCTTGGTGCTTTGCCACATTACAACTCTGGCCATGAGCTTTTATTATGCGCAGTATGAATCGAATCTGAATTTCACAATTGGCGGCCTCCCTTTGTAAGTCAAATTTAGTAAGCAAAACTTTCACTGGTATGCGCTCACGAGCTCCAAACGAGCTTCGGCGGAAACTTCCAAAAATTCGTCCTGAACCGAGTACTGGTTGCGCACCCGTGTTGTAGATTGTGTGTTCAGACATCAAGCGGGTATCGCCTGTTTAGAAGTTGATGCAGAACGGATTGAGGCTGTATGATGAGCTAATGGCACTAATGACATAGCGTCCGCTAGTCGGCTAGAGAGAGAGAGAGAGTGAGAGAGAGAGAAGGGGCTAGATAGAGAGAGGAGGGGACACCTCGCAGTACGCTGATGACGCTGCTCCACATGCGTGTTGCCCCGCCGCCCCAGTTGACCTTTGGGCGCTGTGAGGCGTCCGCCGTGGCATTCGCATTGCCAGCGGCGCGCTGGCGCACTTCCCGCCGGCAGCGTGGAAAGCAGTGCCACACACCGGAAGGTCACCAGTCACTTCCTCTCCACGTCACGGGCGCGCCAGGAGGTGGATTACTGGCACTGCCACTTCGAATATACCGGGTGATCAAAAAGTCAGTATAAATTTGAAAACTTAATAAACCACGGAATAATGTAGATAGAGAGGTAAAAATTGACACACATGCTTGGAATGACATGGGGATTTATAAGAACAAAAAAAAAAAAAAACCACACACACACACAAACTGTCCGACAGATGGCGCTGGACAACAAAACGTCAGGGACTGCGCATAACAATCGTGTATAAAAGGAGCTGTAATGAGAGAGAGAATCGGATGCGCCAGCAGTCGCAGCATGTTGACGTTATTTGAAAAAGGGCTTTAATGAAGCTGTATTATCGGAATGTGAAATGTGCTAGTTCAGCGTTACGATCCTAGTGCCATAGGAAGGGGATTCGAACAGGTAAAGGTCCGTTGACAAATGCAGTTGTGGCGAGAATGATTTCGAACTTCGAAGCCACGGGTTGTTTAGACGATAGACCACGTAGTGGCCGACCGAGCACAAGGTGTAATGCTGCTGAGACAGTTCAGGAAGAAATGGAGACTGTAGCGGGTTCGTCTATGCACGGGGAAGTCAGCGCTCGTGTATTCCCATGTCGCACCGGCATTCCATACACTGCTGTTTGGTTGCCACTGAGGCGTACCCTCCGATGCAATCCGTACAAAATCCATCGGCATCATGGACTGTTACCTGGCGATTTAGTGAAACGGAGGGCATTTGCAGTGTGGGCGTTTCAAAAGATGGCGGAAGATGATGATTTGTTGAGTAACGTGTTGTGGACCGACGAAGCTCATTTCACGCTCCGAGGGTCTGTCAACGACCACAACTGCAGAATGTGGGCTACCGAAAATCCTACAACTGTCGTGGAAACTCCATTGCACGACGAGAAAGTCACGGTATGGGTTGGATTTACCACATCTACCGTTATCGGGTCTTTTTTCTTCGAGGAAATGCGTGATTCTGGTTTTGAAACTGCTTCCGTGACTGGTGAGAGGTACGCCGATATGTTGCAGAATCGCATCATCCCCAGCCTGGCTGATAAAAACCTGCTGGAACGTGTGATGTTTATGCAAGATGGCGCTCTACCTCATATTGCTAGACCCGTGAAAGATCTCTTGCGCGCGTCGTTTGGTGATGATCGTGTGCTCAGCCGCCACTTTCGTCATGCTTGGCCTCCCAGGTCCCCAGACCTCAGTCCGTGCGATTATTGGCTTTCGGGTTACCTGCAGTCGCAAGTGTATCGTGATCGACCGACATCTCTAGGGATGCTGAAAGACAACATCCGACGCCAATGCCTCACCATAACTCCGGACATGCTTTACAGTGCCGTTCACAACATTATTCCTCGACTACAGCTATTGTTGAGGAATGATGATGCACATATTGAGCATTTCCTGTAAAGAACATTATCTTTGCTTTGTCTTACTTCGTTATGCTAATTATTGCTATTCTGATCAGATGAAGCGCCATCTGTCGGACATTTTTTGAACTTTTGTATTTTTTGGTTCTAATAAAACCCCATGTCATTCCAAGCATGTGTGTTAATTTGTATCTCTCTATCTACATTATTCCGTGATTTATTCAGTTTTCAAATTTATACTGACTTTTTGATCGCCCGGTATTTTTCCCTCGAAAGCAGAGCGTAGTATCATGATATCTCAGTAGATGTTAACTTCAGGTAAGGATGGCCCTTATCTTTTTGTAAAACGCCGCAGTGATGTTGAATGGCGTGCTTTGTCGCACCTTGATAAGTGATAAGTGAGTTTGTTTTACCCAAACTGGAGGAGATTTACTACGAAGACAAGTGGTTCCAGCAGGATAGCGCCACCTGCTATACGACGCCAAACCACGTGCACTGTTGCAGGAGAAACTTGCGGATCCCACTTGATGCTGAGTCGGGTTACGGGCGTTGTTCCTGCCTGAGGTCGGAGCTCCGTACCCCATACTCCCCAAGCCACTTACAAATTTAATTTTATATCCTTCCCACTACCCGAGGAGCTATCAAAAAATAGTTAATGAATATTTTTAGCAACAACAGCAGACGCTACGACCATTTGATGTAATTTGCCCTTACAGCCTGATCTGTCAAGTTGGACACTTTATGACCTTTCAGTCAAAGTTCAGAGACGTTTGATTGAGGTTGTGTTCACCGTGTCTGTTGCGCATCTTGAATTTCGAACAACATGTGAGCATTTACTTGTTTTTCAAGTTAAAAAGTGACAGAGAAATACATCAAATGTTGATATTGGAGTATGACGATAATGATGTAATTCTGAAGAGTGTTTACGAACCGTATGACCAATTTAAAAGCGGAAATGAGCTGGCAGAACAGAGTAACGTTCGGGACATCTCTTAACTTCAAAACCAGAAGGAGGAGTGTTCGTTCAAAGAAGCGACTAACTATTCGAGAGCTTACCAATCAACTTAGCATCTCTTATTGGTCTGTGCAAAGCATTCTAGCTGATAATTTGCAAATGAGTGAGTGCAAAATTTGTTCCCAAACTTTTGCGTGATGAACAGAAGGAAAATCGTGCGTCAGTTTGTAAGGAGATGATGGATTGTCTTCATTCTGATCCGGACTTCGCCGGCCGGTGTGGCCGAGCGGTTCTAGGCGCTACAGTCTGGAACCGCGCGACCGCTACGGTCCCAGGTTCGAATCCTGCCTCGGGCATTGATGTGTGTGTTGTTCTTAGGTTAGTTAGGTTTAAGTAGTTCTAAGTTCTAGGGGACTGATGACCTCAGCAGTTAAGTCCCATAGTGCTCAGAGCCATTTGTACCATTTAGATGCGGACTTCATGTTCAAAATTGTAACTGCAGATAAAACTTGGGTCTGTGGGTACGATGCTGATGCGAAAATTCAGAGTTTAAAAAAAAAAAAAAAAAAAAAAAACCGAACGAATCTCCCCACCCTACAAAAGTACGCCATCAAAATCGAATATCAAAGTCATGCTCATTGTTTTTTCGATACTGAGGGTATAGTGTCATCAGAGTTCGTTCCAAAGGGAGCAACTGTAAACGACAAAATTTACAAGGACCTACTGAAACATTTGCGAAAGAAGAAATGAACCAGAGAAATGACCAATAGCTTCCTTCTTCAACACGACAACGCACCGCGCCACACGTCACTATTGATTTATGAGTTTTGGCCAGTCTGTCCATATCCACCGTACTCACCAGATTTAGCACAACGAAACTTCTGGCTCTAGCCAAAAATTAAAACTGTGCCGAAAGGAAAACGTATTGATACCATTTCCAACCGTGAGAGGGCCACGACAGAGCGGCTGACCGCCCTTCCAAAAGAACCCTTCCAAAAATGCTTCCAATCACCGATTCAACGTTGGGATAAGCGTATCGCCAATCAACGAAGGTATTCTGAAGAGGATTAAATCAAATTTCACTTGAGCTTATTACTTTGTTTCTAATAAATTTATTCACCCTGGTTTTGGTCATACTTTGTACACGAAAGACAACTACAGTTTAGTTTTTTGCTAACCTGCCTGATGTTGTAGTTTTAATGACTAACAGTGTAAAAACTACCTGACAGGTAACGCCGGAAGTTTCATTAGACTGAAGTCATATGACAGTGTTGTTTGTAAGACAGACACAAAGACAGAAATATGAATGCAGAAAGACTTGGAGACGATAGATACTTTGCGCAAGGTTTGACGTTTGACTCTCAGCACTAACCGATTACCTTTCGCTTACAGCACTAGCTGATGGTTCAGATGGCTCTAAGCACTGTAGGACTTAACATCTGAGGTCATCAGTCCCCTAGACTTAGTACTACACTCCTGGAAATGGTAAAAAGAACACATTGACGCCGGTGTGTCAGACCCACCATACTTGCTCCGGACACTGCGAGAGGGCTGTACAAGCAATGATCACACGCACGGCACAGCGGACACACCAGGAACCGCGGTGTTGGCCGTCGAATGGCGCTAGCTGCGCAGCATTTGTGCACCGCCGCCGTCAGTGTCAGCCAGTTTGCCGTGTCATACGGAGCTCCATCGCAGTCTTTAAGACTTGTAGCATGCCGCGGCAGCGTGGACGTGAACCGTATGTGCGGTTGACGGACTTTGAGCGAGGGCGTATAGTGGGCATGCGGGAGGCCGGGTGGACGTACCGCCGAATTGCTCAACACGTGGGGCGTGAGGTCTCCACAGTACATCGATGTTGTCGCCAGTGGTCGGCGGAAGGTGCACGTGCCCGTCGACCTGGGACCGGACCGCAGCGACGCACGGATGCACGCCAAGACCGTAGGATCCTACGCAGTGCCGTAGGGGACCGCACCGCCACTTCCCAGCAAATTAGGGACACTGTTGCTCCTGGGGTATCGGCGAGGACCATTCGCAACCGTCTCCATGAAGCTGGGCTACGGTCCCGCACACCGTTAGGCCGTCTTCCGCTCACGCCCCAACATCGTGCAGCCCGCCTCCAGTGGTGTCGCGACAGGCGTGAATGGAGGGACGAATGGAGACGTGTCGTCTTCAGCGATGAGAGTCGCTTCTGCCTTGGTGCCAATGATGGTCGTATGCGTGTTTGGCGCCGTGCAGGTGAGCGCCACAATCAGGACTGCATACGACCGAGGCACACAGGGCCAACACCCGGCATCATGGTGTGGGGAGCGATCTCCTACACTGTCCGTACACCACTGGTAATCGTCGAGGGGACACTGAATAGTGCACGGTACATCCAAACCGTCATCGAACCCATCGTTCTACCATTCCTAGACCGGCAAGGGAACTTGCTGTTCCAACAGGACAATGCACGTCCGCATGTATCCCGTGCCACCCAACGTGCTCTAGAAGGTGTAAGTCAACTACCCTGGCCAGCAAGATCTCCGGATCTGTCCCCCATTGAGCATGTTTGGGACTGGATGAAGCGTCGTCTCACGCGGTCTGCACGTCCAGCACGAACGCTGGTCCAACTGAGGCGCCAGGTGGAAATGGCATGGCAAGCCGTTCCACAGGACTACATCCAGCATCTCTACGATCGTCTCCATGGGAGAATAGCAGCCTGCATTGCTGCGAAAGGTGGATATACACTGTACTAGTGCCGACATTGTGCATGCTCTGTTGCCTGTGTCTATGTGCCTGTGGTCCTGTCAGTGTGATCATGTGATGTATCTGACCCCAGGAATGTGTCAATAAAGTTTCCCCTTCCTGGGACAATGAATTCACGGTGTTCTTATTTCAATTTCCAGGAGTGTACTTAAACCTAACTAACCTAAGGACATCACGCACATCCATGCCTGAGGCAGGATTCGAACCTGCGACCGTAGCAGCAGTGCAGTTACGGACTGAAGCGCCTAGAACCGCTCGCCCACAGCGGCCGGCACAGCACTAGCGATCTGTGACTTAAATCAAACGTAAAATATCTTGAAACAGCGAACAGGACCTTCTATGTCGGAACAGTCACATAAAATTAATCGGTGGGTAGGCAATGCCAGAGTGGTTCATTCGAAGAATCACAAGGAAATGTAGTTCATTCATGTATGAGGTGACTTGCCATGTATCGATTCTTGAGTGTCTCTCGTAACAGATACGATTAGCAGAGGAAAAGGAGGGAAGGAACATTAGGCTTTAAAGTCTCGCAGACGTCGATGTCCTAAAAGACGGAGCAAAGACTCGAAAATTTTTGAGGATGGGGAAGGGAATTGGCCGTGTCCTTTAGAAGGGACCATCCCGCAATTTGCCTGCAGCGATTTAGAGAAATCGCGAGAAACCTGAACGTGGATGGCCGGATGCGGATTCGAACTGTCTTCCAACCGATTGCGAGTCCTGTGCGCTAACCTTAGCTCCACCTCGCGCCCTGATTAACAAAGGAGGTGGTTAAACGATTAGAAGAAGAGCTGAACGTTTCGTTTCAGCTCCAGTTAGCGCGAGGCGATCATAGTGTTGGGCTTTCATGCAACGCCACTGCCAGACACTGCGAGAGAGGCGAGGCTACGTTCGCTGTTGGCTTTCCCAGAACTCACCTTCTCTGGGAAGCGAAGCAATGTTTTACTTCTTTCCGTATAACCCCAGGAGATGACGATTACCGTAAAACAAGCTAAACTGAGACTTTTACCGAGGCTGACCAACAGTTGTTGCAAGAAGTTGTGATATAAGAAGTTCCTTCCGTTACACACAGCAAGGTGGATTGCGGAAAAGAGTAAACGTAAAGGTTCAACTCCATTCCAGTCCATTACGAGAAACGTTCAGGTCTCTTCTGCTCGCCGCGCGGTCTCAGGGCATCTTGTCTCACTCCATGCGCCTTCCCCTGTCTCAGATTCGAGTCCTCCCTCGGGCATGGGTGTTTGTGTCGTCCTTAGCGTAAGTTAGTTTAAGTCAGATTAAATAGTGTGTAAGCTTAGGGACCGATGGCCTCAGCAGTTTGGTCCCATAAGACCTTACCAAAAATTTCCAAATTTTCCTCTTCTGCTCTGCCAGGAAACACAGAAGTCGGATCCTATTTTTCGTCTTGACAACATTAAGAGCACGGATTACCTCCATCTTAGTTTCACTTCACGCTAAGTAACGCCAGAATGAGCTTCCTATCTTCGTTTTCCAAACCAATTCACTTGACAACAAAGAAAATATCGTGCGCGAAAAGAGTTTAACTTTTATTTCCGTTCCCTATATGCGTATTTTGTTATCAGAGCTTTCGTAGTGTTTATTTCGTGATATACCCTACGATAGAAAAAAAAGACCCACCACGCACCAATTACGCGAATTGGACGGACATTCTAGCCTCACAGTTCAGCAAGATAATGTTCGCCTGCACACGGCGAGAGTTTCTACTTTTTCATCTTCGTGCTTACCAAACCCTACCTTGGCCATCAAGGTCACCGGATATCTCCTCAATTGAGAACATTTGGGGCATTTTTGGAAGGGCCTTCCAAGCAGCTCGGGATTTTCACGATGTGATGCATCAATTGGACAGAATTTGGCACGATATCCCTCAGGAGAACATCCAGCAAGTCTTATCAGTCAATGCCGAGCCAGAGGTAGGCCAAAAGGTTCTTGACTTGCCCAATTTGTGAAGTTCTTTCTCTTAAACACATCATTCAATTTTTCTGAAATTGTAAACATTTGTTCATCTGTACATGTATATCACATTTACCGTCCCATTCGCATAATTCCTTCGTGGTGCGTCGTACTTTTTTTTGCCTTAGAGTGTTTTTGTGTGACTGGAGATAGGTCATTGGGCAGTAAGCGTATCGTGGCGAGGAGAAACGAAACTTTGTTTAGCAATTTACATTCGTCTGTCCCCACAAGGGAATGAGAGGGTTGAAATGATCCTCTTGAATGGCGACAATAAGCAGGCAGTCGCTGCATTAATGGACGAAGCAGGGCGTCACCCGCGACGCCCCGGCCTCCTCTGCAGTCTGCTGCCGCTCGTGGCCTGGCCTGCTGTAGGCCGTTCCGCGATTCACTGGCCCGCCCACGCTGCTCATTGTCTACAGTCACTATGATGCATCGCAAAGTCGTTGGTGGTTTCGTCTGTAAGGTGCGTATCGTGTGATACGATGCAAAGGACTGCACACACTAAGTTGGTACGTTTTTTGACAGTAAGCCAATGCTGCAACGTAAAATGTCGAAGAATCTGCCTGTTGCTTTGGATGGGCAAAGTAGCTGCTCAGAAAACACTCCAGGTTCCCATTTGTCCCTATGCTCTCCAAAAGCTATTCTGGTCACTTCCGTAGACTGTGATACAGTAATTTTTTTCAGCCACTTGTTCTCGCGAGCCTCCGCAGTTACTGTTTCATCAACGCCGCTACTAATAGTGTACTTTACAGATGATAACTGAATCTGCATGCATGTGTGCATTATGTCTCTCTGTTACATCTGCCTTCTCGAACAGGTCAGTGTTTCATACGCTTAGTCACAATGACTCATTGGTTGGTAGTGTGAGCGCTGCTCAGTATGTCGAATGACAGATTAAGTTCTTACCATCTCGTCATAATCACAAGATTTCATTTACCTGAGGGCCTTCCTGGACCATCCACAAAACGACATAGCGTTTAAGCACCGTCACTCTTATCTTCAAAAACTCCACTTGCTACACTCCACCCCCCCCCCCCCATTCCCCGCCCCCCCCCCCGCAAAAAAAAGCAAAAACAAAAAAAAGTCTCATTATGCAAGAAGATGGCGAAACGAATGTTCACTTCATTCGGAAAAGTATCACTCGTGTATTCTGCTTATCTTCGCTTTGTGACCTATATAACACAACTTCATTAAGTCCGTCTATCTCCACCCATCCTATACCTCCCTTTACGTCGATCGCTGGCGTGGCCATCTACATCTACATCTACATGCTTACTCTGCAATTCACATTTAAGTGCTTGGCAGAGGGTTCATCGAACCACAATCATACTATCTCTCTACCATTCCATACCCGAACAGCGCGCGGGAAAAACGAACACCTAAACCTTTCTGTTCGAGCTCTGATTTCTCTTATTTTATTTTGATGATCATTCCTACCTATGTAGGTTGGGCTCAACAAAATATTTTCGCATTCGGAAGAGAAAGTTGCTGACTGAAATTTCGTAAATAGATCTCGCCACGACGAAAAACGTCTTTGCTTTAATGACTTCCATCCCAACTCGCGTATCATATCTGCCACACTCTCTCCCCTATTACGCGATAATACAAAATGAGCTGCCCTTTTTTGCACCCTTTCGATGTCCTCGGTCAATCCCACCTGGCAAGGATCCCACACCGCGCAGCAATATTCTAACAGAGGACGAACGAGTGTAGTGTAAGCCGTCTCTTTAGTGGACTTGTTGCATCTTCTAAGTGTCCTGCCAATGAAACGCAACCTTTGGCTCGCCTTCCCCACAATATTATCTATGTGGTCTTTCCAATTGAAGTTGTTCGTAATTTTTACACCCAGGTACTTAGGTGAATTGACAGCCTTGAGAATTGTACTATTTATCGAGTAATCGAGTTCCAACGGATTTCTTTTGGAACTCACGTGGATCACCTCACACTTTTCGTTATTTCGCGTCAACTCGCACCTGCCACACCATACAGCAATATTTTCTAAATCGCTTTGCAACTGATACTGGTCTTCGGATGACCTTACTAGACGGTAAATTACAGCCTCATCTGCGAACAACCTAAGAGAACTGCTCAGATTGTCACCCAGGTCATTTATATAGATCAGGAACAGCAGAGGTCCCAGGACGCTTCCCTGGGGAACCCCTGATATCACTTCAGTTTTACTATATGATTTGCCGTCTATTACTACGAACTGCGACCTTCCTGACAGGAAATCATGAATCCAGTCGCACAACTGAGACGATACCCCATAGGCCCGCAGCTTGATTAGAAGCCGCTTGTGAGGAACGGTGTCAAAAGCTTTCCGGAAATACGGAATCAACTTGAGATCCCCTGTAGATAGCGGCCATTACTTCGTGCGAATAAAGAGTTAGCTGCGTTGCACAAGAACGATGTTTCCTGAAACCATGCTGATTACGTATCTATAGATCGTTCCCCTCGAGGTGATTCATAATGTTTGAAAACAGTATATGCTCCAAAACCCTACTGCAAACCGACGCAATGATACAGATTTGTAGTTCGATGGATTACTCCTTCTACCCTTCTTAAACACTGGTGCCACCGGCGCAATTTTCCAATCTGTAGGTACAGATCTATCGGTGAGCCAGCGGTTGTATACGATTGCTAAGTAGGGAGCTATTGTATCAGCGTAATCTGAAAGGAACCTAATCGGTATACAATCTGGACCTGAAGACTTGCCCGTATCAAGCGATTTGAGTTGCTTCGCAACCACTAAGGTATCTACTTTTAAGAAACTCGTGCTAGCAGCTGTTCGTGTTTCAAATTCTGGAATATTCCATTCGTGTTCCCTGGTGAAGGAATTTCGGAAAACTGCGTTCAATAACTCCGCTTTAGCGGCACAATTGTTGGTAACAGTACCATCGGCACTGCGCAGCGAAGGTATTGACTGCGTCTTGCCGCTTGTGTACTTTACATACGACCAGAATTTCTTCGGATTTTCTACCAAATTTCGAGACAATGTTTCGTTGTGGAACCTATTAAAGGCATCTCGCATTCAAGTCCGTGCCAAATTTCGCGCGTCTGTAAATTTTAGCCAATCTTCGGGATTTCGCGTTCTTCTGAACTTCACATGGTTTTTACGTTGCCTCTGCAACAGCGTTCGGACCTGTTTTGTGTACCATGGGGGATCAGTTCCATCTCTTACCAATTTATGAGGTATGAATCTCTCAATTGCTGTTACTACTATATATTTGAATTTGAGCCACATCTCGTCTACATTTGCATAGTCAGTTCGGAAGGAATGGAGATTCTCTCTTAGGAAAGCTTCTAGTGACACTTTACCCGCTTAACTGCCGACAACCTAAGCCTATCTTTTTGTGTTGCTACGAGAGACACAAGACTGAAAATTTCGTGGACTTTCGTCTGAACCAGCGTCAAGTGCAGAACGGGGCACATCACGTTCTGTAAGACGCAAAGGTGGAATTTAGTGTAAACACTGCATTCACTTTGGCTGACATTCAGCTTGATATTTGCGTAGTGTTGTTGAGCTGCAACAGTAGAGAAACGAAACAGCCATGTAATTATTGTTCTTGCAAGAACTGAGAGGGCATTGTCATATGCGCGCTGCTCCATCCATGCACGTGCATATCGTCGTATTTCAAGACTAGGGATGACTGCACGTTTTCTCGCCTAACAAGAAACATAGGCCAGTTTCTACTGATAAAATCAGCAAAGATTTTGATTAGGTTTTATAGAGCTTTCAGAGGACGAGAGCAGGCATGCAGCCAACAGCTCATCGCAGCTAAGGTAAATACTGCTAGCGGAGGCGTAAACTTGTTGGTTCACCAGCTTGCATCAACAGTGAACTCGAGCAACCTTGAGTAATCTTTTGCTCAGCTTGTCACAAGATCTAACCATCCTCCATACACTTGATTGTCATCCTAAATAGTACTTAGATCCGGAATTAGATGATTTGTTGTAACATTGGCCAACTTCACGATGTAATAACACGAATAATTTTGTAGAGAATCTTCTGGCTAAAATTTGCTATTGTTGTGTTCAGCGTCGTGTTATTTCGAGTAAACAGGACGTATTGCGTTATCTTGACAACTGTTCTAAAGTTGTCATGTTGCAACCTATGTAAATTCCTTGTATTTTTTTAATACCAATTCTGAATTAAAAACAATTTGTGTACAGCTTAAACACCGTTGTGGTCTGTCGTAGAATAAGGGTCCGCTCCTCACCCTTGTCATTTATTCTATAGGTGCTTGTTGTGTTCACAGTTCCGCGTAGTCAGCGCGTACACAACTTTCCCACTATAGCGCGCCCCGCTAAGCACAACAGCGCAGACGCAGCGCTCGTCCGTCTCCGCACTACGAGATGGCGCTGCCATAGAGACGGACCAAATTCTGCTTCCACAGATCCGTGTATTAATATATAACGCAGCCAATGAGATTGATGCTAACGTAGAACCTTTTCTCCTCATGGATCACACTCGCGCAGTGATACATGAACGCGCGAGGTATTATAACGAGTGTACAGACCTCCGATTGGTCAGTCTGCATTTGTCTGCACCAGTCTGTACCAGTCTGCATTAGTCTGTGCCAGTCTGTGGGAGTTCTACATTTGTCTGTATCAGTCTATAGTCAGGTTTCAGGCTGCAACTAATAAGATTACCATATTCCTGTACATAGCCATGAAGATAATTGTATAGACACTTTTGTCAAGTATCAGAGATATATGTGAGAATAAGATTAACGTACCAATACCAAAGGAACTTCAGATTGTCGATTGTAAATAGCATCCAGAACCAAGTTAAGTAATTTTTATGCTTGTTACTATTTTAATAAATATGTCTGAAAATTAATCAAGTTCTGTTTAAAGTTGGTCACCGTCAGGCCGCTACTCTAAGCGTGCAAGTGGCATTTCTATCGTCTGACCTAACGGCAGAAGATAAACACGCCACGATAAGACCACGAGACATATTGTTGACACTCGCCTACTTCGTTAGACCGACAAGTAAAAAAAATCTGATGGTGTGTGTACTGAAGGTCTTACGGTACGCACACCACAATGCTAAAGCACTCACAGGGTGTTTTTGCTGATGCCTGACGAAAGAGAAAGGGAGTGGAGTGTCAGATGTTATTAGGCTTATTATTGCTGAGATTTACATACGAAGGGCATTCAGTGAGTTAATGCGCTCACTTCTTTTCTGCTTTCAATGCGACAGCCTTACGCCACCTTACTGGGAGGGCCTGTATGCCCGCATGGTACCACTCCACTGGTCGACGTTGGAGCCAACGTCGTGCTGCATCAGTAACCCCTCCAACACTAACATACTGCTTCTTGCGAGTACATCCTTCACTGGGCAAAACACAGGGAAGTCGGAAGGTGCGACATCCGGGCTGTAGCGTGTGTGAGAAAGAACAGTCCAGTGAAGTTTTGTAAGCCCCTCTCGGCTTCAGGGACTTGTGCTAGGCCTTCCGTTCTCATGGAGAGGTCGAAGTCCAGTCGCATTTTTGTACCAACGAACACGCTGAAGTCGTTTCTTAAATTACCTGGGGGTAGCACAGTACATTCAGAGTTGAACATTGCACCGTGAGGAAAGGCATGTAACAGAATGATGCCTTCACTGTCCCAGAAGACCGCCGTCACGACTTTACTGCCTGAAGGTGCTTCATTGAATTTTATATTCGGAGGTGGCGCCACTCCATGGATTGCCGTTGTGTTTCCGGTTCGAAGTGACAAACCCATGTTTCACCAACTGTGACGATGTTCGCCAGAAAATTATCACGATCAGTCTCGTAACGCGCAAGCAGTTCCGCACAGATAGTCGTTCGTCGCTCTGTATGGTCTTCTGTTAGGCCGCGAGGAAGCCAGCGGGCACACACCACTGAGTACACCAACTGGCGTCAGCACTACCAACAGAGACGTCCAGTTTGAGCAGCGAGGTGTTCGATAGTGATGGGTCGATCACTTCGAATAAGAGTGTCCGCACTTTCCCACAACACAGGAGGCATAGCGGCGTGCGGTCTGCCGGCACGCGGGATATCGGTCAGGTTTGCGCTACCTTGTTGCCATGGTGACAGACGCCTCTGCCGACTCACCGTGCGTTTATTCACTGCCAGGTATTCGTAAACATTCTGCAAGCGCCTATTCCTCTGGTTCTCCGACAAAGAAACTCAATGAGCTCCTGCTTGAAATGCACCTCCGTTGTGTTGCATTATTCGCTGAACTCATCGGGTACTATTGAGTCTTGCTAGATGTAATGTTGAAAAACGCGGATTACTTGACTGCAAGTACGAAATTTTTTCTGCATACACCGTGCTACAAAATTGGTGCACTCTGACACCAAAGTACGATTCCTTCCTTGCTAACAACACAAAAACAATTTTAACAAAATTTCTTCCCGTGCACGTTTTCGGCAGAACATGGACGTCCGAGAAAGGCAATTCCGCAGCGCTGTAACAACGTGTGCGGCTGGTATCTCCATCCACTGCTGAGCAGCTGTGCTGTATCCCAGCGAGAAGTGACGACGCCAACAATTAACGAATGGTTCAAATGACTCTAAGCACTATGGGACTTAACATCTGAGGGGTATCAGTCCCCTAGAACTTAGAACTACTTAAACCTAACTAACCTAAGGACATCACACACATCCATGTCCGAGGCAGGATTCGAACCTGCGACCGTAGCGATCGCGCGGTTCCAGACTGAACCGCCTAGAACCGCTCGGCACACAGGTCCGCCAACAATTAACAATTCGTGCCTACCACGCGTTAAGTTACTTGAATGTAGTTTTGCGTTAGAATACTCGAATTCGGTTCCGCGTCTAGGTGTATTTTTTTCTCTAATTTTAGAGTGCAGGATATGGTACGTGGCCCTTTAATCGTCGTACAGCAATTGCAACGAGTCTGAACAAAACACGTGCATTTATTAACACTAATACAGAACTCAGCTGTTGTCATTATTTCCATTTTAAAAATGTATTTGGTGCTTGAAAGTGTACATGACTGCTTCACGCATAACATCCCTTCATGCACTATATCCATGGTCAGCATTCCTCCCTTTTCTTTAGTTACATCCCCTTCGTCCAAAGTAAATCAGCTCTGTCTCTCTGCTTTTAGTCTATCTCACCTTCTTTATCCTAGGTAAGTACTTCCGCTGCAAGCTGTGTGGTCTCAACGCGTCTGATGGCCACCCGGTGGAGGGAAGGGAGGGGGGTTGCAGGTTCGATTCCCGGCAGTTTCAAGGATTTCTCCTTGGTGGAAGGACTTGAATGGTATGTATTCAGCTGCTCGAGGCCAACTGAAGAGCTACTTGACCAAGTAGTCGCTGATTCAGTGTCAAGAAACTCAATGAGCTCCTCCATTGTGTTGCATTATTTACTGAACTCCCCACGTACTACTGAGTCTTGCTAAATGGGACAGGGAGACCGGCTTGCGGACCGGGTGACGCTCCATCCGGCATTTGATGACGCCCATGGCACAGGATGACACGGAGGTAGGTCGGACCCGATTGGCTCGACTAGGGCCTGAACGTCGAACTTCACTTTTGTCTTTACTTTCCCTGCAACGCTGCAAATCACATCCCGACGTCGTCTAAGCCTACACTCACTACCCACTACATGTAATTTATTTTTAACTCAATGTTACCTTTAATGAATATTTCTGATATATCTGACCAATAAAAGTTATGCTGAACGTTAAGAAAACTGTTGCTGTACAATGTGTACTGCACCTTTACTAGGCAGAAAATAGAAAAAAGTATTACATCTAGAAGTGCAATCGAACAGCCGTACTCGAGTATTATGATGCAGAACAGTACCCAATATACTATTTGATAAGAAAAAGCACACATTCTAGAATGAAGATATCTGCCAAATTGCCTGTTTTTGGTGTTCATTTTCCACCAAAAATATTCACGGAACGAAATTTTCTTACACATATTTTTTGTGCTATCAGTATGCAAGGAATAGCAGTGTGGCGTATGAGTGGGCGAATTTTCGCTGACCCTGTACGTAAACAGGTGTGAGTTAGATACAGAGATTAGTAATATATATAATATACGAGAACCAAGAAGAAAAATAAGAATGGAAGGACAAGAAGGAAGTACTCCGATCAAAAAGAGTGTAAGAAAGTTATGTAGTCTTTTGCCCTAACTGTTCACTCAATACATCGAAGAAGCAATGGTGAGATTAAAGAAAAGTTCACAAGTGGGTTAAAAATTCAGGGTGAAAGCATATCATTGATAAGATTGATCAGTGACGTTCCCAAATGAGAAACAATTGCAGCACTTGTTGACTGGAATGCACAGTCTAATGAGCACACACTATGGGCTGAGAGTAAACCATTCAGAGACCAAAGTAATTATGAGAAGCAGAAGTGAGATTACCGTTAATCTTAGGATCAAAATTTGGGACCAAGAAATAGACGAATACCTTGGAAGCACAATATCATATGACGGATCAAGCAAGGAGGACATAAAAGGCAGACTATCACAGGCAAGGGATGAATTCTTGATCAAATTACGTCTGCGACAATAAAGAAACTGGTATAGGCGTGCGTACGCAAATACAGAGATGTGTAAACAGGCAGATAACGACGCTGATGTCGGCAACGCCTATATAAGACAACAAGTGTCTGGCGCAGTTGTTACATTGGTTGCTGCTACTACAAATGCAGGTCATCAGGATTTAAGTGAGTTTGAACGTGATGTCATAGTTGGTGCATGAGCGATGGCACACAGCATCTCTGAGGTAGCGATGATGCGGGGATTTTCCCATAAGACAATTTCACGAGTGTACCGTGAATATCAGGAATCCGATAGAACATCGAATCTCCGACATCGCTGCGGCCGGATAAACATCCTGCAAGAACGGGAGCAACAACTACTGTCAACGAGACAGAAGTGCAAGCCTTCCACAAATTGCTGCCAGTTTCAATGCCGGGGCATCAACAAGTGTGAGCGTGCGAACCATTCAGCGAAACTTCATCGATATGGGCTTTCGGAGCCGAAGGCCCTCTCGTGTGCCCTTGAGGACCGCACGTCACAATCCTTTACCCCTCGCCTGGGCCCGTCAACACCGATAATGGTCTGTTGATGACTGGAAACATGTTGCCTGCTCGGACGAGTCTCGTTTCAGATTGCATCGAGCAGATCGACGTGTACGGGCATGGAGGCGACCTCATGAATCCATGGACCCTGCACGTCAGCAGGGGCTGTTGAAGCTGATGGAGGCTCTTTAATGGTGTGGGGAGAGTTCAGTTGGTGTGATATGGGATCCCTGAAACATCTAGATACAACACTGACAGATACGTGAGCATCCTGTCTGATAATTTGCATCCATTCACGTCCATTGTGCATTCCAGCAGGACAATGCGACACCCCCACACGTCCACAATTGCTACAGAGTGGCTCCAAGAACACTCTTCTGAGTTTACACACTTCCGCTGGCCACCAAACACCCCAGACATGAACATTACTGACCATATCTCGGATGCCTTGCAACGTGCTGCTCAGATGAATTCTCCAACCTGTCTTACGAATTTATGGAGAGCCCTGCAGGATTCATGGTGGCAGTTCCTCCAGCACTACTTCTGACATCAGTGGAATCCATCCCACATCGTTTTGCTGCATTTTTACGAGCCCACAGGGGCCTCACACGATATTAGGCAGGTTTACCAGTTTCTTTTGCTCTTCAGTGTAGTATACAAACATCGTGTGTAATCTGAAGGAGGAATTTCTGAGAATGTTTGGAGCATGGTATTGTATGGAAGTGAATAATGGACTGTGTGAAAATAGGTGAAGAAGGTATCAAAGCGTTCCAGATGTGATGCAACAAGAGGATGTTGAAAGTAGGTGGACTGGATAAGAAATGAAGAGAATCAGCGAGGAAAGGCGAGGAAAAAGCTGAAAAGAAGAAGGCAGCAGAAGACAGATAAAGATATGTCTGGTGGTGAGAAATAGCATTATAAGATTTCTTGGTTAGGCTCCATTCATTGGGTGGTGTTGCTCGGTCAAAATGGGATAGAAGAGTAGAATACTTGCCTAAGATGACTAATTAATATTTTAGTGGCAACTTCTGCCACTGAAAGTATCAGGATGACCGAATGTAGCGGTAAGAGGTAGAAGGCACTATATTAAGACTTTCCCGAGCTTTCCAAGTGGTATATTGTTTCCAATAATAGTGCTGTGTTCCCCACGGTCTGCGTTACCAGGTCCCGCAATGCTGAGGACACCACTTCCCCGTCTGCAAAACGGCTTGGCATGGAATGACTTCCTCAGCAACCCTGCAGGTACTGTTTGTCGGCCTTGTATGCCAGTGGAGTGCGGCGTCATCAGGATGCCGCCAGTCGACTCAGCGGTTTGCGTCCCTGCCGACTCAGCACCACTCGGTGTGAGGTGCAGGTGGCCAGAAGCTTGCTGGCATGGCTGAGAAACCTTGGCGACAACAAGCACCTACGATCCAGCATCCGAATCTGCAGCCCTTGCCACGGGATGCCTCTGGCGTGTGATGGAAGCCCAGACGACTGCTCGCAGTTGCGAGCTGTGGAGTGGACCGCTGCTGTCTGGTTACGGACTCTACATCGGCCTCACACTGGAACGCTGGCGCCCCATCTACTGCTGCGTGTAGCTGGTGGTGTGACACGCCCCGCCATCCAGAAGAGTTGCCACACTTGAATGAATCTCGTTAGAAACCCGCACCTTTTTATACATGGTTGTGCGCCTCTGTTTTGCCAAATGCTCCACTTCGTGTCACATACTCATAACATGCTAGGTTGGCCAGTGGGCCACTTCTGGCTGTGATTTGCGCCATGCAAAACCGCTACGTATACTCTTTAAGCAATTTGATGGCCCTGCAGCCTCCATTCTCACCTGTTGGTATGCGTAACTCACTGCAGTCTGGCCCGCATCTGGCTGTAACTTGTGCTCAGGATATTGCACAAAACTAACTTTCCCTATCCCAAACGGTGATGCCGCTACAATATCTCTCACCATGACTCTCTTTCACCACATCAAGTGTACATTGGTTCAGAGCTAGGTAATAAGACACATTAATTTTCTGTAAGTAAGAATGACAAGTAATTCGTCTATGAACGTGTGCCGCATATGCAATGGTCTGCTGGATCGGAAAAGAAATTGAGTCCTGTCATGAATCCAATTCACCAAACAGTTCATAGTGGTAACGCAAGATTTTAATTATATTCTTCACAAGTGGCATGAAATTCTTGACAAGTGCACTGAGAATTTTCATACATTAAGTAACTATTCGGGGGTGAAGAGGAGGACGGAAAGCAACAGACATCAAAAAGGAGATTTCATAGAAAGAGATCAAATTCATTACACAAAGTAGTTTCATTTCGAATACAAAAGACAAGAATTACTAGTTATATCAATTCACTCTATACCCTCACAATGCAGCCTGATCTAACTGCATTAACACAGACATCTCTAGAGCAGATGCAGCGGCATCTCTCTCAATAAGGAATTAGGTAAAATGATTAGATGGCAGGAGAAGAGTATGTGTGGGAATTTGATCGTTTTGAAAACAAAATTACGATAGTGATCGCTAAGGATTAAGAATAATAAGCATGCCAACTGCACGGATAGGTGAACCCGCTACAGGACGGATAAAAGAACAACGTGGCTGCCAATCCTCATCTTTACGTAACTTCAACGCAAATTCTTCACGCGATTCTCGGATAATTTGAAAGTAAACTTATTACTATTAACGCGAAAGCAAATATTTATCGGCAAATATTATCCACTCGCCACGTGGTCTCAAGATCATGCAGAAAGCAGCGACATTCTGTCTCCAAAAACTTTAAAAATTACTCACTCGGAAATATTCATGTAGCACACGAATTAAAGAACGGGGTGGAGGGGGGCGAATCGGGAGGGGAAAAAACTGGTCAAGTTACTTTGCGTGTGTACCCAGTGCGTCCGCTTGTATGAAAACCGAATAACTGGCAAGGCACAAACACAAAGCCCAAAGCGGCTCAAAACTAAGTGAATTTTATTCCCAATAAGTAGAAAAATATGCAAAGAATTTGCAGGGGAACGAGGAAGCGCTGATGCTTTCAAGTTTACTGATTTCCTAAAACAAACACATCGCGACTTAATCTTATTCTGCGTCCACTAGGAACACACGTGCTTACCGACCAATGGCTGGAACACCACTTCTCGAAAGAAAGTCACCTTCCTTTGTTCAGAGCGGTGGCCGAAGTTTTAGGGAGAGGGAGGTGGCGGCCGCTCCACTGACCAATGAGGATGGGCAGCTACTTGCTGTTTTAGCATGCGACCCGAACGACGCAGGAAGCCCCGTGATTCGATAAAGGCGGTTCGGGGAGACCTCTTAACAAAACCATAAATATGTAAAAAGCGAAATTCTGATAGTTAGTACTGCAACTTAGGAGAATAAGTAAAGGGTCTGTCGTGGCTATAACAAAGCATACAAGCCAGCCACCCATGCTGTCAAACTAAACAGTAAAGGCGGGAAAAACCATGATGGCTACATGAGAGAGTATACATTTATGTAAAATAAAGTAAACTTCCTTGCTCCAGCAAAATCGTGCCATCGTAATATTACATATGGTACAAATTATGAACAGAGTGCGAAACAAACGCACGTCTTTCAATTAGACTAATTTTAATATATTGGGGGGGGGGGGGGGTAATTACCATGTACATCTACATCTTCATCTACATGGATACTCTGCAAATCACATTTAAGTGCCTGGCAGAGGGTTCATCGAACCACCTTCACAATTCTCTATTATTCCATTCTCGTATAGCGCGCGGAAAGAATGAATACCTATATCTTTCCGTACAAGCTCTTATTTCCCTTATTTGATCGTGGTGATCGTTCCTCCTTACGTAGGTCGGTGTCAACAAAATATTTTCGGATTCGGAGGAGAAAGTTGGTGATTGGAATTTCGTGAGAAGATTCCGTCGCAACGAAAAACGGCTTTCTTTTAATGATGTCCAGCCCAAATCCTCTATCATTTCTGTGTCTCCTTAGTAGGTCTGTTACATTTTCTAAGTGTTCTGCCAATAAAACGCAGTCTTTGGTTAGCATTCCGCACAACATTTTCTGTGTGCTCCTTCCAATTTAAGTTGTTCGTAATTTTAATACCTAGGTATTTAGTTGTATTTACGGCTTTTAGATTAGACTGATTTATCGTGTAACCGAAGTTTAACGAGTTCCTTTTAGCACTCGTGTGGATGACCTCACACTTTTGGTTATTTAGGGTAAACTGCCCCTTTTCACACCATTCAGATATCTTTTTCTAAATCGTTTTCCAGTTTGTTTTGATCTTCTGATGACTTTATTAGTCGACAAACGACAGCGTCATCTGTAAACAACCGAAGAAGGAACTAACTATAGGAGTCAAAAATCTAGGGGAAGAGAGAGTTTGCAATATATCCAACAAATGACCTAGTACGTTATGTGTAAGCAGTGCCCTAATACGAAGAGATTGGCACAAGAGAGTAATTTGTGGCAGCCCACATCAAACCAGACACATGACTGATGATCAACAAAAAATCTGTATACAAAGGTATGAAACTCGAGGTTGTATACATAAGCCACCTCATGTCCACTGCTGAAGAAAAGCCTTCTCTAGAATTTTTCATGCATTACAGTCATGAACTGTACGCAGCCATGCTGACCATACATGCTACCCACTTACCTTCCATTAGGCCTAATCATATCTGTTGGTATCCAGCAAATACCAATTATTCCTTTAGTCACAAGTGCCGCCCTGCTCCATTCCATTATCATGACGATTCTGATTACATCTTTCAACCAAGTATGTTCCTTGATCATACTGTACAGTTTCCTGTCTCTCTTAATCATTCCCAACAAGCAACTTAAACAAGTTGTTTCCGTGCAGTCCGACCTGTTTCATAATTCCATATTGTGCCACACATTGAATATTTCTGCACGGTCATGTTCCCGTCCGCAAAGCTCACCACAACAGCGCCGCTGTGCCGCTGGGAATCTAGACGGAGGCATTGCTGGTGGCATATGAACAGCAGCGGCGCTGCTCCGAGCATCCCGTCATAGCAAGGTGTACTCTGCTGTACAGACAAGAACCGACATCATCATCAGATGATGGAGGTGGGTGCAATCCAACGGCGCTGCTCTAGCGGCCAAGGTTCTCTTTATCGTCAGGCTGGCACAGGATGCGCTATGGCCAGAAAGTGAGTCTGCTGTACGGAAAGCTACCAACTACTTCATCTGAGGCCAGCATTAGGGGCATTGGGGAAATTTCAAATCCTGTGGCATATCAAAGGGGGCTGGGTATTGGAATGACAGCCACCATTGTCTGGGACATCAGTAGGCTGGCTCAGGAAGCGCCAGAACTGGACAAGTGGTCTGCTGTATGGAGTGCTACCAGTTACATCAACAGAGGACAGCACCAGGGCTAGTATGGGAGGTGTAGACAGTCCTGTGACTCCACGCCAGGGACCCAGCGTACGTACGATGAACATAGTTGTCTGTATCAGCCTAGTCCAGGAGATGCTGGAGTAAGAAGAGAGCTATGCACCAGGGCCACTGTGCAACTGGCTGACAGTTCTGCAGTGCGTCACCCGGGGACAGGCATTGACATAATGGCAGAGGCTATCTGGGGCATGTGGGCTGGGCCAGGATATGCAGAGGACCACTGTGTATGCAGCTGACGTCCTGAATAGTGTTGCTGGGGGCCAGGTTCAAAATGGTTCAAATGGCTCTGAGCACTATGGGACTCAACTGCTGAGGTCATTAGTCCCCTAGAACTTAGAACTAGTTAAACC
Source organism: Schistocerca piceifrons (assembly GCF_021461385.2). NCBI lineage: Eukaryota > Metazoa > Arthropoda > Insecta > Orthoptera > Acrididae > Schistocerca > Schistocerca piceifrons. The sequence continues at coordinate 74,335,010 of NC_060140.1, forward strand.
TAACTAACCTAAGGACATCACAAACATCCATGCCCGAGGCAGGATTCGAACCTGCGACCGTAGCGGTCTTGCGGTTCCAGACTGCAGCGCCTTTAACCGCACGGCCACTTCGGCCGGCCAGGCATTGATACGATATCGAGACTGTCTGGAGCATCAGTGGCTAGTCCAGGATGTTGCTGAGGCTGAAACCAGTTGAGCTATAAGGAGAGTTGGCGGCTACATCATCTGAGACCAGAACTATGGTCAGAGTCCATCGCTGGGGGACAGCTACAGGCAAGATGGCCGAGGTTGTCTCAGGCACTAGTGTGCTGGTCCAAGATGTGCTGTAGCTGAAAGGATGTCTTCTGTACGGAGAGCTACCAGTTACATAGCCTGTGACCAGCACTGGGGTCACTGTGGAAGCTACTGCCCATCCTGCATCACGTCACCAGGAACAAGGCATTGCCATGTTGGAAGAGGATGTCTGGGGCATTGGTGGCTATTCTAGTATGTGCAAGAATTGGAAGAGTAGTATGCTGTATGGAGAGCTACCATTTACATCGTCTGAAGCCAGCACTGAAGCCCCTTAGAAGTGACTGACAATTCTATGGTGTGTCGTCAGATCCAGACAATGGGACAGTGACTGAGGATGTCTGGGGCATCGTAGTACTTGTCCAGGATGTGACGGAGTCAAAAAAGGAGTCTGCTGTACTAGGCCAAGCAGGCGAGATCGACTTGGATCAGTGCCACTGGTCGTTATGGTAACGACTCAGAACCAGTTACAAACACAAACAAGTCGTTATAGACTTTAGTATTGGCTGCAGCATTGGGAGGAGAAACATAAGACGGAGAAATACCTTGGACCACGTCCTAATGCCCATAAAGTAAAATCACCAAGGATGCAAATGCCTGCATGAATTATTTACAGAACTTTGCCACAAAAAAATTCTCAGTGATAAGAGACGTCGTCAAAAATATTTCCACTTTTTGAATAAATTTAAAAAACGCTGAAGGATCGAAGAGCAGTTAATGACGTATAGTGTGCCACAATATGTTTCTCCACAAATCAGCGAGACGTCGGGAGAATCAGCCGAAATCGTCGCATAATTCTTCATCATTTTTGAGGTACCAACGACACTGGCGGAGAAGAAGCTGCATTATAAAGGAAGCTTTAGAGGAAATGCTGACTAGAAAGAGGATTAGAGGATGATTAAATTACTGGGTAAGTAACGACAACAAGATTAACACGTTATCTATGAAAAGGATGGCGGAAACCTTGCAGGACTGGAGAATGCTCAGTATTCAGTAATGAGCATGTCTTATGGGCAGAGCACATCATCAACACCATCGTTCTCAACATGAACATCAAAGTGGAAGAAGAATTTTTTCAGAATACATTCCACAATGCGTGCAAAAGTGTATACATTTTAAAGTGATGCTTTGAGAATCAATAAAAAGACATGTGCAGAAACAATATCTTTCTTTAATTGTTTCTGTAAAAACTTGAAACATGGATCTCTCAATTGCAGAGTTACCACAAAGCATTCTGCTTTTTAACTCTCTACTCATTCGTCACCGTTCCTTGATATTTATTTTTAATTTAGGCTCCTGTTCGTCTTCAGTGTCCTTGAAAATCGGAATTTTTTTCTGAGACTCCCTGTCCATGTAGTCCACTTCAGGGTTCCACTGAAAGGGTGGTTACTGTAGCCGCTAGCCCAGTTGGATAACCCCAGCACAACTAATTTGACCGCGTTGTTGTTCGATGAAACTTCCCATTACAGCCTAAAGCGCTTCAGAACAACACGGAAAATACAGTGTGTCCATAAATTACCTTTACAACTTAAGACATTAATAACCTAACTGCATGTTCGGCCTGGTTCATACAGACGACGTGTGATACCCAAAGGCAACCACCGTCCCGATGAAATATTTGGGCTTGCATTTATCATTTATGGAAACAGGTAGTGTTTTCCATAAGGTGGGTCACCTATGTGCTGCAGACGGCAATGTGGACAAAGGTACGGCAGGCATTTGCAAGGAGTCAGACTAAATCGGTGCGTACGTCGGCCAGAGAGTTGGGAATGAAACGATCAACAATGCACAATGTCTTACAAAGCCTACTGATAAAACACCAGCGGAAACAGTTTGCAGTGGATATGCTAGACAAGACTGACACTTTTTGGAAAAGGTTTCTCTGATGAGCCAAGGTTTCATGTATCTTACAAAGTGAATCGTCATGACGTCTGTATATGGGATTCACAGCGTCATCATGTAACAGGTGAAATGAAAAGAGACGGTCGCAAAGTCGTTGCCTGGTGCAGGCTGATGAACAACTGCATCACTGGTCCTCTCTTTTTCATCGAGTCTACTGTCAGTAGTAGTGTTTACCTAGACATGTTACAATATTTTGCTGTGCCACAATTGGAACGCCTGCATGCTGATGTCGTACTGCAGCAAGATGGGGCAGCACCCCACTGGTCTATAAATGTCTGTCAGTTTCTAGATAAAACGTTTCGTGATGGGTGGACTGGACGAGATGGTCCAGTTTGAAGGCGCCCTCCATACCCTTACCTCACGACGTTACACTTCATCCTGTGGAGCTTTGTATAGGACCTGGTGCACCAAGCCAAGATCAGAAAACTACAACGACCTGAAGGCATGCATTCGCAATTCATTTGAACATGTCACTGTGGAGATCTTGAATTGTACGTGGAGAGCAATGAAATTCCAACTAGGCATTATGCATACCACTAAGGATGCACACAATTATGTGTATCAATGAGGAAATATAGTTTTATGAGGCAAACTCATTTTTAGAAGAAAAAAACAGACCACCTTGAACGACTAGAAAGAGGACGTTCATATTCACATAACATTAGTATGTTTTGCAGAAATGATTAGCATTTTGGTCACCTCAGTTCAGCATGTGTTGCTGGACTCTGTGGCCGAGCGGTTCTAGGCGCTTGAGTCCGGAACCGCGCTGCTGCTACCGTCGCAGGTTCGAATCATGCCTCGGGGATGGATGTGCGTGTTTTCCTTAGGTTAGTTAGGTTTCAATAGTTCTAAGTCTAGGGGACTGATGACCTCAGATGTTAAGTCCCATAGTGCTTAGAGCCATTTGAACCATTTTTTCCGCATGTGTCCTGTTACCTACTGGGCGAAAAGACCGTCATGGGGCCCTGATAACTTGTTTCAGGCGTGATTGCATCGACGCGTATAAGGCGCGAGTGGCGTCCCGTGGTATAGCCATCCATGTTGAATTCACCTGGTTCCAAAGTTCATCTGGGGTAGTCGGCACTGCCTCACAGCGCTGCAAACGTCGTTTCACCATATCCCACACATTTTCGATTGGCGTCAAGTCTGGTGATTTGCGGGCCAGGGCAAAAGGCTGCCATGCTCTAACAGCAAGGAGGCGAATGTTCGTGCAGTAACATGTCTTGCTGAAAAATAGTGCCCGGAGAGTTGTGCGGAAAGAGTACGGCTACGGGTCACGGGATGTCATTCACATAGGTCACAATGCTCACAGTGTCCTCGACACGCACCAACTGTGATTTGTGTTTGTAACCAATAGCACCCCACACCATAAGACCTCAAGCTCGCATTATACACTACTGGCCATTAAAATTGCTACACCAAGAAGAAAAGCAGATGATAAATGTGTATTTATTGGGCAAGTATATTATACTAGAACTCACATGTGATTACATTTTCACGCAGTTTGGGCGCATAGATCCTGAGAAATCAATACCCAGAACAACCACCTCTGGCCGTAATAATGGCGTTGATACGCCTGGGCATTGAGTCAAACAGGGCTTGGATGGCGTGTACAGGTACAGCTGCCCATGCAGCTTCAACACGATACCACAGCTCATCAAGAGTAGTGACTGGCGTATTGTGGCGAGCGAGTTGCTCAGCCACCATTGACCAGACGTTTTCAGTTGGTGAGAGATCTGGAGAATGTGCTGGCCAGGGCAGCAGTCGAACATTTTCTGTATCCAGAAAGGCCCGTACAGGAACTGCAACATGCGGTTGTGCATTATCCTGCTGAAATGTAGGGTTTCACAGGGATCGAATGAAGGGTAGAGGCCGGCCGGTGTGGTTGTGCGGTTCTAAGCGCGTCAGTTTGGAACCGCGTGACCGCTACGGTCGCAGGTTCGAATCCTGCCTCGGGCACGGATGTGTGTGATGTCCTTAGGTTAGTTAGGTTTAAGTACTTCTCAGTTCTAGGGGACTGATGACCTCAGTAGTTAAGTCCCATAGTGCTCAGAGCCATTTGAACCATTTTTTTTTTGAAGGGTAGAGCCACAGGTCGTAACACATATGAAATGTAACGTCGACTGTTCAAAGTGGCGTCAATGCGAGCAAGAGGTGACCGAGATGTGTAACCAATGGCACCCCATACCATCACGCCGGGTGATACGCCAGTATGGCGATGACGAATACACGCTTCTTGCGTTCACCGCGATGTCGCTAAACACGGATGCGACCATCATGATGGTGTAAACAGAACCTGGATTCATCCGAAAAAATGACGGTTTGCCGTTCTTACACCCAGATTCGTCGTTGAGTACACACCATCGCAAGCGCTCCTGTCTGTGATGTAGCGTCAAAGGTAACCGCAGCCATGGTCTCCGAGCTGATAGGCCATACTGCCACAAACGTCGTCGATGTGCTCGTGCAGATGGTTGTTGTCTTGCAAACGTCCCCATCTGTTGAGTCAGGGATCGAGACGCGGCTGCACGATCCGATACAGTCATGCGGATAACATGCCTGTCGAATCTCGACTGCTAGTGATACGAGGCCGCTGGGATCCAGGACGGAGTTCCGTATTACCCCCCTGAACCCACCGATTCCATACTCTGCTAACAGTCATTGGATCTCGACCAAAGCGAGCAGTAATGTCGCGATACGATAAACCGCAATCGCGATAGGCTACAATACGACCTTTATCAAAGTCGGAAACGTGATGGTACGCATTTCTCCTCCTTACACGAGGCACCACAACAATGTTTCAACAGGCAACGGCGGTCAACTGCTGTTTTTGTATGAGAAATCGGTTGGGAACTTTCCTTATGTCAGCACGTTGTAGGTGTCGCCACGGGCTCCAACCTTGTTTGAATGCTCTGAAAAGCTAATCATTTGGACACCACAGCATCTTCTTCCTGTCGGTTAAAGTTAGCGTCTGTAGCACGTCATCTTCGTGGTGTAGCAATTTTAATGGCCAGTAGTGTATATCTTGTGCGAATGCAGTCTCTGTGATGCTGCCCCTGTCTGCGGGAAACCAAAATGTGGCCATCATTTTCAATCAAGCAGAACCTGGATTCGTCGGTAAACACCATCTGTTGCTATTCCAGCTCCTAGCGACGTCGTTACATACACCATTTCCGTGTTGCATGTTTCTACACATCCGTCAGTAGTAGGCGGAGAAGTGGCCGACGCTTACGTAATCAATGCCATAATAAACGGCGACGAATTTCACGTCTGACACAGTGCGATGTGTTCCAGTGATCCACTGTTGCGCCACAGCCGAGGAGGGCGCTGATCTGTCTTCCATTGCCATTCAGATGAGGTGTCGATCTTCTTGGAGGATGGTTTCGATGGTGTGACCTGACCCATCTCGTCGAGCTCTATGACCTTACGTGAACCATTCTGCACAGACCCGTTGCACTGTCGAAACACTTCGACCCACACGAGCAACAGTTTCCCGGATGGATGCATCACATTCTCTCTTCCCGGTACGTGCTGTTGTGCTGCGATATCGATGTTGACCTTAACCCGCGGGCCGCTATGGGTCAAATGTTAATCATTTCTGCAGAACATGCTAATGTACAGGTCCTGTGAATATGGACCTCCTATCTCTAGTCGTTCAAGGTGTTCTGTTTTTTTTCTGAAAATGAGTGTATCTTGTCACATGTTGAAAACCATTGTTAAAATCGGTTATAGTTTTAGAGTTATTAAAGATAATTTATGCTCAGGCAGAAATGAGAGGGACCGTCCGCACAGTTTCGCTGCCGTGTGAGTGCGCTGTTCGGACCGCAGCAGCCAGCGTGCGACGTACTGCATTCCGTGGCCTGCAACCTCCGTCCAGACTATCTCGGCAGGTCGCCACGGTACGGTAAGGTACGTTGCAATTTCGCCGTCCCGTTCGCGTGTAGCTGACAGCAGGCCGTGCAATTAGCAGGGGGATTGGCCCGGAGTCTTACCTGCTCTTTTAATGGGCCCGCCGAAAGCGGGCCACCGCTCCATTACGCTTTCTTTGCAATTTGTGGGAACCAGTTTGTTGTTTACTGCTGGAAAACATAGAGGCCGGCGTATTTAAAGGCGAAATTAATGCTTGTACGCGCCGGCCGTCGGAACATTCTCACGCATGCCATGCGAGAGCCTTATACGGTGTGGATCTAAATGTTCTTTCGGTGTTACATTCTGGAACGCTTTCCTGTCATTTATGGACGACAAGCGAAATACAGGGTTTAACTGCTGTGCATTCTATGATAAGTTAGCTGACAAGCTAATTACAGCTCCTACACGAACTGTGGGAGTGAACTTTTACTTTTTTTACCCTCTCTTCTTTCTCTTTTCTTTTTTTGTATCAAAAATTCGATTCACTTGCACTGATAATAATCTGTTTCTAAGATAATTAGTGAAAGGCTGCAACATTCTCTTACAAACTAAACGAACTTCATAATTCTGGACTTTTCAGACTTTTCTAACAATAATGAAGCAAACTAACAGTATAGTAGAAAATTACCGCTAATACCCTCCCCCCTTTCTCTCCCAAAACTCGATTCTCTGACGAACCGAACTCCCACATATAAAACGTTTTATCTCCTGAACTATGTGTCGAACAATGATATGACTCTGCTGGTACATTCAGTGATATATGTGGAAGCTGCCTGCAAAATGTGTTGCAAATAGAGTTAGTAGTGAAGGAGCCATAAATATTAAAACGTCATACTTGTTGCTGCAGTTTTGCTGCATAGGCAGCGAAATTGTAGCAAGCGTCAAACTATTATCCTTTCACTATTTTGTTGGGGGTGTAGGCGAAAAAAGTTATGAAAAGATTCGAAATTACATATTATCCGGACACCCAAAAAAACATACGTTTTTCATATTAGGTGCAGTGTGTTGCCACCTACTGCCAGGTACTCCATGTCAGCGACCTCAGTAGTCATCAGACATCGTGAGAGAGCAGAATTGAGCACTCCGCGGAACTCACGAACTTCGAACGTGATCACGTGACTGGGTGTCACTTGTGTCATACGTCTGTACGTGAGATTTCCACACTCCTAAACATCCCTATGACCGCTGTATCCGATGTGATAGTGAAGTGGAAACGTGAAGGGACACGTACAGCACAAAAGCAAACAGGCCGACCTCGTCTGTTGACTGAAAGAGAGCGCCGACAGTTGAAGAGTGTCGTAATGTGTAATAGGCAGACCATCACACAGGAATTCCAAACTGCATCAGGATCCACTACAAGTACTATGACAGTTAGGCGGGATGTGAGAAAACTTGGAATTCATGATCGAGCGGCTGCTCATAAGCCGCACATCACGCCGGTAAATGCCAAACGACGCCTCGCTGGGTGTAAGGAACGTAGGAACTGGACGACTGAACAGCTGAAAAGCGTTGTGTGAAGTGACGAATCGCGGTACACAATGTGGCGATCCGATGGCAGGGTGTGGGTATGGCGAATGCCCAGTGAACATCATCTGCCAGCGTGTGTAGTGCCAATAGTAAAATTCGGAGGCGGTGGTGTTATGGCGTGATCGTGTTTTTCATGGAGGGGGCTTGCACCTCATGTTGATTTGCGTAACAAAGGCCTACACTGGTGTTTTAAGCACCTTCTTGCTTCCCACTGGTGAAGAGCAGTTCAGGGATGGCTACTGCATCTTTCAACACGATCGAGCATCTGTTCATAATGCACAGCCTGTGGCGGAGTGGTTACACGACAGTAACATCCCTGTAATGGAGTGGCCTGCACGGAGTTCTGACCTGAATCCTCTAGAACACCTTCGGGATGTTTGGGAACGCCGACTTCGTGCTAGGCCTCGCCGACCGGTGCAGCACTCCGTGAAGAATGGGCTACCATTCCTCAAGAAACCTTCCAGCACCTGACTGAACGTATGCCTGCGAGAATGGAAGCTGTCATCAAGGATAATGGAGGGCCGACCCCATATTGAATTCCAGCATTAGAGACGGTGGACGCCACGAACTTGTAAGTCATTTTCAGCCAGGTGTCCGGATACTTTTCATGACATACTGTATTTGTAAACTTTGTTGGATATCGCTAATGGATCTTATTCTGATATAGTGAGTGTGTATACTCTGTGTAATCTGTGAGCAGAGCGTTATGTTGCATCAAGACATACACGCAGTTTCTAACTCTAATATGTGGCTTATTATGTTAAATCCTTAACGTAAGATTGTAGGTCTTGATAAAAAGATTACGACAAGAATTTGGTTTACTGTATTTCATATGATTATTGAAGAAATATAAAAATAAAGAGGTCTATCGTAATCTTTTTATCAAGACCTACAATCTTACGTTACTTCTTCAATAATCATATGAAATACAGTAAACCAAATTCTTGTCGTGCCTGGAAGCCAATAGAGAGACAAACAGCAAATAGGATTGTGCACCGTTTTTGTGATTCAGTAATAAACAACGGCAGTTCAAAAAGTAACACAAGACTTTTTTTTCCTGAAATCAGATTGTTTTTACTCAGGATTCCAATTCAACATATTATTCCCCACTTTTCTGGCTACAAATTCCCATTTTTCAGCATAATCTCCGTTCCACGCGACGGCCTTACGGCACCTTACCGATAGGCCATGTATGCCTCCGTGGTACCAATTTATTGGTCGACGTCGCAGCCAACGTCTTGCTGCATCGATAGTTTGCCCATCGTGTACGTACTGCTTCCCGCGGAAGCATCCATCATTGGACCATATACATGGAAGTTGGAAGGTGCATTATCCGGTTTGCAGGGTGGGTGAGAAAGAACAACCCAATGAAGTTTCGTGAGTTCCTCTAGGGTGGGCAGACTTGTGTCAGGCTTTGCTTTGTCATGGAGAATGAGAAGTTCGTCTGCATTTTTGTTGCGACGGACACTGTGGGGTCTTTTCTTCAATTCGCTGAGGATGTGTGCGGCCGGCCGGCACTCAGTAGATCGGACAAGTTTGCTCGACCAGCCCAACTACTCACCGTGCTTTTGTTCATTGCTAGGTCTCCGTCTCCGTCGCTGGAAGCGCCTACGAATATCTGCGATTGTTTTGTCCCTGCTTTGGTCCCTGCTTGAAATGCACCTCCGTTAGAGACGCCATTTTGAGGACTACGCACAACGTCGCCACCAACTGAAAATTCATGGAACTATAGGGACTGAAGTGCGAATATTCCACAGCAAATTCCGTTTTTTTCAACCGAAATTGGCCGAGAAAAAAAACTGTTGCATTATTTCTTGAACGCCACTCGCGGATGTGAAACACGAATGAGGCACATTTACCAAATACTCCAATTGTTACTAAATAAGGAGGAGGATACATTTTTGTGACTGAAGTCACATATAAAGTTTGACAATAAAGAAAAGACCCTTCACAAGTACTCAGAAAAGTGCCGCAGTGGTATGGCACTGGACCGCTGCTCGGGTTGTCGCCGGCTCAGATTCCCGTCCGGCTATCCCAAATTAGGTTTCCCGCGATTTCCCCAAAGCTCTTAAGGTAAATACCTGGGTGTTCCTTAGAAATGATAGGAAACATTTCGTTTCTCATCCTTCCTCACTCTGAGATTTTGCGCTGTTTCTAACGACCGCGTGATGGACGAAGACTTAAACTGTAGTCTTCCTTCCATCTTCCGAGAATTTAATACATCATTATTGACATAAAATATTTTGTTTACAAAAGAATAATGCTAATATACTCCAAGCAAAAGCAACTGACATTGGTTCTAAGAAAATCAACCCATTTTGTGGACTGCTCCGTTCAAAGCTCTCTGTAGAATCACAACAACCGTATTTTTGGACGAATTAAATGGTTGATGGTGTACCCTATCAATGGTCTAAAATGATCGCTAAAATTATTTGTCAGGGTTCTGGAGGGATATGAGTAAACCCCAGCTTCACTGTATCAATACTTTTCCGAAAGCCTTGCTCAAATACGAAATGCATTAATAGCATCAAACGTAAGTCCACAAATGCAGTTATTTAGACGACTGCTGTGTTTGCTACAAATAGCAATGACTCAATTGATCGCGTGTAGAGATCTCTGAAATCTGTGGTTTTCATAAAGGACAGTGAGATAATCTCTGACAATATATGCGAAATCTTGTCTCACGGTCTTTTGCTGTAGTTATTGTCGAATAGTGTTGAGCAAAAGAAGAGAATTTAATTAAAAGACTATGGAATACTATTAGTAATATGATGGACTGTATAGCTCTAGCTTAACACACTTTGTTCCATAGGTAACAGACAATGACAAATCAAGAATCGTGTTGTAAGACGACAGTACAAGAGGAGTACTGAAGAGAGTAAAGAATAATCAGAGCAAATTGCGACGCACGGGGTACCTCCAGTTGTAGGGGGTACCGAACGTAAGTTGTTGGTCTGCAGGTCAGCGATAGCACACGGTGTGTGAGCCCGAACTATGAACAGGAGCTATAAAAAAGCAATTTCGTACAGAAAATGGACTTTGCAGATTCTTGGCTAACAGAATATTAAGCCTTATTTGGGAATGATTTCAGGGGGAACATTTTTTTCTGGCAACTATGTGTTTTTAACAAGGGTAAGTTAGTCAAGACCAGCGACAGTTGATAAAAAGAAATTCTATCTGTCAGAGACGTTCTCAGAGCGAGTTTTTACGGAACAGAAGGGAAAACAGGAGAATTCAGTATACCTCTGCTACCGGACGTTTCGTTGCAACGCCCGACACCAGACACTTCAACAGCTGCCGCATGGTCGCGCGAGGCTTTGTTTACGAATTTCTGTTGGACTCCACTCACCCTAGTGAAACCCAAACACAACCAACGTCTACCATCAGCAGAAGCCGCTTTCAGCTAGTCAGAGTGTGGGAACACCATCCACAGATAATACCTACATACCAGTCACAACGTGTTGAAGATAAGCACTAAAGCACCCTTGTAAAAATAATCTTCCCATTTTCCATTTGCATCCAGGGCTCGTCGTAACTGCCGTCTGCTTCACATCTGATGTGCAGCGAGCTACCGTAAGTATTAACCGTATTTTTCTTACTTGTCACTTCTTCTTCCGTGTATATTTGCTTTTAGGAAGCTTTAATTGTCGGGTGCTATTAATAGTGTTCCATAGATTTCGTGATTGTTTTGAATACAGTCAGAGAGAGTCCCTTTAGTCAGCCATAGTGCCAGTAGAGTCAGTGTCGTCGTAACTGCCGTCTGCTTCACGTCTGCTGTGCAGCAAGCTACCGTAAGTATTAACTGTATTTTTCTTACTTGTCACTTCTTCTTCCGTGTGTATTTGCTTTTAGGAAGCTTTAATTGTCGGAAGCTATTAATAATTCCATTGATTTCGTGTTTGTTTTGAATAGTCAGAGAGTCCCTTTAGTCAGCCATAGTGCCAGTAGTCAGTGTCGTCATAACTGCCGTCTGCTTCACGTCTGATTTGCAGCGAGCTACCTTAATTTAAGTATTTACTGTATTTTTCTTACTTGTCACTTCTTCTTCTGTGTGTATTTGCTTTTAGGAAGCTTTAATTGTCGGAAGCTATTAATAGTTCCATTGATTTCGTGTTTGTTTTGAATAGTCAGAGAGTCCCTTTAGTCAGCCATAGTGCCAGTAGTCAGTGTCGTCGTAACTGCCGTCTGCTTCACGTCTGATTTGCAGCGAGCTACCTTAATTTAAGTATTTACTGTATTTTTCTTACTTGTCACTTCTTCTTCTGTGTGTATTTGCTTTTAGGAAACTTTAATTGTCGGAAGCTATTAATAGTTCCATTGATTTCGTGTTTGTTTTGAATAGTCAGAGAGTCCCTTTAATCAGCCATAGTGCCAGTAGTCAGTGTCGTCGTAACTGCCGTCTGATTCACGTCTGATTTGCAGCGAGCTACCTTAATTTAGGTATTTACTGTATTTTTCTTACTTGTCACTTCTTCTTCTGTGTGTATTTGCTTTTAGGAAGCTTTAATTGTCGGAAGCTATTAATAGTTCCATTGATTTCGTGTTTGTTTTGAATAGTCAGAGAGTCCCTTTAGTCAGCCATAGTGCCAGTAGTCAGTGTCGTCATAACTGCTCTCTGCTTCACGTCTGATGTGCAGCGAGCTACCTTAAGTATTAACTGTATTTTTCTTACTTGTCACTTCTTCTTCTGTGTGTATTTGCTTTTAGGAAGCTTTAATTGTCGGAAGCTATTAATAGTTCCATTGATTTCGTGTTTGTTTTGAATAGTCAGAGAGTCCCTTTAGTCAGCCATAGTGCCAGTAGTCAGTGTCGTCATAACTGCTGTCTGCTTCACGTCTGATGTGCAGGGAGCTACCTTAATTTAAGTATTTACTGTATTTTTCTTACTTGTCACTTCTTCTTCCGTGTGTATTTGCTTTTAGGAAGCTTTAATTGTTGAGTGCTATTGATAGTTCCATAGATTTCGTGTTTGTTTTGAATACGGTCCAGAGACACATAGTGCTATTTTCATTGTTTTCTACAAGGAGTGGCTAGCAACCACAGTTTAGTGAATAAACAGCCGCCTTTAGTGAATTAGCAGTCTAGTTAAAAGTTGATTAACTATCTTCAGTAAATTGATTCCTTAGGATGGATAGGATGTGTGACTGCTGTGTACGGACGCCGGAGGAGCTGGCCACTGTTCTCGAACAGCTGAGCGTGTTGATGGCCGCGGTCAGCAGTCTTCAGGCTGCTGCCTCGGAGTGTAGCGGCAGTGGGGAGTCTGGTGCGTCGCAAGGTACACCCCAGGTGTTACATGCTTCACCCACTGTCCCTGCCGTCGAGACATCTTCGCGCGTACTGGGCGCGGTTAGGCCACCCTCTCCCCAAGGGGTGTGGCGGGTTCAGCGGCGTTCGCGGCGTACGAGGTGGAGGGTCAATGTGGAGGCTGGCCGTGTGGCATCGCCCGCTCTGCCTGTGAGTGGAAATGTGGCTGCTCCTTCAGCAAGGTCCGAGCAGGCACACGGGGGGAGGGGTTTATTAGTTATTGGGAGCTCCAACGTTAGGCGGGTGATGGTGCCCCTTAGGGAAATAGCGAAAAGGTCGGGGAAGGAGGCCAGTGTTCACTCTGTCTGCTTGCCGGGGGTCTCATCCGAGATGTGGAGGAGGCCCTACCGTTGGCGATAGAGAGCACTGGGTGCACCCGACTGCAAATTGTTGCTCATGTCGGCACCAATGACTCCTGCCGTCCGGGTTCAGAGGTCATCCTCAGTTCGTACATGCGGTTGGCGGAATTGGTGAAGGCGGAAAGCCTCCCTCGCGGGGTGAAATCAGAGCTAACTATTTGTAGTATCGTTCCCAGAACCGATCGCGGTCCTCTGGTTTGGAGCCGAGTGGAAGGCTTAAACCAGAGGCTCAGACGATTCTGCGGAGATCTGGGGTGCAAATTTCTCGACCTCCGCTATCGGGTGGCGAAATGTAGGGTCCCCCTGAATAGGTCAGGCGTGCACTACACGCCGGAAGCGGCTACAAGGGTAGCGGAGTACGTGTGGAGTGCACATGGGGGTTTTTTAGGTTAGAGAATCCCCTCCCTAGGCCCGACAAGACGCCTCCTGAGACGCAGCAAGGTAGGAGTAGGCAAAATGCAACAGGGAATAACAATATTAATGTGCTAATAGTAAACTGCAGGAGCGTATACAGAAAGGTCCCAGAACTGCTCTCATTAATAAACGGTCACAACGCTCATATAGTACTAGAGACAGAAAGTTGGCTGAAACCAGACGTAAATAGTAATGAAATCCTAAACTCAGATTGGAATGTATACCGCAGAGACAGGCTGGACAGTGAAGGGGAGGCGTGTTCCTAGCGATAAGAAGTGCAATAGTATCGAAGGAAATTGACGGAGATCCGAAATGTGAAATGATTTGGGTGAAGGTCACGGTTAAAGCAGGCTCAGACATGGTAGTTGTATGTCTCTATAGGCCCCCTGGCTCAGCAGCTGTTGTGGCTGAGCACCTGAAGGATAATTTGGAAAATATTTCGAGTAGATTTCGCCACCATGCTATAGTTCTGGGTGGAGATTTTAATTTGCCGGATATAGACTGGGAGATTCAGACGTTCATAACGGGTGGCAGGGACAAAGAATCCAGTGAAATTTTTTTAAGTGCTTTATCTGAAAATTACCTTGAGCATGTCCATTATAATTATCCGGGCTGTTATGCCGTGGTCGGTTGATGAATTCTGTGGTGATTCCCAACGTTTCGTCTCCGACTGCGGGAGACATCTTCAAGGGGGTCCGTAGCTTGATGGAAGGTCCAACACACACACTGGCTCGCTACTGACTGCCGCTAAATTCCGTGTCCGCGCGCCGCCGCGGCGCGGCGTGACGTCACGTGTTTTGAAAACGTCAGTGCAATTTGCCGCTGTCCGTCGCCGTCGATCGCCGTTGCCATCACCCAGTAGTGGACGGGTGGTACACATCTTTAACACCGGCATCCATATACCATCTAATTTGACGCCCTCCTCCTTTCGGTTGGAATTATTTGGGTGTTTAGCGATTTCGATTGCCTCCCTGTAGAGCCTTTCGTAGTATCCGCTCGTGGCCGCTAGTACTTGCGTCTCCTCGAAACGAATATTGTGGTTCCCTGGCTGGAAAGCATGCTCCGCAACAGCTGATCGTTCCGTTTCTCCTCTTCTACAATTTTCCTTGTGCTCTTCCAAACGTTTAGAAACCGTTCTTTTGGTGGTACCCACATAAACATCACCACAGCTGCATGGGATCCTACACATTCAGATTTTTCCAATGGTTTGGGAGCGTCCTTGGCAGGCCTAAGGTATTCCTGTATCTTCCTGGTGGGCTTGTAAATTACGGTAATATTCCGCTTCAAGATCCTCCCTATTCTTTCCGTTACATTTTTAACAAACGGCAGGAAAACCTTAGATTTTGCAGTAGCCTGTACGTCAGTATGATTTGTGCGTGGCTGCCTCAACGCACGTTTTATTGCGGCGGACGAATATCCGTTCTTCGTTAGTGCATTGTGGAGATGTTCCATCTCAGCGTCGAGCAACTCAGGTTCACAAATATTTCTAGCCCTGTCCGCTAACGTCTTGATAACACCCCGCTTCTGTTGTGGGTGGGGGTTCGAATCCCGGTGCAAATAACGGTCCGTGTGCGTGGGTTTGCGGTACACTGAGTGCCCCAAACTACCATTTTCGTTTCTAAACACAAGCACATCGAGGAAATGTAGTTTTCCGTCTACCTCTCCCTCCATTGTAAACTGAATTCTTGAGTTTATACTGTTCAGATGTTCGTGGAACCGCCTTAGTTCCTCCCTACCATGTCTCCACAACACAAACGTGTCATCCACGTATCGGAACCATACATTTGGTTTCTTGCTGGCAGTACCTAAGGCCTGTTCTTCGAATTTCTCCATAAAGAAGTTAGCAATTACGGGACTTAGGGGGCTTCCCATAGCCACGCCATCCGTTTGCTCATAAAACTGTTCATTCCACTTGAAGTATGTGGTCGTCAAACAACACTTAAACAGCTCTAAAATATCGGCAGGAAAAATTCGATCCAGCTGTTCCAATACATCATTAAGTGGAACCATGGTAAACAGCGATACCACATCGAAGCTGACCAATATGTCCTCCGGCTGGACCACTATGCCATTCAATCTGCTGATGAAATGTGTCGAATTCTTTATATACGAGTCCGAACGGCTCACATGTGGTTTTAACAGCGTAGTCAAAAACTTGGCTAACTAGTAGGTGGGCGAACCAATGGCACTTAGTATCGGTCTTAACGGCACATTTTCTTTATGAATTTTGGGCAATCCATAAAGCCTCGGTGGTAGCGCAACCGAACTGCAGAGACCTTTCTGCACACTCTCTTCAATGGAGGACTTTTTCATTAACCGCGACACAGTTCTGAGAACGTCGTTAGTTGGGTCCTTATTCGGCTTCCTATATGCTTGCGGATCCAGTAGATCCGTAATTTTTCTCTGATAGTCGGCCACACCCATAACCACCGTTGCGCTTCGTTTGTCAGCTGGGAGAACCAAAATACTATCGTCGTCATTCAGGAGTTTTAAAGCTCTTCTCTCACCCACAGTTATATTACTTTTCGGCGGTTTTGCATTGCCTAATATTCTCACTGTTTCTATACGGATTTCTTCAGCTGTTACAGAATCTACACTGCGAATTCCTGCTTCTACATTGGATATAATTTCTTCCGTGGACACAAAACGCGGACTAAAATTTCCTCCCTTGGCAAGCACAGATGTCTCATCGTCAGATAACGAACGTTTGGACAAATTGATAACGGTCCGGGAAACGTCTAAATGCCGAACAGTCTGATTAGGTAGCAAATTATCAAACTTCTTCTTCTGTCTACTAGGCGTCGTCAACATACGCTTCCCCATGGTATCATGCAGTAGTCTATCAATTTTATCCCAGTCACCGGTGCACAGTTTATTGCTGTCAGTAATATAGAGAGACATTAACTTACAGTTTGTGCTTGCCAAGTCCCGTCGGGTCTGCTGAATGCGCTCTCGTAGTAGGGCCTCCTCAGTCCGTTTGAAAATGCGTTGTGCCTTTCCTGAATAGAACAGTCGCTTCACCTTCAGAAACTTCGGTATAACGCCGACGGCTCTGCAACGAGACAGGAATGTGAGGGAACACAAAAGCTGCACTCTTCTTCTGGAGTCCTTCCTGGCGTCGCACTTCTCTTGACATCTCCTCCCCGTAGAGGCGTCTGATATTAAAATGTAGCCAGGGAACCACAATATTCGTTTCGAGGAGACGCAAGTACTAGCGGCCACGAGCGGATACTACGAAAGGCTCTACAGGGAGGCAATCGAAATCGCTAAACACCCAAATAATTTCAATCGAAAGGAGGAGGGCGTTAAATTAAACGGTATATGGATGCCGATGTTGAAGATGTGTACCACCCGTCCACTACTGGGTGATGGCAACGGCGATCGACGGCGACGGACAGCGGCCAATTGCACTGACGTTTTCAAAACACGTGACGTCACGCCGCGGCGCGGGGGCGCGCGGACACGGAATTGAGCGGCAGTCAGTAGCGAGCCAGTGTGTGTGTTGGACCTTCCATCAAGCTACGGACCCCCTTGAAGATGTCTCCCGCAGTCGGAGACGAAACGTTGGGAATCACCACAGAATTCATCAACCGACCACGGCATAACAGCCCGGATAATTATAATGGACATATTTCCGGCCGTGAAAGTTTACATTTTTGTATTACCTTGAGCAGTTAAACAGAGAACTGACTCGTGGCGATAACATATTAGACCTTCTGGTGACAAACAGACCCGAACTATTTGAAAAAGTTAACGCAGAACAGGGAATCAGCGATCATAAAGCGGGTACGGCATCGATGATTTCAGCCGTAAATAGGAATATTAAAAAGGGTAGGAAGATTTTTCTTTTTAGAAAAAGTGACAAAAAGCAGATTTCAGAGTACCTGTTGGCTCAACACAAAAGTTTTGTCTCAAGTACAGATAGTGTTGAGGATCAGTGGACAAAGTTCAAAACCGTCGTACATAATGCGTTAGATGAGTATGTGCCAAGCAAGATCGTAAGAGATGGAAAAGAGCCACCGTGGTACAACAACCGAGTTAGAAAACTGCTGCGGAAGCAAAGGGAATTTCACAGCAAACATAAATATAGCCAAAGCCTTGCAGACAAACAAAAATTACGCGAAGCGAAATGCAGTGTGAGGAGGGCTATGCGAGAGGCGTTCAATGAATTAGAAAGCAAAGTTATATGTACTGACTTGGCAGAAAATCCTAAGAAATCTTGGTCTTATGTCAAAGCGGTAGGTGGATCAAAACAAAATGTCCAGACACTCCGTGACCAAAATGGTACTGAAACACAGGATGACAGACTAAAGGCCGAAATACTAAATGTCTTTTTCCAAAGTTGTTTCACAGAGGAAGATTGCACTGTAGTTCCTTCTCTAGATTGTCGCACAGATGACAAAATGGTAGATATCGAAATAGACGACAGAGGGATAGAGAAACAATTAAAATCGCTCAAGAGGAAAGGCCTCTGGACCTGATGGGATACCAGTTCAATTTTAGACAGAGTACGCGAAGGAACTTGCCCCCCCTTCTTGCAGCGGTGTACCGTAGGTCTCTAGAAGAGAGTAGCGTTCCAAAGGATTGGAAAAGGGCACAGGTCATCCCCGTTTTCAAGAAGGGACGTCGAGCAGATGTGCAGAACTATAAACATATCTCTAACGTCGATCAGTTGTAGAATTTTGGAACACGTATTGTGTTAGAGTATAATGACTTTTCTGGAGACTAGAAATCTACTCTGTAGGAATCAGCATGGGTTTCGAAAAAGACGGTTATGTGAAACCCAGCTCGCGCTATTCGCCCACGAGACTCAGAGGGCCATAGACACGGGTTCACAGGTAGATGCCGTGTTTCTTGACTTCCGCAAGGCGTTCGATACAGTTCCCCACAGTCGTTTAATGAACAAAGTAAGAGCATGTGGACTATCAGACCAATTGTGTGATTGGATTGAGGAGTTGCTAGATAACAGGACGCAGCATGTCATTCTCAATGGAGGGAAGTCTTCCGAAGTAAGAGTGATTTCAGGTGTGCCGCAGGGGAGTGTCATACGACCGTTGCTATTCACAATATACGTAAATGACCTTGTGGATGACATCGGAAGTTCACTGAGGCTTTTTGCGGATGATGCTGTGGTGTATCGAGAGGTTGTAACAATGGAAAATTGTACTGAAATGCAGGAGGATCTGCAGCGAATTGACGCATGGTGCAGGGAATGGCAATTGAATCTCAATGTAGACAAGTGTAATGTGCTTCGAATACACAGAAAGATAGATCCTTTATCATTTAGCTACAGAATAGCAGGTCAGCAACTGGAAGCAGTTAATACAGTAAATTATCTGGGAGTACGCATTAGGAGTGATTTAAAATGGAATGATCATATAATGTTGATCGTCGGTAAAGCAGATGCCAGACTGAGATTCATTGGAAGAATCCTAAGGAAATGCAATCCGAAAACAAAGGAAGTAGGTTACAGTACGCTTGTTCGCCCACTGCTTGAATACTGCTCAGCAGTGTGGGATCCGTACCAGATAGGGTTGATAGAAGATATAGAGAAGATCAAACGGAGACCAGTGCGCTTCGTTACAGGATCATTTAGTAATCGCGAAAGCGTTACGGAGATGATAGATAAACTCCAGTGGAAGACTCTGCAGGAGAGACGCTCAGTAGCTCGGCACGGGCTTTTGTCAAAGTTTCGAGAACATAACTTCACCGAAGAGTCAAACAGTATATTGCTCCCTCCTACGTATATCTCGCGAAGAGACCATGAGGATAAAATCAGAGAGATTAGAGCCCACACAGAGGCGTATCGAGAATCCTCCTTTCCACGAACAATACGAGACTGGAATAGAAGGGAGAACTGATAGAGGTACTCAAGGTACCCTCGACCACACACCGTCAGGTGGCTTGCGGAGTATGGATGTAGATGTAGTTGTAGAATTTACGGAACTATGACTGTTCACTACGCACTGGCAATACCACATTTACTTTTTTTTATTTAACGGCTTTTATCAACACGTGGCCATCGCACTGAGTATGAAAGGTGCACACATTATAAATTCTGGATATCATGACAACATACAATTCGAAGGAAAAGGCCACCAATCTTTTTCTTTTCACTATCTTATTTATTCCGATAAATTCTATAACTTAAACACACAAATTCTATAACCTACAACAATAACACATGAGAAATTCCTCCCAGTGGGCATGGCTTTACATTGGTCATTCTCTACCTTATGGTCTCGTAATTATTTAACGCTACAGTGCACTTTCTGGATAGGATGGTGGATCTTTTGCTATATCTCACACTTCGACTCTCACAACCATCATCACGGAACTTTCCTCCAGACCGAGCGGTACAAAAGGAACATGCATAACCCACTACCTCTGAAACTACCTTGCTACTCTCCCACGCAAACCACACATACTTTAATTACATGACATGCACCACACTACAACATGAAACACAACACAGGGAATAGTCACAACATTATCACTTTCATCTTTCCCACTTCAATCAATATTTATCCCAGTTTCACACGACACTGCCCCACTTCGTAATTCTACTTTCCTACTATGAACTCAGGAGATATATGGACGTCTTCGTGTGCAATGCAAGCCAAGTGGCGTTGCTGGATAGACGGCTGACTCACCTTGCTTCTCTCTGAGTATTATAGTTTGAATCCAGCGTCACACGGAAACATATCACGCAAAGTAATATTAAGAACATATTCATCGCACACGAGTCCTCAACTGATATCATGGACGAGTACTTCTCTTTTTGCTTTGTCTCATACACAGATTGAGACTCACACAATACTCACAACGTGGAAGTACTCGCCTCTAATTTAAAGTCCTGCACACGCTATTTCTTAAATATTTCAACTTGTAGTACACACGCTAGTAATTCAGCTTAACTTCAGCACACGGAAGTATTTCAACTGATTGCTACACGTGGTTTCATTGTGACCGTTGGTCACTTCCGAAGATTACTATGATCCCATTAATATTACCTGCCTGACATTTAATTCTCCCCACAAAAGTTCCTGAAATAGAGAAATTGTTATTTCAAACTACTCTTAAGAATTCCACATGCATACCATGTCTCCACTCTTTTGTCTTTACGGAGCACACCTAAGACAGGTCTTAACAGCGCAAGGTCCAGCGGCAGAGTGCCGAAACATGGCCGTTCTTCAGGTCCTCTCGCACCTCTGCCGAAGTGGGGGAGCACCTTGCTACCGTATTGGTCAGCCACATTTCAGGCGCTCAAAGCTCAGGTAAATTTCATCTTTCGTCCCACCAAAGGTGGCCAAAGGATCGTCTCAAAGATGATCAAACATTCACATTCACTATCTGCAGTTAGCAGATGACCATACATTCATTCATTTCACAGATCTCACCAAACTGGATGTAGGGATTTATTTTGTGGGAGTGCACATGTGATCAATTAAATAAATAATCATTCTTTCCCACACTGGTATCTGGCTTCGCTGTATTAATTGAAATTGAGTTAATTTTACAAAAAAATGTGTTGTTCTGACAAAAATAATGAAGTATGTTGTACCTATTTTCAATGTCAGGCGGTACTGTACCCTTTCAACATGGTCACCTTATTCTTTGTAAATCGTAGTTTGTGAGAGTAATATGCCTATTTTTGTATAAACACCTCATAGTAACTTTATCATTTGGATGGGTTCTGCCTTGGCAAACACAAATATTTTCTTTAATCAGAAATGTTTCGCTGAAGTTGGATTTTATTTATTTGCTTTCTCTAAAATAATAGCGATAGCAGGTTATTGCCGTCTGCAAATACACTTTCAGTTTCCAACTAAATTATGCAGAAACTGAAACAAATGTTTTAAATCATGTTAATATATACTGGAAAAGTGCTTTCTGTTCTTTGCAACACAACTGTTAATCTTTGACAGTTCGTCGTCTGCAACCAAAAAGAACTTGATGCAATCTGTCCGTCTGTAGTGCATATCCATGAGGCGTTCTCCAAATGTACAATGACAGCTGTTGGTCTTTAGTGCTCTTCTGTTTTATGCGTACCTGATGTTAAAATTTTTGTTTCTGTGTGGAATGTGAACTGCAGAGTTGAAATGTGAGCAGATAAATACCAGATATGTTGTCTTTGTCTGTGTTGGACAAACAGAATTAACGCAGACAAACACAACAAATTTTGAATTTGTCAACTCTCAGATAAAGAATGCATTTCAACTTACGTGTGACAGATAAGCATAAGTTTCAACATCTGGTACACAGAACACAGAAGCATACTAAAGACTAACAGCTGTCATACTAGATTCGCAATACACCTTGAGGATACGAATCACAAATCGTCAGACATCAACGTAGTGAGCTTAAATAATTATTCTTGTTAAGATCCTGAAGATCAGAGGACTTGATGGAACTACACAAGAACTCATTAAAGAAATTCTGACAGACACAAAAGCAAGGGTGAGATTCAGCGGAGCACTGTGAGAAGAATTTGAGATCAAGACTGGTGTTAAACAGGGGCATGGATTGTCACCATTGTTGTTCAGTATAGCACTAGACGAAGTGATCAGGCAGTATACGAGGAAATGGGAATACCAAAGATCCTTGAGGGGAAACAAGGACAACAGGGCTCAAGTGGACGGTCTAGCCTTTGCAGATGACATAGCAATGGTAAGTGAGACGGAAAAAGACGCAGACACAACCCGGCAACTTGAGTAAGGTGGCCAGAATGGTGGGACTGACGATCGCCTATAACAAGACAAAGGCATTAAATACCACTGCAGACTGGGAAACACCGGAAGGCAATGTGCAAATGGTGGACAAATTTAAATACCTGGGAGAATTTATAACAGGAAAGAAGCAAGGAGGGAATAACAGAGAGGATAAAGATGAGGTCTGCCTTCTGCATGGCGAGAGAGAGATACAATAAAAAGAATATATCCACAGAGGCAAAGATGAGCCACTACAAGGCGACGGTGAGGAATGCAGTATTATATGCTGCTGAGACGATGACAGTAGGAAGAAATGGGTCAGAACTAGAGAAAGAAGAGAGAAAAATACTGAGAAAAGTACTAGGTCCCAAAAGAAGTGGGGAGAGTTGGATGCGAAGATCTAGGGAAACAGGGAGGACAAGGGGAAAGACAGGAACCAAGTGGATTGTTGAACTTCGGAAGGACTGGTTGGAATTGGGGATCAAGGTCAAAGGAAAGAAAAATTCGAGGAACAAGTCTACACCGACCAATATGCCAGATACCAACGACAGAGAAGAATACAGAACAAGAATAGTGTGTAACCAGTGGAGCCGACAGGAGAAAAGGACACTGACGATCTCGGAAGTTAGAGAATCGCTAATTCATGTGCGAGAAGAATTTCATTGACAGTAAGGTCAATAAAACTTCGTTCATTTCAAAAAGGTACGTGTTATTTCCACAAACGACGTTTACTCAAGTGTGATCTACTAATGAATACCAGCTCGAGAACAATTCCGACGGGAGCGATCAGATCTAATTAATTTGATGTTTTCTTCGGAAAAGAAGTCATTTCACGGATCATTTTTTTCCCACCAATGTTCCTAAGAACATAAGGCAAATCGGATCGCTATGCAACAGAGCCCTGACGAATATTTCTCCGCAACGTTGATTAACACTTTCAGCTTCAATACAGCATCTGCAGCAGCTGGAGAAGATAGCCATATAGTGTGAAAGCAGTTTCACCTATCGCCCTGTCTCCCACCAACGGTGTATGTATTCACTACAACAGAATAGCGGAGGATCGGTGGTGTGGCGCTAATGCGTGGGTTGCCGTTAAGTTTCCTGTTCCAACTGATGAACCCATATTTCATCACCTGTGACGATGTTCGACAAAAACATTGTCATCATCGTAATGCGCAAGCAATTCCACACAGATGGTCCTTCGTTGCTCTTTATGGTCTTTTGTTAGGAGACGAGGAACCCAGCGGGCGCACATATCTGATTACACTATCCGGTGGACGAAGAATGTCCGGACGTTCCGGCACTGCTGGAGTCACTGCGGCCGGCCGGCACGCGGGAAATCGGACACGTTCGCGCGTCCCCGTTGCGATGATGACAGACACCTCGCCCAACGACTGACCGTGCTTTTGTTCACTGCCAGGTCTCCGCAGACATTCTGCAAGCACCTACGAATATCTACGGTGCTCTCGTTTTCCGCCAAATGAAACTCAATAACTCCGGTTTAGATGCCATTTTGAGGGCTACATACAGAGCCGCCACCTATCCGAATTTCAATGGAGCTGAAGCGAGGATGTTCTACGATGTGCCACAGAAAATTTTGCATTTTTTTTTCAACAGAAATCGGCCGAGAAAAAAAATATGTATTGCACCACTTATTGAACGTCCCTAGTACAAAACTCTTTGGTTGAGTTAGCGTAGAGTAACTGATGCCGTAGTGAATAGGATGTATTCACAAATGAAACTACAACCACTTGTCATTGTCACCCTCAGCACTTCCGCCTCTGCTTAGTCAGCATGTAGGAGTCGTGGGAACCCCTCGGTCTGTCCCTTAGAAGAACCGACCCTCCGGAATCTCCGTGATTCGTATATTCAGCAGGCCCTTGGCGCGCAGTGAGTCAAGTTCCTTCCGGAGCCCGGCGGCGGCGCGGGGTGCGTGCCCTGCAGCTGCCCCCGGCGTGCAGGTGCAGGCGGCCGCGGAGCCTCCGCTGTCCTCCACCCCCGGCCAACAATGCCGCGGCGCGTGCCGCCGACTTCCGGCGCGTGCCCGGCGCCGCGCCACGTGGCCGAGATAGCGGCGTCCCGCCTGACTCAGCCGCCGGCTGCCGCCTCCTCCACCCCCGCAGACACAATGCCTCCCTAATGCGGAGGCCGAGCGAAACTGTCTCGATAAGAGACTCGCACCCTTCGCAGAAAGGGTCCACCCTCGCTGGTCGTCTTGCTTTCCATATCGCCGCGTCTGTAGCAGCGGAGCGTGTTGTCTGGAGTCAGGAAGGACATCACCATTTATCACTGTGCGATGAGAAAATCCCTGTCTTTCCCACCGTTCTGGCTTTAGATAACCGCCATGTTGTTGTTGCAGCTCTGCACGCTACTGTCCTGTACACGTCTACTTATATACATATAACTGCTCCATATGTTGAGCAAGGTGTGAAGGAAACAAAAGGAAAATTTGGTGTAGGAATTAAGATCCATGGAAAAGGAATAAAAGCTTTGAGGTTTGCCGACGACATGGACAGCGTCTTGAAAGTAGGATATAAGACGAAAATCAGCAAAAGTAAAACAACGTTAATGGAATGTAGTCGAATTAAATCATGTGATGCTTAGGGAATTAGATTAGGAAATGAGTTTTGCTATTTGGAAAGCAAAATAACTGATGACTGCAGAAGTAGGGAGGATATAAAATGAGGTTGGCTACAGCAAGGAAATCGTTTCTAAAGATTGAAACGTCCCTTTTGAACAATTATACAAGACTGTGCTTAAACTGACACACACTATTTTTAGCGCAACGCAATCTGACTTTCCAAAATCCCTACAAAAGGATGGCCCTGACTAACACTAACATATACCTTTCACAAATCATTTACCTCACAAAAATCTTAGTTACTCGAACTACTGCAATACAGCGAGCGCCAGTACTGCCAGCTAAATAAAAGATTCAAACTACCGAAGGCACTAACTACTGATAGGCATAGTTAGCAAATGAAAGATTTTAATAGAGAACAAACAATGTATTTACCTTAATAGTGTTGAAAAATCATAATATACATAGCAGTTCATGACATCCAGTCTTACAAATTTCAAAACTCCACCATCTCTCTCCCCACATCCACCACTGCTGGCGGCTCACCTCCAACTGCGCAACGCTACACGCTGTTCACATCCAGCTGCCGCTGCCCAACACTACAATGGCAGACAACAATGCAAACTAGCCACAGACTGCACACAGCACAGCCAGTGATTCTCCTACAGAGCGCTACGTAACGTTGCCAATAAGAAAACATAAACAGCCTACTTACATAGCCCCCATGCACCCCAAAAAAATTTCACAATTTGTTTTGGGCAGTGGCCAATAATGATTTGATAAAATTTTTCATAATTACAATAACAAAGATATCAAATGCACACACTTATTGATACAATGTTGGTCAAAAGCTAAAATTTTCTCACAGTCCATCATAAAGACAATCCTGATCATTCATCACAGTAAAATTGCAGTGTTTTTCTCAAAGTCTCAGCAGTAAAAGAAAATGCACACTGAAGTAGTGGATTTTCATGCAGTCTTGAAGTAGTGTTGTCCTTCCAACGGAAAGACAGTGCTGACTCTCGACATGAAGACAAGTAATGGGTCACAACAGAGCAAACCCACAGTAGTCATTCGAAGTTTTGAAGAATATTGGTAGGTAGGTCATCACAGAGTAGACCCACTGTAGTCCTGGTAGAGATTGTGGTATTGGTGGGGCACCAGAGGTGTAGACCCACTGTAGTCCTGGTAGAGATTGTGGTATTGGTGGGCCACCAGAGGTGCAGACCCACTGCAGTCCTTGTAGAAATAATGGTATTGGTGGGTAATCAAAGATGCAGACCCACTGTAGTCCTTGTAGAGATGGCCAGCAGCCATCTGTTGTGACTGTGCAGGTGCACATCACCATTGAAGAGTCTTTCGGATAATATAGCAAGTCCATAACCACCACTTGTGCACTCGCAAAGTTTTTGGAATTGTCCTTAGAACCAGAAATGCTGTTATCCAGTCCCTTGCTGAATTATTAACACAGGTGCAAACACTAACAGTCCCTACTTCTCACATATTGTCCATATACTATGACCAACAGAAACGTGTGCAGTGAAATGGAACTTACAAGTTAATAATATGATGAACTGGTGTCAATTACAATTTTATAACATATGAATACAACTACAAAGGTGCAAAATACATCATTAAAGAACATAACAATACAGATAACATTTGTAGTAGAGGCTTCACAAAAGAATCGAAATAACATATACATCAGTGTTACAGGAATTATGACATGAGTACATACATAAAAGATCAGAATAACTTTCGAAACATAAACTTCACACATGAGCATTAAAACAAAACAGAACAAATAATGTTTAAACATCTTTACAAAGTAAATAACATAGTATTAGAAAAATTCTACAACATAAATCGTATCAGATAAAGACCGGATGAACACAAAAACACAAGGGTACACAAACATATAGCGGAATAATACAAAAGGAAAGGACAGGGTTTGTTTTACTGCAGTATTTTGCAAACAAAACTTTCTTTACTTCTTCGAGATCTCCCTTCATTCATCATTATTCCCAAAAAGTCCTATCTATACCTGATTTCTGTATTCAATTCATATTTCTTTCAAAATAATTATTTCTCAGTGTACAATACTCATTTTGGCCCAAATCTTTTTCATATAACTTCTCACTGCATTCTTTCCCTATTGTCCATAGTCAGTTTCTTATATAGTCTACCCCCCTCTTAAGCTAACTTAAATCTACTGAGCTCAGATGCTAAACTAAGGGACGAGGCAATGTAGCAGTGCAAAACAATTAATACCATCAGCAATAAAAAAATGGAAATCATTAAAGCAAGCTACAGTAAATCTAAATTACCAAGCAAATGCAACATTACACTAATGAGCCAATGTGCAGCAACAAGGAAAATAAATCAGTAGTAAAACTGGCTTAACAGAGTAATACAAAGTGAAATTTAGTAGCACTATGCCTGGCAAACAGCAGCAGCAAATGCAATAACTTATATCTAAACAAGACAAAGCTCAAGCAGAAAAATATTACAGTAAAGACAACAATGCAGATAAGGGAAACGTCTATTCACATCTTAATGTCTATGTCATTAAAGTGGTGCACCACAAAAACTTATTCTATGAAATAAATTACCAAATACTTGAAAAGAAAATTATGTATGCAGTTCCTGTGAAGGGAAATGTATTTTTGTGCTCCCTCATTTTTTTTTGGAAGTATCACAAAATTATTTACTTGATCTGTAGACAGAAAAATCTGTATTAGTACATCTATAAAATTTTATTTTAACCAATGCTGCAGTGCAGCTAGAAACTAGATATTAAACAAAATAAGTAGATAAATACATAAAGCAAGCCATATGGCATTTCTCTCAACTAGCAAGACAATAGCTGTGAAATGTTTCTCATCGTTTCATTAGGCATTTTAGTAAATATCATAAATTAAGAGCTCCACAGTGTAATCATATGTTTTCAAGTTTGGGCGTGTCGTATTTGCGATGCTTTCTACAAAGAAATGTCAATAGTGAGGATAATGGCCTTTTTTTTTCTCTCCACCTGTGCCTCTGAAAGCCACACACTAATGGCTTTTTTCCAGGCGACTGCCGCGCAGCTGGGTGCTTACAGTGATCCACCGAAATATTTACGTCAGTTTCCGCTACAGTGACAGTTGCATACCAATAAAATTTCACAGGTCGAAATATTTGTGTTACAAATCTGTAGAAACAAAATCTTGTAAATATAACAGTGTCCAAAAAATTTTCGTTGGCATTGTGGCACATTCGCGCATTTACACACATTTTATAACTCTTAAAGTACGATTCTTGGTTTCCAACATTCTTTTTCACAAACCACAGTCCCTAACCACTACTCATTATTCCTTACCTTATTACACATATACATATTCATCGACACTTCAATATTTCATCATAATAAATACATAGCATAATCAAATTCCTCATATCATCAGTTTATTGATCATACACATACCTCAACAGCATAATACACATCGTCGTCATGAAAATATCATAACACCTCAGTCAAATCTCAAAAACGTCGTAGCTTTCTGCAATAATGTCAAAACCTAAAAAAAAATTCTCTGCTCATTTCAATAGTGTCATCTACCTCAAACGTACTTTAAAATCATGCTCCCTTACCAAATACATCATTCAAAGCTCTCATAGTATCACAATGGTTCCGAAAAAATATGAACAGTTCACACAGTACAGACAAAATACGATCAGATAGCTGTGTAATTTGTGTGTTAGAGAAACATGGAACCGATGTGTAAAGTTGTATAAGCAAATACCATATTAGCTAGGGCTACTTGTGCTTGCCAAACACATGGTACACAAAGTAAGCATGTACCCCCCTGAGGATTAATGTAATTATACCCTCAGGTGTTACAGATTACAGCAATGGAATGAAATGTATCACGGAAAGCCTTTGTATCATTGTACTTCAAATATCTTTAAAAATAAATGATTTAAGTGCAAAATTAATCACTCAAATACGTGTCCTGTGGCGCTAAATGTGCATCTTGCTGTAAGATAATTCTGTGGAAGTGTCGTAGTTATCGTCCTCTGTAAGCAAAGTTCTGCTGAAGCCAATGTACTTACCTCATCATAAACGAAAGTGAAATGTTTTGCGTATATACATCGTAGTTATTACGTACATTACCGTGATCAAGAAAGTACTATAATGTGACGTATTGTTGTGCTACGAAAAAGGCTGTCTCATTGTAGCTATACGACAAAAGTTAGTACTAAAACATGTTTTACTTTCCAGAATAATACAGAAAAACTGTGCAGATATAAAACAGAAACACCGCAAAAGCAACAGTGTAAATTGTCACACATTAGTAGCGTCGTGATATAGTCGTGTAGCTGTCAAATAAACTAACCACTGTCATATGGTATCTCTCAGAAAGCACTTTATATCCATAATGTATTTTCAAGTAAATCAAAATGTTGCAGTAAAATCTCATTAGCAGTACTGGTATATGTTCTAAGTATGTAAGCCTTACAGTCGTTACGTAATCGTGCAACTAACAAGCAAGAACGTACACACACAATAACACTGTGACGTCTGTTCACTATAACAATGCATTCGTAATTTGTTGAAGTTCTCTTGGTTCTTGATTGGATATTTAACTTCAAACATTGTTGCATGGTAACAGTTTCTAAGTCTGACAATGCATACTAGAAATGTGAAGTGAAAAGTTTTATGGCAAAGACAGTTAAAAAGCAGATTGTCTCTCAATAATCGGTTTCACATGTGAAATGTGGTGTAAACCTTTACTCTTCCTAGTACGCAGAGTTTCAGCTTCAGTGGAATTATCATGTGGTATATGGTACATCGGTAAGGAATGCTAAAATTTTTCTCAAGGCTAGCGTCTATGTAATTTTTCCCTGAGCCAGCCAGCGCACGTGGCTGCCTACGGTGCGAGTCATTGTCTGTCTCTTTGTTGGCGTGCGTCGTTATTGGGAATAGGTGACCTAACTTCTACAAATTGACCTTGTCGAGAGTGCCCTGCTCTGTTTGAATCCCGCCAGTTCTGATGGAATTCAGGTCTGTCGATTTGTCAGTAGTTTACATAGTTTCTTGTTTGTCGGTCATTTGGTGGAGAATTTCTCCCAGAATCGTAACTACGCACTGAACTGTTGCGTCTGAAGTTATTCTGTCTCCCTTGATAATAATTGTTTTTGTTCCCATATTGTCTGTTTCTATGGTAATCTGTCATATTCATTACTACGGAAATGTGATCTTTCTCTGTAGCTATTATTACTCTGCCAGTGGTTGTCATATGGGTGGTGTCTGTTTTGGTCACGATTTGCGTTGTAAGAATAGACTTGTCGTGTCCAGTTATTGTTTCTGTCGTCACGGAATTGTGACGGATGTGACCTGTAGTGATTGTTTTCCTGTTTTCGCATCCCGCGACTGTCTGTGTCAATTTCTAATTCTTGTAAGAGTCCCTGAAAAGCTTCAATGTCGTCTTTGCAACGTCCTGCTAAAATAATGTCGTAAATGTTCAGGTAATTTGATTAAGCAAATGCGGATGAGTTCTGAGGGGCTGTATGGGTTTGACAGGTACTGATTCTTGTGCAACATGTCTTCAAAATATTTCACAAGACTGGAAAGTTCAGATTGTTCGAAATGTTTCATCATTATGATGCTATGTTTTACTCGGTCTTGTGTAGCTTGAGACCAATATGCTGAGAGGAAGGCATGATAAAATTCTCCTTCACTGTGACAATCGTGAATGACCGATCGCATTCTTACAGCTGGTTCATTCTCTAAGTAGCCACACATAAATTCTAATCTGTGTTCTAACGACCAGTTGGGAGGAAAACAATGAGAGAATTGACGAAGCCATGCTTGGGGATGAATGTCGTTGCCAGAATTCTTAAATGTTTTGAATTTACGTGTAGTAATGAACAGCTTATAGTCAAAATCATAATGTCGGTCATTGTTACGTCGTTTCGGTGGTTCCATCTCAAAATTCGGTGTACCTTGCCAATTTCTTTCATAATTTCCGAAGTCCCCTGTGTTATTATTTTGTGGCTGTTCAGTATTTCTATGTCCCTCTTCCCGTATTGGAGCGCGAGTGTGCTCTGAAATAGGTAATTCTTGTACTACCTGTATCAGCTGATCTTGTACTTCCCGGATTTCTCTTTGGTGTTGCGTATTAATTTAATTTGATTCTGATTTTGTTTGAATTTTCTAATTTGTTCGCACTCTCCTGTGTCATTAAAGACTACCGGTTTTGTGTCATTCAGATTATCATCTACTTTCGTAGATGAATTATTTAGCTGAACCGAAAGTTCAACTACTTTCTCTGATAATGAACTAATTTCCTCCATATGTCTTTCTGAACCAATTTTCAGAGTATCTACTGTGTCCTTTAAGTTTTCCTGAGTTTTTGCAAGTTGCGTAACCGAATCGGTAGATGCAACTGAGTCAATTTTAGCTTGCAAGGTCTCATGATTTTCATGAACAATATTTTGCAGTTCTTTTATGGCTGCTTCCTGATTTTGTAATGCATTTTCATGATGCGAAAAAATAGGTTGGAAATGCTCACAAATATGTGTTTTTACGTCATTACAGACTTTTTGACATTTCGATTCGATTTCATGTAGCTCAGTAGTTAAATCAAATGGATCAAATGGTTCTGAGCACTATGGGACTCAACATCTTAGGTCATAAGTCCCCTAGAACTTAGAACTACTTAAACCTAACTAACCTAAGGACATCACACACACCCATGCCCGAGGCAGGATTCGAACCTGCGACCGTAGCAGTCCCGCAGTTCCGGACTGCAGCGCCAGAACCGCTAAACCACCGCGGCCGGCCAGTAGTTAAATCTTAGTGTTTGTTCAAGCGTGGTGTGAAGATTTTGTTCTATTGCGTCTAACTGTTGCTGTGTTTGTCTCTGGTGTTGTTCCACTGTGTCTAACTTTTGAAGATTTTGTCCCATTTGTTTCTGATTTTGTTCAAGCGTTGTCTTACTTTTGTAGCCTTTGTACCATTTGTTGCCTTAACTGTAATAACAATGCACTGGTGTCTGAAACATGTTCCTCAGCGCTTTTCGGCAGTGAAGTTGCACCGGCAAAATTCACATCTTGACAAGCAGAAAATGCGTCTTGACTTATTTGAGAAAACGGTGAGGACCCAAAACCTGAATCCACAGTATTTGCAAGATTGTGTCCTGTCATTTCGGATTCCTGAGGCGAACTGTTGCTGACCGATCGATCGATAATGCTTCCCTGTTCACTAATTGTTTCACTGTCTACACCATTATTTGCCACCCGCTCCATTTACCTATGCACAATTACCAAACTACTACTTTGAACATTAGTTAATTCATTACTCGGTGGCGCTGACACACTGCTTTCGTCTTCAGTGTCATTTCTCAGTTTACTTTGGAGCCTAGTATTACGTTTTTCACACGCCATTGTCACAAAATTTCACACAACACAGAAAAGCACAATTTGAAGAGCAAAATAAGAAAACACATTAACATAGCACTGAAAATATCTAGTTAATTGCAAGCACAGCTGTGAAATACTTGATGCAAATCTACATGCATGCCACAACAATGAAAGACTGCCACTACGAAGGAGATTCTCTCTACAATTACATGCTAGCAATAAACAATAGCTGCACTAATTACACAAACTACAAGGAAAAAATCAGAAGATTCCAGTGAGGTATCCTCGGCTAAGGGTCGACATATGAAACGTCCCCTTAGAAAAATTAAACAAGACTGTGCTTAAACTGACCCACAATATTTTTAGGGCAACGTAATCTGACTTTCAAAAATCCCTATAAAAGAATGGCCCTGACTAACATTAACCTATACCTTTCACAAATCACTTACCTCACAAAAATCTTCGTTACTCGAACTACTGCAATACAGCGAGCGCCACTACTGCCAGCTAAATAAAAGATTCAAACTACGGATAGGCATAGTTAGCAAATGAAAGATTTTAATAGAGAACAAACAATGTATTTACCTTAATAGTATCATAATATACATAGCAGTTCATGACATCCAGTCTTACAAATTTCAAAACAAAGCCATCTCTCTCCCCACATCCACCACTGCTGGCGGCTCACCTCCAACTGCGCAACGCTACGCGCTGTTCACATCCAGCTGCCGCTGCCCAACACTACAATGGCAGACAACAATGCAAACTAGCCACAGACTGCACACAGCACAGCCAGTGATTCTCCTACAGAGCGCTACGTAACGTTGCCAATAAGAAAACATAAACAGCCTACTTACAAGACGATATGTTCAAATGTGTGTGAGATCTTATGGGACTTAACTGCTAAGGTCATCAGTCCCTAAGCTTACACACTACTTAACCTAAATTATCCTAAGGACAAACACACACACACACACACACACACACACACACACACACACACACACACACCCACACACCTATGCCCGAGGGAGGACTCGAACCTCCGCCGGGACCAACCACACAGTCCATGACTGCAGCGCCTAAGACCGCTCGGCTAATCTCGCGCGGCTCTAAAGATGATAAATTCGATAACATTGAGTATTTATTCAAGTGCCAGGAAGTCTTTTCTCAAAGTATTTGTATGGAGTGTAGCCATGTATGGAAGTGAAACATGGACGATAACTAGCTTAGACAAGAAGAGAATAGGGGCTTTCGAAATGTGATGCTACAGGATAATGCTGAAGATTAGATGGTTAGATCACGTAACTAATGACGAGGTACTGAACAGAACTGGGCGAAAGAGGAATCTGTGGCCCAACTTGACTACAAGAAGGGATCGTTGGTAGGACATGTTCTGAGGCATCAAGGGATCACCAGTTCAGTATTGGAGGGAAGCGTGGAGGGTAAAAGCCGTAGAGGGAGACCAAGAGATGAATAAACTAAGCAGATTCAGAAGGGTGTAGTTTGCGGTAGGTACTGGGACATGAAGAGGCTTGCACAGGATAGAGTAGCATGGAGAGCTGCATCAAACCAATCTCTGGACTGAAGACCACAATAACCTCAACTGCTGTAATGTACGTGGATTTAAAACTACTAACTGTATTAATTCTTGGTATCCCCCTACAACTATTACCCCCGTCCAGTACCAAACTAATAATTTGCTGAAGCCTCAGAATGTATCATATCGACTGAATCCTTCTTCTAGTCAATTTACGTAATTATTTCTCCCTTATTAGTTACACTATGGACCCAACTAATCTTCAGCGTTCCTGTACGGTACCATAGTTCAGATGTTTCTACACTGCCGGCAGGCGTTCCATAACGTATCCCGGGACAGCACGGTCGACTGAACGCCAGTCAGCGCCTGCACTGCCGATCATGGAGGTTACACATCGTATTAATGTGGGTGTTTCAACGTGGGTCGTTACCTGGTACCTGTGAACCGCTTGTGCTACTGATCTATAAATGTAATCATTTCATGTACTCCATCTGCACTGTTGCGACTTCGATGGTGATAATTGCGGCGTCTTAATTCAGACAGGAAGGAAAACAGGGAATGCCTAGTGTGGATTGTACACGCTTCATTCACTGCTAGAACACAAATTCATTTCGCAGTTTGTCACATAGCAGCCAATTAAGCTCTTATTTACTTTTTTAATTAATTGATAGGTCAAGCAAGGGGACTCTCATTTCAAATTTAATGCCAATTTAGATAATTAACAGAAAATTTGAAGTTACCATTAACCCAGGATGACTTAATATACTAAACAATAAAAGCAGAGGTAAATCTAAACAACAGTATCAGAACAGATCAAAACGGTCTTCATTACCAAATGGTGGAAATAAAATACGATTTAAATGTGACTGTTTTTTAAAAAAAACAAACTAAAACCATACTTAAAACAACGAAAAACAATATTGTACCAATGTCTAGGTGACATAATTTGAAACCCAGAAACACACATCAATTGAAGATTCAACACATTTTCCAACAACACAAGAATAATTAAATTACAACAGATTAAGGTATACGCTGGGATCCCATCGCATATCAAAATTTGCTTAAGGTGAAGTCGTCAAGCTAAAGGATGCAAATTCAGAATTATTGTAAGTCTAAACTAAGCGTGAACGGGAACATTAAGCAATGCCCAAATGACGTAAACCGCGGGCTAAGGAAGCCGACGGGGCGTGAGTAACTGGGTGCCGATCCTGGCTAACACATACCAGCGATGGAGTATATTATCGACAGTTCTCTGCAGCACAAATACTTTTGATCAGACAGAATTCCAACACACAGCCGAGCATCAAATAGATAATTTCACAAGCTGCGACATCGTTGCGAAAAAACAGTGACCCGTATATGTAATAAGTTTCCTTTAATTTACGTCTATGGTCACAAACTTTTTGTTAACAGATTACCGGCTTCGGTCTTTAATGACCATCACCAGATCTGTTTCATAAAAAGAAAGTCCTAATGTACTGCAGCCATAGTGGCATCGTCAATTGTTAAATGTAGCACGGGTATGATTCCTGGCTAGGTCGGAGATTTTCTCCGCTGAGGGACTGGGTGTCCTCTTGTCATTATCATCATTTCATCCCCATCGACACGCAATCCGCCGAAATGGCGTTAACTCGAAAGACTTGCACCAGGCGAACGGTCTACCCAACGGGAGGCCCTAGCCACACGGAATTTTCTTATAAAATACTAATTCTGATGAATTTATCATCTTTAGCTGTTTTAAGATGTCGTCCTTGTAATGGTAGGTCCTTATTGCTGCATGTTACTTTCTGACACATTCTTTTGCAATTTGGGGCAGAGAGAAATTTTCTTGTCTGAGCGTTGCAATTTCACCTCGTTTGTTTATGGATATATCCACCCTTGGAAGCATAATAACGATGCGCAAACTGTCAATTTTCACTAAGGGAGACCACATGGTGTCGTATGATACTGAAGTATGCGGTATCGTACCACAGCGTGACGTACGCTGCGAACATGAGAACACTGCAGGAAACAACAAGGCATTAATGGAACGGGCATTCATTCGTTACACAAGTAAACAAACATACCAGTTCAGCTAACTATTTGTATGTACACAACATCATTCAGAATAATACTGCATGTAGATGATAAGACACATAAATCTGATTTGTTTATTAATGTTGTACTATTCCTTTTCTTACTCAACCACAGCCATGGTATTATGCGTTGTCCACAAAGAATTAAGTCAATTATAAGGTTTATTAAATTAACGAGCGGTAAGGTGGCTTAGGTTAATTTTAAGGGGTTCATCATGTTAGTTAGCCAGTTTTTTTTACAATTGTGACAATGAATGAACATGGTGAACATGCACATGACGGCAGCCGGCCGGTGTGGCCGAGCGGTTGTAGGCGCTTCAGTCTGGAACCGCGCTACCGCTACGGTTGCGGGTTCGAATCCTGCCTCGGGCATGGATGTGTGAGATAGGTTAGTAGGTTAGTTAGATTTAAGTAGTTCTAAGTTCTAGGGGACTGATGACCTCAGATGCTAAGTCCCATAGTGCTCAGAGCCATTTGGAGCCGTGACGGGATTTTAGTGTCTTCTTTGGGATCATGATATCTTGTTATTTTTGCCTTTCCACTAAGAGTATTTCTGGACAGTTTTTACTTTTAATGATAAAGAAATCATCGAGATCAAGCAACAAGGACACTGTCATGGCACTTTTCGTTCTGGCCACCAACAGAAGCACTAAACGCAGAGCGACACTTACTTTCTTCGTCTTGCGTTTCCCCTTCTCCACTGTCATAATGTCAACCAACAGCGGTATCAGCCCTATCCTTGGCGGCTATTGGCAGTTAACGACGCACTGCACCCTTTGCTAAGCGAGGAAGCGGCAGCTGTAGAGTACTTAACACGCCTCTGCGTCATCGCGTTGCGCTCTGTGTTATTTAATGCACCGCAGGAGGAGTCAACTCGCGCTTATCTAAAATTACTATACCTGTTGAAACACGTGTAATTTTCCATCGGACTCGCGTCAGACTTTAACATATATGGAGAAACCCATTAAACGAGCGCTCCACCATAATCTTCTTACTGATGCGAGCTATCTTTCGCCGCTGTTGGCTCTAAGAAGAACTGAACGACCTGTTCAAAGCGAAGCTACCGATGTACCTGTAATCACGAAGGAGGCAAGCCACTACATCCCTGGGAGGACGACTTTAGTACTCCGTTACGTCTGACTTCTTGTCCCCAACCCCTGGACCTTCACTGAATATGGTAGACAATGAGAATTCTCCTTTACGATCTAATTCTTTTGTCGTAAGCAGACTAAACGACCCCTCACTGACGGAACGTACTTTTGATCCTTCCTTTCATAGACAAGTGGTATTACTAAAACGTATCGACGTATATGCGAAGCAAATGGTTACCTCCAACAGCATTCAATTACTTCTCTCGCCCATTTGTTATGGCCGCAGAAAACGGTTATTTGAAAGCTGTTATGCAGCTGCTACACCACTCGTGTGCCTCATAGTTTAGTAGGCACTTGGATGAGGCGACAAATGCGCACATCTGGTGAGCTGGCAACTACCAGTTATAGGCAGAAAACAGCTGGGTCGGCGGGTTAGCGTAAAATGTTATCTTACGGATATGGCCTCCCTCGGAAGGTCTCATTATTTCAGACACATTTTTCTGTTCCTTGGAGAACTGTCTTATCATTTACGTGTGGAATACTTCAGCAGTGCGACACAACTTTATTTCGGAGGTCTTGAACTACCAGCCATCTGGCATCTGTTCACGGCGGTCAGCAACACGACCGAGACACCCTCTATCACAGAGGTGAGACTACATGTGTCACAATATCTTAGTAAACTGTAAGACCCTCCCTCGTTACTGTTTATTAATTTCATTGGACACCATATCAGCTGCACCATTTTCTTATGCCATGCTCTTCACGTGCGATAGCCCAATTACAAGCATGGAATCCAGTAATTCTAGTAAAGCCCCGCCGTAATTTTTAACGGTATGATACATTTCTTAGATGCATTTTCGTAGCTGGGAATGAGTTGTCAATCCCACAACACACAGCCGTAATTAAAAATATGGTTCACGTGGTTCACCATCCATTAACCAAGAAAAAATCAAATGGCTTTCTCTTCTCTATTTCCTTATACTGTGTGGTTTTCCCTCTCCTACAGTAACTGCATTCACTTTTACAATACAATCTACCTGGTGGTGGCAGCACTCATTCATTGACATTTTCACAAAAAATACATACCACTCCTATTACAATGTTTTTGTTTTTTCTTTTTTTTTTAAGAAAAAAGATTACTGGTGTGCTTGTTCTGTGCACTTTTCGCATTTCCGTTTCATTTACTTTTTGCATATATAGGATGTTTTACAGTTCATATCACACATTTATAGAAGTTGTAGAGAGGACTTAATAGATCAAGTTTTACGTAGTAACTCGTGTCCGGAAAAGTCATCTAACGATCCTACAGAGCATCAAAGTTATCGGCGCCGGCGCCTGCAAATGTACGAGGCGTGTTTCTTTAAGTAAGTACCGTTTTTAAATTAAAAAAAAGACGTACTAAGATATCTCAGTAATTTTATTTTTACATGAAAGCCTGTACCTTAATCACTGACGCCGTTACAGTCTGATTCTTCCTTGCTTACGTTGTGTACTGAGTGTTTAAGATGCCTCCGATAGTAGTGAGTCCCACCGACTGTGAAGTAATGTTATAAGATTTCTTAGTGCTAAAAGCCTAAAATTGACGGATATTCATCATGAGATATGTACAGTTTACGGAGAAAACATTATGAGTGATGTAATGATAAGAAAGTGGTTGTGAGCATTTAAAGATGGCCGTGCAAATGTGCATGTTGAACAACGGAGTGGGCGACCTTCGGTCGTTATTGAAAGTTTGGTGCAGGACGTGGACAATAAGGTGAGAGAAAACAAACGCTTTACGATTTCCTCCTTGCGGGATGACTTTCCTAATGTTTCCCGTAGTGTTTTGTATGGCATTGTCACCGAGCACTTGAATTACGAAAAATTGTGCGCACTTTGGGTACCGAAAATGTTGACGAATGTGCACAAAATCAAACGTTTAGGCAGTGCATTGACTTCCCTTGAGCGGTACCACGACGACACTAATGATTTCTTAAGCCAAATTGTTACGGGCGATGAAACATGGGCGGCCTACGTCACACCAGAATCAAAGCAACAGTCCATGGAAGTTGAGCAAGGGCGTCGTTTTGCTGCAAGACAATGCCCGTCCGCATGTGGCGAATCAGATCTCATCACATCTTTTCGATGGGAAAGTCTAGATCATGCTCCGTACAGCCCCGATCTTGCGCCCAGTGACTACCATCTGCTCCTGCACTTGAAGAAACACCTGGGCGGTCAGCGTCCTCAAGACGATGATGAAGTCAAAACAGTGGTGATGCAGTGGTTACAAGTCAAGCGGCAGACTTCTATGAGGGTATTTAAAAACTGGTACAACGTTATGACAAGTGCCTCAATATTGACGGAAATTATGTAGAAAAGTAGATTAAGGTACAGGCTTTCTTGTAAAAACAAAATTATTAAGATTCTTAGCACGCCTTTTTTTAATTTCAAAACGGTACTTACTTAAAAAGCACGCTCGTATGTGCGTACAGGGTGATTCCATGATGATGTTACAAACTTTAAAGGATGATAGGGAAGGATAAATGTATCGATTTGACGTAAGGGTCGCTGCATCGGAAACGAACGAGTCGAAAGTTATAAGCGAGAAATGTAGGGTCTTCTACCGTAAGGAAGCAAGGGAGAGGATGTTGTTATGGGTGGCCGGTATTCTCTTTCTACAACACAAATACACAGGTGGATTAATACGATTCTTTACTCACACGAAGCTGCTACTTAACTTGAATAGAGTGCATGAGTTGTGGCACAAGCTCATCAGTAGTAGTTTTCTTACAGACAATATCGGTAATCTTGTTATTACACTGATCTGGTCGCTATGTAGTGTCATAGCCTGGTGCTAAGCAAGGCAGCTCTGCGAATGAACTGACGGATGCCAAACTGGATGAGTCAGTGACCGAGGCCGTCCCGTCAGCGACGGCGACCTAAATACATGCCGTCGAAACGGCGTTGGCGGCACGTTGCTTGTCGGTTTCTCTCTCGGCTCTCACAATAGGCGCGTTTGATACAGCGCTTGCGCTGTCGATCTTCGCGCTACATCTTTGCCAACCGTTGTGTTGGCCATAACTTAGGTCTGAACAAAAACGTTTCTGATATCTCCGACCAATATGTATACTGATACTGCTGTTGCTAAGATTGTATGATAGGCAACTTTCTGAGGTGATAATACAGATCAAAACAAGAAAAAAAGGTCTAGTAAACGTGGCCTCTAAAACACATACCTTAAGAGCTATGAGAACTTTTTCGATTGAGGTGCGTTTCACACTAGTGAAGATGAACAATCACTCATATCTCCTCAGGTATCCAATTTAGAGCCCATGTCTGTCAGACATTTTCTCTTCTCTTGGTCCGTACTGCCACCTCTGGAAGCTGCATAACGTACATTCTTCGCAACAACAGTATTCCACTTTTCAGAGGTATCAGAATTATTTTCGCTTGTAACTTTCGACTTGTTTGTTTCCGAACCAGGGACGTACATTTATCCATCATCACTGAATGTTTGTAACATCATCATGGACTCACCCTGCGGTTTTCTGGAAGTTGTTCATAAAATTCAATTCATGTAATCCCTAATATGTCTGACTGCGTTGCACGTGACTTTTGGATACAGAATGACGTTTTATCGAACCAATTACATAGTGAAACTGACGATACTACTCCTCATTCCCATTTCAATGATTTTTGTCTACCGACATCTCGTGATCAGTTGTTACAAAGTGACACCTTTGGACCAACTAGTAATTGTAGATGACACAATTTGCCAAGTATTTAAGACGTTAGATAGTTTTCGTCATTTATAACAACATACACTCCGCTCTTATGCATGCTAATTTCAGCTGAGAAGGCAGGATATAACGACGGCCGATGGCCAGACAGAAATTATAGCTGATTCTACACCTCTGGCCATTAAAATTGATACACCACGAAGATGACGTGCTACAGACGCGAAATTTAAACGACAGGAAGAAGGTGGTGTGATATGCAAATGGTTAGCTTTTCAGAGCATTCACACAAGGTTGGCGCCGGTGGCGACACCTACAACGTGCTGACATGAGGAAAGTTTCCAACCGATTTCTCATACACAAACAGTAGTTGACCGGCGTTGCCTGGTGAAACGTTGTTGTGATGGCTCGTGTAAGGATGAGAAATACGTACCATCACTTTTCCGACTTTGATAAAGGTCGGGTTGTAGCCTATCGCGATTGCGGTTTATCGTATCGCAACATTGCTGCTCGCGCTGGTCGAGATTCAATGACTGTTAGCAGCGCCGTGATGGATCCCATCGGCCTCGTATCACTAGCAGGCCTCGTATCACTAGCAGTCGAGATGACAGGCATCTTATCCGCATGGCTGTAACGGATTGTGCAGCCACGTCTCCATCCCGGAGTCAACAGACGGGGACGTTTGCAAGACAACAACCATCTGCACGAACAGTTCGACGACGTTTGCAGCAGCATGAACTATCAGCTCGGGGACCCTGGCTGCGGTTACCCTTGACGCTGAATCACAGACAGGAGCGCCTGCGATGGTGTACTCTACGACGAACCTGAGTGCACGAATGGGAAAACGTTATTTTTTCGGATGAATCCAGATTCTGTTAGCAGCATCATGATGGTCGCATCCGTGTTTGGCGACATCGCGGCGAACGCACATTGGAAGCGTGTATTCGTCATTGCCATACTGGCGTATCACCCGTCGTGATGGTATGGGGTGCCATTGGTTACACGTCTCGGTCACCTCTTGTTCGCATTGACGGCACTTTCAACAGTGGACGTTACATTTCAGATGTGTTACGACTCGTGGCTCTACCCTTCATTCGATCCCTGCGAAACCCTACATTTCAGCAGGATAATGCACGACCGCTTGTTGCAGGTACGGTACGGGCCTTTCTGGATACAGAAAATGTTCGACTGCTGCCCTGGCGACCACATTCTCCAGATCTTTCACCAACTGAAAACGTCTGGTCAATGGTGGCTGAGCAACTGGCTAGTCACAATACGCCAGTCACTCTTGATGAACTGTGGTATCGTGTTGGAGCTGCATGGGTAGCTGTACCTGTACACGCCATCCAAGCTCTGTTTGACTCAATGCCCAGGCGTATGAAGGCCGTTATTACGGCCAGAGGTGGTTGTTCTGGGTACTGATTTCTCAGGATCTATGCACCCAAATTGCGTGAAAATGTAATCACATGTCCTAGTATAATATATTGTCCAATGAATACCCGTTTATCATCTGCATTTCTTCTTGGTGTAGCAATTTTAATAGCCAGTAGTGTATATAGTGTACACAAAAAAATTGCACGGAGTGCTGTCTCTATCTGGCAGCTTATGCAAATTCAAATTTTTCGAACTCCGTGTCATTCAACCGACTCGAAGTCGAATTGCTACCAGCTATTTTCATTTCATTTTTGAATACAGTGAATACGTTGAGGAGTTTCGTTCGCCATTGCGCAATGTTGGACTATTAGTTATTCACGATTATACTTTGATGATGTGTACCAGTTATTAAGTTGCGAGATTTGTGTAATTGTGAGTTGCTCATTTAACTTTTTTCATTGTCGAAGTTAGATAGCATCATTTATTGATTATCTGGGTCACGGATTGGTTTATAAGAAGACATAGCTTTACTAACTCTGGAGTTGATGGTTCTCCCTACACCAGTAGTTCAGTTAGAAATATAGCAGCCAGCTCGCACAGTATCTTTCCTAGAGGAACGATAGCTTCTCAAAATTCTACCAATCAATTGAAACTCACCTCTCTTGGTCTCTAACATGAAATACGGAGTGGTTAAAAACTATGTACTGCCTCTCGCAGGAATTTGTGTAGAGGTGCCACATCTACAAGGGATAGGTTTAAGAATGGAGTAAAAACCAGGCAGAAGAAGTGAACTAACATAAAGCTGATGTGAAAGGTGAACTAGTTACCAATTACTTATATCTAAATATTTATTTCGTTCAGATTCACAAGGCGACCGAGGGATTACCGTAATGTACTGATGTTTCTCGGATATAGGGAGATCTTTCCCAGATTCTTCTAGCGTCCGCGTATTCAAATTTTTGTTGTGGGTCTACTAACGGATAACTGCAATATTAATACTGGTATAGAAAACAGATATACTATTATTTTAATATTAAGTTGGAAAACGTTTATGTTAGAAAAAGCTATGAATCTCGCAGCAAATATTGCTGGACTCGAGCACTGCATATAAGGTTCTCTCGACATGTGGTAATGAACAATAGCGTCGTAGAGGTGCCTGTTTTACGATAATATACGTGGGAGGATCGGAAAGTAATGCACAATAATTTTTTTCTCACTTGGTCTTGCAGCTGGAATGTTGAAATCTCACGACGAGACAGTTTGCAGTTCGCACTACAGAGGTTATTTTTTTACATGTGCAGCTCTAGCGAGAGAAGCCCGAACTACGAAACAAATGTGGCGCGCATGTCACTGTCTTCAACATGTGAAGACCAGCGAAGTGTAGCACGATATTTGTGGGCCAAAGGCCACATGCCGAGTGAAATTTACAGGGACATGTGACATGTGTATGGAGACGACAATATGTACTGTAGCAGTGTCTCCAGATGGTGTGCATTCTTCTAAGAGGGACGCGTGAACCTTAAAGAAATGACTGTGAGCACTATGGGACTTAACTTCTAAGGTCATCAGTCCCCTAGAACTTAGAACTACTTAAACCTAACTAACCTAAGGACATCACACACAGCCATGCCCAAGGCAGGATTCGAACCTGCG
The DNA here is from genome assembly GCF_021461385.2 of Schistocerca piceifrons. Lineage (NCBI taxonomy): Eukaryota > Metazoa > Arthropoda > Insecta > Orthoptera > Acrididae > Schistocerca > Schistocerca piceifrons. The sequence goes on from NC_060140.1 coordinate 74,378,861, forward strand.
ACCGTAGCGGTTCCAGACTGTAGCGCCTAGAGCCGCTCGACCACCACAGCCGGCGCGTGAACCTTAGTGACTCGCCATGCTTCGGTCAACCGATAACAGCTGTAACCCCGCTGAATGTCAGAGCCGTTGAGGCAACAATTTCGAACGACCGGCGTGTGCAACTACTAACCTTATCGCAGAATTTCAACATTTCCTGTAGTGATGTGTACGATATTGTTCCTGACACCTTGAAATTTCGTAAAGTTAGTGCTCTCTCTTGGTGCATAAGAATCTGACAGTCAACCTCAAGGGCCAGCAAACGATGAGAAGCTTGGTGTTACGCCGCAGAAGGGCATGACTTTCTGCAAAGACTCGTCACTGGTGATGAGATGTGGGTGTGCTACAGGACGCCGTAAACCAAGCAGGCCTCCATGGAGTGGAAACATGCTGATTCCCCAGTACGGAAATATTGAGTGTGTCTCAATCTGCTAAGAAAGTGCTTGTGACAGTGTTCTGGGATATACATGGTGTCTTACTGGTGGACTTTGCTTAACGCTGCAGCCTACATTGAAATTCTGGTTAAGTTGCGTGTTACCCTTTTTGACAGACGCCACAACATTAATGCTGACGGCGTCAAACTTCTTCATGACAATGTTCGCCGCCATGTAGCTACTCCTGTTCTTGAGAAAATGGCCAAATTTTGGTGGGAGGTGCTCCAACGTCTACCATACTGTCCGGACCTTGCACAGTCGCACTTTGATCTGTTTGGTCCCATGACGACGTTCCTGGCCGGCCTACGCTTTGCGACAGATGCGGAAGTGAAACCAGCAGTCCGCAGATGGTTAGACACCAATCAAACGGACTTCTACAAACAGGGCATACTAGAACTGATGGCACTATGTGAGAAGAAAGTGCAGAACGTTGGTAGATGTATAGAAAACTGGGTAACAAGTGTAAGTTCATTTGTGACTTTTGTTGTTTTTTAGCTATTAAACGTTTTGATAGTAAAATTATTGTGGGTTACTTTCCGATCTTTCCTCGTAGCTTTCTCGATATCTTCAGTCCACCTCAGTCTCAATAAATGCGGAAGTCACCAATTTATTTTACAGACGCTTCTGAACAGATTAATTTAGACAAAAACAGTAAGTATATTCAACAATAGTGCATCTAGAAATAAAGTACACAGATGGTTTTTCACATGAATATTTTAATCTTGCTTCTCAGAGTATGTTTCATGCTTTACGGTGATCCTTTAATACTAGTTTCTGTGCTCCTAGCCTAACAGTATAGAAATTCAAATCAGATTAGCATGCTATCAAGTAGTAACATAGAGCAATGACGGAACCTGTCCAGTTTGCTCAGATGCCAACCCAATCAGGAGGTCGACAAGGTTCAAATGGTTCGAATGGCTCTAAGTACTATGGGACTTAACATCTGAGGTCATCAGTCCCCTAGACTTAAAACTATTTAAAACTAACTAACCTAAGGACAGCACGCACATCCATAACCCGAGGCAGGATTCAAACCTGCGACCGTAGCAGCAGCGCGGTTCCGGACTGAAGCGCCTAGAATCGCTCGGACACAACAGCCGGCAGGTCAACAAGGCAGACATAAGTGAACTTCAGATAAAATAAATGAGGAAGAAAATTCCTACAGCGATTACATATAAATTACTTTCATGTCCTCTGCAAATGAGTCTCTGAACGTAGAAAAAGGCTTAATTATTACTTTTACTGTTGATGTTATACTGTTGATGTTATGTTGCCCATAAAGGCTTCTGGTTAGTTGTGAAGAGAGTGTAAGTCAGTTAAGATTAATCACATTCACAGTGAATTATAGTGTCTAGATACAGTCGTCTGTCCTGAAGACCAATAAAGTGGTTGCATCGTTACATATCGTAACTACCAATGTAGCATGTCATGTGTTGTATAGTGTACCTATCTCAGCTTACGTTAACTTAGTTAACATGCAACCGTCCTACAGACAAAACGAAAAAGTTACGCAGAGGTCGTAGTACTGTAGCAAGTGACGTAATTCCATTGTGCTCCTACCTGAATTGCTAAACCCATATAAATACCTACATATAACTACACAAAAAATATTTGCGTTTCTTGCAAGATAGGAGGAGCAGCTAATGGACGATTTCTTGCAAGATAAAAGTAGCTTGAATAATAAATCTCCTACAAATTTAACATATTCACAAGTACCTTTACCTTTAATCCATATAAAAACAGTTTCATTAACAGATAACTTACGCCTATTACGTGTATACAAGGAAAAGGGTGAGGGTGACATATATGTTGATTTGCCAAAGTCTTTATTAGCATTTTCAGTAACATGATATGTTCGGTATGCTATGATGTCACGATCAACAAAGCTTTCCAGTCCGGATACATTGGGTACACCTGTTCCACCACGTACAACAGCGACTGTTAGCCATCCATTTCCGTGGGTTGTAATGGTGTTGTCATTTAATTTTAATTCAATTTTTCAATTTTGGCCGTTATCCCGTACGCGCATACTAGTCATACTAGAGTATTGCGCGTACGGCCAAAATGTTCGTCAAGTTCGATCATGTTCAGAAGATACAGTCGCCGTCGTCGTGCAAGACAGACTATATATAAAACAATTGAAGACGTTGAAATGACCACATCTGCCGCCGACAAGAAAAAGAATACGATCAAATCTGTCGCTGCACACGCTCTACTGGACGGACCTGCAGTTTTTTGTGGATGCAGACTGAACTTCAGCATCGACATCAATGATTCGTTTACCCACGGAAATGGATGGCATATATATATATATATATGTGTGTGTGTGTGTGTGTGTGTAGAGCTATATTTACATATTTGAGTTTGCTTTTTTAAAGTAGTTCAGTCATTGTTACGGAAGTGAGAACCAAATGAAACATCTTTTGCAATATTCCAGGAAGTGGAGGTAAGAACTATCCTTTTTTTGGTACGTCTTGGTCTAGGCGACTTCGAGATTACAAAACCTCTTCTCCTTCTACCGGCAAACGGTGGGAATGCCTTAAAATTGTGGTTGGACTAGCAACGTCCGGGTATTTGCCCAAGTCCCACAGGAAACCAACCAAAACCTGGGGAAGGACGTTGCCATCCGTGTACAACCATTATAGTGTTTATTTAATGAGGTTGGTCCGGAGATATAGCAGCTGTTGTCACTGACACAGTATCAGGAGTGACGTCAGCTAGGTGAAGGCGGCTGAGTGGCCCAGGTGCAGCCAGTTGTTCAGGCATGTTGAAGACGTGAACGATAAGAACAGCCATGCGACACAGATTACATGTATAAAGTCAAGCGTTACTCCTGTAAGAAGAGTTCATTTGGTTAGAACATAGTCTCTTATAATCAGAGGAGCTCTAAGAATAATGAAAAAATACATTACACACACGTATTACCCCGTACCCTTATTGTTGGTGTACTGACTTCACGATATTCAGTAAAAAATGATGTTATTTGCTAGTAGCATCTGTGTTCAGTTTAACTGACATTCAGGACGCTGATTAATGTTCCAGGAGTGGCTCCGGTTTTAATGCACGCAATCATGTCACTTAGCATTCTAAGTTAACCCTCAGGCACGGTCAAACGTACGCTAGCTCCACTGCACTGCGACAGCGAAGGCAGTACGTATTTTTGCAGTCCACCCACACGGCGCCTAATTGTGTAGGAGTGACGTGACGTCAGTTGTTTGTATTCTCTCGCTACACTGAGTATGCAGGAGTCACACCAAACCATGTTGCGTGGGCGTCTTTTTTGAATCAAGACTTGAATCCCACAATAATGGTCAAGCAGTGGAACAGTTAGTTTGATTATCGTTTACAGGCATCCAGTGCTTATACTGGTATGATTCCGTGGCACTTCCAAATTTGGAAGTGTTTCGTAGGGAATCATCGAGTGCACATTGGATTAGACATGACACAGGCTTCTCACCACCACTGATAGTGTCTGAGTGGTGAGTCGCCGCGAGACAGTTTGTTGCACCTAATGCAAGTCTTGAATGTCATTTACGTGAAGAGACTGGATAGTAACATTTCTGAGAGAAAAATAGTAGTTCTGAATGCACTCAAGTCAGATAGTAACTGTTAACTATGTATCCCTGTACTTACTTACCTGTCAAAGGCACAACCTGCCTTTATCAACACGTCAAATATTTGCACAGAGCTAATGGAATCTGTCAGAAGAAAAGCATATGAAAGTGATGAAAAAACTCTTGTTACTTGAAAATAGGGAAGTGTTCGTGAATGTGTATCTCATCGGAGCACTATTTTATTCCCGGTAATGCTAACTGAAATCCTCCATTATAGACACGATTATGTCTAAAACTTGTGAGTAATACGTACATAATGAATATTTCAAACAAACAGAATTAACTGTTATTTAACTATGATGTAAGACTAGTGTGTTACAAATAAAATAGATTATATACACAGGTTGATTATTATTAAAGTTTCAAACCGCTGTAGAATAACACCACTGGTCAGAATGACATCAAATTGCAATGGAATATTAGCGGAGAAGGGGGAAAAAGTATGGCAGAAGGAAAATAAATATTTATAAAATGTAGCAATTGATAGCGCTGTCGACCAGAAATGAAAAATGAATTATACAACAATTCCTAAGTTGTGCGTTTGACGTTAAACAAACTGTACTACTCAGTGTGCATGGGTGTACAAGTGTGACACTGTTAGTTACGTAAGCCCATCCACCACGGCAAGGCCACATCACATTGGATGGGAAAAAACTGTTTTTAATTGTCCTGAGGCCAAAAACCGCATAAAAAGCATTACTCACATCGGTTTTTAATTGTCCTGAGGCCAAAAACAGCATTAAAAACATCAATCAAAATCAAATACCATTATTAATTTCTGTGTGACTGGCGCAAAACATGTTCAGTACTCTGTCCACCGTTTTTTGCAACAAACTGAAATCGAGAAAAGAATGTTCCACAATTGATCCAAGTGTTTTCGGGATCACGTTCAGAATGTGTGCGCAATGCGTGCCTTCATCTCAGCTAAGTTGCATCGGAACACTGAACACATCTGTCAGATAGCCCCACAGCCAGAAGTCACGCGGATTAAGATCAGGTGATCGGGACGATCAGGCTGCAGGAGGGAAATGGCGGCTGATAATTATAGCATTTCCGAAATGGCGCTTCAGAAGCTGTTTAACTCGATCTGCAATGAGCGAAGGTGCGCCATCTTGCTTAAAAATGATCCCATTCACACATCCACGTTGTTGGAGGGCTGGAATGACGTGGTTGCGCAAAAGACACTCATAGCGCTTACCAGTGACGGTACAGGTAACAGGACCGGAAGCACCTGTCTCTTCGAAAAACTGTGGCCCTGTGATAAATTGTGGCGTAAATCCGTACCACACAGTGACCTTTTCAGGATGAAGTGGTACGGTTTGATTTTCGTGTGGATTTTCCGTTGTCCATATTGGACAATTATGTGTATTGGCATATCCTGTCAGAGGGAAGTGGGCTTCGTTTGTCTACAAAATCTTCCACGGCCGATCATTGTCCACTGCCATGCGAGCAAGGAATTCTAAAGCAAACGTCTGTTTTGCTGGCAGGTCAACGGGAAGCAACTAGTGCACATGGTTAATTTTGAATGGATAGCAAATAAAGTAGGATTTTACGCACCGTGCTCACGGGTATGTCCAATGTTCGAGCAATTCTCCGTGCACTACACGTTCGCACACCAGCACTCGTCTCCTCCTGCATTGCTGTGGCCACTGCTTCCACTGTCATCAAATCAGTTCAATCATCAGATTGCATATGCAATCAGCTATATGCAGTCATTTCATCATTCTACGGATGAGGGGTAAAGGCCGGAACGGCGGACACACTTTTCCCGTGTATTTTCTATGGCTAATAGACAGACCGGGGAGGTCAAGTTGGTGGTGTTCAGCTTCCATGGGTTTCTACATCACCATATTCTTGGCGTTTGGGGGCTGTGGCGCAGATGTAGGCCGAGTTATTAGGAAAAGCTGTTGGCCACAGTTCCACATCTTATATCACCGTCTGGAGTGACCGAGTGACATAAAACCACTCGTCGGCTGGACGAGTGGCTGGAGAGGTGAGTATAATCATGTCTATCACCATGGATGTGGTGCCATGTGTCCATCAGCTAAAGACTGCGGGTGAATACGACAATTTCAGCACAGGAGGATTTGCGCGAGAGCTGGTCTGAAGACAAGTGTCAACAGCATAGTGTGTCAGTCAAAGACATGATTTATTAGAAAGATGCACGAGAACAGCTGCTTATAATCACTAATCCTGATTCACGACAGACTGTTTCAGCATCTGTAGCCATTATGAAGTACCTGCGAAAACAATTTTTCTCAGAGCGTGTATAAATGTAAATGTCATTTATATTAAAGCAAATATCTCGTACTCACATCTAGACTGATATGACGTCCATATTGCATCGCTAGTGAACTGCCTTATAACTGTCAGTTTTGATGGCATGGTAAATGACATAAATACACTCCTGGAAATTGAAATAAGAACACCGTGAATTCATTGTCCCAGGAAGGGGGAACTTTATTGACACATTCCTGGGGTCAGATACATCACATGATCACACTGACAGAACCACAGGCACATAGACACAGGCAACAGAGCATGCACAATGTCGGCACTAGTACAGTGTATATCCACCTTTCGCAGCAATGCAGGCTGCTATTCTCCCATGGAGACGATCGTAGAGATGCTGGATGTAGTCCTGTGGAACGGCTTGCCATGCCATTTCCACCTGGCGCCTCAGTTGGACCAGCGTTCGTGCTGGACGTGCAGACCGCGTGAGACGACGCTTCATCCAGTCCCAAGCATGCTCAATGGGGGACAGATCCGGAGATCTTGCTGGCCAGGGTAGTTGACTTACACCTTCTAGAGCACGTTGGGTGGCACGGGATACATGCGGACGTGCATTGTCCTGTTGGAACAGCAAGTTCCCTAGCCGGTCTAGGAATGGTAGAACGATGGGTTCGATGACGGTTTGGATGTACCGTGCACTATTCAGTGTCCCCTCGACGATCACCAGTGGTGTACGGCCAGTGTAGGAGATCGCTCCCCACACCATGACGCCGGGTGTTGGCCCTGTGTGCCTCGGTCGTATGCAGTCCTGATTGTGGCGCTCACCTGCACGGCGCCAAACACGCATACGACCATCATTGGCACCAAGGCAGAAGCGACTCTCATCGCTGAAGACGACACGTCTCCATTCGTCCCTCCATTCACGCCTGTCGCGACACCACTGGAGGCGGGCTGCACGATGTTGGGGCGTGAGCGGAAGACGGCCTAATGGTGTGCGGGACCGTAGCTCAGCTTCATGGAGACGGTTGCGAATGGTCCTCGCCGATACCCCAGGAGCAACAGTGTCCCTAATTTGCTGGGAAGTGGCGGTGCGGTCCCCTACGGCACTGCGTAGGATCCTACGGTCTTGGCGTGCATCCGTGCGTCGCTGCGGTCCGGTCCCAGGTCGACGGGCACGTGCACCTTCCGCCGACCACTGGCGACAACATCGATGTACTGTGGAGACCTCACGCCCCACGTGTTGAGCAATTCGGCGGTACGTCCACCCGGCCTCCCGCATGCCCACTATACGCCCTCGCTCAAAGTCCGTCAACTGCACATACGGTTCACGTCCACGCTGTCGCGGCATGCTACCAGTGTTAAAGACTGCGATGGAGCTCCGTATGCCACGGCAAACTGGCTAACACTGACGGCGGCGGTGCACAAATGCTGCGCAGCTAGCGCCATTCGACGGCCAACACCGCGGTTCCTGGTGTGTCCGCTGTGCCGTGCGTGTGATCATTGCTTGTACAGCCCTCTCGCAGTGTCCGGAGCAAGTATGGTGGGTCTGACACACCGGTGTCAATGTGTTCTTTTTTCCATTTCCAGGAGTGTATATTGAAATAAGCATTAATTATGGTTTGACAGTAGTTTGATAGTTTAGCTCTTACGCCGCTACGTATTTACAAAGATTACCCAGATGAACAGTGTAATGGTACTTGAATTACGTAACCATTACGGCACCTCACCTCAACCTCTCGATACCAGCAATATTCTACTGTGTTTCTGTAAAGTAGTTAACATATTTCTGAGACAACGTTCAGATTTGATTTCATTAATGTAGAGGTACTTTGATACATCGATATGTTTATATTGCAATGATATTATTCTTATGTGAATTCTTTTTTTTGTCACTATGATCTTTGACGTACTTGTAACTCTGATTTTTGGGCGCGTAAGCGGTTATTAGAGAGTCAAGTCTTGGTCGTCATGTTGAAAAGACGCAAATTGTAGTCAGTTTATGTAATGTGAACTTTAACAGTGAGGAAGATATATTCAAGCATGTTTTATAATGTGAAGTGATGTTTTGTGAGTTACGTGATATTGCAACAAAAGTAATAAAAAAGAAGTGTAACTTAAATTCGGAGTGATGATTACTTTTTTACATCACCATTGTGCTAACTTGCAAAAGTTTAATCTTCAAGAATGGTTTACGAAATACATCTATAAAACTTTTGAATATCGCAGAATAACGCCTAGGCCTCTTTGCATCCGAGCTTGGAATCATCACTACCTAGATTTTCGACGTTTGAGCCGTAAGTTCACAACGAGACCAGCGTGGGAAACACGAAAAGATGAGTGCCTAGTTTATCCATTATTTCATGAAATGACTTTATTAACTGTACTTTAATGACACCTGCCACATAATGTAACTTTGTTATTGCCCTGAAATGCAATATTTGGTAGCGTGAGCAACACTACAATCATAATTAATTTTTGGCCTTTGTTGTGGTAGGGTTGTTAGAATAGTGATATTATATTATTAACTAAAACTTGTCACGACTGTCTTTGGTTGTTGTATATGTTACTTCCGATGTCTCGGCATTCGTGTTCTAAAAGGTCAACAAAGTTTTTGAGGAAGTACTTGTGCCTACATTCTGTATGCTCGTGTAATATTTTTTTGTGTGTATTTTCTCGTATGTATATATATTTCCAATTCTTCAAGAATGTTCGTTACGAGATCTTTTCATATTCTGTGCAGAATCTGTAGTGTCGTTTCGATTGTATCAGCAGTGTGGTTTTGATTTGTCAAATGCAGAAAAAAGCTCTAGTGATTATTTTGGCTGTCTCTGTGTTCCCTGTAACTGACGTCAAAATTTCTACCTATCTGGCCAGTGTAAAAGCTATTACAGCTGCCACATGGAATTTTATATATGCCTGGATTATTGTATTTGGATATAGTGGCGGCGAAAGTAATTTTATTGATAGGTTGTCATTGGTTCGAAAGGCTAATCGAATATTCGTGGCTATAAAAAAAGTGCATTAATTTTGTTAGAGATTCTACCAAGGTAGTCTGTTGGTATTTATCTCGTTTTTAGTGTGGGCGATGTCTCTAGAGTTAGGCATACCTCACTATGTATTCTGTTCTGTGTTGGTGGTTCACATTTGTAATACAGTTTCATGATTCTATAGACTATATAATCAGAGGGAGCCAAGTGCGGGCTGTATGGTGTGTGATCAAACACCGAAAACGCTGCAGGAGCATCCTAACTGCTCCTGCAGTGTGGGGCTGAGTGATGTTATGAAACGTCGCAATAGAAAAATTATACATGACTGTGCTTAAACTGGCACACAATATTTTTTTAGCGCAACGCAATCTGACTCTCAATAATCCCTACAAAGGAATGGCCCTGACTGACAAGAACCTATACCTTTCATGACTCACTTACCTCACAAAAATCTTCTTTACTCGAACTACTGCAATACAGCGAACGCCACTACTGCCAGCTAAATAAAAGCTTCAAACTACTGAAGGCACTAAATACTGATAGGCATAGTTAGCAAAAGAAAGATTTTAATAGAGAACAAACAATCTATTTACCTTAATAGTGTTCAATAGTCATTATATATACACACGTCCAGATCGTCCGCTCTCAAAATTCCGCCATCTCTCTCCCCACATCCACCACTGCTGGCGGCTCACCTCCAACTGCGCAACGCTACGCGCTGTTAACAGCCGACTGCCCAACACTACAATAGCGAATATTACAACAATGCCAACCATCCACAGACTGCACATAGTACATCCAGTGATTTCCATACGGAGCGCTACGTGACGTTACCAGTACAAAAACCTAAACAGCCTACTTACAATGTCATTAAGAGCCGGCCGTTGTGGCCGAGTGGTTCTAGGCGCTACAGTCTGGAACCGCGCGACCGCTACGGTCGCAGGCTCGAATCCTGCCTCGAGAATGGATGTGTGTGATGTCCTTGGGTTAGTTAGGTTTAAGTAGTTCTAAGTTCTAGGGCACCGATGACCTCAGATGTTAGGTCCTATAGTGCTCAGAGCCATTTGAACCAATGTCATTAAGAAGGAAATGCATGGCAGTTACGTTGTGCGGGCTGCATGAAAGTGTGTAAGTTCTTTTTCAATTCCTGGTTTTTGTAATGGGACGTCATCTAATCTATTAATCATCGGCTGGAAAATGTTAGCCGGCCGGGGTGGCCGAGCGGCTCTAGGCGCTTCAGTCCGGAACCGCGCGACTGCTACGGTCGCAGGTTCGAATCCTGCCTCGGGCATGGATATGTGTGATGTCCTTAGGTTAGTTAGGTTTAAGTATTTCTAAGTTCTAGGGGACTGATGACCTCAGAAGTTAAGTCCCATAGTGCTGAGAGCCATTTGAACCATTTTTTTTTTTTTTTTTTTTTTTGAAAATGTTAGTTTATGAGCCGTTGGATGACGGAAATTGGCATTTATTTTCTTGGCAGCAGTGGTATTTCTATAGATATAAATGCGTGGTGGTTATTATTTTTTCCAATTGTGAGGTATAGATTGTTAATGGTATTGTCTTTCTCAATTTTTGTAGTGCAGTTAATTTTAAGATGTAGTTGGTTGAGTTTTTGGTGGATAGATGGCAGCCACGCAGATGTCGAAAATATCGGACAGGTAGCGGAATGGAAACGACTTCTCTGGACAGATGCCTCTCCGACTGAGACGTTTGTCGTAGCGTTGTACCAGCTGTCCAATGTCGTCGTCGTAGAAGGCCCCAGCCTGTGCTTTCTGCCAATTCTCTGCAGCTTGTTGTCACTGCCAAAATGTTGTCTTCATAGCCAGTGCTTCACGAAGCGGAGATGAAAATCAGAGGGAACCAAGTCTGGGCTGTGTGGTGGGCGATAAAACACCTCCCACAGAAAACGCTACAGGAGCGTCCTCACTCATTAAGAACAGCAGGCTGCGTGAAGTTGGGCGAAATCTCACACAGGCATTCATACTTGGCGGGAGACACTGTTTTCTAGGCATCCCCAAGTGCTCTCAGAATTGAACAGAGCGACAGGACGCGATCGATGGGCATGCTAGAGACGCTATCGTACGTTACTTTCCGAATAGCCCTCATGTATTTTTAACACTGTTGTGCAGGAGCGCTGTAAAATGTCGTAACATAAGACACGCCATAAATGGGCAGAAATATGGATTTTGCATGAGAGTCACACTAAAACAAAAGTCTTAGATATGCTGCGGCATACGAGTAAGACAACTTATGCACGGTTGTTTACTAGTACCTCCGTGCTTTCAGAAGAACAGCGCGTAAAAAACTACGAGACGTACGGAAAATCACACATTTCAGTCTACAGCTCGTCTCACAAATTTTCGATAAGCAATACGCTCTGTGGGGTAGTTGCAGAACGCCCCGCTAGGGGCAAGCGTGTCACAACGTGCAGGCAAAGCATCTGCTATGCACTGTCATATCGAATTAGTTCGCACCTTCAGGTAGGCAACCCGCTGGACTGATTTCCCCAGCGGGCTGCTACATTTGCGCCTTGGCAGGCAGCACCAGCAGCGACTCCTGTGGACTGTGCACACACACTGACGTTTTGCTGCGTCGTAAATGATGTACTTATAGAGCGCGTAGAATGTGTGGGATGCTCTGTTCGCTCTCTATTTTCTGTATCTCGTATGGTTTTCCCATAGTCGTCCTCTGAATAAACCTGCTGAATCCCCACAAACACATGGAGTGCGAAAGACTGTATTTTCAGGTGGAAAAGAGTGCCTGAGCAAATTTTGCTGTTGCAGCGAGGCACTCCTTGCCATCCAATATATCGCCCAGCATTGGCCATGAACATCCTATCCAGGGAACGCAAAAGTTTATGACACTGACAACTGTGTGTGTGAATTCTTAAGGCGCCAAACTGCTGAGGTCACCGCTCCCTAGACTTACACACTATTTAAAGTAACTTATTCTAAGAGCAACTCATACACCCATGCCCGAGGGAGGATTCGAACCTCCGGCGGGAAGGGCAGCGCAATCCGTGACATGGTGCCCTAAACCGCGCTGCCACTCCGCACGCCATGACCCTGACACTGGATGCTGTTGATTATATGGAGAATTTAACGTCATAAGTCTTGCTTCATTAAATGACTGCACCAAATCTATAAGATATTTTCGCTCTTCGTTTATCTGTGTTTCATCAGCATCATAATTAACACCATGTGTTGCACCGCACGTTAATTAACTCATGTTCTTCAATCACTCGAATCTGAGCATCATTCAAGATCATAAAGAGTTTCTTAACGCTAACAATGTCGATGGTACTTTTGCAAATCAACAAAGTTTGTGTAAGAATCCCTTTTTAGTTATAACCTTCTATGTAGAAACGTCTTAAGTGCTACCAACTCCTCTGTTGTCTCTATTTCTGGTCTGGAGTCATCGTCAGATCTATTCTTAATTGTACAATTTACAGTTTCAAAACGTATCTACAAAACTTCATCGATAGCGAACGCAGACACTGCCTCAAGCACAAGTAGAAACATTTATGAGGTAATTAGAGTAAAACCGCTACAGATCCCATAATTTCTACTTTTTTTCTTGCTGACTTTCGCTTTCCGTCCGCCACAGAGAGCAACTCACCAGAGCTCCGCCGATGTGAACCTTCACCTTGGCAGACCTGCGACATCTGCAAATCTGCTCCTCCCTCCCACTCCGTAAAGCGCCCAGTAACTTTTTTCCACTTTCAGTTACTCGCATACGAATGCCACGCTCATATGGACACTACTGGCAGGCACAGTGAAAGCCACTATTCATTGAGATTTGATGCGAAATTTACATGGCTTAAACGTTTAATACAGTGATTACTAAAGAAAATCAAGACTTTCGATGCTTTAGCGTATGTCAGAGTTTCAGTCGTGCTGAAATAGGATAAAACGCAGAGTACGTTTGTTTACACGAGGTCGAAAAGAGTTCATTGTTAATCAACCAGAGAAGGCTTATTTTTGAATTCTTTTTTATTTGCACAGCAGGTCGTACCTCCCGAAATTTTGTAGCAGCAAGCAAGGGCACAAGTGTACTCTTGTCCAAAAGTTAAGCCTAATGACGAAAACAGGACATATTGCCCTACAAGGTGTTGGAAGGATTTCTGAATAAGCTAGCTTAACCACATGACCTTTGGCATACAACAGTGCCCCAAAAATGATATTAGAAAAGTTCAGATAGGTAAGGTACACACCTGTAAGAAAATAACACAGCCAGCAAATCTCTTCCACATTAAAAACAGCCGTTAGTACGGGATATGGTTACCCCTAACAACCACACCTGCTACACAGCATATGGTATGCTGTCTACGAAGTGGTTCAAGATCTCTCTCCGCAGTCAGTCCCATTTCTCAGCAAGTGCGGTGCGCAAGTACAGAAGCGAACTCGGTGGAGGCTGGCGGGATGCAGTTCGCCTCCCAATGCATCCCATACATGTCCTATAGAATTCAGATCTGGGGACCTCGATAGCCAGTAACAATCAGGAAATTTATCCTCTAGAGAAGCTCGATTCGGACGGGAGTTATCGTCCACAAAGAGGAAATCTGGACAACAACACCTCTGAAAAGGAGGACATGTTGTAGCAGTGCCTCATCTCTGTACCTCTGAGCGTATACAGCATTTCTCTGAGCACCAGCTAAGATGTGCAGCTGCTTACGGTCATTCAACATGACTCCTCCACACACCATGAAGTTATCACCACCAAACCGGATTTTTTGCACGATACTTCCGCGATTTTATCGGCTCAGGTTCTCTCAAGAGTAATGTACGAAGACAATCATTTGCAAATTGAAGAGTAATCACCTATGAGAGCCCGTTCCCCCATTCATTCAAAGTCCAATTTTGATGTTGCCGACTCCACAACTCACTGATCCGTCTCTGCGGTGGAGTGAGCGGAATGCACAGTGCCGGGCGTCTGGCAAATAGCCATGCTTATTTGAGCCTCCGATGTACAGTTTGTCGCGAAATAGCAACTTCTGAGGAAGCTGCAAGCTCTACAGTAAAAGGTCTCGCAGGTGTACTCCCATCTCGTCGGGTAGTTACGGCCAGATACGGGGCCAGGTTTGGGATGGTTATTCTTGGTTAATCTTGTACTGGCCTACGATGAACATCTTCTGTCTCTCGGAACCGCCGCCAAACACTCGAAATGAGATTTTGTCGCACATCCAAGGGTACCGAGACTTCGGTCTGTGTCTGACCTGCTCTCAGGCGACAGAGTATTCTCCCGTCCAAAACAGGGTCCAGATGGGATCTTTGTGACATTATGTTGTCTACGTTACCAAGAGATTACATTCTGGTCGCTATGAACGGACAAACGAAACGTGACTGTTCTCAGGCACGGTTCGTGTTAATGTTTCGGCTACGCCGCTATTCACAGTACTGCGCATTCCTTTCCTGTACAGAGTGAACAAGTAGGTTTCGTAGATAAATATTTGTGTTGATGTTGGATGATTGCTCACATTTTCTGTTTTCACTATGGTGATTGTACTTAAGTTTTGGACACTAACGTACGAGGTGTGATCAAAAAGTAACAGGATTTTTTTTTTTAACTTCGCGACATCCGATTTTCATTTTTTTTGTCTTGTTGGTACCTATGTTCCTGATGTATATTTGCGTTTTCAGCTGTGTCGGTTACTACTTTATTGTTGACAGTCGAAAAGATTATACTTATACTTGTTTTCGAGTGCTCGGCGAATATATGCTTCCGAAAAAGATAGATCAAAGCATCAGCATTAAGTTTTGCTTGAAAGGGGAAATAAGGTGCAGTACCGCATTCTAAATGTTGATTGTGGCTTTTGGCGAATGTAGTATGAGTAAGACAACAGTTCAACAGTGCTATAAACCTTTCAGAGAGGGTCAAGAAGTTGAAAACGACGAACACCCTGGGCGCCCTAGCACACCAATTGCTGACAACTATGTGGAAGAAGTACAGAAAATAGCTCTGGAAAATTGGTGAATCGACATCAGAGAGATTGTTGATGGCGTCTGAATACCCGTACACTCATGCCAGGCAATTGTTTCGGATAGTTTGGGCACTAAACATGTAGCAGCAGAGTTTGTTCCGAAACTGTGGAATTTCGATCGCTCAGGAATATCTAACTGAAGTCGACAACTATCAAGAATATCTAAATAAGAAGATTACGACGACTAAGGGAATATGGGTACACGGGTATGACGCCGAAACCAAGACTCAGTCGTCAGCAGACAAGCTGCTTGAAGAGTGAATACTGAAAAAACTTCGACAAGTTCGGTGATATGTGAAGGTTCTTCTCATTGTTTTGTTCTGTCAAAACGGGATAATGCCCTATGGTCGTACGGCCAATGAGGAGTATTATCTGAATTATGTGCCGTTTACGCGAAGCAATCCGAAGTAAACGACGAGAATTATAGCAAAATGTTAAAATGTTTCGTGGAAATTGCATCACGATAATGCTCCCGCTCACACCTCAACACGTGTTCGTACTTTTTTGGCAAAAACCAAAATCTCTATCCATGGCCCTCTACCTCACTATCCCTCAGGCTGAAGAAAACCATGAAAGGACGTCGTCTTGCCACCACTGATGACTTAAAAACAGAATCGCTGAAGGAGCTGAACGCCATAACGGAAAGTGAGTTCCAGAAGTGTTTCCAAGATTGGAAAACGACATGGCACAAGTGTATTATATGTGAGGATCGTTACTTTGAAGGGGACAAAGTTGAAGCTGATGAATAAATAAACACTCTTTAAGAAAAAGAAAAATTCCGGTTAATTATTTATTTCAAGTTTCTGCTACGAGTCACTTTTTATTTTATGTTTAATTTAACACGCGTTTCTAACATGTTCCGTTCGTCTGTAGGTGTTTATACATACATACATCCATACATATAGAGAAATGTTACTTAAAAATACACAGTCTTAAACTAGATTAATCTAGAACTCTTTGTCCATTGTTTTTTTTTGTTTGTCACAAAATATAATGTGCAATAGTGTAACGTCAATCAACAGCTCCGCCATTACACCAGTGATGCAAGTGAAGTAGCAAGATGATGAAATTGTAAGTGATCAACTGTTATATAAAAGCCTTTCACACTAATTTCGTAACACATAACTGATGCAAATCTATCTGCATCCTATACAGGCTGTGATATATATAGTCAACCACAAGGAAGAAAACCAGCAGAAGACATCACTGACTTCGATCTCTAGCCATATACTGCCCCCCTCCTTCCCCCTAAATGCCACAACAGCAGCTAGAGTAAAAAATAAAAAAAAAGGCAAAGAGTTCTAGATTAATCTAGTTTAAGACTGTTTAGCTTCAAGTAACATTTCTCTATGTGTATGTATGTATGTATAAACGCCTGAAGATGAACAGAATATGTTCGAAACGCGTTGCATTATGTTAAATTAAGCATAAAATAAAAAGTGACTGGTAGCAGAAACTTGAAATAAATAATTCCCACACTGTCACGGTGCACAAACATAGCCATTATGGCTGAAAATAATTAAAATTCCGGTTGCTTTTTGATCGCAACTCGTAAATCACAAATCCACTCCGTCTTTTTCTTGCATGTTCGACCGCCTTGGAAGAAGCCGTCTATATCGCTACGCCCTTGAGGCCGTCCTGCAGCTCCCACCATTTAGAATTTGATGCTGGTGCTGAAGGTGTCTTTGACTTATGGATGTGTTGCGCTCAATGCTGTCGTTAGAAGAGCGAAACTACTAATAAAAAAAGCAAATAATACGCGAATGTGACACTTTTCTTTACGTTAAGAGCTCATTCTGATTAGAAACATCCCTCACTACACCTCGCCTTACTGCCACGTTTCTAGCGAAGCCCAGACGGAAAACGTGACTCAGTGTTTCCGCGTGCGAGCTGAAACCCCACACGTGTCGCCGCTGACTAAAGCAGAGCCTGCGTAACGGCCGGCCGCTTTTGCGTCCTTCCGTGCGACAGCCTCCAGCCTGTAGTCGTGTTGCCGCTGAATGCGGCGCGTCCAACCGACGCGGGGTCTTTCGTTGGCGGGCAATTCGAGCCGGCGCGGCTCTTTGGCCGCCTTCATTAGGGCTGGCTGCGCGCTCGCAAATCCCAGGCCGGCCAGAGTAATGACTTCCTGGGGCGCTGGGGGCGGCGGGGGCGGCGGGGGTGGCGTGTAATCCTGCGTGCCGGGGGCGGCGGCGCGTGCGGTATTGGCCGGCGCTGGCTCGCACGTGTCTGGCGCGTACCGGCCACGTGGCCTCCCCGGTATATACTGCGTATTATGTGCGCTGCTGCTGCGGCCTCGCGCAGCTGTAATGCCCGTCCGTCGCTGGCGACGAGTAATACGCGTCAGACGTGGCCAGCCCGATGTCGCGTCGACCCCCCGTAGCGGAGGTCGCTTTAATTCAGAGGTTATTCGATTTAGGCGCCGCCGCGCGGCAGGGCGCCGCGTCACCAGCGATGTCGGCCCTTTGTCTGTACCAGGATTACGGCATACTCGTAAATCCTTTAATACCTGCGCCGAGCAATATTGTCTGCACGCAGTTCAGCAAGGCACGAGGCAGTTACTTCGCTTTATGCCCACATACCGCAGAAACCACAGGAAGATTCACTTGTCTGCGGACAGCCTGGAATGCAAGCAATGGAATCCTCTTCGTGAGCTCTGAGGCACTTACTTACTGAGAACGTATGCAGAAATCGTTACAAACTCAGGACTCACTTGACTTATACAAGACGACTTTTCGAGGTGTCCAGAAACTACGTCTGTGGGAAGTACATATGTATAATCATTAGTTTCAGTTATTCAGCCTTCGGGTGCAGCAGCCTCGATACGAGCGTTCTGAGTATCGTTACGATCCATAAATCTCTTTACACACACAGGAGCATGAAACCGAACACAAGCGAAGCAAAATTGCGACAAATTCGTGAGTGTTCACCGCCAGTCGCTTGTATCTGTGAACAAGCGTTTACAATACACAGAACGGGAAAGAACACCTGATCTACATCTAAATACATAACCTGCGTAGTGGAGGGCAACTTGTATACCGCTAGCAGTCATTTCCTCTATTGTTCCACTCGCACCACAGCGTGGGAAAATTACTGTCTAAAACCCTCCGTACGAGCCCTAATCTCTCGCATCTTACGTGAGGTATACGTTCGTGGCAGCAGAATCGTTCTGCAGTCGGCTTCAGATACCAATTCCCTAAATTTCCGCAGTGGTGCCTTGCGGAAAGAATACCGCCTTTCCTCCAGCGATCCCCATTTGAATTTATCAAGCATCTCTGTAATACTTACGTGCTGAACGGATCTATAGGTAAGAAATCAGGCAACCCGCCTCTCAGTTGCTTCGATGCCTTCCGTCAATCCGACCAGCTGGGGATCCAAAACAATGGAACAGTACTCAAGAACGGATCACACTAGCGTTCTATGCGCAGCTCCTTTATCAATGAGCTACTCTTTACCAAATTTCTTCCAATGAAACGAAGCCGAGCTTTCGCCTTCGCTGCTAGCATCCTGATGTGATCATCCCATTTCAAATCTCTTTGCAACGTTATTCCTATATATTTGATCGAAGTGACTATGTCAAGATACAACCTGCTAACGCTATTTTCGAGTATTACGGGGCTGTTTGTCCTACTCATCCGCATTAACTTAAATTTTTCTATATCCAGAGCTAGCTGCCATTCACCACACCAACTAGAAGCTTTGTCTAAGTCAGCTTGTAGCCCCCAGCAGTCTCTCAACGACGACTTCTTCCCGTACATCGCAACGTCATCTGCAAACAGTCGTTAATTGCTGGTCACCCTGTCCTTCAGACCATTTATGTATACAGAGAATAAATGTGGTCCTGTCGCACTTTCCTGGCGACCTCTGACGATACCCATGTCTGCGATGTATACTCGCCGACGGGGACCACGTGCTGGGTTTCCTTACTTAAAAATCCTTCTAGCTACTTACGTATCTGTGAAAGTAGACTGTATGCTCGGATCTTAGTAACAGTCTGCAGTGAGGCACCGTGCTTTTCGGACACCTAGGAATATGGAATTTGCCTGATAACGAACATAAGCCTACATGAACGCTACGTTACTGCTTTTCGGCGGTAACAATCGACACACGGGATACAACGCCATAGAGTCGAACTCAAGATGCGAAACTTTGATATTCAGGGACGATTATTTTGCATTTCTAGCCTTCTGTTTTTCATGAAGTAACTAAAATGGCGAAGGAAAGTAAGAAGTTAGATATCTCAATTTGTGCGTAAACGTGAAATGTCTGGATGTAGTGCATTTAATAGTCAGTTTCAGCTGCAGTGTTCCTGAACTTTAATCAGATACATCAGCTGACGTTTTTAGTTGATTTCTCAATACAACTGAAGAGGAAATTTAAAAGCAGAACACTAATTACCGACAGCCAAAATAACTTGAGAAAAAGCTAGCCTTTACACTATGGTTATTAGAAACTGGAGACTTTAACGTTAGTGATTGTTTAGTATTTTGGTAGCAGCTGTGTATCAGATATCCCTCATATCCGCAGTGTCATATAAAAAGCACTTCAAGGATCTTGTTAAAGAACATGTAGGGAACATAATGTCAATGAAATTCGATTAATGAAATGTGAAATATACGTAAGATCTGTCAGTTTGGCTACCTGATAAAATCTGCTATATCATTTGTTAAAGACCAGTTAGCTTGACCTCGGGTAAACTATTCTTATTTATCATCGAAAATCTCTAACATAACAGTGATACTGGAAACGTGTTCAAAAATGGTTCAAATGGCTCTGAGCACTATAGGACTTAACAGCTCAGGTCATCAGTCCCCTAGAACCTAGAACTACTTAAACCTAACTAACCTAAGGACATTACACACATCCATGCCCGAGGCAGGATTCGAACCTGCGACCGTAGCAGTCGCGCGATTCCGGACTGAAGCGCCTAGAACCGCTCGGCCACCGCGGCCGGCACGTGAAACATGTAATTACATTTACCACGTGCGTAATCAGCTAGAATGTATTCTCATTTTAATCAGTATAATACATACATATTCGCACTTCCTTGAATTCAAGGTAATATATTGCGCTTTTCCATTTTAATAAATCGTATTACAAAGCTTGTGCTTATTCACTACTGTTACGTCTGACGCTAGCATCTAACGAATTTGTCATTTTTCTCTCTTCTGCAGTGGACTTTTGAGTGCTTCGGCAATTTTCTTTTCCTTTGGCTCTTGTGCTGTAAATATCTAGGATCGCTGAGCGACGCATGCCATGTATATTCTTCTATCAGCAACATTATTCTTTTTTCCGACGACTCCATCGCTCACGCTACTCATGTCGACGAAAATAAAAGTGGATGAGGTAGTAGAGGAAATGTTTCTGTACTGGTAGTGCCGAAGCGGAGTAGACGCTTAATTCCTTTGATAGTTCGCTAAAAGGCCGATCAGTAACATTACACGAGCGAACACAAGTGAATGCGAACCGAACACTACCGAACGCCGTTTGTGACACTCTCCTACCGTTCGCACGAGAGATAATTCTCCGTCGCTTCGCTTCGTTATAGTGAGCACTTAACAATAACATGATCTGTGGTATACACCGCAGCAAAATGATGCACAAAGACATCGTAACGTTCGATTTAACACTGCAGATGAAACTTCCTCTTCCGTTCTTTTTGTTTGGTTGCCGTATCAGTCAAAATTTAACAGCAGTAATTTGTTTGCTGAAACGAAAGCTGTTGTCGGAATAAAAGGATGTCCGAAGGACTTGCTGGTTCGTTTTGGCATCGCGCCGCGATGACGTACGAACTCGACCGTTGGTATTTGCGACATGTCTCTGCCGGCTCTTATTTGCTTCTTACTTACACTTTTCGTTTATTTTGCAGACAATGTGCTTCGTTTTGAGGAGACAGCGGTTATTTATTTATTTATTTACTTATTCATCTACCTATCATCTCATAATGATACGAGATTGCTCGTCATAATACAACGAAAATAAATAGCTCAAATGTATATATACATATACAGTATAATGAATGTTTTACAGCCGTAGAACAGGAAGCAGGACGTTGCTTTGACGGAGGAATCGTCCCGTCATTGGCCTGTAGTGAAACGTTGAATAAGAATGACCGGACAGAGCGACGTCCATTTCCACAAATATGAGGTCATTGTCGTAACAACTCCGCCGCTTCATTCGCTTCTACATCTACATTTACATCCATACTCCGCAAGCCACCTGACGGTGTGTGGCGGAAGGGACTTTGAGTACCTCTATCTGTTCTCCCTTCTATTCTAGTCTCGTATTGTTCGAGGAAAGAAAGAGCGTCGGTATGCCTCTGTGTGGGTTCTAATCTCTCTGATTTTATCCTCATGGTCTCTTCGCCAGATAGACGTAGGAGGGAGAAATATACTGCTTGACTCCTCAGTGAAGGTATGTTCTCGAAACTTCAACAGAAGTCGGTATCGAGCTACTGAGCGTCTATCTTGCAGTCTTCCACTGGAGTTTATCTATCATCTCGGTAACGCATTCGCGATTACTAAATGATCCTTGTTGTACTATACCCTTTCATTCACACAAAATCTGCACAAGATGACTTATGACATAAAATGTAGTTTTGCACTGCGTCACTGCGTGTTTAATGGACACCCGTTGGCGAACTCCAGGACCCAGAACGTGCTACTGAAACACTTCCGCTTCCTTTACTCCATGCAGAAGAGCGACTCCTGAGTCGTTATCATGCTGCTAGGACCCATGCATGTCCTCATGTTCTCCCTCCACTCTGTCTGGAAAACGAAGATCGCATCCCCCATGATATGACGCTGAGTTCACGAGACTGACAAGACAGTAATACGACGACCATAAAATATACAGCTTGGCACGCGACTTTTTCGTTAAAGCTTCACGCTGTGATCGTGTACTGTAATGCGACGGAGAATTGCAGTTGTCCCTTACGTTATTAACCACTATTGTGGATTTATTGCTTCGTACAGCGTGCATTATTCATGAAAAATTTTTAGCTGGATTTTTAAAATTATATTTTAGTAGTCTTCTTCACCTCCTCTGGCAATTTATTAAAAAATGGTTTTCCTGAAATAAAATGCTGTTTTCGGCCTTTTCCTCGTTTTACCTTGGTAAAAGCAAGTCCAGACTGCCTCGTGTTGCATGATTATGTATAGAACTATTACGGAAGCACTTACTAATGTTTTCTCAGTCCACAAAAGAATGGTCAGACGGACCTGTGGTGTCAGTTTGCGAACTTCGTGAAGGTCGATGATGAGCTGTCTCGAAATTCTGTACCTCCTGCACAGTTCATGTATTCCACCATGGGCTTAGTTGACAACACAGCTGACTCATTCAGAAGAAACTGCAACATGCATTCAGTGAAAACTAGACCGGAAAACGATACGCACTTGTATAACACTTCTTTAAGGACTATGTAGAAAGGTGTGCACTATTCGGCAGGTTTCATTTTCAACAGGCTTTCAGGAGCACTGAAACAATTAATGACAAATCGTAAGTGTTAAAATATGAGTTGCTAGGTTTCCTTGTAGCACACTTCTTCTATTCTGTAAGGGAGTTCATCACAGCAGCTCAGACTGTTCCTTTGTATTTTGTTATTTACTCGTATACCCCCTCCCAGTTTTTCGTGTTTTATTAATTCTTTCGTTTATAAATTTTCTAGTTACCAACTATGTACTAACTCGTCCCATGATCATGATCACACGACCATAACATGTTATTAACAATAATTTTTCTCACTATCTATGTACGTTCATTCCATGTTAATTGATAGTCTGCGTTCAGTACTATAAACTTCGTGACTTATACACAATCTATACGTTTATCGTCTATGCTTCATGCCAAAGATTTGTTTTCTCTCTATATATTGGAGTGGATGTTGCTTTTCTTTGAGTTCGATGTTAACTCATTACATACCTAGAAATTGTAAATGTGATGTGATCGTTTTACGCACAAATTAGTTACATTTATGTTCTTCCGATTTGCCATTTATGAACCACAGAAAAGTTGCAAGGCCTCCGTAAATATACGTTTGCTTGAAAAATGGCGAGTGGCGTTTCGATCTCTTTCAGTATTATCTCCACATCGTTTGCATTCTTGCACTCAACGGAAGGCAACCCTCTGTGTTCGTGAGTACAACAGTAGGTATGTCCAAATGAAAAATAAACAAAAAGTCACAATGTTCTGTGTTGTAAATATCATATATATACTGCAACTGCAGCCACTTCACTGCCAAAACTTTGTCGTCTACAAAAGCTCGGATTCACTCCAGGAATTTTCCGCTGATGACATTCTGTGATCAAGTACCACAAGGTGTGTTCACGTGTTACTGATGGGAAAGTATTGTAACAAAGTTACAACAAATATGATGAAGTTCCTTTCCGATCTATACATAGGAGTTTAGTTGCTTCTTGGGACTACTTACCCTTCGGTATAATCTTCAGCTATTGAAAACTGGATTCGATAACTTAAGTTTCTGTTGGTTGCAAACGATACCTATACCTGAGAGACAATCAACAAAATAACAGGCATAACGTCTACGATTATTTTTTGTTGCTGCATCGGTATACAAAGTGCTTTGAGAGGGAACTTCTTGCATTCCATGGAAGGACAGATTTTATTGAGGGTGAAGTTTATTCTAAACAGGTGGTATTCTTTTGCAGCCTGATGTAGGCGTATAGATAATGACCACAAATTTACACTCATGTTACTACCAACTTATATTTAATTTATGCGCGTCTGCACCCAACCGATATACGTACGTCGAGAGTATTTCAGTTCAAAATAGCGCAGCTGGTAGGGGATTAGGAACTGAACTGCTGTTAGAAATCGCAGTTTTTTTCACGTAAACAGCTCAAAAAATGGCTCTGAGCACTATGGGACTTAACATCTGTGGTTATCAGTCCCCTAGAACTTAGAACTACTCAAACCTAACTAACCTAAGGACATCACGCACATCCATGCCCAAGGCAGGATTCGAACCTGCGACCGTAGCGGTCACGCGGTTCCAGACTGTAGCGCCTAGAACCGCTCGGCCACTCCGGTCGGCGTAAACAGCTCACACTTTATAGTAACAACTTACCTCTCAGCTCTGTTCAAACTGACGACGATCAGTCTCTATGTGTGGATTACAACGAAGCGTAAAGTTATACCCTAACTCTTTCAAACATTCGTGCTGTTTGTTGCACAATACGTCAAGCAGCTAGGTGCCTACCTAGCAGTTGCTCTTTACTTTCTATTTAACTTTCAAACGCCACCGATGTCATATAAGGGATTTTCTACACATGATAGTGATTCGCATTTGCAAAAAATCGTAAGGTTAGAGCTGTGAACTAATGCTTAAATTTATTGGACTAGAAGTCTGTTATTGTCACTTTACACACTAGTTGTCTCAAGAAATTTAAGATTTCCATTCCTTTGGAATTAAAAATAATTTATAGTTTTGTTAACTACACTATACTTACAGTAACGCAGTGATCAGAGAGAAAAAAGAAACTGGAACACATAGCATGGTGGTACATAGAGACATAAAGTACCTTTCTCGAAAGGTAGTATATACCTGTACCGACACACAGTTAGTACTATATTCTGAAAATAGTAAGTAGCAAGTGTGATTTAAATTTGAATTTTCAGATACCCCTTACTACTTCACATTCATGTTAGTTGAGAAACTACAACAATAATTATTTGTTAAGACGTGATATCTAACATTTTGAGACGTTATTCAAGAGAGCTATACTTTGATATAAACATCAACACACATAAATTATAATGATCGTGTTTAATTTCTTAGACCTTCTCTAGTTTTTCTTTGCACTCCTGTACATTCTGTTTAGACAGGAAAGGTCTTTACTTGTGAGTGAATGAAATCACATACAATAAATTCTCCCATTAGGTAGTCTTGTACTATTAAAATGCTGTGGTGGGAATAACTGGAATTAAAAAGTGTTAATAAAAATGTTTCTATAGACTCCGAGGAGGCTACCCAGCTAATTTTTGCATTTCTCCGAATAACTGTTGAATGACAGACTGTAACTAAATGGTATTTCAGCGTAAGCCGATCAATGAAGTCGGAAATTGTAATAGTGGACCAAACGAAATATTTAGAGTTTCAACATTTGAACTCGTGATGTTGACTGCAACAGAGATGTAGATGCAGAATCAGTGCCTTGCGTGGGCAGTCTGCTCTTAAATACTTTGCATTTTTGGGCCACACCTTTTGTGGGTGCTCTACATTTCATGTATGAAGTGTTTGAAGTTTTAAAAATTTTACCTTGTATGTCAAACTTAGCATCAGTTCTACCGATGTTTTAGTGTTTACGTACATCACAAAATCATGTACCACTTTTAGAATGCACTCATCAATACATTAGCTTAGTAACTTACACCATACTCAGAAAAAACTTCAACGATTCATGCAATACATCATTTTGTCAATTGCAAGCCAACACTTCATACACACACACACGCCACACCACATGCACCTGATTGAACATTCGAAGTGCTCAAATGAAGATATATGACACTTTGGACAAAGGGTAGAGTTAGCCACTTGATAGGTTCACATACACACGGGATTCACTAACCGGGTAGTTTCACATACATCGGATTCAATCTGTTTTATTAGCGTTTGTGAGTGCCGTTTATGAAATGACTGATATGTGTGAAAATTTGTATCGTGAAGATGTTAATAGAAGAACCTTTATTGTTTTAAAACTATTTGACAGGAATACGTGGAAAAGTGGTATTACTTGCCTGCGTTACCCTGCACCCTACAGGAAAATGCAAATGGAAATTAACATTAGCAAACAGAACCCGTACGATCATAGAATTACAAAATCCCTAAATGTCCGATAAATTTATCGATTTTGTCATATATGAACAATACAATGTGGACGTATCAACATAGACTTTATTTCTAAAAAAAGTCGATGTTACGAACATATCATTATATCAATGCCATCTCACTTTTCGACGTAACCCAATGCAACAGATGTAGGATCAGTTCCGTCTTCAGGGGATTTTTAATTTTTTTAAACTCCAGAACAGTGCAAATGATCAGTGAGTGCCCCGTCAGCTGTAGCAACAGCTAGGTGATCTGCAGCGAATCACTGAGACTGGTAGGTCAGTGATTAAAAATCCACTGGCCTAGCTGTTCAGTGGCTTCCCAGGCGCCTATATTTCGGCAACCCGCTACGCGCAGTCGATTTCCGCACGGATTTGGTTGCACCTCCTATCACAACGTAGCTCAAATCACAGTCATTCTGCAATAAAATCGTACATGATTTCGGCTTTTTTCATCTCTGCTTGCAAATGAGCCGCCTAAAGACACGTGAGAAAAGAGCAAACAGTATCAGCATTAGCTCATGAAAATTGTACGAACATCTGCAACGACAGACGTGATACAACCTGGTCCCTTTTATCTAAATGTCCCTAGAAGGAAACAGTGGAAACAACGATTAACGTACAGCAGAATATTATATTATACTGATGATAGGACACCAGCATTCGTCTTCGTTGCTCTGAAGATAAAGTAATTCTGTCGTTGTGATAATTTCGAACTACATCTAGGCTCAAAAGTAATCAAGCAAAACTACGCATTCTGCAATCTCTCCATGTAAAAACTTTATATTATGCTTGTGAACTAGGATTTATGTATAAATACCGTTGGCAAAAGAATTAAAAACACCAAGATGTAAAAGAAAAAACGAAAAAATACAGTAATTGAAAATGTGTGTGTAAACGTTTTCTTTGTCTACATCTTCACAGTTTGAAAGATACATATAACTATTAGCACAGATTACATTGAAAAAGAATTGCGAATTCTTAAGGCTTCTAATTTCATTTTAATACTCTTTAATCTAATATTCCTGGAGATTAGTGCACTGAAGCTACAAAGTAGACATATTTTTCTGATCGTAACACTATTCTATTCAGGTTGTATACATATTTACAAAAACCAAGAAAGGTTTTGTTTATACATAGTAACAGCTATAAATTAATAAATTTTTGTGCATATTCGTCCATTATAAGAACCCAAATTTTGTAGAAAATTACTGACTTGCATGGTAGGAGAAACATTTTTTCCTTGCATTTACAGATACATAAGGGTAGTATTGGATTTGTGTCTGCTGACTAAAACAGACGCTAAAAATGTGCTGTCTTAAGTTTCTTGGTCTTCCAGTCAATTTCATTATCATACACGTACACTAGCGTATTTCTAATCATAATTCTTTGTTTTGAAACTGAGAGTATTCTATTGAGCGTAGTAATGCAACTGGGTGCGAAAAACATTTTAGATGAAATCTTATTAAACAGATATCTGCAGCCAAACTGATTTTGCTTTACCTTCGACAGTCAAATGACTCATTGCTTATTGATGAGAAACATTTTGCCACATGCTCACACATGGCATATGGGCTCTATCTATAAATTTAAGGAAATCGTACTGTGGTGTGAAGAACAGTCAGGTACACCATGTTTGTCTTAACACAGACATGAAAAATATTAATTACTTCTAAACAATTTAAAAGCGTTGCTAAAGTACAAGTTTTACTTTTACTTTTTTTATTTGGCTCCGATGTGTTTTTGATGCAGTTGTAACTTATACAGTACAATCAATAACATGTTCTTTTTTGAAGGTGGCAGCTGACAGCTTCTAAACGACTAAAATCATTTAATGGGTGAGGGGTCTTCGCTTCTAATGCCATGGAGCTGTCGCAATGGAATGCCTCTATGCTTCAATCTTACTCTTTTTGATGACATGTGCTAACATCTGAGTTATTGATTTCATGCCAGAGGAAGAAAATTTGTAATTTAATGTCTCGTCGACGTCTTCGTCACTGGATGCGGAGAGCATGCTTTGTTGCAGAAGGAAACGGATGAAGGCTATTTGAGTGAGTGATGCCGCAGTTAAGGCTGGGTTTCAAATAGTAACACTGATTTCCTTGAGATGCTGTTGGGCCTCAGTCAGCTATTGTACTTGGTTTTTCCGGTCCCGTTTAAGATGCAGAAAAAGTTCTTCGTTAACCGTGAGTCGTCCGTTAAGTGCCATAGTCCTGCAAAATTTGAGACGTCTTTTCTATGCCATTAAACTATATCGATCCGCTGGGAATACAGATTTCTGGATTTCAGCGGAACCACATGTTGTCTTGGATCTTGAGTTGAGATATTTTCCACAGTACCTGTCGTTCTACATCCTTGGCGACATTGGCATTCATCGCTAATGACGTCGTATTAGCTGCGTAGAATGCTTCTGGAACAACGTCTATTTGAAAGTATCATAGCTTGTCTTCTGTGGAAAGGGAATTCTTGTTGTTAACTTGCAGATGACTGACTTGGCTTTACGCAGTGTACCAGATAATTCCAGCAAAGTAGATGATTTTTTGTGATATATTTCACCCTCAGATCAAAAAATTATTTCATTTAAGATTTTCAGTTTTTAGCAAGTCATCAGAGGATGTGCCTAAATATAAATGAAAAGGGAGATAGTAAAATGCTAGGATATTAAATTGAAAATCTACACGCAATTGAATGCGCTAAACAGTAGCTTGTGAAAGTATAACAAACAAGGCAAGAAGGCATCCACACTGGAAACACGTCTGCGCTCTTGCTGGAGCTTCTGAAGGCTACAGCTAAGTACGTAACAGTGTAAAGTTGGTAAGTGTAAATCAGAAGCGTAGGACTGAAATAGTCATAATATAAAACTGATTGTGAGATGTTTCCTTCTCAGAGTGAAAACTAGTGAAATTGCGTAACTGCTTGTGCAGGTAAGAGCAAATTGGTTCTTCTGATGCCGCAAGTGTACAGAGCCGATAGGAAAAAGAACCTCAACAAAAATAAATAAATAAATAAAAAACACGGGAAGAAGAGACAGCGCAGCAGGTCGCAAAATATTTCGAAAAAGCCTTTGGTAAGCAAATCTCTGTTTTAAATTCATGTAAGTTGCCAAAGGATGACTTTCGAATTATTTTTAACGTGTAACTGGTTTTAGATAATATTCTTTATTAATTTGATTTCACTTACTGATTATTGGTATGTGATAGAGTAATAACGTAACACATTGACTATTATTTATTTTTAAATCTGAACAGAATATTTGTTCGTACATACATGACCATGGTCAACGTTGGAACAGTTTTTCACATTTGCAGAAGCCTTGCTTTTCCGGGAGTAGTTTTTGTAATTTCGGAAAAAAGATTGCAGTAGACAAAAACTGAATGCTGTCATTTTAAATTAGGTAAGAAAGTATATTAAACATCTACACAGGAATGGCTAGAGGAGAAAGTTTAGTACGTGTTCCACTGTACAAGACTCACTCCTACTAAATTTTGTACTCCTCGCCATTAGCTCCATATTGCATACATCGTGTAGTTTCCACATTTGTGCAGCATACTCTTAGCGAAAAGTCAGTGTCCTCAAGAACCCTGATATTATCCACACAGTATCTGCTTCGTTTTCCAGAAAATGATCTCTGCTACTTGCGCATTTGTTAGAGAACATATTTTGCTCAGTAACTCTGAAATCAAAGCTAGGCCTAATGATGTGAGATTCCCCTTTTTGAACTGTGCACGGCTTTCACCCTCATTGAACATTTAATTGGCTCAGTTTTTTTTTTTAAGGGCAGCCGCATCTGATGTAATCCGCGATGAACTTTTATTTACAAGAGCACAAACAGTTTCGTGATGTCAGATCACATCTTCAGTTGTACATCTACAAGACAGAAAGATACAATCGACATTATGATAATAAAACCTGATACCTATCCTAATAATCAAAGCTCTGTGACAACCAATATCAAATACTTACACTACAGGAAAACATCAAGCCCATGATGCGCGTATGAGAGGGACTCAGCCTTCTCAAAACGAAGTTCTGTTACCTGCAACAAGCATGGCGTCACAGATCAAATTGACCAGTTGAAAAACTGACACGTTGAAAGCGCGTAGAACTACAATGAAAAGAGAAAAATAAGACTAGTTTACGTGCTTGTAACATGTCGGTTTTTCAAGTGGTCAATTTGATCTATGACTCCTTGTTCCCGGAAACAGTATAATGAGAAGGATGCCTTCCCCTCACGGGCCTCACGTTTTACTAACGTGTATTTAATATTGGGTGTCACAGAGCGTAGACTTTTACGGTGTATATCCGGTTGTTTTAATCACAATTTCGGTTGTATGTCTTCTGTCTTGTATATCTACGCAGTAAGACTTGACTTGATACCACGAAACCGATCGTGCTTCTATAAATAAAGTGGTTTATTTCTGACACATCATTTAATTGTCTCCTAGAGTCGTAGTTACACGTCTAGCTTGTAATTCACTTCACAGCAAGCTTATAAAGTCGAGGGACACTTGTTTCCCGAACTGTGGGCCTCTTCTGGATACGTCACAGACGATGCAGCAGAGTAATTTCAGGCACATTGAGCGCACCGCTGTGCTTCTTCCTCCCCAGAGACGACGTCATTGATTGCACCGCATGCAAAGCGCGCCGCAGCCATACACATGCCGAGTGCCAAGATGGCCGCCGCGGCCACCCACCCCCGCGCGGGCGGCTGACTTATTGATCTGCCGTGGCAGCGGCGCGCCCCTCCCCTGTAGCGCCGCTACCCGCAGCACGCCGCCATCTTGGCTTCGCGGCTCGTTTCGCCAATAGCCGGGCCCCACCCACAGGCGGTCTTAAAGAGGAACCAACATACCGGGCCTGTCCTTCTCCTACTAGGACTCACTACTCCATGGAAACTGAAAGAACCTGCTCATTTCTGTAGCAAAATTTAAGTGCTTAGACGAACAGTTTGCTCATTACATTCTTCATTTATGTCACCATGGTGTCCAAAATTGTCTAATAATTATTGCATGTGTTTGAATTCCATACGTGGAACTACTATAAAAATTGGCGTTTATATCACCATACATGGTTCAAGTCGAAATAAATTAGAAGATGCTGAGGGATTAAGGTTAAGAAATGAGACATTTAAAGTAGTAGATAGGTTTTGCTATTTGGGGAGCAAAATAACTGATCATGGTCGAAGTAGAGTGGATATAAAATGTAGACTGGCAATGGCAAGGAAAGCGTTTCTGAAGATTTAAGTGTCAGGAAGTCCTTTCTGAAAGTATTTGTATGGGTTGTAGCTATGTATGGAAGCGAAACATGGACGATAAATAGATTATACAAGAAGAGAACAGAAGCTTTCGATATATGGCGCTACAAAAGAATGCTGAAGATTAGATGGGTATATCTCGTAACTAATGAGGGGGTACTGAATAGAATTGGGAATTTGTGGCACAACTTGACTCTAAGAAGGGATCGTTTGGTAGGACATGTTCTAAGACATCAATGGATCACCAATTTAGTACTGGAGGATAGCGTGGAGGGTAAAAATCGTACAGGGAAACCAAGAGATGAATGCACTAAGTAGATTCAGAAGGATGTAGGTTGCAGTAGGTACTTGGAGATGAAAAAGCTTGCACAGGATACAGTAACATGGAGAGCTGCATCAAACCACTCTCTGGACTGAAGATCACAACAACAACAACGCGATTCCTTTTATTGATACAAAGCATTCTCAGTGGTGGCCTTTTTATGTTTTATTTTCGTTTACATCAGGTAGTGTTAGCTGCTTGTACGTTTTTCAGGTATTCTTTCGGTTAACAATGAAGTTTTTAACCAGCTCTCATGTTGTTTTGCAGGTCTACAAAAAACTTTTGATGTGAAATACGACACAAAACTATGTTTATCCGTAAGAATACAAGAAACGCTGGTGGGGCTATATTCTGTCACGAATACGTGTTATAAATATTGATGTATGTATGTATGTGTGTATGTTCTACATTTCCACCTAAGCCACTGCATCTATTTCAACCAAACTCGGTACACATATCCCTTCATTCGCTATGGGGATAAGAATTACCTACCTATCATAGTTCAAGAGATGTGATGTCATAAAGAATGAGGGTCATGAAAAACTACAGCATCATGCAAGAGGTTCAAAGCTATTACTCATTTACTACTAACTCTATTCGCAGCATGTTTCGCAGACAGTATTCACATTTGCCGCCGAATGTACCTACACAAATATATCGTCGTACGACACATAGTTCAAGAGATATGACATCGCAAACACTGAGATGCGTAAAAAAATTCTGCATCATGAATGAAGTTTTGATACATTTGTTCTTTACTATTAAAACTCTCCTACAATCGAGTCAACTTGAGGAAATCCCTGGCACTTGGCAGCGTTTTTAACAGCTTTCAACTGCGAGTCTCAGATGGTTTTAGGCGTAACAACAACCGCCTGTAGAGCTTTGAAGACGCGTTGCCATAGACTCATTTACAAAAAAATTGGATACTGCGCTTATAAATTTGTAAATTATGCATATTGCTTTGTACGTCTGTATCATAATATCAAAAGCTTTTTCACGAATACACGGAAATGAAATTTTGTCGCTATTACACTACAAAAACAGTTCACTTTTTGTTTTAGTTTCCAATAGAAAATTGATAGAATGAATACTTGGGTAATGCCGGGTTTGCAGCTAGTATTTAAAATAAACAAATGTATCGCTTTTCTCCATTATCGTTCGAAGTGTCTTCACCGAATGTCCCTATCACTTCTTTAACCGGTATTTTGCCCACTGGGGCATTCAAATCTCCTGATAAAACAACGTAAACTCATTTTACGTATTCACTTATTTCTTTACATTGCTAACTTCTTCATAGAATCACTATCTCCTTTTTTACCTTCTTCAGGGGGATATACCCATTTTATAGTCAAGTCAGCACTAGTTATTTTTAATGTAATGGTTAGTATTCTGTCTTTGAATCTGAGAAACTTTTCAACACTTAACAAGTTAAGGGTAAGAAATAGTTTCTTTAGAAGGAAAGGCATCCGTAAGTTTACTTGGAGGGCAAGGGGACGTAGATAGCTAATTTACTATGTCATTAGGAATAAGAAATTGTCATCATAAGTTAAAGATGTAATTGCGTATCGGGTAAGTGATATATCAATGCATCACTATCTGCTAATGTCAAAAATACTGCTTCTAACAAGGTTGGAAGAAAATGGAAAGCCATTAAAGAGCACATGTAGACCCATTTAATATATACATATTACAAGAAGGAAGTATAAAAAGTTCACATTGAAGAACATTTTCTGCTTACCTACATATATAAGAAATTAGGCAATATATTAATGAGAAAAGGAATTATATTATACTAGTTGTAAGAACTATAATTAATGAAGTGTTAGATAAAAAGGGAAGTGTTCCAAGAAAAAAGAATTAAGGGTATGGAATCAAGAAATTGCAAACACAATATGTGGCAAGATATTAACTCATCTACAAGCGTTACAATTACAAACGTAAGTAGCAAGAGAGATACAAATGGAGAAACGAAATTAAGCGAAATGTATTGTAACGAAACCTCACCTAGAGTCCAGCAACAAACTTATAAGCACTGTTGAATACGATATACGTGGGAGACAAATGATGGCCTATGAAGTACCCAAAATGTACCGGGTATATATGTAATCGAAGAAGAATAATGTATACAACTCCCTGGAAAAAGAAAAAGAAAACGATGAGGCTCTTGATGGAAATGAAGTTCCCATTATCTTACAGAAATTAGAAATAGCATTAAAAGAAGTGAAGAGTAGGACGGCTAAAGGAGAAGGTGGAATAAACGCAGAATTATTAAGACGTTGCGGACTAGTAGTAAATCAGAGATTAACAGATACTGGAATGGAGATCAGATTACAGGATCCCAGTCAAAGGCCCAAGTTATATCCGTATATAGAAAATGTGCTGGGACCTGGTGTAAATATTGTAGCGGAATAAGTGTTTCGAACAGAGGATATAAAACATATGCAAGAATATTAAATAAAAGTTTACGAGCCATCACATGCGTTTTATTACTAGAAGAACATAACTACTTTAGAATGCTACGACCTTGTACAGATCCACTCTTAAGCAGATAACAAAAAAGAGAACGTAATACAACTTTGAAACCTCTGTCGCTCTCACTGGTTACGAAAACCCATTCGAACGAGCATGTAGGGAAAAAATATGGGAAATAATGTCTCAAAGAGGAATCACCTAACTAAGTTAGTAAAATGTATACATAGAGGTACAATAATCACCATACATGTAGAAATGGAAGATACAGTAACAAAATACGCATAAACAAGATGTAAGGCAGGATTGTAGCTGGTTTCAGATTGTGTTTACTATTTATATAGATTATTTGATTAGAGAAAGGCTCAATAAATTTGAAGATATTTGTATTGCACCAATTTTACGCGTAAGACGATGCTGTTTGCTGACGACCAGATTATTACAAACAAAACTGAAGACAGGCTGCAAAGAGCAGTATATTAGTTACAGATGTTGTTTGAGAATTATAATTTTCAAGTTCCAATAAACAAAACAAAAATAACGGCCGTCAAAGGTGAATATACTGTTAGAACCAAAATTTTAATAGGTGATGCTATATTATAACAAGTCCCAGGTTTTAAGTACACAAGAACATGTTATTTATGAATATGAAAAAAATTTAGAAACAATCTATCTATGTTCCAGCAAATATGTGGTCTATAAATACACGCTTGAAAACTAAAACCACAAAAGAATCACGAACGAAGTTATACAAAGTAATGATTGTGCGTGATTTTCTGTATGGATCTGAAACATGGACGCTGACAAAGACTGAATAAAAACAATGCACAGGCTGCCGAAGTGAGATTCTTAAGAGCAGTAAAAGGATGTAACCTTTCCGACAAAACTGCAAACGAAAAAATAACGGTAGAACTGGAGATAAAAATTCTTTGTAAAGAAAAACTCGTTGGAGACAGCATGTTGATAGAATGACTAAGGAGACGACCCAAAAAAGTGTGTTGAACAATAGGTCTCCAATTTAAGAACTTTTTTTCGAAATAAACACGCATAAGTTACTCAGTATTACCAAAAAACAGTTACATGTTAAAAATATTTCGAAATATAATCCATTAGCAACTAACACAAATTTTCATTTACAAGATGGGGTAAGTTATGGATGACGTTGAAGAAATTCAGATCATTTGCAAATATCGTGTGTTGCGTGGTAGGAGACCTTCAGTTTCAAGGTACAAGATTGTGTATGATTGGCGAAGTATGGCTTAACCGTCCACACGTTGTACAACTTGCTTTAAAGATAGACAGAATTTTACTCACAATAAAACTCTGCAACTGAAGGCTAAGACTATGATCTATACGCACAACCGGTCAAAACTTTTCGGTCATCCGTGATAAAAAATGCATTCATTGTTTCAGTGTACAAAAACATCGTACAAACTAAATAGACCAACAAAATAAACATTATCTCTCTCCGTCATTTTAAGTTCAGTACATTGGACTGCGCCAGCTTTTGTTGCTGTTATCTTACTAGAATAACGTTCCTGATGGAGAGCTACGATTACAGCACGTTTTCCAGTTGCGGTCTCCTACTTTTTTCCCATTAGGAGGTAATACGTTATGAACCTGGTGAGTTACGTGAAAACACTGCTATATTCACACAATGTATTGTAAACAAACGCGAACTCATTGCTACACAGGCAGCCGAAAGAGTTAGGCCTATTCGAATTGAACTGTGTGAGGTAAAGGCACGCCTGTGTTATTTTGGATAATCATCAGCGCCCCTCGGCCAACAGCCAGTCAAATATCCAATAGAGGTACTCAGTCTTCGTATGTTTATACTTGTTTTATATTCAGAAGAGGGATATTATAGAATATTCAGAACGAAAAACTTGTTTTAACCACAAATCCATAGTGGTGATATCTGATCAAAACTTTTGGCCGATAGCGTAGCTTTAATATATCATACAGCACTTAAAGAGGTAGAACTCCTAATATCTACAAACGCTGCACTAAGCCCAACCTTATATGCTTTTTTTGATCTACTACTTCCAGCGAACGAAAATGAATGTTTTTAGCGAAAATATGTAAGTAAACAAACACGTAACGAGAAAAACGTCATTAAAAGCGATATAGTACTACAATGTCTTTCCAGGCACAAATGTGACAGCAATCCAAAGTAAATTCAAATGGATGCAGTGAAATATGGTAACATAAACTCTTGATTTCAGAGCATTTGTGAAGTACTCGTTTAAAGCAACCAGTATTTGCAGTTGTAATTACTAACTATAAATTGCACTGTGAAAGTCATGTTTCATGTAGAGAAGGAAAACACCTGCAGTAAAACGGAATTATACGAGGTGTGCAGCGTACATGCAACGTAGCGCGACTCCGACGCGGGTATATAAGCACCGACATGTGGGTAGGTAATCAGTGAAGCACTCGTGTCTTTCCAATGTGCGTACGGTAAATGGCGACGCCATTAGCAAATGCGTCCAGATAGGGCAGTAGTGCTGTTATTCTTGTCTTGGCTGCTGAAGGACAAAACCAACAGACATTCACCGCAGAGTGGAGAACGTGTACGGGGCAACAGGTCTGCCGAAAACCACCGTTGTAGAATAATGCACCGAGTTTCGAGTTCGCTAGTCCACATATCGCAATTGTGGTAACTCAGAAGCTACCCCAAATTAAGTGCGATATACTAGAGCACTCGACCTATAGTCCTGATCTCTCTATGTGATTATCACGCCTTCGGGCCCTTAAGAAACACCTTGAGTGTCGACGATTCCTGTGGGACAGGGACGTGCAGCAGAAAGTTACGGTCTTCTTCACGCAGCAGGAAACAGCGTTTCACCAAATCGGTATCTTCATCCTGGCGCATCGGTGGGGTGATATCTCAATGCTCACAGTGATGTTGCCTGATTGACATACCGATTCTGGGCTGTGCGGCCTTCGTAAGGAAACTTTTTGGTCGCCCCTTACAGTAAGAAGAATTTGGCCCTATACGGAAGCCAACAAGTCATTCATAACAGGCTTGTTCACAGATGATTTTATGGTCACTGCTATAAGACGAGCGTATTTCTTGTACATCAGAAAAATGAGTTTTACAGAAATAGGAAAAAAGCGTTTCGTGAGTAAGCAGATGAAACAGAAATTGGTAGACTATTTGTTGTGAAATGATCAGCCGCAGAAAGCTGTTTCGAAATGTCAGGGGAAGGACTTTATTATTGACCTGTGAATAGGAATAGGGCCATTGAATACCGTACAATGTAACGTTGAATTCATATAAGCTGCGTGGAAGAAGAGTAACACGAAAAAGGGAGACGTAAAACGTCAGTGTGGTTCTGGGAATGCAACTTATGGAAGGACCAGCCAACCTGGAAATCTGAATTTAATAAACAGATCTACACTCCTACCAGTATTAGCGACGTTCCTTCCTGTACTCTTTGTGTTTCGAGCGAAGGAAAACGTTTATTACTTCATCAAGCGCTAAAATGTATATTATTCACATGTTTTCTACCTGAGATACATCATGGCGGCAACAGAATTATTTCACATCTTTCATTTCTGTAAATAATTTAAGCAATATCCAGTTTGTTACAAAATTTATGATTTCTGTTCCCTTTGCATGTCTGTAACATGTTCGTAAGAACTTTGCTTTTATCCATAAGAGACTTTAAAAATTTTGAAAAGTCAGTCACAGTCATGCACATTCATAAAACTGGCCACTCTTTTGTTGCGAAGACTTCGTTATATTACTCACACAGGCTAAGGTTAATAAATTCGATATACTAGCACAATTTGATATTATGACACACAGCATAAAAAATATATATGCATTAAACGAACAGCTTACAAGAGGCAGAAACAGCGTTCTAAAAACTCCATACGGCTGTTTTAGTATCTGTCTTTCCTTAGCTATTTTAACTACATTTTTTCCACTGACATTCTATTCTCGAGCCGATTTGAACTTCTGAGCTCCCCAGTAGGGTTGCGCATAGCCCCTGTTCATTGATATCTCTTTGCTTTTGTTGTGTACAGGCATAAAATACTCACTCACTTTATTTATGCGTTTGCATGTCGTTTGTGTACTTCTTGGTGGAATACAGATGGTGCGCACTGTGGTATCACGTATCGATACCACCTCATGGCGTACCAGTGTTGATAACAGGACGGCAAGTTTCTGTCTGACGCAGATAGTGGTCGCGTGGGATCTGGCGGACCCAATGGTGCGCGTCTGCTGAGCCACAGCTACAGCAGCTATGTATTGTGAGAGCCCTCAGCTGTTCAGTGTAGGACGATCTGTGGCAGCCGCCACCCCACTTGCACTTGGAGACGTTGCGCCACTAGAAATTCGCTCGCACTTCATTCTTGACAATGTGATAGCTGGACTCTGTATCTTGTATTATTTGTACTGAGTCTTGGTTTGCTTGGAGAAATGTAAGTTACATAGCTTTTCTGTTTACTATGTTTATCTGATCCCCAATCACTTCTGCCTCTGTCCAGCTTTCCTACAATGACAGTTGCCACACCACTCTGTAACCCATCTCTCTTTACCATAGCGTACAAAGTCGTACACAAAACACGTAAATGGCTGTTACTGTGGGACCACCATTAGTCAGTAGTGCATACCCCATTTCATTACAGTTTACTGCATCAACTGGTTAGATGATGTGGAAGCATTATTTAAGAAGACACGTTTACGAGTGGTTGAGGCGACGTTTTAAAACTGACATTCTTATGAACTGTACTATTTATCAAATACTGAGCACGGCATCAATGAACTCGTGCAATGTCTGTTGTCACACCTGCTTCGTAGGGACGCTACATGCTGTGGCAGCTCTATAAAACTGGACGCACTATCATACTGAATGAGGTACAGCTACACTGACCTTTCCCAAGAACCTCCCAACGTTCGTTGCATGTCGTATTACTTCGAAGAACTGCCTATAAATTATCAAACGATGTGACAAGCAGAAACGGAAAGGATGCACCGTAAAAGAAATTGAATATTTATATTACTGGAACCAAATACTGGACAAAACCATGAGGAAAGACACCATAAAAGAGTTCTACGAAACAGTGGCAATGCCATCTGTACTTTGCAACGAGACTTGTACAATATCAGCTGATAATGAACGAAGGTTGCAGAAATGAGGTATTTAAAATAAAGCAGCTGGCTATAAACTGTCTGATATGATAAGGAATAGAACAAACAGACACGAACTACGACCTAAAAGCGTAAATGAAGAGATCATGGAGTATAAAAGTAAATCGAGGGCTCATGTCACAAGAATCAATGAAAACAGTATCGCCAAAATAGTAATTTATGTTCGATGAACAGGGAATATATCTGTAGGTAGACCAACAACAGATGGGCAGATCAGACAGCAGCTAACCACAGAAAACAGAGACACTGAAGAAGAGGACATTACAAGCAAATGGCTAACACTTGGAGGAAGAAGAAACGATACACTAGAGAAGTACACCGATGACCTTGCCTGAGATCACCACCAACTAAGAAGAAGGCTACAGTGCGCTTGTGTGACGTCCCAGACAGACTAGTGTTAGCTATGCACTGGGCTGACAGAATCAAAGCACACACCCTGCAATCTTTCTCATCCGAATTCACAGAATCTATTCGATAAAAAAAATTGACCTCTGCGTTACCTGTAGCTTCATGATGGAGTGCCCATCATCTCGGTAATGTTCACGCATATTGTCATACACGCTTTTAAGTAAGATAGTGAGAAAAATTAGAAAAGTTTGCAATGAAAAATAGGGGACGCTATGATCCTGCGTTTGTTGCATATTACACCACAGATTGCTGTGTATGAAATGTGGCTAACGTATTGAATTTTTCTTTAAACTTGGAGGAGGTCCCTGTCTCAAATCCTCAGAAAATGCGTTTTATGTAGCATGCACATTTCCAATTTCATGCACTTGAGAATGATGTATTCATATCATCCCTCACATCTTATAAACTTGAGACATGGAAAGAGATTTTTGGCGAATTATAGCACCAAAAGAGGGGAGTATTTCACCAGGTGATTAACATATAGAACTTCCGTATTTGCGGCAATATAGCAGAAGCTATAGTATTTATTTTATTTCTTTTCAAACCAGTGTTGTAATTTTTTAAGTATCATCGACTGCTACTGAACATAGAACTTGATAGCATGGAAAACATAATATTTCTTCTGTTACGTTACTGTAAACCGACACAATAAGGTTTTCTGTAAGTTATTGAAGTCTCTGGTCGCCAATTGCTTGTTTAATAAGATATTCTATTCCACGATATTGACGCAATAGCTACTGCAGGGCTAGTTTATGCAAATTATAATCTGTTTTAGCAAAATGAGCAAAATTAAACATGACGGCAAGAGAAATGTAGCTGTTACTCACAACTGTTGATACTTCTTCAAATGAGGAAATGTTAACATTTTGGATAAAAATAAATCTCTAACTCTACTGCAGTTTTCGCAGAATCTAATATTTAGTAGTTTAGTGCTGTAACTTTTAGTAGTGAACAGCTGGGACTGAAACATGCCAAACTCCGAAGCTGTGAATACGCTAGCGACTTGCAGAAACTTGTTAATTATTTGTTTGATGTCACTGATGAATTATAGATATTTTTTAGTAAGAAGATTCACTTTCTCGCTCTGTGCAGTGATAGGAATGTGAAAATGGTATGCTATCTGCTGCAATTTCTCATAAGTCACAGATAACTGAAGCGCGGAAAGAAAATCCTTTGGTAAGTTTCAGTCTCAGCTGTTCACTATCAAATAAAATTCAGTATATCAGCTAAATTTCATATGCAGCATCTTATGGTGTAATATGCACTAAAACAAAATCACAATTACCCGTATTTTCATAGCAAACTTTTTGAATTTCGAGCAGTATCTTACACAAATGGGAATACAATAAGAATATGTATTAGCGAGATGATGATCACTTCATCATGAAGCTGATGTAAAACTACACATCAGCATCATCTACAGGAATGCCCTGCCTCTGGTTTTCCCACCATCTTTCTTCATTCACTGCGATCCAGCCTCATCTCTCTTTTCAGCACACTATTCCACAGCTTTCAGTCAATGGTTCAAATGGCTCTGAGCACTATGGGACTTAAAATCTGTGGTCATCAGTCCCTAGAACTTAGAAATAATTAAACCTAACTAACCTATGGACATCACACAACACCCAGCCATCACGAGGCAGAGAAAATCTCTGACCCCGCCGGGAATCGAACCCGGGAACCCGGGCGTGGGAAGCGAGAACGCTACCGCACGACCACGAGCTGCAGCTTTCAGCCACCTATCCTTCCGTCTTCCTCTTGGCTATTTCCTTTGCATCTCCATTTCGTGTATCTTCTTGAGAATCCTCTTATTTTCCATTCTCTTTAAGTGCCCATACCAACTATGGTTTAATGTTTCTATCTTACTCTGTAAGGGTTTGCCTTTCACTATTTACCTTACCATTTCAATCCATATCCTATCTCTCCTTGTTACTTCTATCCTAATTCTGAGGAAGTTCATTCCACATGCCTGTAATTTGTTTAAATCTCTTTTCCTCATTACTCACGTTTCAGATGCATAGATCAATACCTCTGTGTATCACTTCTTCGCTTTGTTGTGGGAAGTCTTCGTTCCAAATCTGGCTCCTAACATTTCGCAGGAATGCTTCTGCATATCCACCATGATCAACGATTTCTTTCTCATTTGTTCCATTTCCTCCTATCACGTTTCCTCCTTCGTTAATTTTCCACCTCGAATTTTTATTCCGCTAGTTGGTCTATCTTTGTTTGTAGTTATAACCAAGATCTCACATTTTTGTACATCAAACTTCAGCCCACATTGTCTCACAGTTTCTTCCCGAGAATACAGCTGTTCCTGAATCTCTTCCTCCCTGTTTCTCCGGGTTATCAAGTCATCCGTAAACATCATTCCTTTCGTCTCGTCTTCTCCATTTTTTCTGCCACCCTAGTCGTTATCTCATCCAAGACCATAATGAAGAGCAGAGGTGATAATGCGCTGCCCTATTTCACACCACTCGTTTGTTGTAACCAACCCATCCTTTCATTTCCCACTTTCATACCACACGGTCTCCTACAGTACATCACCTCCACTCTGCTTGTTGCCTCATTTTCCACTCCCTTCTTTTCTATTGTTTTCTAGACTTTTCTTCTGCAGATGCTGTGAAACGCCTTTTCTGTGTCGAGAAAGGCCCTCAAACTCACACAGGTGGTCCTGGAGCTGCCTCACTGCAAATGTGAGGTCACCAGTATCATATTTTTACCGAACAGATTCTGTAAACTCGTTTGAGGATGACTGCTGGGGCAGTTGTCAGCCCAGCATCTCGCGAACCCTATAGCCCTATTCCTTATCGTCCATACCATTCGGTAACCTCGGTAGTGATGTCATTTCCGGTTCAGCCGCTGTAGTTGCTATTTTGTACGCTACTGAGGCTTGTTAACGATTGGCCCGCCTGTCGATTTATCATCTACTGAACTGAGAGGTGGTGAGGTGTCGATAAGGCCGTTCGTTCAGTTTTGTATGCCTTGACTGCAGAGATAATTTGTTAGTTAGAAGTATTGAGTGATACATAGTTCTGGATTTAATGATTAGGTTTCATTGAAGAATCACCAGGACGCATCCGATTGGAAAGTGAGTTCATAAATGCTATTATGCTGGCATAGAAACATGCATTCCCAGTGGTCAGTAAATGTCAAACATTTAAATGCATTTCAGCTGAGAATCATGGGAGTGGACGATACTGTTAAGAAGAAGATAAGAGCGATGAAAGTGGACAAGGTGACTCCAGCAAATGCGACGCCATGCGATATGGCAACGTTATCTGTGGGACGTGAAATGCTCAAGAGCAACTTTGTGGCAAGGAACGACTGAATAGGCAGACAGCCCGTAATTTGGATGAGGAATTGCAGGCATAAATGAGAGCCCATAAAAGAGCTTCAGTCATCTCTTTGCACCTTAGGGTATATTTGTTTAGCAAGTTCTGAAATGATTAAATCATTTGAGCGATTCTTACCAGATATGAAATGCAGTGATTATTTTTTTCTTCAGAGTTTTGACAACTCTTAACTTCTTGGAACATGGGTCTAATCAGAAAGTGGTTGGGGATGATAATTCAGCTGGCGTGAGTTAGCGAAGCACCGTAGGGTGCTCTGACGAAATTGAGAGGGCTCTCAATATGAATGTAGTTTTGTGGGCTGGTGTCCCGTTTCTTGAGACACGAGGGTATAGGATTCTTATTATCCAAAGGTACTATATATGTTGTTCAAACTTCACGATGAACAGTCCTTCCTTACATTAAAAACTACTGTTTTACAGGAACTTTATAAGAACTTTAAACGCTCATCCATACATGATGTCATTTGTTATGTGGACAGAGCCCGAATAATTACTTTAGCTCCTAACATCCACAGAGAGCAATATGGGAATGTGCTTGTCTTCTTCTTCTATTTCCACTTACGTCTTACATGACCAACACTGTTCACTGTATACATACTTTGGCCGGCCAGTGTGGCCGTGCGGTTCTAGGCGCTTCAGTCTGGAACCGCGCGACTGCTACGGTCTCAGGTTCGAATCCTGCCTCGGGCATGGATGTGTGTGATGTCCTTAGGTTAGTTAGGTTTAAGTAGTTCTAAGTTCTAGGGGACTGATGACCACAGATGTTAAGTCCCATAGTGCTCAGAGCCATTTGAACCATTTTTTTGTATACATACTTTTTGAAATCAGTAATAGGAATAGTGTGACTAGTAGTTGTGTCAGCTACTTGCTTTGGATGAGGGTTGCCATGCACCCTGGGATGTGCCACACTGGGTGTACAGTCGTTGGGTGAGTGTGTCTGCAACTGTGATCACTTGTCTTTGATTGGCTGGAGTCAG
Organism: Schistocerca piceifrons; assembly: GCF_021461385.2. Taxonomy (NCBI): domain Eukaryota; kingdom Metazoa; phylum Arthropoda; class Insecta; order Orthoptera; family Acrididae; genus Schistocerca; species Schistocerca piceifrons. Next base: position 74,422,938 of record NC_060140.1, read on the forward strand.
GATATATGGCAACAGAGCACAGGTCCGCCTCGGTTCCTCAGGAGCCTGACTGACTCACTGTCGAATTGCATCGAGGCACTCAGTACGATCACCTACCCAACCGATCGGCAGAGTGACCGAACGATACAGAATAGGTCAGTAGGACAACCTGACCCGCTCTGCGTGATGCCACACGAGCGCGCTGCGGCCTTCTCCTTAAGTGGTGGTACTTAGGCAGCGCATCTCAACTGCTGAAACTCACCATATGGTCACCTGCTACTCAGTACATGCCCAGACATAAGGTTAAGTGCAACCTGAGATTCGTATAGCACACGTGACGTGACTCGATTTTACCGTACGACATGCACGTTCCACGTGTGTTATGCAGTCCTGTGCATATTGAGATACGTATGATGGTAGGTGCACATGCCAGTCGCCAGTTAGTGACCTACTGCTTGCCAAGCTGACACTGTGTGATTAACGAATAAAAGAGTTATTATTCTTAGACTTGATTTCTGAATCAGATTCAGATACGAATGCTGAGGATGAAGTGTTGCTTTATTCGTTAATGAATAAAAAATTTAAATCATCAAATTAATATATTTTGTCTGGTACGAAAAGATGTGAACAATTTAAAATTTCTACTAAGATAAGTGATGCTGATATTGCAAATTAGATCAGTATAACTAGAAGGCAGTTTTCTGAAGAACATGGAATCAAACAGCACGCCATTGACTCAAATGGTTGCAATGTACAGAAGTCAATTGCAAATGAACAAAAACTGGCAGTATTTCTGAGGTAAGTGATGAACACTTATTTATTTAATGAATTATAAAATGTTGCACCCAAGTATCTAGGTATCTTAATATTTTCAAAGCCTCGTCACAAAAACCGTCATAAAGCTCACTGTGTTCCATCTCTGCCTCTATCAGCTTTCTTTTCTTTACCAATGTTAAAAATAAACTATTCTTCCATCGCATAAGACGATGGTCTGTGTACTGTCAGTAAATGAGAATAAACACACGACAGGAATGCGAAGGTTAGCCAGGTGTGCTATGTGAGGGAAAGAGTTAATGCTGTTCGAAAAACATTGTCACGAATGTAGGCCTGTCTTTGTCAGCAGTACATTTCAACAAATTACATACATCAGATCACCAGCCTCTTTCAGAATGCTCATACTTTCAGAATAATACCGACCACTTCTTCATTTGTGTAGCCTGGTGCATAATTACTTTTATTAATGCTGAAACTGTGTATTTTACCAATGAAATGCTTTTTCCTCGTCAAGAGTTATTGTCATTGTCATTCGTATGTTTTTTTCGACTGTTTCTAACTTGCAGTAGAAATCTGATATCCAAATACACCTAGTTTAATGTCTCTTACTACATTTATACCAAGTAATCACAGTGAAGCTTATATACGTACTTCAGATCTTGAGTGCTTTTTACCAGGAGCACAAAGGGGTCACACCTTTGGAAATTATTCGTTTTCGAATTTCTGTAACAGATCGTACAGATACGCCAGAATTGTAGGCAGCAAATATGAAGGGCTTATTTCAATAGTGGTACAAGTCGAGTACCTCCACGATTCTGAATATAATGCTTCTGAAATTAATGATGCAAACAAACAGAAAGAAAGGTTCATCTCTAGCAAGAAGCCATATGCTTGAACATTTCTGGTATCTCAACTGCAGATTTTTCAGCGCTCATTTAACTTTAGGAGTCTGTATCTCACAATTAACAAAACAGGACCCATGTACCACTATTGAAATAAGCCCTTCATATTTAGCCTTGTTTTACGTTACTGTCTTGCTTCTGGGTCGCATGATTTTATAAATTTCCTCACTTTCTTATTCACTATGCTCCCGATGGATTGTGTGTCCCTTCTTGCAAATGGTTCAGATAGTTCAAATGGCTCTGAGCACTATGCGATTTAACTGCTGAGGTCATCAGTCGCCTAGAACTTAGAACTAATTAAACCTAACTAACCTAAGGACATCACACACATCCATGCCCGAGGCAGGATTCGAATCTGCGACCGTAGCGGTCGCCCGGTTCCAGACTGTAGCGCCCAGAACCGCACGGCCACTCCGGCCGGCCCCTTCTTGCAATCTGAAAACATAGTGCAGGCAGAGGATGGCACACCAGTGGCGAATAGCTCATCAGTCACTGAACTGTGCATTAATCTTAACAAAAGAAAAGACGAATCAAAAAACGATGTATTCTAGCAAGGATATAGTTCGAGCACTTCGCTCTAGGCAGAGAATCAGGAGTAACGACGAACAACAGTCGCCCACGGGCAAAGTTTTCTTCCGTTCATTAGTAAGGCCACAGATCGCACTGGGAAAGTTTTAAGCAAGTATGGGGTGGAAACTATTTTCAGACCCACCAGGAAAATAAAAGAATTTTTAAGATCGGCAAAAGATGCCCGACACTCTTTGGCTACACCGGGGGTATATAAAACTCCTTGTAGTTGTGGACAGGTTTATATCGGCACCACAAAGTGAAGTGTGAACACCCGTCTTGTTGAACATAAGAGGAATTGCCGCCTGCGTCACACGGATAAATCGGCCGAAGCGGAACATGTTTACCAGGAAGGCGATCATGAAATAAAATTCAGCGAGACGAGCGTCATATCAAAATCCTCGCATTATTATGCACGCTTGTATAGAGAGGCTATCGAGATTGATAAACACCGTAACAATTTTAACAGGAAAGACGAAGGTGTTAAACTGGATAAAATTTGGATGTCAGCGTTGCACCGCAAGCGTGACGATCTCATAGCCGACGCCACGCGATCGACAGTGGCGCCCTCTGTACTGCCTATCTAATCAGCGCATCCTCGAGTTCTCTTCGGAGTTCGCCGCTGTACCTCCGAGGATGTCTCCCGCAGTCGGAGACGAAACGTCAGGGGAGAGTTTTATACTTCGACCACGGCCTATCAGCCCGGAAGTTTTAAGTGAAGACAATACCGGCCGTGAAAGCTTACATTGTATGATATGTGTATATAAGCAACTGAAAAATATAATTCACAAATGGAAAAAGATGTAGTGCTTAAATGTAGAAAAACGAAATACAGGGTGATTCAAAAAGAATACCACAACTTTAGGAATTTAAAACTCTGCAACGACAAAAGGCAGAGCTAAGCACTATCTGTCGGCGAATTAAGGGAGCTATAAAGTTTCATTTAGTTGTACATTTGTTCGCTTGAGGCGCTGTTGTCTAGGCGTCAGCGTCAGTTGATGCTAAGATGGCGATCGCTCAACAGAAAGCTTTTTGTGTTATTGAGTACGGCAGAAGTGAATCGACGACAGTTGTTCAGCGTGCATTTCGAACGAAGTATGGTGTTAAACCTCCTGATAGGTGGTGTATTAAACGTTGGTATAAATAGTTTACAGAGAATGGGTGTTTGTGCAAAGGGAAAAGTTCTGGACGGCCGAGAACGAGTGATGAAAATGTAGCACGCATCCAGCAAGCATTTGTTCGCAGCCCAGGAAAATCGACTCGCAGAGCTAGCAGAGAGCTGCAAATTCCACAATCAACTGTATGGAGAGTCCTACGAAAAAGGTTAGTTATGAAACCTTATCGTCTGAAATTGGTTCAAGCACTGTCTGCAGCTGATAAGATTAAAAGAATCGATTTCTGTGATTTTATCCTTGCTCAAATGGAAACAGATGAATCTTTCGTTTCAAAGATTGTGTTTAGTGATGAAGCAACTTTCCACACTAACGGGAAAGTCAACCATCACAATGTCTGTATATGGGGCACTGAGAATCCGCGGGAAACAACTCAGTATGAACGTGACTCGCCTAAGGTGAACGTTTTCTGTGCCATTTCAGCCAATAAAGTTTTTGGTCCCTTTTTCTTCGAAGGTGCTACTGTAACTGGACTACTGTATCTGGAGATGTTAGAGAATTGGCTGTTCCCTCAGCTCGAACAAGAAGCACAACAATTCATATTTCAGCAGGATGGAGCGCCACCACATTGGCACTTATCTGTCCGTAACTACCTGAACGTCAACTACCCGAGGCGATGGATCGGCCGCCAGGCAGCCCGTGACAGAGCACTTCATCACTGGCCTCCAAGAAGCCCTGATCTTACCCCCAGCCATTTTTCCTTATGGGGGTATGTTAAGGATATGGTGTTTCGGCCACCTCTCCCAGCCACCATTGATGATTTGAAACGAGAAATAACAGCAGCTATCCAAACTGTTACGCCTGATATGCTACAGAGAGTGTGGAACGAGTTGGAGTATCGGGTTGATATTGCTCGTGTGTCTGGAGGGGGCCATATTGAACATCTCTGAACTTGTTTTTGAGTGAAGAAAAACCTTTTTAAATACTCTTTGTAATGATGTATAACAGAAGGTTATATTATGTTCCCTTCATTAAATACACATTTTTAAAGTTGTGGTATTCTTTTTGAATCACCTTGTACTAGTAAATGACGAGGAATTTGAGTGCACGGTGCTGTAGTGTTAGCGTGGAACTGTGCCACAACCACAACGCCGGGCAGCCTGGGGCAGACGCGTGTCGCGTCCCCGTCGCATCCCTATCTGCGTCGTCCCATGTGAACCTGTGTGACGCTACGCGCGTCTCGATTTGCGCCAGGCGTGAGAAGCCCATCCGCATGGGGCGGCGATCAGCGGGCGGTGACGTAAGCAGCGGTGCGCTAATGAGCGCTGCCGCAAAGCAGGCCGCGTCTGATCGGCCGGCTGGTCTTTTAATTCGTGCGCCGCGCTGCCGGCGTTATTAATTACGGCATTGTGGAGCGGCGGCGAGCGCTGAGTGACGGCGGGCGCGATCGCATCGGTCGGGCCGTCACTACAGCGGCAGCCAGAGCTGGCCTGCGCGGCGCGGCGCAGCGTTATTAATGCCCGCCGCCACCGCCTGCAGCAGCCGGCCTGCCTCCTCTGGGCCGCGCCCAGCGGTCGCCGCTGCCCTAATACGTCGCAGGCTCCTTGTACGGCCGCGTAATGACGGCTCCGCGTCAATGCCCCGCCTGCCAGCGCCCGATGCCTTCATCGCCTCTCTCTGCACATCTGGCAAAACGTGATTAGTCACGCGGGAGCCGCCGGCTTGCTTCGGCATTACAATCGAATGAAGCAATGGTACCACTGTGAACGCTCCTACTCGTCTGTCCTCTCGCAGCTCCCTTAGTGTTTTGACAGAATCCTCTGGCAACCGCGTGCAGAGTCAACGCACTATTACGGTACGTTTATGCGACCCCATCGAATTGCAAATTGCTGACATACAGATCGACAACGTTGTGCGGCAAACTTGCCAGCCACGCGAATGTTGCCACATCTTCGGCAACTTTATCAGCCACTGTTTCCCGGTATTACGATAGGACAGTGTTTCTGCGCTAGAGGTGTCCACATCATGGGTATCAGTTTTTTTTTATTTTCTTTTTTTCAGTCATTAGTCTTCTGTTTTGATACGGCCCGCCACGAATCCCGCTCCAACGCCAAAATTTTCATCTCAGAGCAGCACTTGCAACCTTTGTCCTGAATCATTTTCTGGCTGCATTTCAGTCTCTGTGCCGGCCGGGGTGGCCGTGCGGTTCTAGGCGCTTCAGTCTGGAACCGCGTGACCGCTACGGTCGCAGGTTCGAATCCTGCCTCGGGCACGGATGTGTGTGCTGTCCTTAGCTTAGTTGGGTTTAAGTACTTCTAAGTTCTAGGGGGACTGATGACTTCAGAAGTTAAGTCCCATAGTGTTCCGAGCCATTTGAACCAATCGTCTCTGTTTTCCTCTACATTTTTCGCCCTCAAAAATCCCGTCTAACACCATGGCAGTTATTACCTGATATCTTAACAGGTATCCTATCATCCTGTCCCTGATTCCTGTCGGTGTTCTCAATATATTCCTTTCCTCGCCAATTCTGAGGAGAACATCGCCATTCTTTACCATATCACTCCACCCACTCTGCAAAGTTGTTCTGTCGCACCACATCTCATATCCTTCGATTCTCTTCTTCTCCTGTTACCCTACAGTCCACATCTCACTACCAGATAATTCTCTGCTCCATATGTATCTCCTCAAAATATCTTCCTCAAGTTAAAATCTTTGTTTGCTTCGTCCGTCATCGGCTTTCTTTTATTTAAAAAAAAAATGACTTTCAGGACACGCACATGCAGCTAATCTCATCTGGAAAGACGATACGACAGTATGTTACTTCAATTCAGAAAATTCATTACGGTTAAGCCTATAGGATCAACATCAACAAAAGCAAAACGAAGATAATATAATGTAGTCGAATTAAATCGGTTGATGCTGCGGCAATTACATTAGGAAATAAAACGCTTAAAGTAGTAAACGAGTATTGCTATTTGGGGATCAAAGTAACTGATGATGGTCGAAGTAGAGAGGATATAAAACGTAGACTGGCAATGGCAAGGAAACCGTTTCTGAAGAAGAGAAATTTGTTAACATCGTGTATAGACTTAAATGTCAGGAAGTCGTTTCTGAAAGTATTTGTATGGAGTGTAGCCATGTATGGAAGTGAAACATGGACGATAAATAGTTTGGACAAGGAGAGAATAGAAGCTTTCGAAATGTGGTGCTACAGAAGAATGGTGAAGATTAGATGGGTAGATCACATAACTAATGAGGAGGTATTAGATGGAATTGGAGAGAAGAAAAATTTGTGGCACAACTTGACTAGAAGAAGGGATCGGTTGGTAGGGCATCAAGGGATCACGAATTTAGTATTGGAGGGCAGCGTGGAGGGTAAAATCGTAGAGGGAGACCAAGAGATGAATACACTAAACAGATTCAGAAGAATGTAAGTTCCAGTAGGTACTGGGAGATGAAGAACCTTGCACAGGATAGAGTAGCATGGAGAGCTGCATCAAACCAGTCTCTGGACTGAAGACCACAACAACAGAAGCCTTATCCTGAGACGAAGATTTGGCGCCATGCGTGCGATTTTCGTGTCAGTTATGATGGTACGACGGTAAGGACAACACAACACCCAACCCCGAGCTGAGTAAACCTCCGACCCGGCCGCGAATTGAACCCGGGCATCGGTAACTTTGCTTAGCTGTATACCTTAACTCCGTCTACTTCGTGATCATTACATTCGTCCTTTCCTGACTTATTCTAAGTCCATTTCTGTACTTGTCAAACTGTTCAATCCATTTAACAAATCCTGTAATTCTTCACTTTCACTAAGGATAGCTACGTCACCAGCGAATCTTGTCACTGATATTCTTTCACCTTGAGTTTTAATCCCACTCTTGAACCATTTTTTGTATTTCTGTCACTGCCTCTTCGATGTACAGATTGAACAATAGGGGCGAAAGACTATATTCCTGTCTTACACCCTTGTTAAGGCAAGTACTTCCCATTGGTTTTCCACTCTTATTTTCCCCTCTTGTGTTTTGTATGTTTTGCATCCTAAAGCTTCTCTTAGGAAGTCGAAAATCTTACGCCATTGTACATTTTCGAACGCTTTTTCCAGGTCGATAAATTCTATGAAGTTGGCTGCACTGGTTTTCACTATTCCTTCCATTACCAACCGCAACGTAAGAACAGCCTCTCTTGTGCTTTTATCGTTTCTAAAGCCAAACTGATCGTCATCTAACATTTTCTCATTCTTCTTTTCCATTCTTCTGTACATTATTCTTGTCAGCAACTTGGGTGCATCAGCTGTTAATCCGATTGTGCGATAGTTGTCGCACTTATCTGTCGTTGCTATCTTCAGAATTGAGTGGATGATATTTTTCCCAAAGTCTAATGGCCCATCGGCAGTCTCAAACATTCTGCGCATCAACGTGTGGCCGCGAAATGACGAAATATAATAGTGAAATTGAGTGCAGCTCTCCTGCATTTTCATTCCACAACGGAAAAAGTTAGCATGAAAAAGATTATTCCGGCTTTGTGTTTGCGTTCTTTTTCAAGTAAGCGAATTGCTTCCTGCAATATATATGTCGTTAACAGATACTGGACACATAGCACTCCCAGAACAGTAGGACGTGATTTTGAATACATCGCTTAAAAGCAGTCCTTCCGTAAACTGATAAGACCAACACGGTTATGAATCAGTGTATAGTACGCTGCAGAACACAATTAAAGGATAATTTTTTCGAAACAATGAAATTGTTCCGGTTGCGACGAATAAGTTTGAAATTTGAATCGCAGATACCTACAGCCCCCCTCTTTAGCTGTGCAACGTCACCCTTGGGCTCGGCTACGTCACCCTCGGACTCCACGACAGGAAAGTTTCGACATATCCGGAAACTATGGCAGAGCTCATAAGCTCATGTGACGTGTAAGGTAGGTTAATATCTGACATTGGCATTTCTGCCCGCCGCCGATGTGGAAGCACGCCGCCGTGGACATGTCACACGATGGAACGACTGCCACACACCTCCCACTCCACATTTGGCCCCCGTTTTGGACGGCTTTGCGATGGTAGTCAGAACTGCGAAACTCAGCGTTCAAATTATTATTAGTGGTAGACAAAAGCATTTCAGACATAACGCCGCTCAGAATCGACATGAAAAGGCATCAAGGCGAGGCGTAAAGGACGTCAATGAAAACACATTTCGCGGTCGAAAACGACAGTCCACAGTGCGCTAAGCGACAGTACGTTCTTGACAACCAGTGATTCTACTGACACCCTCCGGACGATTCAACCCATCCCTAACGACACCATGGGGCTGAAACCCCGCTGAATATAACCAGGCTCCTTGATAGTGCAGTGAGATCGCTATTTTTCTAGTACTGTACAGGGTATACCGATCAAAACTGTTAAACGAAATTTGAATGTGATATAACGAGGACAGGAGATGAGGGAGGGAGGTGGTGCGCAACATCGATATATCCGTCAACCAAACAACAACGGACTCTCCATGATCACCCACTTCGGCAATGTCCTTAGTGTTACCCACCCATGTTTGAACACTTACAAAATATTCCTGTACAGAGACAGCCCATAACGGCAGTCCTAGGCGCCTGCAGGCAGGCAATCCCTTGACGCCCTTCCCATTCTGCATGTCTGTTAGTAGACGAAAGAACAGCGGCGTCGATCGTATGCAGGTACCTAGCACTGTCATCATGTATTGAGCCTGTACAGGTACTTTAAGGCGCTCAACAAACGTGAGCTGCAACGCGGAGTGGCCGTGCGGTTTGAGGCACCATGCCACGGACTGCGCGGCTCCTCCCGCCGGAGGTTCGAGTCCTCCCTTTGGCATGGGTGTGTGTGTTGTTCTTAGCACAAGTAGCTTCTGATGACCTCAGCAGTTGGTCCCTTAGGAATTCACACACATTTGAACAAAGGTGACGGTGGCACTGAGACCATTGTCCAACTGGTTGACCACAGGGGGGCCCTTCGTCGTTTCATTCACACTCTGTGTCAATGTCGCACCGCCACTTCCATCCTTAATCGCCGCCGTCACAAGAGGACGTGAAACAGAAGGTCTGAAAAAGCAAAGCACACTGTTGCTTTGTATTACGTTCATATTTCGTCGGTTGGTATTGATCAAAAATAGTTCAAATGGCTCTGAGCACTATGGGACTTAACATCTGAGGTCATCAGTCCCCTAGAACTTAGAACTGCTTAAAGCTAACTAACCTACGGACATCACACACATCCATGCCCGAGGCAGGATTCGAACCTGCGACCGTGGGGGGTCGCGCGGTTCCAGACTGAAGCGCCTAGAACCTCTCGGCCCCACCGCCCGGCCTCGTATTGATCGGTCCGTAGTGGTTCCACCTTATTCGCCACAGCAAAAATTGCGGTCGCGCTGCTTAAGATGGCTTCAGAGGAGGGCTGAATCATCTAGGCCGTGCAGGCAGTGTCGAACGTTCTCACGAACTCTCAGAGCACTACGAATTGTCGTTTTCGACAGTGAATCAACGTCCCAATGGAAGTGGTGGTTTCATTGATGCTCACTATGCCACTTCCTGAGACCTTTCTGAGACCTTTTCGAGTCAATTCTGAACAACGATGTGTGTGAAAGGTTGTACCCGCACACTCACTACAAATTCATGTGATTCCAACGCTGGGCTTCGCGTTCTGACCGTCATCGCAACGGCATCCATAGAGGTGGCGAAATGTGGGTTAGACAGGGATATGACGACCTTCTCATCCGTTGACACGTCTGCAGTGCTGTCCGTCCACGGTGGCGTTGGGGAGAATTGTGGTATGCAAATACCGTAGCAACAAAAAAAAAAAATAGACATTGGCGAGTTGCTGCCCATGATCATCGAAATAAACGTGATGAAGCTTAAGAAAAGTGTAGGAATCTTAAGAACATAGGCAGAATACAATTGCGGCTTGGTACTCCAGATATTCTACAACATTTATTACTATGACAGTGATCTTTTCCAGATTTCGATCTTCCTGTGTTCTGTACCTCTGGTCGCTGATGTTTGCATCACGTTTATAGAATTCATGGTTTTCTCCTTTCTGTAAAGAGCAGTCAAAGGAAAACGAGACAGATGGAAGACAGTAAGAAAAATGTTCATTGTTTCTAAAGCTATAGCCATAATTGTTGATGCATTTATCGCACTGTGAGATAAGATGGTCAATGTCTTTATGGGAAAATGTGGTTGCTGGCAGAACCATACTTGTGCCCAGGCATGCTTCATCAGAACCAAATCGACGACCATGGTTGTCTTTCTTCGGGGCTCCAAAATTATGGAAATCGCATGGGGAAAGATTCGGACTATATGGAGGATGTGTAAAGGCTTCGCATCGAAGTTTCCACAGTGAAGTCGAAACAGCCTTGGAACAAGGGCATTTTTTTATTTTCCATTTCCTCTGTAATACATTACAAAGACCGACATAAAAATTTAGCGATAATTTTAAAACATGAAATATACTGATGACAAAATCATAAAGTACTTTAGTAAAAACATTAGTTCATTGGTAAAGACAGAGACGAGATTTACTGATGAGTTAGACGTGTGATAAATTTCACTGGTAAGAGAGTACATTAAGTATGGAAACGGAGTGAACGTTATGCAATGTGAGATGAAATTTATAGTACAATATTAAATTTTTTAGGTTACCACTTTCTACCATCTTTAATGTTTAAATTTACCGGCATATTTAATTTTTAAATTACCCACATATCCAGTATCTTAATGACGTCTATGAAAAAGAGGCATAGCTTTGAGGTCACAATAATGAAGTCATTCTTAAGAGGGCGTGTCTTAGACACAGACAAGTGATTGACCTCAGTCACGCGACATCACACATATAAACGAAGTTGGTCACAACATACATAGCCATACTACTCCTGACCTCTGTTTCTTCACTTTTGCAGTTACTGTTACGTTCTTCTAGTCCTTTTTCCATCCATCTTTCTGTAGTAAGCAAATGCATTTATCCACAGTTCCAATAGGGAGATGAGGGTTTCAGCGCAATTTTGATATCAAATTCATATGCAAAATAATTGAATTAATCAATTTATCACTCCCGCCCATCCAAGCCCCCTACCACAACCACCCCCATACCCAGACGACGTCACGTGTTTTTCTCAGCTGCACGTGTGGCCCACCCCTCGTCCCCCTCCCCCATCCCCCATCGCCCAACCCCACCCTTCCCACCAACCTACTCTATTGGCGAGAATTTCGATTTTGGCGAGAATTTCAAATTTGGGGAGGAATTTAAAGTTTTCGTGGGAATTTCTTTGTCCCAGCGCTGTGCTGATGTGCCCATCCCACACTCCACCCAGGAATTGGCAGGAAATTAAAAATGATGGTGCCATTTCCGGGACTCGAACCCTGGTCCTCTTGGGTGAGAACCATAACTGCACCCCCCGCCCCCCTCAAAACAATTAAATCACCAAGACGTTTGGAATAAACAGGAAATTAAAAATGGTAGGAAAAGGACTCAGCCTGTTCTGGGCTGCTGGAGAGAGGAAACAGTGTATTTTATTTATTTTTGGAACAACTTATTTAGGAATGGATTTCATGTAGTTTATTTATTACACTGATACAAAACACTCGCCCTGACGTGCTTGGGGTCAAAATATGCAGTACATTGATATACAGACACAAAATAACACTCGTAAATTACCAAAGTAATGCATTGCACAGCATACAGATGTGCAAAACTACTCGTAGCTCAGCGAAATAAAACATGTGTAACGCTATGTAAAAACGCTCACAGCGCCAAACACTCGAAAATAATGCAGGGCAAAAACACTCAGTGCGCGTAAGAAAAGCAGTGTATCAGCGACTCGAACCCTGATTCTATTGGATGGAAAGACCAAGTGCACCCCCTAACACATGGTAACTGTCCCGATGCGGGAGAGGAAGGTTAGGTTAGTGTACTTCCTTTATTTGGCCAGGAAACTGACGCAAATATCGATCCAATTACGTAATTAATCACAAACATCGGTCATAATTACACAACTATACGCATAGTGATGCACAAGGACGGCATAAAATCGCAATACAGCGCAAAAACTGATGATACCATAGAACTGGTGTTATCCTGCTGGGAGAAAGTTTCGCTATACTGCTCGAAACCTGCGACAGAAACCTTCAAACTCTACCCTACACCTACAAGCTGGCGGGAAAAAGGCTGAGGTGTAAGGTACTATATTCTTTTTGATGGGACATATGTTCAACTGAGTAGATGCTGGTGTTGGACAGAGAGGAGTTTAAAAAGTGTATTACCTGCAAGCATACAGTATCTGTTACTGTTTGACGTCAGAGTTCGCTGCAGACACCTACTAAAAATCACCCTACAGCCCAGCTAATACAGCTGATGGGAAAAATGCGTCACAGTTGTAATTACACTTTGAAATTGTTGTGAAAAAACCAGCAGTCATATTGAACACGTCATAATGCAGCACATGTACGGGGGTAAATAGTCGTGCTAAAAGACTCCAAAGGAGGCGGCAGTTGAACGTGCACTCTCCACGATGTAGAATCACAAACTGCCGAAACCCGAGGCCCGCTCCCCTCCCTCCCTCCAACCACCTACAAGGCCGATGGACAGTGGGAGGGAGATACTCTGCTAACAACCTCGTAATATGAGCTGGCCACTGTCTGCCTTGAGGGGATGGTCCTTCACGAACACAAAAGTAGGTATAGTTAACAAAACAATAGGAGACAAAATACATCTTGGTCATCTAAAGTACAGTGACACAGCCACCGCTAGTGGTTAGGGGGCGCACCTGCAGCGACGAGCTGTCACAAACTAGACAGGTTCTCAACGCCTTAGTGATGGAAACACTTTTGTTTAACGTCACGTAGGACGCTCCAGCTGGGACCTGCGGGGAGGCACGTCTCGTAGGAAAGTCGCCCGCCGTTCTGTGATGGTCTGTTTAACATCAACTTGACTCCTACAATAAAACAACTATTAAAAAAAGAAAATGAAAACGTTTGCGATGATAATAATAGACAAAGTCCATTTTCATTTAGTTTTATGAGCAAAATCGATGTAGTTTTTTACGTTCGACTGCACTCGCATCTGATTATTATGTGACGTCCAGCAAAGTGTACCACCACCGATCACAAATGATCAGCAGAGACATACCCACCATGGATAAAATCAGGAAAAAAAGGTTTTGATTATTTCGATGCGAAAACTTCCGGTCACCGCAGGTGTCCTTGTTATTTTGAAATTAAATTGATCATGAGAGTCACTTTGCATGGTTAGCAACTTTTTTTTTTTTCTGTAGTCGGATTACACCCACCAGGTGGGTCAAATGGGAATATGTGGAGTGAACACGATGTTCTTTTCGAGGAACACTATTAAGAAATGACATCTAAAGCTGACCACAGAGCGATTCTACAGCCCACAAGATACATTTCACGTAAGGACCGTGGTATTAAAAACATGATCGTCTTGACCACGTTACCGTCACCCTGGATAAAATGGGCTCTTGAGTCTACAGGTACACACACGAGCCGCTGATAGTGTTACGCTCTCTAAAATAAATTTTGTCACCGATTTTGAATAAAGTCTATCCATTCAATCACTTACTTGCGTTGGATCCTGTAGAGACATCATTTAATGATTACAGCCACTGGTGAATCATATTCGTGTCAACCTTGTGGTGTCACCGCCAGACACCACACTTGCTAGGTGGTAGCCTTTGAATCAGCCGCGGTCCGTTAGTATACGTCGGACCCGCGTGTCGCCACTGTCAGTGATTGCAGACCGAGCGCCACCACACGGCAGGTCTACAGAGACGTACTAGCACTCGCCCCAGTTGTACAGCCGACTTAGCCAGAGATGGATCACTGTCAACTACGCTCTCATTTTCCGAGACGATAGTTAGCATAGCCTTCAGCTACGTCATTTGCTACGACCTAGCAAGGCGCCATAGCATTTGATATTATTTTATATTGTGGTTATAACATGTACCGTCAAGAGAGATGTTCTACAATTATGGATTAAAGTTAAGTATTATATCCACTACGTACTTTATTTGCTACTATTAATTCCCTTAACTGTTCCAGACCTCGCGCCAGCCTGCGTGAGCTTAAGCGCGTGCATTTCGGCTTCCTCTCATAGTGATTTGGCTGTCTTGCTAAGTCACAACAAACCTCATATCTCGAAATGAGTCACCTTTCTCACCTTTCTCAAACCTATCTGCTAAGGATCCCATACGACAGAAACTCCAGCGCTGTTTTTGAGACAGTCCCTCTGTACCTAAGTCTATGCCACCACTATCCATGCAGCTTAGTCTATGTCATCACTAAAATTTTTCTGACCTGCATGGAATTCAGAGAGCGCTATATCTAAGACCTTCTGCATCCTGTAGGGAAACAGAACGAGGAGAGTTAATGCAATAGGAGCACGTGTTGACCACTCGGTAGAAATGGGACCATGATGTCATATCTCCACCAGCCGTGTTCAGTGCGTAAGACCAGCGCCAAAAGAAGCTTTCCACTGCAACACGAGGAAGTAGGAGAGACAGTAGAAGCAGTTACAGTGGTGTTTCTTGTTGGGAAAATTAGGAAGACTATACATCATACAAGGCTACATACAGCTAGTCCTAAGGAGATCTGTGTCTCTCAGGGCGCATTCATGCCTTTCACCCAAACAAATGAGGCGATCCTATTAAATACACGGGTTTTGGTTCATTGGACCAGGTGGTTCATGATCAAAGACGCTTCCACAGACCGGTGTAAAGTTTCATCACCTGTAGTGTCGGATGGCCATAACAGACTATCAAATGGCTCTGAGCACTATGGGACTTAACATCTGAGGTCATCAGTCCCCTAGAACTTAGAACTACTTAAACCTAACTAACCTAAGGACATCACACACATCCATGCCCGAGGCAGGATTCGAACCTGCGACCGTAGCAGTAGCGCGGTTCCGGACTGCGCGCCTAGAACCGCTAGACCACCCCGGCCGGCAACAGACTATCAATCACATGAGCGGGTTCCTGCATTGCTCCTTCATAAGCAGTTTAATATTTTTTTTTTCGGTTGTAACACATCCAATCAATGTACACCGACATACACTTTGTTTCTCTACCATGACTTAGAGACCCTTGTCTGCTGATAACCTGACATTAACATGTTTCGATCCCCTGGCTCTCACTGAAAACTGAAAATCGCATACCATAAACTGTACAGCTAAAACACCACTGTGCAGCTACCACACCACAGGCTGGTAGAAATAAAATACAGATGCGATGTTTCTCATTGACAGAAATGTGGAAGACATCACAACATATGGAAACGGGAAGAGTCTGCGCTATTGTAGAGCGCTTCCAACAATTATTCAAATGTTACAGTACAGTTAATCTCATCTTCCCATCGAAAGGGTAGCGGATGTCTCGGTGATCCGTTTCGAAAATCATTGTTTCTTCATTTTGTAGTCGTGTACATGATTTACTGTTCTGGTGTTGACCATTGCTTGAAGGTGCTGTTCACCACACGCATCAGGTAGCGCAAATAAAAAGAGGTGCTGTTTCCTTATTGGTGAAAAAAAAATTAAAAACATGTGCAGTATATCGCAGGATTTGTAAATAGGACGAGTCTGTAACAATGAGGAACACTTCCAAACAACTGTATTAAGGTGATGACCTCTAAATTTACTCCTATGTTCCACAGTGACAAGTAGCAGGTATCCAGTGGTACATCAAGGTTCCCTCCATCTCAGTGGAGTGGTGTCAGTCAACCATTATGCGCTAATCAACAGCATACCCAGTGGAAAGTCGGGACGCCATTGATATGGAGCGACGTATTGTAATACACACCTCAGTTGATAGCAAGATCAATTTTAGCAATTTTAACCAGAAGTCGGAGAGAGAAATATCAACCACATTAAGCAACCTTTTTAGAAACAGAGTGAGCCGAGTTAATTCTATAGGTGTGTGTTTTGACCGCTCAGTGTACGTGGGAACATGTTCTCGTAGGTCCACCACCTGTGTACGATGTCTAAGGTCAGAGTCAAATGAAGCCTACTCCTGGAACGACAGTACAAATGGTTACAGTGGTGTTTCTTGATGGGAAAATTAGGAAGACTCAACATCGAAGCAGATATGCGTAGGATCCATTCACGTCTATCACCCAAACATTCTTTCAACGTTATTCTGTACCATCCAGCAGAGAAAAATTATGAACTGTCCGCATGCCAGCATCGAGCACATGTAACGATCCTATTAAATATACAGGTATTGATCCATTGCACAGACCAGTGTAAAGTTGCTTCACCTGTACTGTAGGAGGATGACCATATCCCAGAACTATGCAATAAGTCGCAAGAAACGCTCCCTGTGACCCTGTGTCGTTGAGTGCAACATCGATTTTTCTGCAGTAACAGGCTTTGTACACTGGCATACATTTTGCTTTTTCCGCCATGACTTAGAGGTCTGTGTCATGGTCTAAACTGACATTAACACATTCTAATCCATTGCTTCTTGCAGAAAACTAGACCTCATGGTATAAATCATATTGCTACTGCTGCTACCATAACACACTACACACACTACACACACACTGGATGATTTTAAATAAAAGACAATTATAACATAATAAAACTGGAAGAGTTTGGAGGCATTGTGAAGAGTTTGCAAACTGCTGTCTGAAGGTGATTGACGACCACTAAATTTAAACTCATCTGTCACACTGACGGAATAGCTGATGGCTCTGTGTTCAGTTTCGACTGATTCCTCATATTGCAATCATCTAAACAATCACTGTTTCGGTGCTAGCCATCCCCAGAAGATGTTGCTCCTCCACCAAAACTCTTTCTCCATCTCAAACAAGCGATGTCGATCAATCATCATGTGGTAACAAACAGCGTACCAGTGGATGGATGGGGTGGAAAAGACACTGTTGACGTTCTGTAATAATAAGCATCACAGTTGATAATGCAAACAATTTTAGCAATTTTACAATAATTTCAACACTGACTAGTGATACAACAGCATGTTTCCCAATTTCCGTGTAATTGCTAATTCGTCCATTTTCTACTTTGCAAGTATTATTGCGAATGTAGGTAGCTTTTTTTCCTGATTTTGCACAGGGTGGGTATGTCTCTGCTGATCATTTGTGATCGGTGGCAGCACACTTTGCTGAACTCGAAGTTGGAGAGACCTACATAACGTCAAAGAAAAGTGTTTTCCATCCCAGAACGAGAGGCCTATTGGAGGCGTTGAGGATCAGACTAGTCTGTGACAGCTCGTCGCCACAGATGTGCCCCCTAATCATTAGGGGCGGCTGTGTCACTATAGATGACCAAGATGCATTCAGGACAGCCATTCTTTTATCTCCTATTGTTTAGTTAACTATACCTGCTTTTGTGTTGGCAAAGGATCATCATCTCGAGCCAGACAGCGACCAGCAAGTGTCACGAGGTTACTGGTGGAGTAACTTTCTCCCTCCGTCCATTCACCCTGCAGGTGGTTGGAGGGAGGGAGGGAGGGGAGAAGGCTTCGATTTTCAGCAGTTTGTGATTGTACATTGAGGAGAATGTACGTTCAACTACCGCCTCCTCTGCAGTCTATCAGGACGACTGTTTTCCTCAGTGCACGTGTTGCATTATGACCTGTTCAATACAAGTGCTGGTTTTTTCACAACAATTTCGAAGTGTAGTTACAGCTATGACGTATTTTATCCATCAGCTCTGATAGCGTGTATTGGCTCCAGTTAACTGGGCTGCAGGGTGATTTTTAGTAGACATCTGTAGCGAACTCTGACGTCAAACAACGATAGATACTGTATGCTTGCAAGTAATAACTTTTTAAGCTCTTCTCTATCCAACAACAGCATCTAGTCAGTTGAACGTATTTCAAACCAAAAAGAATAAAGATAATACCTTACACCCCAGCCTTTTTCTCGCGAGCTTCTTGGTGTAGGGTAGTGTCTGAATGATTCTGTCACTGGTTTCGGGTGGTATTGGGAAATTTTTTCCCAGCAGGATAACACCAATTGTATGGTATCGTCAGTTTTTGCGCTGTATTGCGATTTTATGCCGTCCTTGTGCATCACTATGCGTGTGGTTGTGTAATTAGGACCCATGTTTGTGATTAATTACGTAATTAGGATCGATATTTGCGTCAGTTTCCTGGCCAAAAATAAATACACTAACCTAATCTTCCTCTTCCGCATCTGGACAGTTTCCATGTGTTAGGGGGTGCACTTGGTCATTCTATCCAGTAGAATCAGGGTTCGAGTCGCTGATACGTTACGTTTTTTATGTGCACTGAGTGTTTGTGCACTGCGTTATTTTCGTGTGTTCAAGCATTGTGAGCGTGTTTGCATAGTGATACACATGTTTTATTTTGGTAATCTACGAGTAGTTTGCACATCTGTACGCTGTGCAATGCATTATTTCGGTCTTTTACGAGTTGTTTTTGTGTCTGTGTACTGCATTATTTATGAGGAGTCTGCAGGTCTGTAAACTGTATATTGCACGTCCCTAAATAAATTGTTTCAAAACTAAATAAAGTGCACTCCTTCCTCTCTCCAGCAGCCCAGAACAGGCTGAGTCCTTTTTCCGCCATTTTAAATTTCCCATCTATTCCAGGCGCCTCTGGTGATTTAATTGTGTTAGTGGGGTGCACTTGGGCTTTCCACCCAGGAGGACCAGGGTTCAAGTCCCGGAAATGGCACCATGATTTTTAATTTCCTGCCAATTCCCTGGTTGGTGGGTGGCGTGGGCAAATGAGCACAGCGCTGGGACAAAGAAATTCCTACGAAAATTCAATATTCACACCAAAATTCGGAATTCGCGCCAAAATTCGAAATTCTCACCAATAGGGTAGGTTGGTGGGAGGTGTGGGGCTTAGGATAGGGGGGATGGGGGATGGGGAGGAGGGGCTGGGGCACATGTGTAACTGGGAAAAACAAGTGACATCATCTGGTAGTGGGGGTGGTCAGGGGCGGGGGTGGGCTGGTGTGGGGGTGGTTAATTTATCAATTTAATTAATTTGCATATCAATTTGATATCACAATTGCACTGATAGCCCCATGTCCCTACTACTCAAAACTACATGGTATCCCACAAATTTTTGCTTTTCCAGTAATTTCTGATCATCGTTAACTTTACGGGTTTCTGTATCATTTAGGTGGGTTTGTAGACTAGGGTGATATTCAGTTTCTACAATATCTTTTCCATGCCGTCAGAAACACTTTTTACGCACGTAGGAAAACCTTATATTATAAAGACTACTTTACATCACTATGTTCTTTCCTTGGCGGTCTTAGCGTTTGTTATTTCAGCGGCCGAATACCCATCGGTGTCATATGCCACATGTCAGATTATTATCGAAAGTCCGAACATAAGGAATAGGTTCTCAGATGTGTGAGTGCTTTTAAGAGTTTTTTGGTCAAAGAACCCAGTACAATGTCCTGGACGACGAGCGTCTATCACAGTTATGTGTTCCCCAGGGAAGTGCCACAGGGCAGCTCTTACTCTATATATGAAAACGATTTGTTGGATATGGTGAGCAGTAATATACGAGTGATGCAGCCCATCTCTCCTATGCATCTCAGGGAAGGACTCAAAGTCTTCAGTTGCTCTAGAAAAACATTTCCCTGCATCTTGTTTCGGAACTTCCAGGTAGATTAAGGCTGAGTGTCGGAACAGAACTCGAACCTGAGATCTTGACTTTCTCGAAATGTGTGCCTACTGTCTGAGCTGTTCTGACAGTTATTTGTTTGATGTATTCCAGTCGGTGTCTTCACCCACACCTTTCGCTTTCTCATCTCTCTAGTATTCGTAATAATTCCCCGTTGTCTCAACACATATCCTAACTTTGTCTCTTCTTCCAATTACAATTTTCCGTTAATTCCTTTCACCGCCAATTTCTGCGACACACGTACTCTCCTATACAGTCCACTTCATTTTCTGCTCTCTCTGTAACACCACACCTGAAACGCCTCGATTCTCTGATATATCTACATATACATGGATACTCCGCAAATGATACTTAAGTGCCTTTCGAATTTTCAGCTGTCCATGATTTACTTCCACAGAATTCTGTGCTCTGGGCGTACATTCTCAAAGCTTTCCACCTAAAATTAACGTCTATGATAAGGGCAGCTTTGGCTTTAGCGAGGAGTGCCCTCTTTTCCTGTACTGGTCTCCTCTTTATATCCTCCTCGTATCACCGACACTTTGCTTCCAAGGCAAGACAATTGCTTCAGTTCATCTACAAAGTGGTGCCACTTTTTGAAGTTAAATTTATCGCTAATATAATTTCTTCTACTCCTTCGTCTTTCTTTGGTTTACCCTCAGTAGGTATTTTGAGCTCACTAGACTTTTCATTTCATTCAACCGATCCATTAATTCTTCTTAGCTTTTTGTAGGATAGGAATGTCATTAATGAATCTTATGATGATATAATTTCATTCTAAATTTTAGTTATACTTCTGAAACTTTATTTTATTTCCATTGTAGCTTCTTGGACGTACAGGCTGAACAACTGGGAAGAAAGGATGCATCCCGTCTTACGCCCATTTTACTCGAAGATTTATCTCTTAACCTTCCATTCTCACCGCCCCTTTTGATTCTTGTATGTAGTGTATATTACTTGTGTTACAGGTTCCAGATATTTATCATTACGAGGTGTGATCGTAAACTAACAGTACTGATGCTATCACAAAGTAATTACTCTTGTACCGAAGACAAACGACGAATAACTGTGAAGCGTGAAGCATTCTCAGTCGAATGCGTAACCACTGGTGTCTGGAGACATGTCAGTGTGGTCGTGGCCTTCGTTTGTGTAAGAGCTATTATTCTATCTTGTCGGAAGAACGGTAAGTGTATTAATACACTCCTGGAAATGGAAAAAAGAACACATTGACACCGGTGTGTCAGACCCACCATATTTGCTCCGGACACTGCGAGAGGGCTGTACAAGCAATGATCGATCACACGCACGGCACAGCGGACACACCAGGAACCGCGGTGTTGGCCGTCGAATGGCGCTAGCTGCGCAGCATTTGTGCACCGCCGCCGTCAGTGTCAGCCAGTTTGCCGTGGCATACGGAGCTCCATCGCAGTCTTTAACACTGGTAGCATGCCGCGACAGCGTGGACGTGAACCGTATGTGCAGTTGACGGACTTTGAGCGAGGGCGTATAGTGGGCATGCGGGAGGCCGGGTGGACGTACCGCCGAATTGCTCAACACGTGGGGCGTGAGGTCTCCACAGTACATCGATGTTGTCGCCAGTGGTCGGCGGAAGGTGCACGTGCCCGTCGACCTGGGACCGGACCGCAGCGACGCACGGATGCACGCCAAGACCGTAGGATCCTACGCAGTGCCGTAGGGGACCGCACCGCCACTTCCCAGCAAATTAGGGACACTGTTGCTCCTGGGGTATCGGCGAGGACCATTCGCAACCGTCTCCATGAAGCTGGGCTACGGTCCCGCACACCGTTAGGCCGTCTTCCGCTCACGCCCCAACATCGTGCAGCCCGCCTCCAGTGGTATCGCGACAGGCGTGAATGGAGGGACGAATGGAGACGTGTCGTCTTCAGCGATGAGAGTCGCTTCTGCCTTGGTGCCAAAGATGGTCGTATGCGTGTTTTGCGCCGTGCAGGTGAGTGCCACAATCAGGACTGCATACGACCGAGGCACACAGGGCCAACACCCGGCATCATGGTGTGGGGAGCGATCTCCTACACTGGCCGTACACCACTGGTGATCGTCGAGGGGACACTGAATAGTGCACGGTACATCCAAACCGTCATCGAACCCATCGTTCTACCATTCCTAGACCGGCAGGGGAACTTGCTGTTCCAACAGGACAATGCACGTCCGCATGTATCCCATGCCACCCAACGTGCTCTAGAAGGTGTAAGTCAACTACCCTGGTCAGCAAGATCTCCGGATCTGTCCCCCATTGAGCATGTTTGGGACTGGATGACGCGTCGTCTCACGCGGTCTGCACGTCCAGCACGAACGCTGGTCCAACTGAGGCGCCAGGTGGAAATGGCATGGCAAGCCGTTCCACAGGACTACATCCAGCATCTCTACGATCGTCTCCATGGGAGAATAGTAGCCTGCATTGCTGCGAAAGGTGGATATACACTGTACTAGTGCCGACATTGTGCATGCTCTGTTGCCTGTGTCTATGTGCCTGTGGTTCTGTCAGTGTGATCATGTGATGTATCTGACCCCAGGAATGTGTCAATAAAGTTTCCCCTTCCTGGGACAATGAATTCACGGTGTTCTTATTTCAATTTCCAGGAGTGTAGATAAAAGAGATGTCGTGACGTTTCACGTAAGTAACTTGGAAAAACAACTGCTGAAACTTACGTTTTACTAAAATAAGTGGAGGGCGAAGACTGATTACCACGCACGACAGTTTTACGGCGGTTCAAGCGTTTCAAAAATGGCCGAGAAGTAGTTAAGGGTGACTCAGGTCCAGGAACATAGAAAACGGATGAAAATATCGCAAAAATTAGTAATTTGATTGAATCTGACCGTCGTTGAGCATTCGATCGATTGCTGAAACTTTAGAATTGACAAGGAATGCTCAAGGAAAATTTGACATAAGCAATTTACTCACTCTACTCTACTCCATCCGAACAGGCTATGAAGGCCCAATAGTACCTACCGGCCGCCGTGTCACCCTCAGCCCATAGTCGTCACTGGATGCAGATACGGAGGGACATCTGGTCAGCACACCACTCTCCCGGCCGTAGGTCAGTTTCCGGGACCGGAGCCGCTACTTCTCAATCAAGTAGCTCCTCAGTTTGCCTCATAAGGGCTGAGTGCACTCCGCTTGCCAACAGCGCTCGGCAGACCGAATGGTCACCCATCCAAGTACTAGCTCAGCTCGACAGCGCTAAACTTAGGTGATCTGATGTGAATCGGTGTTACGTCTGCGGCAAGCCCGTTGGCCAACGTAATCAGTTTAGCTTGAGAAAAATGTGTGAGAAATAGATACTGAAAATTCTCACGATCGAACAAGAAGAAGCTCATGAAAATGTTTGTACTGACACTTTGAATACCACTGAAGATTATCCTAATTTCTTGGAAAGAGTGATAATGTGTGACGAATCTTAGTTTTTCGCTTATGATACAGAAACTTAAGTGCCAGTCAATGCACTGGAAGGGCTGTGCTTCATCGAGAAAGAAAAAAGGTCCAATGAGCAAATCAAGATTCAAAGCGATGATGATTGTTTTCTTTTTCGATATTTATGGAGCTGTGTATCTTCTCTGTTTCCTGAAGGTCAGATTATTAATCAGATTAACCAACTTGTGGTTCTTGCTCAACTACGAAAAACCTACCCGAGTTGTGGAAGAACATCAACACAATGCATTGGCTCATACAACATTGACTGTTAAGATGTTTCTGGTGAATTACAGCATCCCAATGGTATAACAGGCACCTTGTTCGTCTGACCTAGCACCATGTGACTTCTGTCTATTCCCCGAGATCAAATCTGCATTAAAAGGAACAAATTTCAGTCCGTTGAAGCAGTAGAAAAAAAAAGTGGCACGAGTCATCTAGGAGCTCACCAAAGAGGACTTTCAGCAATCTTTCCAGCAATGGAAAATTCGCATGGGGCGTTGTAGGGATAGACGAGGGGAGTATATTGGGGGTGTATGCTTTGAAATAAATAACCCACCAGGTGGTGAGGAGGACACTGTGGCCAGGCCTCGGGTTTCGACCCCTGCCCACTTTGCCCCCCGAGCCCCCACCATCCCACTACAAAAAAAAAAAAAAAAAAAAAAAAAAAAAAAGAAGAAAGTTGGTAGAGCACTTAAAAAAAAGAATGCTAACGCGCTGCTTCCTGCACTTGGGTAGGCGCGCCAGACCCGGATCGAATCCGCCTGGCGGATTAACGACCTAGGGCCAGTGAGCCGGCCAGCCTGGATATGGTTTTTAGACGGTTTTTCACATCTCCCTAGGTGAATACCGGGCTGGTCCCGACGTTCCGCCTCAGTTACACAACTCGCAGACATTTGCAACACATTTGCACTATTCCATGGCTTACATTAGATACAGACTGGGGTACACTAATTCCTTCCCAGGGGGGTATGGAGTGATGGCAGGAAGGCCATCCGGCCACCCTTTAAACTTACTATGCCACATCCGATTAACCATGGCCGACCCTACGTTACTGCACGACAAGGTTCAGACAAAGAAAGAAAGAATGTTTTTGAAATAAATAGTCTCGGTATAGAAAGCTTTTCCACGGCTGATAAATCGTACGACTGTGTCTTCTCTCTGTTACCAAGAGGAACACTAGAACTGCCTATCTCGTACCTTAACATTTTCGCAAATCCGATCGGCATCTAACAGATCCCAAAATTTCTTTTCCATTCTCCTCAAAATTTCGCCAGTTCGTTTTCGTGTTCAGTGACTTCGCAGTCGACTGGGCGTTAACCCGTGACGCTCCTTCCTTTGACTGCAGCTGAATCATGAACCTCACAGCGACATGAGGCCTGCTGTGACGGCACGGTTTCATTATTGGAATTCCCGGAGAGTGACGCGCACACCGGCGTCGGGAGGGGTGAATTCCTGCCATCGCAATATACGGCCAGGGGCGCGTGTTTGCAGAGTGAGGTGTGATGGGGAAAGCGGGAGGGGGCAGGTTGCCTTTGTGCCGCCCTAGAGTTGCGTGCTGAGTAAGCACGCAGTGGCAGAGGCGGCCCTGCTGACAGCTACGTGGACAGCGCATTCCTGGCGGACCGCCAGTGGCGCCGCGTCCGCTTCCGCCGGGGCTGCGCTTTGGACCAGGGGTTGGAGAGTGGGGAGGGGGGAGCAAGGAGAGGGGGGAGGAGGAGGAGGAAGCTGCCAACGTCCGCCCTCAACATCCGCCGCTGCTATCGACCAGCGCTCCATCTCATGGCAACGTTATTGGTTTCTCCCATTTAATTACATGAAGTCTAATAGAAATTCTTCGTCTGAAAACGAGGAACTGATATAAAAGCAAAATTTATGTCACTTCATTTGTACGGTGAAGTCTCATATAAACTAAGCAAAGTTACGAAAAAAAGAAACATAACGTACATATCGCGTATAAATCACATTCCCCACCGAAACGTCATATAACCCTAACTGCACTACTGGCCATTAAAATTGCTACACCAAGAAGAAATGCAGATGACAAGCGGGTATTCATTGGACAAATATATTATACTAGAACTGACATGTGATTACATTTTCCCGCAGTTTGGGTGCATAGATCCTGAGAAATCAGTACCCAGAACAACCACCTCTGCCCGTAATAACGTCTTGATACGATTGGGCATTCATTCAAACAGAGCTTGGATGGCGTGTACAGGTACAGCTGCCCATGCAGCTTCAACACGATACCACAGTTCATCAAGAGTAGTGGCTGGCGTATTGTGATGAGCCAGTTGCTCGGCCACCATTGACCAGACGTTTTGAATTGGTGTGACGTCTGGAGAATGTGCTGGCCAGGGCAGCAGTCGAACATCTGCTGTATCCAGAAAGGCCCGAACAGGACCTGCAACATGCGGTCGTGCATTATCCTGCTGAAATGTAGGGTTACGCCGGGATCGAATGAGGGGTAGAGCCACGGGTCGTAACACATCTGAAATGTAACGTCCACTGTTCAAAGTGGAGGTGACCGAGACGTGTTACCAATGGCATCCCATACCATCACGCAGCGTGATACGCCAGTATGGCGATGACGAATACACGCTTCCAATGTGCGTTCACCGCGATGTCACCAAACACGGATGCGACCATCATGATGCTGTAAACAGAACCTGGATTCATCCGAAAAAATGACGTTTTGCCATTCGTGCACCCAGGTTCGTCTTTGAGTACAACATCGCAAGCGCTCCTGTCTGTGATGCAACGTCAAGGGTAATCGCAGCCATGGTCTCCGAGCTGATAGTCCATGCTGCTGCAAACGTCATCGAACTGTTCGTGCAGTTGGTTGTTGTCTTGCAAGCGTCCCCATCTGTTAACTCAGGGATCGAGACGTGGCTGCACAATCCGTTACAGTCATGAGGATAAGATGCCTGTCATCTGGACTGGTCGTGATACGAGGCCGTTGGGATCCAGCACGGCGTTCCGCATTACCCTCCTGAACCCACCGATTCCATATTCTGCTAACAGTCATTGGATCTCGACCAACGCGAGCAGCAATGTCGCGATACGATAAACCGCAATCGCGATAGGCTACAGTCCGACCTTTATGAAAGTCGGAAACGTGATGGTACGCATTTCTCCGCCTTACACGAGGCATCACAACAACGTTTCACCAGACAACGCCCGTCAACTGCTGTTTGTGTAAGAGAAATCGGTTGGAAACTTTCCTCATGTCAGCAGGTTGTAGGCGTCGCCACAGGCGCCACCCTTGTGTGAATGCTCTGAAAATCTAATCATTTGCATATCACAGCATCTTCTTCCTGTCAGTTAAATTTCGCGTCTGTACCACGTTATCTTCGTGGTGTAGCAATTTTAATGGCCAGTAGTGTACATTCGTGGGGTAATTTATTAGCCCACGCGCCACCGTTTTGTTTACAGTTCCGTTGCTATTGCACCGTCGCCACTGGCCTTCTATGTAATCTTAACAGCGGCTCCGTTTTTGTATTGTGCAGGCGTGTGTTAACCAGCGACCATTATTTCTTTAGATACAAAACCAGATGTTGTCGAAATCTATACCACGTAATTATAAACGTTATTTCTCTAAATTACTATCGCGGATTGTTTTAGACTAGAGCGACGTGTGAACGATATCCAAATTCTGTAGTTATTGTTACGTAGTGAAGACCACTGTCTCACTGGATACATCATAATCCTTTCTAAATGCAGCCGAGTTTAGTGACAAGCAAACAAAAATATCTGAGCAAGAAACTGACAGTGAAACAGAGCATGCTGAAAAGGCTGAGAAAGAGAATGTTGTCGAAGAAAGCCAAGAAAAAGCAAGACAGTCTGGCTATTTTTATGGAAAAAAACGTCGTAAATAAAAGCAGCAAGATGGTGCTTGAATATTTTATGAACCAACGCGGCATGTCAACGATAAAAGCAAACACCAAAGAGACAAAAATGAATTCCAGGAATTTTTCTAGGGATTTACAGACTACAATGGACAAAGGAAAAATTTTGAAAATAATAGCAGGGTTGACGAATCTGCAGCACAAGTCCAAGTGGGACCGAGACAGCCAAAAAAGTCGAAGGTGTCAAAATGTCACACGTCCACGCCTTACATGTCAAAAATAAGCGTGTAATATGCGTTCCATTGATAAACAGGTATGTCTTGACTTTGAAGAACGAAGATAAGTGCTTATTTGATTCGTTCATGTAAGTACTGTAATTTTTTTTATTGGAGGTCATTGTTTATATTTCTCTATAGTTTAATTAATGCATCGTTAATTCATCTCCAAACAAATTCCTGACAGTTATTGAAGTACATTTTCTTTGTTTTTTAAATTAATTTCAAAAACTCGGTTGACGAAGCCATTGTTGATAAGATCATGTTTCCTTTTTTAATAAAGATATATTTTTCATAAATATATGGCTTTCTTTTATTGAGCCTTTAACAACGTTTCAGACAACTAACAGACATAGAAGTAGATAAATTTCAAGTGGTTTTTGTTTTGGAATCCAAAACCTACCCACGAATTTATTAGCGTCAGTCTGAATGGCAAGTATAGTTAAGGGTTAATACACGACGTTTACACAACGCGAGATTTATACGAAAACAGTGGAATATACGAAATATACTGCTCTGACCTTAGTGTTAGCTACATCGTGTAAATGAGCTGAATTTTAAAACCAGTACAAGGAAAATTTAGGAAAACACAGGTAGTAAATCAAGTTAAACAGGCCGTCTCATACAAGATAGTCACACGATGCACACTATCGAAAACAATGTCGTAATTTTTCATTCAGTGAAGAAGGAAGATTTAATGGACGTACATGAAGAATAAAAATATATGTCCACTTGAAAAGGTCCAATAAAAAAGACGCTCAAAGAACGGCGCGCACTAGGAGACATTAGTATCCTGGCTATATAGTATGCCGCCCTGTCTTGATGGCTGCCTTTAAAGGCACTGAGTAATTTTGTAGCTGCCTTCAGGTGTTCGCAAACTTGTCCTTGCCTTTTAAGCAGTCCACATTGCATGCATGATGGGTTGGCGACCTCTATAGTTCCGTGTTCTTTTGTCCGCTCACGCTAGGGGGCGTAACTTTTCACTTGACCTGGACGCAACGGCCAAGGACATTATTATAGAATTTCATTAAATCTAAATAAATACCTTTAGCGTTTCATTTATAAATGATGCAGTCTAAAATTTTGCACATGACAAAATATAACTGTTTTCAGCGCTAAAGCATCGCAGTATCATCAGTGTTTCAAAATGTATACTTCTTTTTTAATGATGACACACTCATTTGTCCTGACATTATTGGGAATATCATTTTTAAATCCAGCCGACTTCTGTCTTCGTAAGGATTTGACATTGCTTCACTATAGCACAATATAACCTATATGTTCCCTTTCTTTCTGTGCTTACACTATACGTCTGTAAACTTAATAATTCCATATAGAAACTCTAGCATTCCTGTTAAGTGAAGTATCTAAATATTCATTGCGTCACGTATTTATAACATCAGAAATTTCGCTGCAAAATGGCTGCAATATAGAAGCCTACTTCTCTCGTGTAGTAAAATATTTTTGAATTGATTCAACTGTGGGTTCTTGGTGGAATGTTGTGTCTTGTATTAACTAAGGCGAAACACATTTTTGGCCTTTACTGAGTAACTGTACGGCCAAGGATCGGGTTATAAGCCCATTTTCTAGTATATAAATTATCTCAACGATGAGAACAAAGCAAAGATAAATAAGTAAACCTTTTAAACAGTTCATTCTCGACTTACACTGTAAAAGTTACTCGTACCTTCATTGCCAATTTTGACAAAATTACATACGGATTTACAAAATTCATTAGGACAGTATTTACATTAACTATGACTAAACATACCATGGAGCAGAGCTTTGAACAGGGATGGAATTTTACTAAGGGAATAAGTGCACCACTGTTGGTCTTCAACGAATGGGGTTGCAATATTGTCCAAAATGGACGAATAATGGACTGAGTTTGTTCCTTCAGTAATAGATGTGTATACCCACATTTATTACTGAAAGAACAAACTCAGTTCAATTATTCGCCCCTATGGCCAATATCGTAACCTCTAAATAGAAGATGAATCTTGGTGCTTTTACAGTTGCTATTAAATTGTAATCAATATGATGTTAGTTTACTTCTTTTCTGACCGTGCCAGTGAGCTTATGTGTTGAAAAAAACGCCTATTCGGGAAGATAAATGTGTTATGGTCTATACATTATGTAATAAGATGATTAGCCATTTTGTTAGTGCATTTACTTACATTTTTGTTAGTAATTTTCTTGTCTGGCTACAGAGCACAGTAACAAGTACATCACAACTCAACTTTTTCACAATCATTTGTTTACATCAGTCTAAAGCGACTTAAAAACTAAGCTCAACTAATTTATATCGCTAAAACCGGAAAACTCTCCTACGAAATCGCAAACACTTTCAGACCACACGACATTAACATTGCCTTTACAACGCATAACAAACTGCAACGCACACTGAGACACAACATGAACATACAAACACGTAATCACTCACAATCAGGCATTCACAAAATAGCATGTTGTAGCTGCAAAGTCCTCTGTGTAGGCCAAACCGGGCGAGATTTCCAAAAAAAATACAACGAACATATAAATGCCTACCTCAGTAACGGCTATAACGAATCAGCTGTGGCCACCCACATAAAAATCACAGGCCATCCATTCCATGATATTGCGCACCATCTTCATACATATCATAAAGTGGACAAATGACACCAAATGGACCTATGTGAAGAACCGGAAATATTCATTCACGGCAAAATACACAGAGACATGCTGCTAAACGATAAACTTGAAAGTAGTACTCTTAACTCCTTTAAAAACTTCTCCAATGTTGAATTCCCATTTCATTGAAAGAGTAAACCGCCGCCTCCCCTGTTTGCGATTGCTTATAGACCAGAGAAGTCGACTTATCCACCATATTGGATTGGAACACGGTTGTTTTTATTCAGTGACATACTGCCTTTAGCGGTGTTTTATTCTGACGGACAACGAATGTTGGATACTAAGTTCCGAGCTTATTAGGTCTAGTGTTTTAGTTGCGTCTCCATCTGAAGATGAGGCTTTTAGTATCATGAAACCGGTATGGATCTAAATATAAAGAAGTAAATACATTTGAAGCGGTTTATTAATACCCTAGGTCAAAAATAATTTGTTTTTACCAACTACACACCTAATCTTTGCCACGACATATATCCATCTAGACATAAATGTTTCATCTTCATTGTATACCACTGTTTTATCAATAGAAACTGCTTTATATTAGCTTTCAAGACCCTTCAGATCGATGTAAAGGAACGATTGTGAAAGTGTGAAGTTGTGATGTTTTTGTTACTGTTCTAGTACATACTGTAGACACTATGAGATATTTTTCTCCCTGAACAGGCGACTTTTCCGGCATGCGACCTCACTGGCACATACAGCAAAGGAAACTATCCTCACTTCATGTTTATTACAATGTAAAAGCAACTGTAAATGTACCTGGTGTGGGCAACGTGCTGCCGAAATCCGTCTTGCTAGTAAAATATTAGTAACAAGTGACTGTTGCAGTATATGTTTTTTCATATAAATCTTACAAGACTGTTACAGCCGTCAAATAACATAGACAAATTAAAGTGTGACCTTCGTGCATTCATTGAAATAACAAATTTCCTTTTTCGTGCATAGCCCTGCAGCAATTTGTGTTTATTCGTAGTTATTATAAATGCTATTCTAATGAATTCTGAAAATCCATACGTAATTTTGTCCAAATTATCAACAGAGATAACTTATACAGTGTAAGGCCAGAATTGATACTTTAAAAAGCTCACAAGTTTATCTTTGCTCGGTTCTCATCTTTGGGATCAGTTACTTGCTAGAAAATGGGCCTATGACAAGAAACCTTTGTCGTATAGTAATAACAGAGTTAGTGAAAAAGGTTAAAAAAAAGTGTATCGTTTAGTTTACACAAAATAAAGTACTTTTTAACAACAAAACCAATACATTCCATTGACATTAATCTCTAACCTCATCTCAGCAGCCAGCATGAAAATCATGAAATCTTGACAGTAAATTTGTATGTTCATGGCCTTCGCCTGGTAGCCCATGTAGCCCTCAGCTGACATAATGCCTTCGATCACAGCCTCAGGTCCCACGAAAACCCAAAGAGTTAATACCTAGGATTTTCAGACGATTACACAGACACCTGTTGTTCCTACCAGTTACTTCAAAAATTGTTCAAATGGCTCTGAGCACTATAGGACTTAACATCTGAGGTCATCAGTCCCCTAGAACGTAGAACTACTTAAAACTAACTAACCTAAGGACATTACACACATCCATATCCGAGGCAGGATTCGAACCTGCGACCGTAGCGGTCGCGCGGTTCCAGACTGAAGCACCAAGAACCGCTCGGCCACATCGGCCGGCTACCAGTTATTCAAGTTGTACAGAATATCTTGTAAATCCGACAACGACACGAAGTGTGAGAATTAGAATGATTTCGATTCGTTTTCTGCGTTCTGACTAAAGCTGGTAATGTATTCTGGTGGACCACCAGCGCTGCCTGGACAGCCAGCGCATCAGTAAGTTATGGGCGCCTCCGATTTAAACGTCTACTCGGCGCGGTGTTTAACTAATGGGCGGCGCCCGATGCGCCACCACGTGTCCCTCCGCCGCGACCCCGACCTGGATAATTGAATGGCAGCACCTGCGGCTGGCGGAATACGCTGATGGCCGTCTGAATAACGCATGGCGGGGCGGGCCCCTTCGGCTGTTTATAGCTTCGGTCGTCATTCGGCATCGCTTTACTGTCAGGGTATGCGGTTCAGACCGCAAACTGCCCGTACGTCATCATGCCTTTACAGCTTGTAACGTAACTTAGCTTTCAGGTTCTTCAACATACTACGCAGACGCTCAAAACTAAGACCAAGTTGTAGGAAATACAGCAGGATTACTGAAAATATTTTGTAGTAACGAGTGTAAATATTAACATTACTTCCGCAAGCACCAACCAGAGTTCCCATTGCGGATAAAACACCACAGGTTCAGTTAGAGAATCCAAATGAAAACGTCAAGGATGTTTACGACAGGGCAGTATGTGATAAATAAACATCATGCGTTAAGAAAACAAACAGAGTGCATTTCAGCAAAAAGAAGTAAAGTAACCATCAGGAAAAACGGAGGCGCAACACGCAGACAACACAGCAGACCACACCACACCAGGAAAAACAAAATGGTACCCTTTATTTATTTGTTTATTGTTGCGTGGGACCAAATTAAGGAGATGGCTACATGGTCATGGAACGAGTCAATACATGAAATTATAACACGATAGTAGAAACAGATAAAATGAAATACAAGAAACGTATTCAGGCGACAATTCGTAAGTTTAAATAAAGAAAATCAACAATGTAACACTGGAATTTGCTTAATTTTTCAGCTCTTCCAGGATCTCCTCGGCAGAATAGAAGGAGTGAGCCATGAGGAAACTCTTCAGTTTAGACTTAAAAGCGTTTGGGCTACTGCTAAGATTTTTGAGTTATTGTGGTAGCTTATTGAAAATGGATGCAGCAGAATAGTGCACTCCTTTCTGCACAAGAGTCAAGGAAGTGCATTCCACATGCAGATTTGATTTCTGTCTAGTATTAACTGAGTGAAAGCTGCTAACTCTTTGGAATAAGCTAATATTGCTAACAACAAACGACAGTAAAGAAAATATATACCGTGAGGGCAATGTCAGAATTACCAGACTATTGAATAGGGGTCGACAAGAAATTCTCGAACTTACACCACATCTAGTTCGAACAGCCCGTTTTTGAGCCAAAAATACCCTTTTTGAATCAGAAGAAGTACCCCAAAAAATAATACCATATGACATAGGATATAGTAATAAAACAGATCATAGAGTTGCAATTATATTGAAGTAACAAGGTATTCCAGTAACTTTCAGAACAAACAACATAGTCCAACAAAGCCTAAGACCAGACCGAACATCCTCAGACAAATTCAACAATGCAGGAATGTACTAACTGACATGCAACTCCTGACAAGCTCAATACAACAAGCAAAGAGGAACTTCCTAACAAGGTACACAGTGAACATGAGAGCCTTGAAGAGTGACAGCACACATTCCACTTTGGCAGAACACTTAATAAATAAGAAACATCACCCGACTAATATCGAAATTGATTGACACATCCTGAAAAACAGCAAAAGTTTACACCGAAAAGTACGAACAGAAGAAAATTATTACATATGAAAGGCTATAGAGGAAGGCAAAAACGTAATAAACGAAAACACAATACTTTACAACAACACTCTCTTTACGGCTTTAAGACCTGGCACGCCACACAGAACAGAAATAACACATTACTACACAACCACACAGACACTTTCACACACAATACACGCACACACACACTCATACATGATCACCACCTCCTCCTCCCCCGCGCCCTCCCCTGCAGCTACCACCACTCCACGTATAGCTTCCCAGTCGCACACACAGAGACAGAGAAATAAATATGGAACACAAGCCGTCAGAACTCCCGCTACTATTTCAAAGCCTTCCCCCAATACGAGGTGCATACTGCGACACACGCGAATAGTAAGATGGCGTAATGTTTGTAAAAGTTGCGTTTTTCTGTGTTTTAAAAAACATCTGCAAGCCGGCCAACGAATAGAAGTACATGACAGATTACGTAAGAACCTAGTGCCCATTAAAACTGTATCCACAACGCTACAGCAGTTCCCAATAGTATAACATTGTCGTAGGTAAGTACACATTTTCATATATGTTAATAAAAGCCGCTCATATAGGTGCAGATAACATGCTGTATGCCGAAAAAACAGCAAGAGAACACAGAAAATATGCCGCAAAGACAGCAAAAAACATAGAAACCTTGTTGTTCTTTTTAAATAATTATGGAACTATAAAACTATTCATACGATACAGTACGTGCAACCAAACAGTAACCATTTAACAACGTTGTGTAGTATTTTTAACGATACTAATTTTGCATTTTTTTTAATATAAAGAAAAACCAACTGATGATGGCGATATTGTCCCTGAAACTAAAAATTGAAAATATATAAATAAAGAGAAAAGGATTTTACATCAAAGTTGACCCAAAGTCCCACATTGTAACTATCGCATCAAGCACAAATGATACCCCTATAGATTGTGTAACAAACATAAAGATTTTAGAAATGAAATTTGATTGTGATTTGATAGGGAATGAACATACGAAGATACTGGAAGAAAAGAATGTCATGAACATGTTATGCCCTTATGCTTCTATTCTAAGCTTGTAACAGCCTGTGTCTTGTGGTCACATGCTTCTCCGACATACAGTCACTTCTTAGTTATGGGATAATTTTCTGAAGATAGTAGGGACAAAACATGGACACAGCTTTTAAAATGAAGAAACAGACCGTAACAATCATATGTAGAAGCACCAGTCAGGCTCGTTGTAAGGAAATATTTATAAAACGGGTTATCCTTACTGCACCAGCGAGTACATGTACAAATCTACCGCTCAAATCAGGGAAATCGTTACTAAACATTTCGCTAACAGTTCTATACATAATCATGGAACGAGAGCCAGTCTCGATTTACATTTGCCAAGGTGAAACAATATTCAATACAGCAGTGAACACAATTGTGTAGTAAATTGTCAAAGGAGATGAAAACCTTACAAAAAATATGTTTTTACAAAGGCGGCTAAAACATCCTTCACGAGTAATGCATAACACACATTAAGGATTACTTAGAGGGCTCAGAGTAGCAGTTAATAACGAAAGAGGAACACCAAAACATCCCACGACATTACGATACATGATCATAATGTAATGCTTCTAAGGTAATTGGTGTGCCTATATCTGTGGTGCATGATAGTAACTAATGTCTTAGTAGAGGAAGAACTTCTTACCCGACATCGCTTTAAAAACTTTATTGTAGATAATCGGATTCGGTAAAACTAAGTTACCGTCTTCAAATCTTCTTAAAGAATATTACGAATCTCTTATGCCAGCTACACACAAAATCTTTACATTGAATTTCCAGGTACATAAATTTGATATGATCGATTTAAGAAAATTAAAAAATACATTTATTTTAATTTTTTAATTTTTAATGATTTTAAGTTTTGATGTATTAACGCGACGTTTTCATGTTTACGTATCTGGAAATCCAATGGGACGATTTTGAGTATATCTGGCACAAGATTTTTGTAGTAAGTTTTATGAAGACCTGAAGACTGTAACTTAGTTTTGCCGAAACCGGCTATCTACGATGAAGTTTTTATAGCGACCTCCGATAAGAAGTTCTTCTTCTCCTAGGTAATTACTACAGATCGCCCCTTCGAGCTCTTCATGAGTAAACTAATAATACTAACTAATGTCTAGACATTCTCCCGAGCTGAATGTTTTACCCATCGCGGGGGGATGATGACTCACTTTTATTTTAGGCGGTCTACGTCGAGGATATAAAGGACATAGTTGCATGTTTAGGGGCCTGGTGTCGGTTTTCCCAACAGACAGAAGCTAGTGCGAGGGGTAGAGCAGCATATTCGTCGTCCGGGAGTCGTTAGTTGGCGACCGTATTGAGTGCAGTGATGCGGTGCAAGTCTGTGTCTTACATTGTGAGTTATCTGGCGAAAATTGTTTGTACATGGAAAACGTTGTACAATGGAGACTCATCGATGAGCCTGCGTAGTTGTTTAGACAGTGACTTCATATTCCGGGGGATGTAGTTTGCTCTGTCCTGCCATCATAATTTAGATTTTCCATGATTTTCCTAAAGCATTTGACGCAAATGCCCGAATGGTTCCTTCATCAAGACAACAGCAGACCATCTCTTCTATCCTCATAAAACCATACTTATGCATTCTGTGTATATGTTTATTTTAAGCTACTTATTTTCATTGTATTATTGTGAGAACTCCTGCATCGTCTAAATCTAATCAAATCATATCAGCCGTATGACGAACAGCGGCTCTGGTTGTTCACAGGCTCCAGAAGTTTGCAGACTACGGAGTCCATATTGACTTCTGGAAAGTCTGAAGCGGCGCCTATGTTGCAGCCTTGCTGCTGTCACATCGCCGGCGAGGCCCGGCGTTGATGAAACGAGTCCACTGACAAGAAGGGCACACGGCAAGAGGATTTTTGTATCTTTTTATATTAATGGTACTTGAAGTTGAGAACTGAAGAATCAATATTTTTATTTATTTATATATTGCTGACTTTGGGCAACAAAGGCCATACAGCCATACAGTACTTTCAAAAGTGTCATGTTCACATAATTGCTATAACCACAGCAGAAAAATAAAGAGTTCGGTGTACAAACCTTAAGTTTTTAATCTTAAATAAAAAAATTAAAACACGAACACCACAAAGCTAGCAGTAACCGGAACAGTTAACATCAATGCATTTTTCGCAGTAGAACAGTGATACGACTGTGAAGTACAAAGATAAATTTGTTTGTCATGTAAATTAAAAACACAAAATTAAGACGCAGATTTCGAAGCGTGCCGGTTCCATAGAATAATACCCACAGCAACTTATAATTAAAATTTGGACAACAGCTTCGGTCGGGAAGGTAAATTGTTAATATAAAGTATAAATATTAAGAGACATCCCAGTTTTCGAACCTGACTGGTTTTATTTTTTTATTTTACACATCTAGTTCCGTAGTACCAAATTGAGGAGCAAATCTCCAAGGTCATGGAACGTGTCAGTACATGAAATTACAACATAAAGGTAATAACTGATAAAATAAAATGTTTATGAACCCAAAAAGGGACAAGCCATAAGTTTAAGGAATCAGCTTATTTTTTCAAGGATATGCGCGCTTTCAAATATTTTAAATTCTTCAATTAAACTTAACACAAAAATTAAGTCTCAGTAACAGATGCCACTTTCTGCATTGAATGCTATATTCAATATTTCCAGTTTCAGGATCTTACTTGAACATCAATATTTCTTTGAAAAGTACGTTGAAGGTTAAATTCAACAACAGTTAACGAAATTTGCGTTTTTTTAATTTTTTGTGGTGGTTAAAAAGTCGGTAGTACAAATTACAGAAAGTGCAAAGATATCGCTGAAATTGTGCTGAAAGGTATTTTCAGATTATAAACCAGTGTCTCTTTAAAAACCTTGTTGACAAAATAATTCAACAACAATTAACGTACTTTTTTAATTTTTTAGGGTGAGCATAAAGTACAATCCCCCCCCCCAGCAATTAGTAATGCCATTCACAGACCATACATTTATATACAGAGAGATAACCTTCTCATAAAATTAGGAAGTTGTTATGAAATGTAAGAAGACTTGTACACAGTCTACACTTGGGGTTAATGACTAGCAACTGAAACCAGATATAAATCTGCTGCAATGTGAGGAATGACCCACAGCAGGTGCGAAGGTCAGGGCTTGCGTCCCTGTTATTGGCTCCTGGTCCAACATCGGACACAGCTGTATTTCCAGTTTTTTTCAAAATACTTCCTTGTTTCATATAGTTATGATTTAGGATGGTGCACAAACAAAACTGAAATACTCTGATACTACATAATTATAATATTTGAAATATACTTTCACAGCAGAACCATGTTGAACTTCATGCGAAAACAGGAATGATTCTGGTGGCATGACTCACCAAGTGGGATACTATTTTCCAAATAATATACAGTGGCTATCATTAATATTTTTAGTAGCACATAGGGTGTAATGGGTATAAGTGCAGATATTTTTATTGATGACTGAGAAGAGTGTACTGAACAACACTAAATCAGAATTTACTTAACTCGCAGACTAACAATTATAGCTATAAGAGTAGTATGTTTTTAGGTTTAGCAGTACCTCCAAGAACATGTGGCATGAGCAAGCCATTAATGGTTATTCTCCTCTGGGCAGCAGGTCAGGTGTTGAAGTGTGGACACATAGATGCAAAATGGTTAGCCTAACAGGCGTAATCAACTTCGTGGTGCAGTTACAACCATGCAGAAAATATCTGGTTGTAAATTGTAAGACGTGTTTCTGGGACGACTGTTAAACACAAAGAAAAGACAACCAACCCACTAACGTGCGGGCATCTAAAGGTACCACATTAATACAATATTTTCGTAAATAATACTTCACACATCAATGCTATAGGGGTGGTTTGTGACGGTCTAATGTGCAACCAGTCGCTTTTTGAATCTGATGTGGACTGATGTACCACAGACTAATTTTTGAGCGGTTCCACGCTCATAATCAGATGGAACAGTATATGGACCACGTTCAGCTAGACGCCTTGGTTGTGCTGATGCCAGGAATAACAGAAATGTAGATATTATTTTTACTTATTCACAGTGTGCTATATATCCAATTAAAAACAAGTCACTCCAATTGCAAATAAGATATTAATTAATTCCAGTTTTGGCCTTTACATCAGGCCATTTTTCGAATAGATCTGAAACGGCCATCGTTAATATGATGGATATGTAAATATTTTACGTGACAGGTGATAAACATGAAGTTTAGCTATGTACACTAAAAGTACAGCAAGAAGTGTAACACATTGCTCTATAGAGAAGCAACGCCAATTGATAAAACAAGTAAAAGTCAGGCGGTATTAAAGCGTTTTGTATCCAGTTACGAAGGGAGAAATATGGAAGTGTCATGACTGTACAAACAATGCAGTTCGAGGCATTAAAGGTAGTGACACGTTTAGTTTTAAGAAGAGTTATAGGCTGGCATATCAGAAATTTCAAACTGCGTGCTTTACCAATAAAAGGCTACAAATAATTGGCAACGCATGGAGTTTGAAGTTTCGAACACGGAAAAATATGGATCTTTTAAGACTAAGCAGCCCAATGGTTTTAATGCATCGAACAGTATTGTTTTATAGTTATGAAACATCCATATTTTCACTATGCAGTTGGGCACAATAATTTAAACCCATCTGACTTTTACTTCTTTCATCAACTGGCGTTGCTTCACCACAGCGCAATATAAGTTACATATTCTAAGTGTAGTTCTGTTGTTCATATTCAAGCTTTCTATTTATCACCTAATATATAAAATATTTATACATCCATCATATCATGCATTAATAATGGCAGTTTTAGATTCACTTGAAAATGGCCTAACGTAAAGGACGTAATAAGCAACTGAGGTGGCTTTTCATTAATTAAAGAAAATTAACTATTCGCTCTGAGGTCTTATTTCTTCATTTA
This sequence comes from Schistocerca piceifrons, assembly GCF_021461385.2. Lineage (NCBI taxonomy): Eukaryota > Metazoa > Arthropoda > Insecta > Orthoptera > Acrididae > Schistocerca > Schistocerca piceifrons. The sequence continues at coordinate 74,462,641 of NC_060140.1, forward strand.
CGAAACGAAAAAATCTTTGCATTTTACGATACTAACACTGCACTTGTGGTATCCAAAACAAGTTTATTCCGATAATGTATATTTTAGCAACTTAGACACACATGCACACGCACTCACACAACGACACGGCGCACGCGCGCGTGTATAGCACGCACAGCCTTTAGATGCACTTGCTTTAACAGTACATAAACGTTGAATTAAGTACAGAGTATATGAAGATCCTGGGTATTACATGCATAATGTCAACTTACAACACCTACAGCTTGCACTGTTGACTCACATCCATTATTCCCGCTCGTACATATTTTATTCCGGAATTTAATGTATGTCATGTAAAAAATCGCAATTTAGCATACCGTCATATCTTCATCTCTAGCATCTTCATACACTTTCAACCTATATTCATTGTTTGTTTGCTGTGAAATCTAAATACCGTATGCATAGCAAATGTTGTGTGCTGGCAAAATGTACATTATCGGAATGAATTTGTCGTGGATACCACGACATACTAAAACATAATTATCATTTCATTTCGTAAACATTTCATTACTTAAATTTCCGCAGTTTCTGCCATCACCACGACCGTAGTATCTTGCTATACACGATTCAGAATATAATGTTCTTGTAACGCTTCAATCTGATAACGAGTTTTTAGTGGCTCGAAAACTAGTTAATGGTACAAAAAATCGGTTCAAATTTGAAACGCGACTTTTTGCATTCTTTACCTATATGAACGGCCAGTTTAAATCAAAGCTGCAGTTAGTCGACCACAATGGATATAATAAATTTAGCACTATAGTGTCTTAAATCTTTGGTCATAATTTATGTATTCTTGAATACAGGAATATTTGGTGGAGTATTCCTTCTACTTTACAACCACATTCAAACATTCTTGCTCGCCACCAACGAATTCTACGATGTAGTGAGGACCAATTACTTCCCGCTCTTCCTTCAGTTTCCTTTTCAGGTCTTTTGATTTGATTGTAGTTCTCCTGGGTCTTTCTACCCAGTTCGTCCCATAAATACTCTGCAAGATTAAGTCCTAACGACTGAGAGGTCTCTTTAACACTCTGGAGCAGTTATAAAGAAGACATTCTTTTACAAGGCATATGTGTTTCAAGTACTTATCTTGAAATATTTGAATGATTGATGATGTTTGGTTTGTGGGGCGCTCAACTGCGCAGTCATTAGCACCCGTACAAATTCCCAATCTGTATACAGTCCAATTTAGCAACTTACACGAATGATGATGGAATGATGAGGACAACACAGACATCCAGTCCCAGGGCAGAGAAAATCCCAAACCTGGCAGGGAATCGAACCAGGGATCCCGTGAAATTTAAATGTGGTTCTAATCCCCACCCATATGCAAATTTCGCTTCAGGATGTTAAGATAGCTGTGGTGTCACCGCCTGACACCACACTTGCTAGGTGGTAGCCTTTAAATCGGCAGCGGTCCGTTAGTATACGTCGGACCCGCGTGTCGCCACTATCAGTGATTGCAGACCGAGCGCCGCCACACGGCAGGTCCAGAGAGACTTCCTAGCACTCGCCCCAGTTATACAGCCGACTTTGCTAGCGATGGTTCGCTGACAAAATACGCTCTCATTTGCCGAGACGATAGTTAGCATAGCCTTCAGCTACGTCATTTGCTACGACCTAGCAAGGCGCCATGCTCAGTTACTATTGATACTGTGAATAATGTACCGTCCAGAGTGACGCTCATCATTAATGGATTAAAGTTAAGTATTCCACCAGCTACGTCCGTTTTTCTAAATTCTAATTTCCTTGTCCTGTTCCAGACCTCACGCCAGCCTGCGTGAGCTAAAACGCGTACCTTTCGGCATCCTCTAGTAACCCGGTGTTGGCTCTCCTGCCAACCCACAACAATATCCACATCGTCAGTGAAAGTAATCTCTCCCACACCACGTGAGATTAAAGGAAGACACAGGAGCAATTCAGAGGCGTAGTGCTACATTTGCAACCTACAGGTTAGAACAAAACGAGAATATTATGCAAATGCTTTGTGTTTTTTCACGAAACACTATTCATAATGTGCCGGCGTAAACTGTCGCCGGCACGCCGGTCGGCAAAGATGTAGCAAGAAGATCGATAGTAGGTGCTGGAGCAAGCGCGCCTATCACGAGAGAGACCAAAGACAGGCTCGCAAGCTACAGGCCGTCAACGCCCTCTCGACCGCAAGTATTTAGATCGCCGTCGCTGGGACCGGAGGACTCTGTCCCAGTCACTAGCTCAGCCACTGACACACCAACTCGCACTCCAGTGTGGCGTCTGTCATTCATCGCACAGTGGGACATGTACTTCACCAGCAGTGAGATTAACGTGGACTATTACGGAAGAGCCTGTATCGCAACACATGGACTCTCTTAAAGATTAGTAGCTTCCTGTTAATGTAAATAAGGAACTCTGTTAATACACGTGCGCAGTTATGTTGCAGAAAGGGGATACCGGCCAAACAACATCCTGCCCCTTCATTCCTATGGTACAAGGCTCTACAGTGGCAACGAGGACTCAACGCATACAGTTTAGAGAACCGGCAATGGTGGCTGGCTGTCCTAATTCCAGGAATGTACATCTCGCATAACGACCACGAAGATACTGGAAATTAGCATTCGTATTTAAGTATATTGCCGGTCTTTACCCTTCACCCTGGTACAGAAAAAGCAACGATTAGCAGTGGTACAAGGTACCCTCCACCATACACCGTATCGTGGCCTGAGAAGTGTAGATGTGGATAGAGATGAGTGAATACAGGCCCTTACCAAAATACTACCTCGGCCGTGTTTTACAGCTGGTTGCACATGTCCATCCTGAAATTCTTCAATTGGTTTCCACAAAAGAGGACGTATTCCGTTTCTTGATAACGTATTTAATCAGTTCTCATCAGGAAATGTAGCATCATTCCACCATTCTGATCTTCGTTAAGGTTGCCCCGCGTGAAGTGGAGCCTTTTGCCACTGTTCGTTTTGATCACGTGTGGCTCTTACCTTGGCACTCTTCTCTTGTACGCTTCTCCTCGGTGAACCCTCGCAGACGCATTCACTTGCTTGGCACATCCTTGCAGCAACTGGAATGCAAATTTAGGCGCACTTAATCGAGGGGTACGCTTAATTTTTCTTATGAAAAACTGTGTCTCTTTCCAGAATGAGATTTTCACTCTGCAGCGGAGTGTGCGCTAATATGAAACTTCCTGACAGATTAAAACTGTGTGCCCGACCGAGACTCGAACTCGGGACCTTTGCCTTTCGCGGGCAAGTGCTCTACCATCTGAGCTACCGAAGCACGACTCACGGCCGGTACTCACAGCTTTACTTCTGCCAGTACCTCGTCTCCTACCTTCCAAACTTTACAGAAGCTCTCCTGCGAGCAGGAGAGCTTCTGTAAAGTTTGGAAGGTAGGAGACGAGGTACTGGCAGAAGTAAAGCTGTGAGTACCGGCCGTGAGTCGTGCTTCGGTAGCTCAGATGGTAGAGCACTTGCCCGCGAAAGGCAAAGGTCCCGAGTTCGAGTCTCGGTCGGGCACACAGTTTTAATCTGCCAGGAAGTTTGTGTCTCTTTCATTTGGCTTCCTTGTTTGCATTTTATGAGGGGCAAATTCTGTCTTCCTCCTTTTCTGAACCGGTCTACTAGGTACATTAAGCAAAGTAGCACTATGTCTGCGACTACGTCTCTTCGCATGGTGAAGAAGTTGCTCTTCGAACACCGTGCTAGTTGCCTTCAATCCCACTGTGCCCCTGTAGACCACACGGTAGGACAGAACGATAACATAAGAGCTGTCAAGTCACACGTAACACGCATTTACACAAAAGGATTTAAGTCGTGCCGATACGTGATCGAATACTAAAGATTAATTCCTTTACGACCCTCCCAAATTAGTTATTTAGAAAAATACTATGTTAAACCTAAACTCACGAAATGGCTTTTCTGTAACGTCTGCTAAGAGTTTTTGTCTCTAGCACCCCTATGTCTAAATGAGATTCACCTCATAAATCATTCACAGATTTGCAGAGTTGCATAGGCTTATTTTTACAATTACGTCATTGTTGTTTAAATACTCCCCGTTGATTTTACTGCACTAAATAAAGCCTGAAGCACTTTACTTTTTATCGCACAAAATCATATATTTTCGTGCGATCTTTAAGCAGTACACGAGCCGTGCTGCGCCTCGAGTTGGTGACGTCGCTTGGTTGGCATCGTTTAGTTGGTATACGAGGGCAGTTCAATAAGTAATGCAACACATTTTTTTTCTCGGCCAATTTTGGTTGAAAAAACCAGAAAAATCTTGTGGACTATTTTCAAACATTCCCGCTTCGTCTCGTATAGTTTCATTGACTTCCGACAGGTGGCAGCGCTGTACGGAGATGTTAAAATGGCGTCTGTAACGGATGTGCGTTGCAAACAACGGGCAGTGATCGAGTTTCTTTTGACGGAAAACCAGGGCATCTCAGATATTCATAGGCGCTTGCAGAATGTCTACGGTGATCTGGCAGTGGACAAAAGCACGGTGAGTCGTTGGGCAAAGCGTGTGTCATCATCGCCGCAAGGTCAAGCAAGACTGTCTGATCTCCCGCGTGCGGGCCGGCCGTGCACAGCTGTGACTCCTGCAATGGCGGAGCGTGCGAACACACTCGTCCGAGATGATCGACGGATCACCATCAAACAACTCAGTGCTCAACTTGACATCTCTGTTGGTAGTGCTGTCACAATTGTTCACCAGTTGGGATATTCAAAGGTTTGTTCCCGCTGGGTCCCTCGTTGTCTAACCGAACACCATAAAGAGCAAAGGAGAACCATCTGTGCGGAATTGCTTGCTCGTCATGTGGCTGAGGGTGACAATTTCTTGTCAAAGATTGTTACAGGCGATGAAACATGGGTTTATCACTTCGAACCTGAAACAAAACGGCAATCAATGGAGTGGCGCCACACCCACTCCCCTACCAAGAAAAAGTTTAAAGCCATACCCTCAGCCGGTAAAGTCATGGTTACAGTTTTCTGGGACGCTGAAGGGGTTTTTCTGTTCGATGTCCTTCCCCATGGTCAAACGATCAACTCTGAAGTGTATTGTGCTACTCTTCAGAAATTGAAGAAACGACTTCAGCGTGTTCGTAGGCACAAAAATCTGAACGAACTTCTCCTTCTTCATGACAACGCAAGACCTCACACAAGTCTTCGCACCCGAGAGGAGCTCACAAAACTTCAGTGGACTGTTCTCCCTCATGCACTCTACAGCCCCGATCTCGCACCGTCGGATTTCCATATGTTTGGCCCAATGAAGGACGCAATCCGTGGGAGGCACTACGCGGATGATGAAGAAGTTATTGATGCAGTACGACGTTGGCTCCGACATCGACCAGTGGAATGGTACCGTGCAGGCATACAGGCCCTCATTTCAAGGTGGCGTAAGGCCGTAGCATTGAATGGAGATTACGTTGAAAAATAGTGTTGTGTAGCTAAAAGATTGGGGAATAACCTGGTGTATTTCAATGCTGAATAAAACAACCCCTGTTTCAGAAAAAAAATGTGTTGCATTACTTATTGAACTGCCCTCGTACTTACGGCTGTCGTCTTCTTCTTGTGTTCATTGGCGCCAGTCCGTTAGCAAGCGTTGTCTGTCCTCTAGTGGCAGCAGCGACGGTTATCGATATCTAGTAACGGTGGTACTATCTTTGGGGCGACGTTATGGTGTTTCCGTGTCGTGTGAGTCGGCATTGCTATTCAGGCCTTCAGCCGTGAAACAGTTTTTAAATTATTACTATTGGGGCCATCAGCAGAGAAATAGTTTGAATTTGTTGTCATCAAGGCCTTGAGCCGTGGGTGTTCCCTCTCTTAAAATTTTAATTAGAAAATTGTGTTCTAGCAGTGAGATTTTGATAATTGTTCTTTTAAAAATATTTCAATAACTGTAATTGCTGGTTGAAGTAGTTCAACTGGGTCTTAAGATTGCTATTCAGGCCTTCTGCCGTGAAACAATTTTAAGTTATCACTATTGGGGCCTTCAACAGAAAAATAGTTTGAATTTGTTGTCATTAAGGCCTTCAGCCGTGGAACACATATTAATTTATTGTCGCCTTTTATTCGTTGTTATTTCCAAATAAAGTGTACGTGATTGAAAAATAAACTAACCGACAGTAATTGATTACGGCCCCGTCCAGAATCGCAACCCAATCCTGTGTTCCTCGGTACCAGGTCTCAGTACACATAAATAAACTGTCAGGGAACTGAATCTTCTGAAAAATTGTAGTATGTCTGCAGCAGGCCCCTTTTAACACAAAATTAAATTCCTGGGTTTAAAATTGCACATCAAAATTGCACTCGATAGGGCAAAAAGAAAGTCTGCAAAACTGACATTCACTGCTAGAATCTACAGTCTCCTTTACCACCAGTCAGGGCACATTTAATGTTAGCGAACACTTTAAGTATTTTATTGGAGGAACAGAAAGGTGCCCAACACAACAGTCCTGACGTCCTTCATCTGAATAGTACGTTCTCTTGTTCGCCAACAGAACTGTAATCACTGGCTATTGAAAAATCGTCCTCTTTGACGACCACTTCTTGACCTGTGTCACTGACATGTTGCTTTATTCACTAACAACTTCATAAAACATAGAATCGTTGACAAATCCCTGCGAACACATTTTGTGCTACACCAAGCGCGGTTTAGGAGATCCTAGCAAGTGGCAGCAACAAAGGAAGAGGGTGATAATGCAACCAGCAATAAAACATTACAGAGTTGGCGTTTTAAGAAGGGTGGGTGGAGGATAGAGGCACTTCGCCAGAATTTACCTTGGACAGCAAAATCGAAATTCTCGATCAATCTCAGAGATCACACCTAGAGAGTTAACGGTTAAGATTTTACAGAGAATGACGCTTCGTTATTTAAACGCTCTCTCCCTTGTGCTGCGAAGATTATTTACGTACGTTGCATTCGTTATCACTCCAATGACATCGCAGATTGATATTACAAACTGTGTCTGGCCGAATGATGAATGCAGCCCGTACAGCCCGGTGCGTTCACTTCCAGAGATGAGACGCTACACGTCCCGTGTTGTTCCCCACTTGTTAGCGAGGGTGACGCCAGCTGGGCGCCGTGTTTTGCCAGGGTGAGTGCAGGGCGAGGTGACATGTGGCTGGGCTCTTCATTAAGGGAGAGAGCAGTGGGCGGCCGGTCCCCCGGGCCAGGCCGGCCGGGCAGCCGCTATGAATACATGGCCGCATTAGCGGCCCCAGTATTGATCCGCGGGGGACACCTCTCTGCCGCCACCGAGCGCTGTGGGGGAATCCGCCGCCCGACTCGCTGCAGAACGCTACGGCGCAGCTCGGTGATTCACGGCCACCGCCTTCTCGTACAGATGTCACGGTTCTGTCTAGACCTCCTTACGTACATGTACAGACAAACAAGTGATTACGGTTTCAGAAAAAACTGGTGATCAGTTCAGGAGAAGGAGCTTCAAAAATTGAGCAAGTCAGTAACCCTTTGGTCCACCTCTGGTCCTTATGCAAACAGTTATTCGACTGGACATTCATTCATGGAGTTGTTGGATATCCTCCTGAGGGATGTAGTCAATCATTCTTTCCATTTGGTGCGTTATATCGTCAAAATCCAGAGGTGATTGCATGGCCCTGCCCGTAATACTGCAAACATTCTCAATTGGGGAGACATCCAACGATCTTGCTGGCCAAGGTAGATTTTGGCAAGTACGAATACAAGCAGTATAAGCTCTTGAGGGCTGGCATAATCTTGCTGAAATGTAAGCTCAGGAGGTTTCCCATGTTAGTAACAAAACGTGAAGTAGAATATCGTCTCAGTATAACGCTCCGCTGTTAGGGTGCTGGGATGACAACCAAACAGGTCCTGCTGTTAAAAGAAATGGCAATCCAGACCATCACCCCTGTTGTCAGGCCGTACGGTGGGTGACACCCAGACTGGTATACCACTGCTGTCTGGGGAGTCTCCAGACACGTCTTCGGCCTGGAATCTCATTGACTGGAGTAGAAATATCTTCAGTGATAATTCCAGCTGAACACGTGTCTGGCAACGGTCAGCACAGGGGTTCGTTGCCTCCATACAGCTCTCAAACCAGCACTAATGGTCTCCAATGACATTTCATTTCGTAGCAGGACCCCTTTGATTGGCAGCTGCGTCACCCTTAGAGCACAGCAGTATGTTGACGGTCCCGTTTCTTCATGGCAAGCCATACTGAGGCTACATTTCCACAAGATAACGCCCGCCCGCACACGGCGAGAGTTTCTACTGATTGTCTTCGTGCTTACAAAACCCTACCTTGGACAGCAAGGTCACTGTATGTTTCCCAGACTGAAAACGTTTGGAACATTACGGGCAGAGCCCTCCAACCACTCGGGGAAGTTACATCCGTAACGGAATAAGTGCTGAGGCTGTCAACTGTCAATTTGTTTATACCGCCAAACTCATTTTCCTCTCTGCTGTATTCAGATTATACACCGAATAATTTCTGAATCATAAGATTTCATCGCCTGACATCTAAAACGACACTCAATGCAAATGGGAATCCACAAGTAAAAACTCGCTTGGGAAACACGGAAAGAGCAGATACGACCACTGGTTGCGGGGTGACGCTGATGCATCGCGAATCGGAGGGTGTTTTCACCTTTTCTGGTTGCTTGAGAGGTCTACAACGTGTGGATTGTCAAGGCCTCCGTAGCTTCGCGGTAAACGCTACGTACTCTCACACACGGGACGGGGTGTCGATTCAGTTCCCAGTGCTGCCAAGGATTTTCCTTTTGTGGCAGGACTGGTAGGGGGTGTACGTCATGCGAAATGACGAGCTACCGGTTTGAGAGGTAGCGGCTCCAATGTCGAAACGTCGACAACGGCCGAGAGTGCGGTGTGCATACCGCATGAATGGCTGAGGATGACATGGCGGCCGATCTACTATTGCTTGATCTTCAGGACCCATCACGAGGTTTCGCTCTTAAATCTATCACGGCATAATTCGATCATCGGTATAAATAACGCAGTTGGGAACAAAACATTTTTTGTGTAATTAATACAGCGTATTTCTGCCAGCTGATTGTGCATTGTACTGGAATTTCCTGGCAAGGTAAGGCTGTGTGCCAGCACAGCAACGTAAAAGACTCGCTGTGTCAGTATTCCTGGACTGTAGCTACGCCACATTTCGTAATACCCTTACATGACAAAGATTCATTACAAGTATTCATGTTCGGAATCTTTTTATTGGGAAATTTATCTTATTTGTATTCGGATATTTATAGCTGAATACAATCGGTACATTCATTCACAGCTTAATTACCCCTCCGTACTAAATGTACATGAGAGAGAACGGCAAGTTATTGCGCGCAAACCCACGCAAGGAGTCAACCAAACTGCGACATTTTTGTGTTATTTAAGAACAGAATTTCCGACTGCATTATCCGATATGGTTCATCGATTGCTATCAAAAATGGCACTGTTTCAGTTGATGCACGGTGTGCGAAACAGCGATGTGCCTAAGGTGCCAGAGATTGGCAAAAAGTTGAAACGACGTGACAGACATTGACTTTTTACGGGTAAGAAAGCATCTGATAATGTGATTCAACGATAGCTTCATGAGCATTACATCCAAGTTTAAAATGTTGAATCACACTATAAACACGCCGAACCAGACGCTATAGTTCACTGATGCGAATACCTGGCTCTCAGCGAAATATTACCCGAGATAACAGTGAGGGCTTTCTCATCGTTACTTATGAACTTATTACCCACGTGAACTGTCGTTCTACTTCGACTAACAACGCTGCCGGTAGTGTGGTGTAACCAATACTGGATGAATACAGTAAAATGGGGAAGCATTATAAAAGGAAAAATTTGTGTGGCATTCTCTAAATCATTATTGCGAGCTGACCTGAGTCAGTCCTTGAAGATCACGCCTACCGCAAACTATGATTGTCTTTCATGCGTGGGATGGGAACTTTCGGCAAGATACTCTTCCTTGGAATAAGGATGGAAGTGGCCGAAAATGGCTAGAAGAATAAGATCAAGGCTTCAAAAATCTACAACGAGCATTCCACTCTGAAGTATCATTCCATCCGAACATCCCCGTTACAGCCACGATCGTTGTGTATGGAGTTTCTGTTACTTTGGCTATCCTTCTATAGTCATGGGAATCACAGCACACAGTGGACCTCCAGAACTTTTCAAACCATTTAGTTCCAAAAGGCGATTTCTTTAGACACAAATAGTGTCGAACTGGCTGAGGAAGCACGTTTGTTAGCGCATCAGGTTTCCATTTGAGGAGAGAGGTTTAAAGTTCATGCCCCTAAATCGATTAAGGCCTTTGAAGCTTGCTCTGGTGATTAAATCTCCTACCACTGCGCCACGCGAACTGCCTGCGCGGCTAGAGGCGCCATGTCACGGATTGCGCGGCCCCTCCCACCAGATGTTCGAGTCTTCCTTCGGGTATGTGTGTGCGTGTGTGTGTGTGTGTGTGTGTGTGTGTGTGTGTGTGTGTGTGTGTGTGTGTGTGTGTGTTGTTCTTAGCATAAGTTAGTTTGCCTAAGTTTAAGTAGTCTGAAAGTCTAGGGACCGATGACCTCAGCAGTTTGGTCCCTTTGGAATTCACACACACACACACATTTGAACATTTTAACCTCTGTGCTATCCAAGCTCATAGGTAATCTCTAACGCTCTCCCCTCGTCATTTCTGATCAGCTGCTTAATATTGTTATCTTGTAAAATTCTATGAAAGTCTTGTATTGTGCACAAATCGAGAAATCTTAATCTGAGTAAGTAAGTTATACAACAGTAACCTTTAATCATCAAAAACATAAATAGCCCACAGAAATGTTTCATGCAGCATTGAATGCAGTATATCTACAAGTTTTATTTACATACCTCCAGTGTGGCTACTTTTTGCAACACAAAAAATGTCCCATTTGTAATCGACTTCTTGCCAAATCCTATAAAGCACGTCGATGTACGGTGACAACTGCTTGTGTTATCCTTGTCGCAGATCGTCCACGTGTCCCGGAAGCGGAGGAGCAAACACTATTTCATACAACCCCATACATAGAAGCCTATTGGGGTTGAATCAGGCGATCGTGGTGATATTGTCCCACGACGTCTAATCTAAGTCTTCCCATTCCTACAGAAATACGCAATGATAATGTGATGGCGCACCGGCTTTCTGGAAAATAAATTCTGAGCTCGTATCCTGTTCAAATATGTCCAGGTGCGATATACCTGTTACAGATGAATCGGCAAACAAATCTCGTTACAGCTTACAGCGCAAAAAATATTTACCTTAGGCGAGTCTCATACATATTCGATTACGTGACGTGGTTTCTGCTGACCCTATATCCGAACATTACGCCGATTCACTTTGCCTCGGCTTTGTCACTAAACACAGTTTCATTAAGAAGTTCATTTTCTGTGTGCATTTTGTTACACATTTCTACATAAAACACAACCCGTTACAATTTGCAGAGCTTGAATGACTGGCGTTTCCGTAATATTAGATTTATTCAATTCTAAGCTGCCATGTCTCATTGATTTATCAGGACTACATATGTAAGACTGCTGAAATGGTTCAATTGTTGCATCGGGGACTTCTGGCCGACCCTGACGTGGTGTCCAATATCACACACAGCCAGTTTCGGTGAAATAATATCAGTTTGTCTTTGATGTAGTGGCTTGCGATATTTAGTCCTGAATTGCCTCTGAATTGTAGTCATGGATTCGGATTCATAAAACCATAAATTACACTGCGCGCACTCTGCACCGTTATACGACTGCGTGATGACTGTTGGAAAAATTCTTTCGCGCATGCCATCTAGCGGGAACGTCGGGATCTAACAACGTCAGGAAGGAATAGAATTTGAAGACACACGGCGTTCAGTGCTGTGTCAAACAATCAGGAAGTTATTCATCCTTTTCACAGTTGAAGATTTTTGTTGTATAACTAATTTATAAGCACCGTGTATATAGACTGAACCAAAATCGGTGGTCTCGGAGGTGAGTGTGCTAACCTTGATTATTCACACTAGTCTGTAACAAAATTTCGTGACGTGCACACCTTTGGTAGAAAATATACGTAAAAATAAAAAGTCAGCACTATATAATTGCATACGACCGGGAGGGCGGTGTGCTGACCACATGCCCTCCGTATCCGCATCCAGTGACGCCTACGAGCTGAGGATGACACGGTGGCCGGTCAGTACCGTTGTGCCTTCATGGCCTGTTCGTGTGGAGTTTAGCTTTCATATAATGACATGCACGATTAAAGTCTCTCTTCAGTGTTACGTACCAGATCTACATTCCTGCTCTGCATAGGTGCTGGGCAGTTAGTGCAGTCGGTAGGATTTTACGTCAGAATACTCGTGTTCAAGAATCCCATTCTGGTTCTAGCTGCAGTTTTTTCCTTCTAATTTTGTACTTTGTTTTATAGTTTCTGGCTTCTCAACCGTTATACATCAATTACAGAGTACCTTATACAAAAAGTGGTAAGGACGCTATAATCGTTTTATTGCTCCACTTTTTTGCTGTTAAACGTTTATTCTCTTCCAAGCTCTGAACAGAAATGAGAACACAATCTTTTCAATTAGTTCACTTTTAAAGACGTATTTTGCGTTTAAACAGTTACTCTGTTTGTTCCATGCACTACAATCCCCCCTGCTTTCTGGACTATTGACAACATTCCTTCCCTTTTCATCTCCCTGAAGAAAAGACCGTCCCCTCACCTCTGGCTTTTTAATTTTGCAGGAAGTGGTATAAGGGAAACAATACTGACAATAGACCGGAAAGCATAGAGGGGTGTTGTGCATGGGTGCGAACAAAGTAATTATTTGAAAGCAAAACACGGCTTTTTAGTGGAGCAATAAAATGAATACTCTCTCATTTCTGTAGTGGTGTAAAACAGTTACATGTTTTTGTATCATACCTGCTGTAAGAAGCCAGTTATGCTGTCTAAAATTAGAAAAATTACTACTGAACACAGAATCGAGTTCTTGAAGTTGAGTATTCCAACGCAAAAGTTTGTCCACTGCACCAACTGTACAAGAGAGCATTCTGTATGACAGATCAAAGTTTTCTTCGGGAATATAGAGACGAAGCTGTACGATATAACTGGTGAAACATTTTTATTTCACCGTGATTCACTACAAAGGTACAGGAGTAATTTAAAATCAGTGTTCTGTAGTTGTATAGGAATTTCACAGAGTCACGTAATAAGAAGCGGTGAACTTTCTGACTTTATGAGTGTGTAAAAAAAAATAAAAAGAATGCATTTCCTATCTGTTACATCCTTCATACTACTTCTAGTATGAATGTTGCAGATCATTTGTTATGTTGAACTGTGAGCATTTAGTACGCCCAGAGCAATTTTTGTGGTCTTTTGAATAAATCTAAAATATACTCGTACGCCGTCATGTGTTCTGATCTGCAGACATCACAGAACGTCTTACAAAGAAGTTATAAGTCATCTAGTGCTTATTAACACAAGGTATAACCGAAACATGTGCGTTGTTTCACAGTTTTCTACGGAATGTCAATAGTAAACAATTACGTTGACTGACAGCTTAAGTCCGACAAATTAAATATTTAATTGATCCGAAATAGCAGTGAAACTTATTACTAATTTTAACAGTCTGGAACCTGAGAATTTCCTGTCGGAGAACGAAAAAACTGAACAGAAAATTTTTAGTATTCCTTTACGTGGGCCTTAATAATTTATCGACGAATGAGAACAGGCATCCTAAAGCCAAGTAAACATTGCAGCTATTTTTAGGACAATACCTAGAAATCTGTTGATAACCGGGTCAAATGTTCTTGTACAACGGCGTGGGAGGCCCCTAATAGAATGATTATTCCTGAATACACGATCTGTACATCACCTTGTAATTCGAATTGCCAAAAATTAGAAACAGTTTTACTTCTAAGTTTAGAATATGTGTGACTGTCTGCATAGGCATGGCGTCTGAAAAAACGCTTCACAAATGGGCAACCGGATTTTGATATGATTATATAGTAAGTGGAAGATCCACAGTTTGCTTTAGATGTTCAGCGACGAAAAACTAAGCACCTCAATAAAGTCTGTAATGTCAATGAGTCGTTATTAGAACCAGTCAGGTCAGACAAATTTCTAGGAGAATCACTATGTGTGGATATCGAATAGAATCACCACATATGCACAATCGTGGTTATACCTGGTGAACGGCTACGGATCGTTGACAGGATACTGGCAAAGTGCAGTTAATCTACAAAGTGAGTGGCTCATAAAACACTTGTGTAACTCATTCTATAACATTGCACAAGTGCATGGACGACACTAAATAGAAGCAGTAAGGGATAGTGAATGTACACAAATAAGAGCAACACAAACAGTCACAGGTTTGTCTGACTCACGGGAAAATTTAAAAGAAATACTGGGAAACCTGAGCTGGCAGACGCCTGAAAATGAATGCTACGAAAGTTTCAAGACAGAATATTAGCGAGAAATCCCGAAATATACAACAGCTTAGCATCTATCGCTAAGACAAAATTAGACTAATTACAGCGAGCACAGAGCGTCTTAACCAGCCGTCCTTCTTGCGTTCTGTGAGCGAATGAAACAGAACGAAACCCTAATACGCGGCACAGTGGTGTACACCCTCTCCCACACACCTCAGAGTGGTATGCGGAGTATGGTTGCAAGTAAGTATTTGTCATCTCGCACTTTGCTCGATGTGGTGTATATTATGTATTCAGCTTTGTTGTACGTTTGTCAGGAGCTACTGAAATCATGCGTCAGTATGTGCTGTGTTTATATTGTTTCATTGACTCAGAACCTGTAAGTTGTGCTGAGAAAAAGTCACGAAGCGTTGGAAAGTGAAGTGAGCTATAAGCAGGCGTGACGTTCATCTCAAATATCTTTTACTTCTACCAACATGCTCAAACGTGCAGAAATATGAAATACGAGAGCTGTTCGCAATGTCCGATAGGTCGCGAAATTGAAACGACAGTGAAAATCCTGTGAATCTTGGCATAGATGTATTGGGCAGTGCCTGTAGTAAGCCTATCAATCGCGTCATGTCGCTCTTTACAGTTGTGAGCACACAGTGAGCCTAGAACAATATTACTCCCGCAAAGAATGGGTGCACGTTGCCAGGTTTCGCCTGATTTCACGCAACCCTAAATAACGTACCTGTCACGTGTTTCCTTCTCCTTGACAGTTCTCAACTGCATACTGCAGGGCCACTGAGGACCTCCCCGCAGCGTTTCCAGTGGGAAGTGTTTGATCACTTACCATACAATCCGGGCTTGGCTCCCTTTGATATTCATCTCTGCTCACATGAAACAGTTTTGCACATATAACGAACTGCGGACCAGTGTGGAGATGTGGAGGAAAGCACTCGGCGGGTGCCTTCTATGGCGAGGGCATTAGAAAGTTGGTACAATGCTATAGGAAATGTATAAGTCGGAGCCGCGACTATGTACCGTAGAAAAGTCGCTGGAAGGTGTAGCAACATCGTTTCCATTTCACACCGATCGGAATTGCTTTCCGGATATCCTTCGTGTCATCGGAAGCTCATTATGGTTTCATAAACGTGACACAAATGCGATTCCTTGCGACGTATCCGTGGTTATGCACAGGATATCATGAAACCACAGTCCATCGTCTACAGAACGTCCCAGAGTGGAGTACACATACAGTCATTCTGCACATTTCATGTCATGCTGCTATGTGTGTTTATACTTTACTGCCCTAAACTAAACTGACGGAAAGTGTTACATCTTGAACGCCTTGAGCGGACGCTACCAAACTGTTACTCCAGTACATTCACGTCAGTGATGTCTGTTGATTACAGTTTCATAATTACGCGAGATTATATTCAGTATTTTCCGAAAAAGAGGAAACCATTCCCGCAGATGAAGAAGGATGTGAGTAAATGATGGCTGCTTCGTGTGTCTAACGTAAATGCAGTTTTTCGGGCGCAGATCGCAATAGCGCATACCCAGAGGACGCGAACGTGCATCTGATAGCCATGTTTCGGACTTTGAGAAAGGTCGGGCCATTGGCATGAAGGGCATGGGAGCAGCATATCGACAATCGTACAGATAGTTGGCTGGAGGCAGGAGATGAACTCAAGAAAAACAGTGTTGCAAGAAGAGCAGCCGCAATTCTTTCAGAAGGAATACACAGCTAGAAGACTGTAGGAGTCTTCGACGGGCCCTGAGGAATAGACAGGAACAATAATTGAAATCCGACCTGTGGTTGCAGGAAGTGTGTCGCCACTCACTTTTGGTTCAAAAATGGTTCAAATGGCTCTGAGCACTATGGGACTTAACATCTGTGGTCATCAGTCCCCTAGAACTTAGAACTACTTAAACCTAACTAACCTAAGGACATCACACACATCCGTGCCCGAGGCAGGATTCGAACCTGCTTCCATAGCAGTCGCGCGGTTCCGGACTGAGCGCCTAGAACCGCTAGATCACCGTGGCCAGCTCACTTTTGGGAGCAGAATTCTCGAACCTCTGTTGCCAAGCGTTATTTACCGCAGACACCAAGCCAGAGACGACAACGACTTGCACTGAATAGAGCCAGATGTGTCACTGGGTATTCAGCGACCTGCATCTGTTGGTGGCTGTCAGGTCAACGCCCAAGTTTCCATAGTCAGCTTCATGAAAAATCTTAGCAAGCATTGATTGTCGTTATCGATACCTCTCTAACTCCTTTAATCATGGTGTCAGGAGCAACTGGATATGACTGTGTACCAAATGCCACATTCCAGCAGGATAACGCACCACACTACGCTGCAGTGCACCACACAAACACCTTTAGGAATCTACGGGTCTATAACAGGGACGGCAGCCCCACTGATTTCTCACCCACTGAACTGTCTGGGGTACGAAGGGAAGACTTTTACTCTCATGTAGCCTCCAGCCAGCAAACTTCATCAACTGGGACGGCATGTGTTTCAGGCATGGCAAGAAATTCCTCAAGATGATATTTCCGCACCACAACAGATACAAGAGTGTACTCATGCCTGTGGTGTTCGTATCTCATACTGATCGTGACGACTGACATTAATTCCGAATGTAAAGAAAGTTTAATCATTCAGTACCCGTTATTTGATGAACATTTGCATAAAGTTTGATGAATGTCAGATACGATTTATCGTGTAATACTTTCCATCACCGAATGTAGTTGTTCGTGCTGTCTTTATCTTGCACACGGAGGGCAACATGGAGCGCTTCACTATATGGTGGACTGCTGGAGAACGCTAGCAGCGTTGTAAATGGTTGCAATGCAGAGTGGAGAACAAATACTAAGCGTACACAAAGAAAAATACATGAAAAATTCGTGTGACTAATATTAACTGTGTCCGAGAGCTAAAATAAGCGATTACAGCATCAAATGTCGTAATTTTACAAAGAACACTAGGGCATAGGGTAAGTTCTACCTGGAGGTTTGATATCCAAGACGTATATTTGATCAATCAGAAGAAATAAAATGCAATCGAAAAACAAAAGGGTCCTTAAACGCTAGAGGCATCGCTGCAGATGGACATGTCGCTCTCTTCCACAGTTCCCCTCATCACTTACCGTGTGTGTAATTTTTCGATTTATAGAATTTTAGAAAAAGCTACACAATAAACAAGAGTTGGAGACAACGAAATCAAATGAATCAGTTTTGTGCGCGATTATTGAGACTCCATGGATTCTACAACTCTGAATGTTGAGCAATGTGGATTCAACAAGATCATGGAAACGAAAAACCAGGTGGTTAATGTTTCCTTTAGAGCTTACAGTGGAAACAGCAGTCACAGATAACCTAACAATCTCGTGACTCTCGCCTCGAAGAGCTTACTGCAGTAACGCGTCAACGACGTAGTTTCCGCACACGTAGAGGGGAAGAAATACATGGCGTTCAATTCGTGAATTATACAAAGCGCGACGATGAAAGGAAGAAGGTCAGATTTGAAGACTATTCGGAATGTAAGGTTCGATAGGTCGCGAAATAGAAATAACAGCGAAAGTCTGTTGAAGCCTTGCACAGATGACTGTCGACTGTATTACGTCGCTCTTTTCAGTTCTGAGCGCACAGTGAGCACGTTAAGGTGCGCAGAACAATATTGTCTTCCCCCAAGTATGGGTTCCCTGTGCAAGGTTCGTTTTATTTCCTGCAATCCCCCACGACGTACCTATTATGAATTTTCTTTATTTCGGACTCCATACTGCAGTGCAATGGGGACGCCCCTGCAGCATTCTCCGTGGGAACTATTTGATCAGCCACGATAGATACTGACTTGTCTGCCTCTGATGTTCATCTACGCGCACGTGAACAGTTGACAACGAACTGCAGACCAGGGTAGAGAAGTGGTGGGAAATAAAAGCGGCTGCCTTCTATGACGAGGATATTGGAAAGTTGGCACAATGTTGTTGTTGTTGTGGTCTTCAGTCCTGAGACTGGTTTGACGCATCTCTCCATGCTACTCTATCCTCTGCAAGCTTCTTCATCTCCCAGTACCTACTGCAACCTACATCATTCTGAATCTGCTTAGTGTATTGATCTCTTGGTCTCCCTCTACGATTTTTACCCTCCAAGCTGCCCTCCAATGCTAAATTTGTGATCCCTTGATGCCTCGAAACATGTCCTACCAACCAATCCCTTCTTCTAGTCAAGTTGTGCCACAAACTTCTCTTCTCCCCAATTCTATTCAATACCTCCTCATTAGTTACGTGATCTACCCACCTTATCATCAGCATTCTTCTGTAGCACCACATTTCAAAAGCTCCTATTCTCTTCTTGTCCAAACTATTTATCGTCCATGTTTCACTTCCATACATGGCTACACTCCATACAAATACTTTCAGAAACGACTTCCTGACACTTAAATCAATACTCGATGTTAACAAATTTCTCTTCTTCGGAAACGCTTTCCTTCCCATTGCCAGTCTACATTTTATATCCTCTCTACTTCGACCATCATCAGTTATTTTACTCCCTAAATAGCAAAACTCCTTTACTACTTTAAGTGTCTCATTTCCTAATCTAATCCCCTCAGCATCACCCGATTTAATTTGACTACATTCCATTATCCTCGTTTTGCTTTTGTTGATGTTCATCTTATATCCTCCTTTCAAGACACTGTCCATTCCGTTCAACTGCTCTTCCAAGTCCTTTGCTGTCTCTGACAGAATTACAATATCATCGGCGAACCTCAAAGTTTTTACTTCTTCTCCATGAATTTTAATACCTACCCCGAATCTTTCTTTTGTTTCCTTTACTGCTTGTTCAATATACAGATTGAATAACATCGGGGAGAGGTTACAACCCTGTCTCGCTCCTTTCCCAACCACTGCTTCCCTTTCATGCCCCTCGACTCTTATAACTGCCATCTGGTTTCTGTACAAATTGTAAATAGGTTTGCCTTTTCTTAATCTTTCCTCTAAGATAAGTCGTAAGGTTAGTATTGCCTCACGTGTTCCAACATTTCTACGGAATCCAACTGATCTTCCCCGAGGTCCGCTTCTACCAGTTTTTCCATTCGTCTGTAAAGAATTCGTGTTACTATTTTGCAGCTGTGACTTATTAAACTGATAGTTCTGTAATTTTCACATCTGTCAACACCTGCTTTCTTTGGGATTGGAATTATTATATTCTTCTTGAAGTCTGTGGGTATTTATCCTGTCTCATACATCTTGCTCACCAGATGGTAGAGTTTTGTCATGACTGGCTCTCCCAAGGCCATCAGTAGTTCTAATGGAATGTTGTCTACTCCCGGGGCCTTGTTTCGACTCAGGTCTTTCAGTGTTCTGTCAAACTCTTCACGCAGTATCTTATCTCCCATTTCGTTTTCGTCTACATCCTCTTCCATTTCCATAATAATGTCCTCAAGTACATCGCCCTTGTATAAACCCTCTATATACTCCTTCCACCTTTCTGCCTTCCTTTCTTTGCTTAGAACTGGGTTGCCATCTGAGCTCTTGATATTCATACAAGTGGTTCTCTTCTCTCCAAAGGTCTCTTTAATTTTCCTGTAGGCAGTATCTATCTTACCCCTAGTGAGACAAGCCTCTACATCCTTACATTTGTCCTCTAGCCATCCCTGCTTAGCCATTTTGCACTTCCTGTCGATCTCATTTTTGAGACGTTTGTATTCCTTTTTGCCTGCTTCAATTACTGCATTTTTATATTTTCTCCTTTCATCAATTAAATTCAATATTTCTTCTGTTACCCAAGGATTTCTATTAGCCCTCGTCTTTTTACCTACTTGATCCTCTGCTGCCTTCACTACTTCATCCCTCAGAGCTACCCATTCTTCTTCTACTGTATTTCTTTCCCCCATTCCTGTCAATTGTTCCCTTATGGTCTCCCTGAAACTCTCTACAACCTCTGGTTCTTTCAGTTTATCCAGGTCCCATCTCCTTAAATTCCCACCTTTTTGCAGTTTCTTCAGTTTCAATCTGCAGTTCATAACCAATAGATTGTGGTCACAATCCACATCTGCCCCTGGAAATGTCTTACAATTTAAAACCTGGTTCCTAAATCTCTGTCTTACCATTATATAATCTATCTGATACCTTTTAGTATCTCCAGGATTCTTCCAGGTATAAAACCTTCTTTCATGATTCTTTATGATCTTGGCACAATGCTATAACAACTTACTAATTCAGAGGGGCGACTACATAGAGAAGTAGCTGGGAGGTGTAGCAGATTATTGAAAATAAATCATTTCCGATTTTCATTGTCGTTTCCATTTCGCAATGGATCTAAGCTTCTTTCCAGAATAACTCTTGTTGACTACTTAAAAAATTACACATGTTGGTTTCTTATAAAATTTAAGTTGGTTATATGGAAAGGTGTGGAACTGATATATCAGGAATGTTTCTGTCTTGTACTGACACGTAGGGACGCAGTTTTGCCGGGAGCAGAAGCTGGGACAGATCGGCCACGGCGAGGCCGTGACTTGGTGGCGCTGGCAGCGAGGGCAGGGTAGTGGAGTGTAGTGGTGTGGGGATTACGAGTGGCTTTGCAGTTCCCCCATCTCGTGGGCCCGGCTCCCCCAGGACAGGGCGGCGGCACCAATCTGCATGTGTTGCGGGGGCGGTGTAGTGGGAAAGGGGGGGGGGGGGTGGACGAGGCTCTGGAGGCAGACAGCGCCCCCACAGCACGTGCGGATACACTTGCCCCGTGTCCCAGGCGCGCTGGGGAGATGCCCGTAAGAGCAGACGTCACAGCATAGAGCGGGCCTCGTCCGCTGAGGGGAGGCTGATGGTGAGAGGCGCAGGTAGATAACTCGCGAATGTCACAGCGACCTCAGCAGCGTTTCTCAACATCAGGATCATCTTCATCAACAACAAAGTCAACAACAACAACAACAAGAATTCCTTACGGCATATGCTTTACACCTTGCCCACCCCACCGATGCAGCCGAGTGGCCAGCGTGTCTGATTGCCACGCGCCAACCCGTGTCTTAGCCCCGGGACTCTTTCTTGGTGAGAGGACTATAATTTGGTCCACTCAGAAACGTGAGGTCAGCTGAGGAACAAATTGAGTAAAAAGTAGCGGCTGCAAGGTTTTGAAAGCCGGAAGAGGAGTGTGCTGACTCCACGAGTCTCCATGCCGCATCTGCATGACGCCATGTGACAGAGGACGACACGGCGGCTGGTCGACATCGCCTACTCTTCAATAGGGATGAAGAAAATAGACTGTTTAAAACCGGTACCGGTATTTTTGTTCTGAATTACCGGTATTTTTCGGTACTTATTTGGTTTCGGTTAAAATAGGTGTTCTTTTTTTTTTAATAACCGAGTAAAGAAACCGAAATATCAGTTACCCATAGTAGCAGTGCTAAAAGTTTTCGCTTTTATAATAATCTTTTTTTAAGGAGTAATTCGTATTCGTAAAATTTGCAATGATTGTGACATAATGCGTTATTAAAGAAAATGAGAAAAGCGGTCAGAGCGATTCTAATAACGCTGCCGATAGAAACGAGCAACAACGACACTGCACAGTAATTAATACTATATGGCTGGGACGGAGATGTAATTGTTGCCGTGTGTCGTGGCTAAAGGTACGCGTGTACGCGCAATGTGCGAGATTTGTCTTTACCTGGACTATACGGTGGTTTATCGCTATCGGCACCCGACGTGCATTGTATTGTATTATGGGACCGACCCTAGTCTGGAAATAATTTTACAAAGTGACATAGCAATGAAGTACAGTCCTTGATTTGTTTTAAAAATTAAAGATTTTCCTGGTGTTTTCCCGAAATATAAAAGAGGAAGGAAATTGTGGTAACAGCAATAAATGAAAACAGTTAAAACAATTCATTCATTGTAGTAGTAAAAATAGGAAGTACCTGATCTGCTGCCTATGTCTACATAACATACCTTTATCTGTTTGCAGCCCTTGAAATCCGACAAATTAATATGAAAAACATATTTCTTAAACCTCAGTTTGCACCCTTTAGCACTAACTCTTCACAATGCTCAAATAGTGGTATAATCCCCGATAACACCATGATTTTTGAGCAGAATAAAAAAAAACATTAGTATGAATAGAAAAAGTCTGGTGATTTTTGTAGCATTCAGCCACTTATCCCTTTTCGTGAACGGCAGTGAACGGTAGGCAGACTAAGTTTTCGTTTATTTCCCTATTTACTTTAATATTTTGATTATATGTATCCTCAGACTGAGAGAGTAAAAATTTTGCTCGATTTCTACGTTTATTACAGCAGATAATAGAAATAAAAAAAACGAAAATCGGTTACTTCAGAAACCGGTTATTTTGAGTGGTTTCAATAGATTACAGTGGTGTGGAGAAAAACGATATAACCATAAATCGGTTGTTTTAGCGATAACCGCCATCTCTAATCTTCAGGGCCTGATCACGCTGTTACATTTTTTGTATTCTTTACACCCATTCTAAGTCATATGTCTTTATTTATGATGCGAAAAACATACCTTAAGGTTTGCCAGTGACACTGAAATTCTGTCAGAGACGGCAAGGGATTCGAAAAATGGGATTAACGGAAAGGGTAGCGTCTGCAAGCGAAGCACCAATATGAAGATACGTAAAAGTAAATTTAGAAGAGTCTTCAAATTTGTTGTTTTCTTCTTCGTATATCTCACAAAAGGACCATGAATTTAAAATTAGAGAGTTTCGAACGCCCACAGAGGCATACCTACAATCCTGCTTCCAGCGAACCTTTCGAAATTGGAACAGGGAAGGATAGAAGTAACAGTGACACGTAAGGTGCTTCCGACCACATACGGCAAGGAAATTTGCGGAGAGAAGCTGTGATTGCAGATGGAGTGAATCCGAATTAGGTGATGATGAGGGAATTAGATTAGGAAATGAGACATTGATTATAGTAGACGATTCTGCTATTTGGGAAACAAAATTACTTACGACAACCGAAATAGAGGAGATATAAAATGCAGACTGGCAGTAGCAAGGAAGACTTTTCTGACAAAGGGAATTTCTTTTAGCACTCAATATAAACTTGAGTGTATTTGTCTGGCATGTTGCCAGCCTCATGTTAAAGTTAAACGTGGATGACAAGAAGAACAGACAAGGCTACAGAATAATGCTGAAGATTAGATGAGTTCATCGGATAACTAGTGAAGAGCTACTCAGTCTAATAGGAGCAAAAATAAATTTATTCCATAATGTGAGTAAATGGAGCGGTAGGCTGATGGGACGTTCCGAGACATCAAGGAATAGCCAATATTTTAATGGAGGCAAGCATGTGGGGTAAAAACTGTAGGAGATCAAAATTTTAGTGCAGTGCAGTAACCAGCTCAAGTACGTGTAATATGTAGTAGTTATACCCTAGATGAAGAAACTTGCGCAGCGTGGAGTAGCTCCATCAGACCTGGAAACCACACGATAAGATGAAGACTTAAGTTCCATTTCACATTTTTAAAGGTATCCAACATTCATGTTGTGTCGAAAGGTTCTTTTGCGGACATGAGGAAAGCAAATTGTATGTAAACAAGTGATGTTTGTTAATTAGTAACACAGTCCATAATTTAGAGAGCAATCACAGCAACAATAGTAGTCCGGATACCAATCAGGCCAAGGAGACGGAAGGGTGTACTTAATAACTGCTAACAATGAATCGCTCTGGCGTAGGAACAATCGAGACGAACAAACTGATATAGGACACTTTTTCAGGCCGCGAAACAACCTCAAATTGGCTTATAAAAGCCAACTAAACCAGGTGACTAAGATTTTCAGAATCCTCTCTCTCTGCCACTACTTCGTTCACTATTACGTTATTTAAACTTCCGGGTGAAGGTAATGAATGAAAAAAGATTTATGTAAATGTTACTCAAAAATTAATTTCGTTTACTCGTATAATTCGATCAAAACTAAAAGCTACAGGTGCGGCAGTTTTGTAGTAAGAAGGCTAAAGGAAAAAAAAAAACCAGTTTAACTGTTAATTTTTAACTGTTCAGCGTCACAATATTTTTAAGTAAAATTTACATTCTGTACGTACAAGGGCAAGGTTTTTTTTATATTAAACCATGATTTTAGCCAAAATCTCAGGCGGTACTCATACACTGTAGGTTTCGTGGCTTTTGTAGTCCAGTTTGAGGCTGTTTCCGTTCTGAGACACCACAAGCCTCCTACAACAACTTGTTCGTCTCGTCTTGAGCTGCATTACTATGGTATGTTAGAAACAGATACAATAAAATTAACCCAGCAACGCTGCACAAACCAGTGCTGCTGAAATCCGCTTGTGCCATTTATATGTGGGAGACAACTGGCTGTTTCAAGGAAAGACTCGAGTGAACAGAGCGCAGGTCAAACTAGACTGCTGTCCTTGTTGCAGCCACCGGCACGTTGATTTCATTGAGTCATGTGAACAGCATGTTCCATAAGCAAAACGCTGACGGGCACTTCGTGTAATTTTCATATCTCGTTGAAGGATGGAACCACTCTAGAGTGCTAGTACAAACAAACCGAACTCGGAACCAATGAATCACACAAGTAAAATGGTTAAAAGTCAATGTAAACTTTAATTATAAGGCATTCCACACTTACAGTGTTGAAATATGTAAACAGAAAAATTCTGTAACAGAATACACTCATTAAAAATAAAGTAAAAATACCAACAAGTCCCTTCCACATCAGCTGGCCGGTATGGCCGAGACATTCTCGGTCGCAGGTTCGGATCCTGCCTCGGGCATGGACGCGTGGATGTCCTTAGGTTAGTTAGGTTTAAGTAGTTCTAAGTTCTAGGGGACTGATGACCTCAGCTGTTAAGTCCCACAGTGCTCAGAGACATTTGAACCCCTCCACATCATCAAACGGAATGCAGGGTATATGGTATTCCCTACTCACCATATCTGTTCTTCATGTGCCATGCTCCCAGTGAGAACATCCAAGAGCGTCTTTGGCTAACAATTTATTGTTTTTTTCTTCTTTCATTTATGCCGTATACGTCACATAACATGTGGAAACGTATTTATAAAATACGGTAAATGTATATTTCCTATTGTATAAGTTATATTCCCAGAGAAACTAAAATTAAAATAAAATCAGAGGAAACGGGAGACAGAGACAAAATGGTTCAAATGGCTCTGAGCACTATGGGACTTAACATCTATGGTCATCAGTCCCCTAGAACTTAGAACTACTTAAACCTAACTAACCTAAGGACAGCACACAGCACCCAGCCATCACGAGGCAGAGAAAATCCCTGACCCCGCCGAGAATCGAACCCGGGAACCCGTGCGTGGGAAGCGAGAACGCTACCGCACGACCACGAAATGCGGGCAGACAGAGACAGTTGAAGGGGCAGTTGAAGGACACTTGAGTGAAAGAAGAGAAGTAAAGGCGTTTGTTGCACTATTTGGTGCTAATATTAACAAGAAACACAAAAAGTTACTTAAAATGACACTAATAAGCAAAAATAGATGTGTAAAGTGAGAACAGACTGTTGGAGTATGAGCTATAGCCCAATGTTTGAAAGTAACTGCAGCAAATTAATCGATACCATGGATCTATAATGGATAAACCATCAGAATACATCTCCACTGCCAAGCATGGTAAATCCAGAAACGTAACTTAACACTTCAGGACAACGTTACAAATTAAAAAGGGTTAATAGTTGTGACAATCGCGCAAACATAATTTCTTTAGATTACCAGATACAGTTCGAGCTCATGCCAGACACAGAAACGTAGTCAAAGATATTAATATATAGGTAGGAAACACAAATCATATACAAACTTTTTCTCTGTAGGTCACACATTATTTATTCTAACTACGTGACTCGGCATACTTCCGTCATCAAACGTGTCTTAAGACAAAAGATGGGATACACGTTATTTCACATATTATTAGAAATGAGGTATGTTGACAAATCTATGAAAGATAAATGCACTATGTACATACGAAAGATACCAATAACTTAAAGAACAATACAACCGATTACACCAAATGCTACCTGAACTTACTGAGTATAAGTTCATATTGGTGATAACCGAGTCACGGGTGAGAAATTGTTCAGCCGCCTCCAGGTGGCACTCGAAACAAAAAAAGCTCTCTCTAGAAGAGATTTTCACTCTGCAGCGGAGTGTGCGCTGACATGAAACTTCCTGGCAGATCAAAACTGTGTGCAGGGCCGAGACTCGAACACGGGACTTTTGCCTTTCGCGGGCAAGTGCTCTACCAACTGAGCTACTCAAGCAAGACTCACGCCCCGTCCTCACAGCCTTACTTCTGCCAGTACCTCGTCTCCTACCTCCAAAACTTTACAGAAGCTCTCCTGCGAACCTTGCAGAACTAGCACTTCTGAAAGAAAGGATATTGCGGAGACATGGCTTAGCCACAGCCTGGGGGATGTTTCCAGAATGAGTTTTTCACTTTGCAGCGGATTGTGCGCTCATATGAAACTTCCTGGCAGATCAGCTCAGTTGGTAGAGCACTTGCCCGCGAAAGGCAAAGGTCCCGAGTTCGAGTCTCGGCCTGCACACAGTTTTGATCTGCCAGGAAGTTTCATAGCTCTCTCTAGTTTAACATAAGTAAAACCCAAATTACGTTAAAAGTACGCTTTTGATTTGGGCTTCCATATTTTACTAAACAATAAAGGACAAATTCGTAAGGTTAATCACACTGGTGTTGTTTAGTTCATAATGTATAAAATATACTACCAAGAGATGATTGGGCAGTCGATTAATGTAAATGCATTCAGTTGCAGCATGCAAAAGGCGTTATGATTGATACAAACTATGTATCTGCTGCGGAAAATGGCTGCTGCAAGAAACTTGCTATGTTTAGGTTATCTTAGAGAGAAGAAACGACATCAGTAGCTCTAGATCTCAGTTTTTCAGCATATTCGTTTTGTTTTAAGTCATTCATTTGGGATTCCTCAACACGGACCAACATATCTCATAGCAATAAGAACATAAGAAAGATGTCAATGCAGCACTTTAAACAAATGACAATTTAATACAAAGTTTATCATGCTGAAAGGGCTCTCCTGAAAACCATAATTCTATGTTATACAACTAAAGAGCCTGATCTATCACACCGGTTAGGGCTAAATCGTATCAGAATGTGGGACTGAAAGATTCCAGATAAATTACGTGACAGGAAACCTCCGTCACAGGAGCATCGTACCTCTTAAGACGTCCGTACCAGCTCCAGGCGAAACGGACTTTTTAGAGGGCGGTGTGGCCGGTGTGCTCATTACGTATTAATACGTTGAGTGATTAACGTCCTGTCAACACCGCGATTACTAACGCAGCCACACGATGCAAACGCCAAAGATTTAGACGTGAATACGCTGAAAGTGTCACTTCTGCACCCGCCAGACGTGAGTAATGGAAACTACAGATCATCTGGGGCGCTGAGGAAGTAAGGGCTTAAAGCACACCCTCGACGATTTTGATATTTTAGCCGTGCATACTATGCTCCTGAATTCTGTTGATCTTACGGTGAGTCAGGTTTATCTGTGCTATACGTCTACACTGTATATACACTACTGGCCATTAAAATTATTAGACCACGAAGAAATGCAGAGGATAAACGGGTATTCAATGGGCAAATATATTATACTAGAACTGACATGTGATTACATTTTCACAAATCTGGGTGCATAGATCCTGAGAAATCAGTGCCCAGAACAACCACCTATGGCCGTAATAACAGCCTTGATACGCCTGGGCATTGAGTCAAAAAGAGTTTGGATGGCGTGTACAGCTACAGCTGCCCGTGCTGCTTCAACAGGATACCACAGTTCATCAAGAGTAGTGACTGGCGTGTTGTGACGAGCCAGTTACTCGGTCACCATTGACCAGACGTTTTCAATTGGTGAGAGATCTGGAGAATGTGCTGGCCAGAGCAGCAGTCGAACATTTTCTGTATCCAGAAAGGCTCGTACAGGACCTGCAACATGCGGTCGTGCATTATCCTGCTGAAATGTAGGGTTTCGCAGGGATCGAATGAAATGTAACGTCCACTCTTCAAAGTGCCGTCAATGCGAACAAGAGGTGACCGAGACCTGTAACCAATGGCAGCCCATACCATCACGCCGGGTGATGCGACAGTATGGCGAGACGAATACACGCTTCCAATGTGTGTTCACCGCGTGTCGCCAAACACGGTTGCGACCATCATTATGCTGTAAACAGAACCTGGGTTCATCCGAAAAAATGATGGTTTGTCATTTGTACACCCATGTTCGCCGTTGAGTACACCATCGCAGTACACCTGTCTGTGATGCAGCGTCAAGGGTAACCGCAGCCATGGTCTCCGAGCTGATAGTCCATGCTGCTGCAAACGTCGTCGAACTGTTCGAGCAGATGGTTGCTGTCTTGCAAACGCCCCCATCTGTTCAATCAGGGATCGAGACGTGGCTGCACGATCCGTTACAGCCATGCTAAGATGGCTGTCATCTCGACTGCTAGTGATACGAGGCCGTTGGCATCCAGCACCGAATTCCGTATTACCCTCCTGAACCCACCGATTCCATGTTCTGCTAACAGCCATTGGATCTCGACCATTGCGAGCAGCAATGTTGCGATACGATAAACCGCAATCGCGATAGGCTACGATCCGACCTTTATCAAAGTCGGAAACGTGATGGTAAGCAATTCTCCTCCTTACACGATGCATCACAACAACGTTTCACCAGGCAACGAAGGTCAACTGCTGTTTGTGTATGAGAAATCGGTTGGAAATTTCCGTCATGTCAGCCCTTTGTAGGTGCCGCCACCGGCGCTAACCTTGTGTGAATGCTCTGAAAAGCTAATCATTTGCATATCACAGCATGTTCTTCCTGTCGGTTAAATTTCGCGTCTGTAGCACGTCATTTTCGTGGTGTAGTAATTTTAATGGCCAGTAGTGTATGTACAGTGCTGTTCAGAAAAATCAAAACACCTTGAACGAATAGAGGTAGCACGTACATATTCACAGGACATGTACATTAGTGTGTTCTGCAGAAATGATTTGCATTTGAACCACGTCGGTCCGCAGGTTCAAGCTCAACACCCATATCGCGGTGCAACACCTCCTACGTGTAGAATGTGCCTGCAGTTTTCGTTGTCGCTAACCGACGTTAATGGATCAGGGAGAGTTAAGCAGACGTGGAGGATGCCTTGCAGACGTATGCGCGAATGTAAGATATGGAACCCAAACTGATCTTCCGTAAATAAGGTCGCCTTCCATCTGTCTACTCATTCTAATCTAAATAAACTGTGCCATGTCGAATGTTAATGTTTCATTCAGACGGTATGTAGATCGAGTGGCGACCGGTTATTGTTCGCGAATATGCTACAGCAGACTGTAAATATCGCATTAAAATTATGCGAGCTAGGAATTGGAGTAAAATTACGCCATTTCTCTTCGAAAGCGAGCTGGTATGCCGATAAAACAGACGAAAACGTCTTTTGTGGCGCTTCTCTGCGAAAGCAACAAATCAGTGCCGAGTGCTTAAATGACGGTGAGCTACGCTACGGCCAACTCAGAGGGGCGACGCGGCTATCTGTTTTCTACTGCGCATGCTCTGAAGTGAGGCCGTCCGTTGCGGTGCTATGACTGCTGCGTGGCTCACAGCGCCAGGTCGGTATTGCTCTGAGAAACTGTCTGCGAAAGGCAAAGGTCCCGAGTTCGAGTCTCGGTCGGGCACACAGTTTTAATCTGCCAGGAAGTTTCATATCAGCGCACACTCCGCTGCATAGTGAAAATCTCATTCTGTCTGTAGGGTATTGTGCAAAGATACGGTATGAGGACATCATGAAGGACTGTTGTAGTACAGGCACTGCGGGTGATTGGTCTAAATAAGGGACTGGTTATTTGGGGGTCTGGGATCAATTCCTGATAAAAACAACATTTATAAAAAAATTTGTTATTCGCAATCTTAAACTATTCATTATAAAATTTAAATATATTGAGGCAGTTAACTTTATATATGTAAAACTAATATACTCAATTTAGTTATGATTACTACAATCGTAAGTCAAAAGGCTGTAGCCTAGGTGGTGGTAAAACAAGTGAGCATACCAGGAAAGTTTGTATGAAAGTGTTTCCTGTGCTAAATAGACCCTTTTCGAATAGATCTTCCGAGGAAAAAGTGAAATTTAAAGATTTAAGGAAGTTTTCTTGAAATGGAAATCCAACAACAGAGGCGCCTGAGATGAGGCTCATCGATTTGGCTTTAGTAACACCAAAAATATCGAAATACGTGCAAAATATTTTGATCAGATTTTTAATTATCCAGAAGCAAAACGTAAGCTCAATTGCTCAAAATTTCATGAAAGTTTACCAAAAGATTTACCCCCACAATCAACGAAACTGAAGAAGTTATGAAAACCTTATAAGGCGAGTGGAGACGACTCTATTACAGCGAATCTTTTGAAATGCTCTCCGCCAAAAATAAGAAAATAAGCTAATATTAATCTTTCAGGAAACCTGGGAAACAGAAAAACTCTCAGGAGAATGGAAGATGGCCTTGATACATCCACTACGTAAGAAAGGCAACAAACAAGGTGTTAACAACAGCAGAGGAATTTTCTTGTAGCCAGTAGCCTATACCATATTTTCCAAGTTTTATACTAAACGGAGTAGGAGCAACACTGGAGGAAAATTTTGAGGAATATCAAGGTGGTTTGAGGAAGGTCAGATCATATTTTGAACAAGTATTTAATCATAAGTGTATCATGATTACTGAATTCAGAAGATCAGCATTTTTCTTTGAAACATCATGTTGTGTATTGTGCAGACATAGAGTAACGAATTCCTTAGGCACCATTGTCATGACTCCACCATGGACGAGTGAAGTAAAGCATGGGGTGGTAATTTGTGAAGCCGGTCTGATTCCCAAAGATATCAATTTTTTTTTTGTATCCCTTGCAATGTTAACCTATCAACTATAAAATTTAAATTTATGTTAACAGTTCAGTTTAAATATGCAAAATCAATGTATTCAATTTTCTTATGATTACTACTACTGTAAGTCAAAAGACAACAGTGTATCACATTGTTAGTAAAAGTATACCACATTGTTAGTTAGTTAGTTACATGTTCCATAGGTCATCTGAACAATTCTTTTATCGAAATGATGCGTAACGAGTCAGTCTGCAGGGTATGTATACATTATTAGTGTTAGCATTAATGAACTCATTATTATTTTCTCGCTTCTCATGCAAATATACTTAAAAACAAGCTTTTTTAAATTGGCTATAGGTTTTTAAGCAGAAATTTGTCAATAGAATAGAAGAAGTTATCCCGTAGAAACAATTTTAAATTAGATTTAAAATCTGTTTGACGACCTGTCAGACATTTTATGTCATCGGGCAAATGATCAAAAACTTTTATTGGTGTATATGTAACTCCTGTCTGAGCTACTGAGAGCTTTAACGATGGGTAATAAAGGTAATTTTCCCTCGACTTTTGTAACTATGTACATCACTATTGTTCTGAAATTGTGATGGATTATTCATGACGAACTTCGTTAGCGAATATATGTATTGTGACAGCGTATATAAAACACCTGACTCCCTCAAGAGTTACCTACATGATGTCCGTGGTTGAACACCGCATGTTATTCTTACTGCTCACTTTTGTGCAATCGGGACTTTCTTTCCGCCGGCCAGTGTGACCGAGCGGTTCTAGACGCTTCAGTCTGGAACCGCTTGACCGCAACGGTCGCATGTTCGAATCCTGCCTCGGGCATGGATATGTGTGATGTCCTTAGGTTAGTTACGTTTACGTAGTTCTAAGTTCTAGGGGACTGATGACCACAGATGTTAGGTCCCATAGTGCTCAGAGCCATTTTGAACCATTTTGAACTTTCTTTCTAAGTGATGAGTTACGCCAGAAAAATGTTCCGTACGACATTATTAAGAGGAAATAGGAATTTGATTTCTTTGTTTCCCAGATCAACAATATACGAAGAAAAAAAGTAGCGGAACGTAACTGTTTGGGGAAAATGAACTGTGTTTGTAGCGTAAATCGGAAAAAAATGATTTCCATGCTTTCGTGAAAACACCTTTGAAAATATTAAACATTCGTACAAAGAAATAAGCATAGTGTGCAGATGAATAAATACAGTATCCTGACCAGTTTCTGTACGCTGTGCGTACCTGCTTCGCGCGTCCACAATGCGGTTTTGTAAACGTCTCTGTGGCTACGATTCTTCACAGCGTACAACCGTTCGCGCTTCGCAGTTGAAAGCTGTCAAAAGCACTGCCAGGTGGCACGGATTTCCTTAAGTTGACTAGAATGGAGGGATGTCTTAGTAGTAGAGACTAAATGTGCTAACACTTCATGCGTGATACGACATTTTTCTCTCATCTCAGTATTTATGACGATAAATTTCTTGAACTATTTGTCGTCTAATGTTATATTTGTTGGGGTACATTCAGCGGCCTATGTGGATACTGCCTGTGAAATATGTTGAAAGTAATGAGTTGCAGAGAAGAAATAAATTTAAACGTCGTGCACAAAGCGGCAGTTTTTCACGCATGTCATTATTTATGACGTCACATCTCCTGAAGTACAGTAAGTAAGTGTCTCTTACTCCGAAAGCGATCGTTGGCTGACAGTAAGTGGTTTGTGTACCAATTTGGTTCAAATCGGACCTGTGGTTTAGCAGAGGATGTGGAACTCTTTCTCACACACAAACTCAAACGCACACACACACAGACACACACACACACACACACACACACACACACACACAAACGCACGCACGCA
This sequence comes from Schistocerca piceifrons, assembly GCF_021461385.2. Classification (NCBI taxonomy): domain Eukaryota; kingdom Metazoa; phylum Arthropoda; class Insecta; order Orthoptera; family Acrididae; genus Schistocerca; species Schistocerca piceifrons. The sequence goes on from NC_060140.1 coordinate 74,495,837, forward strand.
CGCACACGCACAGATACATACATTTTCAAACTATGTATGGATTAAATATAAATTTGGGCATTACTAAAGAGTCAAATCATTTAAGATGTATGCAATTCACGCATTCGCCGTTGAAAAGAGCGCCAAATGACGCTCCACGTGAAATAGCTGTGTTAATTTGTATTCGTGTAGCTAAATATGTTGTGCTGTGAGGTTGGAAAAGGACTAAGCAAAGACCTGCACTCCTCACGACTCGTTTCTGTTAATTACAAGATTTTTCTAATTTGAATGGTGGTCCACTCTGTTAAAATAGACGAAACAGTTGCAGTTTAGCGTGTTCGCGAGAGTATTATGCATGTTCAGTAAGTAAGTGTACTAAATTTTTTTTTTCGCAAAAAGAGAATTTGAAAATAATACTGGTTATTGCTGGTATACATGTTGACTATTTTTCCCCGCAGTCACAATCCCGTTCAGTGCACGTGGAGAGCCGTGGCACAAGCATCTTTATGCCCTCCTCGAACAACTCTCCCGCCAGCTCCTTCCTCGACTTCAGAACGCCTTTCTACACCTTTCCAGCGACGTGCAGCATCCCAGTGTTAGACCACAGACCTTAACCGTCTCATCCAGCACAGTATGAGTTTTAACCTTTCCCCAAAGTCAGATCTCTATTAAATGGAAAAAAAATTCAGTCCGTTGAAGCAGCGGAAGTAAAAGCGCCACCCGTCGTCAAGCAGGTGGCAGAGGAAGTCTTCCAGCATTGTCTCCACCAACGGAAAATTCGCGTGGAGAGTTGCAGGGATAGAGAAGGGGTGTGTGTACTGAGAGTCACAATAACTAAATATCTATGATTTTGAAAAACAATTTTTTATCTACACCCACATCTACATAGATATTCCCCCAGCCACCGTACGGTGCGTGGCAGAGGGTATCATGTACCACTACTTATCATCCCTCCTCCCCCGCCCACCTGTTCCACTCGCAACTGGAGGGAGGGAAAAGCGATTGTCCAGATTCCTCTGTAATGAGCCCTTATTTCTTTTATCTGATCTTCGTGGTCCTTACGCGCGATGTATGTCGCCGGCAGTAGATCCGTTCGGCAGTCAAAATGCTGGTTCTGTTTCTCGAAAAGCACGTCGCCTTCGCTTCAGGGATTTCCATTTGAGTTCCCGAAACATCTCCGTAACACTTACGTGTTATTCGAACCTATCGGTAACAAATCCAGCAGCCCGCCTCTGAATTGCTTCGATGTCTTCCTTCAATCCGACCTGATACGGATCCCAAACACTCGAGCAGTACTCAAGAATAGGTCGCACCAGCGCCCTACATGCAGTCTCCTTCACAGGTGAACCTGTATTTCCTAAAATTCGCCCAATAAACCGAAGTCGCCCATTGGCCTTGTGTTGAGTTCCATAACTCACTTGTCACTGAAAGAGCCATCTAGCGGCAGTTTGAAAACTGGGCAAGTCAGACTGTCCAGTAAGATCTGATCCTTTTCGGGAAACATTGTAACTGTTTGTGCGGAAGTGGACTTCAAAAAAAAAATGGTTCAAATGGCTCTGAGCACTATGGGACTTAACATCTATGGTCATGAGTCCCCTAGAACTTAGAACTACTTAAACCTAACTAACCTAAGGACAGCACACAACACCCAGCCATCACGAGGCAGAGAAAATCCCTGACCCCGCCGGGAATCGAACCCGGGAACTCGGGCGTGGAAAGCGAGAACGCTACCGCACGATCACGAGATGCGGGCAAGTGGACTTCCCAAGTCCTTTGTGTACGCAGGTAAGCTGGTTGGCTGGTCGGCTATTGTTACAATACACTTGTTCGCCAACTGCTTGAATACTGTTCACCGGTGTGGGATCCGTACCAGATAGGGTTGATAGAAGAGACAGATGATAGATAAACTGCAGTGGAAGACTCTGCAAGAGAGACACTCAGTAGCTCGGTACGGGCTTTTGTTGTTTCGAGAACATACCTTCACCGAGGAGTCAAGCAGTATATTGCTGCCTCCTACGTACATCTCGCGAAGAGACCATGAGGATAAGATCAGAGAGATTAGAGCCCACACAGAGGCATAGCGACACTTTGCACGAACAATATGATACTGGAATAGAAGGGAGAACCGATAGAGGTACTCAGTGCCCTCCGCCATGCACTGTTGGGTGGCTTGCGGAGTATGGATGTAGAGGTAGATGTAAACGGCCAGCAGGTAGCTCGGAGACTCCGCAGCGAGTAGACGTATGTCTTGTCCAGCCAAGGGCCGCAGCTCGCGGACACCTCGCGCGTTTGTTAGATATTGCTGGATAGCACCTGTAAAGTAATACGGAATAAAGTGTTTATGTATCAAAAACTATGTATCCGGTCTAATTATTGTGAGTAATGACAGAGGGAGGACAGTGAGACCTCTCGCACTACACGCTGAAAACTTAAATGTACTAATGCAGGACTAGAGGCCTGAAAGTGAATCGTGTACCACAGTTTTCCCACGCTCGCTTTGCAACTCCCATATATTTAAACGACTTAACTGTGTACTTCCTTTATATTATAGCCACACTTCGTGCTTAAGGGACTATACCGGGAGTCTGGACTCCCTCATGGGTCGCACAACTTTGCAGTCAACAGCTGTGCTGGAGACTCTCGGAGAGCTGTTTACCACTTCTGTGCGTGGTTCGGCAGGAGAAATAGCTCACATCGTAAGAGAGAGGTGCGCAGCTGGTCCCGGGGTCGCAACAGGACGCCTGCAGGCTCGACAACAGAGGCGACAACAGAGGCTATGCTGGTGCTGCGTGGGAACGCCGACACGGGGGCGCCCACACAGGAACGTCATTAGACGGGCCCCGGCTGTCCGCGGTCCACTCCAGCGGCCGCAATTAGGAGCCGGGGCTGCACGCCGGCCGAGCCTGACGCCTGACTGTCAACAGTCGAGCGGAGGGCTTCTCAGCCTACACTTCACAGGCCGCCTGTTCTCCGCTGAGGCGGCTGCGGTCACGGTGGCGCCGACAACGGTCGCCAGACGCCGTCGCCAGAGGTCTCCCGACGACAACGGCCGACAGCTCCTCACAGTGCGTCCCATCTCCTCCGCCAGTTTTAGCCGGAATCGATGCCACGACCCCTCTGTGCTGCGATAAAACTGCTCCACCGCACCTGTTGCTATTAAGACGACGCCGAATGTACGCGAATAAGCTGTATCTGTCTCGAACAATCTGTCCACTATTTATTGCTATAGCCAGATGAAGTTTTATGAATATATGAAAATGATGAGACAAACATGCTACTCTGGATACGGCCGACCGTTCCGTTCTCTTGCCCGCACCGTGGGCAGTCGAGCTCAACTGTAAAGGGAACAGAGTGCACGAGCCACATTGCGTCGTCGATACTCTTGGTGCCTCGGGCACCCGGCGAAGCCCAGGTGTGGGCAAGGGTCGGTGCAAGGGAGAAACAGGCAAGTTGGGAAGGCACACACGAGTGAAATTTCCTTCTGAATCGTGTCCACTCCTTTGAGAATATGAAGGTTAGATACGCAAAGAACAGGGCGTTCTTGATCCTTTCCAAAGGAAAATAACTCGTAATGTAAAATAGTGGATGTAACACAAAAAATACTTAGTGTAAAATAGAGCCGGCCGCTGTGGGCGAGCGGTTCTAGGCGCTTCAGTCCGGAACCGAGCTGCTGCTACAGTCGAAGGATCGAATCCTGCCTCGGGCATGGATGTGTGTGTTGTTGTTAGGTTAGTTAGCTTTAAGATCACTACTGACCATTAAAATTGCTACACCAAGAATAAATGCAGATGATAAACGGATATTCATTGGACAAATATACTATACTAGAACTGACATGTGATTACATTTTCACGCAATTTGGGTGCATAGACCCTGAGAAATCAGTACTCAGAATAAACACCTTGATACGCCTGGGCATTGAGTCAAACACAGCTTGGATGGCGTGTACAGGTACAGCTGCCCGTGCAGCTTCAACAAGATACCACAGTTCATCAAGAGTAGTGACTGGCGTATTGTGACGAGCCAGGTGCTCGGCCAACATTGACCAGATGTTTTCAGTTGGTGAGAGATCTGGAGAATGTGCTGGCCAGGGCAGCAGTCGAACATTTTCTGTATTCAGAAAGGCCCGTACAGGACCTGCAACATGCGGTCGTGCATTATCCTGCTGAAAGGTATGGTTTCGCAGGGATCGAATGGAGGGTAGAGCCACGGGTCGTAACACATCTGAAATGTAACGGCCACTGTTCAAAGTGCCGTCAATGCGAACAAGAGGTGACCGAGACGTGTAACCAATGGCACCCCATACCATCACGTCGCATGATACGCCAGTATGGCGATGACGAATACTCACTTCCAACGTGCGTTCACCGCGATGTCGCCACACACGGATGCGACCATCATGACGCTGTAAACAGAACCTGGATTCATCCGAAAAAATGGCGTTTTGCCATTCGTGCACCCAGATTCGTCGTTGAGTGCACCATCGCAGGCGCTCCTTTCTGTGATGCAGCGTCAAGAGTAACCGCAGCCGTGCTCTCCGAGCTGATAGTCCATGCTGCTGCAAACGTCGTCGAACTGTTCGTGCAGATGGTTGTTGTCTTGCAAACGTCCCCATCTGTTGACTCAGGGATCGAGACGTGGCTGCACGATCCGCAGCCATGCGATAAACCACAATCGCGATAGGCTACAGTCCGACATTTATCAAAATGGGAAACGTGATTGTACGCATTTCACCTCCTTACACGATTCAACCAACGTTTCACCAGGCAACGCCAGTCAACTGCTGTTTGTGTATGAGAAATCGGTTGGAAACTTTCGTCATGTCAGCACGTTGTAGGTGTCGCCACCGGCGCCAACCTTATGTGAATGCTCTGAAAAGCTAATCATTTGCATATCAGAGCGTCTTCTTCCTGTCGGTTAAATTTCGCGTCTGTAGCACGTCATCTTCGTGGTGTAGCAATTTTAATGGCCAATAGTGTAGTTTTAAGTCTAGGGGACTTATGACCTCAAATGTTAAGTCCCATAGTGCTTAGAGCCATTTGAACCCTTTGGAAGAGTGGAAGTAATAGAATTCAAAGCAAATGGTTTTACAGGTCTACTGCTCGTTTAATATCGATCATTGCTACCCAAGGATTAACGGAACACGCAGATGTAAATACACTGACAGAAAAAATCAGAATACCAAGACGGAGTTGTGCGATATGAAAGAAAGTCGGTAGGTGTGTTCCTACATTTGAAAGATGACATCTATTCAAATTTCATGCCAGTCGCTAAGAGTGTCGCTAGTAACACCATTATGAGGATGGAAATCAGGTCCGCATCAAATAGACGCTATTGCTGTCGTAAACATTAGTTACTTTTGATATTAGATGAGTTGAGTTGATGATGGTCAAAAAAGCCTTTAATGCGACAAATACGCCATTACCAACACCTTACTGAGTTTGAAGGAGGTCGTGTACTAGGACTACAAGAAGCCAGGTGTGTCTGCTTCGATACTGCAGAAAGACTTGGCAGGAACGTAGCCACTGTACACCATTCCTGACAACAGTGGTCACGACAACGTACTGTCGCAAGAAGACCAGGCTGGCTCCGGAAGGCCACATGGCACTACCGAGACGGACGACCATCCCGTTTGGCGTAAGGTCCTGGTGTTTCGCACAGTGTCTGCAGCTGCGATATGGGCAGCACTTGGCACCACGATGACACCATGAACTGTTTCAAATCGGTTACTTGAAAGACATCTCCGAGCCAGATGGTCTGTAGCGAGCATTCCACTTATCCAAAACCGCCGTCGTTTGGGAGCTCTTTGGGGGCGAGGGTGGTGGTCTGTTGTGTTTTCTGGTGAAAGCTGGTTCTCCCTCGGTGCCAGTGATGGGCATGTATTGGTTCGAAGGAGTCACTCTCGCAGGTATCTCGCGCACCCCAAAATTGTGCGTCAGTCAGCTGATTCGACCTGTTGTGGTGCCATTGACGAACAGCGTTCCATGGGGTGTTTCCCAACAGGATAACGCTCGCCCACATACCGATGTTGTAACCCAACATATCGTACAAAATGTGGAGATGTTGCCTTAGCCTGCTCAATTGCGAGATCTGTCTCCAATCGAGCATGTATGAGACATTATCGGACAACAACTCCAGCGTAAGCCACAAACAGCATTAACCGTTCCTGTATTGACCGATCGTATGCAAGAAGCATGGGATTATATTCCACAAACTTACATCTGGCGCCTGAACAACACAATGAATGCGCGTTTGCGTAATTTCATTCAGCATCCTAATGGTTGCACCGGTTAATAATGGACCAGCATTTCACATTTGCAATTGGTTGTCTCGCACTTACATTAACCTGTGATCTTACAATGTTAACCACAAATATGTTATCTAGACAAACGTACTCCCGAAGTTTCATTACTCTACGTTAACTATTTTTGGTACAGTGACTGGCTTACATACTCGAGATGATTCACAGTCACACCAAAAATTAAAATTACAAACACCCTGTGCAACTTCAAATAAATTCAGCAAAACGGACACATGTCAGTTGACCTTCAATGCCTGTGATTCAACATATGTACGAAAACAACCATAAATTTTAGAATAAGATACTCGGAAAACCTAAAGGACTGAAAAGTGAAACGCATACACTACATTTCTAAAGTAACAGAATGAAGATTCTACTGACACAGAAACACTAATGACCAGGAATAATTATTGGTACATAGCTAATGATAACCTGTCACAACCGAGAAAGGATCCTCTACAGTGACTTCAAGCACCAAAATACACACACGCCAGCTCTGTCATGTGGATATACAATTTTTTGATGTTATTATATACGTCTAAAGTTTCCGACGCAGATTTTGCCTTTGTTGCAGATGATATTATAGACATGAGGCTGAAATGAATAGACAGCACAGAACAAGCATATTTTAAATCAAAGTAAACGTTCAGTTAATTAATACTGTAGGGGTTAGAAGCTTGGACGCAGCCGTCTCGTGAGTACACGAGTACGAGCTGGCGCCATCTTGGAATTCTGACGAACTGCGGTGTCACCATACGGAGCCAGGGGCCCACGAGGAACACCGGCTTCGCGGCAAACATGTAACGTCGAACTAGTCGTCTTGTCCGCCATAATTTGCGAACGCCCAAAGGTGTAAACAACCATGCATGAGCAGCGCCTATTAGACAGATGAGGTCCGACAGCCGATCGGTTCCAGTCATCCCACAAGGAAAGAGGTACACAGCTCGTGTTGTCTGTAGTTCAACCATGCCTAGATGGTCAATACCGTCCGCATTGTTACCTTGTGCCAGGAAGGGCTCTCAACAAGGGAAGTGTCCAGGCGTCTCGGAGCGAACCAAAACGATGTTCTTCGGACATGGAGGAGATACAGAGGAACAGGAACTGCTGCAGTGGATGATCGCTACCTACGGATTACGGCTCGAAGGAGCTCTGACAGCAACGCCACCATGTTGAATAATGCTTTTCGTGCAGTCACAGAACGCCCTGTTACGACTCAAACTGTGCGCAATAGGCTGCATGACGCGCAACTTCACTCCAGACATCCACGGCGAGGTCCGCCTTTGCTGCCACGACACCATGCAGCGCGGTACAGATGGTCCCAACAACATGCCGAATGAATCGCTCGGTATTGGCATCACATTCCCTTCACCGATGAGTTGCATATGCGTTCAACCAGACAATCGTCGGAGACGTCTTAGGAGGCAATCCGGTCAGGCTGAACGTCTTACACACACTGTTCAGCGAGTGCAGCAAGGCGGAGGTTCCCAGTTGTTATGGGGTGGCATTATGTGGGGCCGACGTACGCCGCTGGTGGTCGTGGGAGGCGCAGTAACGGCTGTACGACTCGTGAATGCCATCCTCCGACCGATAGTGCAACCGTTTCTGCAGCATATCGGTGAGGCATTCGTCCTCATGGACGAATCGCGCCCCCATTGTGCACCTCTTGTGAATGACTTGCTTCAGGATGACGACATCACTTGACAACAGTGCCCAGCATATTCTCCAGACTTGAACCTTATCGAACATGCCTGGGATAGATTGAAAAGAGCTGTTTATGGACGACGTTGCCCACCAACCACTCTGAGGGGGCCGGGCGCTGTGGCCGAGCGGTTCTCGGCGCTTCAATCCGGAACCGCGCTGCTGCTACGGTCGCAGATACGAATCCTGACTTGGGCTGTGTGTGATGTTGTAACGTCTACGCTCGGGCGTACGTTAATTCTTTAAAGCCTGTACTATGGTAAGTTGACGGGCTTCACCTTATAAGAAAGGATTTTAGTAAATATGTTGACCGCATGTACCTGAATGGAGGCAAAATCAGACTTACACCCACTCAGTAACAACAATGATGCGTCAAGCAAGTCTAAAGTGCAACTACACGTTAGGACGGGCAAGAAACATACACAGCAGATGCTACCAATTCTTAATAATACGGTCGCCAGCCTGATTAGGCATTAGGTGAGTTTTTTCCTTGTACAAGTGGATGTACGTACAAGCATAACAACACGTAGTAATACTGCATTATATGGTAAATTTTAGAACCAGAAAAATCTACTGAACTAATATTTTCCCTTTCTGTACTAATTTGGACAAGCTATAAATACACAACATTACACTATAATGATTACTACAAACTGCGTTTTGTCTATTGATCCGACTGAAATCGGGCATAGGTTACCCTAGAAATAGCTCTTTTGAAACACACATACAATGTCAATTTTAAGAAGGGTAAAAACACTGATAAATTAAAGTTTTATATTGACTTTAACTTTGCTGGTCAAATCAGTTCAGTACACTTCAGAATTTAAATGAATAGAAAAGAAAAGGGGGTTTTGGGGGGGGGGGGGGGAGGGGGGACCCTGAAACTGTAATTGTCACTGTATTGAAATTCTTTGACTATTGAACTCATTAAGCACTCAAGGTTTCCACTATACGAATTACTACTCTTTTTGTCTTATTTCTTGCTTATTTAACTACCATTATTTTTGTCTCAAATTAATTATACTTCATTACTAAACCAATTTCAACATTATCTTCCAACTTTGTCAGACCTATGTTCTTTACTTGTATATTCATTAACAATAAAGTTCCTTAAACATCATTCTAGCATAGATAGGTCTGCAGGTAATTCTTATTAACATAAACTTTAAATCTTCATTTCGGGACACTCGGATTGCACAACATGTGGAAAGGACCCTGTCTAGGTTAGTGATGAGGATAATTAAATGATAGGACAATTCTGGTAAAAGTTAAGTTGTTATTGAACAATCGGAACATAAGTAACACTGGTCCACACGAATACAGTACTAAATGTTTCAACCTGTTCGTGTCGATGCGGCGGTTGGCGGGTGGCGAGATGGCGAGGCGCACAGCACACGTACAATCACAGCTATGGCTCTTGATGTATCGGCAGTTTGCTTCTTCTTAGCGTCGCAATACTTTTCCATTTAGTGCCTATGGAATATAGCCATGCTGTATAGTCGTCGGAAACGGCACATCCGAGGCTCAATGAAATCACGTTTTCCAGGAGAATCTCCTCGATCCAGAGCGTGTTTCTCAGACCGATGCCCAACTCCGACTATATCTGCTGAGCCCGTTATGCCGTGCAGCGCTCGTGTGCATTTTCCCGCGCTCGCCTGCCTCCACCTTTTACCGCTCCCCTACAGACAGGGTATTCACCAAAGGTTTTGCATTCCACATATCCTAATACATTGCCTACGTATGGACCAGGCGCACAATTACAATTTTAAACATGTTACAATAGATTCAACATGGGTTACACTTCAATTCTGTTATAGAATTGCTTGAAATTTGACATAAATATTAATATTCACATCGAAAGTTGCTTACAGTTTCTTTAACATAATGACACGAAAAGAAAAAGAAATGAAATCAAAACATTGCTTACACTAATTTATCGAAAATCATAACAAAAAATTATTATATGTACAGTTGTTGTTACAATGTCCTTATGTTAGTTTGGCTTAACTAGTTCTATGTCTAAAGGACTGATGACCTCAGATGTTAAGTCCCATAGTGCTCAGAGCCATTTGAACCATAGTAATTAAAAGACGAACCGTACATGAGTCACGTGTTTGCCTGCACTTGGTTCAGTACGACACGCGTTTGTGGGGGCTGCTACCCTGAAGCGATAGTGGTTTGCGGCGCTGTTGTCTCGTTACCGTTTGATGATGTTCCCCACAGATGGTTCAGATGGCTCTGAGCACTATGGGACTTAACATCTGAGGTCATCAGTCCCCTAGAACGTAGAACTACTTAAACCTGACTAACCTAAGGACATCACACACATCCAAGCCCGAGGCAGGATTCGAACCTGCGACCGTAGCGCAAGTTCCCCACATGTCAGATCTACATCTACATATATACTCCGCGAGCCACGGTACTTGCGTGGCGGAGGGTACCCCGTACCAGTACTCGCAAATAGAGCGAGGGAAAACAACTGTCTTTAAGTCTCCTATGATCCCTAATTTCTTGTATATTATCTTCGGGGTCCTTACGAGCAATGTATCTTGGTGGCGGTAGAATCGTTCGGCAGTCAGCTTCAAAGCCGGTTCTCTAAATATTCTCAGTAGTGTTTCTCGAAAAGAACGTCGTCTTTGCTCCAGGGATTCCCATTTGAGTACCTAAGCATCTCTGTAACACACTTCGATGTCTTTCTCCAGCCAGACCTGGTAGGGATCCCAAACACTCGAGCAGTACTAAAGAACAGATCGCATCAGCTTGCTATATGCGGTCTCCTTTATAGGTGAACACCTCTTTCCTAAATTTCTCCAAATAAACTGAAGATGACCATTCGCTTTCCCTACCACAGTTCTCACATGCTCTTTCATATCGCTTCGGAACGGTACTCCCAGAATTTGAACGACGTGAGTGTGTCAAGCAGGACACAACTAACACTGTACCCGAACATTACAGATTTGATCTTCATACTCATTCGCATATACTTACATTTTTCCACATTTGGGGCTAGCTTCCATTTATGACACCGACTAGAAATTTTGCTTAAGTTATCGTGTATCTTCCTACTGTCACACAACTTCGACACCTTCCCATACCACGATATCATCAGCAAACAACCGCAGATTGCTGCCCACCCCGTCAGCCAAATTATTTATGTACACAGAAAACAACAGCGGCTCTATCACGTTTCCCTGGGACACTCCTGACGATACCCTTGTCTCTGATGAACACTCGCCGTCGAGGACAAATTACTGGATCTATTCCTTCAGAAGTTTTCGAGCCACTCACATATCTGTGAACTTATTCGATATGCTCGTACCTTCGCTAACAGCCTGCAATGGTGCACCGTGTCACATGCTTTCGGAAACATAAAATATGGAATTTTTCTGTTGCTCTTCGTCCATAGTTCTCAGCATATCATGTGAGAAAAGGACAAGCTCAGTTTCGAACATGCGATGCTTTGTAAAACCATTCCGATTCATGCACATAAGCTTCTCAGTCTCAAGAAAGTTTATTATATTCGAATATATTCTAGGATTCTGCAGCAAACAGAAGCTAGGGATATTTGTCTGTAAGTTGGTGGCACCGTTCTTCTACCTTTTTATACATTGTAGTTGCCTGCGCTATTTTCCAGGCGCTTGGGACATTGCACTAAGCGAGATATTCACGATAAATGCAAGCTAGGTAACTGGCCATCGCCACACAAAAACGATCGTTTTATTATGAAAGGTGGAGCACATTTCGGAGAGCTAACCGTTATACATTACTTGTGTATGATAGGAAGTTTGTCACTTTTACCGCTATAACTTAGCGAAAACTGCACCTCGACATATTTTCCTCATTATTAATGTACATGTAGTGCAAAACTTAAGACGGAAAGCAACTTTCCCCTGATGTGTCACTGCAGAGTAACGTGACTCGATGGAAGTTGAACCACATGTTCGTCTTTTTTGTGGTGAATCCGGCCCGGGCTTCATTTTTATGGATGATAACACGTGACCAAATCGAATATCGCTCTTGCAACGAGAGAATATTCGGCGAATAGACTCGGCTGCCCGTTATCACGACTTAAACCCCAACGAGCAGATGTGGGATGCATTGAAGAGAGGTATCGCAGCGCGTCCTCATGCGCCAACGATTGTCCAACAGTCGTCATCCACGCTGTTGGGGAATGGAATACCATACCACGAGAAATCATTACCAACCTAGCGGCCAGCATGGGAGCGCGTTGTAGCGCAAGCATTGCCGTCCGTAGTGATCAGACACACCATTAAGAACACTGCCGTCCTTTCTGTAATGTTCAGGGACCATCATGAATCGCAGTGACTTCAGCACAGTTACAGTCTTTGAATAGAAGTGTCGTTTCTGTTCGTGTCATTGCGTATTTCCTTCTGTTACCTTCTCTGTCATACTGTGGCAGTCCTTTCTAGGCATGGTCCTAGTTTCATCGAGCCGTGCTACTTGCTAGTAACCGTGAAGGTAATGTTAGAGCAGTAGTCCCCAAGCTTTCTGAGATCATTACCCTCGACTGGTCGGCCCCTGGTAGCTGAGTGGTCACCACGACGAAATGTCATACCTAACGGCCCGGGTTCGATTCCCGGCTGGGTCAGAGATTTTCTCCGCTCAGAGACTGGGTGTTGTGTTATCCTAATCATCATCATTTCATCCCCATCGACACGCAAGTCGCCGAAGTGGTGTCACCTCGAAAGACTTGGAGCAGGCGAATGGTCTACCCGACGGGAGGCTGTAGCCACACGGCATTTCCACCCTCTTGTGCAATCAGATGTTAGCCAGTACCCATCACCCCGCACGCCCCCTTACGCACCGTCGATCATTGTCAACAATGGCAGCTAATTATACTTTAGAATGAAAAAGAATTTTCTTTGGCCACTTTCATTTTTAAAATGAGGAAAGATAAGTGATATTTAGTTTCTGTGGGTGTTTTTATTAAACTTCAACCTGATGATTCAGTGAGACAATTGATAATGTTTATTCCTAACCACATTTTTAACAGAATGACGTCTCAATTGTCAGAGCGTCACGAGTGCTACCAGGAAGTCCTACAAAGAGGAAAAAGCTATCCATACTGAATGCAGACACTTGTTACAAAACATGCTTCCTTTGCGCCACTCCTGTTCCTAGCAACACTTGCTTCTCCCACGCCTTGCACCCCATTTACAATAATTTCTTGTGGCTCAACGGCTGCAGCGTCTTTCAATTGGACGCCACTTCGGCGACTTGTGTGTCCGTACTCACCGCAGTTATCCAACCAGGGAAAGGGCAGCGACATTTTAACTTGGAATCCGGAGCACGCGTCATCTCTGGCACTGCAGACTCAAAAATTCGCGGTCTGATCGGTATTCGATCCCGCAACCTCTCCGTTTGCAGGCGTACGCCTTACCAGTTGATCACCAGGCCCAACAATCAACTAAATTAAAATGTGTTCACTACACAGAGGCCTACTCTTTGTGCTTCACTTGACTGTTGGACTCCTTACTCCCGAATTATCAGAAATTGTAAGACTTCAGGCTGCCCGTGCCTTGTGTTTTAGCACTGACACTAAAGTAATAGTAATGATAATAACAATATGTTACGATTTCTGCACCACCTGTTAGCAACAGACACAGCGGCTGCACGAAAGACTGAGCCGGCGTGAAGTTTTACAATTATTTATTGAACTTTCTTTACAATTTCTCCCTCGTCGTCGCTGCCCAGCCCTGCGGACCCCTCCGCCTGGCTGCTGCTGTGTAGACTCTCCGACAATGCGCGCAACGCGCGCCGCTGATCGCACTCGGGGGCCTCAGGCCACCAGTGCTTCGCTGAAGTCAGGATGCCCTGTGGTTGAGATGAACTCGTCGCCGCTCGGCGCCCCAGTACGTAGCCGCGACGCCGTGAGGTCAGCTGCCGACGCCTCTGCACCGGCGGCTGGGAAGCCGTCAGTCGCGATGCCCGCGAGCTCCCGTCATGGACGCACCACGCACAGGGGGCCGGGTTGCCATGAAGTCCGGCCAGCAGTCCCCGGCGGCGCCTGTGACAGAGACCGCGCTGCGGCCAGTCCTGCTGGAATTTCTTGCTATAGTTAGTCAGCCATGGTGCCGACCGAACTCGGGTCGACCTCGAAAGCTGAAGCTGACATTTGCGAGCTGGAACAGACTTCCGGAATCGTCACCTACGAATATTGAACATTCGGAAACAGACCACGTCTGTCCTCAGATCCGAACAGCTTCATAATGGCTTCTGTCTTGCTGCCTGCGCTCCACTATTTATATCTGGCAGGAGGACGTTTTTTACTCGCGGTGGTAGCTTTTTGTTATTACTCCTGCAGTATATTGCAGCGTATCTTAGTGTGCTGGCCTCACTTCTCCTTACTCAGTACTCTCCAGGCTTCGCTCGGCGTTCGGTCTGTGTGCGTCTTGCGTCAGTCTGTTGGTAGACTGCTGCTGTCAGCAAGGCTATGTGTGCGTGCTTATTTCGCAACGCCTCGGTCGCCAGAGTGCCTCTGTTTTGCCACTGTCCACTGCGTGAAGCAATGCTTACTACATGTGGCCGCAACAAATAATACAGTTTTGGGTCTACAGCAGTGTAGTAGCCATTACATGGTTACTGCTGTGTTTTTCTGTCAAATAGATCGTTTATCTTGGCGAAGTGAAAAATGAAGCAATTTGTGGTCTGTTGCTTGAAGTGCCTAGAACTCGGAAGAAGCATTTTCATGAGAGATTTATGCTTATGTGATGTATATATCTTATATACATACCCAGTTTTACTGGCATAAGAGCACTATCAAAAGTGTGTGCATAGTTTGTGACCTTGTGAGGAAGTTGATGTTTACACAGTGAACAGCCAAGAAACTGGCACATCTGCCTAATACCCCGTAGGGTCCTCATGGGCACGCAGAACTGCCGCAGCAAGACGTGGCATGGATTCGACTGATGTCTGAAGCTGCCGCGCTGTCCATGAATCCAAGGCATCCAAGATATGATCAACAACGTTCATGTCCGCGTTGTTTGGTGGTCAGTGGAAACTCAGAAGAGTGGCGATTCTGAACGTGTATTTCCCGTCGGAATACACAATGGACATGAATGGATGCAGGTGATCAGATAGGATTCTTACGTATTTGTCACCTGTCGAAGTCTTATCTACACTTATCAGAGGTCCCATATCACTTCAACTGCACACTCCTCACACCATTACAGAGCATCCACCAGTTTGAACAGTCCCCTGCTGTCATGCAGGGTCCATCGATTCATGAAGTTGTCTCCATACTCGTACACGACCATCTGGTCGATACAATCTGAAACGAGACTCGTCTGACTAGGCAACATGCTTCCTGTCATCAACAGTCCAATTTCGGCGTCGATGGCCGGCCGGAGTGGCTGAGCGGTTCTACACGTTACAGTCTGGAACCGCGCGACCGCTACGGTCACACTTTCGAATCCTGCCTCGGGCATGGATGTGTGTGATGTCCTTAGATTAGTTACGTTTAAGTAGTTCTAAGTCCTAGGGGACTGACGAGGTGAGAGGTTAAGTCCCATAGTGATCAGAGACATTTGAACCATTTTTTCGGCGTTGACAGGCCCAGGGGAGGTGTAAAGCATAGTGTCTTGCAGTCATCAAGGGTACACAAGTGGGCCTTCGGCTCCGAAAGCCCTTATCGATGATATTTCGTTGAATGATTCGCACGCTGACATCTGTTTATGGCCCAGCACTGAAATCTGCCGCAATTTGCGGTAAAGTTGCACTTCTACCTCGTTAAACGATTCTCTTCAGTCGTCGTTGGTCCCGTTCTAGCAAGATATTTTCCAGGCGCAGTGATGTTGGACATTTGATGTTTCACTGGATTCCTGATATTCACGGCACACTCTTGAAATGATCGTACGGGAAAATCCCCGCTTCATCGCTACCTCGGAGATGCTGCGTCCCATCGCTCGTGCGCTCACGTAAATCTAGATAACCTGCCATTGCAGTAGCAGTAACCGATGTAACAATTGCGCCAGACACTTGTCGTATATAAGCGTTACCTGTTTACATATCTCTTCATTTGAATTTGCATGCCTACATCAATTTCTTCAGTGTATATTCGTATCACCGGCTGTAATCTTCATCATATTGCGTCACGTGTTGTTGTTAGTATTTAAAAAAATATGTAATTACTGGTAACGTATGTAATCAGTATTACTGTTTTGAGAGATAATGATGGTCTTTTTTAAAATTATTTAGTTTCATGAACGAAACACAACTGAACCCTTTCGTTTCTAATCGTTGGAGAACTTCATTTTATCCCTCAGGGGTAATCACCACCAGACTGGGAAACAATCTGTTAGAGAGACTCAAGCTCTCGAAAGCTGTAATGTAATAAAATAAAAATTATTTGTGACTCTTTTTCTTTGCTATCAGTGTAATGTTATAGAATGAATATGAGCCGTGACTTATATAAAAAAGAAACACACATTACTGCAATAGCTCAGCATAAAGGAGAAATACCTAATGTAGGAATATTATTAACAGTGTAATATGTCGTTTAATTTAGCCCGACGTGTATAAGCACACAGTAAACTAGCTCAGTTCTCAGGGTAGTTACGTAATCGTTGATAATGAATTGTCGTTTTCTTATTTACCTAACATTACAGATATTATTCCAGGCTCGTGAGAAGTCGTGTGCTTATTGCACCAAAGAATATTTGCCAAGTCTGTTCGATGTACACTACTGCAATTCGTAACTCAATATTGTGGTTTCGTCCCGATTCCCCAATATAAGATAACAAGAGCAGCATTTACAAATGAATTCCTATAATGGAACTGGAATCCTGTGACCAGACCTTTTCTGCCTGGGACGTTATCTCGTTATATAAAGAAAATCTGTAAGTAAAATGGTTATATTATTAGTAGCTGCCTCCGGTATCGTGGGATCTCAAATAAAGTTAATTGTCCTAACCGACAGCACGTGTCGTAGATGATCTAAAAGAAAAATGTTAAAGATTTTACTAAGATGCCGCCTAACAATGAAAATTCCTTGTTAAGGCCTATATCTACTTAAGACAATCTAGGTATCAGACTAACAATTGGCTGACCACATACACAAATTCTTTTGACAAAATAATCATTATATTTTTTGGGTTTTAAGTACAACTTACATTATCAGCTGGTACAGCAAGATGAGCTTTACACAAGAACATCCTCTTAGGTCCGAATCCAAGCAGATAAGATAAGTGAAAGACAAAGGAAAGATAGTTCACGCATATAAGCGCAGGAGTCCATGGAATAGCATGTCCATTGTAGTTCTTTCTCTTCTTCTTTGGCGTACTTGTCGATTATTTATAAAATTTATCGTAATATTTGGTTTACATTTTTTTAAGCCCAAGTCCACCCAGGAGGAACAGTACAAAGCCTTACCAACAGATCATTATTGCTGCTGGCCACGGGTGGCTATAACGGGAAAAGAGGTACACAACATTGGTATACAAATCGTCCTCCGCCGCACACCATAAGGTGGCTTGCGGAGTATGACCATGGAGGTAGATCCGCGGGCCAGCTGGACCACGTACTATTAGTTCAATTCTTTTATCTTGGCGATCCGCGCATGCCCGCCCAGACGCGGGAGACTGCTGCGTTGCCAGTTGCACGCGCCAAGAGAAGCAGCGCCATAGTATAAAAAAAAATGGCTCTGAGCACTATGGGACTTAACATCTTAGGTCATCAGTCCCCTAGAACTTAGAACTACTTAAACCTAACTAACCTAAGGACATCACACACATCCATGCCCGAGGCAGGATTCGAGCCTGCGACCGTAGCGGCCCCGCGGTTCCGGACTGTAGCGCCTATAACCGCACGGCCACCGCGGCCGGCGCCATAGCATAGTTCGCAAACTTACGTTTAGGAGGGAGCGCGCAGTTCATGAAGTAAAGCCACCACGGCCGAATTAACCCTTTCGCTGCTACAGAGACGTGCTCCCCGCATTCCGCGATGTGCGCGATTTTGTCATTGCAGTGCTCGCCTGTGCAGACACATGGTGTTTCGACTGCTTTGACACACTTTATCATTCGATTTCATAAAAACTATTTGGCCCAAAAATTTGATTTTTGCACATCTTCTTGACTGATACCTTATCCCCATAAATGACTTAATTTTGTTTCGATGTTCAACGCAGTTATTGTGCAGCATTAGATGTAGTAAACCATTGCACGAAATTTTGAAGAGTTTGCAGATGTAAAAGTCCATAGCGTATACTTTCCATGTGGTGTCACCGCCAGACACCACACTTGCTAGGTGGTAGTTTTAAATCGGCCGCGGTCCGTTAGTACATGTCGGACCCGCGTGTCACCACTGTGTGATCGCAGACCGAGCGCCACCACAAGGCAGGTCTCGAGAGACTGACTAGCACTCGCCCCAGTTGTACGGACGACTTTGCTAGCGACTACATGGACGAAGCATTGCTCATTAGCCGAGCCAATAGTTAGAATAGCCTTCAGCTAAGTCAATGGCTACGACCTAGCAAGGCGCCATTAGTAACATTGCATGTATCTAAAGAGTCTCACTTGTATCGCCACAATCTCCAGATGTACCAAAAGGATGGATTAAAGTTAAGTATTCCAGAAGCTACGTACTTTTCTTTATAGCATTCATTATGAATCCTGTTTCAGACCTCACGCCATCCTGCTTTAACTTAGCGCGTGCCTTTCGGCTTCCTCTCATTGTGTCTAGGCTGTCTTGTCTAGACACAACATTCCATATGGTCGACTTTAGTTGTCTCTAGAAATTTCAAAAAATTACATTCAAAGGAATAAAATTCATGAAGTAAGACACTTCGATATTGTTTTTAAATAAAGAAAATATTAAGCATCGAACAAGGTTTGAGCTCAGAACCTTTCCCTTAGCAACCATACACTTTAACCATTACGCTAACGCAGCTCGTAATTAAACGTATCTCCCGCAGGACTTTAAAATATCACGCAAAATACCGACAAACACTGTTGGTATGACTATGAATTACTCACGTTTCGTCGAAGTACAATAGAAAATAACAATTACCGCTGTTCTTTATTGCGAAAAAGCGGTTAGTGAGAATGATACAAACACCTTTCCTTGCTATCGCCTGAATTTGGAGGCTCGTTGCTTGTTTGGTTTAATTAATTAATAGACTATGAAGCAATTGGTATAAAGAATGCTTTTTTCAAACTGTCTATAAAAGAAAGTCTGCTATCAAGACATTGCTTTTGTTCAATTACTTTATTTATGACTGAACGTTTCTAAAACTGAAGACACTCGTCCGTGCTCTGCACTGCAGTCGAGCTCTGGCAACGTCGTTCTCTGCTCATTGGCTGACTGTGTTTCGTGACGCCAGATGTGCAGAACGAACCTAAACTCGGCCGCCGTCATAAATGACGCGCACTTTAGTGAGCAGCGGGCGGCAGCGCACAGGTGTAGAGGAGGCCGTGTTGGGTGGCGCTACGGGAGCCGTCGTAGCCTGGCATATAGCTCGTCCCTCCGCTACCGTGTCGCCACAGGTGGCTGGACAGTAACTTCCAGCCGCCTCCCGGCGCTCTCACGGCCTCGCCACACAATCTGTCATAGGCGGCGCCGCTTTCTCCAGAATCTGTGCTCTGCGGCCCTCCTAAAGCGGCAACACGCCTGACGACTTTTCGGCAGCCGGACGCGGCAATACGTCTGGACTGTCAGTCGCGTTTCGCGTGAGAAAACTCTCTTAGCAGCGCGTCACACGGCCCTGTTGGTACATGATTTGCTGAGCGGCTTGGCTCGCAGGAAACACTTCTCGGGAAGAAATCAGGCACTCTGCGGGAGCAGCGACAACCGTGCGACCCATCGCGCGATTAACGAGCCTGTATTCCGCATGTCCTGTTGCAATGCTAGGTTTCCTTCTTCAGCAAAACAGTAGTCGCTTTCCCGTCTGCCTGCGGACTCAACTCACCAGCCTCACACCCACATGGACACAGAAAACGAATAATAACTTGCATCAATTTTACGTCAAACTCCAAATTCTAGATGAGGTTTTTGTTACTAAAGCCCCTGTTATACCATCGGCTTTCTTGTATCAACTGGTTACTCGAGACAAGTGCGTCTGCTGCAACGCCCCTGTCGTTTTATTCGCGTACTGTCCCGTTTCTTTACAGCGGTCGTTATATTTTACACCTCAGCGCCAAAATTGCCGATGCAGTGAAAGCTGTCTGCCGTGGAGTTTGGCATGTGAATGGTGAAAGTGAGGTTATGAGGGATTATTCTTTTTTACGAAAAATTCAAAATATAGTTACAAAATATAGCAAAAAGAGGTGATGATAGAGTTTATTAGTGACCAACGCTGAATTCATAGAAGAAGTTCTTGTTAAAGGTCGTTGGTAAACTGTTCACACTCCTGAGAACTGAAAAAACAGGAAAAGTGTCATCCAACCATTACACAACTTACACATTTGCCGGCCGGTGTTGCCGAGCGGTTTTAGGCGCTTCAGTCTGGAACCGCGTGACCACAGCGGTCTCAGGTTCGAATCCTGCCTCGGGTATGGATGTGTATGATGTCCTTAGGTTAATTAGATTTAAGTAGTTCTAAGTTCTAGGGGACTGATGACCTCAGATATTGAGTCCCATAGTGCTCAGAGCCATTTGAACCATTTAAAATAACACATTTTTTTTGCTCGAGAAGATATATGCTTGCAAACACAAAACAAATTCTATAGAACACAGGAAATAGCGCCTTTTTTCCTTTATCCTTTTTATCTTGTCGTTTTTTCTAGGTTCTAAATAACTAAGAAAGATTATTCTTCTCGTCCACCAATTCCTAGTTTTCCACAGTTGACATAATTTTCATAAAAACACGTTATTCTATTTACGTTCTTTTCTATACACAGTGAAGTTTCTTTTTCTGTAAAATGCAAATATTGTTTGCTTTCAGGTATTTCGTCTCTCTTGCAGGGGAACACTAGTAGGAAAAAATACCAGGACCTCGTGTAACTTTTCAGTGTGCCAAGAAAACAAAACAAACAACACAGTAACGGTTAGGAAGACACGAAATCGCAAAAATCTATTTCTATAATACGAGTGAACTCGACCAGAACAGGTTATGACTTCCGATCTTAGCAGACACCGCCATAGTCCCTTGCCTCTGCGAATGCTAAGGGTGTAGCGTATTCGGAAATTTTGAACTCCACGCCCGGCATAATCTACAGATCACTGACATCATAGACACAGTCGTGTCCTGTTGGTCGCTGATTTACACTCAAGTATGAAAGGCGCACCCACTTCCAGAGGTCGATTTTGACCAGGAAGTCGCTCATGTAGAACCGGCCTGAAACTTAATTCAACTAAGAGAAGTGATCAGCAATGTTTCCATTGACTGTTATCCGTTATGTCCTTCTTCCTACTACTAATACTTCTCCCTTTTTCAAAATTCTTGATACGCACTCTCACATGTACACCCTGATAGCCGAACGTGTTAAAGCGCCGGCCCCGGATTGAGTCCGCCCGGCGGATTAACAACGAGAGTGCTGACCAGCCTGGGTGTGGCTTTTAGGCGGTTTCTCACATCCGACTGGCTGAATAGCGGGCTGGTAACCAGGCCCCGTATCTGCAAACATTGAGACAACTTTTGCACATTTCCACGTGAATTAACTTCACCTAGTCATCTGAGGTACACATATTCTGTTCCGTGGAGTTAGTGGGAGGCGACAGAAACGGCATCCGCCCACCTCTTAAATTAACCATTCCAGATCAGTATTTTTAGCCCGGCTGCTCTACAGCAACGGTTACAGAACGGCAGGAGTAAAAGACAGCCAACTAGCTGCAGTAAATGATGGTTTTCAAATAACATTGACCTCGGTTTCGACGGACTAAAACCCGTCTTCTACAGAAGAACAAACAAACTTTGCATTAGCGAGTCATTCAGTAAAATCTGTCTCCACATGACATGTATCAGCAACGGTTTGTATGTCATATGTAAAAATTAAGGCCTCTAGAATCATGGGCTTGTCACATCACCAAAATATTCTTGATTTTAGGGACACTGTAAACAGAACCTGGATTCATACGAAAAAATGACGTTTTGACATTCGTCCACCCCGGTTCGTCGCTGAGTACACCATCGCAGAAGCTGCTGTTTGTGACGCAGCGTCAAGGGTGACCGTAGCCATGGTCTCCGAACTAATAGTCCATGCTGCTGCAAACGTCGTCGAACTGTTCGCGCAGATGGTTGTTGTCTTGCAAACCTCTACATCTACGTCTGCATTTATACTCTGCAAGACACCCAACGGTGTGTGGCGGAGGGCACTTTTCGTGCCACTGTCATTACCTCCCTTTCCTGTTCCAGTCGCGTATGGTTCGCGGGAAGAACGACTGCCGGAAAGCCTCCCATCTGGTGACTCTGGGATCGAGATGTGGCTGCACGATACGTTACAGCCATGCAGATAAGATGCCTGTCATCTCGACTGATAGTGACACGAGGCCGTTGGGATCCAGCACGGCGTTCCGTATTAACCTCCTGAACCCACCGACCCATATTCTGCTAACAGTCATTGGATCTCAACCAACGCGAGCAGCAATGTAGCGATACGATAAGCAGCAATCGCGATAGGCTACAATTCGACCTTTATCAAAGTTGGAAACGGTACGTATTTCTTCTCTTTACACGAGGCATCACAATAACGTTTCACCAGGCAACGCCGATCAACTGCTGATTGTGTATGAGAAATTGATTGGAAACTTTCCTCATGTCAGCACGTTGTAGGTGTCACCACCGGCGCCAACCTTGTGTGAATGCTCTGAAAAGCTAATCACTTGCATATCAGAGCATCTTCTTCCTTTCGGTTAAATTTCGTGTCTGTAGCATGTCATCTTCGTGGTGTAACAATTTTAATGGCCAGTAGTGTACTTTTATTGCTATTTTAAGAAATACGCAGTAACGTGTCTGACGAAATCCGAAGATGATATCATAGATTACCGAAATCGGTTATCAAGAATAAAGCTTAATATTTGCGATCTTGGCAAAGAAGTTTATCTTCTCTAATGAAAGAAAGACGTATATTATAGAAAAGTGAACATACTAATGATGTGAATCATTTGTTTGAATCTATTTTAGATTGAAGTGATTCGTCCAATTTTTTCTTAATAAAAGTTGAAACACACTGAAATGAGAAGTGAATTAGAAAACATCATTATCTATTCAGTCACTTAAGAAAGTCCTTAATTTGATCAAACGATACTTTGTCTCTATTTCAGTCGCATGGGTTGTCTAAAGACAGTCTGTATTATAATTTTGTGTTCTTTGTAACTTCATATGACATCTCCCAACTGTACTGTACCATCAGGTGTTTATGTTACTGGTTTCAGTGCCAACGCATCATCACCATTTTAGCTTCTTAAAGTGCCTTGAGAATCATGAGCAAATTATTGTACACTGACGGTTCATATCTGGCTTGTAGATGAACTCTGACGTTCCAATGATGCAGTGGCAAGAAGCCGAAAAATTCCCTTACATTAGCGCTCTTTCTTTTAGCGAGAAAAAACGTCAAATGATCGACACGACAGACAAAGGGAAAATTTCCCAGTCTGGCTCCAAAACTGTGTCGACGGTTATTACTCATATATTTTTGGTTGTTGTCATGATGATATTTAGAATTTTATCGCACAATTGCGAATGGTAACAGTTTTCTTGCATAAATATACGTTTGCCATATTCGTTTCCACACTACACACTTCGCATGAAGCTGAGAGGGTGAGTTCGATTTGATATTTCTTAGCAGTAGTTGGGTAGATTTACGCAATGATGTCTACCCAGATAGCTCTCATATTAGAGGGTCAAATCTTCGCCTCGACATTTCTCTAAACTTCTTAGCAGTTTGTGAGATGATATTTGATTGTTATAGGATACTTAGGAGTGCGTTGGACTGATGGATTCCTGTTGAGGATTTCCTTAATATGTCCTCTCACGTATGTTAGTATGTAGTAGAAGCAGACATATCTGCAAATTTTGTATTGTCGATCGAAATATTTGGAAGTTTTCTGTGATAGTTCTTTGGCGTTCCCTGAGTATCTTGCTTCTTTATTTGTTTGCTGTAATGCAGTGCTGTCACGGACTTCTCATGCGCATCCCAGCCTTACGTCGCCTCCCAGCACAGTTTCCGTACAGCAAATATTTTTTTCTTTTGGCTTCGGCGTTATCGGCTTGACGTAATCAGAATGTTAAGGACAATACGGGCTTAGTTGGCTTGTTTATCAGTCTTTGTAGCGGAAATGGGTGGGAGGAACTCACCTTGGTATGGATGGGTGTTCGGTTACAAAAGTTTTTGTAATTTTCGCGGAGTTGGCAGGACTGATCTTCTGAAACAGCAAGCTACTACTTGTAGTCCACTCGTTTATTGCTGTAACGAGCACATTTGTTTGTAGATGTGTCAGAGCAAAACCTTTTAGCAGAATGTCAGATGCCTTCAATAAGTACAAGGAAGGACCTTTACCACAGACAAGTGCTTCCACTACCACTCGGCCTGCTAACTACTGGCCACTGGACCTGAGTCATAAGTCATCAACACTTGAAACGACTCAGTATCAGTCAAGAACCAATCAGTAGCCTATTCCTGCTATTCACTGTAATTCTTCTGAGATAATTATTTGAAAAAGAGACAGGGAGTTTCTGTTCAACGCTATTACAATGAATAATGAAAATTTCCACTTAGCCTGCAGATCCCGTGTCTGCACCAGAGGCTATCACCGTCTTCTCGTAGCTGAAGTGCCTGTTGGTTGGTTGTTTTGGGGGTGGAGACCAGACAGCGAGGTCACCGGTCTCATCGGATTAGGAAAAGGAGTCAGCCGTGTCCTTTCGAAGGAACAATCCCAACAGTTGCCTGTAGTGATTTAGAAAAACCACCGAAGTCCTAAATCAGGATGGTCGGACACGGGATTGAACCGTCGTCCTCCCAAATGCGAATCCAGTGTGCTAGCCACTGCGCCACCTCGCTTAGTAAGTGCCTATCGATCCATCAAGTGCTGCTGACGAGCGTCAGTGCACTGCAGCTGCTCGGATTACCCTCTGAATCTCTCTCCATCCGCTTTTACCTTAATCTGCCCTCTCTGGGCTTTTACATCGTTCTAAATTGCTTCTGGGAGCACACGGCCCTCACCGATATCTGTCGAAAATATTCCCTTGGAAGCTTTCCTCAAAATGTCATCGTCTTAATGTTTGACTATCATTCTAATTTCCCCTCGAAACTGCTACATTAAGGGCATCAGAATATTACTACTGACGCCCTTGACCTCAACCGTCATTGCCTTGGTGTGGCTGGTCAGCTGCTGAGTACCAGTGGTTGACTCAGAACTTGTTATCCTGTTTTTTCACTCATCTGTTCTATGTGCCTGAAGGCCTGTATCCTCGTTATGATCTAACATGTAATTAGCGCCAGCCGTTGTGGCCGAACAGTTGTAGGCGCTACAGTCTGGAACCGTGCGACCGCTACGGTCTCAGGTTCAAATCCTGCCTCGGGCATGGATGTGTGTGACGTTCTTAGGTTAGTTAGGTTTAAGTAGTTCTAAGATCTAGGGGAGTGATGACCTCAGATGTTAAGTCCCATAGTGCTCAGAGCCATTTGAAGCATTTTGTAGTTAAAATTATAACCGTTTTCTGATCTGACATGTACAGGGTGACAACTATTGAGCTATATGAAATAAAATCCTCATAATTTCTGAACGGTTGGCGTTACGACTGTCAAACTGCACCGTTGATGGCGAGGCATGATGGGAATCAGTACGTGCATGCGCGTTTGGTTTACCGACGAAGACCACTTTCATTTAGATGGGTTTGTCAACAAGCAAAATTGGCGCACTTGGGGACGGAGAATCCGCATTTCGCGATCGAGAAGTCTCTTCACCCTCAACGGCTGACTGTGTGGTGTGCAGGGTCCAGTCACAGAACAATCGGTGCGATATTCCTTGAGACGGCCGTAGTGGCCGTGCGGTTCTAGGCGCTACAGTCTGGAATCGAGCGACCGCTACGGTCGCGGGCATGGATGTGTGTGATGTCCTTAGGTTCGTTAGGTTTAATTAGCTCTAGGCGACTGATGACCTCAGAAGTTAAGTCACATAGTGCTCAGAACCATTTGAACCATCTGATATTCCTTGACGGCACGGTGACTACCGAACGGTACGTGAATATTTTGGGAGATGATTTCATCCCCATTATCCAAAGTGACCCTGACTGCGACAAGATGTGATTCATGGAAGACGGAGCTCGACTCCATCGAAGCAGGAGAGTGATGTCCTAGAGGAGCACTTTGGGGATCCTATTCTGGCTCTGGGGTACCCAGACGCCACTGGCATGGGCCTCGATTCTCCAGATATGAACACATGCGATTCCGATATTAAAGACAAAGAGTACAGCAATAATCCCCTTACTACACCCATTTTGCACATTCTGGCTCTGTATATGTACTTTTTGCTTCTAATTTTAAAGGGAACAGCTTCTAGTGGACTTCGGATTCCCTGTTGCATTTAACAGCTACTCTCTTCCCACCTATCTGCACACCCCTATTACTGTTACCATAATGCTGTTGCTGAAATATGTCGTCCTCCTTCCATCCAGGCTCAATGCTGAGCTGAAAACATTCAGGAGGCCATCCACCGCATCGATGTTCCGATACTTCGCCTGCGCAATGGTGGCAGGCTTCTCGAACATGTCGTAACCTAAATCTGAATATCTGTAGTAACGTTTACATGTTGAATAAAGTGTGTGCTCGCCGTAATTTGTAACTAATTAAGGTTTTTTCATATAGTCCGGTACTTTTCACCCTGTAATTAAAATGTTTAACATTTTCTTCGGTCGTGATGCTTTGTAGATGGGGTAGCTATGTGAGGGATCAAGCTATTTTATCGCAACACCACGAAATGTCGTGGCAATTCGCACCAGTGTCGCTGCTTAGGGCTTCATGCAAAAAGAAAACTAATGTCATCGGACGACAATGTGTTGATACACAGGGTGAGAAGCAGACAACTGAGCCAAACAGGCTCGTAGCCGAAGGCGCCTCATCGCGACGGGTGGGCAAGGAGAAGAAGAAGGTGATCGTGGTGTAGGGAGCGAAGGAGGGAGCTATTGATCTACGAATGTAGAGACGAGCGAGCGGAGCGGGCCACTTAGCGCCTGCGGCGGCGCTACTGGAGCTGGAGCTGGAAGTGATCATTACAAGGCACGCCCGTCTCATTAGGCGGGGCTGAGTCACGCGCGGTGGTGACGGGGGCGCCGCGGGGACCCGCCCCACGGGGGGCCGCGGCGGCGGCGGCGGCGCATGAAATATGGCGGATTACTGTCACGCAGATTAACTGGCCGTCCACTAAAACACACGCCGGCTATCGGCGGCGGTCATCTCGCCAGACGCCACGCAGCCCTCACTACCCGGCGGCCATGTTTTATGTCCCCGCTCTGTTAACGAAGCCCCGCCGACTTCTTTATTATCGCCGATAAGCATCGCCAGACGGCCGAGCGCCGAGTGAAGGCGGCGGCGCCCGCCGGTAGGAATATACGGAGTGGTGTTACCGACTCGCCCGCCGGGCAATTGACGTACAGGTCGAGGCGGCAGTCCCTTCGCGGCTCCCATTGTTACTCGGCATCGGCGATCGGTTGGCGGCACCGGCTATTGCATTGATTTCCAGTCGCTATTGATTTCCAGTCGCGCTGCTGTACTAGTATGGCTTTCTCTCCGTCGGCGGAATCCACTGCATAATTTTCTAGAGGTAACTTGTTTGCGACTGCGAAGGTCTCTCCTCGTACTCCATTACCTCCCCAAGGTCGTGTTTACCATTAGCGCTTGTTCCTTGCGTGGCAGGAGAAGGAGGCTCACACGATTCGTGTTGTCCTTGCTGTATTCTGATCTCCTGTCACATCCAGAATGAGATTTTCACTCTGCAGCGGACTGTGCGCTGATATGTAACTGCCTGGCAGATTAAAACTGTCTGCCGGACCGAGACTCTGCCATGAAGTTTCATATCAGCACACACTCCGCTGCAGAGTGAAAATCTCATTCTGGAAACATCCCCCAGGCTGTGGCTAAGCCGTGTCTCCACAATATCCTTTCTTTCAGGAATGCTAGTTCTGCAAGGTTCGCAGGAGAGCTTCTGTAAAGTTTGGAAGGTAGGAGACGAGATACTGGCAGAAGCAAAGCTGTGAGGACGGGGCGTGAGTCGTGTTTGGGTAGCTCAGCTGGTAGAGCACTTGCCCGCGAAAGGCAAAGGTCCCGAGTTCGAGTCTCGGTCTAGCACACAGTTTTAATCTGCCAGGAAGTCTCCTGTCATATCTTTACAAGAGACTGTTACGTGGCGGTAGTATATGAGATGCAACTTTATTATTGTGTTGTTGTCGCTCTGAATCCGAGGACTGGCTTGCTGGAGGTCTCCATACTGGTCTATACAGTGCAAGTACAGCATGCTTTTAATAACAGTGGAAGTGCTCACAGAGGTGCAGTGCGGGCTGTAATTTCGTACAGCGATTAAACGAGACAGCTGTGCTATTGCATTAATGCAAAATCAATTTACACTGGAAAAGTATTAGTTATAGCTTGGGTCACCTGGTGCAAATTTGGCGCTCTGAACGCAAGAGAAAGATAAAGAAACGTTCCCACTCGCAATGGATTTGCAATGGAATGTGGGCACAAAAGGTCAAAAAGTGAGAAAGGCATACCGTAATATTTATTCCACTATTAAATGCCACTTACACTGTTTGTTCAATATGAGCACTGGAGAAGTCGACAAGATGCTTACAGCGGCATATTTGCACCTGCTACGCGAAATTGGAACTATTTAAATTTTTACCGCAAAAGTTGCACTAGCACACCCTTCGCGATGCTGGATTTCAGCGTCGGTATGTACGTTATTCAAGAGATGACTGCCAAGGTGAGCAAAGTGCTCATTGCTCCACAGGATTACACCACTGTGTACTATGGTTAGATCTCTATAGTTATTATCTGGGCCAAATTTGTGTTGTCCTACAGTTGACACCCAGGCCGATGGCTATCTATGGCTCATTACATACATCAAAAATTTCTTGCAGGACTTCCTCTGAGTTAGCCACAATAAAATTACCATCAGCATACTAGAGTATTATGACAGAAGTCGTGATTATCTTGGCTCTAGCTATCTGTCTACTGAGATTGAAAACCTTCTGTAGAAACTGGAACACATGGGTATGGATCCACGGGTTCCTAAATTACGTGGTCCGTAATTTAAATAGGCGTTTTTGTAACTGATGGCTGAAATTACTTATTCGTGTGAAAAGCAATATCGACGAAACAGCTTTTTCAATGCACGGGGCACATTTTTTAAAAATTCGACAATAAGGGTTACCATTTCGCACTCGTCCGCAACTAAGTTAAGGACAGTGACTTCATAAAAGAACCTTGGTGGTATGATGTACGACAAGAGGAACATGTAACTCGCATTTATGAATATTAAATACCTCCCTGGGAATTACCACGCCGCTGAAGTTCTCCGCTGTCTTTCTTCCTCCGCATGAATTATAGGCGCCCGTTATCCGATATGTCTAACGTTATCATGTCACGCAAGTGGCTGGATGAATGATTTCCCTCTATTTTTTTCTAATCAGACAATGCCATTGTAGTAAGAAAATTTTGTAGCGTCTCTCACCTGATATTCATGAAACCCTTCAGTTCCTATCAGTAATATTCCATATATTATTTCCAACTCGTCTTTCTAGGAGTCAGTGAATGATACTCCTCTCTCTCTCTCTCTCTCTCTCTCTCTCTCTCTCTCTCTCTCTCTCTCTCAATATTCTCTCCATGTTTTCCAACGTTACTTATCATTTCTTCATAGCTACTATCCCTCATATAATATTTTCATATTTCTACCCACACGTGTCAGTACAAACTTTTCCATTACTGCTTCATGATTTGCCTTCCTTTCTGACGAGCAGACGTTCCATTCAGCCATCCCTGTTCCTCAGAAGATTTCCTTCCTCCCTTACTCTTTTGAGAACTTTCCATTCCGTGCCTAATTTTGGCGTCACCTTGTGATCTTGGTTACCAAATGATTGCAAATTATTGTTTTATAGTTTTAGATTGGTTCACAAGTGTTACTGTCATGCGATACTAAACCTCAGATTCATATATTCAGGAACTCCGCACTAGTAACTGTTATTTCTCTTGCTGAAAAATGGTTTCTTGACCTGCACCAGACTGCTTTATCCATCTCCCTATTTTTGATAAACGTGTGTAACATTGCTTGACAGATGGGCAGTTCCTTAAACTCGTCTGTCACTTCGTACTTCTTAGTTTTCATCATCTTTCTAGTACTCTCCATCCAATAGTCAACGTTTTGTTTATATTTTGTGCTTAGTGGTTTGTGAGACCCATTGAGTAACTGTAGGTTAACTGTAGGTCTCGCTTTCTTTCGCCCACGTATTGCACGCTGTCGGCGAGCCTTGTCATTTCTCTCTATTCACCTTATTATTTTACTCCTCTTTGAGGCTTGGATTCACTTCTTTCACAAAAAAGAAAGAAAGAAAGAAAAAGAGGAAGAAAGATCGGAGTTTAACGTTCCGTCGACAGCACAATCACTGGGACGGAACACAAACTCGGATGATGAGAGGATGGGGATGGAAATCGCCTGTGTCCTTTCAAAGGAACCATCCGGGCATTTGCCAAGAGCGATTTAGGGAAATCACGGAAACCCTGGGTGGGAGCTCAACTGCTGCCCTTCCGAAAGCGAGTTCAGTGTTCTAACCACAGTGCGACGTCACTCGATACTTGCATTCAGCACTGCTTAAACAACATGAGTCATAAACTACAAATTTATTTATCGCCCTTATTTATAGAGTCTCAACTTAAACTTTCAGTTTCATTATTCCTTCCTGGTTTAGTCCCCCAATACTTCCTATCCATTCTCCACATTGTTCGTACATACGCGGCAGCAAGGCGTACGTAATGTGGTCCAGAAACCACGC
Organism: Schistocerca piceifrons; assembly: GCF_021461385.2. NCBI lineage: Eukaryota > Metazoa > Arthropoda > Insecta > Orthoptera > Acrididae > Schistocerca > Schistocerca piceifrons. The sequence continues at coordinate 74,526,748 of NC_060140.1, forward strand.
ATGATTATAGAATTTTCCCGGTCTCATACTTCACCCCTTGGGCTAGGGCCAACAGAAAGATCGTCTTATAGTAACTATCCAACAGTGAGTGGTCAAGATTTGAATATTACACACTTCTTCCAGTTTAGGTAAATGGAGCACATCGGTTGGTTCTTTTTTCATTGGACGTGGTCTACGGTACGCCTTTGGTATAGAAAGAGCGAAGGAAACAGTGGAGAAAGGGAGGGACACAGGGGCAATAGAACATTATTGACAGTGACAAAACAGTGCTAGGAAAAGAGTGAACGAGAGAGTGCCGGTGGTAGAGGAATAAATAGATGGAGGAAGTGGAAATGGGTGAGAGCCAGTGATACGGAGAGACAGGGTCCATGACAATGAGGACGGGAAGAGAGAGATATTGACAGCTAGAAGAGACAGTAGCAGTGCGAAGGAATTAACGAGATAGTAGCAGAAAATGAGAGCAAGAAGGAGACAGTGACAGTGAGAAGAGACAGTAGTAGTAGGACAGAACGAAGGAGACTGTCGCTGTGAGAAAGAGGACAGTGGCAGAAAGACACAAGAAGATAATGACAATGGGATGGGTTGAATAAGTGAGTAAGAATGTGTAACGTCCCCTTAGAAAAGTTTATAAATGACAGTGCTGGAAAACCTCTTACGTTATTTGATTTTCAAACAGCTGAGCAAAACTGAACGTACTCAGACATTTCTCTCTTTACTTACTCTGATCGTGACTAAACTGACACACAATACATATATTTCTTTCTTTTTTTTTTTTTTTTTTTTTTTTTTTAGCGCAATGCAATCTGACTTTCAATAATCCCAAAAAAGAATGGCCCTGACTAACAATAACCTATACCTTTCATTAATCACTTACCTCACAAAAATCTTCGTTACTCGAACTACTGCAATACAGCGAGCGCCAATACTGCCAGCTAAATGAAATATTGTAACTACTGAAGGCATCAACTACTGATAGGCATAGTTAGCAAATGAAAGATTTTGATGGAGAACAAACAATGTATTTACCTTAATAGTGTTCAAAAATCATCATACACATATCAGTTCATGACATCCAGTCTTACAAATTTCCTTTTTCTGACAGACATACGTCCAGATCGTCCGCTCTCAAAACTCTGCCATCTCTCTCCCCATATCCACCACTGCTGGCGGCTCACCTCCAACTGCGCAACGCTACGCGCTGTTCACATCCAACTTACCAACACTACAATAGTGAATATTTCAACAATGCCAACCAGCCACAGACAGCACACAGCACTGTCAGTGATTTTCATACAGAGCGATACGTGGCGTTACCAACATAAAAACCTAAACAGCCTGCTAACAAATGAGTAACTGAGAGTGAATAGGTAATAGAGATTTAAAGCAGAGGGTTAGTAGGTGTGACCGAGTTACAGTTAGTAGAGCTCGTGGGAATTTGAGTTGAGCTGCATGTTAAAAAGAGCACAATTATGTCTGCATGACGAGAAAATTTATGAGGTGCTGAGGAAGAGAGAATGACGCAACCGGTACCCCATTTTTCAGTCAGTCTTTAAATAAATAGGAGGATTTTCGCCGTTTTTGTGCTCATAGAAGATTTTTCCGTTACTTTCGGATAACTTATATGTGCTTACTTTTTCAAAATATTTATTATAGTCCATTGCGATCCTTTGTTTCCTTACTGAGCGAAATCATTATAAATTACACCGGTTCGGCATCGAGCAACTTCACAGACAACGACGGAAGTGAACGAAGACAGCGAATTTTCAGTGTAAACACAACACTGTAGTTTATTTGTTGACGCTCACGACACAGATGACTACGTCTTCGGCAACCCTCTCACCTCTCTGTTCTCCGTCACTCTGAGACACTTGCCAACGATTTCAGGTCACGAACTGGCACCACCTGTTACCTCTAATGAAGTGTATTGGCCAGAACTGGAGCCACGAACAGTAGAGAAATTCCAGTCCGTTAATTATAAAAAAATAGATAAAAGTCACTTCGCCGGCTGATTCGGTTATTAACAAATTTAGATCAGTATTATGGCTCGAGTGGATGAAGTAGAATACCGAGGAAAAAAAAAATCTGAATGAAGGTAATAAATCATGTAACTGTTCCATTCACGTAGTCTGACAGGCAAAGGAAACTAGTTTTTGGAAGTTGGTACGAATATTATCTTTGAGACACTTATTGAAATGTTAGCTAAAGCCAACTTCGTCTCTGGAAAACCAATCTCGCGGGCTCTTTATAAGAAGAAAGATGCGCTGGAACTGTAATTTTTCTTTGAAAAGCGCAGCTGCAGAAGGACTGAAGAAGAGTGCTTGTGCGTCGGACTGCCTCGCTCACGGCGCCACGTGAGGTGATCCGGAAGCCAACACGTGCAGATCCCGGGCGCACGGCGCTCGGCCGCTCGCCCTCGCTTTGACAGCTTAACTGCCCGACGGCGGCGTCCGTCAAAGCGGCAGTGGCGCGCCCAAACTGGCCGCACGTCATTCCAAACGTGAAAACCAGCGACGTGTCGGCCGGCGACCCCGTCGAGCGACACCTTAAAAGGCGCCATAGCCGAAGAGGCACATCGTGGCCTTAAGTCAACGTACAAACAAGAGTTTCGACACAGCAGACGGCGAAATACAAATTCACTTATTTCAGGAGTTAAAAAGCTTCGTATCTCAAACGTAAGTAACCAAGTTCTAAAGGCTAGAAACGAATGTAAATGAGTTTAAAATATGGTTATGGGTCTGTTCCACCAATCATCTGAAAAACTCTGCATTTGGGTATAATCGGTGTGTAATTTCGTCCACAAGGGTTGTGAAAAGTACCCCTTGTATGTTGCACAGTCATACCAAAAAGAAGCACTGAAAGACCTAAGTCGAAATAAGGCCCGGGAGTAGACAAGATTCCATTAGAGCTACTGACAGCCTTGGGAGAGCCAGCCCTGACAAAACTCTACCATTTGGTGAGCAAGATGTATGAGGCAGGCGAAATACCCTCAGACTTCAAGAAGTATATAATAATTCCAATCCCAACGAAAGCATGTGTTGACAGACGTGAAAATTATCGCTTTAATAAGCCACGGCTGCAAAAGACTAACGCGAATTCTTTACAGACGAATGGAAAAACTGGTAGAAGCCGACCTCGGGATGATCGGTTTGGATTCCGTAGAAATATTGGAACTCGTGAGGCAATACTGACCTTACGGCTTATCTTAGAAGAAAGATTAAGGAAAGGCAAACCTACGTTTCTAGCATTTGTAGACTTAGAGAAAGCTTTTGACAATGTTGACTGGAATACTCTCAAATTCTGAAGGTCGCAGGGGTAAAATACAGCGAGCGAAAGGCTATTTACAATTTGTTCAGAAACCAGATGGCAGTTATAAGAGTCGAGGGACATGAAAGGGAAGCAGTGGTTGGGAAGGGAGTGAGACAGGGTTGTAGCCTCTCCCCGATGTTAGTCAATCTGTATATTGAGCAAGCAGTAAAGGAAACTGTAATGGACTGACAAGGCAGCCAGTCCACAGTGACGGGTAGCCGAAAGAAAGGCACGCGTACACGCACGCCGACTGGCGTGAATTCTGGAACAGGATAAGTATTGAATGCTAATAAGAAAAGTATGCAGCTCCTCGAATACTTAACTTTTATTTATCCTTGTTGTATACATCGTTCTTCTTGTTGAGAAATTTCATACGATAACTATCAAACTATGTAAGGCTAATGGCGCCTTGCTAGGTCGTAGCCATGGACTTAGCTGAAGGCTATTCTAACTGTCTCTCGGCAATTGAGAGAAAGGCTTCGTCAGTGTAGTCGCTAGCAAAGTCGTCGTACAACTGGGGTCGAGTGCTAGTCCGTATCTCGCGACCTGCCTTGTGGTGGCGCTCGGTCTGCGATCACACAGTGGCGACACGCGGGTCCGGCATGTACTAAATGGACCGCGGCCGTTTTAAGCTACCACCTAGCAAGTGTGGTGTCTGGCGGTGACACCACAGAAACAAAACAAAAACTCGGAGTAGGTATTAAAATCCATGGAGAAGAAATAAAAACTTTGAGGTTTGCCGATGATATTGTAATTCTGTCAAAGAGAGCAAAGGACTTGGAACAGCTTTTGAACGGAATGGACAGTGTCTTGAAAGGAGGATATAAGATGAACATCAACAAAATCAAAACGAGGATAATGGAATGTAGTGTAAATAAGTCGGGTGATTCTGAGGGAATTAGATTAGGAAATGAGACACTTAAAGTAGTAAAGGAGTTTTGCTATTTGGGGACCAAAATAACTGATGATGGTAGAAGTAGAGAGAATATAAAATGTAGACTGGCAATGGCAAGGAAAGCGTTTCTGAAGAAGAGAAATTTATTAACATCGAGTATAGATTTAAGTGTCAGGAAGTCGTTTCTGAAGGTATTTGTATGGAGTGTAGCCATGTATGGAAATGAAACGTGGACGGTAAATAGTTTAGACAAGAAGAGAATAGAAGCTTTCGAAATGTGGTTCTACAGAAGAATGTTGAAGATTAGATGGGTGGATCACATAACTAATGATGAGGTATTGAATAGAACTGAAGAGAAGAGAAATTTATGGCACAACTTGACTAGAAGAAGGGATTGGTTGGTAGGGCATATTCTGAGACATCAAGGGATCACCAATTTACTATTGGAGTGCAGCGTGGAGGGTAAAAATCGGAGACCAAGAAATGAATACACTAAACAGATTCAGAAGGATGTAGGTTGCAGGAGGTACTGGGAGATGAAGAACCTTGCACAGGATAGAGTAGCATGGAGAGCTGCATTAAACCAGTCTCTGGACTGAAGACCACAACAACAACAACAACCAAAAAGAAACGTCAGGTGCCACGTATACCGTGGATTCTCAATGTAACATCCACGCCCACTTTTTCTAGCACATATGAGTGCAATTTGCTTACCTCGTAACTAGTAGAGATGACTCGTTGCCTTTGTGTCGATTGGATTCCTCTCCGCCGGCTACTGGCTCTGCTGCTGCCGTTTTGCGTCCCCTTGCTCTCTAATAGTGAACGACTCGATTCTCACTTTCGGTAAGTTCGCCGAAGAATAACACCCGAATTGATTCCGCTAACTTTTGGTAGGCGGCGCTTCGCTTGTCCATTCGGCCGCCGCGCTGTCGGGTGAATCAGGCTTTTTAATGGTCAATGCACCGTGTGTGAGCGAGGCCGGCCGGAGTGGCCGAGCGGTTAAAGGCGCTACAGTCTGGAACCGCACGACAGCTACGGTCGCAGGTTCGAATCCTGCCTCGGACATGGATGTGTGTGATGTCCTTAGGTTAGTTAGGTTTAAGTAGTTCTAAGTTCTAGGGGACTTATGACCACAGCAGTGGGATGTAACACGTACACTATGGAAAACTAAGTTGGCATCTGATGGGAATCAATGCATCCGCTTTCAGATAACCACGGTGGCAGCTTATGGGAATCCAGAAGTCCGTTTCGGAATCAATTCCATACAGTAAACAGTGTATAACGGAATAGAAAACGGGAAAGTCTCAATGTTACTATAATGAGAAATGCGACATATTAGGGTGCCATGTGATCTATATTACTCAGAAAACAAAAAAAAAACAAAATAAAACAGGTAAACTATTTCTGCAGCCAGTCTAACATTAAAGTTTACCGCAAAGTTCCCAGATAATAATCATCATTTCTAGCGCACCGTATGAACTGACAGTTACTGAAGTTATTGTTAACAATTATTAGTGCAGGTAACATCAGCAACGCAGTTGGACATGTATATTATCATTCAGACAGCAAATCTAAATAAGTAAAGCGTCGCTTCTTGACGCCAAGCTTCATAGGTGAATCACCGATTCTGTATAGGTTACAGCACGATGCGGCATCCACTAACCACTTCGTTCTCACGCTGAGACCACCTGTTCGTAGTGGGATGGATAGGTGTAACGATCCAATCTCGCTGCTAGCTTACAGCGACGTTAATCTTTCTACACTATACATTAAAGCGTGTTAGTTAAATGTAATAAAATATAGGCACAGGTGTGGCATAAACGCGACAGGTGTTTGAAAGAATAGTAGTTACTGTGTTGTCGTAGCTCTTCCATTATTCATCAACGAAGTTCAAATCTGGGGTTTGAATGAAGTGATTAAAACACAGCAAAAAGGAAAAGCTCGTAGCTAACATTGTGAATAATATGATCACCGTAGTTTTTAACATTGGTCTACTGAGGTGTGGATACACTGAATTTTTTTGGCTTTCGGGCAGTGCCCATTCAGCCATCTCAATACTGTAACGTCAGTTATGACAGTACGAATGTAAGGACAACGCAACGCCCAGCCTCCAAGAGGAGAAATGTCCGACCCGGCTGGGTATCGAACCCGGGCCTCTTCTCTCAGCAACGCAGCTACCGAAGCGGACAGCACCAAATATGATATAGCTTACTTACATGTTGCGCTATCAAATTTGAACATTGTTCCGTTATCAAATCCGTAACGAAAAAGGAAAGAACGTAAAACAAAGCAGTTTATGTTTTGGGAGATAATACTCTGTTCTATTTCATGCGTTAACATAAACTATTTCAAGCAAGGACTCTTGAGGATCTTCTCATCATATTTGTATATTATATGGAATATACTGTCTGATGTGAGATATTTTGAAGTCTTTTACGCTACTGGCCATTAAAAATGCTACACCACGAAGATGATGTGCTACAAACTCGAAATTTAACCGACAGGAACAAGATGCTGTGGTATGCAAATGATTAGCTTTTCAGAGCATTCACACGAGGTTAGCACCTGTGGCGACACCTACAACGTGCTGACATGAGGAAAGTTTCCAACCGATTTCTCATACACAAACAGCAGTTGAGCGGCGTTTCCTGGTGAAACGTCGTTGTGATGCCTCGTGTAAGGAGGAGAAATGCGTACCATCACGTTTCCGACATTGATAAAGGTCGGATTGTAGCCTATCACGATTGCGGTTTATCTTATCGCCACATTGCTGCTCGCGTTGGTCTAGATCCAATGACTGTTAGCAGAATATGGAATCGCTGGGTTCAGAAAGGTAATACGGAACGCCGTGCTGGATCCCAAAGGCCTCGTATCACCAGCAATCGAGATGACAGGCATCTTATCCGCATGGGTGTAACGGATAGTGGAGCCACGTCTCGATCTCTGATTCAACAGATGGGGACGTTCGCAAGACAACAACCATCTGCACGAACAGTTCGACGACGTTTGCAGCAGCATGGACTATCAGCTCGGAGCCCATGGCTGCCGCTACCCTTGACGCTGCATCACAGACAGGAGCGCCTCCGATGGTGTACTCAACGACGAGCCTGGGTGCACGAATGGCAAAACATTTTTTCGGATGAATTCAGGTTCTGTTTACCGCATCATGATGGTCGCATCCGTGTTTGGCGACATCGCGGTGAACGCACAATGGAAGCGTGTATTCGTCATCGCCATACTGGCGTATCACCCGGCGTGATGGTATCAGGTGCCATTGGTTACACGTCTCGGTCACCTCTTGTTCGCATTGAGGGCACTTTGAACAGTGGCCGTTACATTTCAGATTTGTTACGACCCGTGGCCCTACCCTTCATTCGATCCCTGTGAAACCCTACATTTCAGCAGGATAATGCACGACCGCATGTTTCAGGCCTTGTACGGGCCTTTCTACATACAGAAAATGTTCGACTGCTGCCCTGGCCAGCACATTCTCCAGGTCTCACACCAACTGAAAACGTCTGGTCAATGGTGGACGAGCACTTGGCTCGTCAAAATACGCTAGTCACGTCTCTTGATGAACTGTGGTATCGTGTTGAAGCTGCATGGGCAGCTGTACCTGTACACGCCACCCAAGCTCTGTTTGACTCAATGTTCAGGCGTATCAAGGCCGTTATTAAGACCAGAGGTGGTTGTTCTGGGTTCTGATTTCTCAGGATCTATGCGCCCAAATTGAGTGAAAATGTAATCACATGTCAGTTCTAGTATAATATATTTGTCCAATGAATAGCTGTTTCTCATCTGCATTTCTTCTTGGTGTAGCAATTTTAATGGCCAGTGGTGTACCTTGTTAAAGTATCTTGCATCAGTGTATTCAATTCTTATTACACGAAAAGAGTCGTGGTAGCTTATCGAAAGACCTGGTGGAGGACTGAGTGCCTCTGTCAGATAATGAAGACTTGTGGGCGTTTCTTGGACAGTGAAAGGGCCCAGATGCTGATGAATCGACACTTCGAACGAATGGACCTTCATGCAGATAACAAGGATCTGCCCATCAGAATCCGCTTCATGCTTCAAGATGTGATAGAACTCAGACAACTGGATTCTTCGTAAGGCGGCGAGCGTTGGGGGCCCAATTCCTTTACATCAGGTAAGAGATGATATGATCTGGATTTGGTTCTCACATTGGTGTACCAGGAAGCAGAAGCTCAAGTGATATGTTCTCACGCCCTGCAATGTCTTCATTTCTGTTAAGAGGTCCTCCGCCCCTTGGTGGTATTCGTATGTCACACCACAAGTTCCCGTATTCATCAGGAAATGGAATTACTAGTGGTCTTGGTCGTCCGCAACGTCAGCAGCAGCGAAGTTTCTGTTCAGGTGGTGGGACTAACAGACATGGTTTTGGACAGAATCATGGGAAGCAAAGCAGAAATATGTACAATTCTCATCAGCAAAATTTTAGTCGTGGGATGGAGGATGTACCACCAAGATTCAAGCGACCTATAATAATTCCGCAGGGGCCAGAGAATTTGGATGATGTTTCTTTAAGGCCTCCCTCAAGTTCTGTTGTCTACAAGCAGATAATGGCAAAACCAGCACTTGGGCTTAATGCTGCGCGCCAGCCAAGTTTAAGGCCAGATTCTTCTCCCGCGTGCCTAAGTCGATTTACTTTTCGTACACTATGCGTAAAGTATTACAAACGCTGTGACGGATTCCTTATCTAGTTTTATTTATTTATTTATGTTTTTGGGGGGTGGTGGACTGTGGAAGAAGTTCAATGAAGGATTGTAATCAGAGGTCTAGGCTGAAGCTTTTGTTAGTTTAACTCGGCCAAGCCGCCGCTATTAGGGTCCTAAAACAGAAGTCCCCTGACAACCAGCAAAAAGATCGTGACTCGGACTCTGGATTACGCATATGATTCTGATAATAAGGTAGCAACACACGTTTTAGAAATGCAGTCCAACCGATTCAGAAGGAACATGGGTCAGCCACGTTTTGGACTGGTATCGTAGCAGTATGTCGGACGCCTACCATCGCTATCGAGGATAAGTTGATGGTTGTGCAATATCTGGACACTCTCCTCCAGTCTATTGCCCAGTAGTGTAGCCAACATTCAATGATGGTTTTGCCCTGAAGAAGGCAGCTATAAATCGGCCGAAAAGCCAGTTTATTTTACTACACTCCAAGACGAAAAAACGACGCACCAAGAAGGAATTATTCCACTGGTGTGGAAATGTGTAGATATGATACAGCTGTACAGACAAACAAATGATAACAATTTCAGAAAAATTGAACGATTGATCCGAATGATTCAAATGGCTCTGAGCACTATGGGGCTTAACTGCGGATGTCATCAGTCCGCTAGAACTTACAACTACTTAACCTAAGGACATCATTCACATACATGCCCGAGGCAGGATTCGCACCTGCGACCGTAGCGGTAGCGCGGTTCCAGACTGTAGTGCCTAGAACCTCTCGGCCACCCCGGCAAGCCTATTTATCCAAGAGAAGGCGCTTCACAAGTTGAGCAAGTCGATAACGTTTTGGTGCACCTCAGGCCCTTACTCAAGCAGTTATACGGCTTGGCAATGATAGAGTTGTTGGATATCCTGCTGAGAAACAGCGTCCTAAATTCTGTCCAATTGGCTCGTTACATACTCAAAAGCCCGAGATTGTTCGACCGCCCTGCCCATATTCTCCAAATGTTGTCAACTGGGGAGAGATCTGGCGAACTTGCTGGCCAAGGTGGGGTTTGGAAAGCACAAAGACAACCGCTTCCCTTGTGCGGGCGAACATTGTCCTGTTGAATTGTAAGTCTAGGATGGCTCGCCATGAAGGGCAACAAAACGGCGCATGGACTACCATCGACCTACCGCTGTGCTGCAGGGCTGCCGCAGATGGACACCAAAGGCGTCCTGTTACGAAATGAAACGGCACCCTGGACCTTCACTCTTGGTTGTCGGGTCGTTCGGCGGGCGACAGTCAGGCTGGTATTCCACTGCTGTCCGCAGCACCTCCAGCCACACTTCGGTGGTCATTGGGGCTCACAATCAGTTCGAAGCGGGATTGGTCACTGAAGACAGTACTGCTCCAGTCAATGAGATTCCAGCCCTACACACGTTTTCATCATTTGAGAACAATGTCAGTTCAATAAGTCTACCCTGTAGAGCATCCGACATTACTTTTGTTTCTATTGAAATTACTCTCTATTGAATAATGTACTTTGTTCTAACACGATAAAGTTTCACAAGCCAGTGACGCACACGTTAAGATATTCCCGATAATCGCACCTTTGTTGTCAGGCAATAACTCAAAAAGTTTTCTAATCCAGGGGTTGCGGCTGTGTCGTAGAGTTGCTGTTTCAGTTTCCTGCAGTCTCTCGACGACCGACCCAACTATCTTCTCCAGGTGTGAATTATTGTAGGTCTCGCGTCACTGTTAACCACAGCCGAATTCGACTCCCGAGAAAACAAGGAATAATCACATAGAAGTGGAATCTGCCTTTTGAAAACAGTGCCCAATAAAAAGACAAGCTGCGACTCAGGCGGTGACGTAGTTCGGCGCGTGCCTCACAGATGGCTCAGTTGTGCTGGCGCACCGACCCCAGCTTGCTGGGGAGTTAATCGATATCTGACGACGGGGCCTTCGGCGCCGCCAGCTACTGCCCGTTGCTGCAGTGATTGCTGGGCTTAACCGGCTCAGCAGGGGCTGCCACACGACAGCCTTATGAATACGTAATGCAGTCCAGCACCGAGACAAAACGGCATCTCCATTTTAGAGTCGAGTCCTGTAATTGCTCTCTTTCCGACGATACAGTAGCATAATGACAATTTTTTTAGATTGTTAGGGAAGAGCATACTTTTTACCGTACGTTCCAGAGACAATGTCCGCAGAAACTAGTTTACGGCAAAAAGTGGTAACAAACCCGGTTGTAGAGGTTGTAACGTTTCTTAGTTAAATAACTTGAAAGTCACTAGCTCGTTAACAGCCGTTGGCAGTCACCTCTTTCGAACCGATGGCCTGTCACCCTCTATATACGCTAATTGATGTTCCAGTGCGGCCAACGTGTTCATGACACTCATAAACCGACGGAACGATGGAGAATAATAAATTGTAGTCTCCGTCAAAACGTGAACAGAACGTCTTCTGCGACGTCATAATTTCCTCCAAGATAGAGTATCCTGTTTTAACGCCATATATGACGTTGAGATCATACAGTTTTATAATGTGTACTTATAAGTGTGCTGCATTTTTTTAATTTAAAACTTAAAACAAGCAACGAGACACAAACAGAAGAACGAATTAGCAATTATGTAAACAAAAATATAATTTTGAAATAATAGTAGAAAATAATAATAATAATAACAATAATAATGATATTTTTAAACATACAGTTTTGCAGCACCTGACAATAGAAGTAGAAACACAGAAAAATTTAGGAAAAATTAACTGAGTATAACATGTAAATAGATAAACATACGAATGCTTCTTATTTAAAAAATATGAGTTTATCAACTATTACTTCAAATAATATATTATGTAATACACGTGATCAGAGGCGAAACGGCAATAACCAAACACTAAGCAATGCAACATTCACTGTAAATCAAAATTGGTACTAATGTGGGGTTGAAAACTATAAAATTTTGTTTTAACTCCATACAAGACATTGAGATTATACAGGTATATAATGTATACTTATAAGTGTGCTGCATATTCATATTTAAATATTAAATTTAACTCAATTTCTTTTTTTTGTAGACTTATTGTCCGACGTTCTCCTGTGGTACTAGAATTGCATTCAATTAGAAACAACTTAATCTGATTTTCAGAATTACCCTATTTGTCAGTCATACATATTATATCATTGAGAAAATGATCAAAATCTCTTTATGCTAGTATGATTCTTTCTATCTTTACAAAGCGAAGAATATGATGATGATAGTAAATAAGTCCTTTATCCCGAAATTTCTGTTTATGAAGATCACTATTTTGAAACAATGATAAGACATTAAAATGTTTGAAAAGGGGCGCTGTTCCATACAACTATTTTAAATAATATGAACAGAATTATATACAAGTTGTGCATACTTTCAAAGTACAGTGACATTCCATTTTATTTCCCACAACAAGTATGTTTAAAGTGAAACACTGGATTTCAGCATATGCAGATATTTTCCGGTGTCTCCTTGTCATTTTTGCCATTTTCCTTATCAAAATTCTTCAGTATTGCATTATACTATCTGACCCATTAATTTTTTAAAAAAATTTCAGTAACGAACTACAACATTCTGTGTCAGTGAACCATGTGTTATTTCATTTCAGATGTTCACTACCAGCAGTGACCACTTGAATATAAAGAGAACAATAATTGTGGAGTAACAATGACAAAGACCAACACATAAAATCTGCTGATTAAAGAAGTAACCGCACTAACAGAATACGCACAGCCGCTTTCATAGTTCGGTAGTGAAATTATTCAAATAACATTAACATAAAAACTCCTTAAGTGCAAAGGTAGAGTAGGATTTTGTAGAGTACTAATTAAAACTGTATTGTATAGAACAAATGGTTTAAAAATATTTGCTTCTTGTCCCTTAAGATAAGTGCAACGAATACCTGATATTTAAAATAATTTTCCCGTAATAAAATACCTAAAAAAAGGCAGGAAAAACGTTGTGGCAGTTTAATTTTCGGATTTAGCTATTAACAAGCTGCTTTTTAATTAATTACCGAGTTATGAAGTACATGAACTTCAGCTCACCTTCTTCTCAAGTTCTTTGGTGAAAGAGTTGAAATATTTCTTGTTTCTTTCGATAAACAGAGGTAAGTTTCATCTGAGTCTCTAAGATTGATGACAGTTAAATGTAATACACGTTTTTTGGAACATTTCAGTTTACATGTTTATGGTACAATATATTACAAAACCATTGGGTCAAAGGAATACGCATATATTGCTTGAAGTAAGTATTATCTATAGCACACAGTAACTACAGCTATGGGTTAATCTAATCCTCATCTGAAATAAAATTCGTTTCAGGAGGGATATCTGGCTTTTATGTGTAATGTTCCGGCAGAACAATGTGATGCTCTGTCTCTTCTCCACCAAATATATTCTTAATTTCAATATCATACGTTTGTAATTTCACAGCGTTATAGTTTGACTTGGCAGTCTGAATAATTGGGGAATAAACGTGTGACTTACAAATTTGTTTCCACCGTTGGTTAAATACGGATACGGGCCATCAAACGGCACAACTGATGAGCAGTCAAGAAGTGTTATTACCTAGGCCAGAAAAAAAAGGAAAATGTTTTTTTTTTCATGCAACGGATAGCATGACGTATACCATGGTTGTAGAAGTCTACATTTTGACTGTTCAGGAAAAGTCTCGCCTCGAAAATCACCTGTTCATCATTCTGGAAATGACCGTCACGCAATTGTTTCTTCATCCGAGGGAGGAGGAAGCAGCCATTAATGGGCCCCACGTTGGGAGAGTATGAAGGTTTAGATAAAACTTCATAGTCCACAGGAGCAGCAGCTATGCCTGTGTCCTGAGCGAAATGGGCCGAGGCGGGGAGCAAAAATAACGATTTGGACAGCTTCTAGCGACGCATGGTCTTCACACCTCGTCAGGAGATCTCGTTGCTGTGATTCTGTGATCGTTTTCGCCTTAGGACCATAATCTGCCAGCGTGACGTTGTAGGCCGAAAAATACTCAGCATCACCTTGCCCGTAGATGGCTGGGTCGTCACCATTTTGGTATGTGGGGAACACAGTGGAGCCTCAGTTATCTGAGCTCAAACTATCAGGATCACAAGTTATCCGGATCGCTTTGAGGAAAAAGAAGTTTATTCTTACTGCATGACTAAAATGGTTCGATAGTTATGTTCGATAGTTGTTATGGTATACAGCATACTGTACGTTTCTTTATCGTTCTAAAATCAATCCACAAAACGTGTATAAAAAGACAAAATCTTCCTGTGAACAATGAGTACAGTATGTGCATTGTTGTACGCGAATGTGCATTTTCTTGTGTTTGTGGTGCCCGTCAGTCAGTGCGGCCAACATGGGCTTCTGTTGTGACCTTAACGTTTACACTGATTTGTCGCTCTATGTTCCATTCACCGTACCTTTTATTTCGTTTTGTGCATGTGTTTTAATTTACCGCTTGCCATAAGTCTTCTAAAAGGAAACATGTCGTCTTATCGTTGGCAGACAAGATAAATGTCCGTAAACAATTAGACAAGTGGTGAGCCGATAGGTCGGATGTTTAGCGAAGGAACACCAACAATTTCAGACGTAAAAAACAAGGAGGCATTACTAAGATTTGTGTCTGTCCTTGAGAAGTAAGACAGAAGTTCGTCGAGAAAAGTGATGAAGACAGCAGAAAACAAAATCCTTGAAGGGGCGGTATTCAAGCGGTTTTTGCAAAAGCTAGTAGCATTGGGAAACCCTCCTACAGGGCCGACTGTTTGTTAACAGTCGAACTTAAAGTTAGCCTTCGTTTAAAGCGAGTAGTGGCTGGCTACGGAATTTCAAGCCTAGGCGCAGTATTCGTAGGTTAGATTTAAGAGGGAAAAATTATCAGCAAGCACAGAATGTAGCAGACAATTTTACTGAAAAATTCTAAATTGGAGCAGAATCTTACGTACCTGAATTTTTGCACATCGGCAATGAGATATGGCTACGAAGTCTTTCGCGACGTATTTCCTGAGTAAAAATTTCTCGGTGTACATGCCGCGTCAAATCAGGATAAATCTCCGAGCTTTCGACCACTACCTCCATGGTCGTCGTCAGGGCTAAAACTGACTGTCGTGAACTATTTTTTTTTTTTTCATTTATTGAATTTCAATTCCCCCCGAAGGGGGGCGGGCTGGCAGCAGCTTAGTACGCCGCTCTTCAGCCGACAGATTTTGTGACAAAGAGCAAGAGAACAAATAAGAAAAACAACAGGCGATAAAATCGGAGACTTAGAGAGTAACAAGGCGAAAAGAAATCGTGGAACTTAAAACAACAACACAGGGATGATGACGCTAATAAAAATACATACGAAGTAGACAGGGAAAACAATAGACAATTAAAAAACACGGCGACAGTCTGAATTCTGTTCGCAAAGGAAATAAAATTCACACCGAGCGACAGCATGGTTTCTGTTCGCAACACGAGAAAGACAAACAACACTGAATAGTCACTGGAACACTGCACTAAAAAGTTGGCAAATGTGACACCACAGTCGAGAGCAGGTGGGGGGAAACTGGACAGAAGATGGGAAAACGAAAAAGGGGGGGAAAGGAGAGTAAAAGCGAAGGGGGGGAGCCGGGAAAGGAGCTGAAGGAGGATGAGGACCCAGAAGAGGGGTGGGGGCAGACGCGACAGGGAGTGGGGTAGGCAGAGGAGGGGAATACAAAAGGACTGGGGGGGGGGGAGAAGGGAGGTAGGGAGAGGTTTAGTGGGGGGAAGAACAGGACAGAAGTGGGGGGGGAGAGGGAGCCCAGGGAAAGGACAGAGGAAAGGAGGGGGATGGAGGATCAGAGTTGATAGGAAGGATAAATGGAGGGAGAGAGGGCATCATCCGGGAGGGGGAGTTGACGGAAGGAGATGGAGGGTGTAGAGATGGAGGGTAGGGGGGACACAACGGTGAAGACGTGGCAGGGGGCGGGGATGGGAGAGGAGAGGAGCAACCAGGGGGTGAGGGGGTTCAAGACGGCGGGAGGTGTAGAGGATGCGGATATGTTCGAGGAATAGGAGCAGATGGGGGAAAGGAATGAGATCATAGAGGATCCGCGTGGGGGACGGGAGGCGGATACGGAAGGCGAGGCGGAGTGCATGACGCTCAAGGATCTGGAGGGACTGATAGAATTTGGGGGGGGCAGATATCCAGGCAGGACTGGCATAACAGAGGATGGGACGGATTAAGGATTTGTAGGTGTGGAGGATGGTAGAGGGGTGCAACCCCCATGTCCGGCCAGAGAGGAGTTTGAGGAGGCGGAGGCGGTTGTGGGCTTTGGATTGAATGGATCGGAGATGAGGGATCCAGATGAGGTGACGGTCAATGGTGAGGCCAAGGTAGGTGAGGGTGGGGGTGAGACGGGCAGGATGTGCGCAGACAGTAAGGGAGAAATCCAGGAGCCGGAAGGAGCGAGTGGTACGACCTACGATGATTGCCTGGGTCTTGGAAGGATTTAGTTTCAGGAGCCAGTGGTTACACCATGCGGGGGTCGGGGCCGCGTCCATGGGAGTGGGTGGGTCACGGGGATTGGGGGTCTTTTTGGAGGAGACTTCGGGGGTAGGGTCAGCATTCGGGCGCTTGGAAGGTTTCGTGGACACCACTGGGTGGGGAGGGGGCAGGGGGACGGGTTGCAGGGGGAGATGGCGGGGGGCAGGACCACCCTGAGCAGCGGAAGATGCAGACGGTGGGGGCGTGGGTGTCACTGAGACTGTGGAACGTCGAGCAGAGATCCGTGCTGGCTTGGAGCCTGTCGGAGGCGGTGCAGGGAGCGGCGGAAAGTCAGTAGCTGCCGATGGGGCGACAGTGATAGGGGAAGAGGAGTTGGGGGTGGGTACAGCCGAAAGTGGCGCAGGGGTGGGGTGGACAGGGAGAGAAGGAAGGACGGGAAGTGGGGTGGAGGATGAGCTCCATGTGATGGTGGTTGGAGCAGCGGAGGGAGAGGTGAAAATGATAGTGGTAGTGGTGGTGGGTTGGGACATGGTGGCGGCGCGCGAGAAGGGCGGCGGCGGCGGCGACCAGACGGCGGCGGCGGTGACCAGGCGGCGGCGGCGGTGACCAGGCGGCGGCGGCAGGCGGCGAGCACCGGCAGGCGGCGACCAGGCGGCGGCGGCGGCGAGGACCGGCAGGCGGCGACCAAACGGCGGCGGCGGCGAGGACCGGCAGGCGGCAACCAAACGACGGCGGCGGCGGCGGCGGCGGCGGGGAGCACCGGCAGGCGGCGGCGGCGAGCACCGGCAGGCGGCGACCAGGCGGCGGCGGCGGCGGCGGCGGCGGCGGCGACAGTACTGACGACGAGCAGACGGCAAGGCAAGGGTGGGGATCTTCCACGTCGAGGGTGCACCCTGAGAGTAGCCCAGGCAGTGAAACTCTTCGACGAAGAAGTGAGGGAATCCAACCCTCGAATGGTCGTGAACTAGCGAGGTTCCCACTTTTATATGCAAAGGACGGCTTCTTATTGGCTGGAATACGTCAGCGATATGGCGCGTAGCGAAGTGGTGCTCTCTACTTCCATAGATGTAGTTGCTATCCCGCGTTGCTTGCAGCGCCATCCCTTAAATCAGGAGGTAAAGTGCGAGAAGTTTTTCTCAGCGATTTTTCTTTATCCAGTGCACTCTTCCAAGTGTTGCTAAGTGCATAGCCGTTGTCTCTATTAAAGTTATTAACGCTAAGCCTAATTTCGACTGCTTCCCGGATCACAGAGTCCCAGTAATTCGATGTGTGGGCTATTACTCTGGTTTCTTCAAATAAAATCTTATGCTTGTTAAGCAGGCTATGTTCAGCCACCGCTGATTTTTCCAAATACCTGTATTTCAGGTGACGTTGGTGCTCGATGCAGCGGTCGGCAACGGTTCTTACAGACTGGCCAACGTAATTCTTGCCGCATTCGCAAGGAATAGTATAAATTCCTGGCACTCTTAAGCCGAGACTATCTTTGACTGGTCTCAACATTTCCTTAATTTTCCTAGGTGGTCGGAAAACTGGTTTTATTCCTTGCCTCTTCAGGACTCTGGCTATCTTGCTCGTTGTAGCACCGCAAAAAGGAAGCCGCGCTAAGTGTTGGTCCTCTTCTTGTATGTGGCCGGCATCGTGTCTTACTTTCTTGGACAATACTGATTTAATTTCACCGGCAGAATAACCATTCCTCTTGAAAACAGTCGTCAAATGGTTGATCTCGGGACCGAGGTGGTCCTTGTCGGAAATAGTCCTGGCTCTGTGTACTAAAGTATTCAGCATAGCTCTCTTCTGAGACGGATGATGGAAGCTATGGCTATGCAGATATAAGTCTGTATGGGTTGGCTTCCTGTACACAGAATGGCCCAGTCGTCCATCCGGCTTTCGCTCTACCAACACATCTAAAAAAGGTAACTTCCCTTCCTTCTCTACCTCCAATGTAAATTTTATGTTTGGATGTACACCATTCAGATGTTCGACGAACTGCTGCAGCGTGTCGCTGCCGTGTGGCCAGATTAAAAAAGTATCGTCGACGTATCTGTAGAAGCATGATGGGCAGTGGTGTGCACTGCTCAGGGCTCGTTCTTCAAAGTCCTCCATGAAAAAATTCGCTATTGCTGGTGACAGTGGCGAACCCATGGCTGTTCCATCCGTCATTTCATAATAATTTCCACTGTATAAAAAATAAGTGGTCGTCAAGGTATGCCGGAACAACTTCAAAATTTCTGAGGAGAAATGAGCAGACAACAATTGTAATGTGTCATCCACAGGTACTTTGGTGAACAGAGAAACCACGTCGAGGCTGACCATGATATCACTTGGGCCTATCTTCATCTGTTTTATGATATCAACAAACATTTTTGAATTTTTAATATGATGTGGGCAGTGACCAACTATAGGCGCCAACAGTTTAGTTAAGTGCTTTGCAAGCTTGTACGTAGGAGAGCCAATAGCGCTAACAATCGGTCTCAACGGGACGTTCTCCTTATGAACCTTTGGCAAACCGTACAGTCTTGGTGGCCTAGGTGCTCTCGGCCGTAAGTTCTTCACCAGTTCGTCGGAGAGGCCAGAGTTTTTTAGTAGCTCCCTTGTCTTCCTGCTGAGCGCCGATGTGGGATCCCGCCTGAGAACCCGGTATGTGCTGTCCTCCAGTAATAATCTAACTTTCTTATGGTAATCTGTAGCATTGAGGATTACCGTGGCGTTCCCCTTGTCCGCAGGTAAGACAACTAGATCTTCATCCTTCTGCAACAATTTCAGTCCTTGTCTCTCCTCTCTGCTGATGTTTGACTTAGGCGGCTTGGATGTCGCTAAAATCCGGCTAGTAGCAAGCCTTACGTCATCCGCTGCTTCTTGAGGAAGATGACGAACTGCTTGTTCCACTCCACTAATGATCTCAACCACCGGTAACTTACGTGGAGCTGGGGCAAAGTTCAATCCTTTACTGAGAGCCGAGATGGTAGCTTCATCAAGTTCCTTGTCAGAGAAGTTGATAACAGTGCGGTGAATGCCGTTGGACCCAGTAGTTCCTTGATCACGGTTAAGCCGCTCAAATTTATCGGCCTGTTTCGCCGTAGTCCTGCTTAAATTGGCTCGTTGGTGTGCCGCCAAAGTCATATCCACCCATTCCCAGTCCAATGGTGAGAGGACTTCGGCCAGAAATAAATGGCAACTAAATAACAGGCGAGCGTTCATGTCTAGTTCATACCTGGTATGACGTATCCTCTCCTTCACAATAGCGTGGCTGGTCTTTCGTAAAATTCTGTTTACTGCAGCGCTTCTGATGTGGTGTTTGATGACTGCAAACTTTGGTACTACCTCCTTGTCACGACAGCGTTGTAAAAAAGCCAGATTGCTCAGCAACTGAGACTGTTTCAGGCGCAGCTTCTCCAGGTGACGAACGCTGCGCGCTATGTCCTCCCCGTAGAGGAAACTAATATGGCTACGAAGTCTTTCGCGACGTATTTCCTGAGTAAAAATTTCTCGGTGTACATGCCGCGTCAAATCAGGATAAGTCTCCGAGCTTTCGACCACTACCTCCATGGTCGTCGTCAGGGCTAAAACTGACTGTCGTGAACTATTTTTTTTTTTTTTTTTCATTTATTGAATTTCAATTCCCCCCGAAGGGGGCGGGCTGGCAGCAGCTTAGTACGCCGCTCTTCAGCCGACAGATTTTGTGACAAAGAGCAAGAGAACAAATAAGAAAAACAACAGGCGATAAAATCGGAGACTTAGAGAGTAACAAGGCGAAAAGAAATCGTGGAACTTAAAACAACAACACAGGGATGATGACGCTAATAAAAATACATACGAAGTAGACAGGGAAAACAATAGACAATTAAAAAACACGGCGACAGTCTGAATTCTGTTCGCAAAGGAAATAAAATTCACACCGAGCGACAGCATGGTTTCTGTTCGCAACACGAGAAAGACAAACAACACTGAATAGTCACTGGAACACTGCACTAAAAAGTTGGCAAATGTGACACCACAGTCGAGAGCAGGTGGGGGGAAACTGGACAGAAGATGGGAAAACGAAAAAGGGGGGGAAAGGAGAGTAAAAGCGAAGGGGGGGAGCCGGGAAAGGAGCTGAAGGAGGATGAGGACCCAGAAGAGGGGTGGGGGCAGACGCGACAGGGAGTGGGGTAGGCAGAGGAGGGGAATACAAAAGGACTGGGGGGGGAGAAGGGAGGTAGGGAGAGGTTTAGTGGGGGGAAGAACAGGACAGAAGTGGGGGGGGAGAGGGAGCCCAGGGAAAGGACAGAGGAAAGGAGGGGGATGGAGGATCAGAGTTGATAGGAAGGATAAATGGAGGGAGAGAGGGCATCATCCGGGAGGGGGAGTTGACGGAAGGAGATGGAGGGTGTAGAGATGGAGGGTAGGGGGGACACAACGGTGAAGACGTGGCAGGGGGCGGGGATGGGAGAGGAGAGGAGCAACCAGGGGGTGAGGGGGTTCAAGACGGCGGGAGGTGTAGAGGATGCGGATATGTTCGAGGAATAGGAGCAGATGGGGGAAAGGAATGAGATCATAGAGGATCCGCGTGGGGGACGGGAGGCGGATACGGAAGGCGAGGCGGAGTGCATGACGCTCAAGGATCTGGAGGGACTGATAGAATTTGGGGGGGTGGGGGGGCAGATATCCAGGCAGGACTGGCATAACAGAGGATGGGACGGATTAAGGATTTGTAGGTGTGGAGGATGGTAGAGGGGTGCAACCCCCATGTCCGGCCAGAGAGGAGTTTGAGGAGGCGGAGGCGGTTGTGGGCTTTGGATTGAATGGATCGGAGATGAGGGATCCAGATGAGGTGACGGTCAATGGTGAGGCCAAGGTAGGTGAGGGTGGGGGTGAGACGGACAGGATGTGCGCAGACAGTAAGGGAGAAATCCAGGAGCCGGAAGGAGCGAGTGGTACGACCTACGATGATTGCCTGGGTCTTGGAAGGATTTAGTTTCAGGAGCCAGTGGTTACACCATGCGGGGGTCGGGGCCGCGTCCATGGGAGTGGGTGGGTCACGGGGATTGGGGGTCTTTTTGGAGGAGACTTCGGGGGTAGGGTCAGCATTCGGGCGCTTGGAAGGTTTCGTGGACACCACTGGGTGGGGAGGGGGCAGGGGGACGGGTTGCAGGGGGAGATGGCGGGGGGCAGGACCACCCTGAGCAGCGGAAGATGCAGACGGTGGGGGCGTGGGTGTCACTGAGACTGTAGAACGTCGAGCAGAGATCCGTGCTGGCTTGGAGCCTGTCGGAGGCGGTGCGGGGAGCGGCGGAAAGTCAGTAGCTGCCGATGGGGCGACAGTGATAGGGGAAGAGGAGTTGGGGGTGGGTACAGCCGAAAGTGGCGCAGGGGTGGGGTGGACAGGGAGAGAAGGAAGGACGGGAAGTGGGGTGGAGGATGAGCTCCATGTGATGGTGGTTGGAGCAGCGGAGGGAGAGGTGAAAATGATAGTGGTAGTGGTGGTGGGTTGGGACATGGTGGCGGCGCGCGAGAAGGGCGGCGGCGGCGGCGACCAGACGGCGGCGGCGGTGACCAGGCGGCGGCGGCGGTGACCAGGCGGCGGCGGCAGGCGGCGAGCACCGGCAGGCGGCGACCAGGCGGCGGCGGCGGCGAGGACCGGCAGGCGGCGACCAAACGGCGGCGGCGGCGAGGACCGGCAGGCGGCAACCAAACGACGGCGGCGGCGGTGGCGGCGGCGGGGAGCACCGGCAGGCGGCGGCGGCGAGCACCGGCAGGCGGCGACCAGGCGGCGGCGGCGGCGGCGGCGGCGAGCAGTACTGACGACGAGCAGACGGCAAGGCAAGGGTGGGGATCTTCCACGTCGAGGGTGCACCCTGAGAGTAGCCCAGGCAGTGAAACTCTTCGACGAAGAAGTGAGGGAATCCAACCCTCGAATGGTCGTGAACTAGCGAGGTTCCCACTTTTATATGCAAAGGACGGCTTCTTATTGGCTGGAATACGTCAGCGATATGGCGCGTAGCGAAGTGGTGCTCTCTACTTCCATAGATGTAGTTGCTATCCCGCGTTGCTTGCAGCGCCATCCCTTAAATCAGGAGGTAAAGTGCGAGAAGTTTTTCTCAGCGATTTTTCTTTATCCAGTGCACTCTTCCAAGTGTTGCTAAGTGCATAGCCGTTGTCTCTATTAAAGTTATTAACGCTAAGCCTAATTTCGACTGCTTCCCGGATCACAGAGTCCCAGTAATTCGATGTGTGGGCTATTACTCTGGTTTCTTCAAATAAAATCTTATGCTTGTTAAGCAGGCTATGTTCAGCCACCGCTGATTTTTCCAAATACCTGTATTTCAGGTGACGTTGGTGCTCGATGCAGCGGTCGGCAACGGTTCTTACAGACTGGCCAACGTAATTCTTGCCGCATTCGCAAGGAATAGTATAAATTCCTGGCACTCTTAAGCCGAGACTATCTTTGACTGGTCTCAACATTTCCTTAATTTTCCTAGGTGGTCGGAAAACTGGTTTTATTCCTTGCCTCTTCAGGACTCTGGCTATCTTGCTCGTTGTAGCACCGCAAAAAGGAAGCCGCGCTAAGTGTTGGTCCTCTTCTTGTATGTGGCCGGCATCGTGTCTTACTTTCTTGGACAATACTGATTTAATTTCACAGGCAGAATAACCATTCCTCTTGAAAACAGTCGTCAAATGGTTGATCTCGGGACCGAGGTGGTCCTTGTCGGAAATAGTCCTGGCTCTGTGTACTAAAGTATTCAGCATAGCTCTCTTCTGAGACGGATGATGGAAGCTATGGCTATGCAGATATAAGTCTGTATGGGTTGGCTTCCTGTACACAGAATGGCCCAGTCGTCCATCCGGCTTTCGCTCTACCAACACATCTAAAAAAGGTAACTTCCCTTCCTTCTCTACCTCCAATGTAAATTTTATGTTTGGATGTACACCATTCAGATGTTCGACGAACTGCTGCAGCGTGTCGCTGCCGTGTGGCCAGATTAAAAAAGTATCGTCGACGTATCTGTAGAAGCATGATGGGCGGAGGTGTGCACTGCTCAGGGCTCGTTCTTCAAAGTCCTCCATGAAAAAATTCGCTATTGCTGGTGACAGTGGCGAACCCATGGCTGTTCCATTCGTCATTTCATAATAATTTCCACTGTATAAAAAATAAGTGGTCGTCAAGGTATGCCGGAACAACTTCAAAATTTCTGAGGAGAAATGAGCAGACAACAATTGTAATGTGTCATCCACAGGTACTTTGGTGAACAGAGAAACCACGTCGAGGCTGACCATGATATCACTTGGGCCTATCTTCATCTGTTTTATGATATCAACAAACATTTTTGAATTTTTAATATGATGTGGGCAGTGACCAACTATAGGCGCCAACAGTTTAGTTAAGTGCTTTGCAAGCTTGTACGTAGGAGAGCCAATAGCGCTAACAATCGGTCTCAACGGGACGTTCTCCTTATGAACCTTTGGCAAACCGTACAGTCTTGGTGGCCTAGGTGCTCTCGGCCGTAAGTTCTTCACCAGTTCGTCGGAGAGGCCTGAGTTTTTTAGTAGCTCCCTTGTCTTCCTGCTGAGCGCCGATGTGGGATCCCGCCTGAGAACCCGGTATGTGCTGTCCTCCAGTAATAATCTAACTTTCTTATGGTAATCTGTAGCATTGAGGATTACCGTGGCGTTCCCCATGTCCGTAGGTAAGACAACTAGATCTTCATCCTTCTGCAACAATTTCAGTCCTTGTCTCTCCTCTCTGCTGATGTTTGACTTAGGCGGCTTGGATGTCGCTAAAATCCGGCTAGTAGCAAGCCTTACGTCATCCGCTGCTTCTTGAGGAAGATGACGAACTGCTTGTTCCACTCCACTAATGATCTCAACCACCGGTAACTTACGTGGAGCTGGGGCAAAGTTCAATCCTTTACTGAGAGCCGAGATGGTAGCTTCATCAAGTTCCTTGTCAGAGAAGTTGATAACAGTGCGGTGAATGCCGTTGGACCCAGTAGTTCCTTGATCACGGTTAAGCCGCTCAAATTTATCGGCCTGTTTCGCCGTAGTCCTGCTTAAATTGGCTCGTTGGTGTGCCGCCAAAGTCATATCCACCCATTCCCAGTCCAATGGTGAGAGGACTTCGGCCAGAAATAAATGGCAACTAAATAACAGGCGAGCGTTCATGTCTAGTTCATACCTGGTATGACGTATCCTCTCCTTCACAATAGCGTGGCTGGTCTTTCGTAAAATTCTGTTTACTGCAGCGCTTCTGATGTGGTGTTTGATGACTGCAAACTTTGGTACTACCTCCTTGTCACGACAGCGTTGTAAAAAAGCCAGATTGCTCAGCAACTGAGACTGTTTCAGGCGCAGCTTCTCCAGGTGACGAACGCTGCGCGCTATGTCCTCCCCGTAGAGGAAACTAATATGGCTACGAAGTCTTTCGCGACGTATTTCCTGAGTAAAAATTTCTCGGTGTACATGCCGCGTCAAATCAGGATAAGTCTCCGAGCTTTCGACCACTACCTCCATGGTCGTCGTCAGGGCTAAAACTGACTGTCGTGAACTATTTTTTTTTTTTTTTTTCATTTATTGAATTTCAATTCCCCCCGAAGGGGGCGGGCTGGCAGCAGCTTAGTACGCCGCTCTTCAGCCGACAGATTTTGTGACAAAGAGCAAGAGAACAAATAAGAAAAACAACAGGCGATAAAATCGGAGACTTAGAGAGTAACAAGGCGAAAAGAAATCGTGGAACTTAAAACAACAACACAGGGATGATGACGCTAATAAAAATACATACGAAGTAGACAGGGAAAACAATAGACAATTAAAAAACACGGCGAAAATCTGGATTCTGTTCGCAAAGGAAATAAAATTCACACCGAGCGACAGCATGGTGTCTGTTCGCAACACGAGAAAGACAAACAACACTGAATAGTCACTGGAACACTGCACTAAACAGTTGGCAAATGTGACACCACAGTCGAGAGCAGGTGGGGGGAAACTGGACAGAAGATGGGAAAACGAAAAAGGGGGGGAAAGGAGAGTAAAAGCGAAGGGGGGAGCCGGGAAAGGAGCTGAAGGAGGATGAGGACCCATAAGAGGGGCGGGGGGCAGACGCGACAGGGAGTGGGGTAGGCAGAGGAGGGGAATACAAAAGGACTAGGGGGGGAGAAGGGAGGTAGGGAGAGGTTTAGTGGGGGGAAGAACAGGACAGAAGTGGGGGGGGGGAGAGGGAGCCCAGGGAAAGGACAGAGGAAAGGAGGGGGATGGAGGATCAGAGTTGATAGGAAGGATAAATGGAGGGAGAGAGGGCATCATCCGGGAGGGGGAGTTGATGGAAGCCACCTCGGGAAAGGAGATGGAGGGTGTAGAGATGGAGGGTAGGGGGGACACAACGGTGAAGACGTGGCAGGGGGCGGGGATGGGAGAGGAGAGGAGCAACCAGGGGGTGAGGGGGTTCAAGACGGCGGGAGGTGTAGAGGATGCGGATATGTTCGAGGAATAGGAGCAGATGGGGGAAAGGAATGAGATCATAGAGGATCCGCGTAGGGGACGGGAGGCGGATACGGAAGGCGAGGCGGAGTGCATGACGCTCAAGGATCTGGAGGGACTGATAGAATTTGGGGGGGTGGGGGGGCAGATATCCAGGCAGGACTGGCATAACAGAGGATGGGACGGATTAAGGATTTGTAGGTGTGGAGGATGGTAGAGGGGTGCAACCCCCATGTCCGGCCAGAGAGGAGTTTGAGGAGGCGGAGGCGGTTGTGGGCTTTGGATTGGATGGATCGGAGATGAGGGATCCAGGTGAGGTGACGGTCAATGGTGAGGCCAAGGTAGGTGAGGGTGGGGGTGAGACGGACAGGACGTGCGCAGACAGTAAGGGAGAAATCCAGGAGCCGGAAGGAGCGAGTGGTACGACCTACGATGATTGCCTGGGTCTTGGAAGGATTTAGTTTCAGGAGCCATTGGTTACACCATGCAGCAAAAAGGTCAAGGTGATTCTGGAGAAGGCGTTGGGACCGTTGGAGGGTAGGAGTGAGGGCGAGGAATGCGGTGTCATCAGCATATTGCAAGAGGTGCACTGGAGGGGGCGGTTGGGGCATATCTGCCGTGTACAGGAGGTAGAGGAGAGGGGAGAGGACAGAGCCCTGGGGCTCACCGGCAGAGGGGTAGAAGGTGCGGGAATTGGCATGATGGATGGTAACGTAGGAGGGGCGGTGGGAGAGGAAGGAGGCCACCAGACGGATGTAGTTGATAGGAAGGGCGTAGGTTTGGAGTTTAAACAGGAGACCGGGATGCCAGACACGGTCGTAGGCCTTTTCAAGGTCAAGTGAGACAAAAATGGTGGAGCGACGGGTGTTAAGCTGGAGGGAGAGGAGATGAGTGAGGCGGAGGAGTTGGTCATCTGCAGAGAAGGAAGGTCGAAAGCCACATTGGGTGTTTGGGAGGAGGTGGTTTTGGTGGAGGTGGAGATGGATGCGCCGGGAAAGGATGGATTCCAAGAGCTTGCTGAACACCGACGTGAGACAGATAGGACGATAGGAAGAGGCATCAGATGGAGGCTTATTGGGTTTGGAGAACATCAGGATACGGGAGGTTTTCCACAGGTCGGGATAGAAGCCAGTGGCAAGGATGACATTGTAGAGGGCGGCAAGGAGGGAAAGGAAGGAGGGAGGGCAGTGTTTGAGGTGGCGGTAGGTAACGCAGTCGTGGCCGGGAGCAGTGTTGCGTTTAGTGCGGAGTGTGAGGCTGATGTCCTGTGCAGTGATGGGAGTGTTAAGTGCAGATGGTGGGGTGTGGCCCAAGTACTGGAAGCTAGGAGCAAGGGGAGGAACAGAGGTATCCGTACGGTCCATGACATCAGGGAAGAGGGAATAATCAAAGTGGGGATCATCTGGGAAAAAAAAAACATCAGAGAGGTGGGAGGCAAAGTGGTTGGCCTTACTGAGGTTGTCAGGAAAGGGACGGTCATTAAGGAGGAGAGGGTACTGGGGGGTGGGGCGGTTCCCAGTAAGGCGGTGGAAAGCAGACCAATACTTGGAAGAGTTGATGGGGAGCGTGGTGTTGAGGTGTGTACATGTCTGGCGCCAGGCTCGGCGTTTCTTCGCAACAAGCAGGTTGCGGATGTGTCGCTGTAATTTCCGGTGGCGGGTAAGTGTATCCCGGTCACGAGTGCGGAGAAAAGAGCGGTAGAGGCGGCGGGACTCCCGAAGGAGAAGGACGGCCTGTGGTGGAAGGGCAGGGCGGTGAGGGTGGATGGCTTTGGTGGGGATATGGGTGGCGACGGCGTCAGACAAGGTGTGGTGCAGGAAGGCAGCAGTGCGAGAGATGTCATCAGGAGACTGGAGGGTAAGGGCGTGGCTGTCAACCTGGGTGTGAATGGAATCCCGGTAGGCATCCCAGTTGGCACGGGAGTAATCATGGACAAGTTTAGGAGGGACGTCAGGGTGAGGAGTGTGGCGGGGATGGCGACCGGTAGAGATAGTGAGGAGGACAGGAGCATGGTCACTGCCAATGAGGTCAAGGACATCCGCGGTGATGCGCCCAAGAAGGTTGGGAGACTCAAGGACTACATCAGGAGTGGTGTTGGATTCGGGCCGGGTGTGCTGGGGCAGGGGAACCAGGTCTCCCTGGAGAGTGGTGAGAAACTGATGCCACCGCCGGAGGTCGGCAGGATCACGGCTGTGGATATTGAGGTCGGCGGCAATCACGTAGGTGGAGAAGGTGCGGTCAATGTGGGCCAGGAAATCGTATGGGATGGGGGTGCGAGGGCGGACATAAATGGTGGCACAGGTGATGGTAAGGGCGGGGAAGAAGAGGCTGAGGGTGAGATGCTCGGCAGGATTGTTAAGGAGAGGTTGGGGCCGGACTGGGAGGTGCTTGAGGTGGCCTATAGCAACTCCGCCACGTGCCAGAGGGTACAGGTTATCGGTGCGATGTAGGGTGTAAGGGGGAGTGGAGACGGAGATACGGGGCTGAAGGAAGGTTTCATTGAGGACGAAGGCATCCACGCGGTGCTGACGTAGGGTGTGGAGGAAGAGGAGTTTGTGGGTGGGCAGGGAGCGAACGTTGTGGTACAGGATACGGTACGGTTGTTGTACCATGGGAGTGGAGAGTTAGACGAGGGTGGTGAGGGGGGTGAAGGTGAAGTGGGCCTGGTTGTGGGAGCAAGTGGCATAGGTGGTAAGATGGAAGATGGAACGGGCAGCGAGGGCGATTTGGGAAAGAGTGTGGGAGCGCTGGAAGGGGTGGATGTTTTGGAGCACAATGGTGGTGAAACGGATGATGTCCTCAGCAGTAGGGGGAGGGCGGAGCGAGTTGTTGGGGTGGATGGGGTCATCAACAGGACGGACAGGGACGGTGAGCTCAGGGGTTACTGGAGGAGGATTCGCTTTACACTTCGAGGAGTAGGTAGGATGGGGTTCATTACAAGTGTTGCAGGAGGGGGGAGAGGTGAGGTTGGGGCAATGCTTGAGGAAGTGGGAAGCTTTGCAGTGGGGGCAAGTAGGGGGGTTCTTGCAGGCAGAGGTAACGTGGTCGTTGTAGGTGAGACAGCGTTGGCAGCGGTAGGATTGGACTGGGGAACGGGAGGGGTCCACCTTATGGCGCTGATTGTAGATGAGGGCTCCCTCGGTGAGGAGGCGGTCAATGGAGGAGGAGGATTCAGTGAATATCCGCATGAGAAAAGTCGGCCCGGCATCATTGAAGATGCGACGGGCCGAGCGGATTTCGATGTCGGGCCGGGAGTTGAGTTCCGCCAACACCTCAGCCTCCGTGATCACGGGGCTAAGCTTCGTGATCACAACGGTGAAGGTCGGCGGACGTCGGGGAGGTTGAGGCTGACGGGGAGAGGACGGGGTGTGGTAGGGGGTGAGGGTTGCACGTTGGCCAAATTGGATACGAGGGATGCGGGAGAGGAGGTCGGTGTGGAAGGAAGCATTGGGGGATTTTATGAGGACCGAGTCCTTGCGAGGAATCAGTTGGGAGATGGGAGCATTGGGGCAGTATTTCCGGATGGCGAGAGTGAGGGAGCGGGCATCAAGGAATTGAGGGTCAGGATTGGAGAGGACAAATGTGTGGGTGGCAGGCGTGGCGGGGGCGGGGGTCGGGGCCGCGTCCATGGGAGTGGGTGGGTCACGGGGATTGGGGGTTTTTTTGGAGGAGACTTCGGGGGAAGGGTCAGCATTCGGGCGCTTGGAAGGTTTCGTGGACACCACTGGGTGGGGAGGGGGCAGGGGGACGGGTTGCAGGGGGAGATGGCGGGGGGCAGGACCACCCTGAGCAGCGGAAGACGCAGACGATGGGGGCGTGGGTGTCACTGAGACTGTGGAACGTCGAGCAGAGATCCGTGCTGGCTTGGAGCCTGTCGGAGGCGGTGCGGGGAGCGGCGGAAAGTCAGTAGCTGTCGATGGGGCGACAGTGATAGGGGAAGAGGAGTTGGGGGTGGGTACAGCCGAAAGTGGCGCAGGGGTGGGGTGGACAGGGAGAGAAGGAAGGACGGGAAGTGGGGTGGAGGATGAGCTCCATGTGATGGTGGTTGGAGCAGCGGAGGGAGAGGTGAAAATGATAGTGGTAGTGGTGGTGGGTTGGGACATGGTGGCGGCGCGCGAGAAGGGCGGCGGCGGCGGCGACCAGACGGCGGCGGCGGTGACCAGGCGGCGGCGGCGGTGACCAGGCGGCGGCGGCGGTGACCAGGCGGCGGCGGCGGTGACCAGGCGGCGGCGGCGGTGACCAGGCGGCGGCGGCGGCGGCAGGCGTCGAGCACCGGCAGGCGACGACCAGGCGGCGGCGGCGGCGAGGACCGGCAGGCGGCGACCAAACGGCGGCGGCGGTGAGGACCGGCAGGCGGCAACCAAACGACGGCGGCGGCGGCGGCGGCGGCGGCGGCGAGCAGCGGCAGGCGGCGGCGGCGAGCACCGGCAGGCGGCGACCAGGCGGCGGCGGCGGCGAGCAGTACTGACGACGAGCAGACGGCAAGGCAAGGGTGGGGATCTTCCACGTCGAGGGTGCACCCTGAGAGTAGCCCAGGCAGTGAAACTCTTCGACGAAGAAGTGAGGGAATCCAACCCTCGAATGGTCGTGAACTAGCGAGGTTCCCACTTTTATATGCAAAGGACGGCTTCTTATTGGCTGGAATACGTCAGCGATATGGCGCGTAGCGAAGTGGTGCCCTCTACTTCCATAGATGTAGTTGCTATCCCGCGTTGCTTGCAGCGCCATCCCTTAAATCAGGAGGTCAAGTGCGAGAAGTTTTTCTCAGCGATTTTTCTTTATCCAGTGCACTCTTCCAAGTGTTGCTAAGTGCATAGCCGTTGTCTCTATTAAAGTTATTAACGCTAAGCCTAATTTCGACTGCTTCCCGGATCACAGAGTCCCAGTAATTCGATGTGTGGGCTATTACTCTGGTTTCTTCAAATAAAATCTTATGCTTGTTAAGCAGGCTATGTTCAGCCACCGCTGATTTTTCCAAATACCTGTATTTCAGGTGACGTTGGTGCTCGATGCAGCGGTCGGCAACGGTTCTTACAGACTGGCCAACGTAATTCTTGCCGCATTCGCAAGGAATAGTATAAATTCCCGGCACTCTTAAGCCGAGACTATCTTTGACTGGTCTCAACATTTCCTTAATTTTCCTAGGTGGTCGGAAAACTGGTTTTATTCCTTGCCTCTTCAGGACTCTGGCTATCTTGCTCGTTGTAGCACCGCAAAAAGGAAGCCGCGCTAAGTGTTGGTCCTCTTCTTGTATGTGGCCGGCATCGTGTCTTACTTTCTTGGACAATACTGATTTAATTTCACCGGCAGAATAACCATTCCTCTTGAAAACAGTCGTCAAATGGTTGATCTCGGGACCGAGGTGGTCCTTGTCGGAAATAGTCCTGGCTCTGTGTGCTAAAGTATTCAGCATAGCTCTCTTCTGAGACGGATGATGGAAGCTATGGCTATGCAGATATAAGTCTGTATGGGTTGGCTTCCTGTACACAGAATGGCCCAGTCGTCCATCCGGCTTTCGCTCTACCAACACATCTAAAAAAGGTAACTTCCCTTCCTTCTCTACCTCCAATGTAAATTTTATGTTTGGATGTACACCTTTCAGATGTTCGACGAACTGCTGCAGCGTGTCGCTGCCGTGTGGCCAGATTAAAAAAGTATCGTCGACGTATCTGTAGAAGCATGATGGGCGGAGGTGTGCACTGCTCAGGGCTCGTTCTTCAAAGTCCTCCATGAAAAAATTCGCTATTGCTGGTGACAGTGGCGAACCCATGGCTGTTCCATCCGTCATTTCATAATAATTTCCACTGTATAAAAAATAAGTGGTCGTCAAGGTATGCCGGAACAACTTCAAAATTTCTGAAGAGAAATGAGCAGACAACAATTGTAATGTGTCATCCACGGGTACTTTGGTGAACAGAGAAACCACGTCGAGGCTGACCATGATATCACTTGGGCCTATCTTCATCTGTTTTATGATATCAACAAACATTTTTGAATTTTTAATATGATGTGGGCAGTGACCAACTATAGGCGCCAACAGTTTAGTTAAGTGCTTTGCAAGCTTGTACGTAGGAGAGCCAATAGCGCTAACAATCGGTCTCAACGGGACGTTCTCCTTATGAACCTTTGGCAAACCGTACAGTCTTGGTGGCCTAGGTGCTCTCGGCCGTAAGTTCTTCACCAGTTCGTCGAAGAGGCCAGAGTTTTTTAGTAGCTCCCTTGTCTTCCTGCTGAGCGCCGATGTGGGATCCCGCCTGAGAACCCGGTATGTGCTGTCCTCCAGTAATAATCTAACTTTCTTATGGTAATCTGTAGCATTGAGGATTACCTCATTTCGAAGGCTTTGCCTCAGACAACATTAGCTTTTAAGAGGAAAATTTTAGCTGCTGGCATAAGGTTAGTAATGACCGTGTTACCGTGCTGAAGTATGCTAACCCTACAGGTAACAACAAAATACCCCTTCTCTCGATGGGAAAATCGAAAAACCGTGGACTTTCAAAAATGTTAGGAAAGTTGCTATCTTTTAGAAACATCAGCCAAACGCCTGGATAACAGCTGCTTTGTTTTGCGAATGGTATGATTCAATTTTCATACTTGAAGTAAAGAAATGTCAAAAGACCATAGGGAAATTAGGCAGTAAGGCAATGTTAATTCTGAACAATGCACCTACCCACCCAAAATAAAACTTTCGTGATACAGAAGAAGGACGTTTCATAATACTCTTCCTGCAGCCGAACTTAACGATAATTCTGCAGCCCGTGGACCAATCATTTATTGAAAGTATGAAGCGACATTACAGAAGACAACTGTTGAGGTAGCCTTTTTTAACAAAAGAGGGAAATGAAAAAGGAATTACGGCTCATTACCAAAAACTGAATTTAAAAGACTGCCCTTACGTAGTGGCGGAGGCGTGGAATTTGGTGAAGACGACCACATCAAAAGGAGCATGGAACAAATTGAAAGGCATTTCGAGCAAAGATGAGGTACAGATAGACGAAGATGGAAAGAACAAGGCTAAAAAGGAAGAGAAAGAAAGAGAAGTGGCGGATGACGAAATATCACGTAAGGACATAAGGAGACCCTTTGGAAAATCCCTAGACGTACCGACTACAACGCAGAGGATATAGGCAAGTGGCTTGCTTGTGATTCTTCGGACCCTGGATTCCAAGTTATGAGTGACGATGAAATCTTTCAAAACGCGAGCGAGAAATATTGAAAACAGGAAAACGACTGACTGACCGTTATGTTCAAGAACTGACACTATATATAGGTGCACCACTCTACAAAGACTAAATAGGATGGTTTTAGAGCTGTTAAATTGATATTGCAGCAGTATGTATGCACAAATTTAGCTATTTTTTTTAAAAAAAGAAATGACCTGTTTTAATGATCTATGCAATTCTCAGGATATTCTATTATCCTGATCGGGTCCTGCCCCGAGTCAGCCGCGTAACTAGAGTTCCACAGCACTAATGTTTCCACTAACTACTTTGCCCCTTTGGCACGGGCTCACAATGAGACACCTGGCACTCGCTCATTGTGATAAAGCGGCTACGGAAGCCGTCTGAAGCGGCTTGACACAACTGCTAAAAACCCGCTGCTTCCCCAGTTTTCTTTTCCGTAGACCACTTTCCTTAGAGTGTGACATTTTCACCTCAGTATTCGGTAAGTCGTTTTAATGGTCATCCTTCCTTGTCGTAGAGTTTACAGAACAGTGTCTTCCAAAACAGTATCAAGTGAGATGGCCCACTGGGGGTACACGAAAAATAAGAAGGAATAATTTTTGCAAACTGATTACAGAACAACCTTATTTCCCTTCAAAGTACTCTCCATTACAGCTACTACAATTACACCACCGGTAAATTCATTGTTCGAAATACTTGTTGTAATCCTCTTTAGTAACGGCTGACAGCCTTTACCTCGTTTCTTTATTTCTTTGACTTCTTCATTGTTGTCAAATCGACGTCCTTTCGTGCCCCTTTCCATGCGGAGCAAGGTTAGGTGAGTATGCTGCGTGGGCAGCAGACGCATGCCATTTTAGCCAAAAACAATGCAAAAGAGATGGCTGTGTGTGCAGGTGCGCTGTAATGGTGGAAGATCCAGTCTCCTGTTTGCCACAGATCGGGTCTTTTTTGACGAAGACTGTTGAGCAATTTTCTTCAAACTTCCAAATAAGAGGGATTGACGGTCTGACATGGGGAATCAAACTCTGGATGAACTAAGATCTTGCCATATAAAAAAATAGCATTGTTTTAATGCTTGATTTGACTTGACGACATCTTTTTGCATGGGGTGACGCTTACGTAATAGCCCAAGATCCGCCTAATGGCGAGACAACTTCTGAGAGAGGCATATGTCTCTTGGAGACTAGGCGACATGGAGCCTCTAGTATTAATTCGCGATGCAATTTCTGTGTAGCATTGTCAACGCGATGGTGCGAGAATTACAGTAAACGGGCAGTGGTGCATCAGATTCAAGCTACTGGACTCCCAGGAGAGGTTCCATGCAGAGAATGTAGACGTGGTAGAGTCTTGGAGAGAAGCCGCCATGCAGCCTGCAGTCTTCAGTCGCGATGCTATTTCTCTGTAGGATCGTCGATGTGAGATTGTGAGAGTTACAGTTAACCGGCAGAGGTGCATCAGAATCAAGGTACTGGACTCACAGAAGAGGTTCCATGCGGTGACCGTAACCGCGTTTGTCAAAGTTTTCAATTTCGATAAAATTTATGTGCCATCTTGTGAGTGTGAGGATGCGAAGGTAACAGGAGACGGGCAGTGATGCATCGGATACAAGATATTGTTCTTCCAGAATAGGTTCCATGCCGTGACAGTAGCCGCTTTAGTCCCTTGGAGAGAAGTCGGCATGGACTGTAGTGTTCAATCATCATGCAATTTCCGTGTCGCATAGTCAATGTTAATGTGCGACAGTTACAGTAAATAGGCAGTGATTCATTGGACATAAGATTCTGGGTCTCTGGAGAGATACCACGCAGAGAATATGTATGTGGCAGGCTCTTGGAGTGAAGTAGACATGGAGCTCTTAGTGCTCAATCGCGACGCAATTTCTGTGCCATATCGTCAATGTGCGAGGGCAACAGTAAATGGTCAGTGTTGCAACGTATACATACTACTGGACTCCGAGGAGAGGTTCCATGCGACGAAATTAGCCACTTTAGAGTCTAGGAGAGAAGTCGGCATGGAGCCTGCAGTGTTAAATCGCGATGGAATTCCTGTGTTGCGTCGTCAATGTGATGGTGCGAGAGTTACATTAAATGGGCAGTGTTTCATCGGATAATAAGTACTGGACTTCCACGGATGTTCCATGCCGTTACGGTATCCACGTCTTTCTCTTGGAGAGTTGCGTCGCAATATGAGGGTGCCAGGATTACAGTAAAAGGGCTGTGTTGCATCGGATACCAACTACTGGACTCAAAGGAGAGGTTCCATGCGGTGAATGTAGCCACTTTAGTCTCTTGGAGAGTATTCGGCCTGAAGCCCGTAGTGTTCAGTTGCTATGTAATTTCTGTAGTGCATCGTCTATGTGAGGGCGCGAAGGTTACAGTAAATGGGCAGCGTAGCACAGTAAATGGGCAGTGTAGCATCGGATATAGTCTGCTGAACTCCCAGGAGATGTTCCATGCGGTGAAAGTAGTAACTTTAGTCTCTTGGAGAGAAGACAGCATGAAGCCTGTATTGTTCAATTGCAATGCAATTTCTGTGTCGTATCGTCAACGTGAGTGTGCGAGGGTTCCAGTAAACGATCAGTGGTGCATCGGATAAGAGCTGCTAGTCTCTAAGGAAAGGTTTCATTCAGAGTGTATAGACTTGGAAGTCTCTTGAGAGAATTCGGCATGGAGCCTGTGGTGTTCTATCACTATGTAAGTTCTGCGTCGCGTGGTTAATTTGAGGGTGAGCGGGTTACAGAAAATTGGCAGTGTTGCATCGGAAATAAACTATTGGACCCCTACGAGAGGTTCCCTGTGGTGAATGTAGCCACTTTAGTCTCTTGCAGAGATGTCGGCGTTGAGCTAGTAGTGTTCAAATGAGATGCAGTTTCTGTGTCACGTCGTCAATGTGAGGGTGAGTGTGTACAGTAAATGTGTATTGTTGCATCCGATACAAACAACTAGACTCCTAGTAGAGGTTCCATCACTTGAAAGTAGCCACTTTACTCTCTTGGAGAGAAGTCGTTATGGAGAGTGCAGTGTTAAATCACGATGCAATTTCTGTGTCGCATCGTCAATGTGAGGTTGCGAGTGTTACAGTAAATGGGTAGTGTTGCATTGGATACAAAGCACTGGACACCCAGGATTGGTTCCATGTGGTGAAAGTAGCCACTTTAGTCTCTTTGAGAGAAGTCGTCGTGGAACCTGCAGTGTTCAGTCGGGATGCAGTTTCTGTGTCGTTCCGTGAATGTGATTGTGCGAGGGTTACAGTAAATGTGTAGTGTTGCATCTGATACAAAGTACTGGACTCCGAGGAGAGGTTCCAAGCAGTGAAAGTAGCCACTTTAAACTCTTGTAGAGAAGTCGGTATGGCGCCTGTAGTTGAACAGCGATGTAATTTCTGTGTCGTATCGTCAATATCAGGTTCCGAGGGTGACAGTAAATGGGCTGTGTTGTATTGGATACAAACTACTGGACTCCTCGGAGATGTTACATCTGGTGAAAATAGATGCTTTAGTCTCTTAGAAGTTGGCAGGGAGACTGTAGTGTTCAATCGCAAGGCAATTTCTGTGTCGCGTCGTCAATGTGAGATTGCGAGGGTTACAGTAAGTGGGCAGTGTTGCATCGGATATAATCTACTGGATCCCAGGAAAGGCTCCATGTGATGAATGCAGCCACTTTAATCTCTTGGAGAGAAGTCGGCATGCTGCCTGTAGTGCTCAATCGCGAAGCAGTTTCTGCGTCGTTTCGTCATGTTAGAGTGCGAAGGTAAATGGGCAGTGTTGCATCGGATACTAACTACTGGACTCCCTCGTTAGTTTCCATGCGGTGAAAGCAACGACATTAATCTCTTGTACAGAAGTCGTCATGGCGCCTGTAGTGTTCATTAGCGATGAAATTTCTGTGTTGTATCGTAGGTATGGGTGCGAGGATTACAGTAAATGTTCAGTGGTGCATTCAATACTAGCTAGTGGACACCCAAGAGCGGTTCCAATTGGTTACTGTAGCCTCTTGGGTATCGTAGATGTACACAAGCTGCATGACTCCGACATTTTTCTCGATTCTTATACAATGGCCCAACACTCACCTAATGGCGAGACAACCCCTGAGGGCGGCATTAGTCTCATGGAGAGAAGCCGGCATGGAGCCTGCAGTTTTCAATCGCGATGCAAATTCCGTGTCCCATCATCAATGAGAGGTTGCAAGGTGCATAAATGGGCAGTTTAGCTCAAATGGTTCAAATGGCTCTGAGCACTATGGGACTTAACTTCTGAGGACATCAGTCCCCTAGAACTTAGAACTACTTAAACCTAACTAACCTAAGGACATCACACACATCCATGCCCGACGCAGGATTCGAACCTGCGACTGTAGCGATCGCGCGGTTCCAGACTGTAGCGCCTAGAGCCGCTCGGCCACCCCGGCCGGTGGCAGTTTAGAATCGGATACAACATACTTGACTCCCGGGAGAGGTTCCGTGCAGGGACTGTAGCCGCGTTAGTCTCTTGGAAATAAGTTGGCATGGAACCTGTAGTTTTCAAACGCGATGCAACTTCTGTGTTGCATCGTCAATGAGTGGGTGTGATGGTTACAGTGAGCGGGCATTGGTGCATCTGATACAAGTTACTGGACTCTTAGCCGTGGTTGTAGGAGGTGACCATAGCCGCGTTTCTTTCTTGGAGAGAAATCGGTTTGGAGCGCGATACTTTCAATTGCATTGGCAATTCTGAGTCGCATCTTCAATGTGAAGGAGCGAGTGTTTCAGTAAACGGGCAGTGTTACATCGAACACATGCTACTGGACTACTAGCCGAGGTTCCATGTGGTGACTGTAGCCTCGTCAGTATGACAAATGTCAACTAGCAGAATGACTCCGACATTGTCTTCGAGCCTTATTCAACAGCCCAGCTCTCGCCTATTGGCGAGATAACTCCTGATGGCTGCATTAGTCTTTTGGAGTGATATCAGCATGGAGTCTGTAGCATGCAATAGAGAAACAATTTCTGTCTCGCATCTTGAAAGTCATGGTGCTAGGTTACAGTACATGGCCAATGGTGCATCTGTTACAAGCTAATGAACTCCAGGGAGAGGTTCCTTGTGGCGACTGTAGCTGCCCCAGTATCGTAGATGTAGAATAGCACAATGATAACAACATTTTCCTACATGCCTATGATATAGCTCAGCACCCGCCTAATAGCGAGACAAATCCAGACGCCGACGTTAGTCTCTTGCAGAGGAGTTGGCAGGGAGCCTGTAGTATGCAATCGCGAAGCATTTTGTGTCAGTGTGAGGGTACAGGGGTTACAGTAAACGTTCAGTGGTGTAGAGGTCACAAGCTATTTGCCTCCTAGGAGAGGTTGCAAGCGGTGGCCGTAGCCAGAGCCGTATCATGGATGTGCACTAGCAGTATGACAAGGAGAATATCCTCGAGGCTTATGCAATAGCACAGAACCGGCCTACTGGCGAGTCATCTCTTGAGGGTGGCATTAGTGTCTTGGAGAGAAATCAGCATGACCCTGTAGCATGGAGTCACGATGCAACTTCTGTTTCGCATCATGAATTTGAGTGTATGAATGTTATAGTAAACGGGCAGCGGTACATCGGTAACAGGGTACAGGACTCTCAGGAGAGGTTCCATGCGGTGACCGTAGCCGCCTCCGTATCATAGATGTACAATAGAAAAATGACGTAGAATATGTCCTCGAAGTCTATGCAAAAGCCCGGCACCCGCCCATTCGCGAGACAACTCCTTAGGGCGGTATTAGTCTCTTGGAGGGAAGTCGGCGTTAAGCCTGTAGAACGCAATTGGGAAACAAGTTCTGTGTCGCATCGTCAGTGTGAGTGTGCGAGCGTTACAGTAAATGGGAGTCGTTGCATTGGCTGCAAGATACTGGACTCCCAGGAGATGTTCCTTGCGGTGACTGTAGTCGCGCCGGTTACAAAGATGTACACTAGCAGAATGACACCGACAAAGTCCTCGAGGCGTATGCAATGGCCCAGCAATCACCTAATTGCGACACAACTCCTGATGGTGGCGTTAGTTTGTGAGAGAAAAGTCGTTATGGAGACTGTAGTATGGAATCCTGAAGCAATTTCTGTGTCGCATCGTCAATGTGATGGTGCGAGGGTTCCAGTAAATCGGCAGTGTCGTATCGGATAGAAGCCACTGTAATCCCAGGAGAGGTTCCATGCGGTGACCATAGCCACGCAGGTATTGATGTGTCGACAGAAGTGCCGACACAGTGTGGTTTGAGGAGACCGAAATGCACGCTATAAGCTCACGCAGGATGGCGTGAGGTCTGAAACAGGATACGTAATGAATGCTATAAAGAAAAGCACGTAGCTTCTGGAATACTTAACTTTAATCCATCATTTGTATACATCGTTCTTGATGAGACATGCTTCATACGATAACTATCAATTGCTATGGCGCCTTGCTAGGTCGTAGCCATTGACTTAGCTGAAGGCTATTCTAACTATCTTCTCTGCAAATAAACGAGGCTTCGTCAGTGTTGCATCGCTAGCTAAGTCGTCCGTACAACTGGGGCGAGTGCTAGTAAGTCTCTCGAGACCTGCCGTGTGGTGGCGCTCGGTCTGCGATCGCTGACAGTGGCGACACGCGGGTCCGACATGTACTAATGGACCGCGGCCGATTTAAAGCTACCACCTAGCAAGTGTGGTGTCTGGCGGTGACACCACAGGTATCATATATGTACCCTAGGGGAATAACTCCGACAGTGTCCTCGAGGCTTACGCAATAGTCTAGAATCCACCTAATGGTGTGAACAACACCTGAGGTCGCAATAGTCTCTTGGAGAGAAGTTGGCATGGAGATTATACTATGCAATCGCGAACCAATTTCTGTATCGCATCATCGATGTGAAAGGGCGATGGTTCCAGTAAACGGGCACTGGTGCATCGGATACAAGTTACTATATTAAATGGGAGGTTCCATGTGGTGATAGTAGCCGCAGCAGTATCGCATATATACTGTAGTAGAATGACTCCGATAATGTCTTCGAGCACCCTCCTATTGGCGAGACAACTCCTGAGCGCTATATTAGTCTTTTGGAGCGATGTTGGCATGGAGTCTGTAGCATGCAATCGCGAGGCAATTTCAGTGTCCCATCGTGAAAGTGAGAGTGCGAGGGTTACAGTAAATGGGCAGCGGTGCATCTGCTGCAAGCTATTGAACTCCCAATGGAGGTTCGTTGAGGTGACTGAAGCCACGCCAGTATCATAGATGCACAATAGCACAATGACAGTAACATTTTCCTCGAGGCTTATGAAGTAGCCCTGATCCCATCTAATAGCGAGACAACTACTGAGGGTGACATTAGTCTCTTGGAGGAAAGTCGGCTTGGAGCCTGTAGATTGCAATCGCGAAAAAATTTTTGTGTCACATCGTCAATGTGATGCTACGAGGGTTGCAGTTAATGGGGAGCGGTGTATCGGATACAAGCAACTGAACTCCCAGGCTAGTTTCAATGCGGTGAGCGTAGTCACGCCAGTATCAGAAATTTACAGTAGCAGAATGTCTCCGACAAAGTCCTCGAGGCTAATGGCTGAGAGCATGGGACTTAACATCAGTCCCCTATGACTTAGAACTACTTAAACCTAACCAACCTAAGGACATCACACACATCCATGCCCGAGGCAGGATTCGAACCTGCGACCGTTGCAGCAGCGCGCTTCCAGACTGAAGCGCCTAGAACCGCTCGGTCAGAACGGCCGGCGAGGCCGATGCAATAGTCCAGCAGCTGCCTAGTGGCGTGACAGCTCCCAAGGGCGGCATTACTGGGATTCCCCATTTGCAACCCATACCTTCTCCAGTGTGATCCCACGTCCATGTCTGCTCCGCTTACATCCTTTTCTTACCTCGTCACGTGCCCGCAGCGCCACTGGGCGACATCCAACGCCGCGGTGGCCAGTGGTCATAATTACCAGTGTAATTGTCAACACTCTTCTGTAGCTTCAAATTTCAAATGCTTCGATTATACTCTGTTCTAGTTTTTCCACAGTGGTTTCACCGCCATACAATGCTGTGCTCCTAACGTACATTCTCAGAAATTTCTTCTTAGACTTAAGGCCTAACTTTCATACTAGTTGACCTCTCTTGGATAGGAATGTCCGTTTGCCAATCCTATTCTGCTTCTCATGTCCTCCTTTCTCCGTCCGTTATGGGTTACTTTGCTCCTAGGAAGATAATCGTCATTCTTTCTTCCCGTGTACCGTACATGACCGAATAGTGGAGTGGGTTGAGGAGTGAGGCAACGATGATATCACTGCGACGTTTTTCGCGGCGTCGACCTTGTATAAAATCCGGCCGGGGGCAGCCATCCATTTCATGACGAAGAGGTGGTGCATATCCTCTGACTGATGTGGTTCGAACACTGATTTTATAAAACTAACCAATGATAATTGTAGCATCTGTCGAACAGCATTCGGAGCCTTGCTGAGGCTACTGACGCGTCCGGAAGAGTGGATGTCGCGGAGGATGGTTTCGCCACAGCCTGGAAAATAATCTACAAAATGAATCCTGGCAGTTAAAACTCTCCACCGGGCCGGGATTCGCATCCAGAACTTTGCCTTGCTTGGGCAGTGAACTTACCGATTGAACATCCAGATCCAGTGTCTCCAGGAGATCTTCTGTGAATCTTGGAAGGAAGCAGAAGAAGTAGTTCAAGTGTTCAAATTTTCTAGGATTCCTAGAATTTAGGCTAGATCTGTGATGGAAGCAGTAGTACCACCCTTGTGAGCTCTCACTATTTTGTAAGTAAGGCTCTTCGCTTTGTACAAGGCCTCTCTTCCGAATGTCACCCACTGCCTACTGTTCAAAATTCCGTGACGTTCTCATGCTGACGAAACAAACCCGTGACGAATCGTGGAGATGTTCTTTGAGCCTTCTGTATATCTTCCGTTGATCCAACAAAATAACCGTTCCAGACTGACGAGCAGTATTCAAGAACAGGTCAGAAGGGGATCTTGTAAGCGATCTGTTTCGCGATTCCTCAGGATTCTTAAAGTAAATTTGTGTCTCTCATCTACCTTGCCTACGGCCAGATAAATATGGTCCTTCGAGCCTTACATTTCTTCGTTTCTCCAGCGAGAAAATCCTGCGCACTTTGTGTGTCAGAGGAGCGAGCAGCAGTCAATCATTGTTTATAAACAAAACACGGGCGACAAAGAAAGGCAATTTAGGAACACTGAACACATGTGCGAGAAGTATCTTCATTCCCACGTGCTGTCCTGTTAGTGCAGTGGGTAC
The DNA here is from genome assembly GCF_021461385.2 of Schistocerca piceifrons. Taxonomy (NCBI): domain Eukaryota; kingdom Metazoa; phylum Arthropoda; class Insecta; order Orthoptera; family Acrididae; genus Schistocerca; species Schistocerca piceifrons. Next base: position 74,569,007 of record NC_060140.1, read on the forward strand.
AGTTCTGCGTTAAGAGTAGCCGAGTTCAAGAAATCGTTTCAGAATCAGGTTTATATTTTTTTATTTTATAATTTTGATCTGTCCAATAATGCTCTAAAAATACGGTGTCTTAAACGATATATATCCTTTAAATAAAGTTTTTGAACGTCGAACGTAAGAATTACAGTGATGTGACAGAAGTCATGGGATACCTCCTAAAGTAATGCAGCAACTCAACGTTGCATGGACTCAACAAGTCTTTCGGTGTCCCCTGCAGACCTACTGAGCCATGATGTCTCTATAGCCGTCCATAACTGCGGAAGTGTTGCAGCCCCAGGATTTTATGCACCAACTGACCTCTCGATTATGCTCCATAAATATTTGATGGGATTCATGTGGGGCTGGGTGGCCAAATCATTCGCTGGAAATATCCAGAATGTTCTTCAAAGCAAACGCGAACAATTGTGGCGCACTGTTATCCATAAAAGGGGAACATGAAGTCCATGAGTGTTTGGAAACGGTTTCCAGGCAACCAGACGTAACCATTTCCAATCAATGGTCGGTTCATTTGGACCTCAGGACTCAGACCACTTTATGTACATACAGCTCGTACCATTATGGAGCTACCACCAGCTTGCACAGTGCATGGTTGATAGCTTGGATCCATGGTTTCGTGGGGTCTGCGCCACATTCGAATCCTATCATCAGTTATTGACAACTGAAATCGGGGCTCGTCTGACCATACCATTGTTATCCAGTCGTCTAGGGCCCAAACGACGTAGTGATTAACTCAGGAGAGGCTGTGCATGCGATGCCGTGCTGTTAGCATAGCCACTCGCCCGCTGCCATACGTCATTAACCTCAGATACTGTCGCACTGTCCTAACGGATATGTTCGTCGTACGTCCCACATTGATTTCTGCGGTTATTTCACGCAGTGTCTTTCATCTGTTAGCAATGGCAATTTTACTCAAACGTCGCTGCTCTCGCTCGTTAAGTGAAGGCTGTTGGCGACTGCATTGTCCATGGCGAGAGGTAATATCTGAAATTTGGTGTTCTCGGCACACTCGTGACACAGTGGACCCCAAATTGAATTCCCAAACGATTTCCGAAATGAAATATTCCATGCGTCTAGCTCCAACAACCATTCCGTGCTCAAAGTCTGTTATTTCCCATCATGCGGCAATAATTACGTCGGAAACTTTTTCACATGAGTCACAGGAGTAAAAATGACAACTCAGCCAATGTTCTGCGGTTTCATACCTTGTGTACGCGTTACTACCGCTATCTGTATATGTGCATATCGCTACCCCATGACTTTCTCAATGTATTGGACAGACGTATTAGAAGTCGCTATGAACAGTTATAACCAGTTAAAAACGAATTACCTGTCATAGGAGCCGCGCGGAGTGGTCGCGCTGTTAGAGGTGCCATGTCACTGATTGCGCGACCTCTCACGCCGGAGGTTCGAGTCCTCCCTCGGGCATGGGTGTGTGTGTTGTTCTTAGCATAAGCTAGTTTAAGTCTACAGACCGATGGCCTCAGCGGTTTGGTCCTTTAGTAATTCACACACATTTCATTTCATTTCACCTTTCATAGGACACAAATAAGTGCAATATTTATCAATGTGGATACGTGCCGGCCGGGGTGGCCGAGCGCTTCTAGGTGCTACAGTCTGGAACTGCGCGACCGATACGGTCGCAGGTTCGAATCCTGCCTCGGGCATGGATCTGTGTGATGTCCTTAGGTTAGTTAGGTTTAAGTAGTTGTAAGTTTTAGGGGACTGATGACCTCAGTAGTTAAGTCCCATAGTGCTCAGAGCCTTTTGAACCATTTGTGGATATGTGAAACATACATACTGCATTCAGTAACAGCGGCCAGTTGAATCAGAGCTGAAAGACACAATAATTCGTTACATGATGATGATAATAAAATAGTAACAAACTTTGTTAATTACCTGTGAAGCGGGCTGCTAGATCTACTAGTGACGTAAAGGCCTAAAGAAATGTAGCGGATATCAAAGTGCTAAGCATGATAGCTGACACTAACTTATTGAAAACAGTAGCAATGAGTAGCGTAATCTGGTAGCTGATGAAGTTGTGCGAAACAGTCTGAATGGCTCCGGGGGAGCTGTCTAGGATAAATTAAGCAAGGACAGAGCAAGAAGGAGTGCTGTGATGTCGGTATTTCTTTCTCGTCGCAGGAAGGGGTATAACTGAAATAAGCAGAAACAGTGCTGGCAATGGAACGGATGCTGTGAGGTGATGTTGCGCGTGAAAAAAAAAAAATGCACAGAAACATTTAAAGTCAAAATACGTCTTTAAAAGTGCAATAATTAAAAAAATGTACTCACTTTCTGTGCTAGTATCACAAAAATTTACGTGTCCCGCATAAGATCTGCTGTGATTATTGTTTACCTATTAAGAAACGAAACACCGTATCCTACAATCCAGAAAATAAAATAAATTACATGTATACGCGGAATCGAACGCTCTAACCCGAGTATTCTAACGCAAAACTCTATCATGTGCACTAACTGATGACTTTTATCATATATTTGCTTGACTGCCTTCCTTTGGCGTGTATTTCCCACCGGAAATATGCAGGGGACGGAATTTTGCAAGTGACTTTTCTTTCCTGTTTGTATATAATGAATCACGCTTAAGAGTGCGAGTGCCCAGGTTTTGGCTAACACTGTATGCACACTGCTCAGAACAATTACAGGAACATGACTTAGGGCGTCCGCCATTCTTCACTGAGCAATAATTGAGGACTGGGTATGTTACCAAATTATACATTTATCTTTCACAAACTAAGTACGCAACGAAACATCATTACAGTCTCGACCGTTTACATAAATTGAAATGTGCGACATGTGTCGAAAACAAAATGGGAACAATCATTCATCCCGTCGTCCTGGGTGTTTTTCATTGGACTCTGAGAGCTTAATAACGTGTACGCCCTCCGTGAGCGTTTATCACTGACTGAAGCCTACGGAGCATGCTCTGTATAAGACTACAGAGGTCGCCCTGTGGTATCCGTCCCTATGCTTCAATGAGAGCCCGTGGGAGTTCGATGGAACAGGACGACCACGAACACGCCTGTCAGGCGCGTCCCAGATATGCACGATGGGGCTTAGTTAGGACTCACCGCCGGCCATTCCATTAAAATACCCAGGCTTCACATGACATTCCTGCTGCCCCGCGCTACATAGGCCATGGCATTAGAAGAAATTCAGGGTCACTACAGTACCCAGCAGCCACCACGAGGTCGAACAGGACCTTGTTCGCCTGGCGGTAAGGCGACCGTGGATAAAGAAAAGATTCGTATGGTTGTCAGCACTGCGTCACAGAACCTTGGAAATCTGTAGTTTTCCTCGATAACACTTGGCAGCTACATCTCAACACGGACGCGGCCCACAAAAACAACCATCAGCTTGCGTTCGAGGATATCTGGACACGTCTGTGAACAACACGTTTCGCCAGTGACGAAGTTGCCAGTTGACATGGCAACGGCAGAATAGAAGGCGAGCGGGAAGATTCTGTCGTGTCAAGCGGGGTACTCGAACAAGACGTCTGAGTCGTAAGTTACTTTCTCGTAAACCTGTTCACTGCAGGCTGATAGGATCCAGAGGCTCCAGTGGCCCGTCTGAAATCGTCTTACAGTGCTCTGGCGTTATCATTACGACGCCGCAACGGAGAAATGCCCAGATATCTGCAATTCAGAGGCGGGGTGCTAGATTTGTTACTGGTAGGTTTGATCATCACGCGAGTGTTACGGAAATGCTTCAGGAACTCGGGTGGGAGCCTCTAGAAGAAAGGAGGCGTTCTTTTGGTGACTCGCTACTGAGGAAATTTAGAGAACCAGCATTTGAGGCTGACTGCAGTACAATTTTACTGCTGCCAACTTACATTTCGCGGAAAGACCACAAAGATAAGATAAGAGAGATTAGGGCTTGTACAGAGGCATATAGACAGTCATTTTTCCCTCGTTCTGTTTGGGAGTGGAACAGGGAGAGAATATGCTAGTTGTGGTACGAGGTACCCTCCGCCACGCACCGTTTGGTGGATTGCGGAGTATGTATGTAGATGTAGATGTAGATATCCATCTCCATATGGGGTTGCATCGCGTTGGCCACCTTGTCCAACTCGTCATTTGTACTCACTTGTCTCTCTGCAGTGTGTCCACAATCTATGGATGACTCACGGAGAGGTATTGGATCGCAGCAACACGACCGAAAGTCCACCCTTTTTTCATCATATTTAACGTGCACTGCATTAAGATGGCGCACTCCATGTGCTTGGTTGAATACAATTTCCGAAAATGACAACCGCTATCTGTGAACCTCACTAGAAAATACTTGGGCACCGGTACCCACTTCCTTCTGACGGTCACCTGACACTGTAATGCATAACACAGCCGATAGATGGCGAATGATTTTAATTTTTGCCTACATTGAAAGCAAAGATCTCAAACCATGTAATAATAGGACATTCGACTTGTATCAAAAAAGATTTAACGTACCGGTCGTTGGCACACGTGTTCCCCAATTCTTCTGAACAGTGCGTAAAAGAAATACAACAGCATAATCCATTACAGAAGTCATCAGTGTGAAAAAAAATTTACTTTTGCACCGATGTGTGTGAAATTTGCTATGTTGTCTTAGTGCTATAGCCAGGGGTAAGCGAGAAAGAAATTGGAAACGTGTGGGAAGTTCCTATGGGACCAAACTGATGAGGTAGCTGTCCCTAGGCTTACTCGCTACATACTCTGACTTAAACTAACTAGCTGAGGTCAACACACAGACTCATGCTCGGGGGAGGACTCGAACCTCTGACGGGGGGAGCAGCGAAAATCCGTGGCAAGGTGCCCCAGACTGCGCGGCTACTCAGCGCCGCAAGCATGAAAGAAACAGGGAAAAAATCTTGTAGACAAGTTACGTACAGAGTTTTCGTAGGTTAGTAAACAAGACAAAATGTGATCCGTTTAAAACGAAAAAAAGGACCTCTAAACGCCAAATATAGCGGAGCGGCAGTATCTTAGGGCAGTGACTTATTGGCGCAGGGGCCGCTAAGAAGATTTTAATGGCGGCACTTAGGCGCCGGGTAATGTGGAAACGAGGGCCGTTAATCGGCTGACATTAGCGCCGGGGCGAGTCCACACATCACACGGCCACCCCCACACTGCCTGCCTGCCTGCCTGCCTGCTTAAAGCGCTTGCCGATGAGACAGGTCAGAGCCGCTGATGGATGGCCGTTTGCTCAGCGGATCGCGTTGACTCTCGTGCGCCCCACCCCTCTGTCCCAGCCAGTAAATAGCACCGCCCGTCTGCGGGGGCGATCGGGCGCTGCCGATCACTATCAGTGGGAGTGGGGAGACTGTGTTACCATATCGCCGCCCCATCCCGCTCTTTCCGGGGAAACTACTCAGGAGAGATTTAATACTAATGTTTCCGACACAGCTGGGGGTACAGTGCGTCCCAAAACTTCAGGGTCAAAGTTATACATATGAATTATACACTACTGGCCATTAAAATTGCTACACCACGAAGATGACGTGCTACAGACGCGAAATTTAACCGACAGGAAGAAGATGCTGTGATATGCAAGGTTGGCGCCAGTGGCGACACCTACAACGTGCTGACATGAGCAAAGTTTCCAACCGATTTCTCATACACAAACAGCAGTTGACCGGCGTTGCCTGGTGAAACGTTGTTGTGATGCCTCGTGTAAGGACGAGAAATGCGTACCATCACGTTTCCGACTTTGATAAAGGTCGGATTGTAACCTACCGCGATTGCGGTTTATAGTATCGCGATGTTGCTGCTCGCGTTGGTCTAGATCCAATGACTGTTAGCATAATATGAAATCGGTGGGTTCAGGTGGGTAATACGGAACGCCGTGCTGGATCCCAACGGCCTCGTATCACTAGCAGTCGAGATGACAGGCGCCTATTCCGCATGTCTGTAACGGATCGTACAGCCACGTCTCGATCCCTGAGTCAACAGATGGGGACGTTTGCAAGACAACAACCATCTGCACGAACAGTTCGACTACGTTTGCAGCAGCTTGGACTATCAGCTCGGAGACCATGGCTGCAGCTACCCTTGACGTTGCATCACAGACGGGAGCGCCGGCGAAGGTGTACTCAACAACGAACATGAGTGCACGAGTGGCAAAACGTCATTTTTTCGTGTGAATCCTGGTTCTGTTTACAGTATCATGATGGTCCCATCCGTGTCTGGCACCATCGCGGTGAACCGAGTGAAGCGAGTACTCATCATCGCCATACTGGCGTTTCACCGGCCGTGATGGTATGGGGTGCCATTGGTTACACGTCTCGGTCACCTCTGGTTCGCACTGATGGCACTTTTAACAGTGGACGTTACATTTCAAATGTGTTACGACCCGTGGTTCTACCCTTCATTCGATCCCTGCAAAACCCTACATTTCAGCATGATAATGCAGGACGGCATGTTGCAGGTACTGTACAGGCCTTCCTGGATACAGAAAATATTCGACTTCTGCCCTGGCTAGCATATTCTCCAGATCTCTCACCAACTGAAAACGTCTGGTCAATGGTCGCCGAGCAACCGGCTCGTCACAATATGCCAGTCAGTACTGTTGATGAACTGTGGTATCGTGTTGAAGCTACATGGGCAGTTGTACCTGTACACGCCATCCAAGCTGTGTTTGACTCAATGACCAGGCGTATCAAGGCCATTATTACGGCCAGAGGTGGTTGTTCTGGGTACTGATTTCTCAGGACCTATGCTCCCAAATTTCGTGAAAATTTAATCACATGTCAGTTCTAGTATAATATATTTGACCAATGAATACCCGTTTATCATCTGAATTTCTTCTTGGTGTAGCAATTTTAATGACCAGTAATGTATAACAATTTAGCCAAGACTGAGCATTTTCATATAACGGAGCAGTAGAAATGATCTTTAACATTTATTGACATAAGCAATTTATAAAAGCCATTACGGATGAATGAGAGTTTGTGTGAGAACTGCGCACTAAACCGCTTTCCAATATACTCTTCGTTCAAGTACATGAACCTCCAGTCCATCTATTCCGGCGGTACCTCTACACCAAATTTCTACTGTAAAAGAATCGATACGAATCCAACAATCTGAAATGAACCCAAATCGTACAATGATTAGCTAGATGCTCCTGGATTACTAGCACTCCTACAACTTAGTCCAAGGGTATTTAGATACTCAGGAGATTTCTGGGTCGATCATTAGGGTACTCAGGTTAAATAGCCTTAAGGTTGCGTTTCCGTTAAAAGTGTCTGTTGAACGTAACAATTAGTTACTTTCAGAAAAACTGGATGATTTATTCAAGAGAAAGCGCTTCACAAATTGATCAAGTCAACAATCCGTTAGTCCACCTCTGGCCCTTATGCAAGCATTATTCGGCTTCGCACAATTCTGTCCAATTGGAGCATTAACTCGTCAAAATCCAGAGCTATCCAGACGGCCCTGCCCATAATGTTCCAAACGTTTTCAATTAGAGATCTGGCGTCCTTGACAGCCAGGCAATGAATGTTTGAAAAAGCGCGAAGGAAAGCAGAAGACACTCTTGCTGTGTGCAGGTGACTATTATTTTACCTAAATAAAAGCCCAGGTGAGCTTGCCACGAAGGTCAACAGAACGGGATTTGTGCTGTACTTTTACCACAGATAACAACCGAACGGTTTTTTGCTTAGAAATGAAAAAGCACCCCAGACCACTACACCTGGTTGTTGGTCCATATGGAGGATGACAGTTGGTGTCCCACTATTGTCCGGGGCATCTCCAGTCAATTCATTGCTGGTCATCAGGGCCTCGAGTCTCACCGACTGCAGTAGACCTGTCTTCAGTGATGAGTTCGGCTTAGAACTGACCCACGATGGCCTGTGGAGAAGTGTCTGGTGAGTCGTGATGACCCAGAAAATGCTGGGATAGCAACCTTACTGTTTCCTGGCGTACAGCTCCATTACCAGGAGTGATCGTCTCTGGTGCCATTTCGTAGCAAGACCTCTTTTTTTTGGTATTCGCGGCACCGTTACAGCACCGTGGTGCGTCGACGATATTCTACACCCCGTTTGTTGCCATTCACGACAAGCCATCCTGAGCTTACATTTCAGTAACATAATTCCCGCCCGCACATGACGAGAGTTGTATTCGTGCTTGCCAAACCCTACATTTTCCAGCAAAGTCGCCGGGTCTCTCCTGAACTCGGAACAGTTTGAGCATTATGGGCGGGCCCCTCAAACCTGCTCTGGGTGTTGATAATCTAGCGCCAATTGGACAGAATTTGGCACGATACCCTTCAGAAGAGCATCCAACAAATCTATGGATCAATAACAAACCAAATACTTGTTTACTTAAGCGCCAAAGGTGGACTATGGGCGTTTTTGGCTTGTTCAATTTGTGAAGCTCTTACTCTTGAATATATCACCCAATTTTTCTGAAACTGCAATCATCTACTTGTCTGCACAGGTACGTCACGTGTATCGATTGCAATGGTGCATCGTCTTTTTGTCTTAGAGTGTATATGATTCTGAAGACACCAAAACCGTGACATCTGTCAGATGCGCGTCCTGCGTACCACCTTTGCAGAAACCTGGGCTATTCAAATCATAAGCAGAGAGAAGCATCATTTCCCCGGAACTTGTTGCACTACTAAACAATCCATTCACATTAATGCGGCCACCGCCTAATTTCAGCGTCAACGTGCTATAGCGCCTCACAGATGGCAGAGACACCACTAGCAGTAGAAGATACATAAAACATGTTCGGGGGGAGGGGGGGGGGGCGGGTTCACGCAAAACACTGCAGTCGTTGTCGTAAGACGGAGACAGAGCAATTTTTTGTCTGACGTCCAAAATGGGAATGGTCATTGACTTTCGGAGCTAGGGTGGTAGCATTTCCGAAACGGTTAAGTTTGTGAAACGTTCGCATGTCGCTGTAGTTAAAGTATGCCGTACACGACAGAGTGGTGCTATCCATAGCCAGCTGCGGTGCACCATGGGTCGTGAATGACAAGGGTGGACGACGGCTGCAGACAGATATGTGTATGCTCGAATAGACGTGCAGCTCTTGAGCAACTGGCCGCCCAGATGAACCAAGCTGCTACCAACAGGGTCTCCTCCACGGCCGTCCAGCATTCGTTGCTGCGTACGGCCGCCAATACCAGCTTGACTTCTGCTCGGTGGTGATGAGTGCCAATTCAGATAAATCACGTTTTATCATCCATGGACAGATGTCCGTTGGCGTGTACTCCGTGAACCTCTGGAGGCAAATACCCTGCGATAGTCATCGAAAGGGGCCATCTTGCTGGAAGGGAATCCCTGGGGGATCTCGTCATTCTGGATGGCACAGTGGGGCACACTGGATCACCACAGGTATGCATCTATCCTTGGGGACCATGTCCACAGTACACGCAGTTTGTTTTACCTCGGCACTATGGCGTCTACGAGAGGACAATGCAACATATCAGACAGCTTGCAGTGTATGTGTGTGGTTCAAAGAGCATTAGCATGAGTTTACTGTTCTCCCTTGGCAACGAAACTCCCCGTATTTAAACCCAGACGAGAATCTGTGGCACCATCTCGATCGTGGTGTTATCTCCATTGATTCTCAGCCGAGAAACCTAGCGCAACTGTCCACGCGCTGGAGTCGGCACGGCTCACATCAGCTTGATTGGACAGTGTAGGAGCAGTCTGTTACTGCTCGCAGATGACTGCAATTCTATATTTAGTTTTCACTAAGTCTTTATCTGCCCTAACAGCACTTAAAATTTTAGCATCTCTTTGAATGAAAGCCCAATTGCATACACGATTATAGACATGATGGAATCGATGCTTGAAGGAGGCCATTCCGTTAATTTCACTTGTATGAAATCGCACTGTGATATCAATGGTAACGAAGCTGACATGGCAAGGTACACTACCTGTAATGCAGTTCCTAGTACGAATTACCGACATGCCATTTACTGAGGCACGATAGCCAACCGGTAACGAGAATGGGAGCAGACAAGAAGACACAAGGGCAAGGATAACATATCAATTCATCTATCGGTCCCCTGGTCCACAACATCCTCTACACACATTCATTGTCAAGCCACCTTGCCCCTGTGATAGCCACGCACACATTTACCCACGACAGTTTCGGTAACATCTACACAGGTTGCACACGCAGAGGAAGTTTCATGCCCTTGTGTAAAAGAAAAGGAACGAGATCACCTTTTCTTCGAGTCCCGCAGTCTATATGGAAATACTACAATCCTTCTGCAAGAATTTCTGAATGTTGGTCACCCATTGCCGACATGCACGTTATCTTTGTTAGCAACAGAAGATCACAGACTTTTCAATGCGATGTACAGCTTCATTGTTGCCGCAGCTATCCGCATCTAAAACATCTATTTCATGGACTGTACGAGACTGTTCTCTAACATATAAATTGTATATGATTATATGATATAGGTCTATCAGTAATTACGTATGTTTTGTCTACAACGTGTTTGTATGTGTGTGTGTGAGAGAGAGAGAGAGAGACAGAGACAGAGACAGGAAGAGGAAAGAGAGGGAGAGTGGGCAGAGAGTGAAAACAAAAAGCCCGCATCTCGTGGTCGTGTGGTAGCGTTCTCGCTTCCCACGCCCGGGTTCCCGGGTTCGATTCCCGGCGGGGTCAGGGATTTTCTCTGCCTCGTGATGGCTGGGTGTTGTGTGCTGTCCTTAGGTTAGTTAGGTTTAAGTAGTTCTAAGTTCTAGGGGACTGATGACCATAGAAGTTAAGTCCCAAAGTGCTCAGAGCCATTTGAACCATTTTTGAAGTGAAAACAAATAATACTTAAGAAGTAATGATCTATCGGCACCGGTAGATGTTAGGCAAAACAGAACGGGCTGAATGCTGTAAGCTAAAGGCCAATAAATTAAATTTAAAATAACTTAAGCCTTTCACCAACAAGTAAATCTGAGAGAAACTGTTGAAAAACCATGACCAGCAGCTTTAGTGTTAGTGTCATAACGTTAGTCGTTGGGTTAAAATCGTTTGTCACTATCGCTTCCACAGTCGGTTTATGAGGGGGGCTAAAGTTACTAGTGACCGGCTGCACGTCACCGCAGCGGCGGTCGCTAACTCATCGCCGTAGGCTGGCGCTCGTCTTGGAGTCGGCTGGCTACAGTCCCGTGGTGAAGAAACTTTTACCGCAAGTATTTGGCGCGCGAGTGGATGATAGGTGTTAATAATTTATTCTTCAAACACTGTTTCACGCGTAGTCATAGTATCTACACCTACATCTGCAATTCATACTTAAGTGCCTGGCAGAGTATTTTTCGTAACACCTTCAGGCTGTTTCTCTGCTGTTCCACTCTCGAACAGCGCGTGGAAAAAATGAATACTTAAACCTTTCTGTATGCGTTATGGTTTATAATATTTTATAATGACGATCACTTCTTCCGCAACGAAAAAAAAGCCTTTGTTTTAATGACTGCCCAATTCGTGACTTTTTCTCCCCTATTTCGCTGAAATACAAAACGAGCTGCCCTTCTTTGAATTTTTTCCAATCTGGTAGCCATCCCATACTGCACAGTAGTACTCTTAAAAGAGGTCGATCAAGTGCAGTGTAGGCAGTCTTTTTACTAGACCTGCTACATCTTCTAAAGGTTCTGTCGATAAAATGTGGTCTTTGGTTTGCCTTCTCCACAACATTATCGATATAAACGTTCCAGTTTAAGTTGTTAGTAATTGTAGTGCATAGGTCCAACTGACAGCCTTTAGATTTGTGTGATTTATCGTGCAACTGAAATTTAAGGGTTTCTTTTTGTAATCGCGTGGATGACCTCACGCTTTTCCTTAGTGAGAGAAAATTTCCACTTTTCGCACCATATAGGTATCGTATATCGTGTCTAAGTTATTTTGCAATTGGTTTTGATCTTCTGATGACTTTAATAGTCAGTAAATGAATATATCATCTGCAAAAGATCTAAGACGGCTGCTCAGATTACCTCCTGAAGGTAGGTTAGCAACAGCAGACGGCTTATAACACTTCCTTGGTGAACGCTAGACATCACTTCTATTTTACTCGATGAATTTCCGCCTATTTCTACGAACCGTGACCTTTCTGACAGTAAATCATGATTTCAGTCGCACAAGTTAAGCGATACTACATAAGCACGCAATTTGAAAGTCTCTTGTGATAAACAGCGTCATAAACCCTCTGGAATTCTGTCCCTGTCGATAGTACTCATTACTTTGTGAGAACAAAGAGCTAGTTGTGTTTCACAAGAACAATATTTTCTGAATCCGTGCTGACTGTGCACCGTTAACTTCGAGGTAATTCACGATGTACGGTGCCAAAACGCTAATGCAAATCGTCCTTACTGATATGGGTCCTATTTCCCTTCTTAAAGTACTGGTGTGATCTGTGCTACTTTCCAGGCGTTTGGAAAGGACCTCTCATGAAGAGAGCGGTTATGTACGATTGCTAAGTATGGGGTTTTTTTATCAGCATACTCCGAAAGTAACCTTACTGTGATGACACCTGGACCGGAAGACTTGCCTTCATTGAATCCTTTAAGGTGCATTGCTAACCAAGTTACTCACGTTGGTAGTTGTTCTCCATTCGACTTCTGGAATATATAGTTTGTCTTCTTTGGTGAAGGAATTTCGGGAAACTGTGTTTAATAACTCCGCTTTAGTGGTGCTATCATCGACGATGTAGTCACTGGTATCGCTCAATGAATGTACTAATCAGTCTTACCGCTGCTGTACTTTACATATTAACGAGTCTCTTTGGATTCTCTGTCAGATGTCGAGGCAGAGTTTCGTTGTGGAATTTCGTACTGAGCTTCGACCCTCAGTAAAACATCGCCTACGTTAGAGAAATTTTGTTTCTTTAAATTTTGCATGCCTTTTTCGTTGTTTCTGCAACAGTGTTCTGACATGCCAATGGGGATCAGCGCGATCATTTAAATAATTTATTCACTACAAATCTCTCAGCTGCTCTAGATACTGTTTCTTTAAATTTAATCCACACCTGGTCTACACATTCATAGTTGGTTGGGAAGTAGCGGAGACTGTCTCTTAGGAAGCCATCAAGTGAATTTTTTCTTTTCTTTTGTTTTAAGTAGATGTATATTGTGTTTTCTTTCGGTGAATTTTGCATTGATGAGTCTCGCTACGACGACCTCGTGGTCACTAATTCCTGTATCTGTCATGATGCTCCCTATATACTCACGATTATTTGTTGCTAAGAGGAGAAGTATGTTTTCGCAACCATTTACACTTCGAGTAGGCTCCCGAATTAATTGCTCAAAATAATTTTCGTTGTAAGCACTCAGTAAAATTACTGACGGCTTTGAATATATATTTTCGCCAACATATCGAGGGTAGATTGAAGTTACCACCAACTATAATTGCATGAGTGGTGTACCTATTTGTAATGAAACCCAATTTTCCTTCAACTGTTCAGGTACTGAATCACGTTAGCCGTGGGGTCAGTAAAAGCAACCAATATTTATTATATCGTGGTGCTTATTCGTGAATCTCCTCTCACACGGTCAAACACCATTTCATCAAACTCTACTGTACAAACAAACCTTCGTCGTGGCTTTAGACCAGCTCTACAAGTCTTAATAATCCCGTTCCTCACAAACTTCAGGAACATCGTCCAGTACGCCTTAGATAAGTTCGTACCGACTAAGGTCCAAAGCGAGGGGAAAGATCCACCGTGGTATAACAATCATGTACGAAAGGTACTACGGAAACAAAGAAAGCTTCATCATAGGTTTAAGAGTAGTCGAATCATAGCTGATAAGGAAAAGCTGAACGAAGCGAAAAAGAGCGTAAAGAGAGCAATGAGAGAAGCATTCAACGAATTCGAACATAAAACATTGGCAAACACTCTAAACAAGAACCCTAAAAAGTTTTGGTCATATGTAAAATCGGTAAGCGGATCTAAATCCCCTATTCAGTCACTCGTTGACCACGATGGCACCGAAACAGAGGACGACCGAAGAAAGGCAGAAATACTGAATTCAGTGTTCCGAAACTGTTTCACTGCGGAAAATCGTAACACGGTCCCTGACTTCAGCCGTCGCACGGACGCCAAAATGGAAAATATTGAAATAAACGATATCGGAATTGAAAAACAACTGCTATCACTTAGTAACGGAAAAGCATCCGGACCAGACGAGATACCCTTAAGATTCTACAGTGATTATGCTAAAGAACTTGCCCCCTTTCTATCAGCAATTTATCGTAGATCGCTGGAAGAACGTAAAGTACCTAGCGACTGGAAGAAAGCGCAGGTCGTTCCCATTTTCAAGAAGGGTCATAAATCAGATGAGAATAATTATAGGCCTATTTCGCTTACGTCAATCTGTTGTAGAATAATGGAACATGTTTTGTGTTCTCGTATTATGACGTTCTTAGATAATACAAATCTCCTTCATCATAACCAACATGGATTCCGCAAACAGAGATCATGTGAAACTCAGCTCGCCCTATTTGCCCAAGAAATTCACAGTGCCGTAGACACTGGCGAGCAGATTGATGCCGTATTCCTGGACTTCAGGAAGGCATTTGATACGGTTCCGCACTTACGTTTAGTGAAAAAAATACGAGCTTACGGAATATCGGACCAGGTTTGTGATTGGATTCAAGATTTTCTAGAAGAAAGAACACAACATGTCATTCTTAACGGTTCAAAATCTGCAGATGTAGAGGTAATTTCGGGAGTACCGCAGGGAAGCGTGATAGGACCTTTATTGTTTACAATATACATAAATGACTTAGTTGACAACATCGGTAGCTCCGTGAGGCTATTTGCAGATGACACGGTTGTCTACAAGAAAGTAGCAACATCAGAAGACTCGTACGTACTCCAGGAGGACCTGCAGAGGATTAATGCATGGTGCGACAGCTGGCAGCTTTCCCTAAACGTAGATAAATGTAATATAATGCGCATACATAGGGGCAGAAATCAATTCCAGTACGATTATGCCATAGGTGGTAAATCATTGGAAGCGGTAACGACCGTAAAATACTTAGGAGTTACTATCCGGAGCGATCTGAAGTGGAATGATCACATAAAACAAATAGTGGGAAAAGCAGGCGCCAGGTTGAGATTCATAGGAAGAATTCTAAGAAAATGTGACTCATCGACGAAAGAAGTAGCTTACAAAACGCTTGTTCGTCCGATTATTGAGTATTGCTCATCAGTATGGGACCCTTACCAGGTTGGATTAATAGAAGAGATAGACATGATCCAGCGAAAAGCAGCGCGATTCGTCATGGGGACATTTAGTCAGCGCGAGAGCGTTACGGAGATGCTGAACAAGCTCCAGTGGCGGACACTTCAAGAAAGGCGTTACGCAATACGGAGAGGTTTATTATCGAAATTACGAGAGAGCACATTCCGGGAAGAGATGGGCAACATATTACTACCGCCCACATATATCTCGCGTAATGATCACAACGAAAAGATCCGAGAAATTAGAGCAAATACGGAGACTTACAAGCAGTCGTTCTTCCCACGCACAATTCGTGAATGGAACAGGGAAGGGGGGATCAGATAGTGGTACAATAAGTACCCTCCGCCACACACCGTAAGGTGGCTCGCGGAGTATAGATGTAGATGTAGATGTAGATGTAGAAACTTCTGTCTCTGACGAGTAAACTGATTCATTTAAGACGACACCTAATGTGAAACTTTTCTCTACCCTCTCGTTGTAGTCCACGGGTCTGTGGCCTGCTGCAGTATACATTAAGCATATGTCTTTGATTTCCTGTAAGGAGTATTTTTCCATCTTGGACAGCCAGTCGTGGATTGTAAAGAGTGGTAATTTCCACTATGGACACATCACAAAAGATTTTGTACTGTTCTTCCTGTCCCGCTACCGGTGATGAGGCAACTAATTGTTTGTTGAGCTATAATGGCAGTTCATAACACGTGCCTCAGACTAACTGCTCTCTGACGACTCCATGAAATATTCATACCGATTGTCCATCTCAAAGTACTCAGGTTAGAGTCTTCTAGAGTCTGTATACTCACTTTGTCAGAAAAGTTTCAGGACAGGTATTTTTTTTTAAATAGAAAATTGCACTAGCCAAATAATGATACTAGCGTCTATCGATGTAGTCCCCTATCATATACACAGTCGCCAACGTGTCTGGAGGTCTTTGAAGCAAGCAGGGAAGGTTTTGAGCTCATTTGTCACACCCTGTTGGACGTCTGCGATATCTTTATGAAGCTTTCCTTTCAGTCGCCTTTTCATCGCGGAACAAGAAAAAATCACAAGGCGAGAGGTCGGGCGAATACGGTAGATGTGGGATGGCCATAACAGAACGTTTGGCCAACTACTTGGTAACAGGTAAAGCAGTATAGGGTCTTGCATTGTCATGCAGTAAGATACAGTCCTGAGAATGCCAGAAATCAGGGCGGCGACGCAAATGTTCCAACATTTCGATGTAAACAGTTTGGTTCGCTGTTTGGCCTGGAAGAATTACTCATGGTGAACTATCCCTCCACTGTCAAAGAATGCGGTCAACATTGTCTTTGTTCTCGAAGGTTGTCGTTTGTCTTTTTCCGAGGCTGGTGATCCAGGACTCCGCCTTTCAGCACTATGATGCTTCGTGTGAGAGTGTACTGGTAGCACCAACTTTCATCCCTAACAATAATATTTGACAAAAATGTCTTCTGGCTCTGTTTAGTAGTTCAGTAAAGATTCTTGGTCTTTCCTCTCTTTCTGTTCGTCTGTTAGTGCGTGAGGGACTAGTTTTGCATTAAGTTTCCGTTTCGCCAAACATTAGCGTAAAATTTTATGGCACACACCACGATTCCAATTAAGTTCTTCTGATATCGGACGCAGAGTTACCGGACGGTCTTCATGCGATAACTGCCGTACACGCTCCACGTTTGCATCGGTATGTGCTGCAGACCGCTCTGGCATCGTCTTGCACCGAATCTCTGCTTTCACGAAACCTTTTATACCCCTCGAAAACATGACATCTTGAAAGTTCCTCGCCTACATATGTTTGCTTAATCATTGTCCACATTTCATTACAGGTTTTCCCGAGCTTAACGCAGAACTTAATGTTCACTCTTTGCTCACAACACCGTAAGTGATGAGCAAAGAACCGACACAGTTTATTACTAAGCACAGATCTGTCGTCTAGTGAGTCTGGCCAAGGTCATTTCAAGTAAAATAAAACCTTTTTAGTACTGAAAACTCAGAAATACAAAGACCTGTCCTGGACCCTTTTCGGCAAAAAAAAAAAAAAAAAAAAAAAAAAATGGCTCTGAGCAGTATGGGACTTAACATCGGAGATCATCAGTCCCCTAGAACTTAGAACTACTTAAACCTAACCAACCTAAGGACATCACACACACCCATGCCCGAGGCAGGATTCGAACCTGCGACCGTAGCGGTCGCGCGGTTCCAGACTGAAGCGCCTAGAACCGCTCGGCCACTCCGGCCGGCCTTTTCGGCAAAGGGAGCAATATTAACCTCAAATTAACAATAACCTCATAGCTTTGGAATATCCTGTATACTCCCTTATGGGCTCCTAGAAACACAATTTGCGGATAAATCAGGCAGCACTCATGGGAGGGGTAGAGGGTGACAGCTACAGGAAAAATTAGGTGCGGAGACCCAGGGCACAAGTTTTGCGAAACCAAGTGATTTGATTGTATTAGCCAGGTAATAGGAAACTTGACGAAGGTGTAACGATTTGAACAAAGAAGGTCAGGTGTTGATAGCTGGGGGAGATGGAAACAGCATGGGTAAAAACGAAAAATAGCGTATCAGGGGTTCCCTGGACAAAAATGAGCATGCAAATGTGGGTTTTGTGGAGTCTCAGTTGTGTTATGACCAATCCAGGGTTAACTCTGCTGTGAAGTGAGCTAGCTCGCAACTGAGAGGGCTGCTTCAAACGGACGCAAAATCTCATAACTTTACTGTTCCAGTAGTTGCTATAGGACAGTGGCTCCTAATTTAGGGATAATTGCCTCGTGAGAGGTAAAGTGATATTTTCGGACGGAGTAATACAAAAGGGTTCAACCATGTTTCGGTCGCGAAACTAAATTTTTTTTTTCAGATCATTGTTATTAACATCATTCCCCAAGACAATTACTAGTGGTTACGTTTTGTTTCCAAATACTAGTGTTAACACGTATCATAATGTGGTGGAGGGTCTGTACATACATCTATACTCCGCAAGCCATCTTACGGTGCGTGGCGGAGGGTACTTTCTGTACCAGTATTACTTCCCCCTTTTCCTGTTCCAGTAGCGCATGGTTCGGGGGGAGAGCGACTGCTGGTAATCCTCAGAGTGGGCTCGAATCTCTCTAATTTTGTCTCGATGGTCGTTTCCCGAGATGTACGTAGCAGGAAGCACTATATTGGTTGGCTCTTCTAGGAATGTACGGTCTCCGAACTTTAACAGTACATCGTACCGTGAACAGCAAGCCTCTGTTGCAGCGTATGCCACTGGAGTTTTCTGAGCATCTCCATGACTCTTGCGCACTTGCTGAATGAACCAGTAACGAAACGTGCTCCTCTTCTTTGGATATTCTCTGTTTCCTCTAGCAGCTCTATATGGTACAATGCCACGCTGATCGAAGGAGTGTTTTGTGAGCTACTTCCTTTGTTGATGGACTATATTTCCTGAGAAAGCTCCCAATGAATCGCAGTCTGGCATCTGCCTTAATCCCGATTAATTTCATTCGGTCGTTTCACTTTAAATTTCTCCCTTCATATCGAGATATTTTATGGAAGTAACTGCTTGCAGTGATTGTTCTGGAGTTGTGTAATCATACAAGTAAGGGTCTTTTTGCCTACAAATTCGCAATACTTTACATTTGTTTACTTTACGGTCAGCTGCCACTCCAGGCACCACACGCCGACCCTCTGCAGGTCTTCCTGCATTTCGATACGATTTTCTACCACCGCGACGTCTCTCTATACAACAGCGTTGCCCACGAAAAGCCTCATGGAACTTCCGACATTATCTGCTACTTCATTTACACATTTTGTGAATACTAATGGTCCTTCCATGGAGTACTCCAGAAATTACTTTTACTTCTGAAGACTCCTCTGTGTTTAGGATTACATGTTGAGTTCTGTTTGCTAGAAACTCTTCAGTCCAGTCACGCAGTGGTCTGATATTCCATACGCTCGTGTTTTGTCCATTAGGCGTCCGTGTGGAACTGTATCGAATACTTGCCGGAAGTAAAGGAACACGGTATCTATCTGCGCGTCTGCATCTTCTGCTTTCTGGGTCCAGTGGACTAACAAAGCCAGCTGGATTTCACATGATCGTTGAATCGGAACCCATGTTGGCTCATACAGAGGCGACTGTTGGTGCCCAGAAATATCAGAATACGCGATAATCAAACGTGTTCCTAAATTTTACAACAGACCGAAGTCAGAGATGTAGGCCAATAATTTTGCGCCTTTGTTCGATGACCCTTTTTGAAAACCGGTATGACCTGCGCTTTCTTCCAATCATTGGAAACGCTGAGCTTCTCTTCCATATCTACGGTACACTTTTGTTAGAAGAGGGGTAAGTACTTTCGTACACTTTGCGTAGAATTGAACTGGTATCCTGTCACGCTAAGTACCCTTGCCTCTTTTGACCTACTTCAGTTGCTTTTCTATCCCATGCTTAGTTATTTCGACACCTGTCATTTTGTCGATCGTGGGACGATTTAAATGAGCAATTAGAGTGAAACAGTATTGAAAAAAGACGTTCAGTATATTGGCCTATTCTGTATCATTCTCTCTTTCAGTGCCATTATTTCTGGTTAAAAAATGGTTCAAATGGCTCTGAGCACTAAGGGACTTAACATCTGAGGTCATCAGTCCCCAAGAAAAAATAGCTCTGAGCACTATGGGACTTAACATCTGAGGTCATTAGTCCCCTAGAACTTAGAACTACTTAAACCTAACTAAGCTAAGGACATCACACACATTCATGCCCGAGGCAGGATTCGAACCTGCGACCGTAGAAAAAGCTCGGTTCCGGACTGAAGCACCTAGAACCACTCGGCCACAGCGGCCGGCTATTATTTCTGGGAAGATGGCTTCGATGCGTTTACTAATTTAACGTAATATCACAACTTCTTAGAATTTACTACCAAATTAGTAGATAGAGTTTTACTTTCGTATTCGTTGAACGCTTCAAGCACAGTGCACCTTACGCTAATTTTGGCATTGTTAAGTTTTTGTTTGTGAGGATTAATCTATGTTTGAATTTGCAGTGAAGCTGTCTTTGATTTCGTATCAACTTTCCAAGACGTTTGTCAAACCACGGTGGGTCATATCCATTCCTCACTATTTTGCTCGGAACATACTTGTCTAAAGCACATTGTATGAAGATCTTGAACTTTATCCATTGATGATCGAAATTGCCAGTGCCGCAGACGAAATTTCTGTGATGAAATTATGATGTTGCTGATTAGCATTCCCTTGATGCTATCGCCAAGTCTCTGATAACCCGCAGAAAAGTGAAGCGCTCCATAAGGTCATGCAGATCATACACACACACACACACACACACACACACACACACACACACACACGTACGCACGCACACACAACACACAAACTCTGTCTGAAAAGGCCTCGGAATATCGGACGATACTGGCCGTCCGTTGTGTCATCCTCAATCGACAGGATGTGGATATGAAGAGGCATGTGGTCAGCAAAACGCTTTCCCAGCCGTTGTCAGTTTTCGTGGTCAGAGCCGCTACTTCGTAGTCAAATAGCTCCACAGTTAGTCTCACAAGGGCTGAGTGCACCCCGCTTGTCAAGAGTGCTCTTCAGACTCGGGCGGTGACTTGACCAAGTGCTCTACAGCGCTTGACTTCGGCGATCTGACGGTAACCAGTGTTAGCACTGCGATATGGCCTTTGGCCTCGTGTAAATTAATTTACAGCAAAGATGGTGTTGCACAAATGCAAAATGAAATGATAATAGGAGTGGCCCAATTAAGTATGAAAATGTGGGTAATACACCATGCACATACATTTTGTGATCAAAAGTATCAGGACACCTGGCTGAAAATGACTTACAAGTTCGTGACGCCCTCCATCGGTAATGCTGGAATTCAGTATCGTGTTGGTGCACCCTTAGCTTTGATGACAGCTTCTACTCTAGCAGGCATACGTTCAATCAGGTGCTGGAAGGTTTCTTGGGGAATGGCAGCCCATTCTTCACGGAGTGCTGCACCGGTCGGTGAGGCCTGACACGAAGTCGGAGATCCAAAACACCCGAAAGGTGTTATATAGAATTCAGGTCAGGACTCAGTGCAGACCAGTCCATTACAGCGATGTTCTTCTCCTGTAACCACTCCGCCACAGGCCGTGCATTATGAACAGGTGCTCGATCGTGTTGAAAGATACAATCGCCATGCCCGCATCTCGTGGTCGTGTGGTAGCGTTCTCGTTTCCCACGCCCGGGTTCCCGGGTTCGATTCCCGGCGGGGTCAGGGATTTTCTCTGCCTCGTGATGGCTGGGTGTTGTGTGCTGTCCTTAGGTTCGTTAGGTTTAAGTAGTTCTAAGTTCTAGGGGACTTATGACCACAGCAGTTGAGTCCCATAGTGCTCAGAGCCATTTGAACCATTTTTTACAATCGCCATCCCCGAACTGCTCTTCAACAGTGGGAAGCAAGAAGGTGCTTAAAACATCAAAGTAAACTTGTGCTCTGATAGTGCCACGCAAAACAGCAAGGGGTGCAAGCCCGTTCCATGGGAAACACGACCCCACCATAACACCAACGCCTCCAAATTTTACTGTTGGTACTACACACGCTGGCAGATGACATTCACCGGGCATTCTCCATACCCACACCCTGCCATCGGATCGCCATATTGTGTACCGTGTTTCGTCACTCCGCACAACTTTTCTCCACTGTTCAATCGTCCAATTTTTACGCTCGCTACACCAAGCGAGGCGTCGATTGGCATTTTACGGCGTGAGGTGTAGCTTATGAGCAGCTGACGATGGAATCCAAGTCTTCTCACCTCCCGCCTAACTGTCATAGTACTTGCAGTGGATCCTGATGCAGTTTGGAATTCCTATGTGATGGTCTGCATAGATGTCTGCCTATAACACATTACGACCCTCTTCAGCTGTCGGCGGTCTCTGTCAGTCAGTATACGAGGTCGGCCTGTACGCTTTTGTGCTGGGCGAAACCCTTCACGTTTCCGTTTCACTATCACATCGGAAACAGTGGACCTAGGGATGTTTAGGAGTGTGGAAATCTCGCGCACAGACGTACGATATGAGTGACACCCAATCACCTGACCACGTTCGACGTCAGTGAGTTCCGCAGAGCACCCCTTTCTCCCCTCTCACGATGTCTAACGACTAATGAGGTCGTTGATATGGAGTACCTGACAGTAGGTGGCAGCACATTTCACCTAATATGAAAACCGTATGTTTTTGGGAGTGTCCGGAAACTTTTGATCACATAGTGTAGATACAGGGTGTTTCAAATATGACCGGTATATTTGAAAACTTTATAAACTAAACGAGCAGCGATATAAATACACCGTTTGTTGCAATATGCTTGGGACAACAGTACATTTTCAGGCAGACAAACTTTCGAAATTACAGTAGTTACAATTTTCAACAACAGATGGCGCTGCGGTCTGGGAAACTCTATAGTACGATATTTTCTACATATCCACCATGCGTAGCAATAATATGGCGTAGTCTCTGAATGAAATTACCCGAAACCTTTGACAACGTGTCTGGCGGAATGGCTTCACATGCAGATGCAGCTGTTCAATTGTTTCTGGATTCTGGCGGTACACCTGGTCTTTCAAGTGTCCCCACAGAAAGACGTCACAGGGGTTCATGTCTGGCGAATAGGGAGGCCAATCCACGCCGCCTCCTGTATGTTTCGGATAGCCCAAAGCTATCACACGATCATCGAAATATTCATTCAGGAAATTAAAGACGTCGGCCGTGCGATGTGGCCGGGCACCATCTTGCATAAACCACGAGGTGTTCGCAGTGTCGTCTAAGGCGGTTTGTACCGCCACAAATTCACGAAGAATGTCCAGATAGCGTGATGCAGTGATCGTTTCGGATCTGAAAAATGGGCCAATGATTCCTTTGGAAGAAATGGCGGCCCAGACCAGTACTTTTTGAGGATGCAGGGACGATGGGACTGCAACATGGGGCTTTTCGGTTCCCCATATGCGCCAGTTGTGTTTATTGACGAAGCCGTCCAGGTAAAAATAAGCTTCGTCAGTAAACCAAATGCTGCCCACATGCATATCGCCGTCATCAATCCTGTGCACTATATCGTTAGCGAATGTCTCTCGTGCAGCAATGGTAGCGGCGCTGAGGGGTTGCCGCGTTTGAATTTTGTATGGATAGAGGTGTGAACTCTGGCGCATGAGACGATACGTGGACGTTGGCGTCATTTGGACCGCAGCTGCAACACGGCGAACGGAAACCCGAGGCCGCTGTTGGATCACCTGCTGCACTAGCTGCGCGTTGCTCTCTGTGGTTGCCGTACGCGGTCGCCCTACATTTCCAGCACGTTCATCCGTCACGTTCCCAGTTCATTGAAACTTTTCAAACAGATCCTTTATTGTATCGCTTTTCGGTCCTTTGGTTACATTAAACCTCCGTTGAAAACTTCGTCTTGTTGCAACAACACTGTGTTCTAGGCGGTGGAATTCCAAGACCAGAAAAATCTTCACAATAAAGGATGGCAGCCAAAAACAGTTGCAGGATAGAATTTTTTTTTATTAAAATTCTTGACCAAGGTTTCGGTACATATAAATATACCTTCATCAGAAGTAAAACTTCTAAAATTACATCATGCACTGGAGAATAATAAAACAATTATGCCAAAAGGCGTCGTCAGTAATTAAAATAATATCTCCATTTGTATAACATGTGTAATGGGCACAGGATCAAAGCGAACAGTTTAACAATGTTACTTCGCCTATGAACTGTTGAGACACGAGTGTCTCAACAGTTCATAGGCGAAGTAACATTGTTAAACTGTTCGCTTTGATCCTGTGCCCATTACACATGTTATACAAATGGAGATGATATTTTAATTACTGACGACGCCTTTTGGCATAATTGTTTTATTATTCTCCAGTGCATGATGTAATTTTAGAAGTTTTACTTCTGATGAAGGTATATTTATATGTACCGAAACCTTGGTCAAGAATTTTAATAAAAAAAATTCTATCCTGCAACTGTTTTTGGCTGCCATCCTTTATTGTGAAGAATTTTAACAGTTGCTGCTGCAGCCATGTTTAAAATCTTGGACCAGAAAAATCCTCTGTTCTAAGGAATAAACCATGTTGTCTACAGCACACTTGCACGTTGTGAACAGCACACGCTTACAGCAGAAAGATGACGTACAGAATGGCGCACCCACAGACTGCGTTGTCTTCTATATCTTTCACATCACTTGCAGCGCCATCTGTTGTTGAAAATTGTAACTACTGTAATTTCGAAAGTTTGTCCGCCTGAAAATGTACTGTTGTCCCAAGCATATTGCAACAAACGGTGTATTTCTATCGCTGCTCGTTTAGTTTTTATTGCCGTCTCAAATATACCGGTCATTTTTGAAACACCCTGTATATTAATTAGAGACGGGATCACTTATCTGTAACAGAAACATATGGTCATTATAACAGTCGGGTTTATTACCGTAAACATCAGCATAAGAGTTAATCAGTGATATAGCTGAATGAACATTAAATTTCGGCAGTTTGGCACTATAATCGTAAAATCTAATCTTGGCGCAGGTAGGTGGGACATGATAAAAGATATTCATGAGAGCATTTCATGGGTACGATCAGTGACTGCAAGAGTAGTTAGTTGACTCTAGAAAGAACACGTAGAAATAGATACAAACACCAATAAGAGCTCTGAAGTGTATAATGAAGGGAACGAACTGGTTGCGAGACGTTAGAACTGTGCAGTTGGCTCCGGAAGGGATTGAAGTAGCTTCGTGACCCTACTGCTTTCTTGTTTACAGTGATGGCCTTATGCTACCATACTCTTACTCCGTGGATATGGAAGGTGGCAACAGTAGCAGCTGGAAATTATAAGTTCAACACACTTCCTGTACTCAGTGGTCAGGTGATGGCGTCTTTATACACAACAGCAGGAACTGACTCATCAGTCTCCTGGATAAAAGCACGTACTTTTCCATCTCCCACTACCTAGTCATTACTCTTCAGTCGTTAGCAGCAAGTGTTATCTTTCTTAGGGACCTGAATCCTGCCTGTTTCTTTCAAACCAGGAAACTCGATGGCCAATAGAGGCAGACATTGCGAGTTCCATCCACAAAAATTTCGTTAATAAGGTTCAGCAAACTCCTGGTGTTGCTGATTTCATTGCTGTTAACCAGTAGTGTTGTGGCATGAGGAGGAGACCAGGAGACCTCTCCCCGTGACGTGAATACGGAAGCTGACAAATAGGAGAACTTCTATGTAGCCATGCACGAAAAAGTGCGTGATCTACAAACAATAACAGTAAAAACCGAAAGGAATTCTTGTTTCACAACTTTAAACACAACGTTATTCAGTCGAATGATCGCGTAATCCGGGAGTAGGTTTAATAATAAATATAAAAATAGGAGCGCTGGTGAGCTGCTACGAACAGCATACTGAACGCATTATTGTAGCCAAGACAGATACGAAGGCCACGCCTACCACAGTAGTACAAGTTTATATGCCAACTCGCTCCGCAGATGATGAAGAGATTAAAGAAATCTATGATGCGTTAAGAGAAATTATTCAGATAGTGAAGGGAGAAGAAAATTTAATAGTCATGGGGGATTGGAATTCGATAGTAGGAAAACGAAAAGAAGGAAAATTAGTAGGTGCATATGGACTGACAGTAAGGGATGAAAGAGGAAGCCGCCTAGTAGAATTTTGCACAGAGCATAACTTAATCACAGCTAACTCTTGGTTTAAGAATCATGAAAGAAGGTTGTATACATGGAAGCATCCTGGAGACACTGGAAGATTTTAGATAGATTATATAATGGTTAGACAGAGATTCAGGAACCAGGTTTCAAATTGTAAGACATATCCAGGGGCAGATGTAGACTCTGACCACAATTTATTGGTTATGAACTGTAGATTAAAACTGAAGAAACTGTAAAAAATGGTTCAAATGGCTCTGAGCACTATGGGACTCAACATCTGAAGTCGTCAGTCCCCTAGAACTTAGAACTTCTTAAACCTAAGGACATCACACACATCCATTCCAGAGTCAGGATTCGAACCTGAGACAGAAACGGACGCGCGGCTCCAGACTGAAGCACTTAGAACCGCTCGGCCACTACGGCCGTCAAAACTGCAAAAAGGTGGCATTTTAAAGAGATGAGACGTCAATAATCTCAAAAAACCAGAGGTTGTACAGAATTTCAGAGAGAGCGTTAGGGAGCGATTGAGACGAACGGAGCAAAGAAATTCAGTTGAAGATGAATGGGTAGCTTTGAGAGATGAAATAGTGAAGGCAGCAGAGGATAAAATAGGTAAAAAGACGAAGGCTAATAGAAATCCTTGGGTAACAGAAGAGATATTGAATTTAAGTGATGAAAGGAGAAAATATAAAAATGCAATAAATGAAGCAGGCGCAAAGGAATACAAACGCCTCAAAACTGAGATCAACAGGAAGTGCAAAATAGCTAAGCAGGGATGGTTAGAGGACAAATGTAAGGATGTAAAGGCATATATCACTAGGTGTAAGATAGATAAAGCCTACAGGAAAATTAAAGAGACCTTTGGAGAAAAGAGAACGACCTTAAAAAAAATGGCTCTGAGCACTATGGGACTCTAAGGTCATCAGTCCCCTAGAACTTAGAACTACTTAAACCTAACTAACCTAAGGACATCACACACATCCATGCCCGAGGCAGGATTCGAACCTGCGACCGTAGCGGTCGCGCGGTTCCAGACTGTAGCGCCTAGAACCGCTCGGTCACACCGGCCGGCAGAGAACTACTGTATGAATATCAAGAGCTCATGTGAAAAACCGGTTATAAGCAAAGAAGGGAAAGCAGAAAGGTGGAGGAGTATATAGAGGGTCTATATAAGGGCGATGAGGGTAATATGGAAATGGAAGCGGACGTAGATGAAGATGAAATGCGAGATATAATACTGCGTGAAAAATTTGACAGAACACTGAAAGATCTAGAAACAAGGCCCCGGGAGTAGACAACATTCCATTAGAACTACTGATAGCCTTGGGATAGCCAACCATGACAGAACTCTACCATCTGGTGCGCAAGATGTATGAGACAGGGGAAATACCCTCAGACTTCAAGAAGATTATAATAATTCCAATCCTAAAGAAAGCAGGCGTTGACAGATGTGAAAATAATCTAACTATCAGCTTAATAAGTCATGGCTGCGAAATACTGGCACGAATTTTGTAGAGACGAATGGAAAAACTGGTAGAGAAAATCAGTTTGGATTCCGTAGAAATATTGGAACACGCGAGGCAATACTGACTCTACGACTTATCTTAGAAGAGACAAATCTACTTTTCCAGCATTTGTAGACTTAGAGAAAGCTTTTGACAATGATGGCTGAAATACTCTCTTTCAAATTCTGAAATTGACAGGGGTCAACTAAAGGGAGCGAAATGCTATTTGCAATTTGTACAGAAACCAGATGGCAGTTACAGAAGTTGTGGGGCAGGAAAGGGAAGCAGTGGTTAAGAAGGGAGTGAGACAGGTTTGTAGCCTATCCCCGATGTTATTCAATCTGTTTATTGATCAAACAAAAGAAAATTTTGGAGTAGGAATTAAAATTTATGGAGATGAAATAAAAGTTTTGAGGTTTGCCGACGACATTGTAATTTTTTCAGAGACAGCAAAGGACCTGGAAGAGCAATGGAACGAAATGGACAGTGTCTTGAACGGAGGATATGAGATGAACATCAACAAAAGCAAAACAAGGATAATGGAAAGTAGTCGAATTAAAAAGCAAAACGAGGATGATCGAAAGTAGTCGAATTAAACCAGGTGATGCTGCGGGATTAGATTAGGAATTGAGACGCTAAAAGTTGTGGGTGAGTTTTGCTATTTGGGCAGCAAAATAACTGATGATATGGTCGACGTAGAGAGGGCATAAAACGTAGACTGTCAATGCCAAGGAAAGCGTTTCTGAAGAAGAGAAGTTTGTTAACATCGAGTATAGATTTAAGTGTCAGGAAGTCCTTTCTGAAAGTATTTGTATGGAATGTAGCCATGTACGGAAGTGAAACATGGACGATAAATAGTTTAGACAAGAAGAGAATAGAAGCTTTCGAAATGTGGTGCTACAGAAGAATGCTGAAGATTAGATGGGTAGACCATGTAACTAATGAGGAGGTACTGACTAGAATTGGGGAGAAGAGGAATTTGTGGCACAACTTGACTAGAAGAAGGGATCGGTTGGTAGGACGTGTTGTAAGGGATCACCAATTTAGTATTGGAGGGAAGCGGAGAGTGTAAAAATTGTAGAGGAAGACCAAGAGATGAATACACTAAGCAGATTAAGGAGGATGTAGCTTCAGTAGGTACTGGGAGGTGGAAAAGCTTGCACAGGATAGATTAGCATGGAGAACTGCATCAAACCAGTCTCTGGACTGAAGACCACAACAGCATAACAAAAGGATCTTAAAACAATGCTGTTTTTTAGTGTGACAGGTAACTGTCCCCATGAAGTACTAAGGGAGTGTGGGATGGGAGATGCGAATGCTGTGTGAGTTAGCTGGACAGAAAGTCAACCCTGGTCTAACAAGTCTACGGACGTGTTTTTTCCTTTTAAAAAATATCTTGTCTTTTGCCAGACAACTCGATGGCTTTCAACTCTGCAAGACCCTCACCATAATAATGAAGAAATGAAAAGAAGGCTGTAAACGGGACAGTCACTGCTGCTTCTGAATATGTTCTGCAATTAAGGCACAGCATGAGACAACGACTACACTGGTCAAGGGGAGGTGCATATACGTAACATTCTGAAGCATGTGCGTGACAGTTTAAAAGAGTACCTGCACTGTAACAACGTATCAGATAATCTAAAATCGGTCTCTTGTCATCTTGCTAAACTTCCTGCCTTTGTATTCCTATTTACAGCCGTAATCAGTGATACGGCTTTACGACCACTGATTGATTGTTACACACTAGATGAGCCCAAAATTTGAGGTGTGTTTCTCATCAGAACGTGTTATCTTTGCTAGGCTGTTCTCTGACCAACCGTTCAAGGTAGTTTTCGGATAAAGCACTTACAACAATTTAACATGATTCTCTGCCCCGCTACACAGTCAAATTACTTGAGCCCCCAAGCTATAGCTGGCAATTTAAAATTTCCGCTTGAAACTGTAACATAACTAGGAAATTTGCCTGAAATATTCACGAAGTTTCTCCTCAACTGTTCCATCACCACTGCTGCTGAAGCAAAGGCCTATAAAAGCATCCTACGACCATGTTTGATCCACCTTCAACACTTATCTTAACCCACATTATTTCACATTCTAAATCTGTACTAATCTCACTAGGTATTGCAGTATTTTTTAATGCTATAAACACGCCTCCACTACCAGCGTTCAACGAATCTTTGCGGTAAACACTGTAGTAAGAATTTAGAATTTCATTGCTGTTAAGCTCTGGTTTCACCCAGTTTTCTGTCCCTAGTGCTATGGGGACATTCTAAACGTTTAAAAACGAGATTAGTTCCGGGACTTTTCCATAGACAATCCTGCAGTTAACTAATACTATGTTAACATTTTCTTTCCACAATCTACACTCTGTCTGGACTCAAACCACATCTCATCGGGTGAACTCGTAAAAAGAATGTATGAACATCATCTTCCTAACATAGTATACCACCACACACATACTTCACAGAACTGTAAATTTGTAATGGCTTCTTCACGGCTGCAGGACAAACATATTACTAATTTCTTTATTATAATCATTATTACTGGTTCTTGTCATGCACAAAGCGTTGGCTGTCTTAAGTCTTCCAATTTCTGACATTTTAGATGTATGGGGTAGGTCATTTGAGAACAGTAACAAACTTTGCTTTGGTTAATTTTAAATGGCGTGCAAGATGTGAGTGAAGAAAGTGTCGCTTGTTCTCCACAGGCAGCATGTATTGTAAAACGTGTATATCCTCACTGTGGATAGTTAGCTTTCTTTTGTATATGTAGCTCTCGCTATGGACTGAGAATTCCTTCATGATCGTATTAAAAAAAAGGTTGTTAGAAATAATCAGCATCAGTTGTCTCACTGACATTAGTTTGTGGTTAAATACACTTACGCGTCGCATTAATGCGACCTCCTGTCAGATGCCTAACTAATCGTCTTC
Source organism: Schistocerca piceifrons (assembly GCF_021461385.2). NCBI lineage: Eukaryota > Metazoa > Arthropoda > Insecta > Orthoptera > Acrididae > Schistocerca > Schistocerca piceifrons. Next base: position 74,599,334 of record NC_060140.1, read on the forward strand.
TGCAGCACTGGCCACTGTGGGACGTGCAGTAAGAGAGACAGTGAGGTTCAAGTAGGTACCACAGAGATTTGGATCCATGGCGACTCCAGTGCCATGGACAACTGCGTTAGGTTTCTTGCTTGAGGGTCCATGGCGTGAACAGTCGAGTCGAGGTAGTCCAACAGATTTTCGATTCGGTTTAATCCGAGGAGTTTGGTGGCCAGGTGATTACACTAAGCTCATTCAGGTGCTCTTTGAAACACGAAAGTATACCGTGACCTGTGTGACATGTTGCATTGTGTTGCTGGTAGGTGCCATTGTGCTGAGGAGAAACAAATTGCATGTAGGAGTGGACATGGTCCCCAAGGATAGATGCATACTTGTCCATGTACTTTTCAATGGCTATTTGTCCGATGGAGCATAAAATGTGATTCATCTGTAAAGGCTACCTGTCGCCGCTGAGTGGACGCCCATTTGCGTTACTGGCATGCAAATTTTAGCCTTCATCGCCGATGAACAGTAGTTAGCATCACTGCATGACTGCATGAGACAGGCGCCCGCTATGGAAACCCATTGGTTCATCTGGGTGGTAATTTGGTCAAAAATTGCGCGTCTATTCGTTGGTACACATCTCTACAGCCGCCGTTCAGGCATGTGATTTGTGGTCAGTGGTGCACAACTGGTGCCTTGGCGCCGGTTTTGGATAGGACCATTTTGTCACGTATAGTATACCTTAACCACAGCAGCACACGAATAGTTTAAAAACTTAACAGTTTCGGAAATGCTCGCACTCTTGTCCCGAAGGCCAAAGAGCATACCCCTCTGGACGTCAAACGAATCGCTGCATTTCTGCTTTAGGACAAAGACTGCTCTGTTTTCCGCATCTCATGCAAAACGCTTGTATAAATAGTGGTACAGAGTATGCTCTACCCCACTCTCTATTGTTGCCAAACGTATTGAAGATGGCGGATATAAGATGGCGGCGATAGATATGGCAATGTCGCAATGAAATCATGGCGGGAAGCTCAAATTTTGCTGGGAAGATAGGTCAATTGGGCTACCTCCATTAACCTAACTCCCTCCCCCAAACCCCCACCACTCTTATCTCCCCACTCCACTACCTCAGAAAATGGTGGAAATTTCAAATTCCAGTAGGACAATGCAACACACAACAGCTACTTCCACTAACCTAAGAAAGTTGCAGGAAAATAGGTCACTTGGGCTACCTCCAGTAACCTAAGTCATCTGACCGCGTCCTCTTCCTAGGAATTGGTGGGCAAGGGACTCAGACTCTGCTGGATAGGATGGATGTAAGTCATTATTTTCAGTATTTATTTAAACAATTTGAGGCAGTACCTACATCCAGTGTGTTCACCGCAAGGTCGAGAGTCCAAATGACCAAGTACACAGTACCACCCCCAGAGAGCACTGTCGTCCCTTCTATGACGTTATCCAAAATGGCGGTCTGTGGGAAAAATGGCGGGTAGATGACTCTGCCTGTTCTGTGCTGCGGGAGAGATGAAGGACTGTACTCATTTATTTTGGAACAACTTATTTAGGCAGATATTTCACGTAGTTTATTTGTTACACGGATGCAAAACACTCTGACATGCTTGTGGTCACAATGTACAGTTTACAGGCCTACAAACCATTCGTAAATCACGGAAATAATGCAGTACACTGACGTATAGACACGCAAACAACTCGTAATTTACCGAAATAATGCAGTGCACACATGTGCAGACGAGGAAAGAACTCGTAAATTCTCAAAAAAATAATGCATGTAAAAGGCTCTGCAAACATGCTCACAATGCTTAAACAGCTGAAAATGATGCACAGCACAAATACTCATTGGACATAAAAAACGCTTTCAAACTATCATCAACCACAACTGTCAGAGGCTTCAATCTACGCTGCGAGCCATCGGCGGATGCGAGCCAGCGCCAGAGTGCAAGCTATTGCTCTTAGACCGCTGCCGATGGCAGGTGAAAGTTGCATCTACAGTTCTTCGAGTGATGTACTGACGTCACACACCTATGTAAATGAGAGCTAAGTCACACTCTAGGCCATGCACGCTTGATTACCAATGTTGCTGCATAACCTCTCTACCTATGGATACTGACATCACAAGTCGCGCTATAGAAGTCTGAACAAATGCTTCTGAGAAAACCACAGCGTGCAATGTTCCTAGCGATCCTAACGGCAATTTTAGAACACGGAACATGAGGTTATGTCATAATCGCATGGGTAGAACTGATATAAAATCGGTAGAATTTCGAAAAATTCATATAATTTGAGGAAAAATACACCGAAATGCAGGGAAACTGAGGAAGTACTTGAGTGTGTTGGTTGGCACAGAACAATTTGTACATGGGAACAAGTATACGACAGCAAGAGGAATCCGAGAAAACGTGGACATGGAAGTGAAGGGAACCAGGGAAACAGTCATTATTTTCGATCAAGGCAGCATTCTACTGGATGTCTATTGAGGTAACAGTGATACACGTGAGTTGACTACTGTATTTGACGCTTTTCAGGGAGACAGAACCATCTGCCTCTGAACTTACTTAAATCTGCGCTAAAGGATGACATAGAGTGAATGGAGTGGTTAGTTGAGACGGAATCATAATGAGGTATGATTTAATGGTAGACTGATGATGCATTGTAGAGAGAGAAAAAGGGAGAGGTTTCTGCAGGTCATTTGACCATTTTTCCTTATGTTCCGTTAGGATCCATCAGTTATGTGACATAGCCTGCATTTGACTCATATACAACCGCATGCTGTGTGTAGGTCTTAGAGCAGTTTCTTTGTGTCATCATTGACACTAAGCCTCTCGGTCATCAGAGGACTTCCATCTCATGTGTGATGAAACGTGACACATTCCTCTACTCAAACGAAGATTTCTGCGATGTACTCCATTCCCCTGTCGCATCTTGGGTGTAAAATCGATACTTCAGTTTCATAAATAAGTTAGTGATAGGATTTTGGGAGACACTGCAATCCCCGTGTATACATCTGCTTGACAGATGTACTGTTCACGGAGTTAATGGTGGCATGACTTGTAATTTCACATGTTGGATGCTGCTGCTATGCATTTATTTGTTCCATTGTAAGAGGCATTCTCCATTACTAACGATAATTTTATGTAAGACTGATGTGGGCATAGTATAATTTCTGAACTGTGATCAGACGTGAACAGTGGACGCTACACATATCTGGAAAGCTATATTGCGCATGTATCACACAGAGGCACTGTCTTAAGGAGGTAGTTTTTTCGATTTAAAGTTTGTTACCATAGTTTAACGTCAAGAAACCTGCAAGAAGGATGTCTGGCACGCGCTGGAAATATATTTCTCACATTGGAATATTAACAGCACTGCATTCCACATCACTGATAGGTCGGAAACTCAAGCGTTCTCTCATTATAGCCTGTTTTAGGTGCAGAACCGAGTAGCCTTAGGAGTGCATTTGTTTATGTTCTCTCTTACCAGTAACCTCCTGGTACTGATCCCAAACGCTAGAACAATACTTTAAAACTGACAGCATAGTTTATTTATGTAGAATGCTTCAAACTCCATCCATCTGAAGCTCCATGATGCATAAAAATCACCCATATCTTGTTCTTCTTAACTGTCTGCTATTACATCACAACACTTTCAAATCTGTTACTATACATCGATAAGGAGTGCTAACCTCCTCGACATGGGCGCATCTCGAGAAATCTTGTGCACTTGGATGGGCGAGGGCTCGGCAAGGTCCACACATTCACGAGTCATGGAATGAAGCTGTCTACTTCTGTCGGCTGCAAATTAAATCGGTAACAGTGCTACGCGGCGGGTTGGACAAAGATGGTGTGAGGGGGTCTTTCAGTCTCTAATTTTATCCTAAGACTGTGAGAATGTTCTGTGACTCCCATCCACATAGAGATAGATCGAAGATTAAGCAGTATGCTCGAGGTGCTAGAAATATATAGAGCACTATTTGGTATGCTTTGATGACGTATATGTTCGAGAATTAACATTGAATGAACGTACTGCAGGGTCATCTATTTACATTCGCATTGATACTCGCAAACTGGAGAAGGGATGGTTTAGCCATAATACTGAAATTGTGGAAAATGCTGTTGCATCATTTGTCATTGATGATATTACTGTAAAATTGCTAAAATTGTTTGCACTGTCAACTGTGATGCTTATTATTTCAGTACATCGACGGTGTCTTTTCCATCCCATCAGTCCACTGGCATGCTGTTGGTTACCACTTAATGATTGACTGACATCGCTTCTTTGATTTGGAGAAAGAGTTTTTGTGGAGGGGCAACAGTTTCTGGGGATGGATAGCACTGAAACAGTGATTGCCTACATGATTCCAATATGAGGAATCAGTCGAAATGAAATGCAGAGCCATCAGCTGTTGCATCACTGTGACAGATGTGTTTAAATGTAGAGGTCGTCAGTCACCTTTGGACAGCGGTTTAGAAACTCTCCACAACACCGCCAAACTCTTCCACTTTCCTTATGGTATAGTTGTCTTTTATTTAACATCATCCAGTTACGATAGGAGCAATAACAACATGACTTACACCGTGCGATGTCTAGATTTCTGTAATGAGCAATGGATCAGAAGTTGTGAACCTGACACAGACGTCGAAATCATGGTGGAAAAACAAAATGTATGGCAGTGTACAAAGTGTGTTACAGCAGAAGAAAAACAATGTTTCAAACAATTACACAGGGTCACAGGGAGGGTCTCTTCAACTTATAGTATAGGTGGTGGCGTACGTTCATCCTCCCACAGTACAGGTGATGCACCTTTACACTGGTCTGTGTAATGGATTAATACCTGTATATTTAATAGGATCGTCACACGTGCTCAATGCCAGCACAGAGACGGTATTTATTTTCAGTATATATGGGAGCAGAAAGATGTGGTAGAAATGTTATCGAATTCTCTATTGGATGAAGTTAGTGGGGCTTTTATAGTTCGTAATTTTTCTCTGTTGGATGGTACAGAATAATAGCATGTTGGGGTGATAGACATGAATGGGCCCTGAGGGATGCAGATCTCCTTCGGACAACAGTACTTGTATGTAGTCTGGGGACACACCACAATGCAATAGCGAAATCCTTATCTTTCTCAAGTTCCCGTGCAAACTTTTATACTAGTTCATCTTGCAGGAGCGGGCTTCGTTTGGCGCTGACCTTACACACCGTGGATTGTTGGCAGAGCTATGACAATATGTTCTCGTTTCCATCGAACGGCTAAAACACAGTCCTCTGGAACTAACTCAGCTTTGCATGTTCCTATACGGGTTACAGAAGGTGGTAGATACAGCTTTCTCTGACTTCTACTCAGTTCCGACTTAAACTGGAATAATCACATGTGTAAAGCTGCAGAAATGGCAGCAGTCGCAAGACGCATAGGGACTATCTAAATTGGAATTTTACTGTAGCAGATAGGTTCGAAACAAGTGATACGTTTCGAGATATGAGAGTGCCAGAAATATGATTCACTAGTGGCTGTAATCATTAAAGGACTTCTCCATAGCATCCAACGCAGGTATGTGGTTGAATGGAGAGACTTGATTCCATATCCCAGACAGCATTTCTAGCGCATAGCATAACACTAGAGATCCGAAAAGCTAGTGTACATTTCTTACAAACTCAATCAGCACACCATCTACTGTTTGTGATCCTTCTCAATCAAAAATCGCCTATCACCCATTCAGTATATCAGCGAACCTTTGACATGCCATCGAGACAGAATGCGTTACAAATACTGGAGAAATATCTAGTGGCTGCAGCGTGAGGGAGTTGTAAATACCAGTTTCATACCATATTCCTTAGCTGAATTACTTTCTAAATTCGGTAACTTTAGCACGAGGTTGCACCATCACTGACGTGTAAATGTACTGTTGGCCTGATTCTGTTCACTCTGGCGATCATCGTCTATATTCAGTGTCATGGTAATTGTCTAGAAAAAGCCACGTCATTGAGAGATAGTTCCATGCCTCGATTTGTAAAGCAAGTATAGCTTTAAACATGGATAATTGTATGCACCTGTAGAACCAAGACCGCTTGTGACAGTAACATACAGTAGTTGTTGCGATCGGGTTCTTTAACACCTGCGATTACGCAGTGGTACCACTCGCAAGAAAAACTTATATGTCCACCCATAGCTGATTTTCAGTCAGTATTATTTCGTATCGCCAGAAATTAGGTATTGATGAAGTATTATACTTACTAGTAGGCTATGCGTGACAGGTTCGCCTTGAGCATCAGGCTTTAAAGTATGTGTTTGTGTTCCAACACATGCAGAGGAAATGACTATGTACAGTTGTAAGGAAGGTATGGATTTGATTTTTGAATACTGTGATAGCAAAGGGAAGAGTATATCAAGTAATAAGAATAGTACAGATATTTCTATTTATAGAGCCACAGCCATCGGCAGGGTGTATTTCTGATTCCTCACTCGATATCGAATGTCGCTGAACTGAGATCGCAATCATAACATTCAGTTGTAAGTATAGCGGTGAAATATATATGTGACCGATTTCCTAGGACGATTCTGTCTAGGGGTGCGTGGCGCGCTGACGGTGACCTGTGGCGGGAATGATTCACGTCTCCCATAACGGCAGGAGCCATCCAAATAAATAAAATGTAAATGTCATGTGGCTAGGGCCTCCCGTCAGGTAGACCATTAGCCGGATGCAAGTCTTTCGATTTGACGCCACTTCGGCGACTTGCCCGTCGATGGGGATGAAATTATGATGATTATAACAACACAACACCCAGTCCCTGAGTGGAGAAAATCTCTGACGTATCTGGGAATCGAATCCAGGCCCTTAGGACTGACAGTCTGTCGTGCTGACCTCTCAGTTACCGGAGGCAGACGCCGTCCAAATGGAAAGGCCTGTTGGGACACTTAACCGTGTCGTCCACTAGAGGGCCGAACAGCGAACTAATACTTAGTATGTGTTGGACAGCTTTCGTGAACGCGTGGAAATTTTAGAAGATTCAATATGGACATCTGCTTGCGCTGGACCTTTATTCCCTCCCATGTATATTATCCGATTGACTGCTTCTTCACATTTCCCATCTTTATTTGGTTGAGAGAACATCGATTGTGGTTTGTGTTGAGTGCTTCTAACAGGTGAAAGATGGGTGGAGGACACGTTTACTGCTTCTCTAGACATTAGAATCACCTTAGTTGACCCTGTAAATTATAAGGTCGATTTGGAATCCGTTATATCACCAATATCGGTATTCGCGAAAGGAAATATCAGTTTCCTCTAGTTTTTTCAAGTATTCACATGAAGTTCTTTGCAGATGGGATAAGTTTCTAGTTACTCATTAGTTTACAGCAATCACCACCTAGCTAAGATTTCGGGTTTGTAGAGAAATAATTTCCAGTCTGTATCATCAGAACTATATTGCAGGAGCGACTGGTAGGATACTGTTATGTGCCTGATATCGAGAACTATCGCGTAAATGGTATAATATTCTGGCAAATCATGTGAAAATACGTGTGTTCTTGTAATTCCAGGGTCTGGAGATGTGTGTAGAAAGCAAGCATGCAAGCAAATACGTCGGGCCCAGAAGCAATGACGGCGTTGTGCCTAGGAGAACCGACCCAGCCTTTGTATAACAGTCTTCGCAGTATTTGTACGAGTGTCTGGTGGTCGCTACTGCGTGTACTATCGTGAGGGAGGTATAGATTCAACACATCAATAGCCGTAAGAGGAATGAAAGATTTTTTTTTCTTGGAAAATTATGTGCGCTATAAATACTGAAATTCGTTCCGGAACCACGGTCGTAAAGGGGGGACATTTCCGGTACATTGCTCCGTGTCAGACTATGGCAACAATCCTAATATTTAATTACAGTTACACTGATAAGTATGTGTCTGGTTCCCAATATTCTTGTGAGTCTGGAGATGGCCGTAGAAAGCAAAGTATCAAGCAAACAAGTCGGAGTCGGAAACAGTAGCGCCTTTGTTCCGAGATGGGGGTTGCCCATCCTTTGTACATCAGTTCAAAAAGTCTGAGAAAGCTTGTGGCTTATGACGATTTGGCTTGCGGCTCCCCATGGATGGGTGAATAGTGAACTAATACCCACCCAGCTGGCATTGAGTTGTCTTCGGGACCGCGTGTGTCACATATGTACTCTGCGGAAATTTGAGAAGATTCAATATGAGGAGTGTTCGCTCTGGGAGTGTTGATGGCATTCTCCTGGGATGTGGGCTCATCCACGGCTGGCTGGCCTCTCTCTCTGGCTGATACGCTCTTCCGTGGCTGCAGTCATGGGCCACGATTACGGTGATAGTTTCCTCCGTTGGCGCTGCGCAGTGACACAGTGAATACGTGGGATGTATTTGACGATCTCTAGATCGCTTTTTCAGGGTTTAACCGTCAGTCCAATACGGCGATCTGTACATTTGCCACTGAAAGATTTGTCTGCAGTTAAAAAGCGGACAGTGCTTCTACACCGGCAGGATCAGTAATTTGGCAGGTAAATTCAGTAAAAGCCAATCAGAATGCTAAATTCATTCACAAAAATTCCTTTTTTGTTAGGGAATAGGATCGTCTACACAGCGGTGAGAATGTTTGTGTTTGGGAGATGTTTGTTGAAAGCAGGACTTAACGATTTGCAGAAAGGGTAACACGTGATGGACAGGGTGCCTCGTTAGCACCATCAGGAAGAATGCAATCGGTGTTATTCTGGGCTATTTTCGCGAACAGGTCCTATTACGACAGGAATTTCCTTTCAGACAAGCTGAGACGTCATCAAAGCTACAACAAAAGCAAGGGTTAACAATTTCTGTGAAAGCTTACCAATTCCTCGAAGGGCCTGATAAGTAATGGAGAGGCTGTCCCGTTAGGAACGCGAGAAAGCATTTGGTGTTATTCTGGGCTATTTTTCTTAACAGTTTCTGAAAGCATTGCAAAAGATTTCTATAGCACGTCCATAGGAGGAGTTTGGCTGTTATTTACATACACACGAGACATCAGTGAGAGCATTTAACTGTACCTGCGTGGGTTAGTCGCTATGTAGACATCTCTCACTTGGCAATCAGGCCTGCGCTGGACCGGCAGGTATGTATAGTGGCTGGGTAAGCACGTACGCAGCCAGAGGCATCTCGCGTGTCCCGTTAGGAATGATAGGAACAATGCACCCTGTGCTATTCTCAGAAGCATTGCAACAGATTTCTATAGCCCGACCTGTTATGTCAGTGTCCATAGGTAGAGTGGTTTCACGCTGGTGAAGAGCTCAAACACAGATTGCCATTTGGATATTTCCAATTTTTTTTTTTCGATGTGTGGGTTACGAGACACAAAAGCAAACATCGAATTAATACTACTACTACTACTACTACTACTACTACTACGTGATCAGACCCAGTGGACCGCACGATCTACAAGTTTCCTCCTCCACTATATTCTGGCCATTGCTGCTATCCGCCATTCGTCCACATCTATTGACATTTGTTTTAAATCTTCATGGAGTCCATCCCTCCAACGCTTCTTGGGTCTCCCTGGCGGTCTCTTTCCTGTAGGTATGAAATCCAGGAGCTTCCGAGGCCATCTGTGATCCTTCATCCGGGCCACATGGCCGGCCCACTGCATTCGTTTGGCTTTGACAGCTCCTGCTATGTTGGGCTGCTGGTATAGTTCCTCAAGCTCTTGGTTGTATCTGATCCTCCATTCCCCTGTATCTGCATCCAGACCCGGACCGAAGATCTTCCGAAGCACTTTTCTCTCAAAGACAAGGAGCTTATGGAAGTCCTGTTTCCGGATACTCCATGTCTCACAGCCATATAGAACAACAGGATGGATCAGGTTTTTGTACAGTCGAATCTTGAACTGTCTGGAGAGAGATTTGGACCGAAGCAGTTGTGCTAGGCTGTGGTAAGATCGGTTTCCTGCTTGTATTCTGGCATTGATCTCTGCTTCACATGACGAGTTCTCAGTGAAAAGTGCCCATAGGTATTTGAATTCTTGCACTCTCTTGTAGAAATGGTCCCCAACCTGCAGTGATTGTAGATGATCAGCAGTCTGACAATGACCATGCGTCATAACGAGGTACTCTGTCTTAGCTTCGTTTATGTTTAGCCCAAATTTGCTGGCAGCCTCCTTTAGTGCTTTGGTCATTTGCTCCAACTCCTCTTCCGACCTAGAGAGTAAACAGATGTCGTCTGCATAGGCTAAGTATGCCAGTCTCTTTCCTTCGATTTCAATCCCTTCGTTCTCTTGGAAGGTCTCGCGTACGATCTTCTCGAGGGCAAAGTTGAACAGGATAGGGGACAACCCATCTCCTTGCCTGTCACAATTTCAAATTCCTCAGTTACGCGATTTCCCATCTTCACCTTTGCATGTGTCTCGTTCAGACAGATCTTTATCAGATTGATGAGTTTCTCTGCTATGCCAAATTCCCTTAAACAGTTGAGCAGGCTCTTGCGATGTATGCAATCATAGGCCTTCTTAAAATCAACGAATAAAATATGCAAATCTTTACCATATTCACCCAGTTTCTCAGTGAGCTGCCGGAGACTGAAGATGTGATCTACTGTTGACCGTCCTGGCCGGAAACCTCCCTGGTACTCCCCAATCACCGATTCTGCCACTGGCTGAATTCTATGTATGAGGCAATTGGACAGGATCTTATAGCAGACGTTAAGCAGGGTGATTCCTCGATAGTTGTCACATTTCAGTTTGTCGCCCTTCTTATGTATTGGACAAATCAGAGCTGTTTTCCATTCTCCTGGTAGTTCTTCTTTGGTCCATATTGCCTGTATCAGTCGGTGTATTTTTTCTGCAAGTTTCTCTCCTCCTGCCAGGATCATTTCAGCCTGTATTCCATCTTGACCTGGACTCTTATTCTGTTTAAGGTGTCTGATTCTGGTTTTTATCTCGAATTAATACTGACGATATTTATGACAATTACAACGCACTTTCAGCAAATCAGAAATAACAAAAACTACTTCTGGTCGAATGTTGGTGAAGCAGACGGTGAAATTCAGCTATCGTGTTGATCGAATGTGACACAGCTGTTAAATTTGACTTCAATGTCTTTATCAATGAGTTTGTTGCGCTCAAAGCAAATTATAGTAAGAACTCAATTACTAGAAAGGAATGAGTTCTCCCTTTTACCTTTATTTGCTATTAGTGATTCACACACTGTTAACAGGAGCAAATAAAATCCATTCTTTTAATACATCAAGATGTCAATTTTTTTTAGAAAATTTGGAAAATTTGTAGCTCATTTAAACAATATTCTTCAATAACGCTTCATATTTATTAAACCTACAAAATGGATTATATCTGTGTAGAAAAAATGCAGAAAGATATTTTTCTGGGGAGGATGGGGCGGGGGGGGACAGTTCTTTTGGCAGCTCTGCCAGGGGCGCAGAGTCACCTACGGGCTATATAGCCCAGTCAGTGAACACCAAGAAATGGGGATTAGGGGAAAATTCCTGTAAACTCAAAGTTTTGTACAGTGGTGGGGGGAGGGTGGGGGAAGTGTCATGAACATCGTTCTGAAAATCCTGACCTGTAGGGTGTGAGCGTTGGGGTGGGGGTTTAAAGGGCACTTTTTTAAGTTTTTCTTGAATAACTCGAGAACCGTGGCTTCTAGCAAAACTTTTTTCCAGTAAGAAAATTAGAGTGCGTCGAATTTCCAAAAAAAAAAAATGTGATTTTTCACTAGGACCAATAGTTTTCGAGTTACAAGGGGTAGAAAAATAGCAAATCTTCGAAAACAATGTTTAATGGTATAAAATTAATGTTTATTATTAAATGAAGTTGAGTGAGGCCAAATGTTAATTGGCTATAATTCATTTACGTACAGTAGAACAGAACTGAGGGATAAATTTTGTTCTGAGGATGTGATAGTTGGCAGCGGGTGAGCGTGGGGTTTGAGGGGGGAGGGGACAGTGGAGGGTAGAAGATGATGGAAGGCGTGACTCTGAACGATGTCAGGCACTTCCCTTATTTGTGCGTCTGCAAAACAAAGAGTGAATTAGTGAATCCTCACTCCACCTACCCCATTACGTCGCAAGAAGCAACTAAACCAAGTTATGCCGATCCTTCCACAGTGCACCTCGTAAACCACTGGTGACGCATTGCGCAGACACACCTGGAGACTTTTCATATTTCAAAAATGCGTTGTACGAAGACACGTGTTACAAGTGTTTATTTCCACTAATACATTAACACTAAATGGAATATAGATATTAGTTATAAATAGAAGTACACATACCAACAGAATCTACGTACGTCTCTGCACACCACCTTGCACCAGTAGAGGAGAAACTGATTGCTGGCCACACTGTACGTTTGTTGCGGCTGTTTTCTAGGAAAGGCCCCTTCCCCCGCCATGAGAACTGCTCCCTCTTTACTTTACAAAAAAAAAAACTCCTCCCGAATAGGCCTTGAAAGCCCAACAGTACCGACCGGCCGCCGTGTCATCCTCAGACCACAGGTGTCACTGGATGCGGATACGGAGGGGCACGTGGTCAGGACACCGCTCTCCCGACCTTATGTCAGTTTCCGAGAGCGGAGCCGCTACTTCTCGGTCAAGTAGCTCCTCAGTTTGCCTCACAAGAGCTGAGTGAACCCAGCTTGCCAACAGCGCTCGGCAGACCAGAGGGTTACCCATCCAAGTGCTAGTCCAGCCCGACAGCGCTTAAATTCCGTGATCTGACGGGAACCGGTGTTACCACTGCGGCAAGGCCGTTAGCCGCTCTTCACTTTACACACAGCATTTTCTGTCCAGTTCTGTTATGTGAGTCAACAAAACAACGTTACTGTTGAGTGAGTTCCCTCTACCTGTAAAAGGTATGTTTGTACCTCGCACTTTTTGTTTATTCTGTCATTTAATGATTTAGATAGGTTCACGAATCAAAAGTTTCTTGTAATAATTACTTCATCACTTGTTGCAGTTTATAAGATGGTGCTCTTATCGATTATTAAATATTGCAGCAGAGAATGTCTTATGATTGGAGTTCGCCGGCCGAAGTGGCCGTGCGGTTAAAGGCGCTGCAGTCTGGAACCGCAAGACCGCTACGGTCGCAGGTTCGAATCCTGCCTCGGGCATGGATGTTTGTGATGTCCTTAGGTTAGTTAGGTTTAACTAGTTCTAAGTTCTAGGGGACTAATGACCTCAGCAGTTGAGTCCCATAGTGCTCAGAGCCATTTTGAACCATGATTGGAGTTCAGGTTATTAAGTTATTAGTTATTTGCAGTGATTAAGTTCCTATAAACAATGGCGGAGAAATGTTTGATCTGGGAGTGTGATGTTGTCAGTACCTACGCAGTGTTGGTGGGAAAGGAATATGTGGATTGCTAAATGCCAGTCATTTGAGAAAAGATGGTAAGGCCGAAGGTTTCGGAAACAAAACATGCGGCGTTGTTCATGCATCTTGCAGGAAAGAGTACACTAGAGATTAAAAGATTTTTAAGAGAATCTCTTTCAGAGGAACGACCTTCAACATCAGCTGGAGTCAAACGATTGCGTTCAGCTGAAGTGAAAATTGATTTTAAAACTAATTGTTTTGTGCAGAAGCAAATGATGATGAATTTTTTGGTAAACAGAAGAAATGTTTTACAGTGTTCGATCTTTCAGTTTCAATAGTACAATTATAGTTCGTGCACAGGAGAGGGAGGACGAATGGGGACATACCATCCAAAGACGTATCTGCTCCATTAGCGACCTGCACGCTGCACATGCAAGGTATCACGAAGATTGCTATAAAAGGTTCTACATAAGTTCAGTGCCTAAATCTAGACAGAGTGGACGTCCTGAGGATGAAGAAATTAGTGCGTCACTGGAGGAAAGATTCTGTTAGATAGAGAGTGGTGACTGCCAGTTCACCTCAGATGAGTTGTTGGAGCAGGTTTCCGGAACATTACCTCATATAAAGACAGTCAAAGACTGAGAAAAAAGTACGGAGGCGCTATTCGTTTCAGCATAATCCGCACCAGAAAAACTGTAGTTCAGGGGGAAAAATTTAAATGATTCAAGTTCTTCTTAAAAGTGTAAAGATGAACAATAAGAACCGGAAAGAATTCTAGAGGCACCTGCCACTACAATCCTAGAAGATGTTCAGTCAATGGCTTGTGATATTTCTCTTTTTCCACTTTGTGAAAAATTCTGCAGTACAGCTGAGGAAATGTACCACGTACACCCTATGTCTTCATGGACTGCATATCGGAGAAAAAAAGGGCAAAACAGAAAATTAAAAGAAAGCTGACATCTATATCCCGTGCCCTTATTGCTGCCATTGGCTCTCGACCATTCATGTCACCTATATTACATGTTGTCGCACACTTCATTCAAAGGAAGTTTGAATGAAAAACTTTGATCAGCCTAGTTGCTGGTTTGGGATTCAGTAGAACGTATTACGAAGCACAACAGCTGGAACTATCAGCTGTCTGCATATTGAAAAGCCATGGTACATGTACAAATGGTGCACCATTGCTCGATGTGGAAGGTGATAAAGGTAATGATGATACAATTGCTGATCCTTGAAATGTAAAAACTGAAGGTAAGATGTTGTTTTATAATAACCAATGTATATTATCTCTCATTACCAAGTTCACTGGGCACTGAACATTAATTTTACACCATTAAAACACTGTTGTTTTTGTTTTTTTGTGTCTTTTTACAGCCCTAGTAATGCGAAAACTGCTAGTCCTACAAAAACATTAATAGGAGCCTTTCTGTAGGAAACTCAACGTACATTAATTTTGTGCTGGGAAACAGTTTCGCTAGAAGCCATTGTTTTCGAGTTATTCAAGAAAAATGTGAAAAAGTGCCGTTCAAAAGCCCCCCACCCCCAACCCAACGCTGACTCCCTACAGGTCTGGATTTTTAGTATGTTGTTCATGACACGCTCCCCTACAATTGTACAAAAATTTGCGACTACACGAATTTTTTCCTCTAATTTTCCTTCTTTGATACGGCTAATAGGTGCCTGGGCCTCAACACTGTGTAGACGAGCGGACAGGGGGGGGGGGGGGGGGGGAAAGGAGGGGCGGAGGCAGTAGAGTTCAGCCCGTCCGAGCTGGCCTTACGTTTACAATACTGAAAAAATACACCGTAAAAGATTGGATCACAAAATTTCAGGTGGGGCCGGGCCCTTCTGGCCCTCGAGACAGAGCCGTCCCTGTTAGTCGGTTGTTGCACAAGTTACGATTCGAGTTTAGATTTCACGATCGCCAGCAAAGCACAAACTCACAACAATAATTTGCACAAAATTCGGCTTCAGATGCGAAGGAATAGAGATGGCTGTGAAAGATACTGTGGTTGTCTTTGGATTGCAAGTTGGTATTGCAAGAAAGCACGACATTTACAATCTCCTATTAAACGAGAGGAAGGTTGAAGGCTTTCACCAATATGTATAATAATCAAAATATCCACGGGTATGCTGCCGGTCTATAGTGTCCAACGGGCACAATATTTCGGCGATCATACATGTCGCCATCATCAGGTGAACCGACAGACTGAGCTCCTGTGAACGTGCCGGCACGGAGATCCGCACGCTATGGCTGCTCAGAGGGAACTGGGTTCGGTCGCGGCGGCGGCCGATTTAAACACCCTCCGCCCGCGGCCCCCTCCCTCCGCCGTCCGCGCCCCGCGCCACGGTCGCGCGGTGGAACAGATTGCGACGGCGTCCCAGATGACGTCGGTGTGCTGGCTCTGTCAGCCGTGGTCGTCACAACTATACGTTTGCTCGATTTACTCTTGATTAACCCGATCGCTGGTTCCCAAGCCTTGCTAAGATTATAGCCACAGTCACGGTTTATGAGGTCGTCATTGGTGCGAATTTCGATGACCTCTCTGACAACGCTGTCCCAGTATCTCGACGTCTGTACCAGAATCCTCGTGCGGTCATACTCCATGGCGTGATTTTCCGACAAACAATGTTCAGCGACCGCCGACTTGCTCGGATACATCAGACGAGTGTGCCTCTGGTGTTCACGGCATCGATCCTCGACGGTACGCATCGTCTGACCAATATACGACTTGCCACATTGACACGGAATCTGGTACACGCCGGCCTTCCTCAAACCGAGGTCATCTTTGGCGCTCCCCACCAGTGCACGAGTACTCAGAGTGGCAGATTCAACGTGCTCTCCGCCCAACCACTGCAGCACAACCTGTTGAGACGGATGAAGTCACGAGGGAGGAGGTAGGCACTGCATTTATTCCATACACAGGCGCACTCTCGGGAAAAATCGCCCGCATTCTGAAGAAACACCGGGTCGGAACTGTGTTTTGTCGTCCAAATAAAACTCATGCATTGGTGGGGAGCGCCAAAGATGACCTCAGTTTGAGGAAGGCCGGCGTGTACCAGATTCCGTGTCAATGTGGCAAGTCGTATATTGGTCAGACGATGCGTACCGTCGAGGATCGATGCCGTGAACACCAGAGGCACACTCGACTGATGTATCCGAGCAAGTCGGCGGTCGCTGAACATTGTCGGAAAATCACGCCATGGAGTATGACCGCACGAGGATTCTGGTACAGACGTCGAGATACTGGGACAGCGTTGTTAGAGAGGGCGTCGAAATTCGCACCAATGACGACCTCATAAACCGTGACTGTGGCTATAATCTTAGCAAGGCTTGGGAACCAGCGATCGGGTTAATCAAGAGTAAATCGAGCAAACGTATAGTTGTGACGACCACGGCGGACAGAGCCAGCACACCTACGTCATCTGGGACGCCGTCGCAATCTGTTCCACCGCGCGACCGTGGCGCGGGGCGCGGACGGCGGAGGGAGCGCGCCGCGGGCGGAGGGTATTTAAATCGGCCGCCGCCGCGACCGAACCCAGTTCCCTCTGAGCAGCCATAGCGTACGGATCTCCGTGCCGGCACGTTCACAGGAGCTCAGTCCGTCGGTTCACCTGATGATGGCGACATGTATGATCGTCGAAATATTGTGCCCGTTGGACACTATAGACCGGCAGCATACCCGTGGATATTTTGATTATCAAATACGCAGGGAGAAACTCAGGAATCACAATATGTATAATGATAACGTCAGAGACAGCAAAGGACTTAGAAGAGCTATTGAACGGAATGGATAGTGTCTTGAAAGGAGAATATAAGATGAACTTCAACAAAAGCAAAACGAGGATCATGGAATGTAGTCGAATTAAGTCGGGTGATGCTGAGGGAATTTGATTAGGAAATGAGACACGTAAAGTAGTAAAGGAGTTTTGCTATTTGGGGAGCAAAATAACTGATGATGGTCGAAGTAGAGAGGATATAAAATGTAGACTGGCAATGGCAAGGAAAGCGTTTCTGAAGAAGAGAAATTTGTTAACATCGAGTATAGATTTAAGTGTCAGGAAGTCGTTTCTGAAAGTATTTATATGGAGTGTAGCCATGTATGGAAGTGAAACATGGACGATAACTAGTTTGGACAAGAAACGAATAGAAACTTTCGAAATGTGGTGCTACAGAAGAATGCTGAAGATTAGATGGGTAGATCACATAACTAATGAGGAGGTGTTGAATAGGATTGGGGAGAAGAGAAGTTTGTGGCACAACTTGACTAGAAGAAGGGATCGGTTGGTAGGACATGTTCTGAGGCATCAAAGGATCACGAATTTAGTATTGGAGGGCAGCGTGGAGGGTACAAATCGTAGACCAAGAGATGAATACACTAAACATATTCAGAAGGATGTAGGTTGCAGTAGGTACTGGGAGATGAAGAAGCTTGCTTAGTATAGAGTAGCATGGAGAGCTGCATCAAACTAGTCTCAGGACTGACGACCACAACAACAACAATAATTTGCTATCCGTTACCAAAACGCTGTTCACAGAATGACCCACCCAGTGCGCTCGTGGGCGGCACCTTCCTCCAGAGCGTCCACCAGCACAGTGCTTGTTCACATAAAGAGCTTAGCTGCGAAACCATCGGCGAAAATTAAAGTCATATTGCACGCTTCATTTAAAGTGAAGTGGGCCATGTGTCTCAATTCATATTCCAGCTCTACCGAGATCGACTCCAAAGGAAGCAGAAGTTTGTTCCACCTCCATACGTTAGTAAGTCAGCGTAGCTTGCAGGGAGTGACTATACGGTGCAAACACATAGCCCCCTTTCAAACTGAAAAACGTATAAAACTGAAAGGCGAATATTTTGAGAAACAATAAAACATTGATTTATTTAATTATTTCCAACAGGTGACCCTTTCAGTTGTGGTGTACATTGAAATTTAACATGCATCTCTCATAAAGCGCAATCCGCAAAAGCAGCAAAACAAAGTGTAAATATGTGACTCGCTTTATGAGCGATGTTTCACATAGTAAGTGACCACGATTTATTGTGACGTCACCAGGCGTTCGCCGGCGCCGGTGAAACGTTCAGCAATATGAATACCTTTCACTCTCGGCAGCGGCATATGAACAATGTCTTTAGTACGTACTGCAGTTTGGGTTTAGCGCTTTTTCTGCTACCATCTTAGTGCAGCTTGTGATCACACATTTTTCTAAACTTTTGTTCCACAGTGGTTTTCTTTGTGCGAAAATTTTAATAGTCTCCGTAAATATGTCCCCAAGATGAAGCCGCAACAAGACGATCATAACAGAAAGAAAATGATCTTAGAAATGAAAAGGAAAATCATTGAAAAACGCGAACGTAGTATGAGCGCTGTGATTTAGCCCGTACTATAATCGGTCTTCCTCAACTATTTGCATTGTACTCAAGAACAAGGACGAGATAAAGGAGATAGATGCTTCAAAGGGAGAGACAAGAGTGTCTAACTAATGGTTTTGTATTATTGACGATGTCAAAAGGTTGCTCCTTGTATGGATAAATGAAAAGCAATTGCAAGGCAACACTATTAACGAGAACATCATCTCTGAGAAGTCGAGAACGATTTGCGTCAATCTTGTCAAGAAGGCGCCAGGATCATCAGCAGCCGAAGAAGTGTTTAAGAGAAGCCGTGGGTGGTTCGAGAAGTTTAAGAGAAGAACCGGCATCCACAGCATTGTGAGTCACGGCGAAGCAGCCACCTCTGACACAAAGGCAGCCGAGAACTTTATCAGCAACTTCAAGATGCCCGTAGATTCCGAGGGTTATGTGCCGCAAGTATTTAATTGAGAGGGGAGATGGGTCTATTCTGGAAAAAAGATGCCGAAGCGTACCTTTACGACAGCAGAGGAGAATTCATTCGCCTCGGTCGCAGGCCAATGATAGATCGTCTCACCCTGCTATTCTGCGCCAATGCAAGCGGCGATTTGAAAATTTAACTGCTGCTTCTGTACCATTCAGAAACTCCACGAGCCTTCAACATGTATAAAATCCAGAGGAGCAGGTTAATGTGATGTGGAGGTCCAACGACGAGGCTTAGGTGACACGTGATCTTTTTTAAGATTGGATGAATGAAGCGTTTCGCTCTTCAGTGAAAAAAATATTTGGTTGATATGAACCTTCCACAGCAAGTCTTGATCATATGAACAATGCTCCTGCCCATTCTTGAGGCCTACAAGACCATCTTGGAGAATTTCAATTCATCAAGATCCAATTTCAGATTTCTGCTTCCCAACACCACTCCACTGCTCCAGCCATAGGACCAGCAGATGAAGCCCTACACTAAAGCACTATTCGAGCATGGCTTTGAATTGATTGAAGCTAGCAGTCTCACTCTTAGAAAGTTTTGGAAATGTTACTTCAACGTTGTTGCCTGAGCCAAGACGATCGGAAAAGCGTCAGAAGCGGCATTTGAGTCAATACCTCTAGAGTCTGTAGTCAACGAGATTGTGTCTTTGCCCAAGAGCATGGGACTAGAAGTGGATAGCAACATCTCCAGAACGAAATTTTCACACCGCAGCGGAGTGTGCGCTGATATGAAACTTCCTGGCAAATTAAAACTGTGTGCCGGACTGAGACTCGAACTAGGGACCTTTGCATTTCGCGGGCAAATGCTCTACCAACTGAGGTATCCAAGCACGACTCACGATGCGTCCTCACATCTTTACTTTCGCCAGTACCTTGCCTGCTGCCTTCCTAACTTCACAGAAGTTCTCCTGCAAACCTTGCAAGACTAGCATTTCTGGAAGAAAGGATATTGAGGAGACATGGCTTAGCCACAGCCAAGGGGATATTTCCAGAATGAAATTTTCACTCTGCACTGGATTGTGCGCTGATATGAAATTTCTTGTCAGATTAAAACTGTGTGCACTCAGTTTTAATCTGGCAGGAAGTTTCAACAGTGTTATCGATGAGCTTGTGGAATATTACAGCCGAGTTGTTGTGCGTTTCAGAGCAGGGCGTTGCAGACAGGAGTTCAGAGGAGGAGGAGGAGGAGGAGGAGGAGGAGGTAGTAACAGCCAGCAGCAAATTTTTGGCGCAATGAAAGAAATACCCAAATAAAGCAGTGGCTACGCGTGCTACAAATTTATCTGACGATAATGCTGTGACGCATTTTCGCCAAGTGTTGAAGCATCAGCAGAAACAAATGACCAGACAGTTTCCTAGTAAGAAAGAATTATTTATATATCGTGAATAATGAAGTATTTCTACATCTACATCTACATCCATACTCCGCAAGCCACCTGACGGTGTGTGACGGAGGGTACTTTGAGTACCTCTATCGGTTCTCCCTTCTATTCCAGTCTCGTATTGTTCGTAGAAAGAAAGATTTTTGGTATGCCTCTGTGTGGGCTCTAATTTCTCTGATTTTATCCTGATGGTCTCTTCGCCAGATATAAGTAGGAGGGAGCAATATAGTACTTGACTCCTCGGTGAAGGTATGTTCTCGTAACTTCAAGAAAAGCCCGTACCGAGCTACTGAGCGTCTCTCTTGCAGAGTCTTCCACTGGAGTTTATCTATCGTCTCCGTAACGCTTTCGCCATTACTAAATGATCCTGTAACGAAGCTGGCTGCTCTCTGTTGGATCTTCTTTATCTCTTCTATCATCCGTATCTGTTACGGATCCCACACAGGGGAGCAGTATTCAAGCAGTGAGCGAACAAGCGTACTGTAACCTACTTCCTTTGTTTTTGGACTGCATTTCCTTAGGATTCTTCCAATGAATCTCAGTCTGGCATCTACATTACCGACGATAAATTTTATTTGGTCATTCCACTTTAAATCACTCCTAATCCCTACCCCCAGATAATTTATGGAATTGACTGCTTCCCGTTGCTGACCTGCTATATTGTAGCTAAATGATAAAAGATCTTTCTTTCTATGTATTCGCAGCACATTGCACTTGTCTACATTGAGATCACTCCTAATCCCTACCCCCAGATAATTTATGGAATTGACTGCTTCCCGTTGCTGACCTGCTATATTGTAGCTAAATGATAAAAGATCTTTCTTTCTATGTATTCGCAGCACATTGCACTTGTCTACATTGAGATTCAATAGCCATTCCCTGCACCATGCGTGAATTTGTTGCAGATGCTCCTGCATTTCAGTACAATTTTCCATTGTTGCAGCCTCTCGATATACTACAGCATCATCCGCAAAAAGCCTCAGTGAACTTCCGATGTCATCCACAAGGTCATTTATGTATATTGTGAATAGCAACGGTCCTATGACACTCCCCTGCGGCACATCTGAAGCGTAATTCTTCCGGGAGGGCGAGATCGAAATGTTCCGTTTATCGCCACACACTACTCACGTGATAGAGCCCTTAGACAGAGGTGTTTTAAAATCATCAAAACACTTTTGTTTTAGATGGCAACAAAAAGGCAGCAAAGAAATCCCAACAGCAAAATGGGCAAAGTTCATTTCAATGGGGCATGCAACGAAGCATGGATGCCAACTGCGTCCGTCCTGTACGCAGATCTGCCCACTGAACCAGATTTGATTAATGATTGACGGTTTGTTCCTTCTGAATCCCTAAAAGCAAACACGGTAACAACCACAGAAAGGGGTGCAATAATTGGTAATTCGTTAACAGCTGCCTCATCAGACTCCACTCAGGGTATCCATCTTCACCGCAGAAATATCCCGAAAGAAATACCTCCAGAGCTGTACCAAACGCTCCACACATCTCCAGAGAACATTACTGTAATGAGGGCAAGGCAGCAAAAAAAAAAATGGTTCAAATGGCTCTGAGCACTATGGGACTTAACATCTATGGTCATCAGTCCCCTAGAACTACTTAAACCTAACTAACCTAAGGACAGCACACAACACCCAGCCATCACGAGGCAGAGAAGATCCCTGACCCCGCCGGGAATCGAACCCGGGAACCCGGGCGTGGGAAGCGAGAACGCTACCGCACGACCACGAGATGCGGGCGGGGAAGGGAAGCAGTGTGGCCTACTTCTCTCCATTGAGAATGACATGCTGCGATCTGTTATTTAGGAACTCTTCAACCCAATCACACAATTGGTCCGATAGTCCATATGCTCTTACTTTGTTCATTAAACGACTGTGGGGAACTGTATCGAACGCCCTGCGGAAGTCAAGAAACACGGCATCTACCCGGGAACCCGTGTCTATGGCCCTCATAGTCTCGTGGACGAATATCGAGAGCTGGGTTTCACACAATCGTTTTTTTCGAAACCCATGCTGATTCCTACAGAGTAGATTTCTAGTCTCCATAAAAGTCTACAACTGATCGACGTTAGAGATATAGGTCTATAATTCTGCACATCTATTCGACGTCCCTTCTTGAAAACGGGGATGACCGGTGCCCGTTTCCAATCCTTTGGAATGCTACGCTCTTCTAGAGATCTACGGTACACCGCTGCAAGAAGGGGGGCAAGTTCCTTCGCGTACTCTGTGTAAAATCGAACTGGTATCCCATCAGGTCCAGCGGCCTTTCCTCTTTTGAGCGATTTTAATTGTTTCTCTATCCCTCTGTCATCTATTTCGATATCTACCATTTTGTCAGCTGTGCGACAATCTAGAGAAGGAACTACAGTGTAGTCTTTCTCTGTGAAACAGCTTTGGAAAAAGACATTTAGTATTTCGGCCTTTAGTCTGTCATCCTCTGTTTCAGTACAATTTTGGTCACAGAGTGTCTGGACATTTTGTTATGAGCCACCTACCGCTTTGACATAAGACCAAAATTTCTTAGGATTTTCTGCCAAGTCGGTACACAGAAGATTACTTAATACTTGCGTATAATTTTCTTTGAAGCAATAGCATGAATAAGATAAAAATTTTAGCACTTTTTCTGCGTGGAACGCATTATGGTGTTATAAATTAGCCGCGCAGGGTAGCCGCGCGGTCTGAAGCGCCTTGTCACGGTCCGCGCGGCTCCCCCGTCGGAGGTTCGATTCCTCCCTCGGGCATGGGTGTGTGTGTCGTCCTTACTGTAAGTTAGTTTAAGTTAGATTATGTTATGTTATCTCGTGATGACTGGGTGTTGTGTGCTGTCCTTAGGTTAGTTAGGTTTAAGTAGTTCTAAGTTCTAGGGGACTGATGACCATAGATGTTAAGTCCCATAGTGCTCAGAGCCATTTGAACCATTTGTTATGTTATGTTAACCGGTGACCTAGAAACGACGGAGAGCCTCCGTCCCAGCCGCAGCCCCAGTGGTCCGCAACCCCACAACGACTATCGCAGTCCACTTCACCCCTCTGCCGCCCCACACCGAACCCAGGGTTATTGTGCGGTTCGGCCCCCTTTGGACCCCCCCCCCCCCCCCCCCCCCAGGGAAGTTCTCACACCAGACGAGTGTAACCCCTATGTTTGCGTAGTAGAGTAATGGTGGTGTACGCGTATGTGGAGAACTTGTTTGCGCAGCAATCGCCGACATAGTGTAGCTGAGGCGGAATAAGGGGAACCAGCCCGCGTTTGCCGAGGCAGATGGAAAACCGCCTAAAAACCATACACAGACTGGCCGGTTCAGCGGACCTCGACACAAATCCGCCGGGCGGATTGGTGCCGGGGACCGCCGCTACTTCCCGCCCGGAAAGCAGTGCGTTAGATCGCACGGCCAACCGGGTGGGCTAAGTTAGATTAAGTAGTGCGTAAGCTTAGGGACCGATGACGTCAGCAGTTTGGTGCCATAAGTGTTGTGGACTGGCAAGACAGCCAATCCACAGTGACGGGTAGCCGAAAGGCACGCGTTTAAGCTCACGCAGGCTGGCGTGAGGTCTGGAACAGTTAAAGGAGTTATACTAGCAAGAAAAGTACGTAGCTTCTTGAATACTTAACTTTAATCCATAATTGGTGAACATCGGTCTGACGGTACATGCATCACAAGATAAATAGCAACTGATAATGGCGCCTTGCTAGGTCGTAGCAAATGACGTAGCTGAAAACTATGCTAACTATCGTCTCTGCAAATGAGAGCGTAATTTGCCAGTGAACCATCGCTAGCAAAGTCGGCTGTACAACTGGGGCGAGTGCTAGGAAGTCTCTCTAGACCTGCCGTGTGGCGGCGCTCGGTCTGCAATCACTGACAGTGGCGACACGCGGGTGCGACGTATACTAACGGACCGCGGCCGATTTAAAGGCTACCACCTAGCAAGTGTGGTGTCTGGCGGTGACGCCACAATAAGACCTTACCACAAACTTCCATATTTCGTATTTTACATTAATTTATATGGGATAAACTGTTTCGCTTAACGAGTGTTTCGCACTACGAGTAAGACTGTGGAAAGGATTATGCACGCTAAGCGAGGTCCCACTGTGCTTGCTGCGCCGTTAGCAGTGGCGCACAGTAGGTCCCACAGTGAGTGGGGCAGCGCCCCGAGGCGTGCGGCGCCGGCCGGCTGTCCCGTTGCTGGCGGCGACCGATGCAGGGCGGCGTGACGCCGTGCCGCCGCGCTGCTCTGCTTGCGCCGCCGCGCCGCCACTGTCCTGTTGTCGCGCCGCCTCGCCACGAATACAAAAACCTCGGCGCCGCCTTCTTGCGTACCAAACACCTGCCACCTGGCTGCTGCCCCGCAGGCTGCCGCGGCAACTCGCGCTTTCACCGTTTCTACGTCTTAATTTCCCCTCGCCTGCACGATTTTGCGTAGCATACTTTTTTCCTTTCGGAAACAATGGACGACAGGCCTCTGTGCGAAGTGAAGGAACAGCAGGCTATGTACAGAGTGACGTAACAATCCGTTAACAGTTGGAAATGCACTAGTTCAATGAATAATGTAGGGAGAGAGTTAAAATTTGACAGGCATGCCTGAAATGACATGGGGTGTTACTGAAATACAAAACGAATGCTAAAACCCGCCAACAGGTGGTACTGGACAACAATGCCTCAGCGACGCTGCATGAGAATCGTGAATAAAATTAGAATTATCGTACATCAGTACGAAGTCTGGGCCCACAGCACCTCGCAACAACCGCAAATGAGGTCCGAAGACTTGCCGATTCCCCCGTACAGTTTCATGAAGAGGGGTTCGAGTGGTAAACATAACACCTTCCCACACCGTTAGGAATCCTCTTCGATAACGGTCTCTTTCCACAAAGCGTAGCTCCCGAAATCGTGTTCCAGGTTCCCTCCACATGCGAATTCATCGAGAATCACTCTCCAGACTAAATCGGGACTCGTCTGTGAAAACAATATTTGCCCACTATTTCGACAGTCAACGTGGCATGCTGATGACCCCACCCTAGATGTTCCCTTCTGTAAACACGCGTCAGAGGTAGACACACAGCAGATCTCTGACAATAAAGGCCTTTATGACAAAGCCTTCTGCACGCCGTTTGTCTCGATACAACACGTCCAGAGGGTGCTGCGATGTCAGATGTTAGTTCCCGTGCAGTTATAAGGCGATATTGTCGTGCCCTTATAGCCAATTAACGGTCTTCTGTTTTGAAGTCACACATGGTGGGGCCTGCCCTGGTCTTCAGGATACAGTTTCGATCTCTGCAAAGTGTCGCCACACCAAAAAATAACATCACTACTCATATTATGCCTTCAGCCCACATCAGTCTGCGACTTTCCTGTTTCCATTCTTCCCACGGCCCTCCACCGCATAGAGTCTGGTAGGCGTCTTCTCTGTGCCATACTGCACGGTCTGTGACTGTGTAGACAGTGATTACGGATGTGAAGCTACCTGACAAACACTACCTAGTCTCACTTTTATGACGTCATTGTTGCTACGGTTGTCCGTTGACCAGAATGGCATCTTTCGTGCAGAACATGATTGTATGGACATCTGGTTGACATTCGGTATGATTACACATCGTGAATTAGACACAGCTCAGGAAATAGCGATTTGTTGCTTTAACTTTGGACACCAGTGTATAAACAAATTACTGAGTATATCACAGTTTGAATTTCAGGAGGGTGTTTGACTGAGAATGCTGTAACGAGTAGCTCATATGCAACGTAGTGCACTCAGATGCACCAGGTGATTACTGTGGCATTCATCTCCTTCCGACGTCCATGCTGTAGCATGAACGATAGCAATGTTATTGCCAAATACATCCAAACAAGATCAAAATGATGTTACTGTTTCCTTGGCAGCCAAAGGACAAACGCTGGTAGACATCTATTGGAAAATGAAGAATGTCTGTGTGGCAGCATGGTTCAAATGGCTCTGAGCACTATGGGACTCAACTTCTGAGGTCACCGGTCCCCCAGAACTTAGAACTACTTAAACCTAACTAACCTAAGGACATCACACACATCGATGCCCGATGAACGATTCGAACCTGCGACCGTAGCAGTCGCGTGGTACCGGACTGAAGCGCCTAGAACCGCTCGGCCACCGCGGCCGGCATTTGTCGGTCGCCAGTAGTTATCTGCAAAGGGACCCATCGTCGTACAGATTGTGTGGAGTGGGGGATACAGGTGTCACTCCATTACGATCGGTGGACATAGACTTTTACCTGGATACGGATAAATTTAAACAATGTGTAGAGATTATGCTACACGTGAGTGAGGGCTAAGACATGATTCTAGTGTTAAATTTATTATATCGGCATTGTGCCATAATCGATCTTCGGCAGCTTAGGAAAAATGACGGAAAAATGTTTCAGATAGGTGATGCCATTGACTTGAATCGTACTGTTGCGTACCTATGGGCACTGGGAAATCACTTTGGGTCAGTGTCGAGTCTAGCTTGTCAATAGGAATTTTCTGTGTGGTGGAACCGTTAGAAGAGAATGAGATATTAGATCAGGCGGCTAGCTTAGTTAAGAGAGGTATTGCACATGTACAAGAAATAATGGGTGAAAAGAAGGTACCTGTTTTTATAGATAATTTTAGAGCAGAGGACGAAGGATTAACAAAGGTGTTGTTAATCGTTAATATGGATATCCTGGAGAAAAAAGAATGGGGTACGAAGGGAGTCAGTCACAGACAATCGCCGTACGCCATTGAAACTGCATTACAAGGAAAAGTAAAGTACCTAGAGGGAAGCGATAGGGAACAGATGGTTAAATTACTTTTGGAATTTAAGGATTCATTTTTTTTCCAAAATGGCCATTACCAGCTATGCATATTGCACGGCACCTCATGCCAAAGGGAAATGAATCACCAGTCTACCACAAACCATGCAGAATACCTAGGTATTTACGGTCAGTTTTGGAGGGTTTTATTGATCAACAGCTGAAAGATGGAATAATTGGAGAAAGTATTAGTGTATGAGGAGAGGAAAAATTGTTGTGTAAAAAAAAAAAACAGATGGAACACGAAAATATAGGTTTTGTTGTGATTACAGACATCAAAATGTGAAAATCATAACGGAAGCATGCCCTTTGTCAAACATCACAGAAACCTTGGACCATTTAGGACAATGCCAATATTTTGCAACACTGGATTCAAAGAGTGTTTGTGAGAAGACAGAGGTTGCACGGCAGGATCGACACAAAACAGGGTTTTTGTCACCCTTGGGACATTAGCAACTCAGAAAAATGCCGTTCAGATTAAACAAATGCACCTGCAGCGTTTCAGAGATTGTTGAACAGAGTACCCAGAGATTTAAAACCACGGCAGTGTTTAGTGTATCTCGATGACATAATCATCAACGGGAGTGATACAGAACAGCTTTATGCAGCGATTAAGGGAAATATTCCTAAGGTTAAAAGCAGCAAAGTTAACACTGAGTACGGAAAAGTGTAATTTTGTGATGAAAGAGGTAGCATACCAAGGTCATATCATAACTGAAGACGGGCTTAAGACAGGTCTCAAGATTAATTACAGCTGTATGTGAATTTCTTGTACCAGGATCTGTAAAGGAGTTGCAATCATTCTTAAAAGTCGTGAACTGTTACTGCCGGTTCATAAAAGAATTTGCATATATTGCCAGAGCTTTGAAACAATTTTTTAAAAAAGGGTACTACAGGCTTTTGAGAAACTAAAACAATCTTTACCGTCGAATTCGACATTGATATTTCGGGATTTTATAGAGAACTTGTGTTATCATGTGATGCATCTAACCATGCTTTTGTCTGTGTGTTGTCACAAGATGTAGAAGGCGTAGAACATGCGGCAGCCTACTCATCAAGACAACTAAATTCTGAAGAAAGAAATTATTCCACAGTGGAGAAATAAATGTTTAGCCTCATTTATGGAATTCCGTATTTCAAATGCTACCTCTACAATAAAAATTTTTGCAGTAATAACAGATCATGCGCCATTGAAACGGTTGTTGGGGTTAAGGGATTGTTCCAATAGGGTGACACGATGAGCAGTAAGACTAGGTGAATTTGATTGCGAAGTCACGCATAAACGTGGGACGAAGCACGGAAAGTAGAAAAGTAGCAGTATTAAATACTGGGGGTAATGAACACAAGGAATGGCAAACTGCACAGACAGCGGATGAAGAATGTAAGCAGTATTTTAAGCAGTCACTGTTTTGCATGCAGGCTGGATTACTATGCAGAGAAACCAAGCTGGGACCGTGGGAGGTGGTTGCAGTGAAGCTATGAAATACAAGGGTAGGAACTTAAATAGTGGAAATTATTTATTCACAACCGATACAAAAGAGTTACATGTTTTCACCTGTTAATGTCCTTCAAAGTAGTCACCAGCGTGGTGTAGAACATGTGGCAAGCGATGTGGAAGGCATAGTATACCATTAGCAGAGCCTGTTCTGTCGATGGTGCGAATGGAGCGGCCTACTGCCTGTCGAATCTCTGGAATAGTTCTGAAGCGAATGCCACGAAGTGGTTCCTTCATATTCGGAATCAAATCAAAGTCACAAGGACTTAAGTCCGGGGAGTATGGTGGATGGTGCAGTACTTCCCAGTCCCATCGACCGAACAGAGCAGCCACAGCTTGCGCTGTATGCGCCCGTGCATTGTCGTGCAAAATGATGGGTTGGTTTGCCAGAAAGTTTCGCCCCTTCTTTCGCAAAGCTGGTCGCAGGTGATTCTCCAAAAACGAACAGTAATACTGTGCTTTGACGGTCTGCCGTGGAGGCGTACACGAGAATCACCATAACTTAAGACCGCTCCATTCGCACCATCAACAGAGCAGGCTCTACTAACGGTATACTACGCCTCCCACATCGTTGGCAACGGGTACTACACAACGCTGGTGACTACTTTGAAGGACACTAACAGGTGCAAACATGTAACTCTTTTGTATCGGTTGTGAATAAATAGTTGCCAATATTTAAGTCCCAACCCTCTGGAGACCGCTAAAAAAGCTCATGGTCACATATTACCGGGTCATAGAGGTTGCAGATCTACCAATAGAAGAGTAACAAAAAAAAAGTGTTGGTGGAGGAATAAGCAGACGGACGTAAACCAGCATGTGCATAATTGCACATAGTGTGCACAGAGAGCGGATTTGTGTGAACAAGAGTACCATTGCAATGGTTACCTGAAGCATTAGCACCATTCGAATTGGGATTGATGTTTTAGGTCCATTCAGTGTAACACCTGCAGGGAATAAGTACGTACTCGAAGTCACAGATCATTTTTCAAGGTGCGTAGAAACTGTCACGATGCCAAACCAGCAGTCAGCGTTAGTGACACAACCACTTGTAAATAGTTAGGTACTGAAGATTGGAGAGCCTGTAGAAATAGTAGCAGACCAGGGAACGAACTTCATGTCAGACCTATTCAAACTGTGTAAGGTACTGATTGTGAAGAAGTTAAGGACGAGTCCTCTGAAAGAGTGCACAAGACAATGAGGAAGATGCTTGCATACTATGTTGACTTACTTCACACCAACTGGGACATATATTTGAAGCACTTCTTCTCTGCGTACAACTCTGAACAGCACACGAATATAGGATTATCGCCATATGAAGTAGTGTATAAAACGCATGTTTGACCATCAGCCGCTTTTATTTTAAACACAAATATCTACCGGTTTCAGTCATGGGCCATCAACACGGATAAGGGTTAAAATGGTTTAAGCCACAACATTACATCTGTCATTACTTAAATAATGTGTAGGGCATGTCATAAATATCAGTACACGACACAGTGTTCATGAGTAGGAGCTGCGAACCGGAAAGGGAGAGTAAAGAGAAAGATATCAGAAGATAAACAAAGGGTTCTGAAGAAACGGTAACGAGGAACCAGTATGGATTAAGGTCTAGGAGATGGTCATTTTAACATTCCTTTAGATCAGGTATAGATTTATTGTAATTAGTATAAGCAGCTGCGGACCATCAATGAACGTAAGGGGGAGGAAAGTGACAGGTATTCCTACCCATGGGAGAGGTGCAGAGATGGCGTGATGATGCGGCTCATAGTGGGACTACTGATATTCGTCGGGATTGAAGGCTTGCGGAACCAGCACCTCGAAGGGGGAGTCCTGTTCGCCAAGCAGGAAGACGTAGTGATCACCAGTCATCACATGCAGGTACAGGTGGTATTCAACGCATGAGAGATGCGTAGCGAGGTGAGAAGACTGAAAGATGCATTCGACAAATTCCGTCAGGGAACGATAAAGCACAGTATACTCAAAGGAACTGCCGGGGTATGTGAGAGAATACATTGAGCGTTCGAGAAATAAGGATTGAGAAGACACAGGAGCTGGTGGTTATTCAACATTCGCGAAGAAAAAGGGGTTGGATCGACGCTGGAGGTCGGCTTATGAAAACAATATTTGGCACTGCTGATGAAGACATTCGAAGGGTGTACGAGACAGTAGAAGAGGTTAAGCAGTTAGAAAAAGGACACAAAGCTGTGAGTGTCTGGTAATTACGCACATTGCAAGTTTACAGAAGGACGTATTAAAAACAGGACTTGTACGATAACTGGCAGGAGAATTAATATGGCATGTTTCACACGAAACTGTAAATCAAACCTGACACAAGAAGAAAAAGGTAACACAGCTACCACAAGAATAGAAGCAGACAGCATACCACCCACATGAGATACACTCACAGGCAGGGATAAATACCCGACGCAAACAAAACCAGATAAAGGCACATACACAACAGCTAGGAACGCAGCGAGAAACGAAGAATCACGTAATAAAGACGGCAAACAGACAACAGCGAGTTAATGTCCAAAGAATCTGAAAGTAACCTATCTCTCAGGAGACTAGAAAATTAAGACATTTCTAAACAGCACTAACAATTGTAACACATATGAAATATCCAGAAGGGAATATAATATGTTTTCCAACTACCGAAGAAACGAATAGAATGATACTCCGAACGGCAAATCTCCTCACAGAATACTGCATCATAATCGAATTCCTGGAACAGACACGCTGAAGAAAGGGCGAAGGAATAGAATGGAAAGGAATTCACAGGGATTTCGGAAGAGCACACGGGCGTATTTACTATGACCTTAAAGAGGCAGGACGAAAAACCTACGTCTATACAAAATATCTACCAACAACAAGAAACTTACCCAAGGAAATTGCATGAGAAATGCTTTAGTGAGGACAGAGCTAATTAAACTAATAGAGGACGAAGCAGCTGATGTAATTTGCCTACAGGAACCATACGTGGTCTGTGTGAAAATACTTGGCATTCCGAGGCTATACACTGTAATAACAGGTTCCACAGATGAAAAGGCAGCAATCGTGGTGTCAGACACACAGATAACAGTCACATAAGTTACACAGCTGAACACGGAACACACAGTAACAATAGAAATCACACTAGGCAGGGAACATTGGGCAATCTCTTCCACGTAAACTGAATACTCACTAGAAATAGAAACATTCACAATTAAAATAAGGGAGATAACAATGTTAGCCAGAGGCAGACGCTTCCTGGCACACACCGACATCAATGCATGTCCACAGAACGGACGTTGTAGAGGCAACAAACGAATGCAACATTTGCGTACTGAGTAAAGCAGGACAACCACCGACGTTCTGTGGATATGCCGATGGAATCATTAACATTGAAATTACTCTCACAAATGAAAAATCAGTCATACACATTGTAAATTGGCGTGTCCTAGACAAAATAACACATAGTTATCACAAACTATTAGTGACAAACTTGCAAACAAGGCAGACTGACACAAATACACTTACAACACAGCACCCAGGGTTACTGCTACATATGGCAATCTGGCAAACTCTGAGAGACGATATAAATAGCTCACACCTGTATACTACACACGGTAGCATTGATTTCAGAGTTAATACACTGACACATATATTACAAAAAGCCCAATCAGCTGCCACACCAATATCAAACGAAAATCGCAAACTGCGAATGCCGCTGTCGACATCGTCGATTTGGCTCAGGAAAGACCCAGGAGACAAAAGACGACACTATCAACTCCAAATCTATCTCTACACAAGCAGTGAATGACACTGTCCACAACGTCGGTTAGACTCCGGAAAGACTCAGGAGACAAAAGACGACACTATTAAAGGTCAACTCCAAATCTATCTCTACGGTAAACACAGGCATAAAACCGAACAAGGCAGGACCACTGGAACAAATGTGTGCGCACTCAGTTAGAAAATAATATGTGAGGAGAACCGTAGAAATATCAGACTGACAAAATCGAAAAACCACCTGTACTGCTCACACTGAGTCGTACAGGCGGCTCCATTACGCGAGGTTTTAGAAATGCTGCAGAATATCCTCTTCAAAATCTTCTCACGAACGACAGGTCAACTCAGGACTAACAACACCATATCAGACTCCGCCGACCAATAAAAATTAACTACGCTACTGACCAAACAGTCATCCCCTACGCTCAGGAGGAAGTTGCCCTGAGAAGTAACAAACTCAAACACAAAAAAACCCGTGGCCCTGACGGAATTCACCCAGAAAACTATCGGAAATACAGCAACAGGGATTGTACCATTTCTGATTTAATTACTGAATGACGCCTTGCAAAAGCAGAAGATACCCACAACATGGAAATCTACAGAATCATCTAGAAGACTAATAACAGAGACCTTGACGGACATACAAACCAATTTGCTTGATGAAAACGTTCGCTAAAGTTCAGGAGAGACTGCTTTGCGACAGATTTCAGTCGCACAAACAGCTCTTCGGCCTTAGCTTCACCAATTTGGGTTTAGGCCACAGAAAGCTATAGATGACGCCATTAACGGTGCACCACAAACAATAAAAACGATACAAGACAAATATGTAGTTGCGGTCCTAATTGATATAGCCAGTGCCTCTGATAACCTCCGATGGCTTGCACTATTTGCAAGATTTAGGGAAATGCAGATACCCACATGTTATCTTACAGGCTCCTAGACTACTGCAACAACTGAGTTGTAGAACGGCACGCAGGCCATCAGAGGTTCGTAAAAAGAATTACGAAAGGCTGCCCAGAGGGGTCTATACTAGGTCCGATATTCGGACACCGCTATAGAGCCTCTTTTAAACTCTCGAACAGGACAACAGGGTGACAGGAGTAACTGCGTACGCAGTTGACGTAATGGTAATCGCATCGGTCAGCTCAAGATAAAGTCTTGAACTAAAGGCGACACAGATACTGGAAAAATCATTAACTGGTGCAAAAACAACAAACTTCAACCAACAAAACTGTCTACCTACTGCGAAAGGGAGCATTACAAACATCCCCAACGATCAGACTTGAAACACTACTATATAAAACCACTCAAAACTACCGACTAACAAAGCGAACTCTACTGTATAGGATAATTTAGTCTGGTCGACTTGACGGACTGGGTCTTGATAAAGAGGAGGACAATGTAGCGTATCGACCGTATTCGGTCAAAAAGTCCGTCTGAGCGGAACTGAGTTGCAACAGATCCAGCCACAGGCAGGCAAGAGTACTGTGCGTTGCAAAGCAAAACACGGCCGACAGCCGTTGCGAACCAGAGCTAGAAGGGCGTGGTATAGCAGCAGCCAACGATGTAATATGCTTTTACGAGGACGGAAGTCTTTCCTCGCTTGCCACCACAGGAATGTTTAGAGTAGATGCCTTAAGCCCTTAGCGAAGTATAAGTACTCTGCCATTCATGTACTAAAATATTCTCATCTCAATATCACCGATTACATGATGAGCCTGTGACATCCATAACGACATCCCGAAATGCAATACGGAGTCCGCTGTTCGACCACAGGACAGGGCAGTCTGCCCCGAGTCCAGAGCGGCCGCCGCTGGAGCAGACAACCATCCACTTGCTGGAAACCTGCGGGACTTCTTTCGCGGTTTCTCCCCCGTCACTAAAATGTTCTACTGCCAGATTGCCTTATGTAGCAGTAACCATGGGTGCTGTGTTGTAAGTGTATTTGTGTCAGTATAGGTTGCTATGTTTGTGACTAATACTTTGTGATCAAGGCCGACTCAGCGGCATCGTCAGCTAAGCTGCCGTGCTGTCGTCACGGTCACTGCTGGAGACGTGGATTCGAGTGATGCCAAGCTCGGCCTCGCTCTTTGCACTGTCAGCGGTGCCAGATGTCTACTGTTTTTGCATGAGAGGCAACTAGACTCCTCCAACTAAACTGTTCCTTGTTTTCTACCGCCAGAGCTAGAACAAAGAAGATAATTAAGTAAATCTACTGTCACCCTGATGTCTCATTTCACTCTCCGTGGGTGACAATCCATGGGTCATCTAATGGAAGACGTAAGTAATAAAATATCGCCAGATGGTGTTTTCTGTGGACCCCCATGACGTCTGTTTGGGCCAACCATGTTACACTCTTAGAAAAAGTCGTTTTATGGTATTGATCGCTTTACACGCAGCGGCTTTGAATCGTACTTAACAAACAGAATCCGAAAGTGGTGTTGAATAATTCGAACAATGTGGAAAGAGTAGAACATTTTAGTGACTGGTGGAAATCGCGAAAGAAGTCCCGCAGGGTTCATTTTTTGGTCCACTCCAGTTCCTTATATATGTGAATGACCTTCAACGAACAGAATTGATACTATTTCTAGACGATTTCACTGTTATAATAAATATCTAACAGAACAGATGATGTTTCTCAAAGTATTGTTCAGTGTTCCTGTGAAAATGATCTCACCTTTAATTTTGAAAAAGACACAATGTATTCAATTGTATACAACAAACTGAGTCATACTGACAATCATGGTAACACATGAACGAGAGTCAGTAAACAGAGTAGAACGCTTTAAATTTTTTGGTGTACAAACTGATGAAAATTTGAACTGGAAGAAGCATATTACTCAGATTCTGAAACAATTCGTGTCTGCCCTTTCGGTTTTCGTATAATTGCAAATGTTGGAAGCAAACGAGTCAATATCTTTTGCATATTTCCACTTGGCAATGGCTTATATAGTAATTTTCTGCTGTAAGTCACTGCATAGAAAAAAGTACTGACTGCACAACAGCGAGCAGTAAGAATTGTATATGGCTTTCACCCCTTGGTCAGGCAACTCTTCACTGAGTTAGGCATTCTTACTGCAACATCGGAATACATATTCCGCTAACGGAATTCGTCATAAATAACCCCTCACACTTTGAGAAGAACAGTGATGTCCACACTTACGACACTAGAGCAAAAAGTGACGGTTATTACCCGTAATTAAAGCTGCCAGTGGCTCAGAAAGGTGCTCAATACGCTACAAGAAATGTATTTGATGATTTGTCCAGTAACATAAAATGTCTAACATGCAACAAAGCAAGTTTCAAAATCTAAACTAAACTAGTTTCTTCTGCACAACTCCATCTAATCCAGGAACGACTTAATATTAAAAAAATTGTAGCCTGAAAAAGAAACTCTTGTTTTTAAATGTAGCTGCATTAATAGACTTAAAAATTGTTAGTTCATACAGTTGGCGGCAGTGTCGCGTACACAAGGAACAGAAGGGCAGTCCATTGTCGGGTCCTCTCATTTGTACTCAGTTGATTCA
Organism: Schistocerca piceifrons; assembly: GCF_021461385.2. Lineage (NCBI taxonomy): Eukaryota > Metazoa > Arthropoda > Insecta > Orthoptera > Acrididae > Schistocerca > Schistocerca piceifrons. Next base: position 74,635,425 of record NC_060140.1, read on the forward strand.
TTCGAAAATAGTTCCGACCTGATTATGGCCGCATGACGAGAATTAACAGAGTCTGAACGCAGAATGGTAGATGGAAATTTGTGGTAAGTTCATATGGGACCAAACTGCTGAGGTTATGGGACCCTAGGCATACATACTACTTGATCTAACACACACACCCATGCCCGAGGGAGGACTCTAACCTCCGAAGCGCGGGGTCCAGGGTTCGATTCCCGGCGGGGTCAGGGATTTACACCTGCCTCGAGATGACTGGGTGTTTGCGTTGTTCTCATCATTTCATCATCATTCATGAAAGTGGCGAGACTGGACTGAGCAAAGGTACGGGCGCTGATAACCGCGCAGTTGAGCGCCCCACGAACTGAACATCATCATCATCAGCAGCAGCGAACCTCCGACAAGAGGAGCCGCGGGAACCGTGGCAAGGCACACTAAACCACGAGGCTACCTCCGCGCGGCTGATGGTAGGTGAAACTAGATGCATGAAACATTCCATTTCGAAAATCATTAGGGAATTCAATATCTAGAGATTCACTGTGTCACGAGTGCGCCAAGAATACCAAATTTCAGGTATTACCTCTCACCTCAGACAACGCAGTTGCCGACTTGACGACCGAGAGCAGAGGCGTTTTAGCAGAGTTCTCTGTGCCAACAGACAAGCAGTACGGCGTGAAATAGCCTCAGAAATTAAAGTAAGACGTACGGTGAACGTATCCTTTAGGAGAGTGCGGCAAAATTTGGCGTTAATGGTGTTGTGGACTGGCAAGAGAGCCAATCCACAGTGACGTGTAACCGAAAGGCACGCGCTTAAACTCACGCAGGCTGGCGTGAGGTCTGAAACAGGATACGTAATAAATGCTATAAAGAAAAGTACGTAGCTGCTGGAATACTTAACTTTAATCCACAACTGGTGAACATTGGTCTTGTTACTGTACATGCTTCATTAGATACATAGCAAAGGATAAATGGCGCCTTGCTAGGTCGTAGCAATTGACTTAGCTGAAGGCTATGCTAACTATCGTCTCGGCAAATGAGAGCGTAATTCTCAGTGAACCTTTCCTAGCAACGTCGGCTGTACAACTGGGGGGAGTGCTAGTAAGTCACTCTAGACCTGCCATGTGGTGGTGCTCGGTCTGCAATTACTGACAGTGGCGACACGCGGGTCCGTCGTATACTAGCGGACCGCGGCCGATTTAAAAGCTACCACCTAGCAAGTGTGGTGTCTGGTGGTGACACCACAAATGGGCTATGGCAGCAGACGACCGACGAGAGTGCGTTTGCCTACAGCACGAAATAGCGTGCAGCGCATTTCCTCGTCATATCGGTTGGATCCTAGACGCCTGAAATGCCATCGTCTGGTCAGATGAGTCTCGATTTCGGTTCGTAAGGTTTCGAGTGTGGCGCACACCCCATGAAACCATAGACCCAAGTTTCAACATGGCACAGTGCAAGCTGGTGGTGGCTGGATTATGGCGTGGGCTGTGTCTACAGGGAATGGACCCGGTCCTCTGGTCCAACTGAACCGATCATGGACTGGGAATAGTGATGTTGGGCTACTTGGATAACATTTTCAGCCATCCATGGACTTCATGTTACCAGTCAACAGTGTCATATCAGCAGGCCACAACTGTTCGAGACTGGTTTGAACAACATTCTGGACAGTTTGAGCGAATGATGTGGCCACCCATATCGCCTGACATCATTCCCATCGAACATTTATGGGACACAATCGATAAGTGAATTCGTGCACAAAATCCTGCACCGGCTGCACCTTCGCAATTACGGACGATTGAGAGGCAGCACGACACAATATTTCTGCAGGGAACTTCCAACGACTTGTTGAGTCCATGCCACGTCGAGTTGCTACACTACAGCGGACCAAAGGAGTCCTATACGATGTTGGGAGGTGTCCCATAACTACTGTCACCTCATTGTATATATACGAGGGCAGTTCAATAAGTAATGCAACACATTTTTTTTCTCGGCCAATTTTGGTTGAAAAAACCGGAAATTTCTTGTGGAATATTTTCAAACATTCCCGCTTCGTCTCGTATAGTTTCATTGACCTCCGACGGGTGGCAGCGCTGTACCGAGCTGTTAAAATGGCGTCTGTAACGGATGTGCGTTGCAAACAACGGGCAGTGATCGAGTCTCTTTTGGCGGAAAACCAGGGCATCTCAGATATTCATAGGCGCTTGCAGAATGTCTACGGTGATCTGGCAGTGGACAAAAGCACGGTGAGTCGTAGGGCAAAGCGTGTGTCATCATCGCCGCAAGGTCAAGCAAGACTGTCTGATCTCCCGCGTGCGGACCGGCCGTGCACAGCTGTGACTCCTGCAATGGCGGAGCGTGCGAACACACTTGTTCGAGATGATCGACGGATCACCATCAAACAACTCAGTGCTCAACTTGACATCCCTGTTGGTAGTGCTGTCACAATTGTTCACCAGTTGGGATATTCAAAGGTTTGCTCCCTCGTTGTCTAACCGAACACCATAAAGAGCAAAGGAGAACCATCTGTGCGGAATTGCTTGCTCCTCATGTGGCTGAGGGTGACAATTTCTTGTCAAAGATTGTTACAGGCGATGAAACATGGGTTCATCACTTCGAACCTGAAACAAAACGGCAATCAATGGAGTGGCGCCACACCCACTCCCCTACCAAGAAAAAGTTTAAAGCCATACCCTCAGCCGGTAAAGTCATGGCTACAGTCTTCTGGGACGCTGAAGGGGTTATTCTGTTCGATGTCCTTCCCCATGGTCAAACGATCAACTCTGAAGTGTATTGTGCTACTCTTCAGAAATTGAAGAAACGACTTCAGCGTGTTCGTAGGCACAAAAACCTGAACGAACTTCTCCTTCTTCATGACAACGCAAGACCTCACACAAGTCTTCGCACCCGAGAGGAGCTCACAAAACTTCAGCGGACTGTTGTTCCTCATGCACCCTACGGCCCCGATTCCATATGTTTGGTCCCATGAAGGACGCAATCCGTGGGAGACACTACGCGGATGATGAAGAAGTTATTGATGCAGTACGACGTTGACTCTGACATCGACCAGTGGAATGGTACCGTGCAGGCATACAGGCCCTCATTTCAAGGTGGCGTAAGGCCGTAGCATTGAATGGAGATTACGTTGAAAAATAGTGTTGTGTAGCTAAAAGATTGGGGAATAACCTGGTGTATTTCAATGCTGAATAAAACAACCCCTGTTTCAGAAAAAAAATGTGTTGCGTTACTTATTGAACTGCCCTCGTACCTTGTAAACCGATTCGTTCCATATTGTTTCATTAAAAGACCTGTTCAAATGATGTATGAAACTAACTAAATAACAAGACCACATCTGTTGCTGATAATTGGCAACCAATACTGTACAATCGCAATAAAGTCATGAGACGTTCAATTGACTCTTTTCTTAGAACATGTTACGCGTCTCGGGATTACACCAATCTTCAGACATCTGTTACAAAAAGGTAAAAAAACATAAGTGAACAGCACACAACACGTCTCAACGTTATAGAAAATGACATCTGGTCATATGAGCTACACAGCACAAACTTCAACTCCTTGCTAACCAACCAGGTGTACAGTCTTGGCAACTCAAAAAAATTGTGGAATAACATATGACTATAACTGCTACACAAGCAGTCTTGACGCTGACTGACACTAAACAAGTCAACTAGCAGCGAAGCGCTCTCGGCAGGGGGCGCTGCATTGTCATGTGCTCCATGCGTTCACATGTAATTCAATAATAATATACTCAGCATACAACATCTAACAGGGTGTAATTACGACAGCAACCGGATTAATGCTTCCGTATACGTTAACACTAAAGGATTTTTTAAAAAAATTTTTAAACTCCAGAGTTTTTTACATTGCCATACTATACATCTAGCCAGTAGTGGCATTAAGCACAACTCAAACCAAATGTCAATATAAAATAATTAATTAGAGGGGGGGGGGGAGGGTTCCTTCATGAGTAAACCTTTCAGCTTCTCAAATTTCTAAAAGAATACCACCAAATTAAATACAACCAACATTATCCGTCATAAACTAAAACCCTGTGATCATCTCGCGTGCACAAACGTCTTAAGCGCCATCTGTGAAAGCCAACGGCAACCACATCGGCAGCAGCCATCCGCCTATCGAATTACAGCCAAGTGATATTCATGGGCCGTGATTGTCCAAAAAGAAGCCTCCAAACAACTTACATCCCTCTACCACAGGAAAAAAAGTTTAATGGAGAGAGGGAGAACATTTTTATATGACCAGATCTCATTTTCTGTAACGTTGAGATATGTAGTGTGCTGTTCACTTATGTTATGTACTTTTTTGTAACAGATGTCTGAAGATGGGTGTAATCCCGAAACGTGTAACAAGTTCTAATAAAAGAGTCAATTGAACATCTCATGACTATTGCTATTGTACGGCATTGGTTGCCAATTATTAACATAAAAATGATCGCAGGCCTCAGACAGGATATTATGTCCTGTATATCACACATCTGTTGCTGTTATCCACTTTCGAGGGAAAAATTTCCGTTTCTAACAATGTCGACGTCGAAGGAACGTTTAACTAGAGCCTTCCTTCCTTTCTATACTGCCTTTATTTTATTTATTTATTTATATATTTATTGTTCCGTGGGACCAAATTATGGAGAAGTCTCCATGGTCATGGAACGAGTCAATACATGAAATTAGAACACGATAGTAGAAACAGATAAAATGAAATATAAGTAACATATTCAGGCGACAATTCGTAAATTTAAATAAAGAAAATCAACAATGTAAGACTGGAATTTGCTTAATTTTTCAGCTCTTCCAGGAGCTCCTCGATAGAATAGAAGGAGTGAGCCATGAGGGAACTCTTCAGTTTAGACTTAAAAGCGTTTGGGCTACTGCTAAGATTTTTGAGTTCTTGTGGTAGCTTATTGAAAATGGATGCAGCGGAATAGTGCACTCCTTTCTGCACAAGAGTCAAGAAACTGCATTCCACACGCAGATTTGAATTCTGCCTAGTATTTTAACTGAGTGAAAGCTGCCAAGTCTTGGGAATAAGCTAATATCGCTAACAACAAACGACATTAAAGAAAATATGTACTGTGAGGGCAATGTCAGAATTCCCAGACTATTCAATAGGGGTCGACAAGAGGTTCTCGAACTTACACCACACATAGTTCGAACAGCCCGTTTTTGAGCCAAAAATACCCTTTTTGAATCAGAAGAATTACCCCAAAAAATAATACCATATGACATAAACGTATGAAAATATGCGAAGTAGACTACTTTTCGCGTTGAACTGTCACTTATTTCAGATACTGTTCTAATGGTAAATAAAGCAGCATTTTGTTTCTGAACAAGATCCTGAACGTGGGCTTTCCACAACAGCTTACTATCTATCCGAACGCCTAGGAACTTGGACTGTTCCGTCTCGCTTATAATATGCCCATTCTGTCTGATCAAAATATCGGTTCTTGTTGAATTGTGAGTTAGAAACTGTACAAACTGAGTCTTACTGTGATTCAGCATCAAATTACTTTCCACAAGCCACAAACTTATTTCACAAACTACATTATTTGTTACTGTTTCAGTATTTCACACAAGATCCTTCACTACCAAGCTGGTGTCATCAGCAAACAGAAATATTTTTAAATCACCTGTAATACGAGAAGGCATATCATTTATATAAATAAGAAACAGCAGTGGCCCGAGCACTGACCCTTGGGGAATGCCCCACTTAACAGTTCTCCATTGGGACTGAACATCACTACCACTCTCAATATTGCGGAGAATTACCTTCTGCTTTCTGTTCTTAAAGTAAGAGGCAAACCAATTGTAAGCTACTCCCCTTACTCCATAATGGTCCATCTTCTGCAGTAATATTTTGTGGTCAACACAGTCAAAAGCCTTCGTTAAATCAAAGAAAACAGCTAGCGCTCGCAACGTTTTATTTAATCCGTCCAAAACCTCACAGAGAAAGGAGAATATAGCATTTTCAGTTGTTAAACCATTTCTAAAACCAAACTGTACATTTGACAGCAAATTATGTGAATTTAAATGCTCCAGTAACCTTGTATATACAACCCTCTAGATAACTTTAGCAAACACCGATGGCATAGAAATAGGTCTATAATTGATGACTAACTGAAACCCTCAGCTGCCGACAGGTGTTGTTGATATACCTCTATGTGGACAGCTAAAAATGTGTGCCCCGACCGGGACTCGAACCCTGGATCTCCTGCTTACATGGCAGACGCTCTACCCATCTTTTTTTTTTTTTTTTTTCAAAAAATTGCGTTCAAACGAATATAATTCGTGAAGTAAGGCACTTCGATATTGTTTTTAAATAATGAAAATATTTAGCACCGCATAAGGTTTGAACTCATAACCCTCCGCGTAGCAGCCGATCACCTTTTTTTTTTTTTTTTTAGACACTTCGATATTCTTTTTAAATAAAGAAAATATTAAGCAGCGAACAAGGTTTGAATTCCGATCCTTTCGCTTAGCAGCTAAACACCTTTTTTTTTTTTTTTACCTAAACATCTTTTTTTTTCTTTTTTTTTGGGAACAAAAAAAATTTTTTTTTTCAATGCCAAACTCAAATTTCTTTTCCTTTAAGAACAAATTGAGAGGAATAAATATACTGGTTTCTCCTTCCAGTAAACAAAAATGAGCCTCCTTCGTCTTGTCGGCGAAGAAGCAATCTTTTGGAACAAAAAAAGTTTCTCAAAGCCAAAATCAAATTTCTTTTTCCTTTAAGAACAAATTGTGAGGAATAAATAAGTAAAAGTTTTTTTTCTTTTTTTTTCGAAAGAAAACAAAGACTCCGATTACACTAGTTTCACTTTCCAGTAAACAAAAATGAGTCTCCTTCGTCTTGTTGGCGAAGAAGCAATCCTTTGGAACAAAAAAAAGTTTCTCAAAGCCAAAATCAAATTTCTTTTTCCTTTAAGAACAAACTATGAGGAAGAAATGAGGAAAAGCTTTTTAAGTCGTCATGCGACTTGTAGTTAATGTCCAGTTCTTACAGGAGCTCCTGAAGTGTATCCGCCTACAGCATGCCAGCTCGTCCAAACGTGTCTTCTCATGGCGTAGGCGTGAGTTCTGGGTAGCAGATCTATTCAGTTCGGTTCGTTTTATACAGTTTTCAGCTTCTCAGGGCTTGGACGTTCCAGCTACTAGGTGGGTCATCGAAAGTGCTCCGTAAGAAATTAGAAAAATATTGTTTATAGCGTGGGTTGCGTATCAGGACACAGCGTCGTTCGTTGAGATAAGTCCAATATCCTAGCGTAGACTTGTCGCCTGAAGTAAAAAGATAGCGGATCGTGTGGCCACAGATCCAATTCACAGAGTTAGTTTTGGCGGAGGGGTAGAAAGTCTTATCGGGGTACAAAAGCATGTGGACGTCGATCTGAGCCGGTGTCTGGCGAGTAAGAAACGCCAAAATTCGCCACGCAAGTGTTCAGACGTCTAGCGCTGTGCTACAATGGAACCGGTGGACATCCGTGTCATACACTCCACAGTGGGTGCAGAGAGATGAATCAGCGAGATGGATGCGGTGCAGACGATCTCGGTTAACTTGTTTGCCATTCACGGTGATGTACTACGCTGATTGAACGTCTGATTCGAGAAAACGCGCATGGATCGCCTTCCATATGTGTCGCCACACGTACTGTGGATACTTACGTTCGATGGGGTTGGACGGGCGGCACTGTTGCAACAATTCGGATACTGTTTTCGTGAGGTACAAACGTGTAAGTGGTAAGGACCGGTAGATATAACTGAACTCCAGGAAAAATCGTTGGATGTAATAAAAGGGGGTTGGAATGGTCGATACCAGTACTGGGGCGCACAAGGAGGCCGGTGCAAAGTTGTGAAGCAGGAGGCTAGTAAGGCTCTGCGGGCAACGATGCCAAAGTTTGAGTTGGGAGCTGACGTATAGTGCCTTGACACGAGTCGGCACGTGGATGAGTCCCATCCCGCCACGGTCTCGTGGCAGTGCAAGGGATTCATACTGCACCTTGAATAACATCCCCGAGCTGACGAAGGAGCCGAAAGCCATCAACAGTCGTCGCGCCAGGAGATTTGGGACTGGTAGTACTTGAGCTACGTGTGGTATACGGGAAGCATGATACATGTTCACGTATTGCGCGCGTTGGATAACGTCGAGAGCTCGTAGCCGGTGATCTGCGAGATTTGCTCTGATTGTCTGTAGCAAGCGTCTACCATTGATATCCGCTGAGCGCCGCAGGTCTGCTGTGAAATCAAGTCCAAGACACCGTATGGTGGCGGCGACACTAAGGGGGGCAGCGCATCTCTCCGGCAAGCCCTCACCAATGAGCAGGACCTTGGATTTTGACACGTTGAGGCAGCTCCCCGACGCTTCGCCGTAAGTCGCCACCCATGCCGGTGCTGCTCGTACTTCATCTTCACTGCGCAGATATAGTACTATGTCGTCTGCGTAGGCTGTACAACAAAAACGGTGGCCTTGCACAGCCATGCCTTCCAAACGTTGGCGCATGCCCTGGAGCAGGGGTTCCAAGGCGAAAGCATACAAAATCGTGGAAAGAGGGCATCCTTGCCGTCCAGATCGTGCGATGACCAGAGACGGTGTAAGACGACCATTGTACATGATTTTAGAGGTTGCACTACGCAACAGGCGCATAACCACTGTTACAATACCGCCAGGGAAAACCCATATGCTGAAGAACTGTCCGTAAATAGAAGTGGTCAACACGGTCTAAAGCCTGGCTAAAGTCCAGTGAAGCCAAGGCGCCAGGGAGACGCTGATGATGCGCTAATGCTATCATGTCTCTGTAACGGCAAAGGGCCGTACGGATGTTGTCGCCTCCTAGGGAAGTCTGGTCGCAGGCTGTGACGTAACGTGCGACCTTCTTGAGTCGCGATGCCAGTAGCCGTGTGAATATTTTCATGTCGCTGTTGAGCAAAGTAATTGGTCGATAGTCCTGGACCCTCGATAACCCGCGCGGTTTATGTACGGGGATAATAATTCCTTCTAGAAAGGCGCTCGGGACCACTGTCCTCGGTGACATCAGCTCTTGTGCGATTGCCGTCCACGTGGAAGCCAACAAATACTGAAAACTTTTATAAAATTCGATGGGTATACCGTCAGGTCCAGGAGACCTGTTATCGGAACCCGCCTTGATAGCATCTACCACTTCATCTGTGGTTACGTCGTCTTGGAGGTCATGCACTGCATCCTCCGGAAGAGTGTTCGTAGTGAGCTGAGCGACTTCTGTGATCAGTGCTGCAGAATGCGGTACGGCTGCGTATAGCCCGGCAAAATGAGCATGGAGAGCACGACCGATGCTTTGTTGGGTGTCGTGCCGGCGCCCTTCCACATCAGTGAGGACTTGGATCAGAGCTCGTCGTCGTCGTTGTCTTTCCTGAAGGAGGTGGTACATCGACGGACGTTCTTGAGGGATTCGATTAGAAGCTCGAGAACGGACTACAGTGCCTTCCAAGTAACGCCGCATGATCAAGGAGATCTGCGCCTTCGTGCGATGGACCATCGACTGCCGGGCTGGCGAGAAAGGCATCGTCGAACAGTCACGTAGAATGGTGTAGTAGAAGTGCAGGGTATTAGTTTGCCACGCCTTTAATTCCTTTCCAAAACTCATCAGATTCTTCCTCAGGGTCGGCTTTGCACAGGAGAGCCACCATGATAAGGTGGAGTCATAGGCTTCTCGACGATGGTGGCAGCGTGCCCACGCTTCTTCGACCATACGGCGACAGTCTGAGGAGGTCAGGTGAGCGACATTGAGTTTCCACAGACCACGACTATGCCACACTTGCTGTCGGGCGAGAGTGACGTCACAGAGGTATGCATCATGGTCTGAAAAGGCCAAGGGCCAGACTTCCGCATGACGTGTGCCATCAGCAAGGGAGCGGGTAACGTAGATGCGATCTATGCGGCTTGACGAGTGAGAGGTGTAGAATGTATAGCCCGGTTGAATTCCGCGGAGCTTCTTCCATGTGTCAACAAGTCGGAGACGGTCGATGACCACTGAGAGAGATGCACAAGGGGAATGTCGCGGGAGTTGGTCCGCGGGCTCTTGTGTCGAGTTAAAATCCCCACCGAGTACCAAATCGTCCTGCGGACCGGTGAAGAGGGGTGTGACGCTTTCGGCAAAAAAAGTTTGTCGGTCATGACGGCGGCCAGTGCCGGACGGAGCGTAGATATTAATAATACGCACGCCGAACAGTGTGAGGGCCATACCTCGCGCAGTGAGGAGGTAGATGACGTCCTCTGCAGGGAGTCCGTCGCGTAGCAGGATGGCGACGCCGCTACCGGTATCGGATGCGGGGGAAACATGGGCGTTGTATCCGGTGGGAACTAGGAAGTCAGCCACAAACACCTCTTGTAAGAGTGCTATATCCACATCCGCAGAGTAAATAGTGTCTCTGAACATGGCCAGTTTATGGGGGGCACGAATGGTGGCAAGATTCATCGTGGCGATACGATATTGCTGTGTGCGGCCATCCTCAGTATTTGCAGAACGTGCGGTAGAAGTAGCCGGCAGGTGGTGACCCGCCGGTGGTCCCGCAGTGGTGATAATTACTGGCGGGGCGCCAGCCCCAGTGTCGCCGAGGTGGACTCCTGTGCAGACACGCTGGCAGTCTGTTCCGCTTCTTCTTCAACGTCATCGGCCCAGGAAGCTGACGACGTGGACATGTGACGGTCACGTACTTCCGGAACGGGTGTTGTGGATTCCGCAACATGAGTGGCAGGGGGATCGCCGTCATCATTCGTTGACAACGGCGAGGACACGTCCCTGGCTGGGAGAGTAGGCGTCACAGGAGGGGCTCCTGTTGCTGCCACATCGCGTGACTGGACGCAATGTGGGAGATCACCGTCAGACATCAGGTCAACGTCTCGTGGGGCCGTCTGAGAAAGGGCGTCATCGGAAGGCGTTCGTCGTCGTTTCCTGTGTTTGCGAGGCGACCGCTGTTTTCTGATGTGGCCTTCTGAATCAGAATGTGGTCGCCCGTCGTCTGACGCCGAACCCGTCTGGACAAAGGCAGACGTCGGCACGACACCGAGGTCGACGTCCATGGTTCCAACAGGAACATCGGTTTCGGTCTGCAAACCGGACGGTCCTGAAGCGAGCACTGGAGGTGACGCCGTGCTTGTGTCCTCGGCGCGTTGTGCTGCGGCGGGTGGCGTTGACGATGCTGCTGGCGCTATCGAGATTGGTACGACGGGGTCCTGTGCAACCTTGGCGTAGGTGATGGGTAAGGACGTGACCGTCGAAGCCTGGGTCTCTTCACGTAACGGCGTCTGTATTAAACGGCGGTGTAAGCATTCGGAACGTACATGTCCCTCCTGGCCACATCCTGCGCACGTTCGTGGCTCTCCATCATACATGACGATGGCCCTCACACCGCCAATCAACAGGTACGTTGGGACATGTTTCGTCAGCTCAATTTTTATTTGCCTGACGCCATTTAATACGGGGTAGGTCGTAAATGTTTGCCACTTCTCCGCGACGTGACCCAAGACGGTGCCATATGGTTGGAAAGCGGCAATGACCACATCCTGAGGCACCTCGAACGGGAGTTCAAACACCCGCAATGTCCGGAGACCGAATCCAGCGTGGGCGACTGTCACAGCACCCATATATCCATCAGAGTGTTTAAATTTCAGTCCGGTGGCATGACGGTGAATTATGTCATTGCAAATTTCCTCCGTCGACATCTTGATGTAGACAACACTTCCAGTGATGGAAAAATGTATGCCGATTACGTCCTGGGGGTTCAAACGTAGATCCTCACGTATGAACTGCTCGACTTCGAAAGCTCTGGGTCGTGGATGTTCGGCCTGAAACGTTACTTTGATCGTTGCACGGCGGTACGAGTGCGCCATGGTGTACGTTAGTACTGGACGCGATAGACACAAACACCGCGACGCGGAAGTAAACACCGCCAAGAGCGGAGCGTCACACGGCGCGCGGAGCAGCTCCGCACGCTAGCACGGCTGCGAGCCGACTCTTCCATCTGAGCCACCGAGGACACAGATGAATAGCGCGACTGCAGGGACATATCCCTTGCACGCTTCCCGTGAGTCTCACATACCCAACTGTCCACAATTCTACCTATGTAATTTACCTTATAGACTTTTGCCCATTCAGCTGTCCATATCGAGGTATATCAACAACGCCTGTCGGCAACTGAGGGTTTCAGTTAGTCATCATTTATTCCAGGGAAAAGCTGCACGGTCATCTACAGTATCTGTTCTTTCGAGAACAGTTACTGTCTTCATATGTATAGGTCTATAATTGTCAACATTATCCGTGTCTCCCTTTTCATAAAGTGGCTTCACTACCGAGTAGTTTAATCGGTCAGGAAACCGACCACTCCTAATGGAAAAGTTACACGAGATACGGGAAAGGTCTGCTGACTGTAGCGGGACACAATTCGTCCCACCCTTGGTGTTAAAGGCAGTCGTACGAAGGTGTTGGTTCCAGTGACAGACAGCTGCGGCGGTGGAGATAACCAGATTAGCTGCGCTTTACGGGGGCCGGTTCGGGCCACTTACGCGCGGGTACAGGCGCTCCGGTAACGCCAAACGAGGCGCGAGCAACCTGATCCCGGCCCGGTCCACCCATCACCGCCAATGAGCGGCGCTGCGGGCGCATGCGTAATGAGGCGAGGCGGCGCCGGTCGGGCGTCACCTGCGCGCCGCGCCCGCGGCCTGGGGCGCGGGGGCGGCCGCCGGCCCACGAGCTCCCGCCCACGGCCGGGGGCGGCCAGTCGTCGCCCCCAGGGGCGCCCGCCGCCCCCGCGGGGCGTCGCAGCGGCCGGCAGCGCGCCTCGCGACCACACCTGCGCAGGTGGCGGCCGCGCGTTCACGGCTGATTAACTGCTGGCCCGTGCGCCGCCAAATGGTCTAACAGAATATTTTCTGATAGCTGGGCGCCGCGGGCCTAAAGTGAGACGTGACGTCGATCGGAGACCATTTTACACATTAACAACTGTCCGCAGCCGGATTAGGTGGGCATTTATTGAGTGTTTAAGTCTCATATCTTTCGTCAACATTGCGCGCAAATGCACTATGGAGACTGTCTAATTTCATTAGAAGCTACTCTTCAGTGTGGGTTGCAGTGAGGTAAACTAGTACGTTTACGCACGTCTCCGATCCCGCACCCACCCCTCCCCAGTCTCTCTCTCTTTCTCTTTCTGTCTCTATCTTTCAAATGGTTTCATGGCTCTGAGCACTATGGGACTTAACATCTGAGGTCATCAGCTCTAGGGGTAGAACTTAGAACTACTTAAACCTAACTAACCTAAGGATATCGCACACATCCATGCCCAAGGCAAGATTCGAACCTACGGTCGCGCGGTTCCAGACCTCTAACTTTCTCTCTCTCCCTCCCTCCCTCTCTCTCTTTCTCCCGATCCCCACTCTGTTTATCTCTCTCTCTCTCTCTCTCTCTCTCTCTCTCTCTCTCTCTCTCTCTGTGTGTGTGTGTGTGTGTGTGTGTGTGTGTGTGTCATACGATCCTGAGTTCCATTCGCAAAGAGCTCACGAATTTGGTTCAAATGGTTCAAATGGCTCTGAGCACTATGGGACTCAACTGCTGTGGTCATTAGTCCCCTAGAACTTAGAACTACTTAAACCTAACTAACCTAAGGACATCACACACATCCATGACCGAGGCAGGATTCGAACCTGCGACCGTAGCAGTCGCACGGTTCCGGACTGCGCGCCTAGAACCGCGAGACCACCGCGGCCTCACGAATTTGGGATATGGCTCTAGGAGAACCTGAAGTAGACGGGAAGATCAATAGACTGACTGGCCATGAGTGTGTCTCTTGTCTGGATAGGTAACGGCTGGGCGTTTATAAGGTATTTTAAAGGAGAATGCGTAACGTTCCTTTTCTAAATACCGGTTTATTCTCCTACACGCTACGATGAGCTTCTTCCAGGTGGTTTGCTAAACCACCACCCATTTTTTGTGGGGTCAGGAGGAGGTCGCATAAAGCAGTAAGTCTGAACGTATGATTCTCAGTAGAAATGGTAAGCCGGCGACAACAAGCAGCAGATATACATTAAATAGCCCCTTTCTGTATTCAGTGAAAATATTCTCTCTGTGCAATCCGCGTCGACGCTGCAATCTGTATGCGTTGCAACCGCACATACGTGGCACAGGCTATTTCTGCAAGGAAGATTCCATTTACACTAAACGTTCTGAAAGCTATACTTTATCATTCAGTTCCTCGGCTGTACAGTCTTTCTTGCAACGAATCATTTCAGGTTATAATCTTTATTAATATTGTGTTTATACTAGTCGCTGGTGAGGAGGAAAGTTAGTTATTAGTATTTTATTAATGATCTCATTCAGAAGCAGCCAAATTACAGTCATCACAGTCGCTCAAGAAAGTTATGATTAAGCTTTACTTGTTTAATCAGAATCGGACGATGACTCTCCTTGTCCGCAGTCTCGATGATTGAAAGCGATCTGCAATCCTGTGTAAATAAAATGTCTTGGTTTTCTTGCGATGCGTAGTCAGTCGGGAAACCTCATATCAAGCGGAATGTTTGCTTTGATAGAATTTAATTATCAAATGAAATAACGGAGCTCTTGGATCTAATAATTGCAGGTTCGTTTCCAATTCATCCGAAGTTCCCTTCTGATTACCAACGAAACGACACCTCCGTGGAAATTTCCAATTAGAGAATAAATATATAATGAAATTCCTTACAAAACTTTGATGTAAATGCTCAGTATATATTTTCTTGGGTAGCATACAATATATTTTCAATCTCTTTCTTCCAGTAATCTCGATAGCAAAATTACAATTATTCAATGCGGCTATTCGGCTCGGAGAAGATCCTAGAAGTCCCTTCAACACACCAGAGAGAATATTAAAAAGAGTAATTATGCGCTCATGGAATAGTAATAGTACTGTAGTACTTTGCGCATCGATTCTGCGAGTATATAGATGGTCAAGTAGGAAACGTAATTCACTCACAGAATTGTCCATGGATAATTAGTAGAATATGAAGAGATATTATAAGGTCATAGTTGATAGACTCTGTTGCTTTGCACTATATTGCAAAGGTTAATTGATGTTGCAAAATCCTGTGTGTACAAAAAGCAATCCACTCACAGAAAACTAAATGTGCGAAGGGCACGTCTTTAAGATGTAAGTTAACTATTTTAAACTGTCAATTATAATGAACAACTTGATTTCTATAGAACCTAAAGTGAAGATTTACTCAGAACTTTATTTTAGTATTAATTGAAGTAGTGTAACGGTAAACACTATAATTTATTCCATGAAACATACTAAAAAAATGAGAGGGCTGTTCAAGATTGCTGAATTATTGACAAAGTCAGTGGACGTACATGGTGACAATTGTTGAACTACGTGAAATAAAATCGTCATAATTTCTGAACGGTTTGGTTCCGACGTTCAGACTGCACAGTTGGCAGCGGGAGCATGATGGGAATTAGTACGCCTTGTATGGTTCGGTTTGGCGACGAAGCCCATTTTCATTTGGATGGGTTCGTCAGTAAGCAGAACTGGCGCATTTGGGGGACTGAGAATCCGCATTTCGAGATCGAGAAATCTCTTCGCCCTCATCGGGTGACTGTGTCATGTGCAATGTCCAGTCACGGAATAACCGGTCAGATATTCCTTGATGGCACGGTGAGTGCCAGACTGTTCGTGAAGGTTGCGGAAGATGATTTCATCCCCCTTATCCAAAATGACCCTCATTTCCACAAGATCTGGTTCGTGCAAGACGGCGCTCGACCCCATCGAAGCAGGAGAGTGTTTGATGTCCTGG
Source organism: Schistocerca piceifrons (assembly GCF_021461385.2). Taxonomy (NCBI): domain Eukaryota; kingdom Metazoa; phylum Arthropoda; class Insecta; order Orthoptera; family Acrididae; genus Schistocerca; species Schistocerca piceifrons. Next base: position 74,651,238 of record NC_060140.1, read on the forward strand.
AGGAGCACTTTTGGGAGCTCATTCTGGCTGTGGGGTAACCAGAGGTGACAGTCATTAGCATCGATTGGCGACCATATTCTCCGGGTCTGAACACATTCGACTCCTTTTTTAGTGGCTATATTAAAGACAAGGTGTACACCAATAACCCAAAAACCTTTGCTGCGCTCAAAACAGCCATTCAAACGGTCATCGACCGATGTTCCGACACTTCAGCGGGTCGTGCAGAATTTCGCTACATCATTGCCAGTGACGGCAGGCATATCAAACAAGTCATAATCTAAATCCGAATATCTGTAGTGACGTTTACATGTTGTATAAATTGCATGCATGCCGTAGTTTGTAATTAATTTACCTTTTTTCCGTATAGTTCAATAATTGTCACCTTGTACCTTTAACAACTGGATTTTCAATGGTTGTAGAGTAACATTCCCCAACGAGGTAACTAAGCGCTTCTAACGCGGAATATCAAACAGTAATTTGGTTTGAAAATTCAGTAATCCCAAACGAACACAATGGCTAGACAACTGCCAGTTGATCAAAAGGCTCGTGCACTCAATACAGCAACTGTGAATCTCAGACAGGTTACTGCAAGTGCAGAACAAGAATGCCTCATAACGCCGGTGCTGCAACTTATAATCACCGTAATTATTGTCGGACAGCCGTGATGGACACAGCTGACGTGCAGACTGCTCTCTTGCAGAGGACGTGGGCGCAGTGCTGCACTTGCAACCCTGAACCGCAGTAGCCCGCTAAGATCAGCTCTCCGGAGTATGACTTCACCGTCCCGACCACGCCCTATCAACTCCGCCCACCGCGAAATCTAACTACTGTCCTTTATTTTCTAGGGTCCTCATACACCGCGCAACTCCCGCTTTTCTAGCGTCTTCACACGCCAAGCGGCCGGCCGCTGTGTGATTCTAGGCGCTTCAGTACAGAACCGTGCTGCTGCTACGGTCGCAGGTTCGAATCCTGCCTCGGGCGTGGATGTGTGTGATGTCCTTAGGTTAGTTAGATTTAAGTAGTTCTAAGTGTACGGGACTGATGACCTCAGACGTTAAGTCCCATAGTGCTGAGAGCCATTTGAACCATACGCCGAGCAATATTTTCCCGTCAAGCAGTACATGTCTCCGAATAGCCATAAGTGTGTAAACACAGCCCAACAGTCCTTCAGCATACAGAACCCGCCAAGACAATGAGTCACAATACCAATTCAATCACATCATAAATCGCTTTCCCACTACCAAAAGAACAATCGCCTCAGCCCTGTCTCCTTAACGTCACTTACTAACATACGAATGACACGATTTCACAGCTAGCACTAGCTGCGCATCAGAGGTCCTCTGAAATTAGAGATCTGTACACGGGGCTACGCCCGTTGTTTTGGTTCAAATGGCTCTGAGCACTATGCGACTTAACTTCTGAGGTCATCAGTCGCCTAGAACTTAGAACTAATTAAACCTAACTAACCTAAGGACATCACACACATCCATGCCCGAAGTAGGATTCGAACCTGCGACCGTAGCGGTCGCTCGGCTCCAGACGCCCGTTGTTTTGCATCCCATGTTTCTTTGCGATAGCGAACGATAGTGATCTACAAATCTTTCTTTTCGAAACGTAGAAAAGCTGTGCTCTCCCCCTCTTTGTGTGGTTACCCGGTCACATTTCTGCTGTTAGGCACGCCCAGGATGTAAAATGCACAACACCCATTGAGCCCTCTGGCTGCGCGCTGCTGACCCGACTTAGGGAACCACAGACACCTTATGGCAGAGAGCCGATCTTTTTTCGTAGCGATCTGTCCGTCCCGCTCCAAACCCATGGCACACTAAGAAAAGTCGCTCGGAAAACAGGATGTTCTACCGCCAAGTTAAAACGAAAAGAAACGATGCTAGAAAGAGTCCAATATGTACATCGTAGGACTCTTGACAATGTATCGATATATCAAAATCAGGCACGTCTTCCAAAAACATCGATATTCTTTTAACCGACATATTGACATCGAAATGGCAATATCGAGTGCGATATTTTTACTTTATGTTTATACATCTTTCATAGTTTTTGGTAAATATTTATAATTGTTCTTTTGAAATTGTAGTAGAACATAATTTTGCTTTCACTGTGTGATGAAGTCTTACTACTTTTAGAGATTTCACTTCGTCCAGCCTTTCTCTTTCACTGTGTGAAGCAAGTATAGGTGACACAAAGAAGAAGTCCGATTGCAGTGCGGTGTGGTGGTGTGAATGGAATTACAACCTTTCCGATGTGAAGAAAGAGCACACCAGTTGCGTCAAAAAACAATTTTAACGCAACTAGTGTGCTGTTTCTTCACATTGGCGTTCTTCAAAAACAGTTGTTGAAAATGATGAAAAAAAATTTAAATGATGAGATTGGCCTTTGCCGTGGACAGAGACGGTTGGGTGGTTCGTTGATTTGGAGCATGGGACCCATCACCGGTGTAATCGGTCCCATCGTATTACGGAAGGATGGGAAAGGAAGTCGGCCGTGCCCTTTCAAAGCAATCATCCCGGCATTTGCCTGAAGCGGTTTAGGGAAATCACGGAGAACTTACATCAGGACGGCCGGACGCTGGTTTGAACCGTCGTCCTCCCGAAAATGAGTCCAGTGTGCTAGCCACTGCGCAACCTCGCTCGGTGGGCCGAGATGTGCGAGGGGAAATGCTGACATAATCGGCGCTCGGCTCTATCAACAGAAACTGCAGCGTTTAACTTCACCACAAAATTTTGACAGAATAACTGCTAGGTTGCAGGCGTTTGCAGAAATGAAAAAGCAGGGATGTCGACAAGACGTGTTGCGGAAAAATCCGATATGTGACGAAACCGAGCGACGAACCCCCGGACACCTTTTATTGTACCACTTACATGCAGTTACCATTGTTGGTGTGGTGTCACCACACTTGCTAGGTGGTAGCCTTTAAATCGGCCGCGGTCCGGTAGTATACGTCGGACCCGCGTGTCGCCACTGTCAGTGATTGCAGACAGAGCGCCGCCACACGGCAGGTCTAGAGAGACTTCCTAGCACTCGCCCAGTTGTACAGCCGACTTTGCTAGCGATGGTTCACTGACAAAATACGCTCTCATTTTCCGAGACGATAGTTAGCATAGCCTTCAGCTACGTCATTTGCTACGACCTAGCAAGGCGCCATTACCAGTTACTATTGATGCTGTAAAACATGTACCGTCAAGAGCGATGTTCACCAGTTATGGATTAAAGTTAAGTATTCCAGCAGCTACGTACGTTTTTTGTTAGTCTCATTTCCTTGACCTGTTCCAGACCTCACGCCAGCCTGCGTGAGCTAAAACGCGTGCCTTTCGGCTTCCTCTCATAGTGGGTTGGCTGTCTTGCCAATCCACAACAGTTGGCGAAGTGGTTATCTGAAAGAAGCGAAGCATGCATCGTTTGACTTTCAGTTGCTGCTCTAAGGGGGGTAAGCAGGCTGCTAGCTTGTTGATGTACAGAATATTTAATAATAAATCAATACTGCTGTAAGACCAGCAGTAAGTTGACAAGGTCCAACCGATATTTTTATAAGGAGGTATGTCGATAGCTGTCTGTCGATATATTGATACTCTTTCTTGATATATCGAGAATAACCAACATTATTTTCTTTTATATATCGATTTATCTGATTCTCAATATTTTTAAATTTATCAACTGTCCTAGTACAGTTCCTAGGATTAGTAAACAATACCCATGTAATCCGCACCGTTCTCTTTCCGTCCTTCCTCAATCAACTATAGAACGAAAAAGGCATCCGAAACAGTTCGCTGCATTTCAGTGTCGCTGCCTTATATTGTCACGTCGTAACCAGAATCAAGTCCTAATCTGGAAGCAGGGTCGTCGATGAAATACAACACTTGGCACTGAAAGCGCGTTTATTACAAACGCCAGTGTACAGTTGGAACAGAACAGGGCTCGTGGGTGGAGAGTGCAGCTAATTATACAGACTTCGAATACACGAGAATATACAAATATAAGAATTTATGAGAATCTTCCAGATCTGATAACTACTAAATGAGAAATAATGGCAGGTGATCAAGTTTTAACGGGCTCCCGTGGCATACCAGCTAGCAACACAGAGCTACACAATACTGCATGCAGTAGAACTGGTAATTAAATGGGTCTGATGGAAAAAGAATAAGTATTCTGTGTTAGCTTTCACGATACATTTTCGCCTCATTTGTAATTCCAGTGCAAATGTGGTGTTTCCATAAACTGATTTAAACACAGTGGAATGAAACAATTGACAAGGGTAACACGTGGACAAGCTGAATGATTTTTTTGTGTATAAACGCAGAAATAGTCCAATACTAAAAGCCACAATCATGAACTTATGCAGATCTTTGCCACGAACTGTTCCATTCTGCTACGTTAGTGTCACTTGATTGATAATCAATATTTGTACTATGATGAAAAATGCGTGAAGAACGTACGACGAGGCAATAAGACCTATTTTGGGGAATATGACTGTATAGGTGCTATATGTATTAACATATATCGAACATATACGGTTTTACACAATGCGAGAAATGCATGCTTGAACGTAAATGCAAATGACGAAAGAGAAATAGCTACTCAGCCGTATGAGGGCGTTGAAGTTCTTCAACGGTGACAAAAAATTCTGCTAGACCTGGGCTCGAACTCACATTTACCGATTTACACGAGCAGTCGCCTTAACCACTTCGGATATCCGAGCAGACCCCGCAGCCGCCCCAAATTCCCAATTTGTCGCACGCTACTTCCGTAACGCCTCCGGTCTACCGTCCTCATAGCTTGCAGCATATCGCATGATTCCTACCAGATGTCAGATCTTGGGTACATCCACACTGATTATATCATGAAATGACATGAATACACACTGAAGACCCAAAGAAACTGGTACACCTGCCTAATATCGCGTGGGGCTCCCGCAGGTACGCACAAGTGCCGCAACACGACGTGCCATGGACTTCACTAATGTCCCAAGTAGCGTTGGAGGGAATTGGCACCATGAATTCTGCAGAGCTGTTCACAAAACCCTAAGAGTACAAGAGGGTGAAAATCTCTTGTGGATAGCACGTTGCAAGGCATCGCAGATATGCTCAATAATGTTCATGTCTGGGGAGTTTGGTGGCCAGTGGAAGTGTTAAACTCAGAAGCGTGTTGCTGGAGACACTCTGTAGGAAATCTGGACGCGAGGGGTGTCGCATTGTCCTGCTGAAATTGCAAAAGTCCGTCGGAATACACAGTGGACATGAATGGATGCAGGTGATCGGACAGGATAGTTACGTACGTGTCACCTGTCAGATCGTATCTAGACGTATCAGGGGTCCCACATTACTCCAGCTGCACACGCCCCACACCATTACAGGGGCCTCCACCAGCTTGAACAGTCCCCTGCTGACATGCGGGTTCCATGGGTTCATGAGATTATTTCCATACCCACACATGTCTATCAGTTCGATACAATTTGAAACGAGAGTCGTAAGATCAGGAAACATGTTTCCAAACACCAACAGTCAAATGTTGGTGTCGGGGTTAAGCTTTGTGTCGTGCAGTTATCAAAGGTATACGAGTGGGCCTTCGGCTCTGAAAACCCATATCTGTTTCGTTGAATGGTTCGCACGCTGACACTTTTTGTAGGCCCAGCAATGAAATTAGCAAAAATTTGGGGAAGGGCTGCACTTCTGCCACACTGAACGATTCTCTTGAGTCGTCGTTGGTCCCGTTCTTGCAGGATCTTTTTCCGGCCGGAGCGCAGCGATGTCGGAGAGCCGATGTTTTGCCGGATTCCTGGTATTCACGGAACACTTGTGAAATGGTCGTACTGGAAAAACCCAGACATCATCGTACCTCGGAGATGGTGTGTCCCATCGCTCGTGCGCCGATTGTAACACCACGTTCAAACTCACGTAAATCTTCATAACCTGCCATTCTAGCAGCAGTAACCGATGTAATAATTGCGCCAGACACTTGTCATATATAGGCGTTGCTGACAGCAGCGCCGTATTCTGCCTGTTTGCATATCTCTGTATTTAAATACTCATAGTTTTACCAGTTTCTTTGGCGGTTCAATTTATATTAGTATTATATGTGTGGTGCCTGAAAGAACAGATACCACACATATAATACTAATAATTGGAGATGCTAGCCACGCCTACAGAATGTACGAATGGCACCTGAGGATTGGCCTGGTATGTAGCAGGTGTCAGCCTTGGGCAGAACGTGGTTCTGTGTAGTTGTGACTGCATTATGTCGGAGGTAAGCATCTCCGAACCTGGACAGATCCTTGGTGCTCGAATGGTAGTTGCTTCCGTAATCAAGGTAATCGACGTGTTTGGTGTTTCAAGAGGCACTATACCGGAGATTTATACCGCATACAGCGAAAGCGGGAAAACATCATACGCTAAGTCCCAACGCGAACGAAAGTGTGTGTTGAGTGATCGCCACCTGTTATCAGTGATACAGTTGCCCCTAAGTAATAGGAAAACATGGTGCCGAAGTGATAAACCCTGGAATATATTGCAGTGGAAGAAAGTAATTTCGTCCGATGTATCTTGATGCACACCATTTCCAACTTATGGCTGGATTTAATCCCAAGAGTGAAACACGACGGTGGTTCAGTGATGGTTTGTGCAGGCATACCGTGGTATTTGGACCCCATGATTCTTCCGCAGATTCGCATTACTACCAAGGATTATGTGACTATTTTGGCTGATCAGGTCCATCCCACAGTACAATGTTTGTTCCCCGATGGTGATTCTGTGTTCCGAGGCGATAGCTCTCATCATCCAGGACTGGTTGCTTGAGCCCCTGGCCATTCCAGTCACCAAATCTCAGTATTATTGAGCCTCTGCAGTCTACGTTGAAGACAGGAGTGCGTGATCGCTATTAGTGTTTCCATAATTTTGCCCCCACCCTCCCCACCCGCCCCTGTAAATCATTACCCAAGTAACACAATCAGACTTTTTTAAATTTGCTGCTCATAACTGTAGGTCTTATGCTTTTCCAGTATTCTTGTAAGTTATGCTTCCTTTGGTTCCTTGACTTCTAAACGTTGATTGTACCCAATTCTAGATTTTTATAGGTAAATAATCTTAAGAGGTGGCATAGAATAGATGTATGTCCACATTTTAAAATCATTTTTGTTCGGTTTTAGGCGTTCTAGCTCGTGCGCATCCTTTATCAGAAAGTCACAAGAATCAGCTTTCTGGGTGGTAACCATGAATACTCTTGAGCCGGCAACTTACGTTTCCCGTCGAGATCATGCAGTAAATATTTGAAAAATAATAGCTAATAGAGAGATGTGCAAGCAGTCATTCGTTCCATGATCTGTCACAGAGAGCATGAAATATGGTGCAGTAAAAAGATGTGACACACATATGTTAGAGATTCACGGAGTGTAGAGGTACGTGTAGATTACATGGCAGCACTGTCCACTCCAAACGAGTAGATGACACCAAAGAAAGGCATATTCACAAAGGTAGAGAAACAGCGTGATGCAGACGTAATTTACTGTTGGCAACGGTCCTTTCGAGATAAACGTCTAATTCTGCAGACAGAAAGAGAGGAAAGGTTCGGCTTTTGTCACGTGAAAGAAGTGACCTTCTACAAACTAGACTTCATTTCGTCACATTAGTAAAGGGTAATCTTAGTTGAAGCGTAAGCTCAGACAGGCTCGTTTATTGTTTTGTTAGACCATCACCTTGCTCGGGTTATACTTAACTACATTCTAGCCCATAACTAGTACCAACATTTCATACCGTTAAATCAAAACAGTTCAGAAAACTCTATCTCCTCCGCAGGTCAATATCGAACCAGTGAATCCTGTTTTGTGAACTAGCTGCTGAAAGGATCCTACCACAACACTAACAACAGACTCTGCCTCATGAAAGCTCCTTTTTCTTCCCCCACAACCCCGTGGCGTCGAACCTTATGACCGTGTTGTGAAATTCGCATCCGTCTTGCACTGCATTAGAGATAAGACGTAATGTGTTGGATGTTAATTAGTTTATCCTCTCCCAAAGGATGTATTCATTCATTTATCTCGATCTCCCTCGTACCTGGCTGAGTGCTTTCGCCTCCTCTCGCGAGCCCCGTCTCTTAAGGAGTTATTGCACGTGGGGCGCTTCATTCACGAGGGCAGTCATATCGCAGGATCTACAGCCGGTCGCGAAAGCAGCCCCTTGTAATTGTCGGGCTTAATGGCAACTGATGATGATCATTAGCGCACCTCTTAAGGAACAATTGGCAGTTGCGCCAATAAAGGAGACCGCAGCCACGTCATAGCCCAAGAGGTCAGCACCACTGTACTTGGCGCGCTGCAGTCGCTTAGGCTGTCTGCAAGCGCAATAAAATTTAATATGGTGAAGCGTGTTTTTAGTAAAGACTATCATATTCTTGCAAAAAGTCGCACAAATCAAAGCATCTACCTGTTTTTACCTAGACTCCACCCAATAAGATCCAGATACGGTACTTATAGTTTGCACAGAAAGAAATACTTGGTAAACACACTGAAAACATGCAATGGGTGTTCGAGACTTTAGTATCCACTTGCATGGCTATTTTCTCACGTCAGTAATTAGTTCGGTTTGTTACGTAGATTAACATCGCCACTACAATGCACGGAGCATACCTCAACACAAGTGTTAAAGGAAATCTGAGGGTAGTGAAAAGGGTCAGCAGATACGTGTGTGGCTCGAAGGCTTTTTTGGTAACAGACGCCAGTACTACTGAAACTGTCAGGGATGAGACGGCGGTCTTAATGTGGTTTATTACATAATTTTTTAAGTTAAAAATCTTCTGAGCTGTGTCACGGCTGAGCTCATTTGATTTACCCATTTACCCGCGAGATTATTTCACTTGTTTTCGCCGCAGCGATAGGGGGCGTGGTCGCCGAGCGCTGTTGGCGCTGGTGCACGAAGCAATAGTTTTGGGGAGGACGGCTCGGTAGGCATTTGGCGACAGGATGAAAGCACCGGGGAGTCAACTGGTGCCTGCCGATTAAGGACTGCGATGAGTATGGCTGTTTGCGAGCATGTGGGGAGGACGGAATGCTGCCTTGCTTAGCGTGGTTCTCCATGACCAGCTGTTGCTTGTTGGGCCTGGCACTCGAGTGTAACAGGAAACTGCATTGGTGTGGTTCTCGTCACCTGGCTAAGGCCGAAATTTTCGTATACTTTTATTACATTTAATGATCATTACTTTACTATGTGGTTGGTACTTGCAGCGAACATTTTGTGATTTGAAATACTTCAGAGAATATCATCGTGTGCCAGGTGACTACTGTGAATAATACTTAATTTGTTTCATAGTGTATGGCACGGTATCCACTATCATCGATCATTTTATGAAAGTTCTGTCCAAATTATTATTACATTAGACTCTGTTAAAATTGGTGCGTTTAAATTGCAAATTTCTTAATTCTACTAATATTGCTTGGGATAAACCCAGCTATTTCTTGATATTGCCATATTTGTGTATTAAGTAGTGTTTCTTCGCGAGACTGACTGTATTGACTTTGGAACACGTGGGGTGAGTATTTAAATGAAAATTTGCTAGATCACACAACCATCGTGAAATTGAAAACTTGCCAGTGTTTACTCATGTCAACAGTTGTTAACGTTATTTCTGTTTCGTAGCTTACTTAACCGATATAAAATAATTTAGAGATTTTGTGTATTTGTCACGAAAGGTGAACTGATGTCACATGAGAGAAAAATAAGTGACATTTGTGTAGGCTTTACGTAAGCTTAAGTGCATCAGGAGGAAAAAAAGAGATTACCACTTTTTTTTAAGCAGGCAGTAGGGAATTTGTTGTACTCTTGCCAAATTGGATTTTTTTAAGGTTTGATTTACATGTTGTACACATCACAAATTCAATATTTTTTCTGGTGTAATTGTTATTATTTGTACATGTTGCACTATTGTACGATATAATATACCCTTTACTAACAGTACCTTTATGTAATGTTTCAGAGTGGGGCTGCATGTTCTTCTAGAGAATGTTTAAAAAAAATTTTATTGCTAAAATTTGCTTTTAAACTGTTAGTTGTATTAACTTGGATGTATAACCAATTATTGTTAAATAATAAATTTGTGTCAACAAGGCTTGGACCAAATAAATGTGCCTACACCTTCCCAATCCTGGCTCTGCTACCGTCTGTACGTCGCAGCCTACATCGCAGTCTTCGTATCACAAGAAAACATTCGGTTTTCTTATAAGCATTAACGTACGAGGGTTGTCCAGAAAGTAATGCACCGCAATTTTGTTTCTAAGCCGAAAATATTGCTACGAATGTGGAACGTTAGGTATGTCTGCAGAGTGAGCGCGCCAAGTTTCCGTCACTTCCGACAGATCGCGTAACTGCAGGACAGTTTCAAAATGGTGTCTGTAGGTGGTGTACGTTACAAGAAAAGTACGTTACAAGCAAAGTGGTATCATTGAATTTCTTACTGCAGAAGAAGAAACTGTGAGGAATATTCACAAACGCTTGTCCAAAGTCTATGGAGGATTTGCTGTGGACGGAAGTACAGTTAGTCGCTGAGCGCGGAGGGTGACATCATCAGATGGCGGTTCGGCGTAGCTCCATGATTTGCAGCGGACGCGGAGATCATCCATGGCCCTCGCAACTGACGTGTTGCAGCGAGCTGAGGTTGTCATTCGCGATGGCAGACGCATTACGACCCGGCAATCGGCGCTGCGTCTGTCAATCAGCAAAGGAAGTTCACAAAGTGTGTAAGCTACCGCTTCTGTTTTGCTCTTTTCTGCTGATGTGTAAGCCTGCGAGCCGAACGTACAAGTGAAAAATTTCGCACAACGGATTATATAACGCTAATTTGTCACCCTGACACTTACACGCTCTCCAGAAAGGTAAGCTTATCCTTTGCTCCATATGTGACGTTATCTAGTCGTATGCAAAATTAGTTGGTTTCTAACCATGTTCTCAGTATATGCTAGAATGTTCAGATGTGCTGACCTGCCGGCCGCGGTGGCCGTGCTGTTCTAGGCACTTCAGTCCAGAACCGCGTGACTGCTACGGTCGCAGGTTCGAATCCTGCCTCGGGCATGGATGTGTGTGATGTCCTTAGTTTAATTAGGTTTAAGTAGTTCTAAGTTCTAGGGGACTGATGACCTCAGATGTTGAGTCCCGTAGTGCTCAGAGCCATTTGAACCACTTTTTTGTGCTGACCTACAAACACTGCCTCCACCAGGTGGTTGCAAACATGAAATACACAAATAAGGAGATAATAAAATGACAAAGGAAAGTACTGGCTATGAAATGATACACTCAATAGTGTTAAATTCTTAACTCTTCTGCAATTTACTCTATACAAGATTACACAGTACGAGAAACATTTAGGTTTTGCCTATTCCTATTTGATAATCAAATGGTTCAAATGGCTCTGAGCACTATGGGACTCAACTGCTGAGGTCATTAGTCCCCTATAACTTAGAACTAGTTAAACCTAACTAACCTAAGGACATCACAAACATCCATGCCCGAGGCAGGATTCGAACCTGCGACCTTAGCGGTCTTGCGGTTCCAGACTGCAGCGCCTTTAACCGCACGGCCACTTCGGCCGGCATTTGGTAATCGCTCTGCCTGGCACTGCCCTGTGATATATTCGCGGTCGTTAGTTCAAGCGCTGAATACTGACATCAGCTATGGCAATTGTAATTATATTTAGAACTACACTCGCTTCTAGCAACGTGAAGCCTCAGCATAGAACGAAAAAGACACGTGATCAGCAATTTACTTTACTTCCCTAACCGCCGTTGCGAATGTACGACCACTATAGTGATCTGACGCTTATCATTGCGAAGCTTCTCGCCTCAGCGAGATAACGTAAATTCTACCTCACCCAAAGCTTACGTAGGCACTGCGGCTGCTGTGTAAAACCAGACGATCCTCAGGCTCTCGCTACAAGTACTCTGTCCCAGCAACGAGGTCGCACACCTTTCCAGGACCAACCTCTCTTCTCAACCCCCCAGGAACAAGTGTTTCTCAATCGCTACGCTGTTTCGTAGCTCCTGTTCTTTTTTCTTCCCCCCTTTAATGCGCGTGGCCAATCATGTTGCTGGAAGGTGTTCGTTTCCGAGCGCCGACCAATCTCAGTTTTGCAACCGACCGAAGCTCCTAGAAACTTCCAGACTGTTCCAGAAGCTTCCGCTCCGGCCGTTTGCTAAACCACCTGCACGCCGCCACGCGTTTTGTGAGCGAGCTCCTGTGTCTTCTCCTTGTCCTCGGCCACGTGGCTCCCGCTAAGCCCGAGGTTTCCAGGAGCTTACGGGCGCTGTTGTCTTCAGCTCTCGGGCCTGCCTGCCTCGCTTGTGTTTTTCCCGTTCTCCTGCCAGCCTCCCGTCTCCGTCCGCTTCACTATTAAAGGGTCTTCTTTCCGGAGTGGTAATTGTAATGTGGCTCACAGTGATGCCACCTTACAAGTGAAGCACTGGCCCCGCAACCACAACAAGGACTGGTACCGACAGGGCATACGCAGCCTTGTTTCGCGCTGGAGGAAGGCAATAGAACGGGATGGAGAGTACGTGGAAAATAGGGAGTGTAGATAAAACACCATTCTTTCATGTGTGTAATTCTCATTATCTTCAATAAAGAATTGTCGAAGAAAAAAATATGGTGCATTACTTTCTGGGCAACCCTCGAAGTTTGTACCACACTGTTTAATTTACTTATCAGATGTTCACTTTTACTTTTAGTATTGGCTCCTCATTACTTTTGCTCAGCTTTTGTACAGTGTTTTTGTATTCTATTTGATTGTACATAATTTTCTTAGGCTACGTTTCCTCTGTGTGTTACAGATCTGAAGGTCGTTGCAGGTAAGAAACGAAAACAGTTATCGTACATTAATCGTGGCAGGAAAATTGTGGTGTGGGCATTAAAAGCTTTTTTAATTTAAAAAATAGTTATTTACTAAAGAACTCAGTACATTCACTTGGACGGCGAGTGTTCATCAGAGATAAAGGTATCGTCAGCAAGACTTGAGGGAAGTATGATATGCCCACTCTTGCTCCCTGTAACACATCAACTATCTGACATAACAGGGAGCAGTAATCTGAAGTGTCTGCTAACGACACCGTAGTGTATGGGAAACAGTCGTCTTAAGTTTACAGGAGCGGTATTTGTGACGGCAGAGCGATCCCCCTGCCACCACCAAATATATCGCGTAAGGATCGTGAAGACAAGGCAAGAGAAATCCTGGCTCGTACGAATGCGTGTAGGTAGTCGTTTTTCCTTCGCTCCTTTCCGGCTCGAGCAAGAGAGGGGATGACCAGCAGTGGTCCAGGGTACCCAAGGCCATCCACTGTGTAGCGGCTTCAGAAGTGTGTGTGTAGGTTAGGATGTAGACAAATGCAAGTGCATATAAAATGGAATGTGTGCCGTATTTGTAATGCAAACGACAACTGTGTATAATTTCGATATTCTTGCCGTGTCAGATCAGAATAACTCCTCATATTAAATGAAACAACAAGTTTACTGTTACCAGCCTCTGTTTATTTATCTCCACGAGAGCTTCTGTAAAGTTTGGAAGGTAGGAGACGAGGTACTGGCAGAAGTAAAGCTGTGAGGACGGGGCGTGAGTCGTGCTTGGGTAGCTCAGTTGGTAGAGAACTTGCCCGCGAAAGGCAAAGGTCATGAGTTCGAGTCTTGGTCCGGCACACAGTTTTAATCTGCCAGGAAGTTTCATATTAGCGCACACTCCGCTGCAGAGTGAAATTCTCATTATGGAAACATCCCCAATGCTGTGGCTAAGCCATGTCTCCGCAGTATCCTTTCTTTCAGGAGTGCTAGTTCTGCAAGGTTCGCAGGAGACCTTCTGTAAAGTACGGAAGGTAGAAGACGAGGAACAGGCAGAAGTAATGCTGTGAGGACGGGTCGTGAGTCGTGCTTGGGTAGCTCAGTTGGTAGAGCACTTGCCAGCGAAAGGGAAAGGTCCCGACTTCGAGTCTCGGTCCGGCACACAGTTTTAATCTGCTAGTAAGTTTCATGACCGTGTATTCTCAATTACGTGCTCCATTTCTATTTCCATGCCTAAACTGTCTATATTATTGTTTTGTACCATACAAAATACATGTGGCGAAAATAATATGCAAAGCACGAAAGGCAGCAAAAACAGCAATAGTTGACAGTTCTTTTTGGTTCTAATTGAGGATGTGTTACTGTCGTACGTCCGACCTTTATATCTGCACAGTGAGTGTACTAATGTGTAAAAACATAGCTTACCACTTGGTGCGCAAATGGGCAAAACCTCTGAACTTTCTTCTCAAGCCCAGGATGTGAAACACACATTCTAAATAAATATGACCCTGGCCCTGTAAGGCAGCTAATATCTGGTGATGATCGTAACAAAAATCGTTCACAGTCTGCTTTAGGCGGTGGCGCGGCACGGACCTGCTGTCCCGGCCGCGGGCGCGCGTGGACGAGGAAGTGTTTACACCGCCGGTACTCGCGCGTGTTGTTGTCTGACTCGATCGCCATGCCACACAATTTTCGAAAGACTACGCTCCAATTTACGTTCGACAACGAATTTGCCAGACCCAAAGCTTTCGAAATAGAGCGTTTTTTGAGGGAAGAAGTTCGTTTACCTGCGGCAGACATAATTGGAATACACCTGTCCATTTTAAGCAGTACAATGTACGTAAAGATGACCGATGAAGCTGCGTGTGAAAGAACTCTCTCCGCTGGTCAAAGAGGATTTAAATTTCGACACTCTGATGGCCATATCAGCGATGTAACAGTAGCTCCTTCAGGATTGGGTGTGAGGGTCATTCGGATCTTTGAATTGCCGTTTGAGGTGCCAGAATCGAAGGTTACTGAATCGCTGCGACCATATGGAACGGTACTTAGTCATACGCCTGAACGCTGGGCAAGTTTTAGTACCTATCCTGTGCTAAACGGCGTCCGACAGGTGCGAATCGTCCTTACTAAACATATCCCTTCTTATTTATACATTGGAGGATGTCGAGCTGTTGTGATTTATGATGGCCAGCCACGCACCTGTTCAACTGTGGTGGAGAAGGACATATCCGCTCGGAGTGCATACAACGCCGCGTCGTGCAACTGCCACACGGGGAAGCGTCACAGCGAGAAGTTCCCACGCAACTGCCGATGACGTACGTGTCGGTGGCCCGCCGGGAGGTGTTGCCAAGTTCGGAGCGTGACAAGGACGTGTTCATGCAAGAGCAGACCGAGTTACGGGAGCATGGAGGTGACTCGGAGAATGTCCCTACACCCACGTCACGTCAGTTGAGGGAAGAACCTTTCGAAACTTCACATGTAGCACGCGGCGTGGAAGTAGAGGTCGAGACAGTGGCGCCGGCAACAGACCAACGAACGATCGAAAAACACAGTGAGGCAGCAGAGGGCAGGCCACGCCAACAGCGATCGCCGAAGCGTCGCAAAAAGCGTCGCCGTAGTTCGGTGACACGTCCCCCCCCCCCCCCCCAGCCTAGGTGACACGGAAGGTATGCTAGCCGAAGAACTGTCTGACAAAGAACATGTGCCTTTAGAGGACGCTGACAGGGTTCCGTCAGATGGTGACCGGATGTCCTGCCTTTCAGATGGATCCTCTTCATTGACACCGACTGACCCAGCGCTGCCGACGACGGAGTCAGGGACACCAATGTCCCGGCAGCCACGTCGAAAAACATCAGAGGACGTTTCTCGGATGGATGACCATTGCAACTGGGCGGAACCAGTCGGACATACAGGAATTGCCATCCCCAAATGATCTACATCTACATTTATACTCCGCAAGCCACCCAACGGTGTGTGGCGAGGGGCAATTTACGTGCCACTGTCATTACCTTCCTTTTCTGTTCCAGTCGCGTATGGTTCGCGGGAAGAACGACTGTCTGAAAGCCTCCGTGCGCGCTCGAATCTCCCTAATTTTACATTCGTGATCTCCTCGGGAGGTATAAGTAAGGGGAAGCAATATATTCGATACCTCATCCAGAAACGCACCCTCTCGAAACCTGGCGAGCAAGCTACACCGCGATGCACAGCGCCTCCCTTGCAGAATCTGCCACTTGAGTTTGCTAAACATGTCCGTAACGCTATCACGGTTACCAAATAACCCTGTGACGAAACGCGCCGCTCTTCTTTGGATCTTCTCTATCTCCTCCGTCAACCCGATCTGATACGGATCCCACACTGATGAGCAATACTCAAGTATAGGTCGAACGAGTGTTTTGTAAGCCACCTCCTTTGTTGATGGACTACATTTTCTAAGGAATCTCCCAATGAATCTCAACCTTGTACCCGCCTTACCAACAATTAATTTTATATGATCATTCCACTTCAAATCGTTCCGCACGCACACTCCCAGATATTTTACAGAAGTAAATACTACCAGTGTTTGTTCTGCTATCATATAATCATACAATAAAGGATCCTTCTTTCTATGTATTAACAATACATTACATTTGTCTATGTTAAGGGTCAGTTGCCAGTGACTATCCACTGCAGATCTTCCTGCATTTCGCTACAATTTTCTAATGCAGCAACTTCTCTGTATGCTACAGCATCATCCGCGAAAAGCCTCATGGAGCTTCCGACACTATCTACTACGTCAATTATATATATTATGAAAAGCAATGGTTCCATAACACTCCCCTGTGGCACGCCAGAGGTTACTTTAACGTGTGTAGACGTCTCTCCATTGATAACAACATGCTGTGCTCTGTTTGCTAAAAACTCTTCAATCCAGCCACACAGCTGGTATGATATTCCGTAGGCTCTTACTTTGTTTATCGGGCGACAGTGCGGAACTGTATCGAACGCCTTCCGGAAGTCAAGGAAAATAGCATCTACCTGGGAGCCTGTATCTAATATTATCTGGGACTCATGAAAAAATAAAGCGAGTTGGGTCTCACACGATCGCTGTTTCCGGAATCCATGTTGATTCCTGCAGAGTAGATTCTGGGTTTCCAAAAACTACATGAGACTCGAGCAAAAAACATGTTCTAAAATTCTACAACAGATCGACGTCAGAGATATAGGTATATAGTTTTGCGCATCTGCTCGACGACCCTTCTTGAAGACTGGGACTACCTGTGCTCTTTTCCAATCATTTGGAACCTTCCGTTCCTCTAGAGACTTGAGGTACACGGCTTTTAGAAGGAGGGCAAGTTCTTTCGCGTACTCTGTGTAGAATCGAATTGGTATCGCGTCAGGTCCAGTGGGCTTTCCTCTGTTGAGTGATTCCAGTTGCTTTTCTATTCCTTGGACACTTATTTCGATGTCAGCAATTTTTTCGTTTGTGCGAGGATTTAGAGAAGGAACTGCAGTGCGGTCTTCCTCTGTGAAACAGCTTTGGAAAAAGGTGTTTAGTATTTCAGCTTTGCGGGTGTCATCCTCTGTTTCAATGCCATCATCATCCCGGAGTGTCTGGATATGCTGTTTCGAGCAACTTATTGATTTAACGTAAGACCAGAACTTCCTAGGATTTTCTGTCAAGTCGGTACATAGAATTTTACTTTCTAATTCACTAAATGCTTCACACATAGCCTTCCTTACGCTAACTTTGACATCGTTTTGCTTCTGTTTGTCTGAGAGGTTTTGGCTGCGTTTAAACTTGGAGTGAAGCTCTCTTTGCTTTCGCAGTAGTTTCCTAACTTTGTTGTTGAACCACGGTGGGTTTTTCCCGTCCCTCACAGTTTTACTCGGCACGTACCTGTCTAAAACGCATTTTACGATTGCCTTGAACTTTTTCCATAAACACTCAACATTGTCAGTGTCGGAACAGAAATTTTCGTTTTGATCTGTTAGGTAGTCTGAAATCTGCCTTCTATTACTCTTGCTATACAGATAAACCTTCCTTCCTTTTTTTATATTCCCATTAACTTCCATATACTGGGATGCTGCAACGGCCTTATGATTACTGATTCCCTGTTCTGCACTTACAGAGTCGAAAAGTTCGGGTCTGTTTGTTATCAGTAGGTCCAAGATGTTATCTCCACGAGTCGGTTCTCTGTTTAATTGCTGGAGGTAATTTTCGGATAGTGCACTCAGTATAATGTCACTCGACGCTCTGTCCCTACCACCCGTCCTAAACATCTGAGTGTCCCAGTCTACATCTGGTAAATTGAAATCTCCACCTAAGACAATAACATGCTGAGAAAATTTATGTGAAATGTATTCCAAATTTTCTCTCAGTTGTTCTGCCACTAATGCTGCTGAGTCGGGAAGTCGGTAAAAGGAGCCAATTATTAACCTAGCTCGGTTGTTGAGTGTAACCTCCACCCATAATAATTCACAGGAACTATCCACTTCTACTTCCTTACAGGATAAACTACTACCAACAGCGACAAACACGCCACCACCGGTTGCATGCCATCTATCCTTTCTAAACGCCGTCTGTGCCTTTGTAAAAATTTCGGCAGAATTTATCTCTGGCTTCAGTCAGCTTTCTGTACCTATAACGATTTCAGCTTCGGTGCTTCCTATCAGCGCTTGAAGTTCCGGTACTTTACCAACGCAGCTTCGACAGTTTACAATTACAATACCGATTGCTGCTTGGTCCCCGCATGTCCTGACTTTGCCCCGCACCTGTTGAGGCTGTTGCCCTTTCTGTACTTGCCCGAGGCCATCTAACCTAAAAAACCGCACAGTCCACGCCACACAACCCCTGCTACCCGTGTAGCCGCTTGCTGCGTGTAGTGGACTCCTGACCTATCCAGCGGAACACGAAACCCCACCACCCTATCGCGCAAGTCGAGGAATCTGCAGCCCACACGGTCGCAGAACCGTCTCAGCCTCTGATTCAGACCCTCCACTCGGCTCTGTACCAAAGGTCCGCAGTCAGTCCTGTCGACGATGCTGCAGATGGTGAGCTCTGCTTTCATCCCGCTAGCGAGACTGGCAGTCTTCACCAAATCAGATAGCTGCCGGAAGTCAGAGAGGATTTCCTCCGATCCATAGCGACACACATCATTGGTGCCGACATGAGCGACCACCTGCAGATGGGTGCACCCTGTACCCTTCATGGCATCTGGAAGGACCCTTTCCACATCTGGGATGACTCCCCCCGGTATGCACACGGAGTGCACATTGGTTTTCTTCCCCTCTCTTGCTGCCATATCCCTAAGGGGCCCCATTACGCGCCTGACGTTGGAGCTCCCAAATACCAGTAAGCCCCCCCTCTGCGACCGCCCGGATCTTGCAGACTGAGTGGCAACCTCTGGAACAGGACAAGCAGCCGTGTCCCGCCGAAGATCAGTATCAGCCTGAGACAGAGCCTGAAACCGGTTCGTCAGACAAACTGGAGAGGCCTTCCGTTCAGCCCTCTGGAATGTCTTTCGCCCCCTGCCACACCTCGAGACGACCTCCCACTCCACCGCAGGCGAGGGATCAGCCTCAATGTGGGCAGTATCCCAGGCAGCCAAAGTAGTAGTCCGATCGGGGGATGCGTGGGACGAGCTGGCCGTTCCCGACAAACCCCCATCCGGACCCCCACAGTGATGCCCATTGGCAACAGCCTCAAGCTGTGTGACCGAAGCCAACACTGCCTGAAGCTGGAAGCGAAGGGATGCCAGCTCAGCCTGCATCCGAACACAGCATTGCAGACCCTATCCATGCTAAAAACTGTTGTGCAAAGAACGTTTGAATTAATCTACAGGGAGCACAAACAAATCGACACAAAATTTATTAAAATACGAGACTGCCTAGTAAATGCAGTAATGCTGCTACTTGCGCACTGCTGACACACTGCTCGGCGGCGGAAGGAGACTACGCGATTTTACACTATTCAGGTACTAAAACGCGATGCTACAACTCTCAAATACTACAATACGCCCGAAATTTATGAATTAAACAATGCAAATACCAAAAACATGCAAAGAAATTAAGAATTAAACTATGTAACAAATGAGTGAGCTAGGAGTATACGACTTGCTGCTGCAGCTGCTTATCCAAGGCGGCAGGGAGCACACTGGCTGTGACCAACCGACACTGGCCGTTCAAAACAAAAACAGAAGACAGACGACTACGCGATTTTACACTATTCAGGTACTAAAACGCGATGCTACAACTCTCAAATACTATAATCCGGCCGAAATTTATGAATTAAACAATGCAAGTAGCAAAAACACGCAAAGAAATTAAGAATTAAACTATGTAACAAATAAGTGAGCTAGGAGTATGCGACTTTCTGCTGGCAGCTGCTTATCCAACGGCGGCAGGGAGCACACTGATGACCACTCACTTACAGGATGCACACCACGGAACGACAACAAAGGAGGGCAGCCCGTTGGTGGGCACCCCGCTGAGCACGAATAGTGGACTAAAGCCCTTGAAGTTCTCAATGACATGACACGAGCATGACAACGACAACGAACCAGGCATATAAGGGCGGCACAGTGAACATTAACACCGCACGTTCGCTTGCAAAGATGCAACTTCTCCGGGGCATGATTTACGCCACAGACGTTGATATTCTGCTGATGCAGGAAACCTTCTCGACGTGCATGGATACAACACTTATCTAGCGCCGACTCCAGATGGAGGACGCGCCATAGCGATACTAGTCCGGGAAGGGATTTCGATGTGTGAACTCGATTACCTTCCTTCAGCTCGGGGTTTGGCTATGACCGTGAATGGCATTCGTATCGTCAACATCTATGCACCCTCCGGATCTGACAATCGACAGGCGCGTGCACGATTCTACTCGGAGGAGATTGCCCCCCTATTCCATGGGAGGTATGACCACATCTTGGTAGGGGGGGATTTTAACTGTGTACTCACACAGAAGGATCAAACTCCTAATTTCAGCTCCTGCCAAGCATTGAACACGATCTGCCGGGACATGGCCCTAATGGACACGTGGGGAAAGATCCATGGGCAGCGAGAGGGCTACACGTATTTTACTAGCCACTCGGCGAGCAGGCTGGATCGGATTTATGTTTCTGACGGATTAAGAGATCACGTGTTGGCTGCTGAACTTTGGCCCACAGCTTTTACGGATCACCTTGCGTATTTATGCACGTTAACCCTCCCACGGCAGCGGGTCTGGCGGAGTCGTAGTTTCTGGAGACTTAATTCATCCTTATTGGCGTATCTCGCATGTCGCCAGCGGATCGAAGAAACATGGCAGACTTGCACTCGCCGTCTGCCGGTGCACAGCACGATTCTTTCATGGTGGCTGCAGTGTGGAAAACCGGCGATACGAAGAGCTCTCATAACGTATGCCAAGGAAAAAGCGAAATGGCTCCGAGATACACTTGATTATTACTACATGGTGCTCCGCGACCTGTCCTCCAGGGCCCCATCGCCAGAGCGTCAAGTGGAAGTCCATCGCATTCAGGTCTGCATTTTATCGATCACGAGACGTCGACTGGAGGGATTTTCGATCCGTGCTCGGTGCTTGGACAACGTCGATGGAGAACGTATTAGCATGCATCATGTGTCCAAGGAACATGCGCGTAATCGCCTATCCCTAATCACAGTGCTCCATGATGACGATGGTCGGCCCTTGACGTCACAACAGGACATTGCTGCTGAGTTTCTGGAGCATTATCGCCTCCTTTTCGCTGGGACGCCGACGGACAATCGGACAGGAGAAGAAATTTTGTGACAGATGCAAACGGAGGTGGATGGTCCGGATGCAGAGGCGCTATTGGAACTCCTAACGGAAGATGACATCCGGGGCGCACTCGCGAAGGGTGCGGTGCATAAATCCCCTGGGCCAGATGGGTTAACACTCGAATTTTATCGCGCATTTGCGGATTTAATGATGTCCCAGTTGGTATTGATGTATAATGAGTTATTGAGCCCTGACACGGACGTTCCGTCGCAGTTCATGGCGGGACTGCTTATACCAATACCGAAATCGACAGCGAGTGACAGCGCCCATCAATTTAGACCGCTCACGATGCTCAATACTGACTATAAGATCTTTGCGCGAATGTTGGCGGCAAGGCTCAAGATTGTAATATCCAAGACAATACCACCAGACCAGGCTTGTCTAGCGGTTCGGAGCAACATACATTCTATCCTCGGCGAATACCGTGACGTAATTTCCCTGACGGAAGCTTGTCGCATGCGAGCGGCGTTCGTATCGGTGGATTTTGATCGTAGTTTTGACAGGATCAACCATGATTTCCTTGACCCGACCATGCGACGCATGGCGATACCACAGGATTTTATTACCGTCCTCATGCGGCTCCTTCGCGGCGCTTCTTCGACGGTGAGAGTCAATGGCAGGGAGGTAGGAACGATTCCTGTTTGCAGCTCAGTTAGGCAAGGATGTCCCTTGTCGATGATACTGTTTACAATAGCGCTCGAGCTATTGATGCAGACTCTTAGACGGACTCTAACAGGCTTCCGACTCCGTGCGAGCTCCTTCACGTGTCGTGCATATGCCGACGACTTGATGATACTCGTCCGGTCGGACAACGAAGTAAGTCAGGTGGTTACCCTTCTTACCACGTACGGAGTAGCTGCGGGAAGCAGGGTCAACATGAATAAAACCAAGATCATGCACATCGGTCGAGGTCTGGACGCTCTGCACAGTCCGTTTACTACGGTGGACATCTTGCGATGCTTAGGTGTATTGTTCACCCGATCGCTACGGCAATCAGCGGCGGCGAGCTATCGACGTCTCCTCCAGCACGTCCGACTGCACATACGCAACAATTCACTCCGAACGCACGATCTGCTCCAAAGGGTGGACTACACTAATGTTCACCTGGCCTCGCGACTGCCGCACCTGGCACAGGTACTGCCAATGCCACATGGTATTGCTGACAGATTAATGGCTGCCTTTGGATACTATGTCACCCAAGGAATGTTGTTTAAGATCAAATACTTTAACTCTCCCACACCTTTCTGGAGGACTTAACCTCACGGATGTGCGGAACAAGGCTCTAGCTCTATACCTGCGAGCGACGCTACGAACTTGGAACAAACGGCAACACGCCATCACGTCGGCCATCCTGGATGTGCTTCTTCCCACGTCCTTTCAACCACCGGTGGCGGTAGGCACAATCTCCCCCTCTTTTTCTCACGTCGCGCGATTTTTTGTTGATTTTAGTTATGTTCTACAAGAATTCCCACTACCCGTGAGATATATCGATACTTGCGGCGTCATCATGGCGGCAATGTTGGCGAACTTAAATACGCAACACGAAACTGGCGACAGATTTGGCGAGCTGTCCGTACACCTCTCCTCACCACAGCAGCGCGATCGTCATGGTATACATTAATCAACCGCAAGGCAGTCAACCGCCAACGATTGTACGACATTCGCATGGTAGATTCCCCGCTGTGCCTTATATGTGGCATGCAGGACACCGACGAATATTCTCTGCAGTGGGGTGAGGCAAAGGATGTTTGGCGGCTGACGCAACGCATCATGGCCCTCCTCCGACGCACCGACGACTCCACGATCACGACGGACGCTTTATTTTTCCCTGACGCTGTCTTTTTCCCCTCACAGAAAACATCGGCAATCCGATGGATTGGAGGACACGCATCGCACTACGTGCTCTCGCGGACCTTGATATCGGGCATGGACTATTGGCATTATCTACTAGAACAACACGAAATCATCTGACGCCACTCTAAATATAAAACGCATTTTGCGAACTTTCTAGGCAGCATGTTTCATAACCCCCCGAAGCGGTGGGGAGTCCCAGGTTTACGTTGTTCGGCGGGATAGGATTTACTCCCAGTGAAGTGACGAGGATGTCACTTCGGCCCTATATTTCATTTCATTTTTATATATGATTTTTATTTTGGGACATTAAAATTAAATGAATAAATAAAATATTATTGCTACTAAATAAAAAAAAATTGATAAGTGAGGACGGGGTGTGAATCTTGCTTGGGTAGCTCAGTTGGTAAGTTGGTAGAGCACTTGCCCGCGAAAGGTAAAGGTCATGAGTTCGAGTCTTCGTCCGGCACACGATTTAATCCGCCAGGAAGTTTCATATCAGGGCACACTCCGCTGCAGAGTGAAAATCTCATTACGGAAACATCCCCAAGGCTGTGGCTAAGCCATGTCTCCGCAGTATCCTTTCTTTCAGGTGTGCTAGTTCTGCAAGGTTCGCAGGAGAGCTTCTGTTAAGTACGGAAGGTAGGAGACGAGGAACAGGCAGAAGTAAAGCTATGAGGACGGGGAGTGAGTCGTGCTTGGGTAGCTCAGTTGGGAGCTACCCAGCCCACGAAAAGGAAAGGTCCCGAGTTCGAGTCTCGGTCCGGCACACAGTTTTAATCTGCCAGGAAGTTTCATATCAGTGCACACTCCGTTGCAGAGTGGAAATCTCATTCTGGAAACATCCCCAATGCTGTGACTAAGCCATGTCTCCGCAATATGCTTTCTTTCAGGAGTGCTAGTTCTGCAAGGTTCGCAGGAGAGCTTCTGTATAGTTTGGAAGGTAGGAGACTAGGTACTGGGAGAAGTAGAGCTGTGAGGACGGGCCGTGAGTCGTGCTTGGGTAGCTCAGTTGGTAGAGCACTTGCCCGCCAAAGGGAAAGGTCCCGACTTCGAGTCTCGGTCCGGCACACAGTTTTAATCTGCTTGTAAGTTTCATGACTGTGTATTCTCAATTACGTGCTCCAATTCTATTTCCATGCCTAAACTGTCTATATTATTGTTTTGTACCATCCAAATACATGAGGCGAAAATAATATGCAAAGCACGAAAGGCAGCAAAGACAGTAACAGTTGACAGTTCTTTTTGGTTCTAATTGAGGATGTGTTACTGCTGATACTGTCGTACGTCCGACCTTTATATCTGCACAGTGAGTGTATTAATGTGTAAAAACTTAGCTTACCACTTGGTGCGCAAATGGGCAAAACCTCTGAACTGTCTTCTTAAGCCCAGGATGTGAAACACACATTCTAAATAAATATGACCTTGGCCCTGTAAGGCAGCTAATATCTGGAGAGGATCGTAACAAAAATCGCTAGAAATGCTGCTGCCAAATACGTAGAATACATGAATTAATAAAAGTGAAAGTTTGGGGTCTATTCTAGAAAGGCAAAACAGCTATTCCCTTTTTTATTTCTACATATAATTTATCAACTGTTGCTTTCAGTGATAAACAACATTCATGTTCAATTACTTTTGATAATTAATAACAAAATATTTAATCCTTGGACATACTGAAATGGCGATTATTAAAATCGTTATCTCTACACATGAAAATTTTTTATTATAGAAAACTATGACTATGTCTGTTTCCTACTTTTGAACTTTGGCCTACTTGAGGTTACATTCGACTGGTGCTAGACACACGAACTTTCAGGAAGACTGCGACATATCCGGATCGGAACTATGCGTGAAGGCTTTCTGTAAAAGGGTTATGTACTGTATCTCCTTTCCATAATTAACTGCTAAATAATAATAATCTAAGCTAGATGGAAAATCCTTAAAGAGAAATGGTGCCATTATCACAGTAATTATGAAACAGACTTTCAAAATGCTGTAATTTTGCTAAAAATATTCAACTGGTTCTTTGTAAATTTCTTTATTATTTCTTGCCATGACACGTTTCAGTGTATCTCATTATCTGATGACTTGATAGAAAAGCAGTTTTTTATGTATGGTAGATGTTACAATAGTTTTACAATGGTCGCTACAATAAAACAATAGTCAAGAGTAAAGTGTCGGTCTGTTGTAATGCTGATTATAAGACTGTTGTAACACCCACCATAACAAAAAGAAATTTTGTTTATTTTTCAGCTCATCAGATAATCCCGAGGTGCGTTATGACAAGAACTAATAAAGAAATTCACAAAAAACAATGAGTATTTTGAGCAACCTTTCAGCATTCCAAAGTCTGTTTCTTAATTACTGACATAATAACAGGATCCACAGCATGTTGCTCCTGCAAAATCATGTTTTCTAATACTGTAACACAACGTAGAACACTAAAAATTACGTGTCTGGGAGAGCTATTTAATGTGTTGTATCTCTTAAACTGCACATTCTCGTAATGGGCAAGTATAAGGACAAAAAGCACAAAATAGATATCATAGCTTCATGAACACTTACATCAAAATGGTGCCCGTAAGTGGGCCACGAGTATTTTGTACCGTTATAGAAAAGCTAGTTTAGCGCCTTTTGCTTCGCTGGCGTAGACTGTATAACCTGCAGAGAATTTTGGTTTTTATTTAATCGAATTTTTATGTTGTTCACAAATTGCAGCACCTTCTAAGCATTTAACGCTAGTTAAGGCCATTTTGGCATCGTCTTTCTCGAATGTATTTCTGACTAAAAAGCGATTCTGGTTGATGGAGTATGAAGTTCTTTTTAATCATGCATTTAGCATTCTTATGGAGATATTTCCATAGCAATTTTCATTTCCTAACAAATATTTCCTTATATCTAACAGAGAAGTGGATACCAATTTTCATAAATTTAGCTTTAAATTTTTTGTTGCTGTTGTGGTCTTCAGTCCACAGACTGGTTTGATACAGCTCTCCACGCTACTCTATCATGTGCAAGCCTCTTTATTTCCAACTGACGACTGAAACCCACATCCTCCTGAATGTGCTTAGCATATTCATCCCTCTACGATTTTTACCCTCCACGTTTTGCTCCAACAATAAATTTGTGGTCCATTGATGCTCCATAACGTGTCCTACCAACCAGTCCCTCCTTCTAGTCAAGTTTTGCCACAAATTCATCTTCTCCCCAATTCTGTTCAGTACCTCTTCAATAGTTACGTGATCTACCCATCTTATCTTCAGCATTCTTCTGAAGCACCACATTTCTAAATCTTCTGTTTTCTTCCTAACTAAACTATTTATCGTCCATGCTTCACTTCCATGCATGGCTACACTCCATACAAATACTTTCAGAAAAGACACCCTGACTCTTAAATTTATACTCGATGTTAACAAATGTCTCTTCTTGAGAAACGCTTTCCTTGCGAATGCCAGTCTATATTTTATATCCTCTCTACTTTGACCATCATCAGTTTTTTTGCTGCCGAAATAGCAAAACTCCTTTACTACTTTAAGTGTCCAATTTCCTAATATAACTTCCTCAGAATCACAGGTTTAATTCGACTACATTCCATTATCCTCGTTTTGCTTTTGTTGGTGTTCATCTCATATCCTCCTTTCAAGACACTGCCCATTCTGTTCAACTGCTCTTCCAAGTCCTTTGCTGTCTCTGACAGAATTACAATGTCATCGGCGAACCTTAAAGTTTTTATTTCTTCTCCATGGATTTTAATACCTACTCCGAATTTTTCTTTTGTTTCCTTTACTGCTTGCTCAATATACAGATTGAATAACATAGGGGATAGGCTGCAACCCTGTCTCACTCCCTTCCCATCACTGCTTCCCTTTCATGCCCCTCGACTCCTATAACTGCCATCTGGTTTCTGCACAAATTGTAGGCAGCCTCCAGCTCCCTGTATTTTACCACTGCCACCTTCAGAATTTGAGAGAGGGTATCCAGTCTGCATTGTCAAAAGCTTTCCCTAAGACTACAAATGCTAGAAACGTAGGTTTGCCTTTCTTTAATCTATCTTCTAATATAAGTCATAGGGTCAGTTTTGCCTCATGTGTTCCAACATTTCTATGGAATCCAAACTTATCTTCCCCGAGGTCGCCTTCTACCAGTTTTTTCATCCGTCTGTAAAGAATTCTTGTTAGTATTTTTCCGTGACTTATTAAACTGATAGTTCGACTGATTTCACACCTGTCAACACCTGCTTTCTTTGGGATTGGAGTTATTATGTTCTTCTTGAAGTCTAAGGGTATTTCGCCCACTCTCATATATCTTTCTCACCAGTTGGTAGAGTTTTGTCATGGCTGGCTCTCCCGAGGCTATCTGTAGTTAAAATGGAATGTTGTCTACTCCCAGGGCTTTGGTTCGACTTGGATCTTTCAGTGCTCTGTCAAATTTGTCACGCAGTATCGTATCTCCCAACTAATCTTCATGTACGTCCTCTTACTTTTCCGTAGTATTGCACTCATGTACATTTCCCTTGTACAAACCCTCAGTATACTTCTTCCACCTTTCTGCTTTCCCTTCTTTGCTTGGAACTGGTTTTCCATCTGAGCTCTTGATATTCATCCAGGTGATTGTCTTTTCTCCAGAGGTCTCTTTAATTTTCCTGTAGGCAGTGTCTATCTTGCCCCTAGTGAGATATGCCTCTACATCCTTACATTTGTGCTCTAACCATCCCTGCTTAGCAATTTTACACTTCCTGTCGATCTCACTTTTGAGACGTTTGTACTCTTTTCGCCTGGCTCATTTACTGTGTTTCTGTATTTTTCTCCTTTCATCAGTTAAATTCAATATCTCTTCTGTTACCCAAGGATTTCTACCAGCCCTCGTCTTTTTACCGACTTGATCCTGTGATGCCTTTACTATTTTTTATCTCTCAATGTTATCCGTTCTTCTCCTACTATATTTATTTCACCCGTTCTTGTCAATCATTCCCTACTGCTCCCTCTAAAACGCTCTAGAACCTCTGTTTCTTTCAGTTTATCCAGGTCCCATTTCCTTAAATTCCCACCTTTTTGCAATTTCTTCAGTTTTAATCTACAGTTCAGAACCAATAAATTGTGGTCAGAGTTCATATCCGCCCCTGGAAATGTCTTACAATTTAAAACCTGTTTCCTAAATCTCTGTCTTACCATTATATAATCTATCTGAAATCTTCCAGTGTCTCCAGCCCTCTTCCACATATACAGTCTTCTTTCATGATTCTTAAACCAAGTGAATAAGTTATCCTCTGTGCAGAATTCTGCTAGGTGGCTTCCCCTTTCATTCCTTACCCCCATCCTATATTCACCTACTGTTTTTCCATCTCTTCCTTTTCCTACCACCGAATTCCTGTCCCCTATTATTATTAAATTTTCTTCTACCTTCACGATCTGAATAATTTCTTTTATCGCATCGTACATTTCTTTTATCTGTTCATTATCTGCAGAGCTAGTTGGCATATAAACTTGTATTACTGTGGTAGTTGTGGGCTTCGTTTCTGCCTTGGCTACAATAGTGTTTATTCATTATTAGACCTACTCCTGCATCACCCCTATTTGATTTTGTATTTATAACCCTGTATTCACCTGACCAGACGTCTTAATCCTCCTGCCACCGAACTTCACTATTTCCCTCCCTATGTAACTTTAACCCATCCATTTCTCTTTTCAAATTTTCTAACCTACCTGCCCGATTAAAGGATCTGACATTCCACGCTCCGATCCGTATGACGCCAGTTTTCTTTCTCCTGATAACAACGTACTCCTGAGTAGTCACCGCCCAGAGATCCGAATAGGGGACTATTTTACCCACAGAATATTTTACTCAAGAGGACGCCATCATCATTTAAACATACAGTAAAGCTGCATGCCCTCGGGAAAAATTACGGCTGTATTTTCCCCTTGCTTTCAGCCGTTCGCAGTACCAGCACAGCAAGGCCGTTTTCGTTGTGTTACAAGGCGAGATCAGTCAATCATCCGGACTGTTGCCCCTACAACTACTGAAAAGACTGCTGCCCCTCTTCAGGAACCATACGTTTGTCTGGCCTCTCAACAGATACCCTCCCATTTGCACCTACGGTACAGCTATCTGTATCACTGAGGCACGCAAACCTCCCCACCAACGGCGAGGTCCATGATTCTTGGTTTTTTTATCTAATTAAATAATTTTAAAAAAATCATCGCTGTTGCACTCTCTTCGTTGTTGAATTTCCAGAAACAATGAAACTCTTATCTTTTTTGTTAAAATTTCTAACCGGGGAGTCAAATACCAACTGTCGTGGATGTAGCCTTAGAAATCTTGTAGTATTTCTTTACTAATTATTCATTCACAAAAAATCGTTCACGCATTATTTTACCCCCTTAGTGGCTGAATTTCCAAAAATACTGAAAAACGTATTTTTTTATTGTTTGACTGAGAAATACCATCCTTCGTAGTTCTAGCTTTAAAATTCCCTTAACAGTGACATACTTTCCAAAAGCGCCTACTCCCCTATTTAAGCCCCTTAGGAGTGGAATTTCGGATAATCCCTTCTGAAAAGATGCTTACAGTATAAGATCCACAGCCTCTCCAAATTTGTTCATCCACAGAGATTTGGGCTGAGCAATGATGAGATAGTGACTCAGTCTGTGCCTACTTTATTTCCAAAGACATTGACATGCAAATGTTTTATTTCTAACAGATAAGACAAATAGAAATGTTCGTAGATTTATCTTAAAAAATACTTGCACAGTGAAATACTTCCATAAAAACTTTCATCCCCCGCTTCACCCCTTTCGGGTCGAATTTCCAAATACAGTGTAACACATATTTTCTTATTTCTAGCTTTAAAAAAGCTTTCATAAAAAATATTTTCATAGAAAACTCATCCCGCATTTCACCTCCTTAGGGATTCAGTTTTGAAAAACACTGAAACTTGTATACTTTTATTTGTAGCCAGGAGGCCAAATACCAATGTTCATAGACGTAGGTTTAAAAATACTTTAGTAGATCCTGAAAATGATATTTTTTTAAAAAAAAAAGCTTTCATCAACTACTTCACCCGTATAGGATTAAATTTCCAAACATGCTGAAACACGTATTTCTTTATTTGTGACTAAGAAACTAAATACCAAAATTCGTACATCTAGCTTCAAAATTGTCTTAATAGCGACATTTTCCAAAAAAAACCTTCACAGCTTATGTCACCCCCTTAGGGTTTCAATTTCGAAAAATTCCATCTTAAAGGACGCCTACCCTATGAGATTCACCCCTTCTCCAAATTTAAATTTTGTACCCTAAGCGGTCTGGCCTGGGCGACGATGAATCAGCCAGTCAGAACATTGCTTTTATATGTAGGGAAGACAATGCTGATAGCTTCTTGGTTCTCATAAAGAGCCATTTTACTTGGATATAAATATCGAACTAAACTCGCCCACGAGGAGAGATCGAACGTTCCACCGTGTGGCGCCGTGTCCATCGTAGCTGTACAGCCAAGAGGATGAGGCACGTCTTTGACGTACGAGAACCTAGAAGGCACTTTTACCTTTGTCTTCCCTTACAACTATGCGACAAGTGAAGTGACTTTATTCCTGGTCCTCTTTGAGAGGAGACATTCTAGTAACCTGTACTAACGAGGAGCTAGTACACCTTAGTGTCAGTTGTATCTCGAAGCAGAAATAAACGTGAGGTGAGTCCAATTCGTACAACAACGTGTTCCGAGTTTGTTAGTTCTATACTTATACTGGAATTTACATGTCGTAGTATTCCTGGTCCAAGACGCCATGTTCATAAATCGGGTAAAAATAAGTTAGAAATAGCTAGTCTTAGGTGAGGTCTCCGAGAAATAAACTGTTGCCGGCCGTTGTGACCGAGCAGTTCTAGGCGCTTCAGTCCGCAACCACGCTGCTGCTACGGTGGCAGGTTCGAATCCTGCCACGGGCATGGATGTGTGTGATGTCCCTAGGTTAGTTAGGTTTAAGTAGTTCTAAGTCTAGAGGACTGATGACCTCAGATGTTAAGTCCCATGGTGCTTAGAGGCATTTGGACCATTTTAATGAACTGTTGTTACTCTTTACCTGCACCCCCTCACTCTCTCCGAACGAAGATACAAACTTCATCAGAAACAGTTTCGCCTCGTGTTACAACATCGTGTCGCACGCGACAAGAACAAATTGCCTGCAGACCTTCATATATGCACCGAGGTAGGTGTTGCAACGGTAAGATGCTGAAGTTCCATCTTGCAACGGCTTTTAAAAACCCCATATTGCTATCCAGATCTAAATTTAATATCGTTTCCATATATCGCTGAAGATGTATGCTGCGACTGTTGCTCTAAACAAGATGTAGCCGACTTCCTTCCCCAATCTGTTTCTGTTCTCCGTCTCTAATGACCTCCTCGTGGACAGGACTTCAACCCATATCATCCTTCTAAGTACCTCAGAATTTCAGTAATTTCACCCTCGTTGTCGTTTCGTAATGCATGAAGCAAAATGTTACTTAAATTGTTTAGGAAAATGAACTCTCAGAAATTTCAGAGAAAATGCCCTTTGCGATGCGTACTGCTTTCCCTGTAGTACGTTTCCTGTAGTTCGTTGAACGCTTCTCTCTCTCTCTCTCTCGCACTGACCAAACATGTCAATACGCAGCTGTCATCTGAAACTTGTTCCTCGCTTTCGCTAATACAGCACGGTAATGGCGGATACTAAATCAAGAATTCTATGGACGAGGGTTCGGCAAAAGTCCCTCTCCATAGGTAAATAGACTTCCTTAAGATACTTTTGGATACGTTTTTGGAACTGAGTAATATAAAAAGCTCGTAACTATAATAAGTAGCTACAGCCCAGAAAAGAATAAAGCGGCAGTGGTCTGGCTGCGAGCAGACGGACCGCTGGAGGTAGCGGCGGAAGCGTAAAAAGCCGGGAAGTTGGGAGTGGTGGGGCTACCTGGGAGCACAGGAGGCGGCCAGGACGACGCATCGATACGTGACAGGCATTAATACGCGGACTGGAAAACAGTCCGAAGCACAAGTTGTGACTGGCTTGTTTAATTCATTTGTGGCTCGCTAACGGGTGAGTAAACCAAAGACATGGCAAAATAAAACGGTGGTATGCAGTTGATGGTAATTATCAGACCGGCGGCCATAACTGTAATTTTCTGTTCTACCGGACGAAAATACATCCGCTGGTACAACGGAGTGTTCTTTGGTTTGCTCCAGGAGGAGACCAAGTGGATAACTATAACACATAAAATATTACTTCACTTTATTATAACACAGGGAAGTAGAATTAATACGCGGACTGGAAAACAGTCCGAAGCACAAGTTGTGACTGGCTTGTTTAATTCATTTGTGGCTCGCTAACGGGTGAGTAAACCAAAGACATGGCAAAATAAAACGGTGGTATGCAGTTGATGGTAATTATCAGACCGGCGGCCATAACTGTAATTTTCTGTTCTACCGGACGAAAATACATCCGCTGGTACAACGGAGTGTTCTTTGGTTTGCTCCAGGAGGAGACCAAGTGGATAACTATAACACATAAAATATTACTTCACTTTATTATAACACAGGGAAGTAGAATTGCTTAACTTTTTACAGTCCATTTCGAGGAATTTCATGAGTATTTACAACTGTCTCTGAACGTTAACTTATCGCTTGGTACCGACAAAATACAACTCTCAGAGTACATTTAACAATAACTCTAAGGTTGAGTACTGCCTAATACAGTGATCACTCATTTGCCCTCCTAGAAGACAATGCTGTCGTCTTAGTCGATGATCGCGGGCTGCTTCTGAGCGGTCCTATGCTCGGCTGTAATCACAAGAGCCGTTACGGCAGCATTAGGTCTAGGCGATTGATACTTGCGTTCGAGATTTCCCAATACGTGCAGCGTCCGACACAGTATCGAACTCGTTTGAACCATCACGTGATTCGCGCAGCCCGAATGCAGGGGATACGCAAGAAACTACGAACTTGCACAACACTAAACTATGACTCTGTATAATTTTTGCAATTTCGTGAAACAGTGCAGGAAGCCGCATTCAATCCTACCACTTCACAAACTCGTATTGTGTTTAAACAGATTTGCAAATACAAGGTCTCATACAGTATGTATGTAAATGTAAACATTTATGCCGATTTTTAAGTAAAGTTAACACACAAAGTCGAAAATGTTGTCATCCAAAAACATACTGCTTGAGTGAACCCAACGTATTGTTTTATTTGATCCCTGTCACATATTAGAATAACAGATAAAAACTTAACCAGATTTTAATCGGTCTGAAAACAAGATGGCAACATTCAAATGGAACAATCAAGACAACAAACCACAACTTAAATGCCGAACAAACGAAATGTATCGCAAGGTAAAATGACTGTAATTTTTATCGTGAGAATAAATTGGAACGGAGTGCCCCGTCTGGGAAATACGAAGGTTGTCCAGAAAGTAAGTTCCGATCGGTAGCGAAATGCAAATCACAGTGAAAACCAGAAACGTTTTATTTGCAGCAATTACGTACACCTTCCACCAACTTCTCCACATAGTCGCCGCTCCAACTAAGAGTTTTGTCGTAGTGTTGTATCAACATTCCATAATCCTCGTCATAGAAAGCAGCCGCCTGTGCTTTTGGCCAGTTATCTGCACGGGTCTGCAGCTCGTTGTCTGTGGAAAAATTTTATCTTCATAGCCAGCGGTTCTCGTGAGAAGAGATGAGACTCAGGTGGAGCCAATTACGGACTCTATTCTGTGTGATCAAACACTTCTCATCGGAAACGCTGCAGAGATGTTTTCATTGCCCATGCAGTGTGCAGCCGAGAATTGGCATGAAGAAGGAACTGCTCGACAGTTGTGTTATGTGGGCTGCATGACACAGGCGAAATCTCTAAGCTGGCCCTCATCATACTTGGCGGGAGATGCTATTCCCTACGCATCGTTACGTGCTCACTGTTCACTCAAAACTGAAAAGAGCAACGCGACACGATCGACGGGCATACTAGAGACACTGACAACACATCTGTGCCAAGTTTTTACAGGATTTTCCCTGTGGAACTCACTTTGTGAACAATCCTCGTAGTACCATCTGATCTCACTAGATAGCGACTCAGCAAAAGCTCGAGTATTACGCACAATCATGACTGTAATCTTTCATTTATTTGTTGCCGTTGTTACGCGCGACCTTCACTCTAGAAGATGTTTCACAGTTACTTTTATTGGTAAAAACCACAGTCCACTAAAAATGCTAAGACAGGTCGTTACGATAGTACAAAAAAAGTCACTAGATCACAGGCCGATAAAAAAATCGAACAGTATCCGAGATTTCCCGAACTGTGACGTAAATTGTTCTAATAGTTCGAGCCATGTTCAAACACAGCCCTAGGCTGTGTAGCAAAACCTTTCTGTGCGTGGCTACGTCTGTGTCGCTTGCTCATTTGTCGACGCGATTTGCAGCGACTATATCTTTTCTTGTGGTTGCGTTGCGAAGTACCAACCCTTTGGTATCTCGCTCTTCGGACGACACCATACTTTCTCCCACCATCTCCAAAGAAATAATACCTCACCTTAAAGATGACCCTGTCTCCTTCACCGTGGCAACATCGGAGAGCGGAGTGTTCGACAGGTGTTTCAACTAAAGTGTTGTAAAATTAGCGACAGGGGGAAGGCCTCAGAGAAGTAACACAAAGGCAGAATGTCGACAAAATTTTGTAT
Organism: Schistocerca piceifrons; assembly: GCF_021461385.2. NCBI lineage: Eukaryota > Metazoa > Arthropoda > Insecta > Orthoptera > Acrididae > Schistocerca > Schistocerca piceifrons. The sequence goes on from NC_060140.1 coordinate 74,686,382, forward strand.
ATATTTAACCATAAAGACAAATTAAGTGCGAGCCAGCCTTTCCAGAGTGGGCCAGCAGAAATCCAAAATGCCTGACTGTCCGAATGCTCGTCTGTCCTTCACGGGATTACGAATTTATAAGCGACGAGCAGCGCGTCCCGGATTCGCACGGGTACCACTAATTATTTGTGGCTAGACGACTTGTCAGTCGTAGAGGCAATAAAGTACTTGCAAAAAAAAAACTTACTCTTGAATCGTCCATCGATCAGTGAAAACCGTATGAAAATTCTGATATTAGCCTTCACATGTAGACAGAAAAAGACGAAGGGAGATTTTAAAATACACTGGTCTGCAAAACCTAAGGACGAGCTGCATACAGTAACATACCATAGCAACTACTTTGTGGAAACGAATGAAAGTGTGGGGGCATGTTTCCAGACGTCTCCCAGTGGTCCACACAAACTTGGATCTCACTTGGCATGAAATATAACATGACAACAGCAGTAAATGAGGCTGTCCCCTAACACAAGGTAGTTGAAAAAACGCGAGAAACACTGTCTGTGTCATTCAGCGAGTTGTTAGGAGCACTGTGGTGGTGTGCTTTATTATAGGATGTTCAGGAGACAACCACTCAACACTGGGAAGAACCATCGGGAAAATGGAACTGTCACGAGTGTAGCCCAGGAATTTAGCATTGCTCACAGCATTCTCACAGGCACTGCTGTCCAAAGGAGAGGAGTCGATCGACCACGGTCAACTACAACAGCAGATGACCACTGCATTGTTCGACAGGCAAGAAGGGACCCAAGTCAAGCAGCAGGTGCAATTTCAACCACATTTAACAGGACTGCAAGGCACGATGCATCATGCTCCATAGTGTCATGGTGACTGAACGTGGGTGGTGAGTAGTGAGAAAACGTACTGCACCCAGAAACATAATCGTTTTGGTAACCCAGATATTATGGTGCGGGAAGGCATAATGTTGCATAGATACAGTGGCCTCCTAATCTTTCAGCACTGTACATTCAACGGTCGAGGTCATTGTCACACTGTACTTCTTCCCAATGCGGGTCTTTTGAGGGGTGCATTCGGTCCTGACTTCATTTTTACGGATGACCCCATCGAAGAGCGTAGGAGCGAGAGGATATTCGGCGAATGGACTGGCCTGCTCATCGAGCACATGTGGGAAGCGTTGGAGAGACGTAAGGCATCAGGTACACACACACCAACGACCATCCAGAGGATGTTACTCGCACTGGCAGTTGAATGGAACACTGTAACACAAGAAATCCTTACCAGGCTTGCGGCCAGCACAGGAGCACATTACAGAGCATGTGTTGATGCCCGTGGCGATCACACACCTTAGGGAGAACTACTTCCCGCCTTTGATATTGTCCAGGGAACATAATGAATTGCGGTGGCTTTAATGTAATTTTATGTAAATATATTGAAGCGGAGAGTGAAAATTTGTACCAGGGCCGGGAATCGAACCAGGGTCTCTTGCTTACTAGCTAGGTGCATTAGGCCCTAAGCCACGTTGGCACAGTGGTTCACACAACAGCACAGATTAGCCCAGCACGCCTCCCTCCTCTCACTGCCGCCTCAGTCTACTTTGAATTTCCCATTACACGGAAACAGCAGATGCCAAGTGAGTAGGAGGTCCGGGTTCGACTACCAGTCTTGAAAGAAAATTTCACTAGCCTCTTTAATCTATATACGTAAAATCATATCTGTATGAGACCAGTAAAGTCTCTGAAATTGTCTCTGTTCATTTTTATTTGCTATTTCTTTTATTTTACACGTCTAGTTCCATAGGCCCAAATGTCATGGAACGTGTCAGTACATGAAATTACAACATAAAAGTAATAACAGGTAAAATAAAATGTTTGTGAACGCAAAAAAAGACAAGCCATAAGTTTATGTAAATGCAATCAACAATTTAACATAGGAATCAGTTTAATTCTGCAAGAACTGCTCGACAGAATAGAAGGAGTGAGCCATGAGGAAACTTTTCAGTTACGGTTTGAAAGCGCGTGGATTACTGCTAAGATTTTTGAATTCTTGTAGTAGCTTATTGAAAATGGATGCAGCAGTATACTGCACACTTTCCTGCACAAGAGTCAAGGAACTGAGATCCAAATGCAGATTGGATTTCTGCCTAGTACTAACTGAGTGAAAGCTGCTAATTCTTGGGAATAGGCTGATATTGTTAACTAGAAACGACAGTAAATATATATATACTGAGATCACAATTTTCAGAATATCCAAACTAAAGACAGTGGTCGACAGGAAGTTCGCGAACTTACACCACTTATTACCCGAACTGCCCGTTTTTCAGCAAAAAATATCCTTTGAGAATGGGAAGAATTACCGCAAAATTTAATACCATATGACATAAGCAAATGAAAATAAGCAATGCAGGCTATTTTTAGGTGTCTAACACTTACTTCAGATATCGTTCGAATAGTAAAAAAGGCAGCATTAAGTCTTTGAACAAGACCCTGGACCTGGGTTGTCCACGACAGTTTACTATATATCTGAACACCTAGAAATTTAAACTGTTCAGTTTCGCTAAACATATGTCCATTCTGTGAAATTAAAACGTCGGTCTTTGTTGAATTGTGTGTTAGAAACTATGAAAACTGAGTCTTATAGTGATTTAGCGTTAGTTTATTTTCTACAAGCCATGAACTTATGTCATGAATCGCACTATTTGAAGCAGACCCAATGTTGCACACAGCATCCTTCACTACCAAGCTAGTGATATCAGCAAACAGAAATATTTTAGAATTACCTTCAATTATTACCTTTGAATAAAACCGTCATTTCTGATCGTCTCATAGCGTATTACTTTCAATTACCTTCGGTGCTACACTCTCCGTCCGCTCTCTCAGCTGAGTGATCACCTCGTCTGACTGCTATGCAGCGGGCCTGGGTTCAGTTCCCGGCAGGGTTGGAGATTTTCTCCTCTCGCGGACTGGGCGTTGTGTTGCCCTCATCATGATCGGCACGCAAGTCGACCTTTGTGGTCTCAACTGAAAAGACTTGCAGTTCGGCGGTCTCACCTCTCCAGGTGGGATCTCCGTCCATCAATGCCGTATGATCATTTTAGTTCATTTTTACTATACCGTAGTTGTTCTTCGTATGTATGGTCCCAGTTTCGCCGAGCTATGATAGTTGGCAACGACACATCATGGGGTAATTACTGTACTTCTGAAGTGTTGCACACCGTTATACAGGGTGTCACAAAAAGGTACGGCCAAACTTTCAGGAAACATCCCTCACACACAAATAAAGAAAAGATGTTATGTGAACATGTGTCCGGAAACGCTTAATTTCCATGTTAGAGCTCATTTTAGTTTCGTCAGTATGTACTGTACTTCCTCGATTCACCGCCAGTTGGCCCAATTGAAGGAAGGTAATGTTGACTTCGGTGCTTGTGTTGACATGCGACTCATTGCTCTACGGTACTAGCATGAAGCAAATTAGTACGTAGCATCAACAGGTTAGTGTTCATCACGAACGTGGTTTTGCAGTCAGTGCAATGTTTACAAATGCGGAGTTGTCAGATGCCCATTTGATGTATGCATTAGCACGGGGCAATAGCCGTGGCGCGGTACCTTTCTATCGAGACAGATTTCCAGAACGAAGGTGTCCCGACACGAAGACGTTCGAAGCAATTGATCGGTGTCTTAGGTAGCACAGGACATTCCAGCCTATGACTCGCGACGGGGGAAGACCTAGAACGACGAGGACACCTGCAATGGACGAGGAAATTCTTCGTGCAGTTGACGGTAACCCTAATGTCAGCGTCACAGAAGTTTCTGCTGTACAAGGTAACGTTGACCACGTCCACTGTATGGAGAGTGCTACGGGTGAACCAGTTGTTTGCGTACCATGTACAGCGTATGCAGGCACTATCAGCAGCTGATTGGCCTCCACGGGTACACTTCTGCGAATGGTTCACCCAACAATGTGTCAACCCTCATTTCAATGCAAATGTTCTCTTTACGGATGAGGCTTCATTCCAACGTGATCAAACTGTTAATTTTCCAATCAAAAGGTGTGGGCTGACGAGAATCCGCACGTAATTGTGCAATCACGTCATCAACACAGATTTTCTGTGAACGTTTCGGCAGGCATTGTTGGTGATGTCTTGATTGGGCCCCATGTTCTTCCACCTACGCTCAATGGAGTACGTTATCATGATTTCATACGGGATACTCTACCTGTGCTGCTAGAACATGTGCCTTTACAAGTACGACACAACATGTGGTTCATACACGATGGAGCTCTTGCACATTTCAGTCGAAGTGTTCGTACGATTCTCAACAACAGATTCGGTGACCGATGGATTGGTAGAGGCGGACCAATTCCATGGCCTCCACGCTCTCCTGACCTCAACCTTCTTGACTTTCATTTATGGGGGCTTTGGAAAGCTCTTGTCTACGCAACCCCGGTACCAAATGTAGAGACTCTTCGTGCTCGTATTGTGGACGGCTGTGATACAATACGCCATTCTCCAGGGCTGCATCAGCGCATCAGGGATTCCATGCGACGGAGGGTGGATGCATGTATCCTCGCTATCGGAAGACATTTTGAACATTTCCTGTAACAAAGTGTTTGAAGTCACGCTGGTACGTTCTGTTGCTGCGTGTTTCCATTCCATGATTAATGTGATTTGAAGAGAAGTAATAAAATGAGCTCTAACATGGAAAGTAAGCGTTTCCGGTCACAAGTCCACATAACATATTTTCTTTCTTTGTGTGTAAGGAATGTTTCCTGAAAGTTTGGCCGGACCTTTTTGTAACACCCTGTATAATACACACAAAGAGAAGAATACCGTTCCAGAATGGTGTGTGACGCATATCCTCCTACAGTACTGGAGAGTCACTGACAGTCCGGCCTAGTCAGGTGTTAACGCCATTACTTGGAAACGCTCTGTGATTACGTGACCAGATACAACTAGGAATTGGGAAAAAGTACCGATATATCAAACTAACTATATTTCTTCAAAATAATAATGACGTATATCGGCGATATTTAAATTAGCGATGTACCAATTAATCGATATTTGATATTTAATATCGGAAGCGATATTTTTATTGTCTGTCTTCTCTTGATTTAAGGGCACTATAGTTGTCAACAGCATATTGCTTGCCCATTCCAACTACTACCAATCTTTGTAATCTGAAAGGAGATGTCTTACGATGGGCTTCATTTAATTTCATATTCAGTACTACAAGTGAGTGCCAGATTAGAATATGAATGTATCTGTACCGTCTACTCATGAAAACCTGTAACTTCTGTGTGTCATTTCTACCATTGCAGGCGATAGGTACAAGGTACAAAATGCACGCATTTAGTCACAGGCCTGTACGAGAATGGTGGAAATTATTACTTTCTACTCCCAACTATGAAGCAGAATCTGCGCTTCTTACTCCCTGAGTGCCCGGATCAAGAAAAGATTGCCACATCGTAAAAGTAACGAACACTCGGCACAAGAATCACACACATTACTGCACTCGTATTTAATGGAAAGTGGACTCTTTCGTCCGAAATATTTAGTCGTCATTTCACACCTGTTTTGTCAGAAATTGCTCAAAAATACTTAATGCGCTAAGCCTTTCCTGTTTCGTCCAAAGAGAGTGGCTCCCTTAGTAAACGCAGGTGTGCTGGATAACAGAAGCAGACTGAAAGGGGAACACGTTAAACGAAGAGTTCTATTAATGTCTGTCGGTGACGATTATTGGTATCATTAAATACACTCCTGGAAATTGAAATAAGAACACCGTGAATTCATTGTCCCAGGAAGGGGAAACTTTATTGACACATTCCTGGGGTCAGATACATCACATGATCACACTGACAGAACCACAGGCACATAGACACAGGCAACAGAGCATGCACAATGTCGGCACTAGTACAGTGTATATCCACCTTTCGCAGCAATGCAGGCTGCTATTCTCCCATGGAGACGATCGTAGAGATGCTGGATGTAGTCCTGTGGAACGGCTTGCCATGCCATTTCCACCTGGCGCCTCAGTTGGACCAGCGTTCGTGCTGGACGTGCAGACCGCGTGAGACGACGCTTCATCCAGTCCCAAACATTCTCAATGGGGGACAGATCCGGAGATCTTGCTGGCCAGGGTAGTTGACTTACACCTTCTAGAGCACATTGGGTGGCACGGGATACATGCGGACGTGTATTGTCCTGTTGAACAGCAAGTTCCCTTGCCGGTCTAGGAATGGTAGAACGATGGGTTCGATGACGGTTTGGACGTACCGTGCACTATTCAGTGTCCCCTCGACGATCACCAGTGGTGTACGGCCAGTGTAGGAGATCGCTCCCCACACCATGATGCCGGGTGTTGGCCCTGTGTGCCTCGGTCGTATGCAGTCCTGATTGTGGCGCTCACCTGCACGGCGCCAAACACGCATACGACCATCATTGGCACCAAGGCAGAAGCGACTCTCATCGCTGAAGACGACACGTCTCCATTCGTCCCTCCATTCACGCCTGTCGCGACACCACTGGAGGCGGGCTGCACGATGTTGGGGCGTGAGCGGAAGACGGCCTAACGGTGTGCGGGACCGTAGCCCAGCTTCATGGAGACGGTTGCGAATGGTCCTCGCCGATACCCCAGGAGCAACAGTGTCCCTAATTTGCTGGGAAGTGGCGGTGCGGTCCCCTACGGCACTGCGTAGGATCCTACGGTCTTGGCGTGCATCCGTGCGTCGCTGCGGTCCGGTCCCAGGTCGACGGGCACGTGCACCTTCCGCCGACCACTGGCGACAACATCGATGTACTGTGGAGACCTCACGCCCCACGTGTTGAGCAATTCGGCGGTACGCCCACCCGGCCTCCCGCATGCCCACTATACGCCCTCGCTCAAAGTCCGTCAACTGCACATACGGTTCACGTCCACGCTGTCGCGGCATGCTACCAGTGTTAAAGACTGCGATGGAGCTCCGTATGCCACGGCAAACTGGCTGACACTGACGGCGGCGCTGCACAAATGCTGCGCAGCTAGCGCCATTCGACGGCCAACACCGCGGTTCCTGGTGTGTCCGCTGTGCCGTGCGTGTGATCATTGCTTGTACAGCCCTCTCGCAGTGTCCGGAGCAAGTATGGTGGGTCTGACACACCGGTGTCAATGTGTTCTTTTTTCCATTTCCAGGAGTGTAGTTTTTTTGTAAGGCAGTGATTTTATACACTGAAGCGCCAAAGAAACTGGTATACGCACGCGCTTTCAATTACAGAGATATGCAAATAGGCAGAATACGGCACTGTTGTAGGTAGCGCTTATATAAGACAACAAGCGTCTGGCGCAGTTGTTAAATCTGTTAGTGATGTTACAATGGCAGATTATCAAGAGTTAAGTGAGTCTGAACTTGGTGTTATAGTCGGCGCACGTGTGATGGGACACAGCATCTCCAAGGTAGCCACGAAGTGCGGATTTTCTCGTACGACCATTTCACGTGTGTACCATGAATATCGAGAATCCGGTAAAACATTAAATCCCAGACATCGCTGAGGCTGGAAAAAGATCCAGCAAGAATGGGACCAATGACGACTGAAGAGAATCGTTCAACGTGACAGAAGTGCAACCCTTCCGCAAATTGCAGCATATTGAAATGCTGGGTCATCAGCAAGTGTCAGTGTGAGAACCATTTAACGAAACATCACCAGTATGAGGTTTCGGAGCCGAAGGCCCACTCGTGTACCCTTAATGCCTACACGACAAAAGCTTTACGTCTCGCCTGAGCCTGACAACACCGACATTGGACTGCTGATGAGTGGAGACATGTCGTTTGGCCGGACAAGTCTCGTTTCAAATTGTATCGATCGGATGGACGCACTCTGGTATGGAGACAACCTCATGAGTCCATGGACCTGCATGTCAGCAGGGTGCTGGTCAACCTGGTAGAGACTCTGTAACGTCGTGGGGCGTGGGCAGTTGGAGTGATATGGGACCCCGGATACGTCCAGATACGACTCTGACAGGTGACACGTACGTAAGCATTCTGTCTGATTCCTTGCATCCATTCCTGTCCATTGTGCATTCCAACGGACTTGGGCAATTCCAGCAGGCCAATGCCTCATCCCACATATCCAGAATTGTTACAGAGTGGCTCCAAAACACTCTCCTCAGTTTAAATACTTCCGGTGCCCACGAGACTCCCCAGACATGAACATTATTGAGCATATCTGGGATGCCTTGCAACGTGTTGTTCAGAAGAGATCTTCACCTCCCTCGTACTCTTACGGATTATGGACAGTTCGGGATTCATGGTGTCAGTTCCCTCCAGCACCACTTTAGACATTAGTCGACTCCGTGCCACGTCGTGTTGCGGCACGTTCTGCGTGCTTGCGAAGGCCCTACACGATGTTAGACAGACGTTCCAGTTCCTTTGGCTCTTCAGTGTAGTACTTTGTGCGCCTTTTATTGATCAGTGTTGGATATAATAAAGTATTTGTCTATTTTTAAATGTTTGCTAATCATTTCTGTGAGTTCCATCAGTTTCTTTAAAGTCCTGTACATATTCGGAATATCGATGCTTTTTCTTGATATTCTTCTATAAATATCGATACAGTATACATGTATCAGTATTTTTAAAAACATTGGATATAAAATGTAGACTGGCAATGGCAAGGAAAGCGTTTCTGAAGAAGAGAAATTTTTTAACATCGAGTATAGATTTAAGTGTCAGGAAGTCGTTTCTGAAAGTATTTGTATGGAGTGTAGCCATGTATGGAAGTGAAACATGGACGATAAATAGTTTGTACAAGAAGAGAATAGAAGCTTTCGAAATGTGGTGCTACAGAAAAATGCTGAAGATTAGGTGGGTAGATCACATAACTAATGAGGAGGTATTGAATAGAATTGGGGAGAAGAGGAGTTTGTGGCACAACTTGACAAGAAGAAGGTACCGGTTGGCAGGACATGTTCTGAGGTATCAAGGGATCACAAATTTAGCATTGGAGGGCCGCGTGGAGGGTAAAAATCGTAGAGGGAGACCAAGAGATGAATACACTCAGCAGATTCAGAAGGATGTAGGTTGCAGTAAGTACTGGGAGATGAAGAAGCTTGCACAGGATAGAGTAGCATGGAGAGCTGCATCAAATCAGTCTCAGGACTGAAGACAACAACAACAACAACAACCCATCCCTAGGTGCAACCACTATACTGTGGAGTCGGACACATCTAGGATCTTTCATTTATCGTCCGAGCTGAAATTTGCACGGTATGACTCCAAAGTAACGATCAGCACTGACAGGAAGTAGAAATGACAGTAAAAATGGAGACTACACAAGAAACCTTTCGAAAAGTTAAGGAACCGAAGTCGCGAAGCCTATCTACTCAGTATTATAGAGAAGAATCTGCTCAGCCTACGGTCTAGATCTCCCACTCACACACGTCCAAACCTGTGCGTACCCCTCGCTTCACTGGCGGGCAGAGCTAAGGCGTTCTTTTGTTTTTTGTTTTTTTTTTTTCCGTCGTGCCGCTTGCTCCAGAGTTGGACCACTTAACGCGTTTGGCCACTGACACGACACGGCTCGGCGCCCGGACACGTTTTCACACAGCGGGCGTCGGCGAACCTGTAATTTCGCTGCCCCTGCTTCGGCAGCGCAGCCGGACTCCCTCGGCCAGCCTACTATTATCCCTATGAAGGACCGGGCGAGAGCAATTGGAGGTGTTTCTCCCGATGATGGGCATGAGGGAACAAATCTCGTTCTCCTATTGATCGTGTCAAAGAAAATACCAACACTCTCCTGTCAAAAAAATAACTCAGCCCCACTAAACTACTGGTTCATGGCCCCTACGTAGCTCGCACAGCCCATTAAACATGACTGTTGAATGTTCTGTTTGACGGCCTGAATCTGTAATACCTGTGGTCCTGAAATCTGACCTTATTTGCCTGTATCCCGACATGTTGGATAACGTGTCTTGTCTGTCCCGTACATTCACTTAAGCCACAGCTCGGAGAGTGTTATAGCACATCTTTGACGCCATCGTCCAGTATGATGTAGGTCGACCTTCCGAGGTACCATTGCTTCATTCTGCCATCTAAGATGTCTGATGGTCCAGCTAGAAACGTTTTTTAGCTCTCTTTAAAATCTCAAATTCTAATATAAGTAAGCGAGAAATATTAATTTCGAATATTTGCTGAGTGGTGGAAGAAGGGCGCCAACTGGAGAAAAATTCTCTTTGCTAATGATTTGTGGCAAAATTTGTTACATTTCGCCATCGAAGAACGTCGGAGATGCCACCCATCTTCGAGTACAGGGGACTGCAGACGCCAGATGACTGATGTGAAATGGTGGAACAGTTCACTAAGAGACACAGAATCCACAACCTAACATTTCTCGAAGAAAAGAACTAATTCAACGGTATCCGTCTTTCTTACGTTAGTACTGTATCCACTTTGGATTGACGTGTTATATATTTGCGTCAGTCGATTGACTTTAATTGATTCAAGCAGAGCTTGTAACGTGATTCGAAGAATATATTCTAATTTTTTCTAAGTAGTTTGTCGTTCCCTTATAAAATGAAACGTAATGCAAGTGAGATTTTTTTTTTAATTTTTCACAAATTTCAGAGTGTACATCTCATTTATTATTAATTGCCGCACGAAACTGAGACCATAATTTACTCTTAGTTTCACCATTTGCTAGTCTGGAGCTTAACGGCGCCCCAAGTAAGGGAACTTTATTGAAAGCAATCAGACGCGTATTGTAGGGGTCCTGTCATGATTTTATACGTGAAATAGCTGAATAGCCGACTTTGTCCGGGTATGTATTTGTTCCCACATTCTGTTAGTCCATTTCCTCATTCCCTCTCTCTCTGTTGTCTCTGTCCATCTCCTCCTTCTCCCATCTTTCTCTCTGTCTCTTCCTCCTCCTCGCTCTCTCCATCTCCTGCTCTCCTCTCCCTCTATAATCTCCTCTTTCCTTCTACTGTCCATCACTTCCTCCCCCTTGCCCTGCCCATCTCCACCTCTTCCATTTCTCTTTATTTGCCCATTTCCTCCTCCTCCTCCTCCTCTCCCCACTTGATCATTCCCAACCCAATAGGGGACTGCTGTTTCTTACCTCTACGGTGTTTTTTTTTTTTTTTTCAGGTAGTAAGTAATATCGTACCAAGTTTCGTAGAAATCGATCCACGGGTTTAGGAGGAGTTTTTTACCCATGGCTTTTCCGGTGTACACGAATGTAACATACATTTCACGTACATGTCAAGTATTTCACACCTGTCTCCAAACATATATCAGTTTATCTCTAGCGAATTTCCTTCTGAAATTTTTGTATCCAGGCAGTTCAATGTTTATGACGTCATATTTCGAGAACTATGTGTCGTACAATGATATAATTGTGCAAGTACTTTCAGTGGCACACGTGAATACTCTCTGCAAAATGTGTTGCAAATATAGTAAGCAGTAAAGAAGTAATATATAACCAGGTCCTGTCACATGCGGCAGTTTTAATGCATCAACAGCGAAAATATAGTAAGCGATACACTTTTTTCCTTTCATCATTTTTCGTCCGTTGTCAGCGAGGAAAAGTCTCTTATAGGTTTTCAGTTATATGTAAAAGTGGTTGCAAGACACTAAGTGCTCTCCAGAATGAGATTTTCACTCTGCAGCGGAGTGTGCGCTGATATGAAACTTCCTGGCAAATTAAAACTGTGTGCCCGACCGGGACTCGAACTCGGGACCTTTGCCTTTCGCGGGCAATTGCTCTACCAACTGAGCTACCGAAGCACGACTCACGGCCGGTACTCACAGCTTTACTTCTACTAGTACCTCGTCTCCTACCTTCCAAACTTTACAGAAGCTCTCCTGCGAACCTTGCAGAACTAGCACTCCTGAAAGAAAGGATATTGCAGAGACATGGCTTAGCCACAGCCAGGGGGATGTTTCCAGAATGAGAAGGAGAGCTTCTGTAAAGTTTAGAAGGTAGGAGACGAGGTACTGGTAGAAGTAAAGCTGTGAGTACCGACCCTGAGTCGTGCTTCGGTAGCTCAGTTGGTAGAGCACTTGCCCGCGAAAGCCAAAGGTCCCGAGTTCGTGTCTCGGTCGGGCACACAGTTTTAATCTGCCAGGAAGTTTCATATCAGCGCACACTCCGCTGCAGAGTGAAAATCTCATTCTGGAAACATCCCCCAGGCTGTGGGTAAGCCATGTCTCCGCAATATCCTTTCTTTCAGGAGTGCTAGTTCTGCAAGGTTCGCAGGAGAGCTTCTGTAAAGTTTGGAAGGTAGGAGACGAGGTACTGGTAGAAGTAAAGCTGTGAGTACCGGCCGTGAGTCGTGCTTCGGTAGCTCAGTTGGTAGAGCACTTGCTCGCGAAAGGCAAAGGTCCCGAGTTCGAGTCTCGGTCGGGCACACAGTTTTAATTTGCCAGGAAGTTTCGCTAAGTGCTCTTGTTCCCAATTATAAATGAACGTAGCCTGGGCACTTGTGCGTCGCGACTATGGTCCTTTTTTCTCTCACCTTCCCCCTCCCCCCCCCCCCACCCGCCTCTATCTTTGAGAGGCAGGTGGTTGTTGCCCGTACGGTGGTTCTTTACAGACAGTAAATGATATGTGTACCAAGTTTGGTTGAAATTGGGCCAGTGGTTCAAGAGGAATGGAACATACTTGTATACACAGACTTTTATAATATGATTGGATGTATAATTCTGCGTAACTTTTATTATGTTGTGCTGCATATTTATAACTAAGATGTAAATTTTTGGTTGTATTCACAACAGGTCGTGCAGCTCCATTCTGACCATGTCGAACATTAAGATAAATGTGCAAGTCAGAAGTGTGGAGTTTACAGAAAATTACTCAAGATCTGAAGATGGGTTGTTTAACCCAAAACTAGTTAACAAATAAAATAGAGATCTTGACTATGAAGTTCTTTTCTGAATCCACAGCTTTTTACCCTATAAGGATGATTTGTGTGTTACAGTTGATATTTGATGCCAGTAAAGAGATGCACCGAACGACAATTACCGGTAGTGATGGGGCACTGATGTTGTTATGTTTCGCAGATGCAGTGAAGTTTTGAGCTTATGAGGATTTTTTTTTTTTTTTTTTTTTTTTTTTTTTTTTTTTTTTTTTTTTTTTTTTGTAAACGTGGTTAAATATGCCATCAGCGTGAGGCTCAGTGCAGTTGGGAGGGAGGGACGGATTAGTAACATGTCGTCACGTAAAGGTAGTCGAGTCCAAGTAAACGAAAATGCAAGAGTTGTTTGTGTATTTTTGTGTACTTTTGCAGGGGATGCGATTCTCATCTTGTAGAAGTGCAAGCGGTCGCTTGCTTTACCAAAAATATATATCTCAGAGTGGTGCCAAATGTTGTTACTTTTACATAAAGGAAAGCATTATCTTCTGAACAGTCTTCAAATCGTGAGCTAGATCCTTAATTTTTATAAATGAAATTAGTGAATTTACTCATGGCGCTTTTGTTGTCTATGTCTACGGTCACTTTCAGAGCTCAAATTAATCATCAAATTAACTAATTTAATACGACTGAATTTTGAATTGCCAGTGTGTCCATGTATCACCACAATAAAATAAAAACAGTGAATGGTTGGAGGAGCATGAATGAGAATAACGGCGTATTTAAGTTTACAAAAATAATGACAAATTTTATTCATCCTTTTTTAGCTGCAATCGAGATGATAAATCTTAAAAAAATGACGAACGTAATCTTGGAAAGTGATGGTGTTTTATTGGCACAGCATGTGGAAACTACACAAATTCTCCCCTGAATTAATCCCTCTTACAAAGCAATCTGACATTGTTTACATGAATCCACAATGAGGCCCAATTGTGTTCAAATGGAATCAACTATGACCAAGTGCACCACAAAATATGGTTAACAGAGAACAGGGAGCTGTGAATATCATTTAACATCCCTACGACGATACAGCAATATTTTAGCCTTTTACAGTGATTCAGGCGGCAGCAGAAAACTGCACGCTTCAAACGATGTGCGGCGCACTGCGGCAGCTGTAAAGTTCTGACGTGTCCACAGAAACTTGCAAACTACGGGGACTGCCATTCTGATTATTATAACGCAAGAATCTTCCCTATCAGAGGCCTGAAATTCCGGCAGATTTCAGTGGGAGGCGAATCCGTTTGCTGGTCTGGCCAACCAATTTGATTCACAGGCACGACAACGCATGTTGAAATTGTCAGACGCCAGAGAACCACCTCAGGGTAAATAAGTTCACACCCGTGACACACGATCTGTCTGAGATGGTATGCAGTTCCACTGTCGGTACAGCTGGAATGTGCCACTCGCTCTTAGTGCACCACAAGTCGCGGACCACAAGTGTCAGCCACGACCTGAAGTTCTCCATCAGGGAAGGACCAGAAGATGAAGGAGGCAAAGAATCACAAACACTTTCCACTAAGCCTCGGTACAGGACCCGAATTAGCAGAAAGACCCACCTTCATATTGTACAAACCGATAGTACTATCCTCTGCATGTTGAATCTCCCCTCTTGACTATTCTGCTGGCCTGATAGCCAGTCCAGGCATTGCGCTGGAGAAGCAAGCCTCTGTTTTGCATGTCCTAAGAGGAGCCAGTCAGCGACTCAAAATTTCTCTTGTATGAAGAAAGAATATTTTAGACTAGGGAGACGCCGTTCTCACAATAAGTATGGCCATGTTGCGGCAAAAAACGTCTACCTAGACATGACCACAGTCCCTTATTTGCAGGGACCCAGGCTGACCATTTCCAGTTTCTGAAGGAAGGCTGTTAAGCTTCTCAGACAGTCTTGCCCTGAAATATATGTTTTTACCACTCGCTAAAAGAACTTGGCGACTTTCTGGCATCAAGGGAGTTACAGTATTGCCTCAACTAAACACATGCTCTGTTCATATCGTCCCAGCCTCTACCATGAAAGGGCTTGTGGTTTTATGGCCGTCGTGCCATTTGCATGAAAGTTCAGATTACAGCATCTCCCTTAAATGGATTCGTCCACCCACTTTTCGCTAAGTGGCCACCATCACAACGGTCTGCCGAATGTTTTATGAAGCGCCACGATCCTGCTCTGGCCCTTAAGTGAAAAGATTGGAGTGCGACAGGCTGAAGCCCCCCTGTAGGTACAATTCACAGAGCGTTGCTTCCCTGCTCTCCGTCGCCTCCACTATGGGCCCTCGCGTACCGGTTCTCCATAGGCTACTTTTTTTTTGGGGGGGGGGGGGGGGGTCATCAGTCCTCTGACTGCTTTGATGCGGCCCACCACGAATTTCTCTCTTGTGGCACACTTTTCATCTCGAAGTAGCACTTGCAACCTACGTCCTCAAATTGTTTGCTGTACGTATTCCAATCTCTGTCTTCCTCTACAGTTTTTGCCCTATACAGCTCCCTCCAGTACCATGGAAGTCGTTGCCTGATGTCTTAACAGGTGTCCTATCATCCTGTCCCTTCTACTTATCAGTGTTTTCCACATATTCCTTTCCAGTCCAATTCCGCACAGAACCTCCTCAGTCCTTACCTTATCAGTCCACCTGCTCTTCAACATTCGCCTGTAACACTACATCTCAAATGCTTCGTTTCTCTTCTGGTTTTCCAACAGTCGATGTTTCGCTACCATACAGTGTTGTGCTCCAGACGTACATTCTCAGAAATTTCTTCCTCAAATACTAGTAGATGTCTCTTCGCCAGAAATGCCCTTTGCGCCAGGCCTATTCTGCTTTTGATGTCCTCCTTGCTCCGTCTGTCATTGCTTATCTTGCTACCAAGGTAACAGAATTCCTTAACCTCATCTACTTCGCGACCATCAATCCTCATGTTAAGTTTCTAGCTGTTCTCATTTCTGCTACTTCTCATTACCTTGGTCTTTCTTCGATTTATTCTCAATCTATACTCTGTGCTCATTAGACTGTTCATTAAATTCCGCAGATTGTGTAATTCCTCCTCCTCTCATTCAGGGCAGCAATATCATCAGCGAATCATATCATTGATGTGCTTTCACCTTGAATTTTAATTCCACTCCTGAACCTGTCTTTTATTTCCATCATTGCTTCTTCGATGTACAGATTCAACAGTAGGAGAGAAAGACTACATCCTTGTCTTACACTTTTTTTAAGCCGAGCACTTCATTCTTGGTCGTTCACTCTTATTATTCCCTCTTGGTTGTTGTACATAGTGTATATTACCCGTCTGTCCCTACAGCTTAACCCTATTTTTCTCAGAATTTCGAACATCTCGCACTATTTTACATTGTCGAACGCTTTTTCCAGGTCGACAAATCCTATGAACGTGTCGTAATTTTTCTTTAGTCTTGCTTCCCTTATCAACCGCAACGTCAGAATTGCCTCTCTGGTGCCTTTTCCACTCCTAAAGCTAAACTGATCGTCATGTAGCACAACCTCAATTTTCTTTTCCATTTCTCTGTATATTATTCTCGTAAGCAACTAGGATGCACGAGCTGTTAAGTTGATTGTGCGATAATTCTCGTACCTGTCAGCTCTTATAGTCTTCGAAATTTTGTGTATATTATTTTTCCAAAAGCCAGATAGTATCTCCCAGTTCCATACATTCTACACTCCAACATGAATAGTCGTTTTATTGCCACTTCTCCCAATTATTTTAGAAATTCTGATGGAATTTATCTATTCCTTCTGCCTTATTTAGTCTTCAAAGGCTCTCTTAAATTCTGACATACAGTTATATGAACATTCTACCCACGATTTATTCAAGTAAAAACGTCATAAAGCACACATACACAATGAAGTAGTGGGGAATTTGGAGACCGTGACCTAAAATATGAATATTAATCTGACCGACCTTGTCGTTAAAGCGAGAGAGTAGCATGCCATCTCTCACTGCCGCCTCAACATCGAATAATTTCTGCATGGGGAGTGTCACATTTCAATAAGAAGGTTAGTGTGACATGGAGCAGAAGAAATGATGGAACTCTGACAGGGTCTTTGAGAATAACATGTTGGACCATGACAGCCTTGACAAAAAAAAAAAAAAAGAAACACCATGTCTTGACGTCATTCAACCAGGGGTCATACAAACACTCACTGCTGCATGCATACAGAAGTTTTGTGATAGAATTGCTCCTGTAGACCCTCAGGTCTTTGACATACGCCCCCGACCATAAATACACACAGCAGAAAAAGTTTTGCATCACCTCTGTTCCGAGAGTTCCGGAACCTGTACAGAAAATTGGAATAGAGATCAACATAAACTTTATTGCCGCCCTTTTTATGGCACATGAAAACCACACATTGCATGTTGTACCACCAAACAGCGAGGCCTTCAGAGGTGATGGTCCAAATTTCTGTACACACCGGTACCTCTAATACCCAGTAGCACGTCCCCTTGCATTGATGCATGTCAGTATTCAAAAATGGTTCAAATCGCTCTGAGCACTATGGGACTTAACATCTATGGTCATCAGTCCCCTAGAACTTAGAACTACTTGAACCTAACTAACCTAAGGACATCACACAACACCCAGTCATCACGAGGTAGAGAAAATCCCTGACTTCGCAGGGAAACGAACAGGGAACCCGGGCACGGGAAACGAGAACGCTACCGCACGACCACGAGCTACGGACATGCCAGTATTCTTTGTCGTATACTATCCACAAGTTCACCAAGGCACTGTTGGTCCAGATTGTCCCACTCCTCAACGGCAATTCGTCGTAGATCCCTCAGAGCGGTTGGTGGGTACGTCGTCCATAATCAGCCCTTTACAATCTATCCCAGGCACGTTCGATAGGTTTCATGTCTGGAGAACATGCTGGCCACTCTAGTCGAGCGATGTCGTTATCCTGAAGGTAGTGATTCACAAGATGTGCACGATGGGGGAGCGAACAACCAGCGGCGTGCGTAGGCCGCACATAATGTCACCCCCAAAACAGATGTGAACCTCTACCTTGCTGCACTCGCTGGACAGTGTGTCTAAGGCGATCAGCCTGACCGAGTTGCCTACAAATATGTCTCCGACGACTGTCTGGTTGAAGACGTATGCGACACTCATGGGTGAAGAGAACGTGATGCCAATCCTAAACGGTCCATTCGGCATGTCGTTGGGTCCATCTGTACTGCGCTGCATGGTGTCGTGGTTGCATAGATGTACCTCGCCTTGGACGTCGGGAGTGAAGTTGCGCATCTTGCAGTCTATTGCGCACAGTTTGAGTCGTAAAACGACGTCCTGTGTCTGCACGAAAAGCATTATTCAACATGGTGGCGTTGCTGTCAAGGTTCCTCCGAGCCATAATCCGTAGGTAGCCGTCATCCACTGCAGTAGTAGCTCTTGGGCGGCCTGAGCGAGGCATGTCATCGACAGTTTCTGTCTCTCTGTATTTCCTCCGTGTCCGAACAACATCGCTTTGGTTCACTCCGAGACGCCTGGACACTTCCTTTGGTGAGAGCTCTTCCTGACAAAGTTGCAATGCGGACGCTATCGAACCGCGGTATTGACCGTCTAGGTACGGTTGAACTACAGACAACACGAGCCGTGTACCTTCTTCCTTGTGGAATGACTGGAACTGATCGGCTGTCGGACCCCCTCCGTCTAATAGGCGCTGCTCATGCATGGTTGTTTACATCTTTCGGCGGGTTTAGTGACATTTCTGAACAATCAAAGGCACCGTGTCTGCGATACAATATCCACAGTCAACGTCTATCTTCAGAAGTTCTGGGAACTGGGGTGATGTAAGACTTCTTTTGATGTGTGTACAATGACTGAACAAGGTCATGCAGAGATTTAACTAACCTAGTCACACCGAAGCTGAGATCAGAGATGACTGGTTTCCTTAATCACAATACAATATAATTGAGCATTGAGCATTCTCTGCTTCAATGTTTTTGTTATCCCTGCCCAAGCACTCACAGTGACTGAATCTTCCATGGAGGCAGTAACATGACAAATTATACCCAAGCGTTCAGCAAAACTAGTTCCTTTAGCACAACAGAGTAAATGATATTAACACAAAATAAACGAAATGTAAACGACATGTGTAATATAGTGAGGCTTTACACAAACGCCAAAGACAAAATAAACACATGAGTCTGGTCGGCAGTGGCGTTACATTCAGGCCAGGTGCCTCGAGACTCTTACGTCAGACATCAGTGGTCCCAGGCAGTCGCGTGATGTCAGCGGCGAGCATCCATTACCTGCTGGCTGCAGGCGGGGCACCCCGCAGTTGCTTTCACTCTCCATTGGCACAAATGAAAGAGATTTCATCTGCACCTCCGTCGCCTTGGAGCTGCCCCAGTACCATCACGTCCGCCGGCTGTCTCCACTGTCGCCTCAGGTTGGGGGACAGGTCGCCTGTAGCTCACAGCTCGTGATCTAGACGTGAGGTGACGTCACGTCTGCTGGTCTCTCGCCCGGGGACATCGGCCCCTCTTGTAACGTCGCAGTGGCAACTGTGCCCGAGGCCTCGCTACGACACCTTAGCCCCACCTGCCTCGCTGCGTTATGGGCACCTGGGCTACACGCTAACCCACATCCAGCCACGGTCTTCGACTCGGTCGCCGTTTGGAATGCCGTAGTTCTCTGTACAATCCTTAGCACATGTTTTAGTGACGTGTTTTTACAATAAATGTATACGAAAACAAATACATAGAAAATTATAACAAGTATGTGAACTGATGGTTATTAAACGTTATAACTCTTTATAACTATTAATAAATAGCGAAACATAGATAATTAATCTCTTCTCTAAAAAAAAACACCTAAACTGATCATCCTCTAGGTGTGAAGCCGTTGTTGTTGTGTATGTCAGTGTAATGTTAGTTTCGCAAAACAACTCACGCACCCCAGTGAGCTAAGCTGATACAATAAGTTCCCTTTAATTTACGTCTATGGTTACAAACGTTTTGTTAACAGATTACTGGTTTCGGTCTGTAATAACCATCATCATGACTGTACTCGATTAACAGCTGCTGCAATGACATAAAAATATGAGATCTTATTAACAATTTTCTGGTACAGAACGATCTGTATCTTCCGTTTTCATCAGGTTCCTTTCGCCATTTCCTTTCTACACATCTAAAAGCATACTGCACTCCACATGCTCACACCACGTAATACAAATCTTTATCGATAACGCTCCTCTGGCGCTGGCGATCCACAATCGAAAGGCCTCAAGACGAACATCATCGCACTGCTGGCACTACTCCACAAGCCATAACCAAAAACGAAAAAGTACCACCAGCGAAAAATATGTCACCATACTCGATTATCCATAAACGTAACCACTATTGAAACCCCCCAACAAGAGTACATCGCTCTACTGCATAACCCTAATCGAACCACAGCGAGAAACATAACTGCACTCGAAAGTCAACACGCCTCTGGTGTGGTCAATCCATGTCCATCTCGAAAGACACCCCCACCAGTATTGGTGACATGATCCGAATCACGCCCAGATCCACAATCGGATCACAAATCAGTTGCTGTGGCACCACTATCACCTCCTCACTCCGAATGGTGGAAGAGACCATGTATACACCCCATCGGCAATGCACGTAATATCAACGGAGGAAACCAAACCATTACCACATTCCAAGATGAATTCTGAGAAGAATTGTGTCTTCAAGATTTGTGCAGTTATTTCTGAACCAAAAATGCGATTTTCACATCGTTCCAACACATACCTTTGCTGTGACGTGACAAGCTACTAACACAGAAATGTTCAGGACTTGAACCAACCATTTTTCTCATGAACACGATATGTTTTTTCCCAAGAACTCGGCACCTTCCTACACATGAAAAAAGTTTCTATCAGTGAAACGTGAGACGATGCCAGTATGTCACAAATTGGTGTTAAATCATCGAAGTAAAAATGCTGGACAGGAAACTACAAACACCAGAATCATTCATCAGATGTCACAGGAGAAGATCTTATGTGCTAATTGTAAGGCGTCCAGATTTTACCCACTTTACTTGAACCTCATCCGTAACGACAGTGTGATACAGTATGAGATCCTCAGAAAATAATAATTATACACTACTGGCCATTAAAATTGGTACACCACGGAGATGATGTGCTACAGACGCGAAATTTAACCGACAGGAAGAAGATGCTGTGATATGCAAACGATTAGCTTTTCAAAGCATTTGCACAAGGTTGGCACCGGTGGTGACACCTACAACGCGCTGACATGAGGAAAGTTTCCAACCGATTTCTCATACACAAACAGCACTGACCGGCCTGGTGAAACGTTGTGATGCCTCGTATAAGGAGGAGATATGCGTACCTCCACATTTCCGACTTTGATAAAGGTCGGATTGTGCAGTTACGTCTCGATCCCTGAGTCAACTGATGGGGACTTTTGCAAGACAACAACCATCTGCACGATCAGTTCGGCGACGTTTGCAGCAGCATGGACTATCAGCTCGGAGACCATGGCTGCAGTTACCCTTGACACTGCATAACAGACAGGAGTGCCTACGATGGTGTACTCAACGACGAACCTGGGTGCACGAAAGGCAAAACGTCATTTTTTTCGGATGAATCCAGGTTCTGTTTACAGCATCATGATGGTCGCATCCGTGTTTGGCGACATCGTGGTGAACGCACATTGGAAGCGTGTATTCGTCACCGCCATACTGGCGTGTCACCCGGCGTGATGGTATGGGGTGCCATTGGTTACACGTCTCGGTCACCTCTTGTTCGAATTGACGGCACTTTGAACACTGGACGTTACATTTCAGATGTGTTACGACCCGTGGCTCTAACCTTCATTCGATGCCTGCGAAATCCTACTTTTCAGCAGGATAATGCACGACCGCATGTTACAGGTCCTGTACGAGAATTTCTGGATACAGAAAATGTTCGACTGGTGCCCTGTCCAGCACATTCTCCAGATCTCTCACCAATTTAAAACGTCTGGTTAATGGTGGCCGAGCAACTGGCTCGTCACAATACGCGAGTCACTACTCTTGATGAACTGTGGTATCATGTTGAAGCTGCATGGGCAGCTGTACCTGTACACGCCATCCAATCTTTGTTTGACTCAAAGTGCAGGCGTATCAAGGCCGTTATTACGGCCAGAAGTGGTTGTCTGGGTACTGATTTCGCAGGATCTATGCACCCAAATTGCGTGAAAATGAAATTACATATCACTTCTAGTATAATATATTTGTCCAATGAATACCCGTTTATCATTTGCATTTCTTCTTGGTGTAGCAAGTTTTTGGCCGGTAGTGTATTATATCAACAAAAGGGAATTGCAGTAATCTCATGTACCGAAAACTAACAAAACAATATCTACTAATATATGGACAGGGGCATGAATAAATAAGCTAAAGTGAAAAGCATTTTGGAGACAAACCGAGCAAGTGGTTAATGGCATTGGGAAACCCCACTTAACAAAAGCGCAGGAAGGGATAAGGCCAAACAATACGTTATTCCTTTAAATTCAACCGGGACCGAGGGTAAGGGGCTGGACGGCTTTAACAGGGCTGCAATCTGGCAAGAAAAATAAAATTCACCTCTAACTAGACGGCGATTGGCTGACGCAGATGCGACACGATGGGGAGATCCCCGTTAAATGAAAGCATTTTGAGAACTAAAATTTCTAGATATCTCTCTCGTCTCACAACGGACCACTCAAGTGTGTGGAAAGTAGCGAGGGAGTTGAGGGCTTTGCTTTCTGTGAAGTGTGGATGATGTGCTTGATGTATCGTGGCGACAGATAGCAAAGAGGTAGTTAATTATTCCTGCAGGAATTTTTGTCGGCAAAAAATTGTGCACATCCCTCCAACCCTTAGAGAGTGTGCCATAACCATTGATTTGATTAGGGAATAATTAACGTTCTACAGGACGGAGGAAAGTTGAGACTGAGTGAATTCAGTCAAGGCCAGAATATGGAATTAGCATTTCAGATCGAGCACAGAGACAACGCCGTCGCAGATGCCGCTTGGTAAAGTACCATTGGGCATGGGCCACAGTAAATTTTGAGTCGAGATTTTGCTCACTCCAACTTGCGTGCACTTTGACCATTGTATATCAAAAGCTAGGATACTAACCTACCCTCACATTGAGTACATGATTTTATTCTTTGGTTCAAAAAATAAATTTATTCTCGACCAACTCAGTTCATTGACCAACTATGACACTGTAGATGTAAATGAGCTAATGAAGATTTTAATCATTCTTCCATTGGATAAAAAAATTATTTCATATGCAGAGGTAACGATTTTAAAATTCTTCAATTCGAATGTCCAAGAGTTAAATATTTTGTTGTTGAGTGTTTAAAGTAATTAAACATGATTGCTGTGTATCACTTGATCCCTGAAAGCACAGTTGATAAATTGTATGTAGAAAAAAAAGGGAATAGTTGTTTCGTATTTCTAGAATAGATCCCAAACGTTCACTTTTATTAATTCATGCATTCTAGTTATGTAACTGTAGCAGTTCTAACGAATTTTGTTACGATCCGCCCCTCATATTAGCTGTCTTATAGGTCCATATTTATATAGAATGCCTGTTTAACACCCTGGGCTTGAGGAGACAGTTCAGATGTTTTGTCCATTTTCGCACTATCTGGTAAGCTAAGTTTGCACACATTAGACCACTCACTGTTCAGATACAAAGTAGGGACAGTCTCTCATAATATATCGTCCAAAATGTGCAAGTGCGAACAAATAGAGAAGAGTACACCAAATGACTACTTAAGTGAATTGGAAACAAATGATTCTTAACACTAACTTAGTGACATAACTGTACAAGTTTTATTCTTTGTTTTTGGGCTGAGGTGGCAGTGATCTCCTCGGACCTCTGCTGTGGTTTCTGTTTGGGGGATAAGGTGGTCTGATTTCCACTACAGCATTCTGGTGATCATGTTGAGGACTTCGCCTACCAATCCTTCCACTGTTCCTTGTTTGCCCTAGTTCCAGACTGGTTACACAAAATGCTATTTCCGTTTTCGTGACAGTTACCTCCATACGTACACTGTGTGATTCTATCAGTCCACTCAGCCTCATTATTACATCTTTGGCCGTGGTACTGATTTCTTCCTGACCTGTTTCTGTTTGTATTTTGCCCATCATTATTTCCTCCAGATACATCTTGCAAATTTCGTTCATTATGTCTCGTTCGGTCCCTTGTGTTTTGAGATTCCTTGACTAAGTCTAACTCTCGTACAGCGCTTTTGGCTGGGCTCTGAGCACTATGCGACTTAACTTCTGAGGTCGCCTAGAACTTAGAACTACTTAAATCTAACTAACCTTAGGACATCACACACATCCATGCCCGAGGCAGGATTCGAAACTGCGACCGTAGCGGTCACGCGGTTCCAGACTGTAGCGCCTAGAACCGCTCGGCCACCCCGGCCACAGCGCTTTTGAATGACTCTACTGTCTCATTACATTTACCAATCAGCAATTTCTGGTACCTCAATGGCAGCTTCATTTAGCAGTGTCGCATTACCTCCTTATCACTTATCCTTGATCCGGGTAATGGTTCTTGTTGACAAGCGTCTCCAAAAACTTTACCGCACTGTGCACCCCAATTCGACTTTGTATATTAGTGGCCGTGACTCAGGTAGTATCCTATCATACTGAGCAATGACTTAGGGCGTAATGAATTGTGGTTCTCTTTGTAAATCTGAAAATTTTGAATTGAGTGGAAATGTTTAAAGTCATAATATTCGTAACCTTGCGCTCATGGATTTTCTCTAAATTCTTGCGCGCTTGCGCTCAAGATTTCATAGCCGACCGATCCTTGAATGGTGTTGCACCCTCGTCTTGTGTCATCAGAGTCATGTAGCAATGTTTCCGTACGTCTGACTCGCGAGCAGTTGTGGTCTGGCTCGGTACTTTGTGTACTACGAGCTACAGACTGCACGCGCTCGGCCGAGCGTCGTACTCCGTACGGCCTGAGCCGTGGACGTGGCTCCAGGTTGGGTTTCACACTGTTGCCTTTGAGTTTCCTGGTGACCAGCCAACTCACGGCGACGTGCTGCTGCTTCTGGCTGAATTTCCACACGAGCGACCAGTTCGCACATTTGTCTCCTCTCATCCGTCGTCTCATTCTGCTGGGTAGTAGGATGCAATTGCTCGTCACTTATTTCTAACATTTCTTCCTGTGTCTTTTCACCAACTTTTTCTCCCTATTTTTTAAGAACAGAAATAGCCGTCTTTGTTGCCCTCACTTCGATCTTTGCCGGAGCTGCCTGATTTCGCGCAGTTTGGGCATTTTTCCGGCATCTCGTACTACTAATGTGGGTCTCCTAGCCTCAGGTCTGGAACCTGCTGCTACTTCTCGCGTCTCATCTGACGTTTCGCAAATGTCTTCAACCTCTGAATTTACACCCTGAACTTCATTCCTGACCTGATTTATGTTTTCGACAAACTCTTCAGCCCTCCTTTGAATTTCCTTAATTTCTTTCATTACTTCATCCTGTCTCTTTCCCTCCTTGTCTAATCGCTTCTGAATTTCGATAATCTCATTAATGAGGATCTCCTGTCTGTGTGTTCTTCCTGCCGTCTCTTCTCTCTACGCACTTCCAGTAACATGTCCGGGACTGGAAGTGCGCAGTTCAGCTGCTCTATGACCCCTTGCCCGTGAAATCGGACTCTTACTTTCCCTTACCGTACCTCTTTCCATATAGAACACAGATGACACGCTGCCTCGGTATCGTTTTCGATTTCATTTCCTGAGTGAACCGAGCCTCGTCACCGCAGTGTTCTGCATTCGACATTTGTGCCAGGTTTGTAAAGTGATTTGAATGAACTTCTTCCGCCGTTCTATATTGTTCAGCTTCAATGGCTGCCTCGTGTTCCATTTGGAACGACTGTAGTTCACAGCCTTTCTCACTACGCACAGGAGCTTTGCGTCTCGTGAGCACCCAAATCAATTGCTGCAGTGTTCCGTGTCTTAATGCATCATGCGTAACAACTATACTCCGACCTTCTTTCAAATAATGCACACGTTCATGCCCAAGCCTATGAAACAAAACCTACTCCAAAATGTCGAACATATCCCCATAAACAAATCAGCTCCACAAAAGCCTGCACAACGCCGTTAGCAACGACACAGCATCAGACAAGAAGTGACGCAGAAGTCACACACAAGAGACAATGAGAAACACAAATACGAGGGTCACTCCAAAAGAAGTACATATTATTTTTGTAAAAATACAGTTTTCATTCTGCATGTGTGAAAGTCTTACAGCGTGTAGATACATCCTTCCCGCCTGTTTTCAAACTTAGTTCAACCTGTTCCCGTGAGTGGCGCCGTCATAGCATGTCTTCAAGATGGCTGCTACACTTGACGACCGTCAGAAGTAACGTGCTGTCATAGAATTCATGTGCTGTGAAAACGAGGCAGTGGGAAACATCTACAAGAGGTTGAAAAAGGTGTATACGGAGGTGTTGCTGTCGATCGCAGTACAGTTAGTCGGTGGGCAAGCAGGTTACGTGAAGAAAACGGGCACGGCAATATTGAGGATTGTCCTCGCAGCGGCAGGCCTCGTACTGCACACACTCCAGACAATGTGCAGTGAGTTAACGAATTGGTGACTGCTGACAGACGCATCACAGTGAACGAATTGTCACGCTACGTTGGGATAGGGGAAGGAAGAGTTTGCAGAATACTGAAAGTGTTGGCGTTAAAAAAGGTTTGTGCCAGGTGGGTTCACACGATGTTGACAGTGGCTCACAAAGAAACAAGAAAAACGGTATGCAGAGAATTTTTGGAACATTACGAGAATGGTGGAGATGAATTTCTTGGAAGAATTGTGACAGGTGATGAAACGTGGCTCCATCATTTTTCACCAGAGACATAGAGGCAATCAATGGAATGGCATCATGCAAATGAAAATATTGTTCCTAAAGGATGTATCTACACACTGTAAAACTTTCAAACACGTAGAATAAAAGACGGAGTTTTAAAAGAATTGTGTGCTATTCTCTTGGAGTGACCCTCGTATATGAAACAGACAATATATACACTGAAATAAAATAACTACAACATACTACCAATTACTGAGATACAACGCATAGCACTAAAACCTAGTCTAATTGTTCTCAGTGCACAATAGTCTCACACTGAAAAAAAAGAAAAACACGCGCCTGTTCCAAGCTTGCATGATCTTATGCGGAACTTCCATTGTCTGTCATTCACCTGGGATAGGACTTTCAACGTCTTAGCCATATACTAAACAGCTCAACTGGCACCTCACACTTTTATTCAGGAATTATTACTATCGTCTTCATGTCAGAGAGTATTTCACCTGTAACACTTAATCTGTTTACCTGGTGGGACAGCTTTTTCAATGTGGGTTCCGCCAAAATTATTAAATTCTGAAGGAATCTCGTTTACTAGAGGAACCTTGTGTCAACTTGGGTGTTTCATGTTATATCACGAGAAATATAATACGCGCTCGTGTTGAAATTTTCCTTTCAACCACCCTCGAAGATGCTACAGCATTGCTCGAAGTCACATCCACGCCCAGAAGCTGTCGATTTTCGGGGATGTGCGGTATGCGACACAAAGTACGCGTCGCACTACTCGACAGGTTTATTCGGAAGCCTTTACTTGTGGCCCCGAATCGATTCTCTGCACTATTCTCTTACAAAATCAGTCCAAACAAAATGAGCAGCCTCGCTTTGGCCTGGGAGACACAGGTAAAATTTCCCAATACTCTAGAGTCGACAATTAGAATATCAAAACAGAGAGAAAGTCAGCATCGGTCGACTGACGCGGATCTCCTTTCTGTCCTGGATCACATCACGATGGTGATTCCAATGGAATCAAACCGGATGAATCAAAAGACCTCTTGTTATCTATCTATTCTGAGAAACTTCCTGTTATTCGATCACTGTCTTGCAATACATACAGTGGTAGCCACATCCAGACCCCTGCTAGCAGCTTGTGCCGACACTCTCTCCAACCACAAAACTAGAATATAGTTCACTGTCAATGAATCAAAAGACGTGTAAAAATACAAAATGCAAATTTTCACTGAAAACTATACTACTGGCCATTATAATTGCTACACCAAGAAGATATGCAGATGATACACGGGTATTCATTGGACAAATATATTATACTAGAACTGACATCTGATCACATTTTCACGCAATTTGGCTGCATAGATCCTGAGAAATCAGTACGCAGAACAACCACCTCTGGCCGTAATAATGGCCTTGATACGCCTGGGCATTGAGCCAAACAGAGCTTGGATGGCGTGTACAGGTACAAGCTGCCCATGCAGCTTCAACACGATACCACAGTTCATCAAGAGTAGTGACTGGCGTATTGTGGCAAGCCAGTTGCTCGGCCACCATTGACCAGACGTTTTCAATTGGTGAGAGATCTGGAGAATGTGCTGGCCAGGGCAGCAGTCCAACATTTTCTTTATCGAGAAAGGCCCGTACAGGACCTGCAACATGCGGTCGTGCATTATCCAGCTGAAATGTAGGGTTTCGCAGGGATCGAATGAAGGGTAGAGCCACGGGTCGTAACACATCTGAATTGTAACGTCTACTGTTCAAAGGGCCGTCAATGCGAACAAGAGGTGACCGAGACGTGTAACCAATGGCACCCCATACCATCACGCCGGGTGAAACGCCAGTATGGAGATGACGAATACACGCTTCCAATGTGCGTTCACCGCGATGTCGCCAAACACGAATGCGACCATCATGATTCTGTAAACAGAACCTGGATTCATCCGAAAAAAATGACGTTTTGCCATTCGTGCACGCAGGTTTGTCGTTGAGTACACCATCGCAGGCGCTCCTGTCTGTGATGCAGCGTCAAGGGTAACCGCAGCATAGTCTCCCAGCTGACAGTCCATGCTGCTGCAAAAGTCATCGAACTGTCCCTGCAGGTGGTTGTTCTCTTGCAAACGTCCCCATATGTTGACTCAGGGATCGAGACGTGGCTGCACGATCCGTTACAGCCACGGATAAGATGCCTGTCATTTCGACTACTAGTGATACGAGGGCGTTGGGATCCAGCACGGCGTTCCATATTACCCTCCTGAAGCCACCTAACAGTCATTGGATCTCGACCAACGCGAGCAGCAATGTCGCGATACGATAAACCGCAATTGCGATAGGCTACAATCCGACCTTTATCAAAGTCGGAATCGTGATGGTACGCATTTCTCCTCCTTACACGAGGCATCACAACAACGTTTCACCAGGCAACGCCAGTCAACTGCTGTTTGTGTATGAAAAATCTGTTGGACACTTTCCTCATGTCAGCACGTTGTAGGTGTCGCCAGCGGTGCCAACCATGTGCGGATGCTCTGAAAAGCTAATAATTTGCATATCACAGCATCGTCCTCCTGTCGGTTAAATTTCGCGTCTGTAGCACGTCATCTTCGTGGTGTAGCAATTTTATTGGTCAATAGTGTAAATTAATTTGTTTCAATTAAATGTCACTAAGTCCGCTTTGCTCAGTGAACGCTACTACCTCCAGCCTGCTAGTGGCTTTGACGTAAGGTGCCTCTTCCTAGCTAGAACTTGCGTGCTCAGTAAATCGTAAACCTCACCCAGAATGACCGCAATGCGACAAACTTAAATTCTACGTCCATGCTTGAGAAAACACTTTCGAATGGTCTGTAAGCTTTCCGTACCGATAAAGTAGCCCAGTTGGTCACGAAAGATCACTAACTCCAGAAATAGTAACCACTTTACGTCACACATTGACCCTGGGAACCCACGACTTGCCACCTCAGCTCCGCGGCCACCGCCTGCCGTGTGCTCGATATCACTAGTTTCAAACCGCGCCACGAAATTAATTTACATTCAGCCCTTTCGACCAATCAGACGCAATAGCCACATGCACATTGGCTATTTCTTGTTCGCGGTAAATACTCCACTCGAAAATACTGCTTTTGAAAAGTTTATTCACAACAAGTACTCGGAAACATTTGTCGTTCTGGGAAGATGATTCGCGGTTGACCAGGCCTCCAAGGCCTCTAACACAACCCATTCGGGAGGATTAGGAAAAGGCTAGCCCGTCGTCACCGGTGGAGGAGACCACCTTCTCACAATAGTGGTAACAGCATTCTTTCCTTGGTCAGTATTCTGACTAGTATGACGCGACCCACGACGAAACCCTCCGTGTGCCAATCTCTTCACCTCACAGTACCACTCCTATCCACCGTCCTCAAATACTTGTTAGATATAGTCTAATCTCTGTCTTTTACTACTGTTTTTGTCCTCTACAGTTACATCAAGCACAACGGAAGTTGGCCTTGATGTCTTAGCACATTTCATATCATCCTGTCCCTTAGTAAAACATTCTCGTGTTTCAAGCCGCGTCAAGTGGTTTACTGGCTACGAGCTTTCGGCAGAGATCTCCTCCGCCATGGTCAAGTGGATGCCTGTCGTGTGGTTGTCATTGCCGTGATTATGTAGCCGCGCCGTCTGTCGTAAACCCATCTCGGTCATAGCGTTTACTGCAAGCACACCCACACGGATCGGCATCTGCACGCCACCAGCTTCCATCACCCAGCACAGAAACTGTCACTTCTGAAGACCTCAGTACATCGAGCTGAAATCGTCTCAGACTCTGAAAACTTGCAGAGAGAATTGAGCCACTTAAGCAAAGTTTTTAAGGGAAACGGTTACAGCAACAAACAGATCTCACAAGCAGTGTCATCCAAGAGTCAAAGGAAGAAGACTTCTGAAGAAGAAACCAAGCAGGTTGCATTCTTACCGTCTTGTGGTTCGAGAACAGGGAAGATTAGTCGGCTCCTGAAGAGGCATAAAATAGACACAATCTTCAGGTCTCCGGCAAAGATCCGGCAACTAATGAAATCTGTGAAAGACGATGTAGGCCTCAGAACGCCAGGAATTTACGAGATACCGTGTGGGTGTAGACAGTTTTGTGTCGGTCAGACAGTTCGCACTATTGAACAGCGCCGCGTAGAACATGAAAGATGTTACCGTCTGCGCTATCCCGAAAAGTCAGCTGTAGCAGAACATGCTCTTGATAACGGACACCCAATTGCATTCGATGAGACGCCTATTATTAAACGGACTAATGGGTTCTGGGATAGCGCGATAAACGAGGCCTTAGAGATTACAATTTCTGACAACACCTTCAATAGCGACGGTGGATTGCAGCTGAGTACAGCGTGGAATCCAGTGTCGAGGGAGTTGAAGCGGGCCCAGCAGTCACGCGGCCAGAACATTACCATGTATGGTGCGGGACCGAGCACCAGTGACGTCACGAGCGACGGCGAGGCTACATAAGCACGGCAATGACAACCACACGACAGTCATCCACTTGACAATGGCAGAGGAGATCTCTGCCGAAAGCTCGTGGGCAGTAAACCACTTGACGCTGTTTGAAACCCGAGAATGTTTTACTAACGGATATCGCCGCGAAAGCATGCATTTGTACAGCCTGTCCCTCCTTCCTCTCAATGTTTTCCACACGCTGCTCTCCTAGCTGCTTCTCCAGAGAAACTCATTTCTTATTCGTGTCAGTCCACTCAATTTTCAACATCTTTCTGTAGTACCACACAAAAAACGCTTCGTTTCTCATCTTTTGCAGTTATCTCACAGTCCATGATCGACACAATGATTTGCTCCAAACGTACATCTTCAGTAATATCTTCCTCAAATTAAGGCCAACAGTTGTCAGTAGTAGACATCTCTTGACTAGGAATGACCTCTTTGCCAATACCATTGTACAGTGGATGAGAGAAGACATCTAGCAGCTGGCAGCGCTGTTGCCAGCCTTCAATTGCTAAGCAAAGACGCATTCCGATGAAAAACACAGTCGTCTACAGAGCTGCGGAAACAATGAATGGTTGTGATAGAGTAGTATACAAAACGACGTTATTTCATGGACTGAGTTAGACGCTGAATAAGCCCTATAAATGGCCATTTTTTCGGTTTCTTTGGATTTTTCCTATAGGCATTTCATGACAGATTTAGCATTCATAGCTGGCTTGGAAAACCCCCCAAAAGCATAGTAACGATATGATATACTACATGATCAGAAGTATCTAGATAGCTATCATTAGACATAAAAATGTAGAGTGTCAACCCTTGGTCCATATGATGGTATGGAATTGCTGAGGGAATTTTCAGTGATGTTTCTGAATGTCTGTTGAGTAATGGCAGCCCTTTCATCCTCAAGAACTGACCAGAGAAGGTAGTCATGTTGGACGCTGGGGTCTGGAGTGTAGTCGACGTGCTGACTGATGGGTGGCCAAGATTTTGACTCACGGGCCATGCTGGGACCATAGTGCCAAAGCGCTCAGCTTCGCTTCATATTTCCGCTACCGCCATGCTGCGCTGTCTGAGTGTGAGGAGTGGGAACAGCGGAACAGCGGAAAACAACGACGTAATATCGTACTACATACGACTCGGTTACATATTCACATTTCTCAACAACACAAATAACAAACAAATCAAGTTTTCAGTATTAATTAATAACTTTTGGTGCGCTAAAGACGTGATATAATTTTTATCCGATACAAACTGTCGGTATACGGACAGACGCAGACTGTTTCATAGAATTTCGCCCTCAAGTTTCACGTAATAGTTACTGATTTAGTTTCGTAATCGAAAAATGTCTTTCACACAAATATATTGCAGCACCTTTGCAACCTCATTATGGAGACTTGGAAAATATACCTGCGAAAATGAATGAAGGCGTACTGGTCAGTTCTTACGTAAAAAGATTTGTAATTAACACTGGAATTACCTTAGAGGTAACTCAGTTATATCTCCGAATGCAGAGACCCGCTTTCAACTGAAACGGCAAACGGTCTCGAAAACAGCTCAAAAACAGATGCAGGACTGACAGTGTCCTCAAAACTTTGATAAAAGCACCGTTTTAATTCTTGCAAGGCCACAATGAACTCTTCAAACCTCGCGGTTTCTTTAATGCCAGTGAGCTAAGGGAACTGGACTGTCTTGTCAGAAAGTGTTCGCCGGCCGTTTTGGCCGAGTGGTTCTAGGCGCTTCAGTCTAGAACCGCGCGACCGCTACGGTCGCAGGTTTGAATCCTGCCTCAGGCATGGATGTGTGTGATGTCCTTAGGTTAGTTAGGTTTAAGTAGTTCTAAGTTCTAGGGGACTGATGACCTCAGATGTTTAAGTCCCATAGTGCTCAGAGCCATTTTAACCATTTTTTTCCTATCCATTCCGGATGTTCTAATTTTCATTCCTGAACTCTTTTTCTTCATAAAGTCAACAATAACGAGATTTAAATTGAAAATTCTTTCGAGCCCTGTCTCTTGACTTCAAAGTACTTTGCAATGATATATGAAGTCTCCACAATCTTCGTTCATTTCCAGTGAAAACTGTTGCAACTGAAAATAGAATAATGGGTGCGAATTCAGAAATTTTACTATTCGTATTGTAAGTAGGCTGTTTAGGTTTTTTTATTGGTAACGCCACCTCTGTATGAAAATCACTGGCTGTGCTGTGTGCAGTCTGTGGCTAGTTTGCATTGTTGTCTGCCATTGTAGTGTTGGGCAGCGGCAGCTGGAAGTGAACAGCGCGTAGCGTTGCGCAGTTGGAGGTGAGCCGCCAGCAGTGGTGGATGTGGAGAGAGAAATGGCGGAGTTTTGATATTTGTAAGAATGGATGTTATAAACTCCTATATATATTATGACTTTTGATGATATTAAGGTAAATACATTGTTTGTTCTCTATTAATATCTTTCATTTGCTAACTATCCCTATCAGTAGTTAGTGCCTTCCGTAGTTTGAATCTTTTATTTAGCTGGCAGTAGTGGTGCTCGCTGTATTGCAGTAGTTCGAGTAACCAAGATTTTTGTGAGGTAAGTGATTTGTGAAACGTATAGGTTAATGTTAGTCAGGGCCATTCTTTTGTAGGGATTTTTGAAAGTCAGATTGCGATGCGCTAAAAATATTGTATGTCAGTTTAAGCACAGTCATGTATAATTGTTCTAAGGGGACGTTTCATATGTCGACCCTTAGCCGAGGATACCTCACTGGAATCTTCTGATTTTTTTCTTGTAGTTTGTGTGATTAGTGTAGCTTTTGTTTATTGCTAGCGCGTAATTATAGGAGAATTTCCTTTGTAGTTGTAGTTTTTCATTGTTGTACAGTAAAACAGTTGTGGCATGCATGTAGATTTGCAGCAAGTATTTCGCAGCTGCGCTTGCAATTAACTAGATATTATTTTCAGTGCTATGTTAATGTGTTCTCTTATTTTTGCTCTTCAAATTGTGCTTTTCTGTGTTATCGTGTGAAATATTGTGACAGTAATGGCGTGTGAAAAACGTAACACTAGGCTCCAAAGTAAACTGAGAAATAATAGTGACGACGAGTGTAGCTTGCTAGCACCACTGTGTAATGAATTAACAGACATTCAAAGTAGTAATTTGGTAACTGTGCATAGGGAAATGGAGCGGGCATCAAATAATGGTGTAGACAGTGAAACAGGTAGTGAACAGGGAAGCATTATCGATCGATCGGTCGGCAACAGCTCGCCTCAGGAATCGGGAATGACAGAGCACAATATTGCAAATACTGTAGACTCTGGTTTTGGGTTCTCACCGTTTTCTCAAATGAGTCAAGACACATTTTCCGCTTGTCAAAATGTGACTGTTGCCGGTGCAACTTCACTGCCTAAAAGCACTGAGGAACATGTTTCAGACACCAGTGCATTGTTATTACAGTTAATGCAACAAATGGGACAAAGGCTACAAAAGTTAGACACAACGCTTGAACAAAATCAGAAACAAATGGGACAAAATCTTCAAAAGTTAGACACAATGGAACAAAATCTTCAAAAGTTAGACACAACGCTTGAACAAAATCAGAAACAAATGGGACAAAATCTTCAAAAATTAGACACAATGGAACAAAATCTTCAAAAGTTAGACACCACACTTGAACAAACACGTGAAGATTTAACTACTGAGTTACATAACATTGAATCGAAATGTCAAAAAGTCTGTAATGACGTAAAAACACAAATTTGTGAGCATTTCCAACCTATTTTTTCGCGTCATGAAAATCCATTACAGAATCACGAAGCAGCCATAAAAGAATTGCAAATTATTGTTCATGAAAATCACGACACCTTGCAAGCTAAAATTGACTCAGTTGCATCTACCGATTCGGTTACGCAACTTGCGAAAACTCAAGAAAACTTAAAGGACACAGTAGATACGATTTCAACACAAACGGACACTCTGAAACTTGGTTCAGAAAAACACACTGAGGAAATAAGAACACTATCAGAGAAAGTAGCCGAACTTTCGGATCAGTTCACTAACTTATCTGCAAAGGTAGATGATGATCTGAATGACACAAGACCTGTAGCCATCACTGACACGGAAAAGTATGAACAAATTAAGAAATTCAAACAAAATCAGAATCAAATTAATACGCAATACAAAAGAGAAATCCGGGAAGTACAAGATCAGTTGGCACAAGTAATACAAAAATTTCATATTTCAGAGGACACTCGCGCTCCAACACGGGAAGAGGAACTTAGAAATACGGAAAAGCCACAAAATTATAACACAGGGCATTTTGGAAATTATGAAAGAAATTGGCAATGTGCACGGAATTTTGAGATTGAACCGCCGACACGACGTAACAATGACCGACATGCGACTCGCCGACACGATGATTTTGACTATAAGCTGTTCATTACTACACGTAAATTCAAAACATTTCAGAATTCCGCCAACGACATTCATCCACAAGCGTGGCTCCATCAATTCTCTCATTGTTTTCCACCCAACTGGTCATTGGAGCACAGGTTAGAATTTATGTGTGGCTACTTAGAGAATGAACCATCTGTAAGAATGCGATCGGTCATTCACGATTGTCACAGTGAAGGAGAATTTTACCATGTCTTCCTCTCAGCATAATGGTCTCAAGCTACACAAGACCGAGTAAAACATAGCATCATAATGATGAAACATTTCGAACAATCTGAATTTTCCAGTCTTGTGAAATATTTTGAAGTCATGTTGCACAATAATCAGTACCTGTCAAACCCATACGGCTCCTCAGAACTCATCCGCATTTGCTTACTCAAATTGCCTGAACATTTACGGCATATTATTTTAGCAGGACGTTGCAAAGACGACATTGAAGCTTTTCAGGGACTGTTACAAGAACTGGAAATTGACACTGACAATCGTGGAACGCGAAAACAGGAGTACAACAATTACAGGTCACATCTGTCACAATTCTGCAATGACAGAAATAATAAATGGACACGACAAGGCTATTCTTACAACGTAAATCGTGACCAAAACAGACACCACCCGTATGACAACCGTTGGCAGAGTAGTAATAATTACAGGGAAAGATCACCTCTCCGCAGTAATGACTATGACAGAGACAATCATAGAAACAGACAATATGGCAACCAGAACTATTATTATCACGGGAGACAGAATAACTTTAGATGCAACGGTCCAGCGCGCAGTTACGATTCAGGGAGAAATTCTCCACCTCGTGACCGACAAGAAAGAAACTATGGAATCTACCGACATGACGACAGACAATATGATCGTAACGACAGACCTGAAATGCATCAGAACTGGCGAGATTTAAACAGAGCAGGGCCCTCTCGAGGAGGTGAATTTGTAGAAGTTAGGTCTCCTAATCCCAATAACGGCGCGCGCCAACAAAGCGACAGACAATGACTCGCACAGCAGGCAGCCGCTTGCGCCAGCTGGCTCAGAGAAAAATAACATAGAAGCTAACCTTGAGAAAAATTCCAATATTCTTTACTGACATATACAACGCGATGATTTCGTTGAAGCTGAAACTCTGCGCACTAGAAAGGGTAAAAGATTGCAATACATTTCACATGTAAAACCGTTTATTGAAAGAAAATCTGCTTTTTAAATTAGTCTTTGCCATAAAATTTTTCACTTTACATTACTAGTATGCTTTGTCAGACTTAAGAAACTGTTAACATGCAACAATGTTTGAAGTTAAATATCCAGTCAAGAACCAAGAGAACTTATTTAAACAGAAATTACGAATGCATTGTTATAGTGAACAGACGACACAGTGTTGTTATTTGTACATTCTTGCTTGTTAGTTACACGATTATGTAACGACTATCAGGCTTACATACTTCGAACATGTACTGGTACTGCTAATGAGATTTTAATGCAACATTTTGGTTTACTTGAAAATACATTATGGATTCAGTGCTTTCTGAGAGATACCAGATGACACAGTGGTTAGTTTATTTGACAGCTACACGACTATATCACGACGCTACTAATGTGTGACACAATTTACATTGTTGCTTTTGCGGTGTATCTGTTTTATATCTGCACAATTTTTCTGAATTATTCTGGAAAGTAAAACATGTTTTAGTAGTAACTTTTGTGGTATAGCTACAAAGAGCCAGCCTTTTCCGTAGCACAACAATACGTTACAGCACAGTAATTTCTTCATCACAACAATAAGCGTAATAACTAAGATATCTATTCGCAAAGCATTTCACTTTTGTTTATCATGAGGTAAGTACATTGACTTCTGCAGAACTTAGCCTTCGGAGGACGATAACTACGACACTTCCACAGAGATTATCTTACAACAAGACGCACAGTTTAGCGCTACAGTACACGTATTTGAGTGATTAATTTTGTACTTAAAACATTTATTTTTTAAAGATATTTGAAGTACAATGATACAAAGGTTTTCCGTGATACATTTCATTCCATTGCTGTAATCTGTATCACCTGAGGGTATAATTACATTAATCCTCAGGGGGGTACACGCTTACTTTGTGTACCATGTGTTTGGCAAGCACAAGGAGCCCTAGCTAATATGGTATTTGCTTATACAACTTTACACATCGGTACCATATTTCTCTAACACAGAATTGCACAGCTATCTGATTATTTGACAGAGAAACAAACATTTTTTTTACTATGTCAGTGACAGATGTTTACGTAATTACACAGTTGGATAACTTCACACTTATGAAATTGTATTTTGTCTGTACTTTGTAAACTGTTCATATTTTTTCGGAACCATTGTGATACTATGAGAGCTTTGAATGATGTATTTGGTATGGGATCATGATTTTTAAAGTGCGTTTGAGGCAGATGATACTTTAGACATGAGCAGAGATTTTTTTTAGGTTTTGAAATTATTGCAGAAAGCTACGACGTTTTAGAGTTTTGACTGAGGTGTTATGATGTTATTATTACGATTACTATGTGTATTATGCTGTTGCGGTATGTTTATGATCAGTAAGCTGATGCTATATGAGTTATTTGATTATGCTACGTATCTGTAATGATGAAATATTGAAGAAGTGTCGACGAATAAGGTAAGGAATAATGTGTAGTGGTAGAGGGACTCTGGTTTGTGAAAAACGTTGTTGGAAACCAAGAATCGTACTTTAAGAGTTATGAAATGTGTGTATATGCGTGAATGTATCACAATGCTAGCGAAAATTTTTTGGACGCTGTTATATTTATAGGATTTTGTTTCTACAGATGTGTAACCCAAATTCTTGACCTGTGAAATATTTTTATATGAGACTGTTACTGTGGCGGAAACTGCCGTCGTAAATATTTCAGCAACAAAGGTAAGTGACCTTGGCGTAATGCGTTTTGGGCGCCCAGCTGAGAGGTAGACGTCTGACAAAAGAAAGCCATTAGGTATTAGGTGCAAAAAAAAAAAAAAAAAAAAAAGGGAGGCCATTATCTTCGCTATTGACATTCCTTTGTAGAAAACATCGCAAATACGACACGCTCGAACTTGAAAACATATGATGACACTGTGGAGCTCTTAATTTATGATATTTACTAAAATGCCTAATGAAATGATGAGAAACATTTTACATCCATTGTCTTTCTAGTTGAGAGATTGCTCATTTTGTTTAATATCTAGTTTCTAGTGGCACTGCAGCATTGGTTAAAATAAAATTTTATAGATGTACTAATATAAGTATTTTCTGTCTACAGATCGAGTAAATAATAATTTTTTCAAAAAGATGAGGGAGCGCAAAAAGACATTTACCTTCACAGGAACTGTATTCATAATTTTCTTTTCAAGTACTTGGTAACTTTTTTGTTAGAATAACTGCACCACTTTAATTACATAGACATTAAGATACGATTATACATTTCCTTTATCTTTATTGTTGTCTTTAGTGTACTATTTTTTCTGCTTGAGCTTTGTCATGCTTAGGTATATGTTATAGCATTTACTGCTGCTGTTTGCCAGGCATAGTGCTACTGAATTTTAATTTGTGTTACTCTGCTATGCCAGTTTACTACTGATTTATTTTTCTTGTTTGCTGCTCATTGCCTTATATTAGTTGTAATTTATGCTGCTTGCTTTGCCATTTGTATTTTTGATCATTGCTGTTTGTGTTAATTGTTTTGTGCTGCTGCATTGCCTTGTCCCTTAGTTTAGCATCTGAGCTCAGTAGATTTAAGTTAGCTTAAGAGGGGGTAGACTATATAAGAAACTAACTATGATGAATTGGAAGAAATGCATTGAGAAGATATAAGAAAATGGTTTGGCCAAAAAAGTATTTTGAAAGAGGATATGAACAAAAAGGTAGGATTTAGAGACAACAGGTTTAGGTAGTATTTTCTTGGAAATAAATGATGAGGTAAGATAATGGAAAATAAATAATGAGGTAAGAAATACGTGAACATATA
This sequence comes from Schistocerca piceifrons, assembly GCF_021461385.2. Lineage (NCBI taxonomy): Eukaryota > Metazoa > Arthropoda > Insecta > Orthoptera > Acrididae > Schistocerca > Schistocerca piceifrons. The sequence continues at coordinate 74,725,959 of NC_060140.1, forward strand.
AATACAGAAAGCATGCTTGAATAGGATTTTTTTGGTGGAAACAAATGTTGAAATAGGACGAAAGATCTATGGAATGAAGTTTTGGGTTGGACTGCAGTACCAAATGTTACACTGAAAACAAACCCTGTCCTTTCTCCTGTGTTATTCTGCTATGTGCTTGTGTACCCTTGAGTATTTATGTTCTTCCTGTCTTAATGTGTTTAGCTAATAAGAGTTATGTTGTAGAATTTTTCTAATAATATGTTATTTACTTTGTAAAGATGCTTAGACATTTTTTATTCTGTTTTGTTTTAATGCTTATGTGTAAAGTTGATGTTTCAAAAGTTATTCTGATCTTTTATGTATTTACTTATCTCATAATTCCTGTAACACTGATGTATATGTTATTTCTATTCTTTTGTAAAGCCCCTATTACTACAAATGTTATCTGTATTATTATGTTTTTAATTATGTGTTTTGTACCTTTGTTATTGTGTTCTTATGTTATAAAATTGTACTTGACACCGGTTCATCAAATTAAGTAACTTGTAAGTTCCATTTCACTGCACACGTTTCTGTTGGTCATAGTATATGGACAATATGTGAGAAGTAGGGACTGTTAGTGTTTGCACATGTGTTAATAATTCAGCAAGGGACTGGATAACAGCATTGCTGGTTCTAAGGACAATTCCAAACACTTTGTGAGTGCACAAGTGGTGGTTATGGACTTGCTTATCTGCAAGACTCTTCATTGGTGATTGTGCACCTGCACAGTCGCAACAGATGGCTGCTGGCCATCTCTACAAGGACTACAGTGGGTCTGCATCTTTGATGATTCATCGGTACCATTATTTCTACAAGGACCGTAGTGGATCTGCACCTTTGGTGGCCCACCTATACCATACTCTCTACCAAGACTATAGTGGGTCTGCTCTGTGATGACCTACCTACCAATATTCTTCAAAACTTCGAATGACTCTGCTGTGGGTTTGCTCTGTTGTGACCCATTACTTGTCTGCATGTCGAGAGTCAGCACTGTCTTTCCATTGGAAGGACAACACTACTTCTTCAAGACTGCATGGAAATCCACTACTTCCATGTGCATTTTCTTTTACTGCTCAGACTTTGAGAAAAACACTGCTATTTTACTGTGATGAACGATTAGGACTGTCTTTATGGACTGTGAGAAAATTTTAGCTTTTGACCAACATTGTATCAATAAGTGTGTGCCTTTGATATCTTCGTTATTGTAATTATGAAAATTTTTATCAAATCATTATTGGCCACTGCCCAAAACAATTTGTAAAATTTTTTGTGGGGAGCATGGGGGCTATGTAAGTAGGCTGTTTAGGTGTTTTTATTGGTAACGCCACCTCTGTATGAAAATCACTGGCTGTGCTGTGTGCAGTCTGTGGCTAGTTTGCATTGTTGTCTGCCATTGTAGTGTTGGACAGCAGCAGCTGGAAGTGAACAGCGCGTAGCGTTGCACAGTTGGAGGTGAGCCGCCAGCAGTGGTGGATGTGGAGAGAGAAATGGCGGAGTTTTGATATTTGTAAGAATGGATGTTATAAACTCCTATATATATTATGACTTTTGTTGATATTAAGGTAAATACATTGTTTGTTCTCTATTAATATCTTTCATTTGCTAACTATCCCTATCAGTAGTTAGTGCCTTCCGTAGTTTGAATCTTTTATTTAGCTGGCAGTAGTGGTGCTCGCTGTATTGCAGTAGTTCGAGTAACCAAGATTTTTGTGAGGTAAGTGATTTGTGAAACGTATAGGTTAATGTTAGTCAGGGCCATTCTTTTGTAGGGATTTTTGAAAGTCAGATTGCGTTGCGCTAAAAATATTGTATGTCAGTTTAAGCACAGTCATGTATAATTGTTCAATGGGGACGTTTCAGTATCACCAATTTCTTCAAATGCTCCACAGCTGCGATTTTAGGGCAAAGTGTTTCTTGATGTACAGAACAGTGAATCCCGTCTGTTGACTGTTTTTGGACTTTCATTGCCATCTAAAAATTCAAGTTCTTTGTGAGTGGTTCTAAGAGGGTTATCTGGAAAGTAAGGAACGATCGGTCGCGAAATGGGAACCACAGTGAAAAACCGATGACGTTTTGCACAGGTATGTTGGGGAGTGTCTCTAGTATGTCCGTCGATCGCATTACGTCGTTCTTTTTAGTTCTGAGCACACAGGGATCACATAAACATACCTAGAACAACAGTGTCTCTCGCGAAGTACGAGGGCCTGGTGAAAAATGTCGCCTGAAGTTATGCAGCCAATATTGCATAAATGTCGTGCGGTTTTTTCTTCAAGACAATTCTCAGCCGCATTCTGCAGGGGCAATGAAGATGCTTCTGTATCGTTTTCAATTGGCTATGTTTGATTACCCACAATACAGCCCGTAATTGTCACCCTCTGAGTTTCATCTCTGCTCACGTGAACCACTGGCAACGAAGACAACATTTTGGCACAGACAACGAGCTGTAGGCCAGCCTAGAGAATTGGTGGAAAGCGCGTGCGGCTGCCTTCAAAACGAGGTACAACGCTACGACAAATGTCTAAGTCTGATCGGCGACTATGGAGATAAGTAGCTGGAAGTTGTAGCTACCTGTTGCAAATGAAACAGTTTTGATTTTCACTGTGGTTTCCATTTCGCGACCCATCGTTCCTTACTTTCCGAATAGCCCTGGTATGATGTCGTTTCGTAGCAAATACGCAGTATCTATATATACATCTACATCCACATACATACTCCGCAATCCACCATACGGTGCGTGGCAGAGGGTACCTCGTACCACAACTAGAATCTTCTCTCCCTGTTCCACTCCCAAACACAACGAGGGAAAAACGACTGCCTATATGCCTCTGTACGAGCCCTAATCTCTCTTATCTTATCTTTGTGGTCTTTCCAAGAAATGTAAGTTGGCGACAGTAAAATTGTACTGCAGTCAGCCTCAAATGCTGGTTCTCTACATTTCCTCAGTAGCGATTCACGAAAAGAACGCCTTATTTCCTCCAGAGACTCCCACCCGAGTTCCTGAAGCATTTCCGTAACACTCGTGTGATGATCAAACCTACCAGTAACAAATCTAGCAGCCCGCCTCTGAATTTCGTCTATGTTCTCCCTCAATCCGACCTGATAGGGATCCCAAGAATAGGTCGTATTAGTGTTTTATAAGCGGTCTCCTTTACAGATGAACCACATCTTCCCAAAATTCAAGCAATGAACCGAAGACGACTATCCGCCTTCGCCACAACTGCCATTACATGCTTGTCCCACTTCATATCGCTCTGCAATGTTACGCCTGAATATTTAATCGACGTGACTGTGTCAAGCGCTACACTACTAATGGAGTATTCAAACATTACGGGATTCTTTTTCCTATTCAAACGCTTTCCGGAAGTCAAGGAATATGGCATCCGTCTGGTACCCTACATCCATGGTTCGCAAGATATCATGTGAAAAAACGGAGAGTTGCCTGCGTGAGCTAAAACGCGTGCATTTCGGCCTCTACTCGTAACACGGTGTTGGCTATTCTGCTAACACAAAACCGTGTCCTTCAGTTCATGATGTCTTTATCGTTTTGCGTTAGCTGTGGTTGTTCGTACACGTCTCCATTTCCCAATCACATTACCAACAGTTGACTTGGGCAACCCTTTAGATGGGCTGAAATTCCCTTGATGGGTTGTTAGTTACATCCATTGACATCCAGTTACTAGTCCGTGTTCGGAATCACTGAGCTCTCCTGACGGACCCATTCGTCTGTCACTTGTTCTCTACTGACTCCCTGTCACGTAGTATACCGGCGGGTCCGCCTCTCGTGACACCTAGCTGTTAATTCCGCATTACATAGAGGTGTCAGATCGCCTGTTTACTGTGACAGTGCAATGGAGGTGTCGTGACATTTCCGGAGCTCTCCCGCAACTTCACCCAGTTTTCTCCGGTCGCCGAGTCCTCCCAGCGCGACCCTATGGAGGGAAGCAATAAAGCAGCGCGCCCCGCACGCCCTTTTACGCCGGAGGGAGCCGCCGAGCGCCGGCAGACTCCGCTCGCGTTGCCCGTTTAGGGCGGTCCGCGGCCGCGGCTGCTAAATGAGGAAAAGCGGCGGGAAAGCGGTGAGTCAGAGGCAGAGAGGCGCGCGCCGCCACCTGCCACCTGCCAGCTGCCAGCTGCGGCCCCCGCCGGCCACGCCCACGGCGCGCCTCCTCCGCCGCCGCCCGCCCACGCACCCCGATGACCTGCCGCATCCCGCGACGCCCGGCCCTGGCCAGCGGGCCGCACGGGTCACCCGTAGCGACGCCTCGGCGCCACGCTCGTCGCCATGTGCCGTCGCTACCTGCGGCCGCTACCTGCTGCGTGCGCGTGAATAATACATGGCGGACGCCGCGGCCGGCGCGCGCTGCCTTTGCGGTAATTGCAGAAAGGCTCGCGTTCGGCGAGAGCTGGACACGTTCGCCTGGTTTCAGTCCGATGATGCCGTATTTCGCAAGAAGTCAGGAAACCACTGCGAAAGCAAAGAGAGCTTCACTGCAAATTTAAACGCAGCCAAAACCTCTCAGACCAACAGAAGCTAAACGATGTCAAAGTTAGCGTAAGGAGGGCTATGCGTGAAGCGTTCAGTGAATTCGAAAGTAAAATTCTATGTACCGACTTGACAGAAAATCCTAGGAAGTTCTGGCCTTACGTTAAATCAGTAAGTGGATCGAAACAGCATATCCAGACACTCTGGGATGAAAATAGCATTGAACAGAGGATGATACGCGTAAAGCTGAAATACTAAACACGTTTTTCCAAAGCTGTTTCACAGAGGAAGACCGCACTGCAGTTCCTTCTCTAAATCCTCGCATGAACGAACAAATGGCTGACATCGAAGTAAGTGTCCAAGGAATAGAAAAGCAACTGGAATCACTCAACAGAGGAAAGTCCACTGGAACTGACGGGATACCAATTCGATTCTACACAGAGTACGCGAAAGAACCTGCCCCCTTCTAACAGTCGTGTACCGCAAGTCCCTAGAGGAACGGAAGGTTCCAAATGATTGGAAAAGAGAACAGGTAGTTCCAGTTTTCAAGAAGGGTCGTCGAGCAGATGCGCAAAACTATAAGCCTATATCTCTGGCATCGATCTGTTGTATAATTTTAGAACATGTTTTTTGCTCGGGTATCGTGTCATTTCTGGAAACCCAAAATCTACTCTGTAGAAATCAACATGGATTCCGGAAACAGCGATCGTGTGAGACCCAACTCGCTTTACTTTTTCATGAGACACAGAAAATATTAGATACAGGCTCCCAGGTAGATGCCATTTTCCTTGACTTCCGGAAGGCGTTCGATACAGGTCCGCACTGTCGCCTGATAAACTAAGTAAGAGCCTACGGAATATCAGACCAGCTGTGTGGCTCGATTGTTTTAGCAAACAGAACACAGCATGTTGTTCTCAATGGAGAGACGTCTACAGACGTTAAAGTAACCTCTGGCGTGCCACAGGGGAGTATAATGGGACCATTGCTTTTCACAATATATATAAATGACCTAGTAGATAGTGTCGGAAGTTCCATGCGGCTTTTCGCGGATGATGCTGTAGTATACAGAGAAATTGCAGCATTAGAAAATTGCAGCGAAATGAAGGAAGATCTGCAGCGGATAGGTACTTGGTGCAGGGAGTTTCAACTGACCCTTAATATATATTATTATTCTGGATTTACAATGTGAGTACATTTTTCCAGCACCTATTCTAGATTACAGTAAGTCACTAATTATTGTTCTCCACTCTTCTCTATTTGTCCATAAATCTTCAGGAATGTTGTTCTTCCTCATTGCTGACTGAACTCCCTGTATCCATGTATCAGGTGGTCGTCCCCTTTTTCTTCTTCCAATTGGTACCCAATTGGAATACCAATAAATGATAGAACAATATACTCGTTACAATTTGCAGATGACCAACTGATTATAGCCCAAGACTATGAGGACATAGAGTATATGACCAGAAAATTGATTCAAGAATATAAAAAATCAGGTCTAAATGTAAACATGAATAAAACAAAGTACATGGTAATTGGTGGAGTGAATGGAGACATAATATTAGAAGAAAGGATGGGAACAATAACAGCTACTGAGGAATATAAATATTTAGGTGTGAAAATAACAAATGATGGGAAAGAGGACAAAGAAATTAGATCAAGAATAAATTCTGGAAAGACGACAATCTCTTTATTGAATGGAATTCTCTGGGACAAACACATAACAAAATAAGGATTTTTAAAACAATAGTTAGGAGCATTATTACATATGGTTCAGAAGTGTGGACAACAAAATGGCAACTGAAATCAAAATTATTAGCCACAGAAATGGATTTCTGGAGACGTTCAGCAAGAATATCAAGACGAGAAAGAACAAGAAATGAAGTAATCAGAGACAAGATGAAATATAAAAATTCAATTATTGATTTCATCAAGCACAAACAACTTAAATGGTATGGACACATCAGACGAATGGAACAGGAAAGGCTACCAAAATGCATAATCGACTGACCCTTAATATAGACAAATGTAATGTATTGCGAATACATAGAAAGAAAGAACCTTTATTGTATGATTATATGATTTTAGATGAGTATGCTAGTAGGTAAACTGGACAGGTGGATAGAATATGTCAAAGAACTATTTGAAGATACAAGAAAAGATCAAAAATTTTATGGTAACATGATCGGAGAACGAGGACCAAGCATATCGAAAGAAGAAATATTACATGTTATCAACAAATCAAAGACAGGAAAAGCCCCTGGACCGGATAAGATACCAAATGACATCCTGAAACTCATAGGAATAGACCATATAGATATATTTGTACAATTGTTTAATGATATTCATAATTCGGGAATTATTCCTAGGGATTGGTTGACATCTACCTTTGTTACATTACCCAAAAAGGCTAATGCCAAAACTTGTAATGATCACTGTACAATAAGCTTAATGAGTCACACCTTAAAGATATTTCTAAAAGTTATACACCAACGAATATACAAAAAAGTAGAAGAAGGTATAAGTGAAACACAATTCGGTTTTAGAAGTTCCCTCGGTACAAGAGAAGCATTGTTTGCTTTTAACATATTAGCGCAACGATGTATGGAGGTTAACCAGCCACTATACGTGTGCTTCCTGGATTATAATAAAGCATTTGACAAAGTTCGTCATGATCATCTCATAGAATTGTTAGAAAAGAAAACACTTGATAAGAAAGACATCCGCATTATATATAACCTCTACTACAATCAAACCGCAACCGTGAAGGTAGAAAATGAGTTATCGAATGATACAGAAATAAAGAGGGGTGTGAGACAAGGTTGCGTTCTCTCACCCCTATTGTTTAATATGTATTCAGAAGACATATTCCAGGCAGCTCTATCAGATGAAATAGCTGGCATTAAAGTGAATGGGCTAAACATTAACAATGTTAGGTTTGCTGATGACACTGCACTACTACCTGGAAACCTCAAAGATCTACAATTACTTCTTGACAAAGTCGCAGAAAAAAGTGAAGAATTTGGCTTGACTCTTAACGTAAGCAAGACTAAGTTCATGGTGATATCTAAAACACACCAACAAGAAAATCTTACAATCAATAGGGAAAGAGTCGATCAAGTACGTAAATTTAAATATCTCGGAACAATTGTAAATGAGGAGATTGAAAGCTCAGAAGAAATTAAATCGAGAATAGGACAGGCCAGAAGTATCTTTAATAAGATGAAAAATGCATTCTGTTCGAGAGACATTTGTTTAAACACAAAAATGAGGTTGCTAAGATGCTATGTATTCTCAAAATTATTATACGGAATGGAAGCGTGGACATTGAAAAAGAAGGACATGAACAGTTTAGAAGCTTTTGAAATGTGGGCATATAGAAGAATACTTAGAATTAGTTGGGTGTCGAGGATTACTAATCAAGATGTCCTAAGAAGAATGGGAAAGGAAAAAGAATTAATTAAAACTATTAAAGTAAGGAAGCTACAATATTTAGGCCATGTTATTAGGGGAGTAAATTACAAAATATTGCAAATAATACTAGAAGGGAAAATTTGTGGGAAGAGATCGAGGGGTAGAAGACGGACATCCTGGATTGACAATTTAAAAAATTGGTACAACTGTTCAACGTCAGAACTCCTTAGATCAGCCAAATCAAGATCAGAAATTGCCATGATGACAGCCAACCTTCTTAGAGGAGACGGCACATGAAGAAGAAGATATGATAGCGGTACAAACACTGGTAGTATTTACTTCTGTAAAATATCTGGCAGTATGTGTACGGAAGGATTTTTACTGTAATGATCATACAAAATTAATTGTTGGTAAGGCGGGTACCAGGTTGAGATTCATTGGGAGAGTCCTTAGAAAACGTAGTCCATCAACAAAGGAGGTGGCTTACAAAACACTCGTTCGACCTATACTTGAGTGTTGTTCATCAGTCTAGGATCCGTACCAGGTCGGGTTGACGGAGGAGATGGAGAAGATCCAAAGAAGAGCGGCGCGTTTCGTCACAGGGTTATTTGGCAAGCGTGATAGCGTTACAGAGATGTGTAGCAAACTCAAATGGCAGACTCTGCAAGGGAGGCGCTCTGCATCGCGGTTTAGTTGCTGTCCAGGTTTCGAGAGGGTGCGTTTCTGGATGAGGTATCGACTATATTGCTTCCCCCTACATATACTTCCCGAGGATATCACGAATGTAAAATTAGAGAGATTCGAGCGCCCACGGAGGCTTTCTGGCAGCCATTCTTCCCGCGAACCATACGCGACTGGAAGAGGAAAGGGATGTAATGACAGTGGCACGTATAGTGCCCTCCGCCACACACCGTTGGGTGGCTTGCGGAGTATAAATGTAGATGTAGATATAGAAGACATGAAGTGGAACTTCGAGGCGAGGTTGTAGTAGAAGAACCGATACGCGTAGGCGGTACCTGGAGCTGTCCGGTAAACAATACATTTTATACCCTCAGCTGACATAATTAATGATGATGATCTTTGGTTTTTGGGGCGCTCAACTGCGCGGTTATCAGCGCCCGTACAAATTCCCAACCTTTACAGAGTCCAATCTCGTCATTTTCACGCTTGATTACGAAATGATGAGGACAACACGAACATCCCAACCC